>NC_065551.1:15754387-17004387 GCF_022605725.1 Anthonomus grandis grandis
GGATCCCACCACAAAGCCCTGATCCAGCTTTGTTATTCATTCTGGAGCCATCCGTGTACCAGATGGTCCCCCTATTAAGCAATGCCGGTCTGTTGGAATGCTGCCACTCCTCTCTGCCTGCAATATGCGTCACGAATCCCTCGCAGTCCACAGTCACTGGAGCTATGCAGTCACTGCCCATCAGACGGAGAGGACATTCCTGTATGGCCGGTGACCAAATTTTTGCGTTACCGGTCTCGCCAGCACGTAGTTCGCCGAGGACGTATAGCCTGTACGCAGTCCTCATTGCCTCGAATTGCACAACGAGGTCCAGAGGCGGAAAGCTCAGCAGAGTCTCAAGCGCTCTAGTTGGCGCCGTCCGCATGGAACCCGTTATGCTGAGACATGCAAGACGTTGGACTCTGTCCAGTTGAGCACGAATTTTCGCTTTCTCCGTATATGGCCACCAAACGATGGCCCCGTATGTGAGAATAGGTCTCACAATGTGCGAGTAGATCCAGTGGAGGATCTTAGGAGACAGACCACAGGTATTGCCGAAAGCCCGCCTGCAGGCCCATAGAGCGCAGGTGGCCTTCTTCATTCTGGTGTCTGCATGATCGTGCCAGGAGAGTTTGGGATCTAACTTGATTCCCAGAAATCGAACTGTCCTGGAGTAATGCAGCTGCAACCCACCTAGAGATATAACAGGGGGCGTGCCAAAGTTACGTCTCCTCGTGAATAGTAGGAGCTCTGCTTTTTTGGGGTTAATCCTGAGACCCTCCGAGAGGCACCATATGTCCACCATACGCAGGGCTTTCATCATAGGGTCCCGCATTGAGACGGCGTCTCTCCCTGGGCAAAGGATTACCAGATCATCAGCGTAGGCCTGTGTGTATAGGTCAGCATTGTTTAAAAGATTTATTAGGCTGTCGACCACAAGGCACCATAAGGTAGGGGACAATACTCCAACATTTCGACAATCTCGTTGTTGAGCTGGGTAGATACATGACGCCTCTATCCAGCTAACCAAACAGGGTTCTGAGCCGCGGCTCTCGAGTGCTTGGCAGATTGATGCGAAAGGGGTGTTGTCGAACGCCCCTTCAATGTCTAGAAACGCACCCAGGCAGGCCTTGCCACTACCCAGAGCACCCTCCACCTTCCTCACGAGGTGGTGTAGGGCCAGGTCCGTGGATTTGTCCGCCTGATAGGCGTATTGGTGCACATGCAGTGGTTTGTTGACCAGGATACTTTCATTAAGGTACCGATCAATCAGCCTCTCCATTGCCTTCAGCATAAAGCTGGTAAGGCTGATAGGTCGGTACGATTTGGGATCTGTAAAATCGCTTTTTCCGGGTTTCGGAATGAAGACGACTTTCACTTGACGCCATAACTTTGGGACGTAGCCCTGAGCAAGGGACGTCCTGGATATTCTGACTATGTGTGAGGTTAGTACTTTTAACCCGTTTTGCAAAAGGCATGGATATAATCCATCCATGCCCGGACATTTTAAACTCTAAGCGAATCGAAGCCCGAGAACAGCTAGGAGGATCGCGAGATGAGTTGGAGTCCGGGAATTGAGTGCGCAGCATGACCTCCAGTGACTCTCGCTCATTGGTAGTAAAGCCGCCATCTGGAAGTGACAGCGACCCCAATTTAGTTCCAGGTTCCTTGGACAGTAATTTGCACGGTCGTGCTGCGGAGGGTGTGTTTTCCACGTCATCGCAGAACCGCCTCCAGCACTGTCTTTTGGAATCCCTGAGTGTCTTTTTGTATTGCCTTTGAGCTGCATGGAACGCATCGCAGTCAGTAGCAAGCTTAGTGCGCTCAGCCCTGCGAAGAAGCCGACGCGTAGTGTCACGGTGCTTTTCCGTATCTGTTCTCCCAGGCATTCTTGGCATTGGCGGGTCTCCGTCTGAGGGGACAGCTGCCCTCGAATGCCGCGACTATCGCACGAGTCAGGTTGACAGTCCCGATCTCTGTGTCGGCCGGAAGCGTGTACCTTAAGGCCTGGTTTCCTCGAACATTCGGTCGCGGAAAGCGGACAGTCCGTGGATCGCCGCGATTTGACGATTTTATGCAACCATGCATTTCAATTGGGATTGGTTTCCTCGGTTCCGCTCATCTGAACGGACGCATTCCTCTCCGCCGACCTGTGACGACTGGTCGGTTCATATCTGTCCAGTCTGATTACAGCGGAATCGCTCAGCTGCACTTAACAGTAATATTATAATAAAATATAAATATTAATAGTAATATTATAATTATAATTAGCATAATGAGTGAAAAATTTTCACCTGAAAATGATGAAGTCCTAATAGACTTGGTGAGGCAGCATCCACCATTATATAGTGTTGCCGGCAAAAGTTATAAGGATTTGGTCGTAAAAAACAACATTTGGAAAGAAATAGGTGCGAAAATGAATAAAAAGGGTAAGAATATATAATTATGTCATTTATTAAAAAAAAATATAATAATATACAGGGTTTAACATAATTTTATTCCGCTACTTTACTTTTAATAACGTGAAATAATATTTTCTTCTACGATTATTCCTCGAATTATTCCATTCTCTGCACCTTTACGTTTTGCCATGGCACTGATCCATGTGGTCCAAAAAAATAAGTTTTGAAAGTATCTCTTACCGAAGCAGCATCTGTGGATGATCTTCTTGCACATGTGGGTGCTAATGGAATTAGATTTTCTTTTGGCAATAGAGGGATGAAGTCTATATTTTCATCAGGAATTGGTATTTTTGCATTTCGTAGCAGAAATATGTAAGATACATGCCGAAATGATTAAGTCATCAGCAGCAGTAGGGTTAATAGCAATTGGAGTAAAGAATACTCTAAAATACTGACATAATATGCCGAAAGCATTTTCGGAAGTTCGCCTCCCCCGACTGAGTCTGTAATTGAACACAGCCTTTGATTGGTCATGAATAGAATCTTTTTGTGAATAAGGTTTCATTATATTAGTTGTTAACGAAAATGCGCTGTCTGCCAAAATAATGCAAGGTTGTAAAATTTCTGTTCCTGGAAGATGCATTGCAGGTGGTATGTTGAAATTACCATTATTAATATACTTTCCCATCATCGATTTTTCGAAAATACTTGCATCTTCTTCTCGCCCGTAGGAACCGACATCAATTGCGATGAACCTATATCTTGCATCTATTATAGCCAGCAATACAATAGAATGAAACTGCTTGAAGTTATAAAAAAGTGACCCTGCTGCCTTCGGACACTGTATTCGGACATGCTTTCCATCAATGGATCCGCAACAATTAGGAAAGTTCCACAATTCATTGTAATCTTGGGCATTTGCTCTCATGCGTTCTTCTAAGAGTTTTGGTATAAAAATTGGAAGCATGCGTTCCCTAATGCTGCGTAGCACTTCTCTAACAGAAACGCTAATCCAGCTGTGATGCTGGCGATATTGAAACGCTAGCGATCTGAAGGTCTCCCCTGTAGCTAGATACCTAAAAATAACAAATTAAGTATTGGTAAAAAAAATCGATGTACATTTCATATGCTTCGTGAGTAGATGTAGATGTTTGCGCTTGATTAAAAATTTACTGGTATTGATACCCTGTATATTATCCCCTATAACGTTTGTCAGCTATAGCTGTAACACGCTTTTATTTTTTAAAAGCTCTCTTCACACAGAAACGGCCATTTATATTTATAGCAACTTAAATTTTGCCAATAAAAATCGTGGTGCACTTCATTTTATCAAAAGTTTAAATGAATTTTTAGAAAAAGTGTGCCAAATAAGGTAAAAAAATATCCGCGATTATTACCAAAAGAAGAAACGCGAGGTAATAAAAGCACAAAAAACTGGTTCAGCCAGGAACACAAATGTGGAAAACTTTGGTGCCAAGTACAAACATTTAAGCTTCCTGGACAATACCTCAATCGTAGAGAGAAAGTACGTATTAAATATACATTTTTGCACAATATTTTAGGGTCGTTTATTTTCAGGTCAATTAGTAATATCAATGAAGAAAGTAACTCACAAAATCAGCAATCAGATAATATTTCCACTGAATCACAAGACGTATTGGATGAATCACAAGCAGCTGTAAGTGATATAGAGGATTCTTAAGAGATGGTTGACTCCCAAGTCTCTCCGGTTACTAAGGTCTTTCCCAATACGCAAGAATCTCACGAGAACCAACCTACAGCAGTGGAAGAATCTTTCATATCCCCAACTACTACATCCCAACGCAAAAGAAAGTCTATACCAAAAGAACGAGGTGCTGCAGTAGTGGAAGAAATTAAGAAAGGCCGAATTGAAAGAACCAAGTTGATGAAAGAGTTGCTAGACTTAAGTAATAACAAAACAAAAGAGGATGACACCGCACATTCAACGGTCTTTCGTAGTATTGCTTTAACAGTTGAACAACTTCCTCCAGACTTACAAACAACAGCAAAAATTAAGGTAATGCAAGTCATTTCTGAACTAGAGTTTCAACACCAGCAAAGAAGCATGATAAACCATGATTTCCGATCTGCTTCAACTAGTAGCCAATCAGGAACCTCAAGTGCAGCTTCCTACTTCCAAGCCTCTTCTCCCCAAAACAGTCCAATGGCCAATGTTTCCACCGAATGAATCTGGTGACCTATATCAACATTTATGAATACTTTAAATAAATTCGTATATTATTAATATAATTACTTTTTTTTATAATTTAAAAAAATTAGCTTTTTAGATAGAGAGCCTTAATACTCCTAAGTATATTATTTTACCTTTTAAGTAATTAAAATAAATAAAAAATATATAATAAGAAATTAGTAACAAAATATTCACGTTGTCGATCCAGCGCGTTAAAACAAAAACTTACCTCAATGTAATGCAAAGCTTCTCTTCAGCAGAAATAGGGCATTTGATTCTATTGATAGGTTTCTTGGAAATGTCGTCTTTAACAAAACTCAACACAAGCTCGAAAAGTTCTGTGGAAAGTCTAAAATACTCCCTAAATTTGGATTCATTTCCAAAAAGCCTTCTCTGCACGGTGATATTAAAGGCGCCTTCCGTATTGCGAAACAAAAACAACTTATCCACTGGCCTAATGGAACCTTAGAGTGTTGCTAGTACCAGCTCCTCTTTCTCTTCTTCTTCTAGCAATAACAGCGCAATCAATTTATTTGAGTTCATTTTTGTGGGTACGTATTTTTTTATTTGTTTTTGCTTTAAATACACACAGGACAGCGGGTTGCAGACACGAGGGAAATTATCATTTTCTAAATTCTAGCAAATCACCTCGGGCAGAAATCGCTATCCTCGGCGATCGACGGACTGTCCGCTTTCCGCGACCGAATGTTCGAGGAAACCAGGCCTTTACCGGCATGTCCGCAAGACCACCGACTAGTTCCTCTCGAAAGTGGTCCCAGTCAGTGCACCTTGGATTTCTGTAGGCGGGGGTATCGCACCGAGCCTGCTTCTTTAATTCAAAAAGAATGTGCCTGTGGTATATACACATATCGCCTTATAGCTCATTAAAACACTGGATTATTAGGGGAGCTGAGGAGATGTTTTTTTTTTTGCACCAAATATGCAAAATATCCAAATCTACTAACATTACAACTTTGCTGTTAATCTTATTAGATTCAGAATGATGAGGGTATGCAAAAGCCATTTAAAATAAAAAGATTAAAACATATATTTCAACCACAATTATCTTCAAAAAAAATTGCCAAATTTTTTAAACTATATAAATAAGATGTTTCAAATAGTCTCATTCGACTTACTAGGATAAATTGTAACGCACTCTAGCCCATAACAAACTAAGTTTTAATTCATTGCGAATAAAACTTTAAAATTTTAATCATAAAATTCGAAATATTTACACCTTTAATATAATGAAGTTCGCAAAATATGACCGGAAAAAACCAGTTTCGAAGTTTAACTTTTATTATTTGAGGCGAAATTAAATTTTACTGGTTTTCGTCAGCTCGTAAATTTTACGTCGGTCATTAATATTCATATAATTAGTTTAAGGTAAAAATTACTTTGCAACTTAGGAAAGTCTTTTTTAAAATATTAAATTTTTATAGGGCAATTTATCATATAACTTTAAAGTCCGAACCTTACCCTTTTTATTGTTAAGAGGTAATTAGAAATCCAACTTGACCCAAGCCAGCACTTTTACAAAAAAAAATTTTTTTACTATATCTTTCAAAGGACAATTTGCGTTTAAAAAGCCAAACCAATTTCCCAACCATAAAAATAACCTTTTGATATTGGAAGCAATGTCGAAACCTAATTCCACTTTATACGTGGGGATGACCGCATTTTAATCCATCCTAGGATCGAGGGTCGTTATCCAAAATCTGTCCTATAACCCTTCTTTTCGCATTTTCCACCCCGGGTTACGATATCTGGTCATCTCAGATTATTAGGGTCGTCAATACTTTTTAAGCAAATAACCGTATAAAATGTATTTTACTTTATATCATTTTTTTCTATATAGGTTTGCAATATGTTAGATAAGTTAACTTCTAAAGTAAAGAAGAGGTATCTACCTTTTCAGAACTTCAGGATTATATGACAATAGACTCGTAATCTCTTTATAATGAAAAGCAAAGACGAGACTTAGGAACTTAAGAATGACTATTGATTGATTTTGCGGTATTTGGATTTGCTTGGAAATAGGATATTTTTGTATTTAAATGCCTTTATGTATTTAGCCCAAGAATAAAAATTTTTTTCATATTTTCTTTTAGTTTACCAATCAATAATTAGTAAAAAAAATGGTATTTGAAGTAATAAAAGTTTTATAAGCCCTACTCAAGTCCTTTACACCCTAAAGCTTCTTGTCGAGTGGGCAACTTGAATAGATATTCAAGGTAAAAGTAAAGTTTGAGAGCTTTGAGGAAATCATTTTTAGAGAAATGTCTTGTTTTATTACTTTTAAAGCATGAAATTTACAATTTTTTCTCAAGATAATTGCAGGAATAAACTTTTGTAGTTTTTTTCGGTGAATTCCTTTTATTAACTAGATTCTATTCATACGAAATTAAAATTTTTATTTAAACTATTTAATTGCCATAATTTACCTGCTTATGGCTATTTAAAGATCTATTACGTTCTTTTTATTATTTTTCTTCATATTTAAAGCATGTATGTCGCGAAAAGGTGGTTCCTATTAAAAGACAAATTTTTTGTTGAGATTCGACGCGAATAGGGTATACTTTGGCAATAAAAATGATGAATGGCACCTTACCTTTGGAATGTCTGGATGTGAGTGTCGCAGGGATCCCTGATTTCCTCTGGAGAACTTGACTGGATTCTGCTTGTTTCAAAGCATTCACTTAGATTAGATTTTTTTAAAAACAATGTAGACTTTTGCGAAAAAGAACTTGCGAAGAACTACCTTTTGAGAATTACTTTTTTAATATGCTTGGAGAGAGAGAGAGAGGGAGACGACTGGTGGCGCTTCAATCGCAAAACTGCTAAGTCGTCTGCGCATCCAGGTGCCAACCAAGTATTGCCAATGTATAAATATAAAAATTTAACTTTAGACGCGGGAAATAATTGTTGCAGCGACATTTTCCGCCTTCCAAAACGGACGTTTTCCTTTATATTACAAAAAATTTTAAATAGTTAAAACAAAAATTGCGAAAATTAATCATTTATTTACCACTTTAACATTTCACCATTTTCTACCCAAGTAGTACAAAAAAAATTAAATAGAGAGAGAAAAAAAAATCCCACATTAACAATTTTGATACTAATTTCTAAACCTAAAACCATAAACTAAAAGTAGTATTTAAATATATGAATAAATGAAGCTAATCTATCGGCAAGGGACACAACTTTACGATGGTCCGTTTGAACAATCCGTTCTGTGTTCGCACCGTAACTACTCGTATATGGCCATCATTACCGGGATGTACTTTTACAATTCTACTAAGTAACCAATTCATTGGATTCTTGGTTTCATTTTTTATGAGAACCAAAGCATTTATTTTAATTTCACTTGGTTTTTGGACCCACTTAGAACGCTGTTGTAATGTATGCAAATACTCGTCCTTCCACCGAACCCAGAAATCCGTATTCATACGCTGAATTAGCTGCTATCTAGAGAGACGGTTCAATTTAAGAGAAGACATGTCTGGACTGGGACAAGTAGTAAGAGGTTCTAAGGTCAGAAAATGACCGGGGGTCAATGAAACCAGATCGTTGGGTTCTGAACTTTAAGGACAAAGCGGACGAGAATTTAAAAGCGATTCGATTTGTATAAGCAAAGTATTTAACTCCTCATAGGTTAAGATTTGATCTCCAACAACACGGAACAAATGATACTTGTTGATACAGATTTTACTGCAGCTTCACTCAGTCCATTAAAATGAGGTGCAGCGGGGGGATTGAAATGCCAAGTGATTTTTAATTGCTCAGATGCTTGTTTGGACGAGTCATGCAATTGGATATTAGCACCAATAAAATTGGTACCGCAATCGCTGCAGATATCGGAGCAATGACCACGTCTAGCGACAAAACGCTGAAAAGCCGCTATAAAAGCCTCAGAAGACATGTCGGATACTAACTCAATGTGTACTGCTTTTACAGCACAGCAGACAAAAAAGGCAAATATAGACCTTGGATAACTTGGAACCACGATATCTTCCTTCCTAAAGATACGTTAATGGGACCTGCAAAGTCTAACGTGACATGCAAAAAACACTTCAATTGTGAAATACGAAAATAGGGTAGATCTCCCATATAGGGGGTATACGATTTTGGTTTAAGGCGAAAGCAGCGAATGCATTTTGATAAAACAGACTGGATGGCCCTGCGAGGTGAAAGTATCCAATACTGTTGACGAAGTAAATACAAAATAGTATTAAATCCAGGGTGAAAATGTTCGTTATGAATATTTTCAATTAAAAGGTCAGTAAGTCGATGAGTACGGGAAAGTAGAAGAGGATACTTTGTCTCGAATGGGATATTGGCATGACGTAAACGTCCGCCCACCCGAGATAACCTTTTTGGTCTAAAAAAGGGGCAAGTTTGCGATATGGCTTTAGTAAAAGTTTATTGTCGTATATATTCGATATTAATTGATCGAAAGAAGACTCCTGACATCTTTTTACTAAAGTAAGCAGAGCGTCTTCCATTTTGTCAGATGATAGTTTAGAGGCACAAATTCGAATCGATTTATTGCGACAATTGAAAATAAATCGGTTGCAATAGCCTATTATACGCTGAATTTGAAGTAAATTTAATTTGTTTTCTAGAAGTACGTCTAAAATGTTGGCTTCGATTACAACTGAGAGAACAAGGGATTTTTCCTCGAAAGACATCTGTTGGGTAATATCAAGAGACTTGGCAAAATTTGAATTTAATTTCCAGTTCGATTTGGGTAGTTTAAGCCATGTGGGACCACTAAACCACAATGGATGATTAACTTAATTATTTGGCGTTAAGCCTCTACTTGCGCAATCTACAGGATTGTCATCTGATGAAACGTGAAACCACGAAACATTAGGGATATTTTCTTGAATATGGCTTACGCGATTGGCGACAAAAGTCTTCCAACGATGAGGAGAACTCGAAACCCAGGCGAGGACTATGGCGTAATCGGTATATGCAAAAATAGCATTTATCGAAATTAAAGATGAGTTAGTTCTTATTATGAAAGCGAGAAGATCTGATAGAAGACTAGCTCCTAAAAGCTCCAATCGAGGTAGGCTTTGTGAGTTAAGAGGTGCGACTCGCGATTTTCCAGTTATTAGGAATGTTTCAATTTTATTATTACATAACTCGGTGCATAGATATGTAGCAGCGGTATATCCCGCTTCGGAGGCATCAGAAAATCCATGAATTTCACAGCATACACTATTTTGAGCGAAAATCTGTCTGGGCAAGACAATGTTTGATATAGCAGGTAACTCTAGCTTAAATCGCATCCAAGAAATGATGATACGAGAATCAGGGATATCATCCCACCCTGAATTAGACAATACATCATTTACATCATTTTCAAAATCGTTAGAAAATGGACTGTATTCTTTCTTTTCTCTATTGACTTCTTTCTTAATTAAAATATTTATGCATCCTAATATTACGCGAACCGCAACCGAACGATATAGTTTTAGGTTCAAAAAATATAAACATCGCGCCGTCAACGTCTTAGCCGTGTTAGGCTTTATTCTTTATTATTTATAAAAATTTCAAATTACCAAAAATAGATTTTCAAGGTGATGGGTCAAATACTGTTCACCTGTGTAAAGACGGTCAGATGGTCGATTTTTTAATATATATAGCGAAAATTAAACGGCTTACACGTTTTTAAATACGATGAGAGCCGACGGACACGAATGATTTAAAAAATGGCTGTTACGGTGGAATATGAAAAGTCAAATGGATTAATCAGGAATTATTACATGAATATTTCAATTTTTATGCAAATGAAAATCCGCAAGAAGGATTAGAAAATGTCGCGAAAAGGTGATTCCTATTAAAAGACAAAGTTTTTGTTGAGATTCGACGCGAAAAGGGTATACTTTGGCAATAGAAATGATGAATGGCACCTTACCTTTGGAATTTCTAGATGTGAGTGTCGCAGGGATCCCTGATTTCCTCTGGAGAACTTGACTGGATTCTGCTTATTTCAAAGCATTCACTTAGATTAGATTTTCTTAAAAACTATGTAGACTTTTGCGAAAAAAAACTTGCAAAGAACTACCTTTTGAGAATTACTATTTTAATATGCTTGGAGAGAGAGAGAGAGGGAGACGACTGGTGGCGCTTCAATCGCAAGACTGCTAAGTCGTCTGCGCATCCAGGTGTCAACCAAGTATTGCCAATGTATAAATATAAAAATGTAACTTTAACGCGGGAAATAATTGTTGCAGCGACAATGTATAAACATTAAATGTGTAATATTTAAAGATCAGTAAACACCAAATAAAAACAATACGGAATCTTTTATTAGAGAATATGTTTCGTGCATAACTTATTATAATATATTATATTTATTCAGCAATCGTGCTACTTATATCACAGAGAATAAAAATTATTAAAATACATATACATAAAACACTTAAATTGTTAAACGTAGCGTTCCACTTCATTGGCAACATTGGAAATTGGCTTCATTGGCAATATCAACAATGGATAGTACTGAGGTTGCAAAAAAAATCCTAAATATTTAAGCAAGTCGAATAAAAAATTATTATAACTATTATAAAATTTTACATTATGTTACATATTATATATAACAGTTATATACAAAAAAAGAAAATTATTTATATACACCGCGTTTTTATTTTAAATAAATAAAAACGCCAACTACTGTAAATACAAAATGATTAAACTAAGACACTAATTAATAAATAAATAAAACATAAAAAAAAAATCACTCATACTAATGAAAGAAGAGTATATGAGTTAAATTGTCAAGACTATGCTGCCACTTCCATCGGTAAAATCACTAGAAAACTTGAGACAAGAATTAAAGAACACATCTCTAAAAACCATAAATTACGTATTGATCTACATTTAAAAACATCTTAACAACCAATTCAGAGAACAACAGAATTTTACACCCATATAACTATAAGAACTTTAAAGAGCTGGATTATCTTGAAGAATTTGAAAACAAAAAAGAAATAAAAATTAACTCAGACTGCTTAAACTTGATCGCGTACAATCGTAATAGTAATAACTCAATATACAAAAAATTTAACTTTATTACTTATTTCCCTGCTCTTCCCTCTCCCTACATTCTATTTTAATTTGGGCTCTAAACAATTTTACATTTATTTTCTTTTATTTCATTTTGTAACCCATTTAAATTGGATTTTCCTTTTTTCGATAATTTTAAGTTTTATTGTGGCTATAACTCTGTTTTCTATCTTTTCTGTGGTAATACAAGTTTCTCATTAATTTTTTTTTCTAACTTGACTATGTAATTTTAACTGAATTTACTTCTACCTGACTGCCATCCTCACCGTACCCTAAGGATTTGATTATAGTTTGATTATAATCAAATATATGATTATAATATTATTAATGGCATTATAATGAAATTTTAAATTTCTATTTCCCTTAATTTCAAATCATGGTATAGGCAGAACTGTGGCGCCGATCGTAAATGGCGTGTGAGTAGAGCAAGTTGTTGGTGTGGTCGCTCTCACTAATTTTTCACTTATAGTAATTTTAAAAGTGGAAAACTTTATTTGTGTAGTCTTGAGAAGTGTATATGTGGCCTAAATACTCAGTAAGGACCCAGTTTTTTTAGAAATTCTGTATCACAAATAAACAGTTTTACTCTGTGCTGGTGTTGTTTACATCGTTTTGGCGCTAAAATGGGACTGTTGTCAACTGACAGAAAGGAAATAAAGTCAAGTATTACCACTGTATTTAATGACAAATTTCTGTATGAAATAGCTGACAAGGTAGCAAACATGGTTGCTATAGTCGGATTACCGAACAGATGGAGTAAATGATATGCGCGAAATATAGGCCCGCCCATCGATGCAACCTTGGCAGATTTAGACGAGGAGAATTATGCCTACTTATTTTAAATTATTTTACCATACAGCTTTGCTTTCTAAGCAGCTTTTTTTAAAATATAATACGGTCGCCTGTAAAATGGGTCCAAACCGATTTTAAGGTTGTGCCAGGTAATGGTATAATAATCTCTTTTAAGTATTTTGTTATGCAAAGTTATGTTAATATATTGGGGTTTACCGAAATGAGATAGGTAATCCTTTTAAGTAATCGTGCCAGGTCAAACATTTAGGGTGTAATTGGCCAGGTTCATCAGAACCGAGCGCTACCTGAGCGCTGGAAGTTTTGCCTATAATAGTAAGGACCAATAAAAATTGTCATACCTGAGCAACAGTCGAGCGCTCAGGGAGCGCTTTTTTCTGATGAACCCGGCCATTATAAAATATAATTTTATGATCATAATCTGGTTTTGAGAATTACATAAGTAGCTTTTATCTTTTTTTTAAATATGTGTTTTAAAATGAAAGAAGGAATAACAGTTAGGGGCTGCGTTGGTAGGTCTGTGAAATTTAAATTTATAGATTGAATATAAGTATATTTTTTAAATAAGGAACAAATACTACATTTATTTTAATACATTTTTTACACATTACGTATGTTTATAATTATGTAAAAAATTAATATTATTTCATCTCATCCTGAGACACACTGTATATTAAAAATATTTATTACCTGCTGCTTCTGCTGTAAACTGGACTTTTTGCACTTTGTTGTATGCTGGATGTTCATTATCACATGTTTTATATATGTTTATAATCACTTACTTTTCAGCAATGGTCAAATGTTTTCATACTCTTTTCGTGGAGGGTGACAATTGGAGTGTATGTGGCGCGTCAGCCATTATTTGTTAACAAACAAATTAACAAATCAACAAAAAAATAAACACAATCTCAACTTTTCAATATTGCGAAGATTCAAATATTCGAATAGCAGAAAATTTAACCAAAACTGACCTGAAGCCGCTCGACTAATAAAATTAAATAAAACCCCAAGTCATGAACCCTATCGAGGCTCTAGGCCACACCTCCGGCGCAGAACGATCACGTGACCACTCCATCTGTTCGGTAACCTAAGTATAAGAAGTTTGAGGATCCTGAGCTGATCCTCAAACTCGTACATCGGGATGAGTTATCTGCATTAAAAAAGAATATCGCCCAACTACAGAAGAAGAACTGTCAACTCGTGACGTCAGTGGACAATTTTGAACAAGCTGCGCGAAGTACCAACACAGCGTCGGACTGGTGGCATAAGGGCCTACCTGGCAGAGACCTCAATAGGGCCCAGAAAACTGGGTATATTTTCTACGCATGGAAAAAAAACAAATAAAAAGCTTAAATTATTATATATTAAAACAAAATCAAAGAACATATTCTATTATCTACAGTATACTAATTACAGCTACGATAACAGAAATCAGGAACTCTAGTCCTATAAAATTATAACATAAAATGGCAAAAAAACAAAAAGTGAAATTTATAAAAACTTACTTATTAGATAAGAAGTTTTTTTGCAACAGCGACGTAGAATTTGCAATTTTGTCAATTAAATGATCATAGTCTAAAGCTTCAAGCAAATCTGCTTCTGAACTTATTATTATAAAAGCTTCTACTAACTCTTGCCCTAAAAGGGACCTAAGACGATTTAAGACTAACTTTAATTTGGAGAAAACACACTCACAAGCAACTTGCGTACAAGATAATGTCAAAAACTTGTCAAAAGACAATTATGTTCAAGAAGTATTTTTACTGCACAGTTTTTCTCTTGTGAAGTTGGAGAAGTTTTATTATCATCATCATCAGATTCGGATTCACTGTTTTCTATTTCTACATAAAATCCCTCTGGTAAGCATGACGAATCTTCTGTCAGGATTTTTAGATCCTTAAATTTTTTTGAAAAATTAATTAGTTCTGTTTTAATACAAAAAGTAGGTAATCCCGATCAGTTTGTTTTACTAATTGCTCAAAATTTCGCGGATCAAAAAAGTAAAAAGAATCATAAATGGTTCTGTGCATTTCAAATCTGTTTTTTAAACTTTGTGTTACCTGTTTTATTATTGCTTTATATGTCTCAATTTCAAAAGCTTTGTAAGGACCCAGCTGAGTAATTTTGGAAATTTCGTCGGAGGCATCTTCTCCAGGCATTTTTTTTACTTTTCTTGTTCTATGTACCGGAAAGTTCTCTTTAATAAGTATATCCTTTTCTATAATACATGGTTTCTTATTTATTAAGTTAATAAATTTCTTAGTGTTATAAATTTTTTTTTAAATTACTAAATATTTTTTCTATTTCGGATTTTGCATTCATTATTATTTTAAAAGCAACCTGAAAATTTAGTCCTGCGGTTTGTAAATAATTTGATGCTGGGGTTAATATATTAAAAATTTAAAGAAATATTAAACTTAAAATTGTAGTTTCAAAACTCGTCCATGTATTTAATACAGGATTTGCCTCCGACGATGTTTTACCATCAAATTCGTTTTCTTGATCGCAAGATATATATTTTAAAGCTTTGAGCAGGCTGGAGATAGCTCATCGGATATATTTTGGTGCGATCCGAAAATTACTTCCAAAACCCTTGCTTTGCTCCACCAACGGGTGTTACAAATCTTTTTTAAGGTTCTAAAATCATTACGTTGGTCTTTCCACACTGAATCACGCTTATAAGATTCAGAAAAAAAGACCGCAGTGCGATTAAGAAGACCAAACAAATTTTTACATTTAATTAAGGAATCTGTTGTATCACATACTACTAAATTAATAATATTAGCGATTTCCAAATTCATTAATTTAAGTTTTTTATTCAAATGGTTGTATAAAGCCAAACCTGATGATTTTTATAAATTTATCAGAGATATCAAATGTTCATTTACTTTATCATCATAAACATATCTTGCAATAATAGCACACTATTCCCTTACACTTACATCCTGAGTTGAATCAATTTGCACACTAAACTTTTTGGCCTTTTGAATTTCTAAAGATATTTTCTGTTTCAAAAAACTCACCAAGATAAGAATAATTTTGTTAACAAATGTTTTACTAAGAAAAGTTAAATGAGACCCTCTACCTTGTTTGTTATCATGTTTTCGACAAGAAATTTTATTGATATGAGTTTTCGTAATATTGTCATATTTTGCTAGCAACAAACATAGTTCAAGAAAGTTGTCACGGTTGATTTTAAAATTTCTAGTAGCTAATGAACTGCTACTTTCTTCTTTACCTCGATACGCAAGGTGTTGCTTGAAAATAAGAAGAATTATATCAATGATTCTTCTTACGATTTCTCTGTTATAAATTATTTCACTTTTTCTTTGATTAGCCAGATCAACATTTATTTTTACCTCGATATTCTGATTGCTTATTGCCCTAAAGTAGGCTTGCACAGATAAGGAATGACCGAGCGACTCTTTATGCTCTTTAACACGTTGAGTTGAACGCTGAAAGTCGCTTATTCCTTCTGAACTAAATGTTTGTCTATTTTTAATATTACTAAAAACCATGCAAATAGAGCAGAACAGCTTATTTAATTCCACAGAATAAGACAACGAGTTTCCCCGTTTGGTAATGTTCTCTGGTATAATTTGGGATTAAACGGCAGCTTAGGATAATCGAAATAAGTGGGTTGATTTGGATATTGTTTAACAAAATTTAGCTTTTCTTGTACTGTTGCGTGGGTAGGAGAAAAAAATTGTATTACATTATTTGTCTTAGTTGAAATATCTGTTAATTCCATAGCGTCACATTCATTTTCCGATAAGTCTGATTCTGAATCTGAAGAGTTTGAAAATAACAAAGCCGAAGCTTCTGATATTTTATAAGCGAAATCTGTTGAATCCTGAACATCAGGCTCCAAGGAACTACAGTTATTACCTTTTTCTGCAACTACACTGCTATAAATGATAACATTTTGGCTACTAGTAGGTAAAGGCTCTTTTAAATTAAAAAATGACGTGATCTTCATGGAGGATGCTGAACCAGTCTCCATGGCCTTTTTTTCTTTTATTTTTCTTTTTTGTGAACCGGACAAAAACTGCTTTTGCTTTTTTAGGGTTGGTTCGGCTTCGGACAGGTCATCGTTCTTGCTAGACACTATTTTCTATCCTAAAAACATTATGACATTAACGATTAATACATACAAATCATTTAAATAGGCAAATAACACGTAATAGAAAAAAAATTAAACTTACTGACTTGCTTATGGTACACTGTACAGCAGATACACGTGACACTAAACCTTCATAAAAATTATTAACAAAAAAATTTGCAAGAAAAACTTATTCAATGCGAACAGAAATATTTCTCAAACGTAGTGCATACGTAAACATACACACAAGTCGTCAGCAAGCGATCGCGGGGAATCCCTGGCTGGAGGCTGGGGATTCCCCGCGATTTGTTTCTCTTCTTCTTATTTTTTAATGGCTTATGCTTTAATGGTTACTCACTAGGGGCAATTTGCCAGTCTATGTGTAAACTTTTTGTTACACATAGAGTGGCAAATGTTTTTGTGTTTTTAATAGTTTTAATAGGGGCCCATTCACATTTAGAAGGTGGGGGCCTACCGGGCAATTACCTGGCGGGCCAGTCCGACTCTGTATCAACATAAGAATATTTTGGCTGAAAAAATTAGACAAATGAAGAAATGTACAAATTAAACAAACTTAAAAATAAACATCCGAAAAGTGGAATAAAAAAAATTCATTGGATTGCAGCTAGATTACCGAACGATAAACTAGCTGCAGTTCTAGTCTGCTTTGCATTGGACGACCTCCAAAATCGGTTCTAAAAAATTGTGGTCTATTAAAATGTACTGGGATTTGTATAAAAGAAGACTTAACTAAGGTGCAATTGGACTTATTTAATAGTGCAGTGAATATGTTTACTAACAGAAATGCATGGGCGTCTAATGGCAACGCGTATGTGAAATTAAAAGATAACTCTGTCCGTCGGGTTACATCACAATCTGAGTTACAAGGATTAAATATATGATTTAAGGTACTTTTCTGGATTTTTTTTATTTTATTTATTTTTTTTTATCTACTCTGTTCTAACAAAACCTACATCTAGGAAACTATAGAACTATAAAATCCGAGAAATTATTTTCCTACTTTTCTACTTAAGAGTGTAATTATTCAATGTGTGTTATTTTCTTTTTATTAAGTTGAGAAGTATTACACTTTGTTTTTTTCTTTTGTTTGAGTGTTTTCTTACTAATTATTATTAAAAAACTACATGTCTATAAAAATATTTTATATTAACACAAGATCTTTGCTGGCACATTTGGATAAATTTATTGACTATTTTCAAAATAAAAATCACCACCTTATTGGTGTTACAGAGAGTTGGTTAAATGAAAATATTGATGATCATATCCTCAATGTCCCTTACTACAATATTGCTCGAAATGATCAAAGGCAGGGTAGAGGCGGAAAAATCGTAGCGTATATTCGAGAAGATTTAAAATTTGATGTTATTTTAACTGAAAATTGGGATTTTTTGGAGAGTATGTGGTTAAAGTTTTAGATTGGAAATCAGTGTGATATTGTGGGTATCATCTATAGGCCAGCAAATGGAAGTGAAGAAAAGTTTTTGGCATTTTTTTAGAAACAGCCTATTAAAGTATGCTCAAGGTATGATTTTATTTCTTGTTTGGGCGATTTTAATATATCGGGTGGTGCCTCGCCGAGCGGAACATAGCAAAACCCATGTAAATTTAAAGGGGTCAATTATTGACTTCCCTATACATTTTATAGAAAACGTGTAAGATAACTTTTTGAAGAGACCAATCTGACAAACCCTTGTGCAAAGTTTCAAAAAATTTTAAAAAGCGAATCTTGAATTATTGAATTAAATGTAATTGCAAAATTAGCAAATTTTCAATTTAGATAAAACCAAACGGGCATAAGTAAAATGAATATTGTTACTGACGAGAGGAAAAGTGTCAAATCAGTGACAGTCGATATTTGAAAACAAGTATGAATTATTTAATCGACGAAAAAATAGCCATAAATAAATGGCATTATGCGGGAAACAGTTTTAGAGCAGTATCTGAAATGTTTTTAGTTTATTTCCCCACCAAGCCCATTCCGTCCATTTTAACTATTAAACGTATTGTCAATAAGTTCGTGTCCAAAGGTACCGTAATAAATAATTGTAAATATTCAACTCAGGATATCGAAAATACAGCCGAAGAAAGTGAGAACAGAGATCTTAATATTCTACTGAGTGTGGAGGAAAACAAGATGATTAGTACGAGGGTTCTTGGGCAAGAGGTAAATAAACATCATACAACGGTATTGCGACTGTAAAAAAACACAAATATTATTCCAATAAGTTCAAAAAACATTAAGAGCTTGAAGAAGGAGATGAAGAGCGAAGAATGGCATTTTGTTTTAAAATGATGGAAAGAGCAAATAATGATAGGAATTTTTTAAGAAATATTTGTTTAACCGATGAATGTACATTTACCCTTAACAATGAACCAAATGTTCAGAATTGCCGGTATTGGAGCCAAGAAAATGAACATCGCTTTGCTCATACTCGGACACAATATCCCCAAAAAACAAATGTATTCGTGGGAATTATCGGACACCATATCATTGAACCCTTTTTTATGGACTATAACGTAACAGCTGAAACCTATTTGGACTTATTTCAAAATCAAATTGGACCCGCCTTGAAAGAAGTTGTTCTAGAAGATCAAATGATCTGGTACCAAATGGATGATTTCCCGGCCCATAATGCCCGTTTGGGTAGAGAGTGCTTGGAAAATGCTTTTAACGGCAATATTACTGGTCCACGGTACCGGATATTGTGGCCAGCCAGGTCACCTGATCTTTCACCGAATTACTTCTTTTTGTAGTGTCATTTAAAAAGTGTAAAATTTGAGAATCTAAACTAGTTACAAAACGCTATTTCGTTAAAATGTAATAAAATTTTCCAATATCAACTTAGTAACGTTGGAAATGAATTTTATGATCGGTTAGGATATTGTTTAGCTGATAATGGGGGGTTGTTTGAACATTTGATTAATTGATATTTTTATGTAATTCTCTATTATTTTTAAAAAAGTTATTGTATTTTATTTTATTTTATTTTATTTTTTACACTTTGTAAAACATTAAGGCCGGTCGCACATTGGATCGCAATTTGTATCGTACGTAAACGTACGATGCTAGTCGTACGAATTAAGTGCGCACACTGAATACGTTTTTCTCTGTCAAATAAGATAGGGGATAAACAGTGTTTCGGTGACATTGTATTCATTTAACCCTCTTACTTTTTATTTGTTTTATTTGGAATTTGTAGCGTAATGAACCTATACCTTCAAGATAATTCTCTTCTAATTCGGAGACAGAACCGAGTGGGTGCGTGAAATATATTTGAAAAGAGAGGAGCTCGGTGAATTTCATCATATTATGGAAGACTTATCTAATGACCAATTACTATATCCACAGATTTAACTAGGTACGCACGTAGCTACGTAGCTCATAGCTACGAGCGTAGCTAGTTAAATCTGTGCTATATCATGGTTATACACGTATGAAGAAAGAAACTTTTGAATATATTCTGAACATTATCAGACCTAAGGTGACTAAATACAGTAACTTTCGCGACACAATATCACCTGAAGAACGATTGATTGTAACTTTGAGGTAAGGAAGTAAAATATAGTTGTTTTATTCATACTTCTTTATTCAAAACATAACTTACATATTATATTAATAACTGGTGTTTGGATTAAATTGCATACTGAGGGAGAGCACCTGTTGAGAATTGTGGACAAATATATTCTTGCGATAGTCCTTGTGCTGAATTATTTTGTGACATACTGAGATCAACATTAAACTGGGTCGAGTCACTAGATTGACCAAGCACTACCACAAGAGGTACAGCATTTTGTTCGTCTATAAGAACTTGTTCCAATTTTGATCTTACCATTAATTTGCGATGATTGGGGATATCTTTTAAAAACGGCAGAAGGCTCATAAGAAATTGTGCATCGGGATCATTTGCAGTCTCTTGAAAGCACTTTAACTTTTCCTCTTCAATCTGTAATAGTCTTGTATCGATTTCATCTGCCTGACGTGTTTTAATTTTTTTTCCAATTGAAGGTTTTAAAGTCTTCTTTGGAATTTGTTCGCTACTTGGTTCCGAAGATTGACCGGGGGACGGCGAAAGCATATAACTGCTACTTGTATTTGAACTCAGAACTGTTACTGCTCTGATCTTCTCCATCAGAACTGTTACAAGTGTCTGGCACGCTACTTTTAAGCTCCCTTTTACACATTGTACTTCGAAGAAATAGCAGAAGCTGAAAATATGGCCATTTGGAATCGGGATCTGAAGTACTTGCTTGGCTAGATTTTTTGTTGCTGACTTTTTTGAGCTCCTTCCCAAAAGTATCTCGTACACCTCGCCATTTCTTTTTTAGCTTATCAACTGAAAAATAAAATAAAATTTGTCTTTTATTACAGGTACCTAGCGACAGGTTCATCTTTCAAGACTCTTGGGTATTTAGAATTTCAGACAATACTGTTGGTTGTATTGTACATGAAACTTGTAACGTTATTTGGGAAAATCTTTCCGAAATTCGTATGACATTTCCACTAAATGAAAATATGGTTAATATATCTAATGATTTTTGGATAAAATGGAGGTTTTCTAAATGTTCTGGGAGCATTGACGGTAAACATATACGCGCCAGCACACTCTGGCAGCATGTTTCGTAATAATAAATCATTAATTTTCTCAATTGCATTGCTAGCTGTTGTAGATGAAAACTACAGATTTATTACTATTGATGTGGGAGCCTATGGCAAAAAGAGTGATTGTGAAATATTCTCTCATTCAAATCTCTCAAGACAATTGGAAAATGGTGCTCTCAACGCAAGCCAGGAAAAAGTATTACCAGGCACTAACATAGCTTTGCCCCACTTCTTCGTTGGTGATAAAGCTTACCCGTTAAAGACATATTTCATGCGTCAGAGATTATTATTAAAAGTAATTGAAGTAAATCCCGATCGTCTTGATGTCATAATAAAATGTATATGTTTACTTCATAACGTTGAATTGTCAAAACAGTGGGCTGCCAAGGCAGTTATGCGTATAGGTCTCCTAATGGACCCGTCATGCCCCACCCGGGGTTACCAGGGCCCAACGGCCTTCGAAAAACCGATAAGGCTCTCTAGTCTGAAGGACTTAAAGTCACTCGGTACACTGAAAGTGTTACCCAAGTATTTGAACCTGGCGCGCGTGAGTGCTGGGCACTTCCCGACTACATGGTCAGCGGTTTCATCCTCCTCACAGCACCATCGCCATTCCAAGTTGTCCGCAATACCGATAGTATGGGGATGGCTTCTTAAATGCCAGTGACCGGTTAAAAGACCTGTCACTAGCCGAATTTCGAGTCTTTGTAGGCGTAGTAGATTCTTGGTAAGCCGGGCAGAAGGCCCACCTATGTGCCCTTTGGCCTGTCTCATACCAGGGGACTCAGTCCATCTTCGGTGGGTCCACTTGTCCAGCAGACCCTTCATTGACGCGACCGCAACGCATTTGGCGATACCAACTATTCCGGCCCCATCGGCACATTCGCGGATCCCAGTCTGGCAAGATAGTCCGCATTCTCATTACCTGCATGGCCTGCGTGGCCAGGTATCCAGACGAGCATATCCAGAGGTATCCAGGAACTGCTGTCCGAGCATATTGATACGACTGTATTGCGGTGTCCGCAGCTTAGGATTTTCTGTCCGCATTTTAATACAGCGAATACTTCGGTCTGGAAGACAGTGGCGTGCTCCCCCAGCGAGCATGCCCTACTGGTATGTGGGATCCCACCACAAAGCCCTGATACAGCTCTGTTATTCATTCTGCAGCCATCTGTGTACCAGATGGTCCCCCTATTTAGCAATGCAGGTCTGTTGAAATGCTGCCACTCCTCTCTACCTGCAATGTGCGTCACGAATCCCTCGCAGTCCACAGTCACTGGAGCCATGCAGTCACTGCCCATCAGAAGGAGAGGACATTCCTGTATGGCCCGTGACCAAATTTTTGCGTGACCGGTCTCGCCAGCACGTAATTCGCCGAGGTCATATAGCCTGTACGCAGGCGCAGTTCTCATTGCCCCGAATTGCACAACGAGGTCCAGAGGCGGAAGACTCAGCAGAGCCTCGAGCGTTCTAGTTTGCGCCGTCCGCATGGAACCCGTTATGCTGAGACATGCAAGACGTTGGACTTTGTCCAGTTCAGCACGAATTTTCGCTTTCTCCGTACATGGCCACCAAACGATAGCCCCGAATGTGAAAAAAGGTCTCACAATGCGCGAGTAGATCCAGTGGAGGATCTTGGGAGACAGACTCCAGGTATTGCCGAAAGCCCGCCTGCAGGTCCATAGCGCGCAGGTGGCCTTCTTCATTCTGGTGTCTGCATGATCGTCCCAGGACTTCATAATGTTATAATTGATAAGGAAGGTTTTTATGATTTGCCTATAGAAACACCACTACCACAAAATAAAATTAAAAACAGATTCATGACTGCAGGAGAGAATAGAACCCCAACGAGAGCCCACAACATCAGGGATGCACTTAAAAATTATTTTGCTTATAACACTTAAAGAAATAATTATAATATAAATAACTAAACTAATATAATTAACTTAATCATTAAAACTGTTAAGTTATCTGTTAATTATTAATAGCCATATTAATAAGTTTACTACTTACTTACTTACCAGATATTTTCATTTCTGTGCCTTGCCAGCCATGCCTTGCGCTGAAGATCTCGTAAGTGATAACTTGAATCTTTCTGATCCCACAAACATTTGTGATTGTAAACCAAGTTAATTAGTTTTTCTACATCCATGTCTATATATTTTATTTAATTAATTTAATAAACGAACGAAAAATCCCAACAAGTTTGGATTGACTTCGGACGTCGGAACTAGACGTACGATTATGTACGATTAATTTGGATCCAGTCTGCATGCTGTCATAATACTTAAAAGGTTAAGATCATTCGGGCGTGTACGTACGTATTCGCACGAACTTCGTATGAAAACGCGTGCAGTGTGCGACCGGCCTAAGAGTTCTGTTCTCTCTTTTTGTCTTTGGACTCGAATTTACTAACAATAGATTTAATGGTTGAAATGGACCAGATAGGCTTGATGGGAAAATAAATTGGAAATATTTCAGATACTGCTATTGGTTTTAATTAAATTCTAAGTATGATAAAATTATTTTTTAATTAATCGATAATAATAATTGTTATTGGTTTAACTTTATCGTTATATTAAATAAAAGTTTAGATAAAAAAGTAATGTTAACGTGTCTTACTTTGAATGTATGGTTGTGAGATTGATAAAACGAAAAAAAAAAAAATTTCTTGTATTCGGCTATACGTCAGATTTGACAAAGCCTTATAACAAATTGTTTGTTGGTGGCTGGTGTCTGGTTTTACCTGAACCTAAAATTTGGTAATTTTGCAAGAACATTTAATTGAATAATTCAAGATTCGCTTATTAAAATTTTTTGAAACTTTGCACGAGGGTTTGCCAGATTGGTCTCTTCAAAAAGCTATCTTACATTTTTTTGTAAAATGTACAGGGAAGCCAATAATTAACCCCCTTAAAATTTACATGGGATTTCCTATGTTCCGCTCGGCGACGCACCACCTAGTAGATTTTTTTAGGTTTGAGATGGATGATGGTTTTAAGTTAAAGTAATATCTATTTGTGATACTTATATTAATTTAACTCAATTAATAAAATATCCTACCCGAAAAACTGGTAATTCGTTCTATTTAATAGATTTGTTTCTTACAAACTATAATAATATTATTAATAAGGGAGTTTCTGATTGTCAATTTTTGGATCATTTTGGAATTAATAATGAATCTATTTAACAATTTAATAATGAATCTACATTTGTAATTAAACTTAAGCAATTTTCCTTTCGAGTGTTAAAAAACATAAATCTTTTAAGCTTTCAAACTGATATTGAAAAAATTCCGTTTGGCAACATATAGAAAATTCAAAATACTGATGAAAAAATTTTGTTTTTAAATAATTGTATAATTATGCTTTTTGGTAAACATGCACCTCTAAAAACTAAACGTCTACAAAAAAGAAAATACACCATGGATGACCGATAATATAAAGTTTCTACAAAAATTAAGAAATTAAGCTTTAAAAGAATTTAAAACCTCCAAATAAGCATCTAAATGGGATTATTATGAGCAACTACGTAGCTATACAAACTCTGCAATAAAAGCTGAAAAGCGAGCATACTATAAAATAAAATTTTAAAGTTCTAGTATTAGGGAGAAGTGGCAAGAATTAATAAGAAGAAATAAAGTAAAACTAATTAATAATCAACAAAATCCTAATGAAAAACATGAAAAATGTTAATGACTTTAGTCGGTATTTTGCTAGTAGCGGTAATAATCCAATAAATGGAAACTATCAATAACTTTTACAATTTTACACAAATAACAGTGTTACGGAGAACATATTAATTTTAAAAATGTCGAAGAGTCTCTAGTAAGTTCAATTTTACTAAAAATTAAATCCAAGGCCTTTGCAGCAGACAATTTAAATATTTCTTTTATTCAGTTTTGTTTTCCCTATATTGTAAAATACCTAACCCATATAGTTAATGAGTGCATTACACAAAAATACTTTCCTAAAATTTGGAAAGAGGCATTTATTACGCCTGTACCTAAAATCTCAAACCCCTTTCTGAATTCGATCACTTTAGATCAAGTATTTTACCCATCCTTTTCAAAGTACTAGAACGAATTCTGGAACATCAAATGCGTCACCTTTTAGAAAATAATTTAATTTTGCCTTCTAAGCAATCTGATTTTAGAGCGAGTTACAGAGTTATGCTTCAGGTTTCACTGATGTAGTTGATAATATTATTTCTGAACGTGATAAGTGTAAAGTTACGGCTTTGATATTACTAGACTATAGTAAAGCCTTTGATTGTGTCGATCATCATATTCTGGCATCAATTTTGCATTAGGGTAGGGTTCAGTGAATCTTTTAAAATCATTTCTAGGTGACAGATTTCAGAGAGTTTGAATTGATGGTGAAATGTCAGAGGCTCTTGAAGTGACATGCGGCGTTCCACAAGGCAGTATTCTGGCAACTGTGTTATTTACAATATACACGTGCCGATTTTACTTAGTACTGCGAAATTGTAAGTACCATCTATACGCGGATGATAAACAACTCTATTTTTCATTTTCAGCCCATGAATTAAAAGTTGCCGAAAATAAAATAAACGAAGATCTAAAAGCAGTGTATCTTATATCAATAAAACATATGCTCAAGTTTAACCCCCTGAAATCTAATATGCTTCTTATTCTCAACTTAACGACTGTCAGTAGCATTCAGAATCAGATTAAAATTAAAATAAATGATGACCAAATACAGATCGGTATAAAAGTTTGGGATTATTGGAAGATTCTACCCTTTGATATAAAAACCATGTATCTGGAATCCTTAAAAAGGCTAACAAGGCACTAGAGTCTTTTTATATTTATAGGCAATCTCTAGATATAAACATTAAAAAACTCCTTTGTGACTCGCTAGATTTATCTCAATGTAATTATTATGATGTTGTCTATGGTTGGTGCTTGGACTATGAGGAGAATACAAGAGCTACAAAATTCATGTATTCTAGTTATTTTTGGTATTTGTAGACGAAATCATGTATCACATAAGTTGAGTGAACTAAAGTTGCTAAATATGTCTAATTGCAGATTGATGCATTAGTTGTGTTTTTAATATAAAATTTTAAATAAACCGTAGCCCACCATACCTTTATCCGAAGATTTCTTTTAGTACTGACGTTTATCTTTTGAATCTACGAAAAAAACGCTTCAAATTCCCAAACATAGAACTGAGCAATTTCTGCTATATGCAGAAATCTGAATCCGCCAACCTTTTTATTTACTCGTGTAATTTTTATACCAAATGAAACTTTGTATGTATTCTTATGTTGAGAAAATAAAAAAAGATTATTAATATTATTAAAAGTAGGTAATAACATATACTTTACATTTACCTGTGGTAAAAGAAAGTCATTTTAAAGTTACGTTTTTGATCGCAAAGTAGACGTCACTGTCTATGAAGGATATGAACAAATAAAACAGAAATGACCAAGGAGGACGATATAAAAAACGTACTTTCACAGAAGTCAAAGTGACGTTCCTAAAATGACGTCGCGAGACGTCGGATGCGATTTTAGGTCCCAAAATGGCTCCTGTCTGAATATTGACATCTGAAAAGCTGGTGGCCCAAGCTATACTTTTGCATAGTTGATTTAAGTTATAATGTATCACAGATCTAAGAGAATAGTGATATTTAGTGTTGCTGTATTTTGATGATAAATATTAACAGAGGTAATGAAATAGTCACTAATTTTCGGTGTTAAATGAACTTTATTATGTTGAATTTAGTACCATAAAAGTCGCTCACCTGTTGCAGGTATACTGAATAAAGGTAGAATTTTGTTTTTGTGCATAAGCATGATACTAGGAGAAGCATGATATATAATATAGAACACAAATACTTTACACCAGAGAAAGACACCTTCAGGGACAACAACCAAATAACATTTTCAATAAATTGCAAATTTTTTAATTAGTACCGAATGTCATTTCTTATTAAAGCAGTTACTCCTCCAGCTCTATTTTTCTAGCTTATACCGATCAATATTAAGTTCACAGGATCCAGTCTCTTCTGAAACATGGGTTTTACTACAAGTTCATTTAGTTTAAAACAAGTTCTTAGCTTGCAAGTACTTTAATAGAATAATTATGGTGTAATTTATTATTCAAAAAGTCCTAAGAGATTAAATAAACAATTCTCGAGTTAGTTGCAATATATGAATTTAATTGCTATTTTTTAGAGTTATTTCGTTAGAAGCCCTCAATCATTATATGTGTCTCATATTTATTAATATTCCTCGCAGTATGACGAACATCCAAGTTAGTGGACCTCAATCTCATTTTATTATAAGATATTGTTTCTTAAACAAATTTCATTAAAACAAATTTGCTATATTTTGCCAACCTGTTTTGTCTAAGACTATCACTTACGAAGCTATGTTGTTCAATAATGTATTTTTTTTTAAGAATGTCCTATTTTGTGTTTTTTTTCACTTAATTATATTATTTTTTTAAATATTATTTCCCCCTGAAGAAGGCCTAATAATAGAGGGAAATATTGTCAAACAAATAATTTTTAGTTAATTATTTAATTTTCTTGTACATAACCAAATTGGGGATTCATCGCTTTTCATTATGATAGACCAATTAAATGCATTTTTAAAAGAAATTTTCATTGGTGCAGGAAAAATATGATTTCAGTTAAAATATACTAACTTTAAGTTTTCTATAGAGACCGTAAAAGTGTAGAGTTTTATTGTTTAATTTTTATAGTTACAGAAACATCCAAAACGTTTTATTAAAATTTGATTTTTGAGGCATGATTAAATTGGATGTAAATATTATATTTTTTAATTTTATCAGTGTACAAAATAACTATACATTATATTCAAATTTATAAAATTTTTTGAAATATACTTAAAATTTATTAGTACCGAGCAAATATGCTAAAATTATTTTTTTTATCAAATATTTAAAATTTTGATCAAAATTACATAAAAATTACTTTTTTTGCTATTTTTAAAGAATATTTGGTTTTTAACTATTTAACCAAATTAAATATAAACCCTATTTTATTATACGCTACCATTTTTAAGAAGATGTTGTTATATTTGAGAAAATTAAAATTTGATCTAAAATAAACATATAAAAAAGAAAGAAGAAAAATTTGTCACTCATTTTTTTATTGTTTATGTAAGAAAAAGAGACTAAAAGAAACTATTGATTTTTATTAGAGAATATTTGGTTTTCTTATTAATAATAATATTAAACATAAATCCTCTTAAATTATAAACTACTTTAAAATGCATTGATTTAACCAAATAATAAAGACCAACCAGCATAATGAAGAAGTCAGACACTGATCGATTATTTACTTTCAGATAATAAACATGTTCTGTGTAAAAACTATCTGACCCCTAAACTGAACTATCGTTCCATTAGATCAGTCAGTATTGGTAAACAAAAAGTGTATATGTATGTATTATACCACAAGATATCAAAGGTCTCTTATTAAAAACTATCTTTATAATATATTTCTGGAAGAACGGCTTACAATCAACTGTTGCGCATTATTTCACATAAATTTTTGTATACAGGGTGGAACAAAAAAAAAGATATGACATCATCGGTCATTTTTTTAAATGGAATGCTAAATTTTTTATTACATTTATGAAATATAGGCAAAATTCTAAGCAAGTTTCTTATAACACACCTCAAAACTCAACTGTTTCCGAAATATTTACATTTAAATAACAAGAAAACAAATAATTACATCTATTTGCAAATTAAGGTAAAATCGAGGATAAAAATAATGTTATAAACACTGCCAATTGTTTCTATTTCCATGGTTGCACTTAAAGAGGTAAAGAATCTCCATTTTCGAATGTCACTGTCAGTTCTAAAATTAATAGTTTTTATTAGAATAAATTATGGCTAATTTAACGAAAACCCAACCAATTGAAATTTTGATGATGCTAGGATACGGGGATCGAGTGCGCACGCAAAAAAAAGTAAGTGAACTGTTTAATGCCAAATACCCAAACCATCCTACATCTCAGTCACCAGTTAGTAGAATAGAGCACAAATTCATAACTTCAGGTCATGTTAGGGATTTGCCAAGATCAGGTCGTCCAAAAATTTCTGAAGAAACAAAATTAAACGTTCTGCTCTTCTTCGAAGAGAATTCAAACAATGCAACTTCATTTCAGTCGATAGTAATATAGCGGGAATGTCAGTAAGACGCATCTTAAAAACAAATGAATACCACCCTTATAAAATAAGACTAATACACGAATTAAATAAAGACGATTCTGATCGAAGAAACCAATTTTGCGAGCAAATGATGAACATTTGCAATAATAACCGTCAGTGTGCGTTACGAGTTTTGTTTTCGGATGAAGCAAATTTTTGTTTAAACGGTGTCGTAAATCGGCAAAATTGTCGGTACTGGTCAGTGTCAAATCCATACTGGGAACTGAGGCTCATACACAGTACCGTAAATCTATTAATGTTTGATCTGGTATCGTGGAAAATAAAATAATAGGGTCATACTTTTTCGAAGAAAACTTAACAGGACAACGCTATTTGAATTTTCTTCAAAAAGATCTTATCCCTGCTTTGGATGCCCTATACCCAGACGAACAAGACCCTGCTATCCCGACGGATAATTTGTGGTTTCAGCAAGACGGCGCACCGCCACATTTTTTTCAAGATGTCCGTAATTACAGTGTTCCCAGGAAAATGGATAGGACGAAGAGGGCCAATAGAGTGGCCGGCCAGGTCACCAGACTTTTCCAAAGGATTTGATACCCTGGATCATGACGTTATGTATGGAAAACAGATGGTGGTAATGGATTAAATGGAATTTGGCATTTTCATAAAATTACTTCAGATGTACCCCAAGGGTCCTTGGGTTAATTCTTTTCTTACTTTATATCCCTTATTGTAAAAACTTGTAAAATACAAAGCCTCGCGGTTTTAAGATAAATTAAAAATATATAATTTAAAATAAATCAACTGAAAGAAGCTGCAATGGTAATTAACAATTATTTGGATAAAACAAGAGGAAAAGAGAAATTGCCTTATGTTCGGAAAAATCCTCAAATATGTATTAGTTCAACAAAATTACAATTAACAGAGAAAGCAAAAATTATGGGTCTAATTTTTGAAAAAGACTTACGCAAAGGATACTTTATTACTTTTACTTATTACTTTTTTTATTACGAACGCAAGGATAGTTTATTCCTTGCTTCAATAAATTTGCGGCTTATAGACTGCAAAAATTTTAAAATACTTGCTGCAGATTTATATTTAATATTAGAAAATATGTTAGATTATCATAATAATTAACATAATGGGTTCGATTTATATAGAAAATGTATTTTAGTGGAAGTTAAATTAATAAAGCTAATTAATGTGTGAATTAATTAGCTTTACAAAATTTATATACAAAAGTATTTTTACACTGGTTTTCTTATGCATAACTAAACAAGATCTGAACTGTCTTTTATTGTAACAGACTTTTTTTGACCAATTTTCTTATTTTAAACCTTTTATAAAATTTTGGACTTTTATTAAAAGGTCCAAATATATAACTTAACTTGTTTAGGTTTAAAAATACGGGAAATTTCTTTTAAAATATAAAATATTAAAAGCAATTTGCTGTATTTTATAAGGGAGTATTTCCCTTTTGGTGCATAATAATATTAAATTGGTAAATATTGTTCGAAAAAAAATATATCTCAAGAAAATACACAATTAGAAAATATTTTCAAGGCAAATTTTAGTGTTCTGCTTTTATTATAAACTATAATTTTAAGGCGTTTATTTTATAATAAATAAGTATAGAAAGTAAATACAATTATTTCAAAATGAAATTGTTGTATAGAGTTAAAATACCTCCTTAACCTATTTTTTCCCAGAGTTCCGATATTGGAAATATCATTATTGTCACGGTGTTCCAAAATCGGAACGACCACGTTGTCCCCCTCTCTTTTCTGAGAAGCGTGCTCTTAACTATCTCTCCGTCGCGTGGTCGTGTTAGTGTCGTTCTGGCTAGCGTAAGGGAAGGTTCGATGTGCGTTTTTCAAAATTTGCGCATTTAGTGTGCCAATTACTGATTTTTGTTTAAGTTCACAAAAATTTTTTAAAGAGTAAGTATTATTTTTATAGTTTTGATAATTAAATTGTTCTACTGCAAAGAATTTATTATAAGTGATGTAATTCAAGATATTTTATATACCCAATACGAATATTATTGAAAGTTACTAAATGATTTGATCAATTTAGGTTGTTCCTATATTGGAACACTGGGAGCAAACGGGAACATAATTTTTTTTTATTGTAGGTATTACACGACCCAAGAACTAATTGATTTAGTTGAAGATGAGCAGTTTTGGGCTGCAGATGTTTTTATCACGTCTCCAATCGATGGAAGGGATTCTGATGATAATGAAGTTCCTTCAGCTGATGTAAATCACCTTAGTGGTCGTCAAATGCAGCAAAGGATAACTCTCCTGAATTATCTAATGGTAATGCAAGTGAAGATAGCGATAATTTACCTTTAGGTCGCTTGGTAAACTAAGCTAATATAAACAGAACAAATTTAGAAAGAAGCTGGAAAAAAAGTGGAATTGAATAACTCCTTCTTACAATTTGTTTCTCCGAAAGAGCCTAGCGCAAACGTCGACATATATCCAGATGCTGTTGCGTGCTTTGAATAATTTTTTGATATGGAAATATGTAATTATTTAGTAGAAATGTTTAATTTGTATGCCAGACAAAAAGGCAATCATAATTTTAGTACAGATGCAGGAGAACTAAAATGCTTTATTGGTATTTTATAATTATCCGGGCATTCACAAGTTTCAAGATGGCGTATGCTTTGGGAGGTAGATACTGATACATACAATCCATTAGTAGGTTTACCTTTTATGTACTGCTTCGCCCCATGCCTTCCGAAATATGGTACCATACTTTCATCAATAGACAGTTTTTCGTTAAGCGGAGCACAAGACAAAAATCGGTCATTCAACATGTTGAAAAGTGGTTGCAACTTCGCAAATTTATTGCCTTGTTCTAAGTCATTATTATCAGCACAATGTGCAAATTTTTTTAACTATTCAAATTGATTTCTTCGCATTAATTGGCGACAGATATTTTTCCTCCCTAAAATTAGTCAATTCGCTTCAGAAGATCGGAGTAGGATATACAGGTACAATCAATGGGAATAGATTAGAGAATTGTCCCTTGCGCAATAAAATGCAAGAAAAAAAGGGTACAACAGGCAGCTTTAATTATTCTACAGACGCTAATTCTCAAAAAACAGTTACCTTATGGAATGATAACCGTCCTGTTCTAATTGTAAGTAGTTGCGATTCGAGGAATCCTGTTGGTCAAGTTAGTCCATGGATTTCTAGTAAGAAAAAAAAAATCCTGGTTCCTCAGCCTTTTGTAGTCGGGCAATACAATAAATATATGGGTGGAGTGGATCGAATGGATCAAAATATACACAGCTATAGAATTGGGGTTCGTTCCAAGAAATGGTGGTGGAGTCTTTTCGCATTTTGCTTGGACCAGTGCATGCATAACGCCTGGCAGTATAACAGACTTCAACCAAATGGCGAAAAGGGAAAGAAGGGAGGACGCTCTAAAACATCAAGGCCGTTAGAGGCTCGGAACCATAATCAAATTAGGTACGATGGTTTGAATCATTGGATTATTTCAACCACAAAATAGAATAGGTGCGCCCTATGTCACAAAAACTTGACTAAGATGTGTGAGAAATGTAACCTCAATTTACATGTAGCTTGTTTTAAAGACTATATTGTGTCCACTTAATAATTATTTTATGATTTTTTGAATTAAACTTAACTTTTGTTCATAAAAATTAAAGTTGGTTTTAATGCACCCATGTGTTCCCAGTGTTCCACAAATGAAACATCAATTTAAAAAATAAAAAAAATATTTAGAAACAAAAAAACAAATTTACACAGAAAAATATAATTAGTTAATTTGATTTTTTTCTAAAAATATAATTTTCAAAAGTTTTGCAAAACTCGGGCATAACAGGTAATTTAAATTTTTTTAAACTTGTGAAAAAACGGGTTAAAATTGATTATTCTTCAAAATTAATTTTCTTTTCTAAACATTAACAAGTAACATTTTTATTTTGATCTAAAAGAAGTTGTCTGAAAAGAAGTCTGTTTGCATATTATAATCAGCATCTTAGTCTATTTTCCACAAAAAAGTTTATTTGATATTTGCATAACCAAATTGGTTATGAGTCCCATTTTAATAAACTGTGCTATTAAAAGGTATTTTTAATAAAAAAATTTCTTCTAAGTCAATAATTTACCCTAAAAAAAGGACATAAAATTTGATAGATCCAAGTGAAAGAGAAGATTTCATTAAAGCCTTAAATCATGTAGACAGTGTTCTTTGAACAATTAATTCTCCCCTTTCGTCTGCTACTTAAGCGGCCGTAAACTAAATTGATCGTCTTTAACCCCCTGCAAAAGTCATTTTTAAACTAAATAAATGACTGGGAGATAACCCTAAAAAGCAGCAGGTATTTTTGATTGCTCCGGTTCCCCCCGTTTTCACTTAATCCCGATGCCAAATTGCTTTCGAGTGGTTCGTTCAATCGTTAACAACTCCATTTTAAACTATTGTTTCACCCACCAGAAATCGTATTTAGCGTATTTTTATCCCTTTTTTTCTCTCGCTTTATCTCGATCTTCTTTTTCAACCCCCTCTCTGACTTCGACAAAGTGGGACAATGGGTAATTTTATAAATTGGGAAAAGCTTTCTGAAAGAGATTTGGTTCGTGTCTTAAGAAATAGGATTTAAAATAGACTAGAAATTACGTTCTTTTATTAAATTTCACACACGCTCTTTTACTACAAAAAGTTAAAATTCTTTCAATTATTTCCAGGCTCTGGGTGCTTAAAACAAGAGAGCATCTCAAGCAACCGCGATGGCAATAAGGCCCAAAGAAGCAGATCACAATATAATGATCTTTTTGGAAGATTTGGAGAATACAACTGCGATTCCTCTTGGGAACTTATAGAATCCGCAGCAAAATTTATGAAGTCCAAACAGAGTGATAATGTGGAATTCGTACTATGGACAGGGTAAGTTTTTCTAAACAAAAAAAAACAAATAAAATAAAATAAACGATTTTAAATCCCTTTAGCTCTCCAGCAAAAAAAAACTTTTCGAACCCAATAAAACATCCGAGATATCGGACTTTATATATCCAGGTCCGCTCCAGAGTTTTTTTTTGCTATCGCGACCCTGCCCTTAACGACCACAGTTTCAACTTTATTTTATAGTATCAACTCGGGACGTAAATTGCCTTTGGGATGTCGGCCACAAAGAGTTTCGGTTCCCTTAAGGTTTAGAGTTTGGTTAGTAGTTATAGTTTTGAAGGGAGAAGGGTTATTATGTGGAAAATATGGTGTGAGAAAAACGGACAATAAAAGGCGTCCCCTAACGTAGAAAAAAATTAGTTTGAACGTGACCGAAATATTTTTGAAAATAGGAAATTTTCTTTCTTTCTACTGAAAAGTAAATGTGGCTCGGGTACATTAATGTTATGCATTGTTTATTAATGAAAATTGGCACTAAACAAAAATAAAATACAAAATTCCTTTCCATTAAATCATCCATATTTTATCAATTTGCATACGTCCGGAATAATATTCGTATTTTCAGGTAACGCCTATACCGCGCTTTGCATGCCCGTCTTTCAAATATTTATTTTTCCGTGTTGCATTTCGGATTTTATTGTCAAATATTTAGGGGCTTTCATGTGCGAGAATTGATATCGCTAGAAACGTTCCCTGATAATGCTACAGATTTTTAAGAGTAATTCCAGATATATTTTTTAAAATTGCATCTTATACTTTAATAAATAAGTACTTATCCATTCTAAAGGAATATGTAATTTTGGTTTTGTCTTCGCATGTCTTTCCTTTTTATTTTTATCCTAATTCTTTAATATCTGCTTATCGTTAGTTTCCCTTGTATCAGATCTATGCATTTTTTATTATAAACTATTATCTTTGTCATATATGATTCTACTTGTTATCATCTTTCATGTTTATTATCGTTAACTTTTAATGCTCAAATTGGATAAGGAGTCAATTAAAATACAAACTCTTCAAAAATTTTTCTCTTTTAATGCCAATATCTTGGCCTATATTGGGCCTTTTTCATGCCACTACAAAATTAAAAAAAAAAAACATAGTCAAAAACATGTATAGACAAGTTAAAACCATGATCGTATACAGTGGTCAAAAACAATTAATTCAGACTAAACTCTGATATTATTTAGTGACTATTTTTAATTACTTAAATACAACTTAGAGATAAAAAATCTACAATAAAATTTGAGAATTATAATGAAAAATAAAAATTAATTGGGAACATTCAAATGTACTTCAAAAAATCTGAAAAATCAAAGCTTTTCGTTAGACTGTAAAAAGTGGAACTTTACTTAGTTGTATTTGATTCGTTTTGGAGGATATCAAACTGCATGTGTGCAAGCAACAAAAATGATGAATAATATTTTAGCTGTGGGTTTGAATTTTTAAAGTGTTTAGATACGATTTTTTAAATTATCGTTATAAATATATTAAGATAAGTAATATATTCGTATATGGTATTAAATGTTGTTGAATGGTACAGGGGGGGAATACAGAGGGTTTAAATTAAATTTTGGGTTTTATAAGATTAATGAAGTTTACGTAAGATGTGCTGAAATTGTCAGTATCTTCTTTTTTGTTTACATTGTTTTAATGTCTTTTTATGTTTACCATTTCTGAGATTAATCTTTTCCTATAGTAATTTTGGATGTCGATGATCTTAACCTCCTCGACAATAAATTGGTGTATTTCTGCATTAGCATGTTTTACCAGAGCTGTTTTATTTTTTGATCTTAACAGTATTTTAGGTTTAACGCTTCTTTTGTGTTCCGTTATCCTAGTTTATTAATAACGATCTGTTTTAATTATACCGACAGCTTGACATTCAGAATATGGGATCTTGTATCTTGTCACTTTATTGTTCTTTGGGCATTTTTGGTCTACTGTATAATTCTTTGTTTTACGGTATTTTCACATTTGAATGCAATTTTGAAACGTTGATGATTAAGAGTAGCGGCTAATCTTTCGGAGAAATTTTTAAAATATGGAATTTTAAAAATTCTTTATTGATTTTCGGTGGTGTTTAAGAATTCGATTAATTAGTTTTATAGGGTAGCTATTTTTTAGAAGTAAGGTTTTAATCTTATTTAAATTTTTGTTCTAAAAATGAAGGTGCGAAAGTTTTAACAGTCGATGTTTCAAATTGTTAATTATTTTGATTTTGTGTTAAAAGGATGCATTGACTTATAATTGAAAAATATTTCAAAAAACGTTGGTTTATGGTATTAGTCAGTTTTAATAATAGTATTTTCTGTTCTTATAAGTAAAACATCGAGAAATAAAAGTTTTGTTGTTCTTTTTGCCTACAACGGTAAACTGTTATTTATCATGGAAACTGTTGAATGTGTTTATAACTGTTCGAACCTTGTTTACTGGAACACAGGTATAGTTCAGTTCAGAGATCTATTAGAATCTTTGATGTACCGCAAATAGTCCGTGTGCCGGTGTTGCTTGTATTGTCACGTGACATGCATGTTGAAATCGCAAAATTTTATGTGGAAAGAGTCATAAAGTAATATTCTAAGCGATATTTAATCATTTCATTAAATAATAAATAAATGTTTTAAGCATTTTTTAAAGAATTTATACATTTGATTCGTAAAATGTGACTACATGTGCCCACGTACTATTTTGTTAAACGCCTGACCTTAGTCACAGCCAATTAAGCCTGAAAAGTTGCACAGGTCCGGCCTTAAAATTTATTTGTATTTAAAACTTTATTATTCGGGATTTTTGAGTTTAGTTTTATTAAGTTAGAAATTTAGGATAGTTGATAGCAAGATAATATTTAATTTAAATATAAGATTTAAGTACGTTAAATGAGTTTAACCAAAAATTTTAATTTCATAAGTTTAGTTTTTAGCGCCATCAGTCCCTTATAACAAGTCAAGTCTCTTTGCTTTGCAATATGTCAAGTTGGAATAATGTATTGACTACTGTTAACTCACTGCATAGCTTTCATCAAATAGTATAAAACAATTTTAACACTGCTTTTCCTGTTGTCAATATTAAGAAACGAAATAGAAAACCTTGATAGGTTTTCGAGTATCTGGGAAAAATATGCGCTTCCTTTTTTACATTAGGAAATACGCTATGAACAATGCAATATTTTTAAATTATTATAACAGATACCGCAAGATTTACAGAAACTTAATCAGAACGGCTAAGTGGACCTACTTTCAAAGGAGGATAAATAATTCCTCCAACAGAGCAAACGAGTCTTGGAAGAATTTAAATGAGCTTAGGGGTAAAAATAATGTCTTGGTTATTCCAAGTACCTTAGATTCCAATGTCCTCAATTCCTTCTACTGTGATATTGCTAGTAACCTTGTAGCCAATCTCTCACAAAAAATAGATCCCAGGAGCTATCTCAGCAATGTAGTAGTAGCCGAATCTTTCTTTTTTGCCCCCACAAGTGTGGAAGAGCTTAAACAGTTAATGGTTAATATTAAGAATAAGAGTTCATCAGGTTGGGATGGGCTTTCTCTTAAAATATTTTCTGCTTTACGTCTTGTTGCTTTGCAAGTCTTGGCTGAGTCAATTACCTTTTCATTTATGTCTGGAGTTTTCCCAGAGTGCTTAAAAAGAGCAATGATTGTTCCTCTTTACAAGGGTGGCGATCGCGACTGTCCTTCTAACTTTAGACCTATAGCGTTATTGCCTACTTTAGCCAAGATAGTGGAACGGCTCGTTAAGGTGAGGATGGTTTCATTTTTAAATAGGTCTGGCCTATTGAGTCTTCAGCAGTTTGACTTTTGTGAGTCTGTGAGCACAAATGATGCTATCTTTAGCTTTCTAGAGCACCTGTACAACCGACTGAATGTTGGTGAAGTTGCAGCAGCGGTATTCTGTGACTTGTCCAAGGCATTTGACTGCGTGAGTCACAGAGTGCTGCTGATGAAACTGGAGCTCTATGGTTTCAGAGGAACTGCCCTTGAGTGGTTTCGTTCCTACTTATCAAATCGTGTCCAGGCTGTCAAATTTTATGGTGGTATCTCTAAGGAACCTAATATAAATGTGGGTGTTCCGCAAGGATCAGTATTTGGTCCTTTACTTTTTCTCATTTATGTGAACGATCTGCCACAACTGCAGGTAACTGGCAAATTTACATTGTTTGCCGATGATACCACCATCCTCTGGCACGACTCTGATGTTTCTCAAATGGAGGCCAATATACGTGCAGATTTGTTAAAAATAAAAGACTCGTGTGATGCAAATTTTTTGACATTTAATGTTTCCAAAATAAATATCCTTAATTTTAAATGTAATACAAATGATATATGTTTCAATAATGAAGCCATCACCATGCCACCGTTCAGTAAGTTTTTCGGTCTTTCCATAGACAAGTTACTTAAATTTGAAGACCATATTGTGAATGTATGTAGAAAAGTCTCATCAGGTTGCTACGCCCTAAGGGTTATTGCCACCAGTGTTAATTTCTCCATCGCCAGATCTGCATACTTCGCGATTATCGAGTCGCACCTTCGATATAGAATTTGCTTTTGGGGTTCATGTTCAAATTCACTTTTTAGTTCAGTGTTTGTACTCCAGAAAAGGGCCATTAGATATCTATGTGGCGCCAAGCCTCGTGATTCATGTCGCCCGCTTTTTGTAAGTCATAATATTTTAACCCTGTGTTGTATTTTTGTTTTGGAAACAGTTTGCTTAGTTTTTAGAAAATATAAACAGGAACTCCACTTAGGAAGCCACTATAATACGCGATAAAATTATTTGTTGAGGTATGAATTATTTGTACCCATTCCTCATTTTGAACTTGAGTCCGTAGCTCTATCATATATGGCGGTAGAAAGCTGTTTAATAAACTTCCACTAAAAATAAGACAACTTAAGACTGAAAAAAGCCTACGTACAAGGACGAAAATATTTCTTGCTAGTAAAGCGTACTAAACTATGTAGCACCTAAACTATGATGAATTTTTTAATTATTAGCATTTAAGTATTTTTTAAAGTTTTATATAATTTTATTTTATTTTAAATTAGTTTCTCGTTTTTATTCCTTTAATGTCTATTGGCTTTGTCTACAACTTCTATGTTTATATTGACAATAAAGCATTTCTGAGTTTAATGAGAGAATAGGTGACAAATTACTTAGGCCCATTTATTCTGTGGATTAACGCATTAAATAGTTACTTTTTGACACAAAAGTGTAAAATGTTTTGGTTTGTCTTCAAATTTTATATATTTCCTTTTTTTGGGAATTGAGATTTATTTTTACATGGTAGTGATTATTAATGAAGATTGTGGCTGCCATATTTAAGTGTGTGTATTTAAGTGTAGTATGGAAGTATCACCCAGTATAACAAATATTGTGTAAATAGGAAACTACTATATTGTAATAATACATTAATTAATTCTATATAGCAAAACATTATAATGTCTAGTAAGCATTATCATAAACCAGGTCAACGGGAAGTTCAACGATCCTTGGATGTAGCTTTTTGATATTTTATTATAGATCCTACTTAACCCTAAGAAGGTTGTTTCATTTTAACCCTATGTCTTAAATCATAATTTACTACATGGCGACCCTGCCTCCTATATACCTAAAGAATAAAAGAAGAAAAACGATGTTGGTGGACAAAAGAAGAAAATAGTGCCAATAATCTTAAAAACTGGGAAACGCCAAGTCTAAGGAGGAAATTCTAGTAGCAGCCGTAGCCCTTGTTGCCATATACGTTTTGGTTAAACGCTGTAGAAGAGGACTGAAGCAAACTATTCGCAGAGAAATCCATAAAAATGAGTTAGGACGATCCAGAGCTGAGCTAGACGAAGAGGAACAAGTTTAAAATTTTAGGTTCTCTTTTAGGTTTTATGGACATTAAAAAAAATAATAAAAATATAACTATGGAAAAATGGAATGGAGAATTGAATGGAAAATGGAATGGGAAAAAGAATATTATAACTACAAATTGAGCAAAGATGTATTGTACCTGTTAAAAAGTGCTAATATTAATTTAGTTGTATACCTACATGTAAGTTTTTAAATTGTTTATAGTACCCATTATTATTTTGATTGTTAGTCTAAATACGGACCCAGTTAACAAGGATTATTATTTTAATTTTTATTACAAATAGCGAGGTATTATTTTAATGGGAGATAATTTAAAGGATATTCTAAATTCTTTAAAAGATATCAGAGCCTATTTAGTAAAGTTAAATTATGATAGGAGAAAAACACCAATAGCTTTAACAAAAATAAGCGAAGCAAAAACTATTTATTCTCGATTAAGCAAAGAGATATCAGATATTAATCAAAAAATTAAAAATTCGGAAATAGATAATTCGGATGTTGTCATTGCTAGGGAAATTATAGAAAAAATTAAATCGGTGTACCAAGAAATTCAAAAAATTCCAGGACAAAGCGCGAATCTTGAATCGAAAATGTCTTCTTTTGATCTTAAAGTTGCCACAAGCCTTTTGCCCGTAATGGATGATTCAGAGGCCATTACCAATAAATTATGTGAAACTGCGGAATTTTACAGTTCTATGCTTAATGATGAGGGAAAGACTTTATTAATTAGTTTTATTTCGAAAACAAGAATTTCTTGTAGCGCAAAATTACGTTTAAACACTAGTTATAGTTCTGTTGAGGCTCTAATCACGGACATAAGAACACACCTTTTAACTAAAAAATCCGATACTGCCCTTCAGGTTAAATTATTTGCCACTAAACAAGGAGATAAATCTATCTCTGACTTTGGCAAAGAGCTCGAAGATATTTTTGTAAATTTGACAATTTCTCAGGCAGAGGGTGATTCTAATGCTTTTGACGTTTTGAGACCTTTAAATGAAAAAACAGCTGTAAAACAGTTTACAAACGGGCTCAGAAATCAAAAGCTTAGCACAATCATATCAGCCAGAAATTTTACGTTTTTAAAAGATGCCATAAGAGCGGCACAAGATGAAGAAATTTCTTTTCAAAATCAAGATCAACAAATTTTCAATTTATCTCAAAGGCATAATAGAGGTTTTGCCAGAGGCGGTAATAGATTACCACCTACAGGAAGATTTTTTAGAAGCAATAATTTTAATAGACACACATATACCAATTGTAATTCTAGAAATTTTGATAATAATGCTAATCCGAATATTCATTATAATAATCGTGGCCGAGGTAATACGAGTCTACCTGGTCAGCGTTTTCAGAGAGGTTACCGAGGACGTTCGTTTGCTCGAGGGTTTCGTGGAAATTCGCGAAGACAAATAAATTATGTCGATGTTGATAATGAGATTGAAACAGGTCAGAGAGCATCAGATATGATGAATAATCAGGATGATTTTTTTCGTCCCTAACGATAATAATATTTTTACTTATTCAACCAATTACTTAAATTCAGTTTTCTTTCATATAAATAGTAAGAAATTAGGATTTTTAATAGATACAGGAGCATCATTGTGTGCGCTTAAATTAAAATATTTAGACTCTAGAATTCCGTTGCACAAAGAATGTCTTGAAATTAAAGGCATAGGGGGTAATTTAGTTTCATTAGGATATGTATATTTGAATCTTATTATTGGAAATATAAGATTTAGGGAAAAATTTTATGTTTTTGAATCATTGGAATGTGAAACCAATGGAATAATTGGTAGAAATTTTTTAAAAAAGTATAAAGCTATTTTAAATTATGAGGAAAATACATTATCACTGTTTAATGATGAAAATAAAATTGCATTAGACCTGAATGCTAGTAGCAATAAAAGTATGACCTTACTTCCAAGATGTGAAAGTATTCAATACATCGAGACAGGGTTGGTTGAAGAATGTGTAGTGTTGCCTAGTGAATTGTGTCAGGGAGTGTTTGTAGCAGGTGTGATTGCGCAACCGAAAGATGGGAAAATTCCAGTTAAAATTTTAAATACGCGTGAAACTAAAGTACGTTTGAGAAATTGCTTACCAAAAATTGAAAAGTTGAGCCACTATAATTGTTGTCAATTTACTTCGCAGGCTGTATCAAGCAGTCGAGTAAAAGATTTGTTTAATTTGCTTAAACTTGGGTATTTAAATAAAGAGGAAAAAGATTCTATTGAACAATTATGTGCGAAATTTCCAGATGTGTTTCATATGCCCGGGGATAAGTTAGGTGTTACAAATATTTATAAACAGTCTATTCAAATAAAGCCAAATACTCAACCCGTTTATGTAAAACCATATAGTCTACCTCAGTCACAAAAAGAGGAAATAAATAAGCAAATTTCTCAAATGTGCTCGGATGATATCATCGAGAGGGCGCAGAGCGAATGGTCATCTCCGGTGTTACTTGTTTCAAAAAAGGAAGACAAAGCAGGTGAACAACGTAGCAGACTTGTTTTAGATTACAGATTTTTAAACCGCAATTTGGTAGATATTAAATGGCCTATAGCAAACGTAGTGGAAATTTTAGATTCTCTTGCAGGAGCACTTTATTTTTCACATTTAGATTTAAGTCAGGGATATTAACAAGTCGAATTAGATGAGCAAAACAGATAATTAACAGATCAAATAAGTTATGTAGAAAGTATGCGATGTTTGAATGGACAGATGAATGTAATAGTGCGTTTGAAATTTTAAAGAAAGCAATGGTTCAATATCCAGTGTTGGAGTATCCAGATTTTACGGACACGAATGAATTTATACTTCAAACAGATGCTTCACAATTTGCTATTGGAGCAGTGCTTTCGAACAAAAATAATAAACCAGTAGCATATTCAAGCAGGAGTTTAAATAAGGCCGAAATAAATTATCCAACTATTCACAAAGAACTTTTAGCTATTTATTGGGCTGTAAAACATTTTCGCCCATACTTATACGGACGCCGATTTAAAATAGTGACAGACCATAAACCCTTGTTGTACTTATTCAGCCTTACAGCCCTATCTAGTCGTTTAACAAAATTTCGCTTAGGTCTTGAAGAATACGATTTTTATGTAGAGTATGTAAAAGGGAGTGAAAATGTTACAGCGGATGCGTTATCTCGAATTATTCTAACATCGAATGAGTTAAAAACAATGAACAATGACATGATTGCTGTTATGACTAGAAATCAGTGTAAACGTATAGCAGAAGAAGATGGAAAGTTGGATAAGGGTAGTCATAGTACTTGGCCTGATCAACCAAACATTGTGGAAGTCCTTAGACAACCAAAAAATTGCACTGAGTTAGTCTTGATAGACTCATCAAAAATAAAATCTTTGTCAAAAATTATAACTGAACAATCAGGAAATTTTTATTATGTACCACTACATCTTACTGTATATTTAAGTCAAAATTCTCGATCAACATTGACGCGAGACGGAATGCTGAGAGACTTGACCGATATTAGTAAGAGAGCTGACATAAAAGAATTGTATATTTTAAAAAACGAAAATTCTGCAGAATTAATTAAATGTATTGGGAAAGAAATAAAAAATAATATTAGTTATCAGGGGCCTCGAATAAATATTTTGAAAAGGAATTATCAAAATAGTGGACAATGATGAAAAAAGAGTTATTTTAAATGATTTTCATTTACTTCCAACCAGTGGACACGCAGGTATAAATAGAATGACAAATAATATAAAAAAGTATTACTTTTGGCCAAATTTGTATAATGATGTTAAGGCATTTGTAAAAAGATGTGGTATGTGTCAAAAACAAAAATATTCAAATCATTATACAAAACAGCCAATAGTGATTACTACCACAGCCAGTTCTTCGTTTCAAAAAATTTATCTAGACATTGTAGGACCGCTACCTACAGATATCAATTATTTTTCCTATATTCTTACCCTGCAGTGTGAATTAACAAAATTCGTGGAAGCATATCCATTAAAAAGTAAAGATACTGTGTCAGTTGCAAAGGCATTTGTGGAAAATTTTATCTTAAGATATGGAATTCCGCAGGAAATTGCAACTGATAGGGGATCTGAATTCATTTCTTCTACAATGAGTGAAGTTTGCAAGAATTTAAAAATAGAACAAGTTCATTCCACCGCATACCATCACGAAAGCATAGGGTCATTGGAAAATTCACACAAGGCTTTAGGAGCATATTTAAGAATTCAGTCAGAAAACCATGTCGCAGCTTGGAGTTCATGGATTCCGTACTGGTGTTTTGCGTATAATACGGCAGTTCACACTGAAACTAAATATACTCCTTTTGAGCTTGTTTTTGGGAAAAAATGTCAGATACCAAGTAATTTAAAAAATATCGTGGAACCTATTTACAATTTTGATAGTTATCCAATTGAATATACGATATAATGAAATACAGGTTACAGAAAGCTCATGATGACGCAAGAAATAATATTTTACTTTCAAAAGAAAAAAGAAAAATATCTTATGATAAAAATATAAATCCCATTGAATATAAGAAAGGAGATTTAATTCTCGTTAAAAATGAATATAATGGTAATAAAATTGCCAGTCCTTGTTTCCTGGGGCCGTATGTAGTCGTTCAGGATGAATCTCCTAATGTAAAAATTGTAAAAGAAAATAAAGAGATTCTAATCCATAAAAATAGAACTAAATTATATCATAAGTAAGTAATTAGTGCATAAAGGGCCCTGCGCATAGTTAGGTAATAATTAATTAATTTACTAGTTTGATGTATTATTAGTTAAGATTTTGTAAAAAAAAAAATGGAAAAGAGGGGTTATTTAGGTAAAAAGTTGAAATTTTCAAAATTACTGGATATTAATTGAATGTATGTATATAATTTTAGGAATGTGTTAAGAAGAGTTATTACTTTTATAGTATATATATCCGGAATTTTCAATTTAAAAGAAATATGTAAATTCCTTAAATTTCCCGGGGAGGTGTAGTATGAAAGTATCACCCAGTATAACAAATATTGTGTAAATAGGAAACTACTATATTGTAATAATACATTAATTAATTCTATATAGCAAAACATTATAATGTCTAGTAAGCATTATCATAAACCAGGTCAACGGGAAGTTCAACGATCCTTGGATGTAGCTTTTTGATATTTTATTATAGATCCTACTTAACCCTAAGAAGGTTGTTTCATTTTAACCCTATGTCTTAAATCATAATTTACTTCATGTCCTTTATTATAGTTTTTTTTTTAATTAATACATATTATGATATATTATTATAATAATATACTCATGAAAACCCCCCATCTCTATATTTAGTACCAACTTCTTTTGATAAAAAGTAATTATTTAGTCAGAAAATTGGAAGTATATTTTTTAAAATAAACTTTTACATTAAAAATCATCTAGCTGTCTATACTTTATGCCTTTAAAAGACACAAGTTTTACTTATAAAAAAAAAACACACTTTACATCCTGAATGTAATATTTATTAATTTGTTTGCCTCGTATTTAGTTATTATGCATATTAGGAGAGATTAGATAAAAATTAACAAAAATAAATGCTTATACTAAAAACTAAAAATCTTATACAAAACACTGCATTTTAAGTATACTGGATCCTAAAACTACAGTGAGGATACTAAATACTTTTATAAATTTACCCACTCTTTTGAATCTGGCCCAAAAAGTTAATACCATTTTTTTAATTCTTTTAAAGTTTTTTTGCCATTGTTTTTTAGCAGTTTCTTCCATTAAGGAAGGAAACAGTTTCTCTGTTGCCACCATGGATTCCAACTTCATCTCGCACATCAGCATATGGATACTAAAGCATTACATTATATATACTTTATTGTATCGCTGAAGGATAAACAGAGGCAGTAAGCTGAAAAAAACAAAACTTTAAACTTGTTTAATTAATAAAAATAGGATTTTCTTACTATGGCAAAAAAGGGACTTTTTTCCAGAGAATGGAGGAAGAAGCAGTCTTCATTGTGTCGCTGAAGGACAACAGGGGTAGTAAGCTGTAAAAAACAAAATTTTAGACTTGTTTTCTTATTAAAAACAGTGTTTTTCTTACCATAGCAAAAAAGGGTTTTTTCCAGAGAATGGTGGAAGAAGCAGTCTTTATTGTGTCACTGAAGGACAACAGGGGCAGTAAGCTGTAAAAACACAAAATTTTAGACTTGTTTTCTTAATAAAAACAGTGTTTTTCTTACCATATCAAAAAAGAGATTTTCCAGAGAATGGTCGAAGAAGCAGTCTTTATTGTGTCACTGAAGGACAAACAGGGGCAGTAAGCTGTAAAAAACAAAATTTTAAACTTGTTTTATTAATAAAAATATGGTTTTCTTATTATGGCAAAAAAGGGACTTTTTTTCCCAGAGAATGGAAATCATGCATCAATTATAAATGTATCATATCATGTTTCGGCTAAATAATATATGGATCTTTCTTCCTCCCAAATTTTTTTAATTTTCCTCAAATATTCTATACACCACCTGACAATTCCATTACAGCAGCTCTTTTGTTAACCATCTTAAGCTTAAATCCAAGTTTTATCAGGTATCTCCGCAAGGTTGAGACTGAGAAATGTTTGTTCCTTGCCGATAAGATGTCTCTATGGTCAGAACCTCATTGTTTTTGTATTTAGAATACACACCTTTCCTTAGCACTTTGGCAATATCCGTGTCAAGTCCCTTTGATTGTCCTGCATCTTTCCTTTTTATTCTATCTTTAATCCTTTTTTTTACAGGCATATTGTACTATAGGGAACCCCTGTTAAAATCGCTGTTTTTTGCAAAGAACTACAATCATTTGTGAACTGAGGATCATTACTTAGATTGTTATAGATATTTAGATAAATTTTGTTTAAGTTTGGCGTCTGTACTTAAACAATTACATTTTAAAACTGCTTGATTTCCTCTGTGAATTCTACTTCCCTTGATTCTTTTTGCTTCCCCAATACTAGAAAATGAACTATCAGAACTATGTAACTGTGTTCTTAACTGAAATGTGTTAAAAACTTATTGTTTTTAACACAAATGTTATTGTCTTTCTTGTACACCCACGGTCTCCATAAGCCCGCACAAACACTTTTCTCTTCATTTGCCAAATTTTCCTGCCTATTTTCCCAAAGTCGAAACATTTTAAGGTCTTTAGGTCTAATACCAAAACAAATCCACAAACATAAATAAAAAAACACACTTCCTCACAGTAAAAACTGCAAAAAATTTAGACGAATACAGGCCAAATTCTAAATTCTTTACTTCATAAACGTGTAAAAAGCATAACCGGCAAAACGCATCAAATAATAACCTCACATGGCCCCCCTATTAAAGCTGATAGACCCATCCAACAACTATTTTAAAGGCGATAGACCCATCCTTAAAGATCTCTTTAAAAACACGTCGAAAGTAATAAAAAAAACTACCCAAAAATTTATTTGGGTACGACCCCGCAATTCTTAAAATCAGTGGGATAGAGAGAGATACAAAATCACTTGCACAGCCTAAAGTAGGAATCGCCAGAACGCAGGTGTTTTATCTTTGTTTAATAGACTGGCTAAAAAGAGGTGACAAGTCTGTGAGTGCTGGAAGTGTTTAAAATATTTTGTAAGATGCTTGGATTTTAGTCCGCGGTCAATATTTTCATATTATTTTCTTGTGATATTATTTTCTTTCTAAAAATTTACATTTTCGAAAGAAAAATAAAAATAAGTATAAAACATGGGGTTTTACGTATATTTAAAATGATTTCATAGATAGGCAATATAAAATTTTGCAATTTAAACATATATATCATGCAACAATAAATATGACCTAGGCGCACGGACTAGTTAGTGCGGCATCTGCGACACATCAAAGATTCTAATAGATCTCTGAACTGGACTTTAATAATATCGTTCACGTTTTTTTAAAAAAAAAGCGGAATTCAAAGTTAAAATCTGATAAACATTTCTTGTGTAAATGTGATAAACAGTTTCCCATTCCTAGACCGAGCATCTGTTTATACAATTTTCTATCAAAATTAAAACAATTGTTACCAAATGTGAAATTTAGAAGTTGAAAAAAATTATTCTCTTGGTAGATTACAATGTAGTTAAAAGTCTGATCATTTTTTCTGAATAATTTGTATGGTGAGATCTGTCGGAATGTTTCTTAATAAAGAAATAACATCTAAAGAATTTAGTGTTTAATTTTGGGGAATAATAAAACTTTGGAGGTATTTAATAAATGCATACTGTAACAATTTAGAAAGATTATATAACGGAGATTATATTGCGGTACAAATGATTTGACAAACGGTAAATATCCCAAAATGGGACTTTTTATTAATAAAAAAATAAAAGAATGTTTACAGACAAATATTATATTTTTATCGGCAACAGGAGAGCATAACATTGATAAAATTAATCTTGAAAGAGCTCTAAATTATAATCAAAGATTTGTGACTTTTTAAATACTGTAAATAGATATACAGAAAATTGTGTATTGTTGCTAACATTTGCGAAAGTTTAGGTAAAAAGTTAAAAAATTATATTGTCTCTCGTTTGTTGTTTAATTTAGTAAATCAGGAACCCTCAAGCCATAAAATAAACAAAACCATAATTCACGTAAAAACAACAAATAACTTGCAAGAAGTATCTGATTTTGTAAATGTATTGAATGATGATAGTGTGCTTTTAACTACAGATGTTCAAAAAGACATTGAACATTCCCCTATTATAAATAATATAATTTTTTAAGAAATAAGAAAATTGAAAGAAATAACATAGAAAAAAATAATTATTTTCATCCTTTTGAACAAAAGTACCCCCTAACTAGATATTCTTTGGTACATCTTAATATCCAATCTATAAGAAAAAAAATGGATGAACTTCTGATATTCGTGAAAGGGCTTAAACATCCAGGTTTTGTTTTATTATGTGAACACTAGATAAAACCTGATGAACTTGTAAATTTAGAGAATTATGTTGTTATTGATAAGTACTGTCGTTCAAATATGTTGCATGGAGGGTCATAATTTTTTTTGCATTCTGAATTGGTTAAGGAAATTAGTTTTGTAAAAGTAAGTAAGTTTGATTATTTAGCTGATGATAGAGTATTTGAATTGTCAATTATATATAGTAACTCTATTGATCTGTATGTTATATGTTTATATAGAGCTCCTGCTGCCGCTGTAGGTGACTTTTTATTTAGACTAGAAGTGTTATTGTCTGTTTTAAATGTTTTTTCGAAAGTAATTTTGTGCGGAGATTTTAATATTGACTGGTCAAATCTGTCTAATAATTTTACAAACCAATTGACTTACCTTTTAAGGTCTTATAGTTTAAATGCTGTAGTTAATAAACAAACTAGAATAACTTCTAACTCTACCACTCAAACTGAGTATGTGTGCACCAACATAGATGCAAATGATTTTAATTGTAATGTTATAAATTCGGGGCTCTCTGACCATGAGGCTATTGCATGTGATTTTTGCATAAGTCACAAGAGTAAAATGAGGGGAAAGAGAAGGGGCAGAATTTATAGCAAAAAAAACTATAGTAGCTTCTTGCAACTGGGTAGATCAGAGGATTGGCAGCGCGTTTTGTCTACAGCAAGCCCTTTAGAGTCATTTCACGCAATTATTTGTGAAAATTTTAATAAATGTTTTCCGATAAAAACCTTAAAAACGAAAACAAAAAAAAATTGGATTACCAAGGGTCTTAAGATGTCTGCTAGAAATTTTAGATCACTGCACTATATTCGGAAATTTTATATAAATAATATTGCTTTTATTAACTATTTTAACAAATATAGAGCACTGTACAGACTAACAATTAAGACTGCAAAGCAAAAATACTTTAAAAGCCGCTTAGGTAATTCAAATAATGTTCAGGGAGAGGCTTGGAAGATAGTAAATGAACTAAAAGGTAAATGGGGCAATATTGTAAAGGTAAATATTGAACCTGATAGACTGAATAACTTCTACTGTACCATAGGTAGTAATACAGCAAGTCAAATTCAGGGTTTTTCCAACTATAAACAGTTTTTTGAGTATAGGGCTGGACCAGATTCTTTGCTCTTTTTGCCAACTGATCTATATATAGCTATAGTTAAGCTTAAGTTTACTGTAAAGGAGATAAAAAAGAAAAATACATCTGGCTATGATGAACTTATTGTACGGTTATTTTTCAATTTACCTGATTCGGAACTGGAGGTACTTGTATCTGCAATTAATCATTCATTTAATAATGGCCAATTTCCCAATTGTCTTAAAGTAGCCAGAATCATGCCTTTGTTTAAGAGGGAGCTTTAGAATCACCCTCTTCTTACAGACCAATAGCATTGCTTTCCACCCTCTGAAAAATCATCGAGAAATTGGTTAAAAAGCGACTTATGTCATATTTAGCTGAAAAGCAAATTATAAGATCGGAGCACTTTGGGTTTCAAAGTGCCAAGGGAACATCAGATGCAATCTTTTCATTCTTTGAGTCCTTATTTTTGGGCTTGAACAGTGGTGATATTGCTGCAGCAGTGTTTTGTGACTTGACCAAAGCATTTGGCTGTGTTAGTTACGAAATACTGCTGTAGAAGCTTGTTTGCTTGTTGTCTGGCTCTTCAGAGTGTTTCTGTGGATGGTGCTGTTTCAAGGGAGCAGCTTGTGACTCATAGTGTTCCTCAGGGTTCAGTTCTTGAGCCACTTCTATTCCTCATTTATATTAATGACATGGCCAATCTCAGGATCTCAGATAAATTCAGTTTATCGACGATTCAACAATTTTATGGCATGACACGAGTGCGATGAATCTAAATACCACAGTTAACAGAGATATTGTTGAAATCAAGAAATGGTGTGATTCTAACAAACTGTGTTTAAATATTTCAAAAACTAGTGTTATGAATTTTAAATGCAATTTAAATAATGTGTTTTTGGAGAATCACATTCTAAACAACTTAGACGAAAATAAATTAATTAGGTTTATTAATTGATAATAAACTAAAATTTGAGGGCCATATCACGCAACTGTGTAGAAAAATATTAGCAAATTGTTATGCTCTTAAAGTGGTCGCAGGAGAGGTTGATTTTGACGTGGTGAAAAATATTTATTTTTCTTTAATTGAGTCCCATTTAAGGTATAGTTTGTGTTTCTGGGGTGCATGCACACATTACTTATTTAATAGTGTTTTTGTTTTGCAAAAGAGAGCGATCCGACGTCTGTGTAATGTGAGTATGAGAGAGTCTTGCAAACAGCTATCTATCACTTATAAAATCCTAACCCTTCCTGCCTTATTTATATTGGAATCTGTTTGCCTCATTCATAAGAAATTTAGAAATGTGAACACAACTAATAGGCTTGAATATAGCTGTCGACGAGCTAACGATGTGCTCTTGCCAATGTCTACAAATTTACTGATCAAAAGAACTTTTATATTTGATAGTAAAAAACTCTTTAATCATCTTCCTGCAGATTTGAAAGGTATAGGTAGCTGGAAACTTTTTAGAAAACGTGTTAAAAAACTTTTAGTTGCAAAGGGCTATTATGAAATAACTGAATTTTTGTCGGATAGATTTTAGTAATTTTTACCTTTTTCTTGCAGGACTAGGTACATTCTTTATATTTGTTACACCATATCATTTCGCCTAATTTATTTCTGTGATTCATTTTTTTTTACAGTTTTACATTTAATAAAATTGTATATTTCGGGAGTGAATAATATCTGTTTGTGTTATACATATTGATACTCTTGACATTACATTAGCTTTGTATGTTTTGGTTCAGAGTCTTGGAAGAGTATTTCTGAAGAATGGGGATGTTGTTGGTTTTACTGGTATAGGTAAACCATATTCATGGAAGCAGAATGCCTTTAGGATGATGGACCATAGCATGCTAAATAACCTTTTTACATATTAGTGTATATGTTTTTCTTTTTTACAGCTTTATCAACAAATTTACTTTTATGACAATACAGCATATATTGATTTAATTTAATATGATTTGATTTGAGAACCAACAAAACTCACAATAGATCTAAGTGGGTTATGTTCTTTGTGTATTTTAGGTAATAAGTACATTTTGAGGAAAACACCATTTGTTCAAATTTTTAATCTGATTTGATGTAAGAAAGGAAGAAATGTTGTCAATAAGTTTATTTAATTTATTTTAGGTCTTAGCTGTTGGATCTTTATTTAGAGTTATGTACGTATTTTTATCGGAAAAAAAAATTGTTTTTTTTAAGAAATGTTTTGTGATAATTGCTACAGTGGTATTTCCCTTATCTCCTCTTGTTACAATTAAAGAACACCACAACAATGTAGTTATACGCTTTAATAGAAGTATTTTTTCATAATTTCCAATCCCATAGTGATAATATTCAGAGGCTCTACATTTTTCAGATAATTGTTGTGTTTCTTCGCTGGTTAAACGGAAATGGCACACATATTCTTCATCAGTAAGCAAAGGAACAGTATCCTTGAAGTAATTGTGTACTTTTGATACCTCATGTATTCCTCGTCACTAGAGGCTAAATTATGAATCATCATTTAAAAAAAAAGGATTTTATTAAAACAATATTATTTTACGTCATGTCATATATTAAAATAACTAAAAAATTCCCTTAAAATATACGAATTACTCTTACCAAATATATTTAACGTATGAACCATAGTTTCTGTATTTTAAGAATCGTTAATCACTATTAACAAAAATTAAGTCCGTTTGTAGGGTAATACCCTCTTGCTTTGACTCTGGGATCTATTGAACGTGTTCGGCTTAATGTTCGAATTAAATTTGAACACAATATCCTTGTTGCCGACCTCGGTAGCACCGTGGGCAAAGTATTCACGATGCGATCGTGTGGTCTCAGGCTCGAATCCTGGTATGGGCATGGTTGTTTGTGGTTGTCTAAAAACAAAGCACTTGTGGTTCGGAACCCACATTAAACTGTAGGTCCATAATAAACAACAAAATTGGGCGGCCGTCAAAATACGACGCGAGTCCATTGTAATTGAGGAAGAAGAAGAAGAATATCCTTGTTCCGCGAACGACAAAACTTAAGAGCGCATGTAGTTTAATCCCGAAGTAGTTCAGGATTTCTCACGCGAACAAACTTATTAACTCAGAAACTTGAACAGAAGTTGGTAAATCAGATTCACTGTTTATTACCTTTCTAACACCATCGTTGTTTGCACAATACACCAAACTACCGTAAGGCTAGGCTGAGTTGACATAAATCGATCTTTCACTTTTAAAAATGCCTAAATTAATCGAAGTTAGCAGTTCCGATACTAAAAATTGACTATTTTTAAGTTTCTTTTAGCTAAAATATGCAGGCCGACCATTGTTGACAAACATTAATAACAAGAGCCTGGACCAGTTACTGGAATGTTTTGCATCCTTTTTGATGAAGAACTGCTTACTTCGTTTTTTGACAAATTTGCAGATAATTAATTTTTTACTATATTTAGCGCAGAAGTGTAAATGCCACTATCATTGGATTCCTCCTTTAAACGGCGAAGAATAAGAGATTGCTTATTAGATTTTAATTGAATGTTGTCAATATGACCCCAAAAAATTTTATGTTCCAACTGATTGTTACTGTAGATGAGTGGCATCTTTATACAATTCTTCTTCCCCAAGGAAAACATACTTACGACGATATCAAAATTAAAAGATATACACATGAAGCACTAGATTTTTGTGAGACAAATTCTAAATTTGTAGAAAAATAAGCAGAAGGCATGCACATACGTCTACTACATGAACTGCGACATCTCGGAGTTGCCATATCTACTAACCTTCAGTTTACTTTAAGTCTTCTTCGTATGTCTTTTTTTGTAGTTAGCATAAAGATCTTCATGTTTTTAATTTTTTTACATCTGCTAGTATCCTATTAAAGATTGGGTTAAAAGAATTTTAACAGAATTTGATAAATTAATCATTAATTCCTAAGGAAAAAAGAGCACATTTTATGTCTGCTTTGAAGAAGATTATTTGGATAATACCTCTCCTTTGTTATTAACTTAAAACTTTCAACAATTATCAATCAACTTCCAGTTCATGTAGATCAATAGCTCTCAAGCAAAAAAGATTAACTTAGAATCATATCTCGTAAACTGTTTTTCCAAAAATAATAATATATATTATGTGTCGTAATATAATATATAGTAAAAATAATAAATATCACATTTTGACTAATGGCTATAGATCAACTATGAATGATGATATAAATATAATTTGAATCATATTTTGAAATAGTTATCGCTTAACTTCTTTGTATTTCTGGCCAATGATTGAAGTTCCAATAAACTCCAGCTTTATCACTTGATCATTTTACTGATACCCGAAGCTTTAAAAATTTTAATATAGAGAAGCTGATATGTTTGTTGTTTGTTAGATGTATCTAAGAACCTGAGAAGAATTGACTTACCTATAATGATCGCAATTTACTTCTTCTGATCTTTTTTATTTCGTAGTAAGTCTTCTTTGCATTAAGTTTTCTGTACTATTTCAAATCATAACCTTTAGAACTTCTTGCATTATATCACTTCTTCTTTGTATCGACTTTGCTTTTTAGTCCTTTTCCTTACTTCTTCTCTTTTTTTCAGTTCCTTTAATTACCTTCTAGTTTTCTTTAAACTTATTTCTTTGTGCCTTTTTCTTACGTTTTCAGTATATTAACTTCCTTTGATTACTGCTGTATTTGGTTCTTTGCTTCTTACTTAGAGAAACGCAAAAAATCACTTCTTTCTGCTCAACATACCTTAGTTCAATAAGATTTAGACCAAAACACTTCATATTATGATGTCATAATATTCATTTCTCTCAGCTAAATATTCTCAAAAATTAAATTAATCTTTAAAACAACACGCACACAATGAATCCGGCGGTCTGTAAACATGATTTTACCCTTAATGCTGCTTATAATTTCATAATTTCATAATGGAGGGTCTCTGTTATCCGTCAGCTAGAGGCGCCCTAGCGCTAAGCATTACATTGCTGCGCAATTACCCCCTCCCACTCCCCAGTATGTACTTTAATTTGTAAAATTATTAACTCGTACGGGTTTTATTACTTAATTTACATAGAGAATTACAAGTTCCCACCTCTAAGAATGGGAAAATATTAAATCGGTTTTCAGTACATTTCGCTTGTAAATTTGTTTATTCGTATTGTATATTCACATCGATTACTCAATCTTTGTCATAAACTATGGTACACTTTTAATCATAAGTGAATAGATGCAGTATTAAATTAAAACATTTTTATCAAGCCAAACAAAGGTCAGATCCAACAATCAGGTATGCACTTAAACAACACGTCAATACCACTCGGCCTAATTAGATTTGAAGAAATAAACGGGGTTAGGTGAACATAAAGAATAAAAGCTACTAGTTAATATTCTTGAAAATCATACTCGGTTCAAAATTAAATCTATTATCGTTTACACAACCTAAAACGGGCCTTTTATTAGTTTAAGTGATTTTTTCTAAGATGTTAAGTTTATTATCTTCAATGCAAAAAGAGTGGCCGGAGGTGAGAATATAGTTTGCAAATATATCTATATATAAGTTTTTAAATTTGTCTGCTAAAATGAGGTATTCAATAGCTCTAATTCAGTGCCTTGTACGCAATTAAGATATTTAAATCCTTAAAATGTTGTCCAATATTTGTAAGATATCTGTACAAAATGAGAGCCATCTAAAGTCCTTGATTGTTTTAGGGGCATGGATTAAATTGTAATAGCTATCTACCTGATTATATTTAACTCGTTAAATAAACTTGTTTTGAGAAGGCGTAACTTAAATAGCCTAGAGAAAAGTGAGTTAAATGTAAAAAATATATGTAAAAAAGGAGAAATAGAGGAAAATTGGATAATGTTGTCTGTAGCTGAGTTTTTCTTATAAACTTCAAATTCAATTTTATCATTATTACCGGTTAAAAGTAAATCTGTGAATAGTAATTTTTCTTAAACTTTATTTTTGATAGTGAATTGAATATTGAAGTGAAAAGAACTAAGAAACAACGAAAAATGCATTTGATATTATATCATGTTTTGAGTTCATCACAAATATTTTACTTCAAAAAATGTTCGTAAACACGACCCTATATGACGACGTAAAATGACCCTATGGGTAAGCTGAAAAAAATTTGATCGAGTACTGATGCTGAGAAGAAGGTTTTTTACATCTAGGAAAATTAACTTGGAATAATTATTTAGGATAAGATTTTAAGGGAATTTGCCAAGCCAATAAAATTTTGTACAGAACACAGGTTCTGAAAATTCAGTGTGTCTCTAAAAATATTGAAGATAAATAATTGTAGGAGGAATCAACAAAATGAGATACTTGTTTTATTGGGTATTACTGTTATAGTAAAAATCAATTTAGAAAATACTATCTCATATGCTCAATTATTAAAAAGAAGAAAAAATAGACATATTCAGGTATTTAGAAAAAATATGAAGTTAAATCTTTAATGATACCTGTCGTTATAATTAATTTAATTCTAGTCAATCAATCTTAAATATAATAATTTACTTGAGGTATAATAAATTTCTTTATATACCCAGGAGCTGAGGTTTTATCTGTCTACATCTGAGCTTCTTCTTTTTAATATCCTACCTAACTTTATTTTCAATATTGAAAGATAAAATAATGAAAAATCTATTTATTGAATTAAAATATGTACCTAATTTGAACCGACTTCTAATGTTTCGGTAGTTAAATCTACTATCGTTATTAAAGAAAATAAAACTAAATTATGATGTAGAAAACCTATACAAATAGTTTTATCGACCCTGCTCTACTTATGATTATAACAATTATAATCCGAATTGTGTGCAGGACAGCCATCTTTTTGAAACCAAATCTTTATTTCAAGTGCAACTTCTTTCCACACAAAAAAAGTTCAATAATATTAGGGTTAAAAATACCCGCTTAAACATTTCCATTTTTAAAGTACTGGATCCTTGTAAGAAAATATCTGTGTTCTTCACCACGTACTATTACCGCTAACCGCACCATCCAATATGTTTTCTATGAACATTCTTGTTCTCTCTTGATTTCTCCAAAAATTTTAGTTACACACTATCAGGTAGCATGGCACTTTTAGGACTTTTTACCATAGATGTATCTAGGTTTAATAGGTTTTTTGTATACTATTCGGTTCTTGTCAACCACAGAATGCAAAAATATACCGGGTGGTGTGTCAGCGAGCGGAACAAAGGAAATCCCATGTAAATTTTAAGGGGGTCAATTATTGGCTTCCTTGTACATTTTACAGAAAAATGTACTGGTAAAAACTAAAAAGATAACTTTTTGAAGAGACCCATCTGGCAAACCCTCGTGCAAACTTTCAAAAAATATTAATAAGATTTAATTAAATGTAATTGCAAAATTACCAAATTTTCGGTTCAGGTAAAACCAGATACCAGCCACCAGCAAACAATTTGTTATAAGGCTTTGTCAAATCTGACGTACAGCCGAATACAAGAAATGTTTTTTTTTCGTTTTATCAATCTCACAACCATACATTCAAAGTAAGACACATTAACATTACTTTTTGATCTAAACTTTTATTTAATATAACGATGAAGTTAAACCAATAACAATTATTATTATCGATTATTAAAAAAATAATTTTTTCCAAAAATCGATAAGAAATAATAACATTTTGGACAACATATTTGAAAGAAAAAGTCAATATTTCCTTCAACTTAATTGTTGCCTGGCAACCGAAAATAACAGTAAGGAAATATTCATTTCTGTACTGTAAGGAAATGTTATTTCCATACAGTAAACTTTAGAACATAAATACGAACAGGTTTTTTCCTAAACAATTTTATTTTTAAAATTTTTAGCACAAACAAGGTTAACATTATATTTTAAAATTATTACTTATTATTTGTTATATTTACTGTTATTTGACAATTAGTACAAGTATTGAAAACTGGAAGAACTTGGGAACTAATAGCATTATTTTATTTAATATTTTCCAAACTAATAATTTTATTTGTATGACAATAACTAATATTGGGTGTTACTGCAGTATTAGTAATATTAGATTTACTTTCTTGATTTTTTTCTGCTGTGAACATTTTATTTGCCACTTCTTCCTTATTAGTAAGAGACTCTTCTATATATCCTTCAGCGACGTTTGTTGATTTCCATCCACCCAGTCTCTTTAAACTAGAAATATCTCCACCAGAATCAACAAGCATTGTGGCAGAAGACCGACGAAAACAGTGGTCGGTATATTCTTTCGAATTTGGCAAATTCAAACAACTGGCCACTATTTTAGGCATGTTTCTAAATTGGTGAATTCCTAATACTTTTTGATTTTGGTACTTAAAAAAAAACGAGTGGAATTCATGTCTCTTGGTCTTAAAAAGACATACTTGCGGTATAGATTTAAGTACATTTCGTTTACTATAAATGATCTTGATATATTGGTTTTTGAATCCGGTATGGTAACTAAAAGTTTAGATAGTAGGTCTTGTATATCTTGTACAGTCATTTTAACCAGCTCGTCCATTCTGCAAGCTCCGGAAATTCCAAATATTACAGCTACCTACAACAATAAATAAGCATGTAAAGAATCCAAATATAATTTGAAGTTTTGTAAGTTACCTTAATCATTAAATATTCCTTATCTGAAGCTTCCTGAATAAATTTGTTTACTTCTTCTTTAGTTAAAATCTTGGATTTTTTTGGCTTATAGGCATGTGCTTGCCGTTTCAGGAATGCCGAAGTTTTGAATATTTAGATATATCCACGTCATGTCTAATTTCAAGGGTTGCCTTCAGCATTGAATAATTGGCCCATAAAGTTGAATATCTCATCTTGGAACCAAGCTCCAAGAAGTATGCCATTACAACATTTTCCAAGAAAGAAGTTACATTTTTATTCGTACGATAGTCCATGAAGCGGTTGTATGCATAGTTATACTTACTTCTAGATTTTACTGGTAACAATTCCAATGATACAGCATTCACTGCCTCCGTGAGTTCTGGGGGGGTTCCAGAAATGGAACAGTCATCATCACTCATCATTTTACACGTTATTTTGGCTTTTTAAAACGTTAAAAAATCAACACTTTGGAAAGACGCCACAAATAAACTTTTCACTCGTCAAGTTTGACAATTTAAAATTATGTACTTCGTTTCCGTAGTTACGAAATAATGTTTTATGGCTTCTTTTATTTAAGGGAAAAATAATAATGTTGATTTGAAATTTTTAACATGATTAGTAATAATTTACCGTAATTTTAATGATTCCCGATTTTCGGAAAAATAGTATGTAGACCTCGTAGGAAAAGCCACATTCCCGGACTCCGTATTTTTACGATCGCCCGGGAATGTTAAGCTTTTCCTACTAGGTATACAATATACTATTATCATACTTAGAATTTAATTAAACCAATAGCAGTATCTAAAATATTTTCAATTTATTTTCCCATCAAGCCTATCTGGTCCATTTCAACCATTAAACCTATTGTTAGTAAATTCGAGTCCAAAGACATTGCAATAAATAATTGTAAATGTTTAACTCAGAAGTTCGAAAATAGATCCGAAAAAAGAAAGAACAGAACTCTTAATATTTTACTAAGTGTGAAAAAATTAAATAAAATACAATAACTTTAGTAAAAATAATAGAGAATTACATAAAAACATCAATTAATCAAATGTTCAAACAACCCCCCATTAACAGCTAAACAATATCCTAACCGATTATAAAATTCATTTCTAACGTTACTAAGTTGATATTGGGAAATTTTATATCATTCTCACGAAATAGCGTTTTGTAACTGGTTTAGATTCTCAAATTTTACACTTTTATAAATGACACTTTTTAAATGACCCCACAAAAAGAAGTCATTCGGTGAAAGATCAGGTGACCTAGCTGGCCAAAGTATCCGGTACCGTGGACCAATAATGTTGCCGTTAAAAGCACTTTACAAGCACTCTCTAACCATAAGGGCATTATAGGCCGGGCAACCATCCATTTGGTACCAGATCATTTGATCTTAACAACTTCTTTCAAGGCGGGTCCAACTTGATTTTGAAATAAGTACAAATAGGTTTCAGCTGTTATATAGTCCATAAAAAAGGGTCCAATGATATGGTGTCCGATAATTCCCACGAATACATTTGTTTTTTGCGGATATTGTGTCCGAGTATGAACAAAGCGATGTTTATTTTCTGGGCTCCAATACCGGCAATTCTGAACATTTGGTTCATTGTTGAGGGTAAATGTACATTAATCGGTAAAACAAATATTTCTTTAAAAATTCCTATCATTATTCGCTCTTCCCATCATTTCAAAAGAAAATGCCATTCTTCGTTCTTCATCTCCTTCCTGCAGCTCTTGATGTTTTTCGAATTTATACGAATAATATTTGTGTTTTTTTAAAGTGCGCAATACCGTTGTATGATGTTTATTTACCTCTTGCCCAAGAACCCTCATACTAACCATCTTGTTTTCCTCCACACTCCACACAGTATAATATTAAGTTCTCTGTTCTCTCTTTCTTCGGCTCTATTTTCGATATCCTGAGTTGACCATTTATTTTTAATTATTTATTACGGTACCTTTGGACTCGAACTTATTGACAATACGTTTAATAGTTGAAATGGACGGAATAGGCTTGGTGGGGAAATAAACTGAAAACATTTCAGATACTGGTCTAAAACTGTTTCCCGCATAATGCCACTTAATTATGGCTATTTTTTCGTCGACTGAATAATTCATACTTGTTTTCAAATGTCGACTTTCACTGATTTATTGACACTTTTCCTCACGTCAGTGACAATATTCATTTTACTGGTGCCCGTTTGTTTTTACCTGAACCAAAAATTTGCTAATTTTGCAATTACATTTAATTGAATAATTCAGGATTCGCTTATTAAAATTTTTTGAAACTTTGCACAAGGGTTTACCAGATTGTTCTCTTCAAAAAGCTATTTTTCTATTTTCCTACATTTTTTCTATAAAATGTACAGGGAAGATAATAATTGACCCCCTTAAAATTTAGATGGGTTTTCCTATGTTCGGCTCGGCGACGCCCCACCCGGTATATGTTTTGTGATATCAAAATGAATTTAATTATTTAAAGATAACGATCTAATTTTAATACAATATATAATAAGAGATTTAAAAATAAAAAGGAAAAAAAAACTTAAAAAATAAAATCGAATACATTTAGGTTTCCATTTACTATTGGCTTCTAATAACAAAGGGCATTCTCCTTGCGAATAAATAGAACTTTTACGCCATTTGCCTTGTGTACAAATATATTTCTATTATGGTGACAAATATTTTAAAATCCCAGTTTCTTTAGATCTTTAGTTTTCTTAAAGAGGTTATAGGTTTTTTTAGTAAGTGCCATTTACCAAGTTCGCAAATCCTTGAAGTAATGTTTCCTCCTAATTTCTATTTTTCTAAGTCGAAATCCTTAAAAGTTATTCGACTCATAGTCAAGTCATAGTCGAGTCTCTTTTAAGGATTACGGTTGGGTAAGGATTAAGGGTACTATTTTTTGTAATATATGTGAAATCTTTAGCATTAGTTTCATACTTGAGACATGTGCAAAGCTTTACTACATCAGCAGGAGCAGCTTCAGTATTATTCTCAGCACTAAGCGGGAATCCAGAGATACTGGCTAATATTAAAGACATTATGAACGTTGGCAACGTTGCACGTCGTGAGCGTGACGTAATGGATAAGAAGGACTAACACTGGAGCAGTCGAGTTTTAGCAAGCAGACGCTTCAATACACACTTTGCTTTTATCTATATTTAACTTTGTATTTATTTGGTAATGCAAGTAAAATAAAGTCAGTGTTTTTATATTTGAAGAACCACGTCTATTTTTCATTATATGCTAAGTTTCGACCAGATACTAACATTACAATTGATTATATTTCAGCTAATTTTTAATGCCTTGTTTTCTTTACATGATTTACAGATTCGACCATTTTTACCTTTATACTGTTGAAACCCAAAGGGACCAAAATCTAAGAACCACATACTTATGATAAGGAATATGATGGATAAAATACAATGGCCAATTTTATGAAATAAAATACCAATTCTCAGATGCATTAATAAGTCATTAGTTCCTTGAGATCAACCTTTTTATTTAATTTACTGTTTATACTCAGCTACCGCCTTCATTTGCTTAACCAGCGCTTCCGTACTAGCCTTGAGCCTCAGAAAAATTTGGCTGGATTGGAAGTTTAGCTTCTCGTTTCACTGGCAGCCGATTTTTGGTCCACCCCTGAGCTAATTGGGCTACAACCCTATTCCAGAATAAACACGATAAGATAAAGACGTGCCAACTTTATCCTACAGTGAGGATAAAATTTATGAATTCTACCACCAATTAGAAACCCTTGTTAAAAAGTAACATGTATACATAAGGTGCGTAATATACATGACGATTTTAACACCAAGATTGGTAAAGGCAAGAAGATGAACAAATGAAATATCTGATCGGAAGCTACGTTTTAGGCGAGAGGAATGATACCGGTCGAAAACACGTAGTGCTGTATAAAAAATAAGTTAGCCATCACAAATAGAATTCTCTCAACATCTAAGACGGCAATATACGTGGATATTACCAGGACAATGCGTTCTTGCTCATAATAGCTTGATGGAAATACAGCATTAAAAACATAAAACCTCTCCCTGGAAAAGAATGTGGAAATGACCACAAACTCCTGTTGGCTTAAAGCAAAATTCATGTAATAATCCAAGAAAATTCCACAATAAAAATAATTCCAAATCATGGAAACATGGAGCAACTTAAAATACATAGAATAAGAGATCATAACATCACTGAAAGCCGAGACTTCTTTTAACACATTAAAGAAATTACATACAGTGCGAACGTAAAGGTTGGAATAAATTCATTTAAAATTCAGGGGTATGTTCAAAAAAAAACGCTCGGACATGTCGATTTTTATTTTTAACTGCGGGTTTTCTTACTATAATTTTATTTATACAGGGTGGCTCAAAAATAAGTTACGGTCATCAACGTAATGTTTTTAAATCTAAACACCTATTTTTTATTTTAGATTTAGGTTCTACATCAAATTCTAAGTACATTTCATGTACCATGTCCTATACCTAAACTCGACCGTTGACGATTGAACACAATAAAAGGCTATTTTTGGAAGAGTTATTTATATCAAGCAAGAATACATAAAAATATTTTAATTAATTTATTAAGTGTTGAAAATGGCTGCCACGAACCTCTTGGCAATATCCCAGTCGATGCTGAAATTCTTGTAAAACGTTATCGATAACAGAAGGTTCTATCAATCTTATTTCTTCCGTTATTCTAATTAAGTCTTCAATGTTGTTTGGCCGATTAACATAAAGTTTGGACTTAAGATACCCCCACAAAAAAAATCTAAAGGAGTCAGATCCGGCGATCTGGCCGGCCATTCAATTGCACCCCTTCGACCAATCCAACGTCCAGGGAAAACGGTATCCAGGTACTGGCGCACGGGACGAGTGTAATGGGCTGGAGCTCCATCTTGCTGATACCATAAGGAATTATCTAATATATCCGGGTCTTCTGGATCGGGGTATAAAGTGGCAAGGCATGGAACCAAGTCATTTTCTAAAAACTCTAAATACCTCTCACCATTCAAGTATCCTTCAAAGAAAAAGGGCCCTATAACCCTGTTTTCAATCACCCCCGCCCAAACATTTACTTTTTGAGGGACTTGGCTGTGGCACTCCATCATCCAGTGCGGATTTTCAGTAGCCCAATATCGGCAGTTTTGCCGGTTTACACTACCATGAAGACAAAATGTTGCCTCATCAGAAAATACAATTTTTTTTGAAAATTGTGGAGTAGCATGGCACAAGTCCATAAGTCTCTCACAAAATTCTAAACGCCTATCTGGGTCATCTTCATTTAGTTCATGAACCAATTGAACTTTGTAAGGGTGCCATTTATTTATACCTTAATACTTAATGACGGATGTCTGGAATATCTGATTTTCTAACGCAATATTGCGAGTCGTTTTATGGCAATCTTCTTTAACTGCCAGCAAAACATTTAGTTGCTTCTCTTCTGATATACTTGACCGACCTTTCGTATAATTATCCGTGACATGACCCAAATCCCGACACTTCTGTTCTATTTTACTGACAGTACTTTGAGATATACGTGGCCTATCAGGATACTTGGCATGATAAATTTCACAGATTTCCATCTGAGTGCGCATCCTGTTTCCATAACCAATCATCATCAAAATCCCTATTCGCTCTCGCTCACTAAGACGTACCATTTTTTGAAATTTTAATTTTATCTTTTGATAAACTTAACACAAGCAAAACTTTGCTTAGGCATCTAAATCAAACTAAATTCACTCAAAATTATTTGATGTCAACAAATTGTGACAAGTTAACAATCAAAAACACCAACCACAAATGTAAATAACCAAACAATAACTGATAGGTTGCTTGATATAAATAACTCTTCCAAAAATAGCTTTTTATTGTGTTCAATCGTCAACGGTCGAGTTTAGGTATAGGACATGGTACGTGAAATGTTCTTAGAATTTGATGTAGAACCTAAATCTAAAATAAAAAATAGGTGTTTACATTTAAAAAAATTACGTTGATGACCGTAACTTATTTTTGGGCCACCCTGTATACATAAAATTATAGTAAAAAAACCCGCAGTTAAAAATAAAAATCGACATGTCCGAGCGTTTTTTTTTTGAACATACCCATGAATTTTAAATGAATTTATTCCAACCTTTACGTTCGCACTGTATATATTAAATTACTATCAAAATTTATCTCGCAAAATTCCTGAGACCCGCCGATTTTTGTTTATTTTTATTCACATTTCAAGATAGTTTGTGTATTTCTTTCACCTACAGGGGGTCCAAAATAACCCAATTTTTTTTTTTTAATGGAAAGCCACTTTTTTTAAAGTCTCATTGAAAAGAGCCCTTTTTCCTGATTAAATTGCCCTATTTACTTTTGTGATTATCTAAAGGAGAAATACGAAAAAAAAATTAAATTATTAAAAGTCTCAAAATATTTTGTGTTGGTAAATTTTTGGCGTGTTTGTTTGTTTTATTAGTATCGAGACATTTCCTGACATTGTTGTAGGGTCACTGTTAAAGTGAATTTCAAGCAGTTGTTAAATAAGTTAACTTATATTGAAAGAATGCCTTATTTATCCGAATCCTACAAGATTGAAATCTTAATGATGATTGCTTATGGGGACAGAAGTCGTACTCAGCTAGAGGTTGTCCACTTATTCAGGCAGAAATATCCAGATTTGCCACCTATTAACCAAGGTACGGTTAGTAAAATCGAAAGTAGATTTCGAGAAGTTGGGCACGTGAGGGATGTTTCAAGACAAAGGTCTTCTAAAATGGATGAAAACACCCAATTGGGTCCGTTAAAGTTAAAGGAACGTCTAAAAAATGATTTTTTTTTTTTAATTTTTACATAGAATGTTGAGTTTGAACATTTTATTGATAAAAAACTGAGGATGAAGTAAAAAAATGCAAAATTTTAAAAATTATAAAGGATTTTCTACTTACGTATGATTCACAATTACACCCGGCTTAACTACACTCTATTTGCGACTAGGCATCACGTTGACCATTATATGTGCTATTAATTTAAATTTAAAGCCTTAAGTAACAAAATTCTGCAACTTAGAAGGAGCGGGAGCCCCGCGTGTTTGTGCCTATAATTCCTATGCCTTATTCCTATTCCTAATGCCTTTAATGCATTTAAAGATATTTATTGTTTTGACTATAAGTTAATGTACATTAAGCCTCATCGTTATTATTTACCTATAAATAATTAAATATCTTAAATTATGTTTTTTTTTTTCAAAATGTATATTTATTATATATAAAATTACATAAAATATCAAATAATTTAAATAAATAATACCTATTTTTTAACACCTGATAAATGTGTTTTGTTCATGTAATGTAAAAGCTAACTATATTATGCCTTTATTATCTAAAATTGAGTCCACAGCCAACCCATCCAACTAAAAAGTGTTCCCGGCAAAACCAAAAAATACTACTGGGGACGTAGTGAAGCCACTGCCATTTTTGTCAAGAAGGTTGTTGTTTTATTTTTCTTGTGTGTAAATTACAAAATATGTAATTAGAAGGGGTCCAAAGCGATAAAAAATTATATAAATTTACAATAATAACCCCCAAAAAGCTCCAATATATATATTTTTTAACTATAGCAACATCAAGAGCTAAAAACCTTGTGCAAGTTGGCAATAATTACGTATTTAACGTATGTAGAAAAACCTTCATAATTTCCAAAATTTTGTATTTTTTCCAATCATCCTTACTTTTTTATCGATATTTTGATCACACTCAACATTCTATGTACAAATTTTCAAAAAAAAATCGGTTTTTAGACGTCCTTTTAACTTTACCGGACCCACCCAATTAAATGTATTGTTAGCGATGGAAGAAAATCCGGTAACTGCAGCCAGAAGAGTAGCTCGCGAAAACTCTATTCATCATAAATCTGTGCTAAAAATTTTAAAAAGTGCAAACAAACGACCTTATAAAATGCAACCCATTCAAGAGTTATTGGAAGACGATCCAGATCGCAGAGTTCAGTTCTGTGAATTAATGATGAGCGCCTTTGACGAAAATCGCATATCTTCGGAGTGGATCCTTTTTTCTGATGAGGCTACATTCACCTGTTAATAAGCAGAACTGTCGCTACTGGTCTGACGAGAACCCACACTGGGTAAGGGAAACTAATACACAATATCCCCAGAAAACTAATGTTTGGGCTGGCATAATTGGCAGGCAAGTTATAGGGCCCATATTGTTCAATGATACTTTAACTGGGGAAAGATATCTAGAATTTCTTGAACATGAACTAGTTCCAGTCTTACGTGCCTTATATCCGAGTCAGTTTGATCCAGATTTGTATGATGAAAGAATCTGGATGCAACAAGATGGTGCTCCCCCACATTATGCCCGTAATGTACGCCAGTATTTAGATGACAATTTTCCAAACAGATGGATTGGTAGAAGGGGTGCAATCGAGTGGCCGGCACGTTCTCCCGGTCTCACCCCACTTGATTTTTTTCTGTGGGGACATTTGAAAAGTCAAATTTATATGAGCAAACCAGGAAACCTAGACGAACTCAAAGAACGTACTAGGCAAGAAATCCGACAAATATCTCCAGAAGTGTTAGAAAATGTCAGAAACGAATTTTATTATCGTCTTGGGCTTTGCCAACAAGTAAATGGTGCTCATTTTGAGCATCTTATACATTAAACGCAACTTTTAATAATTTAATGGTTTTTATTTTTTTTTTTCATATTTCTCCTTTAGATAATCACAAGAGTAGATAGGGCAATTTAATCAAGAAAAAGGGCTCTTTTTAATGAGAGTTTAAAAAAAGTGGCTTTCTATTTGAAAAAAAAAAGTTGGGGTTAATTTGGACCCCCCCTGTAGGTGAAAAAATACAAAAACTATCTTGAAATGTGAAAAAAAAATTAACAAAAATCGACGGGTCTCAGGAATCTTACGAGATAAATTTTGATTAGTTTTAACTGAATTTATTCCAGTTAAAGTCACCACACTGTATACATTTCCATCCCAGAAACCGGATATACTAAAAGCTGAATTCTTAGAGCAAGCCATTCGTTACCTAAAAAGTAATAAAAGTTCAGGTGTAGATAATGGGACCGTAGATATACGTAACTTCCTGCAAACGGTATTAATCTACTATGGAAGATCTGCAATAGGATCTAGAATACTGGACAGTGGCCAAGCGACTGAATTTAATCTACTTTTATTCCTCTGCACAAAAAAGAATCAAGTCAAAATGTAGCAACTACAGAACAACCGCACTGATAACTTAGTGGCCTCAAAAATATCCTAGAATGAAAAATCCCCGAAGACCAAGCTGAATTCGTAATCGTTCCAGTAAATCTTTTCACTGCAATGGTCTCAATTCTACTAAGTGTTACTAGACTTGGGAACGCCGTTATACCTTATCATACTATTGGGACAGTTATACGATAATAACAAGGGAAGAGTCAAGGTCGATAGCAGGATCTCTAAAACCTTTAACTTACAATGCGGTGCTCGCTCAGGATGCATCTTGTCCCCTTGCCAATTAACATATATTATTTATGGTGACAATAAACAGCAAGAAGAACAATATATAGCAGAGTTAATTGAAAGAGTCGATTAAGAGATTTTGCAATTCAAATGAAAACTCAACTGATAAAAACGAAACTTACGGTAATAGAATGTTTTAATGAGCTGGGAGGGGTAGTTGCACGTTCAGTGTACTTTTCTCTTATTGAGTCCCACCTTCGTTATGGCTTGCCTTTTTGGGGTTTAAGCAACAAGGTATTATTAAACATAATTTTTGTGATTCAAAAAAAGGCAGTTAGATACCTATGTTCCGCTGGGTTAAGAGATTCTTGTAAACCGCTCTTTATATCTCAAAAAATCCTAACTCTTTTTTCTCTTTTTATCCTAGAAACAGCTACTCTTATTCATAAATGTCCTAAACCTCCCTCTAACACTGGTCATATGACTCGCCAGGTTAACGATTTTCCCTTACCAATCCCTACATCCTCCCTCACGAAGAACTCACTTATATACCTCAGCAAAAAAATTTACAACCATGTTCCTCTATGTATCAGACAAATTTTAGAAGTTAATAGATTCAAAAAGGAATTAAAATCACTTTTATTATCCAGGGCATATTATAGCCTTGACGATTTTTTTAATGATACCTTTTAACCTGTGCTCTGACATCATTTTAGTGTTTTAGTTTTGTTTCCTGTTAAATAATGTAATTTACTTCTTCTAAATTCTGTTTTATTGACAGCTTTACTTATTTTTTAATGAAATTTATCAAAAAGATGCTATTTTTTCTCAATCTGTTTTGTTATGATTAATTTTGGTAATGTGTGTAAATTTTATGTAAAGTGTTTTAGAAGTTATGTTTGTTTGAAATTTAAAGTGAATTTGGAATTTTTTAGTTTTTAGGATGCTTGTACACAAGATTTTGTTGTCTTACGTAATATAGCACATTTTCTTTCTTTCTTTCTTTCTTTCTTTCTAATAAACTAGCATCAGAAACATCAGAAATGTCTCAGACCTGGATAAATAGAGGAAGATAACCCAAACCACAGTTTAAATGCCAGCCATGAGATCACGACACTTCAGGTATGAAGTATACGACTAGAGAGAGTGACAGAGAGACATTTGAAATGAAAGGCAAAATCACGAATAAAAAATACAAAGAGAGCACTTTATTATTAATAATACACAATGTTACAAATTATATTTAAGAACATTTAAATTGAATTTTTGGTGTTAACTGTTTTTACGAATGCACTATTTGCAATGCAGTTTTTCTGATAATTTTTGTTTTTACACACCTTCTGTGCATGAGCTCTTAAACTAAATCTTCATTTCTTATTAAAACTCGTTTAAAGAGAAATCAAAGGAATTCAGGTCAGGGGGACGTAGTGGCCAGTGGTTAGACGGATCTTATCCCCTAAAATTTTTTTTTTATTAATTCATTATTCACTTTTTTTACTACTTCTAGAATATGACTAAAAATTTTTTTTTGTTTCTTTTGAAATCTTGTCTGAGAAATTATGATTTTCTAATTATATACGAAAACCATCATTTAATTAGCCATATCTGTAATACTTCGGACTGCATCGATGGAATAATGGAAATTTAAAAAAAAAGCTGCCAATACATTAATGTAGACCTCATATTAGAGAAATTTAGTTAACCAATATTGAATGGTCGCTGGTTCAATTGTGGCTAATTTAATCCCAAATTAGCGAATCCACCTTCGATATATTGCTGGTTCTGATTACTATTAAGTTTTTCCTTATACAAATGCCCCAAACTCTCAAATCTTATATTTTCCCAATGAAGGACCAATAAAACACTTTTTCACTTAAAATGTTTACTAATTATATTAATACTAGATATTTAAGGAAATAACGGAGATCGAGAGTCAACCGATTTCAGGAAGAATGAAAAAATAAGAACGAGAGACGTAACCAATATTATGAAAGGCGAAGAGCAACTGACTTCTATTTTACCCCTCTTAATAGCCAAAAATAAATCCCAGACACGTTTAATAATCGTATGATGGTTTCCCAGAAGTATAATGAATTATGTTTTAGTTAGGGTTAAAGTTGGCCTATAAGAAATTGTCTTAGTGGTCGGTTATTAGCCGGCTTTTAAATTGGAAATCCAAACATCCTCCCCCCCTTGAGGCGAAGTCCTCAACTCATGTCGTAAGAAAGCGGACACATTTTGGTAATGGGCCTTATAAATACACCGTTCTTTGTTTTAATCTTTGCTACACGAACCTTACCATCATTTCCTGGAAATACCTCCAGAATACGAGCTAAATTCCATTTTAATGGTGGTAAATTATCTTCTTTAATCAAAACAATTGAATTAACTTTAATATTATTAGATGCAACGAACCATTTTGGACGGTTTTGTAGCCGATTTAAGTATTCAGTTGACCACCGTTTCCAGAAGGCCTGCTGTAACTTAGTGCATTTCTGCCAAAAACTTAACCTATTTTCAGGTACATTAATTAGGTTCCTTTCGGGATAACTAGTCAGTGGTTCCCCTATTAAAAAATGAGATGGTGTTAGTACATTAAAATCGTTCGGATCATTTGAGACTGGGCACAAAGACCTTGAATTTAAAATGGCTTCTATCTGAGCCAAGACAGTGGAAAACTCTTCAAATGTTAATTGAGTTTCCCCTACAATTTTGCGAAGAATGGTTTTTGTCGATTTTATTCCAGCCTCCCATAAGCCACCCCAATGAGGACTGCTAGGCGGTATAAATTTCCACTCTATTTCCTTTGTGGATAAAAAATGTTTAATTGTGTCTAAATTTGAAGTTAATTTGAAAAATTCATGAACTTCGCGTAATTGATTTTTCGCTCCCTGAAAGTTAGTGCCGTTATCGCTATAAACAGTTCCTGGTAAGCCCCGTCGTGAAATAAATCTTTTAAATGTTAGTAAAAATGCGTCAGTGGATAGACTTGAAACCAATTCAAGATGTATAGCTTTCGTAGCCATACATACAAATAATGCTATATATGCCTTTGAAATCGCTGCTTTGCGAACCCTTGTCTGCTTAATAAAGAAAGGACCTCCAAAATCAATTCCTACCTTTAAAAATGGACGTGAAATTGAAACCCTATCCGACGGTAAACTACCCATTAACTGACTTGAAACCTTAGCCTTGAACCTGTAACAAATAACGCACCCCTTTATGACTGTTTTAACTTCAGTTAATCCATTTATTGGCCAATATCGCAATCTTAAGTTCGACAAAACTGTTTGAGCTCCCGCATGCAGTAGTTTTTTGTGCTCAAACAATATAATAAGCCTAGTAACATGATGTTTAGATGGTAAAATAATAGGAAATCTTTGACTATAACTAACTGTTGCATTTGCAAGACGCCCATTGACCTTTAATAAGCCATCGATATCAATAAAAGGATTTAAACATTTAATAGTGCTGTTTTTCAATATTAAATTTTGTCTTTCTCCTTTTTGATCAACACCTTTAGAAGTTTTTAAATAATGAATTTCCTGAGCAAATCTTTCCATTTGAACTAATCTAATGATAGTTCTAAGAGAAATGTCTAACTCTTCAACTGTTAACGGACCTATTTGCTTATTAACATTTTTACAATTATTAATGAATCTGAAGCAAACACTTACAGTTCTTTGTAAAAAAGAAAAACTAGAATATCTTTTCCAATCAATAACAATTTGTGAACAAGTTTGAACTAAACTCACTTTTTTTTCTTCATGTAATGATGCGAATGAATTTTGTATTTGCTTAATAACTGGCAATTCCTTATTTTCGCGAAGAAATGACGGCCCATTCCACCATTTTTCACACAAAAGCAAATCTCTTGGATAAACTCCACGTGATATATAATCTGCTGGATTGTCCTCAGACTTAATGTGTCTCCATTCATAGTTAATGGTTAGTTCCTGGATCTCAGAAACACGATTAGCCACGAATGTAGTCCAACGTGAAGGAGTATCCTTTAACCAACACAAAACAATATTTGAGTCTGTCCATAAGATGACCCTTTTTGGCTCCATCCCGAAAATTTCTAAGACTCTGTTAAGTAGTCTTGATAAGAGTAAAGCCCCGCATAGTTCTAGTCGCGGCAACGATACTGATTTTAAAGGCGCAACTCTAGATTTTGAGCAAATCAAATTACAACTTATCTTCCCATCTTTAGAGATGCCCTTAATATAAATGCAAGCACCATAAGCTGCCATAGAAGAATCGCAAAACCCGTGAATTTCTATATTTGTCAATGTTCCTGAACCCAAGAATAAGTAACGAGGAATTTGCAATTTGACTAAATCTGGAAGAGTATCAGAAAGACCTTGCCATTTTTCCAACAAATGTGCTGGAAGTTCATCGTCCCAATCTATTTTGCTTATCCAGATTTGTTGCATTAAGATTTTTGCCAACAACACTACTGGCCCTACCAGCCCTAATGGATCAAACATTTGCGCAATTTGTGATAAGACTATTCTTTTAGTATATTTCATGTTTTTTATCTCAACGGGAGCTAAAATTTTAAAAGAGTCTTTAAAAGGAGACCATGATAAGCCTAAAATTTTATTCGATACACTCTCATCTTGAAATTCTATTTCGTTTTTAGAATCACTTAAATCTGAAAGTAGTAGTGATGAGTCGTTAGATGAAAACTTATGTAAATAAAATCCCGCAGATCCTAACAATTCTGTAAGTTGAGTCAACAACTCCTTGGCTTCTTCCCTTGAATTAGCTCCTCCTAAAATATCATCTACGTAGCACTGCTGCAAAAGAGCCTTGGATGCTAATGGAAACTCCATGGCCTTATCAGTAGCCAACTTACTCAAACAACGAGTAGCCAGATATGGAGCACAGTTGGTGCCATACGTAACAGTTTGAAGTTCAATACATTTAAAATTATTATTTCGATCATCTCTCCAAATAATATTTTGCAAATAGCATTGCTGAGGATTAATCCTCACCATCCTGTACATTTTTTTTATATCAGCTATTATTACATAGCTGAAAGTTCTAAATCTACACAAAATATCAAATAACTCTGGTTGAGTTGTAAATCCTTTAAGCATTATTTCATTCAATGAAACCCCTGTTGATGTCTTTGCCGAAGCATCAAAAACAACCCTAAGTTTTGTGGATACATTTGATTCCCGTAAATTACGCAATGATGCGGTAAAAAATTTCTTTGTACCCCATTTTGATCTAAATTTTGTTCAAAATCATATTCTACATAACGTGCATGTCCCAATAAAATATACTCCTCAATAAATTTCTTATATTCATAAAAGATCTCTGGATACTTTAAAAACTTCTGTTCAAGAAAATGAAATCTTTTAATTGACGTAGTTAAAGAATTACCCAACCTATGAATATCATTATCGCTACGCAATGGCAAATCTACTTGATACTGTCCATTATCCAAAATCTTCACAGTATCTAAAAAGATCTGTTCGCAATGTCTATCATCTAAGGATAAAATTTTTTTATTTGAAACTTCTTCCAATTGCCAAAATTTTAGCATAGTTGTGTTGATATTTTCAGTACCCAACGATTGCCCTAAAAGTGCAACTTGAAAATGACATGAATTAAAATAATCCCTTGACTTAGCTGGAGCAGTACCACAAACCAACCACCCTAACTGAGTCTCTTGTAATATTTTCTAATGCCATACAACGTTTCTCTAAGAATTCAAGAAATTCGTTTACTGTTGGCAACACTGTAATATCCCTTTCTAATTCAAAAGCACGCCTAGTTTGAAAATTTAATTTTTGACTTAAAACGTACACAAGTAAGATGTCCCAAGAATCCACTGGTAAATTTAAAGCTTTGAGTGAATTTAAATGTTGTCTAACCTTTGTGAGAAATGATCTTATTTGATCCCCTTGACCTCTTATTATTTGTGGAATATCCATTAACCCTTTTACGTGTGAGTTTATAATAAATAAATTATTATCATACCTTTTCTTTAAAATTTCCAATGCCACTGTATAATTTTCATTTGTTATAGAAATGTTGTCAATTAAATTCAACGCTTCTTGTGACAGTGCACCCTTTAAATACATAAACCTTTGGACATTGGTCAACTGAATATTATCATGTATTAATGCAGTGAAAAGATCATAAAAATATTTCCAATCTTCATATTTGCCAGAAAATGTAGGTGCATTTATATTCGGCAACCTTACTCTACTCTGAGAATCACTACCCGAAATAGAAGTGGAGGGTTGAGACTGTTGGAAGTTCACCGTTGTAGCTACCCGACTTCTATTTTGAATTATTGTTTTAATTTTAGCCCAAGCTCTAAAATATTGTGTCTCTATAATTTCCCTATCCGCTGACTCTAGGTCGTCCTCATTTTCAATTAATGATTGAACATTATCATATGACTCGAAAGCCTTTTGTAAATGCGATTCCCTAATGACAAATTCATTAATATTAATATCTAAATTACTCTCATTATTGTTAACATAGTTTTCAATCCTAGTGATACTACTCTTTAGCTTTCTACGTTCCTTTTTGTTTTCTTCCATACTTAATTTTTTAATACACCAAAGAAACTAAATTTAACAACTAAAATCTGTTTCAACTAAACTTTAAATAACGTAATAACCTTTTAAACAGTACCAATATACATTTGCAGTAGTAAATCTTAATCCCAGACCTAATTTTTATTTAATTAAAATAAAGCTTTATACCTTAGAAATTATTCTAAATTTAGAAATGTTATTTTAAACAACCCTATGTAATAACTAGCTATAAATTCAGCTTTACATTTAACCACAAACAATTAAAACCCTTTGTGTTTATTAAAATTCTTTTTCAAAATTTAATTAGATCCACCCTGTAAGAGTACATCAAATTTACAAAGAAAATTGAATCAAAAATTTTACACTTTTCTTCTAAGTCAATTCACTACACTTGCAACAGAGTACGATAATCGACGTAAAATATAAAATAAATCTGAAAGATCTGACCTTGTAAGTCCCTTTGTCCAGCGCTCTGGAGTGAAAAGTTCCCAATTCCAATGTCTCGGAGTTGCTCGTCGAACTCTTGCTGCAAATTCCCTCAGCTTTGCCCTCAACTATCAGTGGTAAGTCTGCAAATCCCAAAGCCTTGAAGTAAATCCAAATCCCAATCACTTCGTTAGCTTGTCCCAGTAGTTTTCCAAATTCCCAAAACTCCTTCCTGGTCACGATAGTATAAGTGTAAGAATCCCAATAAAAACTTAATAATCCGGATTGTTTGGACCAAAATGAATGGTCGCTGGTTCAATTGTGGCTAATTTAATCCCAAATTAGCGAATCCACCTTCGATATATTGCTGGTTCTGATTACTATTAAGTTTTTCCTTATACAAATGCCCCAAACTCTCAAATCTTATATTTTCCCAATGAAGGACCAATAAAACACTTTTTCACTTAAAATGTTTACTAATTATATTAATACTAGATATTTAAGGAAATAACGGAGATCGAGAGTCAACCGATTTCAGGAAGAATGAAAAAATAAGAACGAGAGACGTAACCAATATTATGAAAGGCGAAGAGCAACTGACTTCTATTTTACCCCTCTTAATAGCCAAAAATAAATCCCAGACACGTTTAATAATCGTATGATGGTTTCCCAGAAGTATAATGAATTATGTTTTAGTTAGGGTTAAAGTTGGCCTATAAGAAATTGTCTTAGTGGTCGGTTATTAGCCGGCTTTTAAATTGGAAATCCAAACAAATATGAAAACGTTAACTAAATTTTTCTAATATGACTCATATTGCTAGTACTACCAGAAGAAACAGAAATCTTCAATAAATACAATATCAACAGTACTAAAAAATTATGAAATAGTAGTATGAGAAACATTTGAACTGCGATTGCATTCCTAATGCCAATGTTAAACAAGCCTTATATTGTAAGTTTCATTAAAAAAAAGCATGAAAATGACAAAGAAATATTTATCTACTTACTAGTTTGTAACTTATTTATTTATCTTTACTTATATATTCCAGATACTTTTTAAATAATTGTTTTCTTTGTCTTAACCTGTCAACTTTTTAAGTTAATAACAAGCTTTGAAAAATTGAAAAATGACTAAATATTTAAATTCTTTTATGCATGCATGTTGAGATCGATGCACAAGTTCTCGTTCGTTTTAACTAAAGTTTCAGTAACGTGCGATCCAAATACATAAATTATGCAAACGTAATTGTTTTAAGTAGCTGTTTTTCTTTTGCGAATAATATCGTCACTTTTTGCGTTTTATTGCTGAAAATGAACGAAAGTTTTGATTAGTGTGTGGGCTGGGGTCTTTGTATACAGAGTGATTAGTAATTAACTGACTGTTTGCGAAGAATTCCTTATCAAAATTTACTATTTAATTTTTATTTATTTTTTCGCCGTGTAACAATGACAATGACCGCTTAAGGTCATCTTTCTTAAAACAGTGAAAATTATCACGTGGCCATTTGGAATGTGAAACTAGACAATTTTTGATAGTTATAGGAAACTTTACATTGTTTTTCTTTTACGTATGTATGCATTTATTGTTAATTTTTCAAAAGTTATTTAAATGATTTCTTATATTATTCGATAATTTCCGTTTAAAATATTTTTTGATATTTCACCGTATTACAATGGCAATGATATTTCAGCGCCATCTCTTAAAACAGTCAAAATAATATCGTAACCATTTCATTATGAAGCTAGATAATTTTTGACAGTTATACTAAAATTGATTTTGCTTTTATTTTTATGTTTGTAGGCGTTTATGGTTAAATTTTCGGATTTTACCATTTTGAATATAAAACCACACATACAGTTATTTATAGTTATAGATAACTTTATCTTAACATTTGTAGACTTTTATTGTTTGTTTTTCAGATTTTATTCGTATAATTTCTTATACTTAATCTTAACTTAATTTTCTATTTTGAGATATTTTATTGTATAGTAATGATAATAACAGTTTAATGCTATCTCTCTTAAAGTAGTGAAAATTATCTTCTTTGATTTTCAGGATTTTATTTATTTAATTTTTCACAAGGTTCTGTAAATGAATTTTTAATACTTTCTGGGCATATCGTATAGCAATGATAAGGACAGTTTAACGCCATCTCTTCTCAAAACAATTTCGTGGCCATTTTGCATATGAAGCCTGATAGTTTTCAACAGTTATATATAGTTTTATTTGGTGTTTTATTGTTAATTTTTAAGATATTATTACATTAATTCTTTCTAATTATTTATAACTTAATTTTTAAATATCTTGTAACATTTCACTATAACAACCGTTTCCGATCACCATTTAATGCCTTCTCTCCTAAAAGAGTAAAAACATAATTGTCGTGACCAATTTAAATATAACAGTTAGTTATCGATAGTTGTACAGAACATGATTTAGTTTTTTTTTTAACTGTTTGTAAGCGCTGATTAATATTTTTTCTGGATTTTATTCAATTAATTCCTTATAATAATTTATAATTTAATTTTTAAATATCTTTTGACATTATTTAATATAGCAATGACGATGGCATTTCAACCACATATCTATTAAAATAGTTAAAACTCTTAAGGCCATTTTGAATAGAAAACCAGACAGTTATTGATAGTTAGCTATACCTAACTTAGTTTGTTATTTTTAACGTTTGTAGGCGATAATGGCTAAGTTTCAGGATTGCATTCAATTATAATTCCTCTTAATAATTTATAATTAAATTCTTAAATATATTTTGGCATTTTACAGTGTCATTTTTTTTTTATGGTAAACACAAGCACAAGAGGAAAGTCCTATGTCACTCTTGGAGTGGTGCTTACGCGAAGATATTTGTGGGCATTTATCTTGAATCGCTGCAGGTTGTATGCGTCGGGAAATATGTGAGGTGGAAGCCCGTTCCACAAAGAAGATGTTCTCCAGATGAATGACTCCCGATACAGCGATGTCCTTGGGGTAGGCAGGTAGACTCGATGTTGATGAGCCGCAACTGCTAGACGCCTCAATCTTGCCGGAACAGCCCTGGGTCGGATCAGGCCCGCCAGCTCAGAGGAGCACTTACCGTGATAATAACGGTAGAATAAACAGAGATCAGCCACCTTTCTCCTGTGCTCCAGACTATCCAGACTATTTGTCAGTTCTGGTTTGTCGATAAGACGAATAGCTCTCTTCAGTATAGAATCTAGCAGCTTTAAACTATGCTTGGGTGCAGAGCTCCAGACATGCGAGCAATACTCGAGGGAAGGGCGTATTTGAGCCTTATAAAGAGTCAGCAGCTGTTCTGGTGTATACAGTTTTTTCGTTTTGAAAAGCACTCCGAGTTTTTTGGAAGCTGCTCTGGCGATCTCTGAAACGTGGTCATGCTAGGACACACTGTTGGTGACTTCGACTCCTAGAAGATGTAAAGATGATTTCATTGGCAATGTTTTCCCTACCATAACCAGCTCCGGGCCACCAAGGTTAGTCTTCATCGTAAATACTGCAGCCTGCGTTTTTTTAGCGTTAAAATTGACCAGATTGTTATCGCCCCACTTCAAGATTGCTCTTATATCGTTGTTGGTTGAAGCTACTTGTTGCTGCCTAAGATTCTAAGAAGTTGCGGTTGTCGTTGGTTTGGCGGACTTAAATGTGGAAATAAGTGTGCTATCGTCCGCAAAGCTGTAGATTGGATTGACGGTGGTTCCTAGCAAATCGTTGATATATATCAAGAAAAGGGTGGGGGATAGAATGCATCCTTGAGGGACTCCAGCGTTAATGTTAAATTTGTCGGAGAGGTGTCCATCGACGGCTACTTGGATTGTTCGTTGTTTAAGAAAACTTTTGATCCAATTCAATAATGAGATTTGTATGCCGATTGAGGAGAGCTTTGTTAGCTTGAGCTCGTTAGTAGTCCCTCATTCCACACTCTGTCAAATGCCTTGGAAATGTCAAGAGCGACTGAGCGGGACTCTCGTGCTTCTCCATGGCCTCCGTCCACAAGTGTGTGACATAAGCCAGAAGATCGCCGGTGGATCTAAGCTTTTGGAAGCCGTATTGATGATCGCTGATTAGTCCAGATGATTCCAGATATCTTAACAGTTGTTGGTTGACTGCTTTCTCCATAATCTTCGATATTACTGGAACTAGTGCAATCGGGCGGTAATTGGACGGCATCGTCTTCTTTCCCTTTTTGGGTACAGCTTGCACTTGAGCAGTTTTCCAGCTTGTTGGAAATGAGCCCTGCTTATACGATGCCGTGAACATTCTACATAAGGGAGGAGTCAATTCGTCTGCACAACGTTTTAGTACTAGGGCTGGAATTCCATCGGGTCCAGAAGCTTTGTTGGTGTCTACGCTTTTAAGAATTTTATTTATAATTCGTTGGGAAAACGAAATTTCTCCCATCGATGAATTCACTCTTGGCAAATATGGCGGTGATTTGCCTTGCGAGTGCAGAGTAGAATTGGACGCGAAGAGTTTACCCAGTAAGTTGGCTTTTTCCCTTGCTGTCACCGCGATAGAATTATCATCTGCTGTTAGGGGTGGCAAGGCCGACTTAGCAAATCCTTGACTAACGGCTTTCGATACCGACCAGAAAGGTCTTGTTCCATTTGGGCAGTTTAGCAGTTTGTTTTTGATCCTGTTGGTGTGACTCTCTTTGCATTCATCAATAATTCGCTTGCAGCTATTTCTGGAGGTTAAAAAGTTCCTCCAATTTTCGGTGGAAGGATGTTGACGCCATTTGCGATATGCTGCGTTTTTAGTCTTTACTGCCTCATAATGACATAATGACAATGATAATTCAACGTCATCTCTATTAAAACAGTCAAAAGTCTCGTAATACTTTTGACTATGAAACCATACAGTTTTTCATAGATATACGAAACTGATTTTCTTTATTCAATTAATTCCTTATGATAATCCATAATTTATTGTTTAAAAATCTTTTGACATTTCACAGTGTCGCAATGACAACAGCAGTTCAGCGCTATCTCCAGCGACGGACATTGGGGGGGGGGGGAGGGGGGGGGATCCACACCCCTTAATAATTTAAGCTGTTGGCATGTTGGCAAAAATTACATTTAGAACATTTTTGGTTTTGCCAACTTCTAAAAAATCGAATTCATCGGATCTCGTTTATTTGTTTTAATAGCGCAACCAGAAAATGTAATTCAATTAAAAAAAAAACTATTAGGCAATAATAAGTGTTGTTTCAGTGTATTATTAATTTTATCTACTTTAGGTAACTTATTTCTAAAAAAAGTGTGTAATGTTCTTCTAATTGCGGCTTTATTAAAGTCGGCAACAAATACTTTTTTCCGTTTCGGATATAGTTTAATAGTTTAAGAATTTTTTTTTCATTTAAAGTAAAATTACTGTTTTACCGTTTTTTTAGGTTGAGTATAAATAATATCTACTACCGGGTCTGCAGGCTGTCTCTGTGTCAGAACTGTAAAAGATTTTAAAACTTTTAAAAAGGAATAAAAATCACAAATCATATAAAAAAAATACAGAAAAGCTATCCTCTAAAAGCCCCGATATAAAATTCGGCAAATTATTGTCAATATTATCGACCATACTTTACTTTTTTGATTTTTACTTAAAATTATAAGTAAGACCGGCTCTGTGTTGGACTTACGTATCAATTTCAACCCAGATGACATCAGATGATAGCAGCGTGCAGCGCGGTCCGCCCTTTTGTCTATCGATTTTCTCTCGAACAATCGTTTATGCACGGGGTTTCCCCGGTCGACTCCGTTTAGGATAGGCTGTTAGGCACGTGGTAAACGTGGTGTATCGCGCGGTGATCTGTGGTCTGATCATTGTTTGAGTTTTGAGTTCGTTTCGCGCTTTGCCCTTATTCTGAGTTATTCTGTTTGGTGCCAGTTGCCATATTGGTCTGATTCGTCTGATACTAAAATAATAAACAATACTGTTACAATTGCTAGTGGTAATATGAAGCCGTGCCAGTCCCGCCGATATAAAGTCAAATGTGATTTGTGCGGAGATGTGTTTAACAACGACTATAAAATCATACATGAAAATAAACATCATCCGGGCAAAATAGTGAGAGTTCGCATTGTTGGAGCTCCAGAAAATCCTTTTGAGGCGGCAAAGAGGAAAAGTATATACAAAGATTCACGTTTAGAAGTGTGAAATTTATGAAATTTCATGGTTGGTGGTTGATTTTATAGAAATATAAAATTACTATTGTGTTGGTTATTTTAGAAAACTCAAGAGACGTAGCCCTAGAAATTGATGAACCATCAACCTCTTCTAAATGTATTTCTCCTGTTCAGCCTGTTCTCATGGAAGTCGTTGAAAGTAAGTATATGTTAAGAAGTTTTAAGCTGCCTATGATTTTAATTCTATATAGTTAAAAAAAATAATAATAATAATGATATAAGGTAGTAGATTTAAAAAGAAAAAATTATTCAAATATTTAAATAACCATAAGAAAACTAAAATTTATCTTAGTGATTTTAAGTCAGTTGTATTTTATTAAATCATATTTTAATTTTTAACTAAGATTCGACAAATTCGGGTAATGATGAATGTAATAACCCTGCAAAGAAAATGAAAACTGTTTTTCATAGATATACGAAACTGATTTTCTTTCACGTTTGTATGCGTTTATTGTAAATTTTTACGACTTTATTCAATTAATTCCTTATGATAATCCATAATTTATTGTTTGAATATCTTTTGACATTTCACAGTGTCGCAAGGACAACAGCCTCAGTTCAGCGCTATCTTTAAGGACGGACATTAGGAGGGGGGGGGGGGGATGGGGAGGATCCACTCCCCCCCTCTTCAATTTTTATTTTTTTATTTTTTCTTTCAGCTTTTGTCAACCAAAGCTGACACAACCAACTCAGCCTTGGTTGTGTCACTTCCTGAGAGAATTTCGGAAGGATCTGATGAAGGTACGGTAGTGAATATTTCTCAAATGTTATTATTTTTGATTTGGTATAATTTCATTTTAGCCATATCCCAAAATAAAAACATCGAATCTGACTCAATTGGTAAAAACTCTATCTCAGAAGTGAGGGAAGATGATGATGCATCTGACCGTAATTTAGTATTAAATAATGGCGGCTACAACAATGTATGGACGGAATGTTTGGGAAAGTTACAGTTCTTATTGGATTTGTTTCCTCTGCTAAAAGAAGTCTCAAAAGGTGTTGAAAATATTGATGTTGTAGATCAATATTTAGTTGCATTAAATATCAAAGAAAAAGTGACGATGTTGTAGAATCATGTAATAATTCCATTTTAATAACCGAAGCAAATTGAAAAAACGTAAAAGTTGACGAAAAAAATGAGGAAAATAATATAGTTCCGCATGATCCTGGTTTAAGAGAACGGAATATAACTGATTCGCAAAGATCTTACTTAATAGAATTAGGTCCTCATCAACCGGTCTTATCAAAATTCCTAAGTGATGGAAATTATAGGTTTAATTCACAGTGGTATAAACAATTTCCATTTTTAGAATACAGCACCGTGAAAGATGCGGCTTATTGTTTTGTATGTTATCTTTTTGCAGCGGGGATAGGAAGGTAGAAATCGAATTTGGCCTGGATCAGTACGGGTGCCAAAAATTGGGGAAAGATGAAAAGTGCAGGTTCTATAAAAGAGGGTAAACTGCCTCAACATTTCAACTCCACTTCTCACAAAAGTGCTTTACATGATTATGGTAATTTTTTGGTAAAGTCTAAACATATTGATGTACTCATCGATAAAAATAAAAGAAACCTCTTAACAGAAGAAAACCGCATACTTTCACATAATACGATTATAGTAAAAATCTTATTTGATGTAGCGAGAACCCTTGCAAGGCAAGGTGTTGCATTTTGAGGAAATGATTCTAGGGAACACATAAATCTAGTTCTAGCAATGTATCCTTGCAACAAGCCAGACCCTTAGGCACTGCAGGGCGAGCTCGAAATGTTTTTTGAGTTATGCAGACAAAAAAATGTAAGCTCTATGCATGACATTATGGAAGTGGCAGTACAACGGAAGGACTCATTAATATTAACCTTTCAGTTATGTCAATTTATTTATACTGCTGGATTTTCAGGTGCAAAAAATGAATGTTCCAATAGTTCATTAAAATTTGTAAAAAATGCTCTACGGACTCAAATGGGAAACGAACGGCTTAACTCTTTGATGGCCCTTAAATGCGAAAAAGATATTACAGACAATATCAATATATCTAAAATTATGTCAGCATGGTGCAAGCTTAAAAACCGTAGAATAAGAGTTACGCAAACTAATGTTTAAAGTATTATAATTTTAATTTCTATTTGTATTTTGTTTAATAACTAGGCAAGACGTTTATTTTAGTATAAAGGATTACATTATTCTATTTTTAAAATTTTTGTTATTAATCCTATATTTTAAAACGTAATGTCCAATAAATGACTTAAGACAATTTTTTTTTTGTTGGCAAAATTTTATTATATCCCCCAATAATTTCGCTTCGGTCCGTCCCTGGCTATCTCTCTTAAAACAGTCCAAACAATTATGCCCAATATGACTATGAAACCAGACAGTCATCGATCGATAAAGATAAAAAACTTGATTTTTTTTCTAACGTTTGCAGGCGTTTATTGTTAATTTTTAGGATTTCATTCAATAAATTCCTTATACGAATCTATAATTGAATTTTTTCAAGTCTCTTGACATTTCAGTGTTAAAATGACAATCACAGTTTAATGCCATCTTTATTAAAATAGTCTAAAATCTCGAGGCAATATTGAATATTAAACCAGATAGTCATGGATAAGGACACAAAACTAAATTTGTTTTTTTTTTATTTTTTTTGTAGATGTTTTATAACTTTTTTTGACATTTCACCGTGTAGCAATGACATTGGCAGTTCAAGGCTATCGCTCATAATTTTGAATATGAAACGAGACAGTTTTTAAAAGATACAAAAATTTTATTTTGTTTTTTTAACGTTTCTAGGTTTATTGTTTGTGTTTACGATTTTTTTAATATAATCTCTTATATTAAACTCTAATTTAATTCTTGAGATGTTTTACAGTGTAGTAGTGACAATGACAGCTTAACGCCATTTCACTTAAACCAGTGAAAACTATCTTCTAGCTACAGACATTAAAAAACAAAATCAATACTTTATTTTGTTTTTTAATGTTTGTTTTTCTTATGATAAATGTAATAATTCCTTATAATAATCTGGAATTTATTTTTTAAATTTCATCGTATAGCAATAACAATAAGAGTTTAACGCCATCTCTCTTAAGATAGTGAAAACATTATCATTTTGATAAATATTATTCGTTTTGAATATACAACCAGTTTTCAATAAGTATACCAAATTGCATCTACCATTAGGCTAATAATTATTTTTCTTAACATTTCAGTGTTTCAATGGCAGTTCAGCTCTAGTTCTTTTAAAATAGTCAATAGCAATCTCTTGGCTATTTTAAATATAAAGTCAGACAGATTCTGACAGATATACAAAACTTGAGTTTGTTTTTCTTTAACGTTTGTAGACCTGCATTCTATGAAGAGAATTTCTTATAATAATCTGTAATTACGGGTACATTCGAAATCAATTCCTGGGCGAAGTGACACTTGGACACGTAACCAGGTTATAAGTTAGTTAGAGTTATGGCGTGCGTAATTATTATCTTACTGTTATTTTATGTTTGTTTTAATTTAAACGTTACAATTATCCAGTTGTTTTGTTTCGTGAATAGTGCTTGGTTTGTTGTGATTGGGGCGCCTTGTGTCTCTCAACTGCAACCCTAGGTCTATTGTGGTTCACTTCTAGGTGTTTTTACTTCCCCAATCAAGTCCGCCCCTCTTTAAAAGTTCGATTTGACCGGGAGAAGTATTCTTAAGGTCTTCTGTCTTAGATATAAGGCATTGCCGAAGATAATCTGTTTGATGCTCTCTAGTGCCGGACATTTCATATTCCCTTTTCTGGTGAATGGCACTATTACCATTTTATGCGGATTAATGGATATTTCCTCCCTCTTGCATCATTTTCTAACGATGTTCAGCATTTCCTGTAGAGCTGTTGAGATTGCATTCTCATTTTTTTCTTCTAACAAGATCACGAGATCATCTGCCTAAGCTTAGACTACGACCTTCCACAGTCAAATTATGGCCACAGGAGAGGAGATAGTACCTCTACCTTCGGGCAATCTCGCTTGGTTCTGAAGTGCACACGTTCGCCCTGTAAGGTAGTCGTTATTCTTCTGTCACTTAGCATGGCTTTGATCTAGTTGCAGATAAGAGGACTCCTCTTGCTGCTGTCGATCAGAGAGTGAGCGGGGCAGTACGTTGTTGATGGCTCCTTCTATGTCTAAGAAGACCGCTACTGACACTTCCTTTTGCTTCAATGAGTTACTGATACTCGTTACAAGATTGTTAAGACCTAAGTCTGTTGATTTACCTGCATGGTAGGTGTATTGGTGGATATTGAGTGGGACACATCTCTGATGCCCTTCTCCAGGATCTTCAACAGATAGGATGTCAGGCTTATTGGCCTGAGCGAAGATACTTCGGCATTTGGTCGCCCGGGTTTCGGAATGTATATCACGTTGGTGGCTTTCCATAACGTTGTAATATACCCCCAGGGCTCTACGGGCTCGGGCCAGCTCGCCACCATACTGGTTCTAAGTAGCTCAACAGGTGAGGTAAAAGTAAGCTTAGCCCAACTTTAAGAAGTTGAGTGATATAGATTCCGTCCGTTCCTGCTGATTTAAAGGGCTGATATGATTTAATAGCACCTTTAACCGCACTACGCGAAATTACATTTCTGGCTTTTTGCCAGAAATGTAGTTTCTTCACAAAATAGTAAGTTCCGATTTATATCCAACCTAGTCTGTACTCATATTCCTGTACTCTCATGTTCCTGTACCCAACTATTGGTCTGTTACCGATAGCAAGGTCAAATTGTATGTATCTGTGATCTGAGCATGATAGCTCCGCTGACACTCTTTTAGTACCTCTTTTCTGTTTTTAGTGTTAGAGGTTGGCTTATGGCCTGTATAATTTTTCCTCAAGTATATAGTTGAAGAGAGAGCCACCTTTGTGATTAATGTTTGTGCTTCCTTATGCTGTATGGTGAGAGTTTGCATCACATCCCAGGATCAACTGCACGTTTGTCTTTTGGCAGTGTGCCAGATTTTGCAGGGGGAAGTTGTGCTGCTGCATCGCCCGAGAAGTATACATGGCACATGATTGCCCCGCACCACTCGGGAAGAAGACGGGGGACGCTATGGTGTCTCTATCACAATAATCTGAAAAAGCAAAATCGTTATTGTTGTTCCTGATAAGCGTACACACCCTTATTTTTGCAAAGGGGTGATTCGATTGCTTTACTAGTGGTTATATTATGTCCACAGACTCGACCTTTATTGGTGTTCCATGCTTCTTGAATAAAGTGGTTGCTTTAGAGGGCGGTTATTATTGCCCTCTTACCCTCCACACCCTTTATCCCTCTTGGGCACCGTTCTGCCCAATGTGTTTGCCAAGAGCAATTGGTAAGAGCAATTGGTTTGGCCTCAGGGCATTATTTTTTGGGTTAGAGCTAACCTTTCCTATGGACGACTGTCTAGGGGTTTGAGCGAAGGCCGTGATAGGTGTCCGAAGCCAAAGAATGGTCTGAAGTCCATGGACCTCAGCATCTCCATAGATGTGTCGTCGACAGTAAATATACAGGTTTGACATGCTCCTAAATGCTCACGATGACCCACTCGCGAGTATCCAGACCTCGGTTCATCCGCTTCAGACGCGTTAGCACATCACCCGGTCTGCGTGGCATACCTTCCGGTGACCACGCAGACGTGAATGACGTAGTGCGATAAGCTAAGTTTGTATCTAATAAAACAAAATATTATAAGGCGAAAATACAGTATATTCAGTAAATAAATATTACAAGCAGTATTTATATTAATAAATATTTAATATAAAAATAGGGCTATTAGATCGGATATTATGGACGAAAAACGGTGATTTTTCAAAAGAGTTTCTTGCTGAGCAAATGTGTGGGGTGGGTGGGGGGGGCAAGGGTTGTGTTAATAAAAAAAAATGTTTTTGCAGAAAATATATATTAAATATTTTATTTAATAACACTGTTTATTTAAATTTGATATATAAATATTTAGTATAAAAACAGCGTTTTTAGATTGGATAAGATTGACGAAAAACAGTGATTTTTCCGAAGAATTTCTTCAAATATTCAAGGTGTAGTAATTAAGTTTAAAAACTAGATATGTAAATCCATTCATTCAACCATATATTCTATAATTCTATAATAATTTCTTGCTATTCTAATTTCTTGCTAATTCTATATTAAATTCTATAATAGTTTCTTGCTCATATTTATTTAAAAAAATCACAAATATTTAAAAACTCATAAGATTTCAATTTGGCTTTACAGATGCTGATGTCCCACTTCGTTAAAGCTTTTCTTCTATATTTTCGTAAGAATTGAAAACGAACCTCTACTTTAAGAACTGTAATAATGATTCGAAATACATTGAAGCAAAAACTTATGGTTAAATTCACTCTGATTCTTCACAGGTGATTTAAATATCGTTTTACTTGAAAATAAAATACCACCTCCTCCTCCTCCACGCAGCTCCTACAAATATTGATACAAAATAATAATAAAAATCGAAAACAGTGAATAATCTAAACATAGGTATAGCGCAAATGTCCAGACTCTAAATTTATCAACCTATTGTGAACGGCTATTATTATGCCGAATTTATACTAACTTAAAGCCGCACTTGGCCGCGGATTGATTACAATAAACGACCTCTTACAACATTGAGTTTAAATATTTTTTTGACACTTCACCGTGTAGGAATAACAATGACAGTTCAACGTCATCTCTCTTGCTCATTTTAAATATGAAACCAGATAATTTTTGGCAGTTATAAAAAACATGATTTAGTGTTTTCGAACGTTTATTGACACTCAACTAACGAAAACCTTATATCATAATAATTACCCTCATTTAAATTCTGTCCCGAAACCCTACCAACTTCTGGTCTTTACACTGAACCTATATTCAGTCCCAAATAGAAAAGCTGAAAAATCAAACGGAAAATATTATCAAAGGGACAAACTCCCGACAAATCGAAAAGTTGAACCCGAGGATCAGCAAAACTTTATTGCGGCAACAAGCTCTTTTCAATGCGTACAACTCAACTGCCTGTCATTGAAACTTTAGATATTTTCGACTTTTTTGAGTAAAGGCGCGTATGTGCTCGTCTGTGGTTAAACTTATATTAATTTTTTTTTGGTAAATATTACATTTAATATATGTGTAGAAGTGGAAAAATAATTAATTATTTAAAAGCCAATGTAACATCCAAATGAAAAAATAACTACGCAATAACAACCCTTATGTACTACCCTCATAATTAAAATCTTGAAAAGCAGCGATTTGGTTAAACAAACAAACCAAAACAAGTCACATAATTACGAGTAATTTCTTAGCTCATGTTGCTCATTCTGCATACACTTTCCAACATCTTCAAACTCTGTTTTCGAATCGTTTTACCTGACCCGTTAATTAGTCTAATTATAGGTATAGTGTTTGTGTATAAATGTGCTTCAGCACATGCACCAAGGCGTAGAATATGCGCACATTAAACTTCCTTTTGAAATTTGAAATCAAAACTACCCCAGGGAGAATCTTTACCTGGAAGTGGATATATTTGAATCATGAAATTAATCGGTGAAGATTATATCCTAGCCATTTTGAATATGAAATCAGATAGTTTCAGACAGATATACAAAACTTGAGTTTGTTTTTCTTTAATTTTCTTTAATTGCTATGCGAAGAATTAATAATAATAATAATAATAATAATAATAATAATAATAATAATAATAATAATAATAATAATAATAATAATAATAATAATAATAATAATAATAATAATAATAATAATAATAATAATAATAATAATAATAATAATAATAATAATAATAATAATAATAATAGTAATAATAATAAAACGTTTATTAATCCTTAAAAAAATTTCAATACAACTGTCAGCGAAAATAGGAACATGGATTAAAAGGCAAATTTCAGCTTCTGAGCAAAAAGTTAGAAGCTGTGCAGCCTGGAAATAAAATACGAACCTGCAAAAACACAAGACAGAACCTTAAGGTATGGGTGTAACACAAATTTATAAATCTAAAAATATGCAATACAAGTTTAGACATAGATAATAAAATTTTGTGTAATAGTAACAACTTAACCTAACTCTTGCTACTTAATGTTTAATTCACTATAAGTAACAGGTATACAAAAATATAAAGTTGTATGGGCTTAACACTTCAATATTAAGACAAAGCAGTTATAAGCCTTTTTCTTGGATTATTTCAAAAAGCATTTATAGATGGCGATATTAAAGGAAAAGCTGCGTTTAAAAATTTCTTTGCAATGCCGTGTGATGTCCAGAGGATTTCGATGTCTTATATTGATTCCGTAAGTAACAGTCCTGCATTTAACTCTATCTATTAAGTATGATTTATTTTTTGAGATTCTAAAGCAAAACACGGTATAATTTAATTCTTTTCTTGGATACATGCTCCGTATATATATCTCACATATGGATTTTAGAGTTTTTGCACACGCTTCTTGTCCCTATGATCAAGACAAAGACCATAAACAGTATCACAGAAATTTAGATGTAAAAAAATCAGAGAATCGCAGAGCATCTTTCTTGTTTCTATATTCAACATATATCTTTGGGAATAAAGGGATGTAATTAATTATTAAATAAGCTTTTTGCTACATGGTGAGAAAATTTGAAGTCAATATGCATGTATCCACCAAGTTTCCTACTCATGTTTCGAAATGACATTGTTTTATGATTAACGTGCAAATTAATGCGATTAAGAAGGTTCTTAAAGTATATTTAGTATTTAGTATAAAACATAGTGACAAAATAAAATAAAACGGAATGGGACGGAACGATATTAATAGCAACTGATACGATAGCAATCTTAATACGCGAGCTTGGAAGCGGCCGGTCAACTGTCAACAGGTGGCCCTTATCTAACCCAATTCATACTGTCAACGTCAAGACAAAGTTTAACGTAAATATTGAAAATTTAACGGTATTGAAATATGGAAAAAATACAGGTACTTCGCTCGAAAGGTATGGTATGACGCCACTGGGACGAAGACGAATGTGTCGGAATCGGAACGGAACTCAGCCTAGTGAACCTAGCGCCTTTTATATCCACGGCAGGAATTTGGATACCCATGACTCACGAACATCTTCGGAATCAATCGTTGGATGAAAAATGCAATTGGGAAAACTTAATAAAAATAAAGTATTCCGTCATGAAAACTGTACGGACTTACAGGCTATGACCTTATACGGTAAACAAACTTAATTTCAGTTCTCAAAACCGGGTATTTCTAGGTGAAAACAGAGGGACAAATTTTGGTCACATGTATCCAGGAAAACGTATCCAGGCTTTTCAGAAAAACCGCGGGAAACCAAACTATGATTTATATTATTTATGTCCCTTAATTTAACAGGGCTTCCCAAGATACGTAAACCTTAAAACTTGCATAATAGGTGTAATGTAAACATTGCAACAGCATGAAAGGAAAATTCATGAAAATAACTGGAAAACCTGAAGCATGGTGATGAAAAACCGCTCAGTTTTAGGCATTTGTGGTTCTCTACTGTCCTAAGAATAACCAGGACTAAAAACAATGAAGGCCAGAGACTGCCATTTAGTCAACTGAGAACTAGGTATAACCTATAAGAAATCGGATCTTTCTATAATACTATCAGGCTAGAAACCTCTTTAAGTTGGTCTCTTTATAAATGTTTACCATTACAAGCCCTTCATGACTCACAGGTGAAGCTAAAATGTATCTTTTCGTTATGTAAATTATAAATTTAGAGGTTAAATGTTAACGGGGCAAAACTATCTAAGTTTTCTTATAAAATACTGCCTGGGCTAACCCTTATTAGTATAAAATAAAGACAAAATCTTGTAACTTCGTTAGAGTATAAATAAATCAGTTGACTATTTTATATATCGAATATTTTAATTCACACCCAACGAATGGTTAAAATATAGCTAACATAAAAGCATTTAAAATACCTAAAAGCATAATAAAACTTGCATATTTTTAAGAAATATTAGATGACGACTGTAACGTTTATATGTGTCGTAAATTGTTGTAAAAATTTGGCACCCTATAAGCCAAAAAATATAGCAAACAAAAAGTTAATAAGGATATTTGATATACTGGTATTAAATGTAATACACGAATTCACTTTCCTAAGAGGTATTTTAAATTTATGATATTTAATTGTAGTTTCTCCATTAAGACACCAGTAACTTAACCCATTACTACCTATGATATGATATTTCATATTTAAAACCTCAAATTGCTGCAAGTCTGGACACGTGAAGACATTAATAAAAACTAACAAAAAACGAACTGTTGGTGCCAGTGGAATTGACAAATAGTTAAAATTATTCACAGAGTTGCAGTGATTATCTTTGAAATATATTTTTTTTTGTGTGTCATGCCGCTAAGGTGAGGTTATGTTTTGTTTTGGTTTATAATACTTTTTTGTCAAATAATTGTTAAAATTTATTTGTCAGTATTTTGTTTTGTAGCAAAAAAACTAAATTAATTAATTTTATTTTAGTTTTTTATTTATCGATATTTTTTTATCATATGAAATATATCATAAGAAGTAACAAATACGTTTTGTTTTTAGTAAGGATTTTTATAATCCTAAAAACCCAAAAAATACTGAAGAGCTTATCAATTTTCTTGATGAAACTAGTGATGAAGATAAAAACTATGATACCTTGCAAAAATGTGATCGGCTTGATTTTATATTATTACATCTAGATGATGGTCAAGATAGCGACAAAAATGATGGCCAAAGCGATGAAGAGAATTTCAAATATAGGATTTAGGAAAGGGGGCCTTGAACAACCTGTTGAAGTATATGCACTTAAAGAAAAAAACTCGTGAGAAAACTCAAATAAATCTAGTCTCCCAACATATTGCCATCAGTGATGATGAAGATGGCAACCAAAATGACTGGATTCTATTCTAGAAAAACTTAAAATTTCCAAATTTAATTTTAATTTTGCAAATAAAATAAAAGACCACGGCCTAGCACCAATAGATTTGTTGTGTTTTTTCCAGAAGAATTTGTGCAACTTATTTGTCATGAAACTATAAAATACGTAATTTTTAAAGATAAACGAAACTTCTCTGTATGCACCAGAGAAATGAACGTTTACTTTGGAGTCTTGATTTTATCAGGGTACAATAAGTTGCCGGCCAGTAGAATGTATTGGGAAACTAAGTTTGACACGTATAATTATTTAACTAGCAACAGTATATCTAGATATCATGGATATCTACACTTCAATGATAATCCTAAGCTTGACCCCAACAACAAAGTTTACAAGATTCAACCTCTAATCGACCAAGTAACTAAAGTCTCTCAAACATTAGCAACACCGCCCGGAGAAAACCTTTCTCTAGATGAGGCGATGGAGCTTTATTATGGCCGCCATCATAGAACCAGTTGTTCATACGTGAAAAACCAATTGGTTTAGGTATGGTTTTAAGTTTTGGTGCCTATCCATATCCTAAGGATATTTGCTAAAGTTTGATCGGTACTGTGGTGCTGGTGATAAAAAAGAACGCAAATTGTTGGGGTCGTCAGTAACGGAAAATGTATGCCTGCAGTTGTTACCTTCTGGTAGCACACTATTCATAGGTATCTTTTTTAATTGGTTGTCACTTTTAGAAACTTTGAAAGCAGAGCAAATATTTTGCATTGGCACGATAAAGTCCGATTAAAGGCACCATTGAAGGATCTTAAAAATGAGTCTCGTAGAGGCAGCTATGTACTACAAGAAGTTGATAAATCCACTTGTTTGATAAGATGGCTTGATAATAGTTATGTGACCATCGGAACCAACGTAGATTGACGATATGATTGATCAAAGTTGCTTTTCGAAGGCCCAGTGTAGGCGCTGGTTAAAAAAAGAATAAAATATGTTCAGCCTTATCATCTTGTAAAACCAAGGAATTGGTGGAGTTGACTTATTCGATAAACTATTTCTCTTTATCAAATTCGAATTCGATAAAAGAAATGGTACTGGCTATTTATCAGGCTTTATATCAATGAAGCTTTGGTAAATACGTAGATTCTTTATAGGTATGCCTACCCAAAGACAGGTTTACTAGAGTTTAGCAGCAAAATAGTCTTATTAATTGCACACACCCTTGACAGCACCCGAGTACCTCCTAAATGTACTCACGGAGAAAAGATTTGATAAAATGGATCATCTTGTTGCTTCTAATGCACAAAGCCAATGCGCATATTGCGAAAAATGTGGAAAATTTATTTGCTCTAAATGCAACGGCGGACTCCACCTCAAAGATTATTTTCAAGCATATCATACTTCAAATAAATAGAAAGTGACCAAATCAATTAGTTACATTATATTTTTTGATTTGTTACTTAATTACTACTTAGTTTTTAGACATGCTTGTGCCTATGAAATGATATATCATATGTAAGAAGTTAGAACCTTAGAATAAAAATTTTCTTTTTTTAAAAATCGTAAGTTGTTTTAGGAGCCCCTAAGCAATAACTTTCTTAAAAATTGTGCAATTTTCGAAAAAAAAAATACTCAGGTATTATAGGGTTAAAGCCGCATTTGGCCCATGTATTGATTATAAATGCATTTTTTTATATATTTTTTTAATTTGGTTGTGTTGCAATTACAATGATATTTCAACGCCATCCGTCTGTCTTAAAATAGTCAAAGAAAATTCGTAGCTATTTCGAGTATGGTACACTCAACTATTGAACACGCTATATAATAATAATTACCCTAATTTAAATTCTATCTTAAAATCCTAATAAGTTGTGGTGATCCTAACGAGTGTAGGACCGAACTTATATTTAGTCCTAAATAGAAACCCAGAAAAATCAAACAAAAAAATTTCATCAAAGGGATAAACTCCCGACAAATTATCAAACTATGGATATATTTTACATTTTTTTAGTAGAGGCACCTATGCTCGCTCGTCTCTGGTTAAACTTATATTAATTTTTTTCTATATATTATTTTTAACATATGTGCAAAAATGAGAAACTAATTAATTACTTAAAACAGTAATAAGCCAATGTAAAACCCAAATGAGAAAGACAACTGCACAATAACAACTCTTACATACCATCCTCATAATTAAACCCTTAACAATCGCGATACGTAGGCTGGCGATGTGGTTTAAAAAAGATACCAAAATAGGTCATATAATTAAGAGTAATCCCTTAGTCCCTTAGCCCATGTTGCTCTTTTTGGATACACTTTCCAACATCTCCGAACTCTGCCTGCTTTCTAATCGCTTCACCTGACCTGTTAATTAGTCTAATTATATAGTGTACATGTATAAATGCGGTTTAGCACATGCAGTGCCACCAAAGCGTTAATATACGTACGTTAAACTTCTCTTTGAAATTTAAAATCAAAATTACCGCTGGGAGAAACGTTAGCTGGAAGTGGTTAAATTTTAATCATAAAATTAATTTCATTAAATTTATACTAGTTGTTAATTGTAAACGTTTTTTTTTTTGATGAAATATATAACGATTCTTTTTTATGATATCTCGTACTGAAAACGTAAATTACAATTTTTTTTATAATATTCTTTTTAATAGCACAAGACAAAAAGAACAATAATAAAACTTACCCTTCTATATTGCGTGTGCAAAATCTAATCGAAAATGCACCGGTTTTATTATGCCATTTCTGGCATTTGTGACATATTTCATTTAAGGCCCAAATAAAGACCCAAATGTCACAATTATTATTATTAATCTTCATAATCAACAAAAACTCTCGAACTCAATTACTCTTAATATTTTCTGATTACTATATTAAAATAAGTTTAACAAATATGAGAAAATATGGGTACTAACACTATTTACAAGTCATATTTTGTATGTTTTTTTCTTTTAAACGATTTCTCCTCTCTGCATTTAATTGTCCAACTTTCGTTCTTCTATGAAAAACATTATAGATTAAGTTGATGCTTGTGTATATTCATCATGATTCTTTTTTTAAGACAATCTTCACTGCGACTTCCTTCTATAAACGCTTCTGATGCATATGTAAAGTTAAAGCTCAGGACGAAGTAATTTTGATTTAAATCACAATTACTTTTAATGTTATAAAACCATTCTCGAATTTCTTGTTCGTAATGTATGATAAGTGTATTGATTATGGGGAAGTTACTGCCTAATTTAGTGTAAAGCAGATTTTAGTCCTTTAATAATTATTGTAGTTTTTAAAAGAATAACGGATTTCTCGGCTCTTATTTCAGTAGACAATTTCTCGAATGGCTTTAATATTATATATACTTCTTGCAATTGCTGATATACGCTTCTTGAAAACTAGTACTTATAAGGTCCTCTGCCTAGAGAAACGGGCGAAGTCCATAACGTTAGTGAAAGCGAAACAAAAGTCATCGACAAGGTTAATCAAGCTATGATAAAGTACAACAGTATTCATCATTATCCAGCTAAGGCGCAAAAAAAAATTTTTCGACGGCAAAATCGGATTTTCCCATGCGCAATACATGTATTACACGCACGGCTGTGAACTGTAGTGCAGAAGACAACGAAAAACCTCTGTACTATATTACGAAGAGAATTTCTTCCAGTTATAATATGAAAAAAAATAAAAACACGATGAGTCGTTTGGAACTTGGAGCCTTCACCGGCTGGTCCAACATCCTGGGCAGCTGCAAATCATAGAAAGGGAAATGAAAACTTATAATCTCGATACGTTAGGACTATCAAAAACACATTAGAGATGAGGTAATGGACACTTTAGAGCGGCTAAGAGCAATTTGCTTTATTTCTTAGGCCCCAGCAAATACAATCACAAATTGTTCTGCAATAATTGTGCTTCAGAAAATAAATAATTCAGTTATTGGATACAGTGCAGGGGATGAGAGAATAATTCATATCAAATTTCAAGCCTCAACATCCACCACCAAAAAAGGAGCTACTACAAAGTGCGAGAACTACCGATCACTATAACTAATACCCCACGCCAGTAAAGTCATCTTAAAAACTAGACTGAAAGCTTATTTAGATTGCCAAATAGAACATTTAGAGTGGAACGAGGAATCTGGCAAATCTGTGTGTTATCGTCTGACATTCTTAACATATATGGTGAATTTTGTGATAAGAGAATCCTTAGATAGATGGTCTAGAGGTATAACAATAGTCGGGAAAAAAATCACTAACTTAAGATTTGCTGACGAAGCTACCCTCAAATCACCGATAGAAGAAAAATCGGTAGAGCTTATTAGATCAGTGTCACATGGAAGCAACAAAGTCTACTTAAAAATTTATAAAAAAAGTCTAAAATGCTGATAGTCGATAGATTTAACACTTTGCAGTTGACTGACTGTTTTAAATAAATTTAGTGGAGGATGACAAAAATACTTTTAGTTACCCATTGATCTATTAACTTCATTGCAAGAATGGACTACTTCTTTAACTATAAAAATGAGAGTCCGCGTCTTTTCTATTTTTTGATACTATGATGTAACCTTTGGTTACACCCCATAGATACTCAGCTATGCTGAGGCCTTGGGGGGCTTACGGTTGGCCCCCTATATGCCAAGGTTGTGTTGGTATGGTGTGGGTCTAAAAGGTGGTTCATTGGGCGCCACACACGATTCACAAGGTGAACCCACTAACCTACCAACATACCCCGTGCGTAGGGACAGTGGGAATAAATAAAATAAAAGATATTACAGTTTATTGGTACATTTTTCTAGTGGTTTTAAACCTAGTTGGTATCACTCGATTGCCTCCTTTGTACCTCTAGGTAACTCAAATTCAGCCTTAGTGAGTTCAGTACACTTTAAATAAGCAGTATATAACAACGGCAGATTAATTGGCTGATTGAATAGATCTTAAATAAAGCAGATTAAATGCCGCAGCCGATGAGCTAAAACACAATGCAAATTACCTCATGTTTCAGAACCAATAAATGTCTGACATATTTTAAGGAAGTGTTACGTCCTGTTATTAATATTTAATTATTTATGTATATCATATATATTTATGTACATGTTTGTATATCATTATTGTTAGATATATATTTATACATATTAATATTCTTTCATACAATGATTATTATTAAATACTAATAATAATCATAATATTATTTACTAATATCTGCACATACAGTATATCATTTATTTTGCATAAATTCCGTTAGTCACCAATGTTAATCTTTTTCTACATTTTTGTTATGCTTAGGTCAGGTAAAATATTGCACTCTCTAAAAACCCGAAACGGGATCAGATATACGCAATAAATTATCGGAAGATAAGTCGCAGTTTGTCTGTAAAATTTTGGGTGACAAATAAAATCTTTGATGAACGCTTTCCGTTGTTTAATATTAAAAACCCCGTAACATATCAGAAGTGGTATAACCCTACGTGTTAAAATGTGTGATAATATTGATTATGATGGCTCCCAAAGTGACAAAAGTGGTGGTGAAAACTCGGAAAAAAGACAAAGCCGTGGAAACGTGAAACAAATCAAAGAAAGGGTGCGGAAAAGACCTCCGAGTTCATCCAGTTTAACCAGTAGTAGTGATAGTGAATCGGAGTACGTGTCCCGAAAACAAAAAAAGATTAAAATTGAGGAAATAATTTCAAAAAAAGTACATGCCCTCATTAAAAAAATGCAAATTTCGGGTAATAGTGCGCCGTTAAATAATGCAGTAGTGATACCGCAGAATTCGCCGGGAAGTTCGGAAAATTTTTCTCATTGTGAGTTGGTGCCGAATTTCGATCCGGAAGCCGGTGATAAACGCGGTTACGTGGATAAATAAAATTGAACAATTGGCTTTAATTTATAGTTGGACTGATTTAAAAAAATCATACTTCTTGCAAGCCAAGCTAACAGGTATGGCCAAAATTTGGTACAATGGGTTATCAGATTACAACAAAACATGGGATGAATGGAAAGAGGCGATTTTAAATGCATTTCCATCTCATGCATATTTTGTAGATAACTTAAAAAAAATGCTGAACAGAAAGAAGTTAGCAAAGGAAAGTATGCTTCATTATTATTATTCTAAATGTATGCTGATTAGAAATTGTGATATCTCGGACACCAATGCGGTTTCTTGCATTATTGACGGGTTGCCACCAGAACATCAGGGTACCGCAAAGTCAGCAAATTTTAAAACGCCTGATGAACTCTTTCGTGGATTTTTGTGTAAGCTCGACAAAGAGGGACCAGAAAAAGTTGAAATTAAAGGTCAAATCTTTAAGAAAGAAAACATCGTTTGTCCAATTTGTAAAAAACCAGGACACCAAGCCCGCAATTGTTATTTCAATAAGAAGACCAACAAGGCGGGACCATCTTCGGACAAAACGCGATATGATAGGAGGGCTACTAAGCAGTGCACGCATTGTCAAAAACTGGGACATCTAAGGGAGGATTGTTGGCACCTCAAGAGTTCCAAGGTACATTTGCTAAAAAGGTCAGTAAAAAATAGAAATTTTATTTTTAATATTATAATTAATAATGTACCATGTCGAGCATATTTAGACACGGGAAGTGAGCTAAATGTAGCACGACTTTCACTTTTAAATAAGTTTACAGATATTTTCCTAAAAACTTCCGATATTGTAATTAAAGGGTTCGGAGGTGACTTTTTGTTTCCAAAAGGAAAAGCAGAATTAAAATTTACTTTTAATGATTTTTCTATAAACTCCCAAGTACATTTTGTAGATTTTAATTTGGGTAATATTGAAATAATTGTGGGACAACCCATAATTAATCACAAAGAGGTTTTATTAACAATTCAGGGAAATTCATTTGAAATACAAAAACATACAGGCAAAACTAAAATTCCGATAATTTTAAGGGATGATGTTCAAATCGAACCACATTCTGCTTTAAATGTGCCTGTAGAAATAAACACTAATGACACATTATTGTTTTCTACTACGACGCATAGTAATAAAAATGAAAAATATTCCATTCTCAGCTGTTTACTAAACAAAAATCAAAATTCGATGGTAGTCATTAATAATTGTTCACAAAAACTATGTATGCAGCAAGGCAGAATTTTGGGGCGTGCATTTTCAATTAATTTCCCTGCAAATTACTCTAAAATCCTAGAAATCCAATCTGTTAAGTCTTTAAATATAGCAGAAGTAAAATTTAATGAAAATGTATTGAATGAAATAGAAAAATCTCAATTCTTTAAACTTTTAACAAAATTCCAAGACTGTTTTGCTAAAAACACCTCTGAATTGGGTGTAACAGATTTAATTGAGTTCGAAATTAATTTAGAAAAGACGGAACCGATTTTTTATCGCCCGTATAGATACTCAGAAACTGATAAAGCCATTATAAGATCAAAAGTCCAAGATCTATTAGAAAATAACATAATAAGACCTTCAAAAACCGTTCAATCGGGTGAAACAATAAAACATTTAAAAGACCTTTTTAGTTTATTTTCTGTGCCTAAAAGAATTGTTTCAGATTGCGGAAAGGCTTTCAAAAGTAAACAGTTTAAAGACTTTTCTTAAGAATACAAATTTCAACACATTTTAAATGCTGTAGCTTCACCCAGATCAAATGGTCAAGTGGAAAGGTATAACCTAACTTTAACAACTGCCATTAATACAAGTATATCTGATGAAAGCGAATGGTGTTTAGTTTTACCGGATGTGGTATGGGGTATTAATAACTCCATAAATTCGAGTACAGGAATGTCTCCTCACAAATTAATGTTTGGGTTTGACCAACTTAAACATCCTGCTTTAGACTGTACCAATCCAAAGGTAAACAGAACACAAGATTCGCAAATTGCAAAAAAAAACATGGATAAACAGGCATTAAAAATGAAACGAATTTTTGATTCTAAAAGAAAACCTGCAAAATCCTATAAAGTGGGCGATCTAGTACTGTGGGCTGGTTCAGGAACCGCAAACACAGATGTATATAAAAAAACGGGTCTTAAATATGGAGGCCCATATAAAATTAGCAAAGTCCATTCAAATGACAGATATACAATTTCTGCTTTAAAGGGCATGAAAGGGTATAAGAAGTACTCAGTAACTGTCCCGGTGGATCAGCTAAAAGTATATACTGGTGGAGTTTGGGAACAATCCGATTCGGATAGTTCAATAAATAGTACAGATGAACTTTTAGATTAGTTAGAGGGATAAAAAAAAAAAAAAAAAAAATAGAGCTCTAATGGGAGCATAAAACTAAAATAATAAAAATAAACTAAAAACGCTTTTATGAGCATAAAAAAAAAACAAAAAAAAAACAAAAAAAAACAGAGCTCTAATGGGAGCATAAAACCAACAAAACAAAAACTGAATGCTCATAGAAAAAAAAAAAAAAGAGACAAAAGACAAAATGCTTATATAAATTGAAATGATATTTTATTGTTTTCAGAGAAAATAAAAGGAAGTCGAGGACGACCAAAAAGTAGGATGGCCGAGTGTTACGTCCTGTTATTAATATTTAATTATTTATGTATATCATATATATTTATGTACATGTTTGTATATCATTATTGTTAGATATATATTTATACATATTAATATTCTTTCATACAATGATTATTATTAAATACTAATAATAATCACAATATTATTTACTAATATCTGCACATACAGTATATCATTTATTTTGCATAAATTCCGTTAGTCACCAATGTTAATCTTTTTCTACATTTTGTTATGCTTAGGTCAGGTAAAATATTGCACTCTCTAAAAACCCGAAACGGGATCAGATATACACAATAAATTATCGGAAGATAAGTCGCAGTTTGTCTGTAAAATTTTGGGTGACAAATAAAATCTTTGATGAACGCTTTCCGTTGTTTAATATTAAAAACCCCGTAACAGAAGATTAAATCAAATTAAAAAAACAACGAAAGGATTAAAGTTAAAGTGTTATTTGTCGTTCGCACCTTGCCTGTAGATCTTAATTAGCCTTCTTATCTTAAAAAAGAAGCTCAAAAATATGGGCCGGCACAAATTATGGCTAAAACCAACTAAAACGGTCGGCTGTTTAGATCAGACAGAAAGCTAAACGCGGTCTTTTTAACAAACCGGAACTCAAAAAATGACAGTTTAAATTAATAAAAACAAATTTAAAATATAAAAAAAAATAGAATTGCCCGGAAGCCCCCTCACTTAAGCGTGACGCTTCAAGTCATCAAATGACTGTCTTTTGCATAAATAAAATTGTAATTATTGAAATTAAAGAGAAAGATTGATATTGAAAATTCATAAAATAATTAAATAAGTCCGGCGAATCTACATTGTTGTGAAAACAAAGCTTACTAAAAATGTACGTCAATGTCATGTCGGCCGATAAGGTCACCATAATAAGGTGAATGCGCACCACTGACATGAAATATAAACGTATAGTGAAATATACAAATATTCCGAGGCATGGGCAGCCTGCACTCTGCCAAGATAAAAAGAGAAAAACTGAATTCTGTTAGTTATAAAATTTAAATAATATTGTTAAGGAAAAGTATTAAATAACGGTGACTGACATAAGCTTCCAAATAAGTTCCTATAAATCGAAGAAAACAACATATCTACAAAATTACATTACCTTAAGGTCATAAAATTCAAGTGATACAAAATTAATATAAATGATAAATCAAATCTTATCTAAACAACAAAATAGATGGTAATCTTAACAATAGAGTAGTACAATAATAGAAGTAGAGACCTTACACATTATGCGTAGATGATTGCCTAAAACCATTGTTGCCATCTATGCATACTCTGAGCAAGAGAATCGTACTATTAATTTTTAAGTTTCGCCATTTTATGAGTAAAATTTAATATTGAGAATGTTTTATATTTAATTATTCTAACGTAACATTGACATGTTACAATACAATTCTGAAACTTGGATTTTTCGTGCTTTTGAATGTCAGAAAATTGACGCCTTTGGAAATTGATGCTGTGAATATCTTGGACAGCTCAACGGTATTTGTTATACATTAGTTAATATTCTTTTTACCTCTTCTCCTTTCGCCAATCATATTATTGAGGCTGGACATAGGTTCGAACCTGAAGCGGATACTAAAGTAATCCACGCCTCAAAGGGGTTTAAAGTTGGACCTTTTGGATATCTTAGAGATAAATAAAGCTATTAAATTACCTGATTAGACTAGCGTTATACGTGAGTTCTGTGTCATGTGACTTATGCTGTTGGTGATCGTTTTTTCGACAGAACAGCTTTGAAATACCAGTATTACCGCCACCAACATTTTTTAGGTCTTTGAGTATTTCCTTCATTCTTGCTATGGAAGTCTTATTGAATTTTCTCATTAAACTATTTCTTATCGGGTTTCTTGTAATATTAGTTAGCCTATTTTCTGCTTGAAGGATATTTTCAATAATATCTTTAATACTATTACCAAAATAATTATTGAGTCTTAAGTGAAAAAATTTATTTTTTTTTTAAGGTTTTTTTGTTAAATTAATAACTTGTACAAAAAGCTTTAAAAAAGTCTGATAAAAACTTTTTGAAAAATGTACCAGAAAAAAGTTATACCCAATTTTTCTCAAAAAAAGGAACATATTTATAATTTTACTTTCTAGATTTTTTTTTGTCAATTATAATACTTTTAATACAATGGAATTTAATACAAGGGAAGTACAACCAAAACGATGAGGTGCTTGTGTAGAGTGTATGTATATTGTAGATTTTGAAAATAAAACAAATAATGATGATACTTTTTCAATTCTGAATCTTAAATATAATAAAGTTCATTATCAAATAATCTCATCATATAGATCACCATCTTCCAATACTACGGCCTTTCTGACGGATTTGCAAGAAAGTCTCTTAATTAAAAATAATAATGTAGTGTGTATATTTTGTGGAGATACAAATATAAATTTGCTAAAACACATGGGAACCGTAAATGAATATAACAATATTTTAGCCGAAAATGCATTTTTAGGCTACATAAATAAGCCAACAAGGATATCGGCAGAGTGTGAATCTTGCATCGATCACTTCTCTTTTTATTACCCTCAACAACTGGGTAATGAACTTAGCATTACTTTTTATATTTTGATTTCTGATATAACCGATCATTTTCGTATTTCTTTAAAATTTCCATCAGTTTTTAAAATAAATAAAAAATAAACGAACAATTCTACATTAAACTTAATCCCAATAAATTAAAGCAAAACTTAAGGAACGTTCGATGGAATCATGTTTATGAAACAAATGAAAGTAACCTGACTTATGACATATTTTATACCAAATTAAATGATGCTATTAATTCTGCAAGCGACAAAATCAATATTACCTCAAAAAAAAAAATTAAAACCTTGGATAACTTTAGGGTTAATAAACTCTATTAGATACCGAGACATGTTAAAGAGTAAAATTATAAAAAACAGAAGTAATGTAATTCTAAGAAATGAATATAAAAATTATAGAAATATACTAAATAAACTAAAAAAAGACACTAAAGCAAATTACTATATAAGTAAATTGGAAGAGACAAAACTGAATCCAAGAAAAATGTGGAAAATAATAAATGAAGAACTTCAATGTAATAGTGTTAATAAAATACAGAAGATATCTCTTGAATTCCAGGTCGGCAATGATACTTTACAATAAGATAAAAGGACTATTGCGGATATATTTAATAAATACTTTACTAATATTGGTAAAAAAAATGAAGTTATCAGTTAAAAAAATCCTAGTAATGGTAGTAATTCAACAAATAATAATAATTATCCTTGTTTATTTATGACGCCTGTATTAGAGGAAGAAGTATTAGAAAATATAATTTTATTAAAAAATAACTCTAACTGCACCCTAACTGGATGGTATTGGTAGTAGCATTTTAAAAGATATAAAAGATTACATAGCCAAGTCCTTGCCCATGTTTCTAATTCTTCAATATCAAGTGGAAAGATACCGCTTGAATTAAAAAGAAAACGGTTGTAATTCCCGTTCATAAAAGAAAAAATACACATTTACCCATGAACTATCGCGCAATATCTCTTGTGAGTAATCTTCAAAATATTAGAACACTGTATCAGAGATAGAATTATAAAACACGTAGATAAAATAATATTTTATCATCTAATCAATTTGGTTTCCGACAAGGAATGTCAATAGAAGACGCACCTCTTGAGGTATCAAACTTTATTTATATTTCTATTGATAGCAAATAAAAAACCTCTTGCAATCTTTATTGATTTAGCTAAAGCGTTTGACACCGTTTCGCATGATATTCTATTAAAAAAACTAGGTAGCTATGAAACAAGAGGATTATGCCTTGATTTAATAAAAGATTATCTTGAGTATCGAGAACAGTGTGTAAGAATTGACGAGATTTATAGTGAATTTAAGAACGATGTATGTGGTGTTCCGCAAGGTACTGTAATAGGCTCGCTCTTATTCTCAATCTAAATTAATGATCTTTCAAGCCTTACTGCATCCAGTAAGCTAATTTCTTATGCAGATGATACAGCACTCTTTTTACAGGGAGACACCTGGAAATCAACAGTGGAGCTCACCACATTGGAATTTTCAAAAGTACAGCGATGGTTGAATAAAAATCGATTAACAATTAATATTGAAAAAACTAAGTTTATGTGTTTCAGTATTCCTTAATTCCTTAATAAAGTGGAACATGTCAGATATTTAGGTGTTATGATTGACCAGAATGTCAAATGTAACCAAAGACAGTACAAGCGAATTGCAAAGCAAATATTTGGTGTTTGATGGTAACTGATTTTTGTATTGATATAAGTTTTTTAAACGACCGTAAGCAATTTTGATTTTGTTCTTAATGTGGGAGGCAAAACTGAGATTTGAAACGAATATAACCCCTAGATTACGTTTTTCCGCAACGGTTGGTATAACTGTTCTATTAATATTAATTTTAAAATTTTCCATGCAATCTAGAAGATGACTTTTATTTTGTGAAAAAAGCATTGCACATGACTTTGAAGCATTTAATTTGAGGTTATGGTTTTCAGCAAACAAAGCAATCTGATTTAAGTCGGCGTTAATTTTATTCTGTGCCACCTGAACGTCCGATATTTTAAAAGAATTATATATTTTGAAGTCGTCAGCAAATTGGTGCAGCTTAGAACTTTCGATGCACTGATTCATGTCCGCAACATATAAAGAGAAAAGTAAGGGGCCTAATATGGAACCCTGAGGCACCCCTTTTTTAAATGACAAAAACCTTGATAATTTAAATTCACCATCATTCACCGTTCGGACACAATGTAACCGATATTTAAGGTAAGACCTAAAAAAATTTATGGCATTTGCCGAAAAACCATAATAGTGCAGTTTTGCCAAAAGCATTTGGTGATTTATGGTATTAAATGCTTTACTTAGATCTAAAAGAGTTAGGCAAGTCATTTCCTTTGAATCCTCTTTAAACGTGATAAACAAATATATGACATTAGCCGAGTCTATAATTAGATTCAGTTTATCAGTATAGGGCGGTACATATATAAAAAACATTAAATAATTTATATGTCACACAAAAGTATCTCCTTAAAGTAATTTAAAAGAAAGAAGCTAGATACTCCACTGAACATTTATTTAAAGAATCACAAGTTTTGACATTACAGCAGTTGTATGTAAAATCGGTATTATTTATTATATACAAATTGTCTATTTTAAGACAACCCCTATATCTTATTTTCAACCCGAAGCAAGGCAGTGGAAACTGTGGGAGTTCCCTTCCGGACTAAAACGAGAACACAACGCCATCTTATGTATTTTTTGGCCGTAAACTATACAATCTAGTTTCTCTAAACATCAAACGTTTAAATAATAGAAACCTCTTTGTCAACTAAAAAAAACGTATCTGCGACAGAACTCGAAGTCTTTGCCGGCGTATTAAGCAGATAACAATTATTATGTACAGAAATATTTATTATGTTAAATGTATTATGTGTATATTTTTTTCTTTTTTATTTGTAACTGGGATAGATAATATTTGTGATTAGGTTAGATATTAGGTTAAATTATAATAGCTTATTATTGTACTTAATATTTGTACCTACGTACAAAAAAACAAAAATTTTTTTATTTTGATAGACCCAATAACATGTATATTTTTCTTTGTTAAAAAATATAGGTAAGTTTTATAACTTTTTTAGATATCTATTGACAAATTAAACTTAAAATATGCAATTTTCAGCTATTTTTCTAAATAAAAAATTTAATGAAAAAATTATAAATTAACCTCGAAATCACTCCTATTTGAATAGATTCCCGGGACAATGAGATAATAATTGTCGTTTTTGATCTATTAAATTTATTAGCTTATTTCGGGATATCAAAAAAAGATGGTTCCGTATAAAAACAAACCTTTTTTTTAAATGAAAGTTAAAGAGAATTTTTGAAGATTTTTGACAAATTTCATAGTTTAGTTTAATTAGATTTTACCTAACAAAAAATTTAAACGAAATGCATACAAAAAAAAACTTACTGAAAGATCCGTAGCCATTGCTATTTCTCGTAAGGTGGCACCCATCTCATGCATAACAATAATTCTATAAGAGATTCTTATAGTACGAATTTCCATGGTACTCTCCCTCTGTCCAGGCAATCTTGGCATTATGAAAAAATATTACATAAAACACTTTAAAAAATAAAAAAAATTAAACACGTAAATAGACACGAGGCACTTATAAACACAAAAGACAGAACAATACTACTTAACATCAAATTTATTTATAATTACCACCTTATACATTTTACCTGCATCCCCGTGCCGCCAATTAATATGGAAAAACCCTCCTTAAAAATAGATCTTAAAATTTACAATGGTAACCTTACACACAATGTTATAATGGGATCCATCGCATAAGCTGCCCCCGAATCAGCCCCCGTTACTTATTTCCGAAAAATGCCACTATACTTTCTTCATTCATACAATGTAGCCAAATTGTGCTTAAATTACGTGTAAATGGGTAAAGAGCCACGGAGCGAGGGACATTTTCAATTTTGTTGACTGTAACTATATCACAGATGTAAATAGCTCGTGCGGAGCTATTTACATCTGTGCCTATATGCTTTGTATTTATTACTTATACAGATCGTGTTTTCGTTCGTTACTTATATGAAACCGCATAGAGGCGAAATTTTGCAACGTCGCGCGTGTACGAGTACCTGCTACAGAGCACCGCCCGCGTAGAATTGTAATCTTAAAATGTTTAATATGCTGTGTTTTGCATAATGAAAATTAAAGCGTTATTCTTATAAAAAATAAAATATCAACTCTGATAAAAATATAATAAAAAATCAGAAATAAAACTCTAATAAACAAACTTAACAACATATATTTTTTTAAATAAAAGGCTCAAGTAAACCGCCTTCTTTCGCTAAACAAAAACTTAACCTATCGTAAAAGCTATTTCGCACCTCCAAAAGAGTTTCAGGTAAAATGGAATTGGCACCTCCGACAATTTTATTTCGCAACTCCTCTAAATTTGTTGGCCTACTAAATTCATGCTTATAAATGGTCTCCTTAAGGTAACCCCATAGATAAAAGTCATTTGGAGACAAATCTGGAGATCTAGGAGGCCATTTAATATAGCCAGTCCCACTAATAAGGCGGTTAGGAAAAGTATTTGTTAAAAATTCTTTTACCCTAGCCGCGTTATGAGCAGAACAGCCATCTTGCTGAAAATAAACCGATCCCAGGTCTACATCAGGTAGGATTTGAATAGCAGGAAGAACTTGGTTTTGCAGCAAATCAAGGTACTTTTGGGCGTTTAAAGTGCCATCAATAAAAAATGGCCCTATAACATTGTCGCCCAAAATACCTGCCCAGGCATTCAATTTCTGAGGATACTGGGTACGAAACTGAAAACTTCTGTGCTCATTTTCCTGAGATCAATAACGAACAATGGAAGGATTGTGTTTGCCATGTAATGGAAAAGAAGATTCATCAGAAAACAAAATATTTTTAAAAAAATTTTCGTTTTCATTTGCCTTTTCCATCGCATTTCATTCAACACATTCAACACATTGCCATTTCACAAAATTCGATTCTTCGCCACTGGTCTTCAGGAAATATTTCCTGAGTTTTTGAATACTTGAAACATTTGTACCTATATTTCTTCCAGATACGAGCAACAGTTTTATTGCTCATTCCCAGTTCCTCTCCAACACTTCTAGTGGACCGTGTCAAATCAAGTTCTAGGGTACTGCAAACCATTTCTTTCCGCCGTTCTATATCCTGGACCACGTCAACAGGTGGTTCTTGACGTTTTGTGTGGCATTTTTTACAATCTTGAAAACAAAAAGACGTCTCAAAATTTGTAACCACATTTAAAACCGTTTTTGCACGAGGTATCGGTCTATTCTCAAATGTCACTGAAAACAAATCTCTACATTGTACTGCCGAATTGCCTCCATAAAACCATTTAATTACTTGAACTCTTTCGGAAGGGGTATAAACAGCCACAGTGAAAAAAAACCCTTAAAAAAAAGTCTTAGAGCATAAAATGAAACTCATCGGGCATATAAGTTAAATAATCAAGGTTTATTCATAAATTTAAAGCTGCATTTTTACCAATATTTTTATTTTTGTTTCCAACAAATTTTAAAAAAATTGGATAACTGTGACAAATAATTTAGGTTTTAAACCGAGATATTTACTTCTTCAGGTTGTTCTTCTTTTGAGAAAAAACTTGTAGTTGAAATACAGGTTAAATTTTTAAATATCACAAATTAAATATGTTTTCATATTATATTTTTGATAACATAGTGAAGGTATGAGCATTTAAAAGTATGCCAACAAATATTGCAATAATGATATATTAATGCACAACATACTTTTACATCGTTTCTTGTACATACTATAAAATATACTTTATAAATATAGACTTTAATCTTTTTCCCTGTAAAAAACATTTATCCTCCACGGACATTTTTAAACCATTGCACATAGCATTTCCATAGATTTTTCTAATCCCATTAAGGTGTTTGGGTTGGGTAAAGTATAGGTTTTTGTGAATTTTATTAGTCTACTCACCGCTTTATCTGTAATTAAATTTTTGATGTGACTGCGTGCAGTATTTAATCAAGCCTTCGCACTTTCTTCCATCCAGGTAATCATATTTTATTATCTTGTGCATGTTATTTAAAAACATGTAGTATTCATGTGTCTTTTTTTCGATAATAATACATATTATAATAATAAACATTTTTAACATAGAATCTTTTATCTGAATAAATTAACGAATAAAACTGTACTTCAAATTGTTCCTTTATTAATATTGCCTGCAAATGTTTTAAAGTTTTATAACCTTAACTTCCTTCATTTACATCTTTTAATTTTGTTACAAGTGAAGAGAAGTTATAACCATAGTTGATATCTAGCTGTTGTAATAAATTAAGTAATAACCGTCATGAACCTGTTAATATTAACTTCTTTACCTACAGAATTTTTGACATACATTACTTACCAAAAGTCATCAATGAATTGAGGTTTTCTGTTTGAAAATAAGTCTGTGGAAACCCATCACAAAATTCATCAAGTACTAAGATAGTGATCATTGTGAAATCATAAAAATTTAAACCATGTGTTCCATTTACACATATGGACAACTTCTGTTCTGCAAACTTTTTAAATTCTTAAAATGATTTAGTTATTTCCCTGTCTTTTATAAAAAAATATAGGATTATGGTCTCTGAACTGAATATATTTCTCAACTTAAAATTCAACACTCATAAAATTTGTATACCTTTGTTCAACTTTCAAAGAAATATTGAATAATATCTTTTGTAGAGGGAATACTAAAAACAAGGATTTCCATAAATTCAAAACGAAAAAGTAGGCCTCAATTAAAACTTAGCCGAATAGTAGATTAAGAATATTTAATTTTAACTCACGAAAGTGGTATTTAAAAAAACATTAATTTACTTAATACTGGTTTTTACGTAAGCTGTTTAATATTTTGATTTACTTACCACTGAGGTGTAACTCTATGGATTAGCTATATTTATATAGGCAAGCTATACAAATACAATTCTTGGATAAAGGAATAAGTTTCAATAAAATCCATGCCCATAATATTCTTTAAAATATTATACAACAAAGTGACCTGATTCGGTTTTTTTCAAAACTATTTGACTCGTACAGCCTATATTTAATTTTGATGTACCTTGAACTTTCTCACCCCTGTTTTGAAGTTCATGCATTACTGTTTTCGAATTTCCTCTAAATAAATTAGATTTAATTGAGGGTCACTATACCTAGTTGAAAATATTTATTATTGAAAAGTGGCGTTATGATATGAGGCAGAAAATGGTTTTATTACAAAACTTAAAGGATTTACTTCAAAACTCTATACAAGAAGGTCAAATATGTAATAGAAACTTTTATTTTAAAAATAAATAATACGTTTACATTTGGTGACAATATACAATGAATCCATCGCTATGGTTAAAAAATAAAATTGTTTAGCTGTTGTTAGTTTGATCGCAGATGATGTTTGTTGATAAATTCTTTCTTTGTTTTTTATGTAAAAGACTATTTTAAATTTTCCTTTGTTCATTTACTCAAATTTTAATATTTAAAAAATCGCCTTAACATTTATCCTCCACGGACATTTTTAAACCACTGCACATAGCATTTCTATAGATTTTTCTAATCTCATTAAGTTATTTGGGTTTGGTAAAGTATGGGTTTTTGTGAATTTTATTAGTCTACTCACCGCCTTAACTGTAATAAACGTGCGTGCAGTATTTAATCAAGCCTTCGTACTTTCCTCCACCTACGTAATCATATTTTATTATCTTGTGCATGTTCTTTAAAAATATATTTATATTTATGCATCTTTTTTTTAATATTAATCATATTTTTTTGTTATAATAAATATAATAGAAAATATTTGTATAATAATTAAACATTTTTAATATGGAATCTTTTGTCTGAATAAATGAATGAGACTGACTAGTTTGTCTTTTTTATTGACTTTTCGACGTACCTTAATTGTATTTTTTTTATTCCAAGAGATTTGAAGCAAATCCTACTCTTTTGCATTAAAACTTTTTTTTTTGATATCATAACGCCAGCAGACACGGTCTAAATATAAGTAAAAACCCTGATGTAAAGGGTGTTTTTTTTAGAGGCGGAGGACTTTAAATTGAAATTAAACACAAAATATTTTATTGATATGAACGAAATTGCTTTTATATTAACGAATTTTTTTTGGCATTAATATTTAAAAATGATTTCGAGCATGTGACCCCTACGGCTGGCGCGTACGTGGCGTAATCTAGAGGTCCAATTTTCACACACTTTTTCCAGTACTGCAGGCTGTATTTCGGCAATCACGCGTCGTATGTTGGCTTCCAAGTGCTCAAGTGTTTCGGGTTTATCAGTGTAGACATGGACTTAACATAGCCCCAAAGAAATTAATCTAATGGCGTCAAGTTGCACGAACGAGCTGGCCAGTTTACAGGTTCATTCCTTGAAATTATTCGTTGCTCGAATGTCTCTTGCAGTAAATTAATTGTTTGGCGCGCTGTATGGCACGTGGCACCGTCCTGCTGAAACCACATTTCTGCAACGCCTGCAACGGCTTCCAATTGAGGCACAAAAAAGTTGGTTATCATGTTTCTGTATCGCTCACCGTTTACTGTAACGTCCTGACCATCAGCATTTCTGAAGACATAAAGACCAATCATTCCACCGGCCCATAAAGCGCACCAAATGGTTAGTTTTTCTGGATGTAACGGTTTTTCGCCAATAGCTCGTGGATTCTCATCTCCCAAATTCGGCAATTCTGCTTGTTTACATAGCCATTTAACCAAAAGTGTGCTTCATCACTGAACAAAATTTTCATATGAAATCGTGGATCAACAGCAATCTTTCCTTCCGCCCATTCAGCTAATGTACGGCGAAAAAGATGATCCTGGGGTTTCAACTCCTGGACAAGTTGAATTTTATATGCTCGCATTCCGAGATCCTTGCGCAAAATTTTCCATAAAGTGGATGGACATAAGTTCACTTGTTGAGAACGACGACGAATTGACACATTTGGATCATTATCAACACTATGCTGCACAGCAGCTATCGTTTGTTGCGTGCGCACTGTACGGCGTCTTACGGGATGCGTATTGTCGACTAGAAAAAAAGTATTGCGAAAACGATCAACAGTTTCTCGAATTAATCTCTCTGAAGGACGATTATGAGCATCATAAAACTCACGTAATGCCCGATGTGTTTTTCGAATAGAACCATGTCTTTCAAAATAAATTTGAACAATTTGGAAACGTTGCTCCGGCGTGAGTCTGTTCATGATGAATTGCCAAACCAAACTAATCTAAAAATAACCCAGAACTGTCAGGTCGGCTGTCATAAAAAACAGTGTTGCCAAATGAAAGTTCTCCGCCTCTAAAAAAAAAACCCTTTATATACCTACCTACCTCAGTGTAAATTGTACCACGAAAAACTGTTAGAGATTTTCTGTTTGTAATTTTCATTATAAATGTCCTCATTTCGTTGTTAAAAAAATATTCTCGTAACAATATACAGCGAACGGGAAAAATATGCAACAAATTCAATAAAAAATAAACGAGGGCTTGTATATTTTTGGTTGCGCATTTTTTTCAACAACACCCTGTATGTGATTACTTTTTTACACATTTTTTGATACAGAAAATTATAAACATTTTGATGTATCACATGCAAAATCTGTATTCCACTGTTTCTAAGATACGCGGCTTTGAAAATTGCTGTTTTTATGAATTTTACTAAAAAGAGAAAAAAAGGATTTTAGTTTTCTATTCTTATTTTTTAATTCGTTTTTTCTGAAAAGATACAAAATGTCAACATTCTAAAAAATATGGACCAAATGCATTTAAAATTGTTTTAGTATCCAATAAAAAAATAAGCATTTCTTAAGGTATAAAAGGTATATTGTCCAATATACTGGTAAGGTATATTGTAAATTGTCAAATATGACTTGTGTGTATTTAAAGAAAATATGGGTCTTTTAAATGAAACTGAATGAATTAAAATTTTAATTTTTATTGGATACGAAGTTAAACAAATAACTGAACAAGTTTGTAATTTGTTTAATGTAAAATATCCGGAAAGGCCCATTACAATAAGTATAGTAAGTAAAATTGAAAGAAAATTTAGAGCCAGGCACAGTGAAAAATCGTATAGTGCCAGGTAGTCCAAAAATTAATGGAAATACGAGATTAAATATTTTATTAGAAGTGGAAGAAAATCTCCATATTTTGTCTTCTGAAGTAGTATTTAAATAATGTTGTAAGCCAACGAACAAATTTGCGTGTATTGAAGGAAGAAAAGTATCATCAATATTCAATACAAACTTAGATTACTGCATCAGCTAAGCGATGATGATCCTTATCGCAGACTAAAATTTTCTGGAAATTTGATGAAAATGTGTAACTTAAATCCACTATTCCATCGGCAGATACTATTTAGTAATGAAGCCACGTTTTGTTTAAAAGGTACGGAAAATAAGCACAATTTTAGGTGTTGGAGCACGAATAATCCTGATCATTGGATAAGGTAAAATCATACATAGCATCGGCAAAAATTAAATGTTTGGGCAGGAATTTTAAATAATAAAATTATTGGGCCTTTTTTTCGACCAAGTTCTTGTCGGAGACCTATATTAAAATTTTCTTCAAAATGACTTTATTTCAACTCTCACAATATCTTTTCCAAATCCAAATCAGCTTTATGAATGGTGCCATACCCCATTTTTCTTGTCAGGTACACGAATATTTGAATGCGGTATTTTCCGGACAATAGATTGGTAGGAGGGGTCCTACAGAATAGCCTGCAAAATCCCCAGATATCACACCTCTGGATTTTTTAGGGGTATTTAAAATCAAAAGTTTATAAAGAGAGATCGCGCAATTTAGAAAATGAGATATGAAATTAGTCAAATTACCGAAAAAACTCTTAGCAATGTTTTGGATGAGTTTTTTAAATAGACTAGCATTTTGCCAAGAAGATAATTGTGGGCATTTTAACACTTAATAAAATAATTCAAATATTTAATTGGTTGACGTTCATTAATAAGTTTACGTACAGATATAGATATATGTAAGAATTAAAAAGTAAGAACAGAAAAATGAAATTCGTTTTTTTTTCTATTTTTAGTAAAATAAGTCTTAGAGGCTTTTTAGACTATAAGAACAGTAATTTTCAAAACCGCGTATCTTAGAAATAATTGAATAAAAGTTTCAAATTTCAAATTCAAATTTATTAGTATACAATACATCTTGTTTACAAATTTAAAGTTAAACTACTACCTATAACTCATTTATACAATATACTAACAGTATTTACCAACACAATGGATTTTAAAAATCTGTGCGTGTTGGTTATCTACCTATTCTAGTTAATTTCTTCTTATATTTAAAGTTACATCTTATCTTATAAATAATATTTGTACTTTTTTGCATTGAACATGTAAATATTGTAAATTAGCAATCAAAACATACCCACAAGAAAAAAACAGTCTAAAACTTCAAGCAAAAGCTACTTTCCAATATCCACTGACCTATTTTGTGTTTGACAACCTTAAATGGTTTATTTCTAATGAAGTTAGGCAACACATTGTAAACCGCAGGACCAGTTTAACTAATATGCTTCTGAGTTGCAGAATTACTGGATAATGTCAATTTTAAATTTTGGTTCTTAGCATTACGATTATTTTGATTATGCGTTATTTTATTTTGAATATATATGATTATTTTGATTATTATTCTTTGTCTGTAATACTGAGTATTAGGCATAAAGCGTATTACAGCCTTTATGTATAACTGTTCTTATGTCAAGAGTTTACTGTCCTGAAAGTGTAGGTTCGTGAAACATCTTTTATTCTTAAACATCATGATCTTTATAATGTATTTTTGAGCTATAAAGAGGTTAGAAGTTTATAATTTATAATTGATTCAACCAATGAATAATAAACCATTTTTATGGGTCAAAACATTTCTAAGCTCATAAAATTTATAAATGCGTATTCTAATCTTTTTTGCGACATAGTCGATATGTGCTTTCCAGTTAAGATTTTCATCTAGAAAAATATCTAAATATTTTAAAGACAATTATTACCCTTTCAATTTTGTCAGAACAGGCATACTGCATTACATCTAAACAGCTACGGCTGTGAATCCTAAGAGTCTGCACACTAGGAAGAGTTCTTGTAGTTAACCCAAATGTGTTGAACTTTGTCTTTTCGATGTTAAGTGACAATAGGCTGTGATCTAACCAAGACTTAATTTTTGTGATAGCAGCTTCTGCATTCCTCACCACAGCTTCCCAGGACTCGCCCTGCACTATTGCAGTATCATCAGCAACACAAAACACTATACCCTCATTGTTGCTAAGAATAGACAAAATATCATTTATGTAGGTATTGAATAAGAGTGGACCCCGCACCGTCCCCTGTGTAGCGCCACAAACCACCGCTAGAGACTTACTTACAGTATATCCAAGTTTTTATCATTAAGGAAAGACCGTAGCTGGACTTTTATGGATTTTTCAACTAATTTACTAATCGTAATTTTTTAAAGCAATTGGTCTATAATTGGAAAGTAATTTCCTATTACCACTTTTAAAAACTGAGACTTGATTTTATTTTTTTAGAATCTTTGGAAAGACTCCCGTACCAAGAATGTAATTAATAACATGCAGTAACGGTAGAATCAAGTAATTGTGATTCTGTTTTAAGACTACTGAAGTTATGTGATCCTCATCGATCTTTACATTATTTCTTAGTGAGTTGATTATGCTAATTAGGTCATTTGCGGTTCCTGGTGTAAAATAGCAAGACACTACATTTGACTTAGTGGCCACATAAACATTTATATCAGGAGGTTTTATTTTTTCTGTTAACTCGGGACCTACGTTTGTAAAAAAATTGCTAAACTCAGTGCATATTAAGAAAGGATCTCGAATGGGCTCATTTTCCTTATTTACTATTGTCTAAAGGTTATCTTTGTTTGAAATATCATTAGTCACTCCTTTTATTATGTCCCATATTTTCTTGGGATTATTAATGGTATTGTGCAATTTAACTTTATAAAAATTATATTTTCTTTTTTTAATTAGTTTGGACAAAAGGCTTTGATAACTTTTATATTGATTTAAAATTTCAATATTTTTATTCCTTTCCTTGATTTTAAGAGATTTCCCTTTTCCTTTAATTGATTTTAAGAGACCATCAGTGATCCAAGGCTTCAATTTATATTTCATATTACTAGTTTTAACATGCTTAGTGGATTTTTCAATAGCACTGCTTTAACAAAAAACAAAATTTTTAGTACAAGTTTCAGCATCATTCACATTTAGAACACTATCCCATTTTAATTTTGATATAAGATTAGAGAGCTTAGCATAATTAATTTTCTTTTATGTTTGAGTTTTTTATTCTGACTTAGTCTCATTAACAAGCATTAGGTTAAGGAGGATGAGATAGTGATCTGTAAGGTCAAATTTTAGAATTATGGGATCTATTGTAATAAAGCATTTGCCTTTACACTTAATAAAGAGATGATCAATACAAGTTGCAGTATTATTTGTTTCCCTTGTTATGTTGTTAATTAAACTAGTGAAACCTTAGGCTATTCATAGCAGTTAAGTAGGTATTAAAGTAGGTATTAAGTTAATGTAGGTATTAAGTTAAGTAAGTATTATTTTAGCCTTGGTGCAACTTTCATCCAACAGGTTGATGTTTACATCAGCTGTAAAAATATAAATGTTACCAGGATCAGATGAAATATTTCCTAACAAGATTTGTAAGCTGACTATGAAGCTATATTCGTGGAGGGAGACAGATATAAGACTTCACTTCATTACCTTCCAGAATGACACATTCCTGGAAAATATCTTTTTTGACATAAACTGCACAGCCATCAAAAGTAGTATTTATGCTTTGGTTCCAAAAGGCACAATATTATATAGTACTATATAATATTGTGCCTTTAGTACAATAAGATCAAAACTTCTCTCGAGAGATTCTAGGAACACCAAAAGTTCATCAAAATTTTTGTTAAGACTACGAATATTAATATAAATGATCTTCAGATTACCAGAGTTATCATAGAAGAAGGGGATTTGGCTAAGGTTATCACATATCTTTAATTTGCAAGTCATGTTTATCAAGGATGTTATTTAAAGACTTGAATGTTTATATGTAAATTTCCTTAATATTATACTGTATTGATTTACTACAAACCTTGTAGGTTTTCCCCTGAAAGTATTCTCACAGCAGCTTCGCCTTCATGTTTCTTAACAAATATTTTGTCATTGTAAGTGTAGACTACCTTGTATCCCCTTTCCCTTTTTAGATCCCTCGCCTTTTTAAATAGCTGTCTTTGAGAGGTCGTCATATCATCATTGAATTATATTTTGTTCTTATTTCTTTCCAGTCCATACCTTGCAACAGTTATAACTTTCAGGTCTTTGATTTTTTTCATAATTTCCTGCTTTTTTTCCATTCTTCTAAATTTAGCGAAAATTACACCATCATTCCGTTTGTTAACTCAAAAAATTTCAGATATGTCACAGTCATCGATTGCGGTTACCATCGAAGTAAATATTTGCTTAGTTATCACTTTTACAGGTTCACGCTGTTCTTGGACACCGACAATCATAATATTGTTAGCGTTGTCCTTCTGCTCAAACATATCAAATCTCGACTCAAGCATTGCAACTTTTTTTCTCATATAATAGATCAATATTTTCGGTTCTTAAGGCCTTTATTTCAGAGGCAGTCCGTTCATACAACTTTTTCTGTTCTTCAAAAGAGTCAGACATGAACTGCATGGAATTTTTCAGCTCTCCTCAGTTTTTTTCCATATCCTTTTTACAGGGTGCTTATAGGTTAATAAGGGTAGTTTTTATAACTTGTCTGAGTGCTCTTTCATCCATTTTAGGTGGATTAGAACTATTTGTAGGGTTTTCCAATAGACTAACCTCACTTTGCAGGGTTTGTTTTCAGCAGATCACTTTTTCGTCTTGATTGGCAACTTTCGCCTAAAACGCGCAGCTTCTTTGGAAACTAGAGCCACATCTCATACAATCCAGAGAAGTTCTAACAGTTTTTATGCAATGTTTGCAAAACTTTTCACTTTCATTTACTTTGGAAGCAATTTGTATATGTGTACCCGACATAACCTGAAACAACAAAGTATGGCATGCGATACATCAAAATGTTTATAATTTTGTGTAGAATCTAAGCGGTATTTAAAATAAGCAAGTTGGTATTGACCACGGCTACAAAATTTTTCTGAAAAAAAGCGCAAACAAAAATATAATTCGACGTGTACGAGCGTTTTTTCGAACACGCTCTCATTCATTTTATATTAAATTTGTTCCATATCTTTGCCGTACATTGTATATTTGTAATACCCAACAAATTAGGCTTTCACACAAATCATGATTTGTTGTACAATTGACCATGCGATACGAAAGTACAGTAGACTCTAGCTCCCATGTTTTCATACCAAACTTTTTTTATTTTTCCACTGCCTGCTTTCGACAAAAAATCAGTTGCTACGAGACATAAATAGAAAAATAATATCATAGCGCTAAATTCCATATAAACAAAATAATTGAAGAGGTTTATCTTTCATCTCGGGAAAACTCTTAAATCTGAAAGATGTTTCAGACCCTTCCAAACATTTAAATGGATGTTTTTCCGGGCAGGCAAATCTGAAGTTTTTTATTTTATTTACCATTGTGCAATTTTTTTCTATATGTAAAATAATTCTAACACATAAAATATATGGTTAATGGACACTGTTTAATATATACCACTCCATCCCGATGGAATAGTGAAAAACTTGGAATAAGGGACTTGTAAAACTTGTAACAGTAATAAATTTGTAACAATGGCAACGCCGGAATCTTTAGACAGGTGTAGGCGCTTATCGATTCCGATTCTCCGATACAAGTTCGTACATATGAATTCACTACAGCCGACTTTACTGAAGCCGCGAAATGATAACATCGGCAACATGGCTTCCAGATCCGTTTTTATTTCGGTTCTCATGGGACTTAATGGGTATCGTTTTAATTCCTCTTTTAAATTTGAGTTTTTAAAATTTCGGAAAGAAAAGTGAATGTAGTTATTATTAAGAACCTACTAAGTCTTAGTGACATCTCCCAGACAGTGTCGGTGTGTTATATACTATAAAAACAGTGATAAATGGTTATAAACCCAGCTAGCAAGAGCTCGTCAGATTAACGTCATTAAATCGTGATAACCCGTGAGCACTCGTCAGTGGTCTAAAAATCACTAAAAAGACACAAGATAATGACGTCAAGTAAATAACGTCAGAGTGACGTACTTTAAATTACGATATTTTGACACCATTTTTTGTAATTTTTAACTATCATAAAACTTTATGAAATTAATTATTTTACATTAGGTACAAATAAATTATTACGCATATTATGTTAAAAAAAAAACATTCAAAGCTCTTTTTGCGGTGAAAATTTTTCAGCAAAATTTACTAATACATGCAATTGTTTATTTATTTGGCTTAACTATTTTTATTCCCTTCTTAAAAAATTTCAAGAAAAGTCGCTATTGTGGGGGTTTGAACCCAAGACCCTTAGCTAAGCCACTGGACCAATCGAACGGTCTAGGCGAGAAACTAAACACGCCATGACTTCAGTACATGCGTGCACATTTGTAACTTTTTTTATAATTAATTAAAATATATTTATTGCAATTATATGGCGACAGGAAAGATGAATTATTTAAGAACATAATTTAGATTTAGAAGTAACATGTATCCAAATTATAGTAATTAGTGCATTTCGGCCGAATCAATACCATCATGAGTTCGTTTTTTTTATTTTTTTATTTTTATACATGACTTGTCCCTTGTCATCGACAGCGTGTTCGTCAGTATAAAGGATTTTTTTTGTTCTTTCCGGGCGTTTTGTTGGTTTGAGGTTGGAATTTTGAGTTGTTTGCGTTGTTCTGATTTAAGTGTAACTTACGAAGGTAAGTTTTTATTTCTGTAATAACCTTTAATTTTTTATGGTATTGCATTAGTTTATTTTCTCCTTGCTTTAACGCCTAGCGTATGATCTTTTATAGGATTATGTAGTATAATATTATTATGGTATATTATAACTTAAATTTTAGTGTTAATCAAGTATATAACAATAACTGATATTGATTACATTTGACCAGTAAATTACTTGAAATCAAAAGGTGGGGTATTCAAGAAAATGTGAATATTCGTATAAGTTTAAATTTAAATATAGTCAGTTTTTCTTTTCTATAATAAATAGAACCCGATATTCTAAGGGGGGTTAGAATAGAACCCTTATTATAGTTTTGTTATTGGCAAGAAAACCACAACCAAACAATATCTTTAAAGCAAAAAGTGGTTTCTGTTAAAATATTCTATTTCCATTTGTAGTGAATATGGAGGCTTACGCAAGTGTAGAATTTCTCGAAAATAGTGAAATAGATCTGATTCACTCAAATTGGCTCACTCCTACAAAAAGGCATACTTTTTGGCCCCCTTATAAAACTTCAGGGCTTTTTAATAAATCTCTTACTAATGCCGAAGAACCTGATGAATCTTGGAAGTTGTATCCTATCAAAAGATTGCTTTTTTACTGTGGTGTGTACTTGTTAACCTACTAATTTGTTATGTATTCATGAGTTAATCAGTAAATATGTGTTCAATAAGTAATTAAAAATATTTTTGAGAACAGTTTTCTGCCTGTTCCCCAAAACCAACAAAAAAAAATGTTTGTATCATGATAATACATTTAGTTTTTTAATTATTGTCATATGTTTTGTTAGTGATAAAGTATATTTAATTTAGACAACCTGGAAAAGGCCAGAAAAAAATTAAAGAAGTGGGAGGAAACTTCAGATATACAATCTTCAGAGTCGGACTTTGAAACATTACGTGTAAAAAGAAGGTTAAAAGCTAAAAGATGCTTGTCAGATTCTACCAGTGAGGATAAGTAGCCTAGCAAAAAACTAAAAAGACCACCTTGCTTTCTTAACCTAAGAGCAGATTCCGGTTGTGGTAAAGTCTTAACCGTAGTATAAAAGTTTATTTAGAAGTATATCAGGACTTTGTTGAAATACATAACATTTTAAAAGCAGATGACAATAACATTTATGTTGTTGGAAAAGAATTTATTAGCTATTCTGATTTATATTCATACCACTTAACCATTTTTGTTCTAAACAATTTGTCAGACTTTAAAATCTGGTCAATTAATGACATTTTTGGCAAATGCTTTGTTTTACCATTTAGGCAAAAAGGTTGTGTTGCTATTCCTGTTATACATAGAATAATGGGGTAAACAAAAAACAAAATTTATTCTTAAGTTTTCAGTGTATATATTTGGTGTGATATCTATAATATTAATAATTATTGTATGATAGAATTTCACGATTGTTTTAAGAATTTTAAATCTAATTTAAACGTCATTATTTTCGAGTTGTACACTACTTAGTTCAGGTATGTTTGCGGAGTTGCTTTAGAAGCAAATGTGAAAGTACATTTTGTTGAGTTTAGAATGTTTTGTTTATTTTCTTTGTTTTAATCGAAGTTTTGTTTAAATTTTTTGCTTAATATGTTTGTTAAATATTTCTAAATATATACGTTTATTTATAAATGCACTTTTTTAATTTTTGTTCATATTCCCAAAATGTTACATAGTAATGACGTCATTTTCCGTTATATGAAAAAAGGGTTAAAGTGACGTGTTCAATATGACGTATTTTGTCTGAGACATCATTTTCACGTCATACTCTCATGATGTAACTCGTCATTTCTCGTCATTTGGTGACCTTATTATAACGACATTTTCACGTGTCATTGTTAGCTGGGAAGATAAATACCTTGTTTGTAAACAGAAACAGGTGGAGCCGGCCGGCTTCTTAAGTGGGTCATTGTGCTATTTATCGATTTTTAAGCTTATTTTACATATCACTTTTAAGATTTTTGTGTTGTGCTCCTATCTGTGTGATTCGGGATTTTTTGTGAATATCTTGAGTTCCACTAAAACTAGAAACTTATGCCTAAGAGCCAAGGTTAATGCTTTATTCACATCAAGAAATGTAGGTTTTGTTTTATTTATAAACATATTTGGAGGAAATCTGGTAAGAAATAACTATAGTATTAGTAAGTATAGGTAAATCTATTAGCTTTATTTATATATATAGGAATTCATTGAAGCATTTCTTTGCCTTTTGAAACATGCCAAGTCCCTGCTGTGTTCCTGGATGTAAATCTAATTACAAAAGTAGTTTAAGAGCAGGGGAGGAAAGTATTTCTCTTTTTGGCTTCCCCAAAGATAAACAACTTAAAACTAAATGGCTAAAAGCCATACCTAGAGATAATTGGGCTCCTACTCAATATTCTGTGGTTTGTGCCAAGCATTTTGACCCGAATGATATTATCTGAAGACTACTGGAGAAGAACGAGAGAACTAAGTCACATTTTTATATTTTTGAGAAAAACGAATTTGAAAGTTTGAAGACTTCCATGCAAAACAATAAAAAATAAATCGTTTTGTACTATTTTTTTATTAGAAGTCATTAACATGGGCAATACTTAGAGACTACTAAAAATCATAAAAAAATAAACAGAATTTTGGAAAAAAAAATTGAAGATTCCTTCTTTTCGGTGTACTGAGAATCGATCCAAGTCCACAAGAATTAGGTTTGAACGCCGCTATGACAAGAATACAACATTACTAAGGACCTTAATATTTGACCGTTGTAGCTTACCTTCATTCCGAAGTAGCGCGTCATGTTTGGCACGGACATTATAATAGACATTGGTATTATACTTATTATACTTTTGCTAAAAAAAAATGACCTTATCATTAGTAGAAAATATAACTTCATTGCTGTCACTTACCATATCTGCATCATCTACAGTCCTATTATTAGCATGATAAGGTAAATTAGTGTAGTAGATTTGTGACGTTTCATCTACAAACTTCTTAAGTTCCTGCAGTTGGTCATACTTCAACTTGGGAATAGGAATGAGGCCATTGTAAAGTTTGTCCAGTGTTGCAGCCGCGGCTATGCCTGGCCTTGGGGGTATTAGAACAAAACTTGACATAGCTCCATTGTAACTTTCTCGCATTTGAATTGTTCGTGGATGTTGATGGCTTATTATTAGTTCTTTTATTGGCCTTGTTGGAAATGGACAGGTTTTTTTATATTGAGGGGTTAAAAATTTTGTGCATGCATGGAAAATGTCTGTAGTACACTCAATAACATTAAATGACATTGGTTTAACCCTAGCACTTTTAAAAACCTCGACTCATTGGGATGGAACTTCAACTCTTGTTTTCTGTTTGATGAGAGCAAAGTCTTTATCGCACTCTAAGTACAAGTGCCCCCGAATTGAAAATGTAATTTTGATTTTATCAAACCTACCTTCTTTATGGACTATATAATGTAAGAGGCGTATAATGGTGTAATTCTTATTTTGTCCTGCGCATGAGTCGCAAAATAATTCCAAACATCCAACAGTTTGTCCTAGAATATTATGGCAAAAATCATGTAATAAAGACGCGACTTCATCAGCACCTTTCTTGGTAATAGTCTCAGGGTATGTATAAAAAACAGCCTCATTGGTTGAGAGCTTATGAATATTAAAACTGACAAAGGTCAATTGCCTTTTGTAGTATACATCATTGGTAGTGATGTTGGGTGTAGGAAGATTTTTGGAAAAGTCCATGGTTATTGCTTCAATTGACTCATTGTTTCTGGACTGTATTTTAGCGTGTCGCTTTCTAGTATAGAAAGTAGCTGTTTTAGGTTTATGCAATTTATTTTCATTTTCCAAACCTTTAATTTCATTTTGTAATTCCAACTGTGCCTCAGTTTCGATAGTGTTCTTTAGTTTCTCGTATAGCGACTTCATTTTAAGTATGTGTTCATCACACACACTACACGTATCGGAGCGAGGATACCCTAAACTAATACTAAAATCTTTGACAAAAATTTGTCTGTATGCTTCATAACTTATTGGGTCATTGGGGAATTTGTCGTCATACATTTTGTGCATTTTCTTAACGTTAAGCTCTTCAGGGAGGTAGAACTTTGATAATTTTTTAAGGCTATAATGTAACTTCCTACTTTTAAAAGATTTTCTGTGGTTACGCACATTTTCGATTAACTAAGAGCTCAATCGGTGAGGGCCATTCTGATGTTTCCCCCTCATATCAGCAAAACAATAACTTTCTTTAGGTAGTCTTTCATAGTCATAATACGGCGATTGGTAATCCCGTGTAATGATATAAAAGCTTTTGGACATACCTCAATTTCTTCCATCATGCCGCCCTCGCAATCTAGTTTAATTCTTACTTTAAACGTATACGAGTTATCTCTAAGCCTTGCTGTGTTCTCGTTTTGTCTAGGTCTTCTTCTACTAACATTCTTAATCCCGATTAATCCGCATAAATGGCTGTTTTGACTATTTCTATTTTCTAAGCAATTAAAGTTTTAAATGATTTTTCGTCTTTTTTCAGGGGATTTATAACCTTAAAACAACGAAATCTTACACGTCTAAGCTTTAGTCTTTTTAACTGTTTTTCAAAGCACTTAAAGGTATATCACTGTCATTACTAGTACTTTCTTCCGACATTTGAAGATAGCAAAAGAAACAATACACAACGCCAACAACCTCTTAGGACGATACAACAATAACGACTAAAATGCTAACGAATCTTAAACGATTTAAGCGGACACATTGTGGACTTCGACCGTTCTTTGTCGAGTTCGGGCGGACTTGGATCGTTATTCCAAAGTGTACCAAACTTATATCGCTGATTTTAGTGGACTATGATCGATATTCTGAAGAATATTTTATGGCACGTTAAAGTACCAGGGAAAGGGTATAAAAATAGCGAATAATCAAAAATTTTACAATTTTGGACTTGGATCGTTGTTCCTCTGTGGTCTTATGTGAAGATGATTATATTTTATCTGATGGCACACTCACTAAGATTAGAGTTAAAGCAAGATTAGTTTGCTTAGCAGTGTGTGCAACAAAAACAGTGCCTCTTCCTAGAAAATGTCCAGACGAAAGAAATAGTGAACAACAAAAACATAAAGAACTTTCCAACGAAGCCTCTGAGCAACTTGATTTCATAACAAATTTTCAAGATCTTATGAGTAATTATTCCCAAAAAGTTATAATATCTGATCTGTGAAATGTAAAAATTGTTGGGGATGCAAAACTAAATTTCTATACTTTAAACTTGAATGATGCTTGTATAAATATTATTAATCAAATATCAATAGATAGCGGCCTACATGTTATAGTCTTTCTAAAAAACAATGAGTTGTCCCAAAATGACCTAAAATGGATTTTACCTTTCGAATTGAAATTAAATAGGTGGTCTCAACTCGAAAATCTATTAACTAGCTATAAGTCTTTTGATTATTGTGAGCTTAATAAACCATACTCTTTATCTCTAAAGAAGTTTCATGACTTCATTAACCAAAATTCAGATTTCTTAAAACAGGCGTTAAATTTATTGGAAAGTTCTGATTCACGCAACTCAGAGGATGAAAAAGATAGTGACATTTGTAATCGAGTAATACTTTTAAAAGACCAAATAACTTTACTTATTTTAAAGCAAAAACGTTATTGCCCATCAACTATAATAATGTCTTTTATGTTATATATAATATCCCCTTGCGCATATGACTTGCTTAGAGATTATTTTAAATTGACCCACCAAGAGGTACCTACAGTATTAGTCTAAGATCCCACCATATTACGACCTTCACCCATAACGTTACGGGATGAAACGTATGTTTTCATAAAATGTAGTATAATTTAAAATGTATTCCGAAATGGTTGCCTGAGAAAACTTGTGCAAAATATTAATTACTAATGAATAAAAATTGATTTTTTTTAAACATTGCACTCATTCTGTTACGCATTAAATTGTGTACTAATACGTAACTTGTGAAATATGCATCCACTGGGTTGCCTTCTTTTTTCTTGTGCAGTTACTACGCAGCCAGGTGCGCGGAGGTGATTCGTAATAGTAATTTGCACCTATCGAGTTACGTAATAAAACATTACATTAAATTAAAGTTAATTTTATTGCAAACAATATGTCATAGGGTTGCTTGCGAAAAATCTGTGCATAATCCCGGTTGCCGATTTTTAAAAGTTCAAATTCTCGCGCGGCTTAATGCGAGCGACAAATATACCAATATAATATTTATATTAAACAAATATTTATATTACATATACATATATTAAATTCATTCAAAAATATATTAAAATTTACCCCTATTATAATAATAATAATAATAATAATAATAATAATAATAATAAATCATTTTATTGTTCCATAACATTTACATAGTTTATAATATTTACATACATATAATACTGGAACAAAAGGCTTTTTATTCAGCATCCCTCCCAAGGAAAGGGCTGTTAAAGCCCATGCATTGCTATACACTTTTCATTATAGCACTCAAATAACCTTCACAATAATTCCTCAATTCTTGCCAGTAACCCAATTATATATAAAGTAGGCAAAAAGACTTATATTAAACCAAATTAACAATGTGGACGAATAATAATATTATTATCTACATCTACCCTAGATCTGCTAAACTCAATGATAAAAATCTAAATTTGCTAAAGGAGTTGCTGCCTGATTTTATTTTTTAAATACACAACAGAAAAATTAAATGTATTAATTTTGAATTTATTAAGGGTGGAGGCTATGTTATATGAAAATCCCTTTTTGAAAGACTCTTTATTGTGTCTTGGGAGTGTAAAAATATGTTTTCTTCGTATATTAAGATTATGGATATCCGTACGGTATACTACTTTCTTATTAAGATAAATAGGACATTTATATTTAACAATGTTATAAAAAAAGCAAGCCGAGTGCAATATTCTTCTATTGTACATAGAAAGCCAATTAAGTTCCCTGAGCTTATGTGATACACGCTGCCTTCGTTTAATGCCGCATATAAATCGTATACAAGAGTTTTGTACTTTCTGCACTCTTTTAGCCTGAGTTGTGTCCAAATAGGGCCCATAAACGCTATCAACAAAATTAAAATGTGACAACACAAGTGCTTCACACAATTCTATTTTTGTTTTCCTTTCTAAAGAATGTCGGTGGGGAAAAAGGGATTTCAGGGCTGAGTAAGATTTTTTAATACATGAAGTTATATGTTATACATCAAATTTAAGTTTATTATCAATTATCAAACCTAGGTTCTTTGAAGACTTTCTTAAAGAGATATTACACTGCCCAATAGTGAGTCTTAATTTATTATAAATTATTTCTCGAAGTCTTTCACTGCAGAAAAGTAAAGCCACTGACTTTTGTGGATTTAATTTTAATAAATGATCTTCCGATAGTGCGTTAAGAGTTTTAAGATCAATGTTTAGTCTAAAATTTGCCTCTACAGCATCTTATCTTGCAAATTTTTATGAATAAATCACGAATTTACATATTTTAGGCTAAAAGTTTTTTTTTTCAAAATGAGGTTAATTCACTATGATGATGCTCCTACTACTAGCATGTACTACTATCGCTTTCTTTTTGTAACTCATACACAGAGCATGCGCACTCGATAAACTAGTGGAATACAGCTGTAATGCTGTGTCTTTGTCTATCGCATTGGATATTATTCTCGGACCTCTCTATCGCTCGCATCAAGCCGCGTGAGAATTTGAACTTTTAAAAATCGGCAACCGGGATTATGCACAGATTAATCGCAAGCAACCCTATAACATATTGTTTGCAATAAAATTAACTTTAATTTAATGTAATGTTTTATTACGTAACTGGATAGGTGCAAATTACTATTACGAATCACCTCCGCGCACCTGGCTGCGTAGTAACTGCACAAGAAAAAAGAAGGCAACCCAGTGGATGCATATTTCACAAGTTACGTACTTTCGATTAGTACACAATTTAATGCGTAACAGAATAAGTGCAATGTTTAGAAAAAAATTAATTTTTAATCATTAATAATTAATATTTTGCACAAGATTTTTTAGGCAACCTTTGCGGAATACATTTTAAGATTTACTACATTTTATGAAAACATACATTTCATCCCGTAATGTTATGGGTGAAGGTCGTAGTATGGTGGGATCCTCTACTATATCTTTCTTCTAGCTCTGATGTGTCACCAAATTCTGACTTAAATAAAACAAACGACACCACTAATTATTTAAACATTGTATCCACTTCTTTAGCACCGACTGAGAAAGTTGGTAATTTATTAAATTTATATAACCAAAAGACTAAAAGAAACAGTAGATCAATCACATAAATAAAATATTATCATTTGTAAATAAATCAAAATCGAACGTCCGTCTCGGCAGAGCCGCGCCATCGAAGCGTTAACGGATCTACTGAAACGGATCCGAATCTCTCACGTGGTGCGACGTTGCCAACTGTTATTTTGCGGTTTGAGTAAAGTCGGTTGTGATTTCACCTCGAATATGTCACAATCGCACGATGCAAATCTACTGGAATCGCACAAAATCGCTTCGTCTGGACGAGCACTAATTGCGAAAATATGCTGATTTTTTTTGGGATCGATAAATCGACTTCAAAGTAGCGAAAGTAACATTATAGCTCTCGGTTTCGGATTCGGTATTTCGGGTATTGAAATGTAACAAGTAGTTATTTTTTCGAGCTCTCTATTTCCTAGAACATAATTAATTCCGACCAGAAAGCACATTTCGCTGACGGAATATTTCGGTGCTATATTTACTGAAATTACGAACGATCCCGATTAAAAAACTTATGATGCCATAAATTCCCTAAATAACAATAAGGATACCCCTTCGTGGGTACAGGTGGTAACACGATAAAACCTAAATTTTATATAACCCATTATATTTTATTAAAATATGAAACAACTTCTCGAATATCATCTTTTTTGGTCGTAAAAGAGAAAAAAAAGGGTCACAAAAACCCAATAATTCTCTTAGTAATAAGCCCAGGAGGGTCCCTCCTTATGACTTATGTCCCTCAAAAGGCGCAGAATACATACATTTTATTTTAGCAAATTAGTCGAGACCCTTCCTGTAATGCAACGGCTCCTGTGGGATTCACAGTCGCGCGATTTATTCCCAAAGTTTCACCTTCCTGGAAATTTAGAGGACACCGCTAAGTGAATAAAGGGGGAGGACATCGGGGCCGTTGTGTAAAAATGTGATGCGGGTCCCGCTTTTTTATTGCAGTTCTTTTTTCTCTTTTTCTTTTTTACTTTTGCGTTAGTTTTAAAATATAGAATTATTTTATTGCACTTTAAGAGGCGGCGGCTGGGTTACAAAAAAATACTGGAAAAAGTGTAGTATATAAGTCCTTTATGTTTATTTTGTCGTCGTGGTAAAGAGTATAAAGTATATAATGTATTGCTTTTCTTCGGGGGTTTATGAGGTAAGGCCTCCTGGGGTTTTATTATTATGTTCAATTACTTTAGGTGATCTGGAATGAGAATGTCTGGAGGAATATGGTTTTTTTGTGTCCAAAGATTTTAAAATAAATTAAATTTTTGAGATGCGTGACATGAGAAGGGTAGAATTCAAGAACATGTCAAGATAATGCTTTTAATATAACCCTGATACCAAGTTAAAAATGTAAATAAAAATATAATAAAATAAAATAATAATGTAAACTAAGCCAATCGAGTGCCACTCGAAGACGTGTATGTTTTTGCTATGTAAATTTTAGTAGGTTTCTAAAAAGTTAGATTATTATAAAAAGCGAAGATTATACGGCTGAAAATAGTGATCGCTATAGACATAACCAAAGAATTTTAAAGTCTGAAGGCCTCAATTATCAAACGAAAACAAATGGTATCTTAGTAGGCGCAATCATGAACGCTTATTTGTGTAACTTTTATAAAAGAAAGCCTGTTAGGTTGAGATTCGCACATTTTTTATGATATCGGTTATAATTAGTACGCTGTATTATTGCTTTTACATCATCAAATTTTATTTTATACGCAAAACAGCAACGATTCGTATTGCTCTCTGTTCAGACCCTCCATCATGACGAAGCGACAACTACACCATGCAAAAATCTAAACAGCACATTTTATTCATTTAACCATAAACACAATTTAAATTTTAATTCGAAAATTGCTAAAAAAAGAAGTGTTTTATTAATAGCTTATTTGTATTTCCTTATTTGTTTGAAATCGATTTACCTTATTCGGAAAAAAAATATGTTTTATATTTTACTTTTTTTTTAATCTAATACTTCTAGCAAAAAATTAATTTTGTACATACCTTAATTTAATTTAAGAAAAAATATAAAAAAACTAAATCATGTACAAAATATTTATCTAAATAATAATTAGAGAAAAAATAAAATTCAGTTAGAATTCAAAGGTGTAATGTTGATATTTTTTATTTAAGTTGAAACGAGTTTTGCAAGATATACAAAAAAAAACTTAATTCTAGCTGAAATTCTTAAACTATGGATTTTGTATATATAGAGTTAAATATCTGTGTACTGTTCTATACTATTCTCCTCAAAATGAAAGTACAAAATTTTTGAATTATTTTGGTAGTTAACTTGTCAATATTTACGATAGTAGATTTTAATTTTGAAATATTAAAACCTTAATTTTATAGTGAAAAAAGTTTATTTTAAATTTATACAAATGGTTTTAATCAGATTGTTACCCTCACGCGCATTACTGATAGTAGCAGAATTCTTTTCTATAGAATTGTCGTAAATCATAAAAAATTTATATAAAGTACACTGAACGCCCAAAATTCGCGATCACTTATATTATGAATTTATCGTGAACAAAGATGTTCAATTATAATTGTGATATGGTCGTTTATCCTAGATCTATGAAAGAATATGGTACCGACAGATTATAAAATAATATTTGTGGGACTGAATGCACAAATACAGAAGACAGTACGGATGTTAATGTCTTAGCAATTATTTTTGTAAGCAACATTACTGATATTTTAAATCAAATGTGTCCTAAAAGAAAAACTAACTGTTATAAAACAAATATTTGCATAAAGGGTGAATACCTGAAGATGTTAGGGAAAAGATAAATCATAGGGCCAAACTATATGTTACAGCCGTCAGAGAGAATAATAATGGAATCTGGAGGGAATGCAAGAAGGTATACGAAACTTTTTGGATGGTCTAGTTAAGGGAGAAAAAGATACATTTTATAGAGATTATTCGAAAGGAACAAAACCAACTCCGGCGAAATAAAAACATTATTTCTAGAAAAAAGTTTATGTTTGCTTCAGGAGATTAAATTCGACAATCAACTAATATCTAACGATTTAAGATAAGTAACAGAGCTTAACAAATATGTAATACTATTTATGAAATATTTAAGAACCTCTGAGAAAAATGTATTGCATTGAGCAAATTGAAAATGCTAATCAGGCATTCCTATAATTATTAATAATATATGCGACAGTTTTTTGAAGGAAATTAATATGTTAGTAGTCTGTTTTTAGAATTTAGAATTTTAGAAATGAGAATAAATATATAGTTCAAGAACGCGTTCGCGAATCGGACAAAGTTGAGAGGCACCCCTACTCTCAAAAGCAGGGGAAGGGGAATTTCAATAATCTAAAAATATTGTATTGGCATCGAAACTTAAATTCGTCCGTAAGTTAGTTAAAATCGATTTCCTAGATTTGTTACAAAGTTACAAGTGAGGCTAATAAACCCTAGTTAAGTAAAATTTTATTCCTCTTTGTACATCGTACAATCCATGATGTTGAACTTGCTTGCGAAAAGTGCTTCATCCACCGTTTAAATTTACCATTTATATTATCTTTCAGTTTGTGGGTAAATTTTTATGGCAATGAATTTAACAGATCTTTCCATATTCTTATTCTCTTTTAAAGTCTATTAAAAATGCAAAAACTAGAACAATATCCGCACTGCATTTATATCTTATGACTGCTAAATATCTACTAAGTTGGTAAAATTCTGTTAAATACGTTATAACAAGTGGCGTTTTCGCCGCCAGCAAATTGGCAACCAACGCCAACGGTACCACGTTAGAACCCTAGTTGGACAAAACGTACCGCATTTTCCATGGTTCAATCAGAATTATTGATTTTTGCTGCATGGTTAATATGTGGTACGTTTTGCCTAAATTATTACGGTTAATGACACAAAAATAAGTAACGAACATTTATCTTTGATTTAAACCGATATACAGATCATGTTATCGTGAGCTACGTATTACCCAAAATATTGGCAACACCGCTTGGTTGCGGCTTGCAGGCGGCGGAATTTTTCGTTTTTATTTTTTGAACCGGGAGTCAGCAGACCTCACTTTGCTATGTAACTGCGTTGCATTAATAATTTTTGAGCGTTATTTTCATGTTTTTTTCACTATGACTGTTTATACCCCTTCCGAAAGAGTTCAACTAATTAAATGGTTTAATGGAGGCAATTCGGCAGTAGAGATTTGTTTTCAGTGACATTCGAGAATAGACCGATTCCTTGTGCAAAAACAGTTTTAAATGCGGTTACAAATTTTGAGCCATCTTTTTGTCTTCAAGATTGTAAAAAATGCCACACAAAACGTCAAGAATCACCTGTTGAAGTGGTTCAGGATATAGAACGGCGGGAAGAAGTGGGTATTACAAACTAGAACTTGATTCGACACGGTCCACTAGAAGTGTTGGAGAGGAACTGGAAATGAGCAATAAAACTGTTGCTCGTATCTGGAAAAAATATGGGTACAAATGTTTCAAGTATTCAAAAACTCCTGGAGACCAGTGGCGAAGAATGGAATTTTGTGAAACCATGATGAAAAAGGAATATTTTTTAAAAAATATTTTGTTTTCTGATGAATCTTCTTTTACATTACATGGCAAACACAATCCTTCCATTGTTCGTTATTGGTCTCAGGAAAATGAGCACAGAAGTTTTCAGTTTCATACCCAGTATCCTCAGAAATTGAATGTTTGGGCAGGTATTTTGGGCGACAATGTTATAGGGCCATTTTTTATTGATAGCACTTTAAACGCCCAAAAGTACCTTGAGTTACTGCAAAACCAAGTTCTTCCTGCCATTCAAATCCTACCTGATTTAAACCTGGGATCGGTTTATTTTCAGCAAGATAGCTGTCCTGCTCATAACGCGGCTAGGGTAAAAGGATTTTTAACAAATACTTTTCCTAACCGCCTTATTAGTGGGACTGGCGATATTAAATGGCCTCCTAGATCTCCAGATTTGTTTCCAAATGACTTTTATCTGTGGGGTTACCTTAAGCAGACCATTTACAAGCATGAAGTTAGTAGGCCAACAAATTTAGGGGACTTGCGAAATAAAATTGTCGAAGGTGTCCATTCCATTTTACCTGAAACCCTTTTGGAGGTGCGAAATAGCTTTTACGATAGGTTAAGTTTTTGTTTAGCGAAAGAAGGCGGTTTATTTGAGCCTTTTATTTAAAAAATGATATGTTGTTAAATTTGTTTATTAGAGTTTTATTTCTGATTTTTTATTATATTTTTATCAGAGTTGATATTTATTTTTTATTAGAATAACGCTTTAATTTTCATTATGCAAAACACAGCATATTAAACATTTTAAGACTACAATTCTATGCGGATTTTACACATTTTCATGTCTGTGGGACATTTTGTCGCCAAACGACGCAGCTCCCACGAAAGTCAGATGTTTACTAATCCGGTCCTCGGGCCGGCCGGGGCGGTGCTCTGTCGCAGGCACGCGCGACGTTGCAAAATTTCGCCTCTATGCGGTTTCCTATAAGTCACGAACGAAAACACGATCTGTATAGCGATACATGGTTCTTTACATACCGGGTGACAATTTGAAAACGAACAGCATGTAATATTGCCTCTACCAATGATAGTACGAAAATTAAGCACAATACGTCAATTTACATATCAAGGGGGAAAATTTTTGTATTTGTTGTCGTGTACTTTCAACCTTCTGACCCCCAGTGCACCTATTTTATGTACAGGGTGGCCAAATAAGAATGCGAGGTACTGTATCTGGGAAACTATTCATCGTAGAAGCTTGCGATAAAAAAATTTATTACTAAAATGGTCAAGAGAATGACCTGGAAAATATTTTAAAGTTTCTAAAATGGCTGCTAGGGGGCGCAACTGCAATCTTGAATCTAGAAAACTGATGTTTCTGTAAATTTTGCTGACTTAACCTAACAAAAAAATAGCTGATTATTAAAGTAGAGACTAATCCGAACCTTTTTTATTTGAATAGTTTTGCTGTATCTCTAAAAATAAAGTGGTGGGGGGTATTCAAAAGTTGGCTTAAAACACACCCTGTATACTAAAAACGCCTTAGCCGATTTTATCAAACTTGGGCTAGTTGAAAAGAGCTATTATTAAGCTACGAATATTATTATATTTCATGTTTTTTTAGTTTTACATCTCGCCGCTAGAGGGCTTTTTTCGGCTTTCTGACACAAATGACTAATTTTCTCAAAAAACTTAAATGCAATGGTATAAATTTTTTTATACAAAAAAATAGCTTAATGACGCCTAAATATGCTTGCGAAAACCGCATCTTAATATCTTCATCCTAACCTAAAATTTAGGCCAAAGAAAATTTTATATGGAAATCCCTTAATATTTATAAAAACTACAAAATAATTTATTTCGAATTTCTTTTATAATGTAAGTTGGGGCCCTATAAAGGACCGATTTTAAAAAGAAAGGGTTTTAATGCCCCCGTAAATGCTCGAAATGCCTCTATGCATTGCTGAAGCCTCTCATGGGTAGATAGAACTGCAGCTTCAATTTCGGCTCTCGGTATGGTATGTATTGCATTACGAATGCGGTTTTTTATATCTTCTCTAGTCGTAGGCTGAGTCTGAAATACAATGTCCTTTAACCACCCCCATAAATAGAAATCAAGACAGGTTAAGTCTGGGGATCGCGGAGGCCATGGAAACAGGCTTCCTCTTCCAATTCACCGCTGTTGAAAAATGTTATTAATATGCTCTCGCACATTCCTAGCAAAATGTGCTGGACAACCATCCAACTGCAAAAACAAATTTTGCCGGACTTCCAGTGGTACATCTTCCAGCAACAACGGTAATTGATTTATCAAAAAGTCGAAAAAATATTGCCATTTAGAGATTGCTCAAAAAAATATGGTCCAATAATGTTGCCTCCAAGTATACCACACCACACATTTAAACTCCAGCGCCCTTGGTGCTGAACTTCACGCAACCAATGCGGATTTTCTGCAGACCAATAATGCATGTTATGCAGGTTGACTCTACCATCACTATTAAATGTGGCTTCATCGGTCCAAAGAATTTTAAATAAAAAATCTCTGTCCTCGCGTATCATGCCTAATATCCAATGGCAATAGTCCAACCTACGGTCAAAGTCTGCTTCTTCCAATGCCTGATGAATTAACATGATATGGGAGCATTCTATAAATATATTTAAAAAAAAGCTGAACTTAAATAAATCCATATATGGCGATGGCTATTAGAATTTACCTAGTCCTTCCAAATATTTTGAATCGTTGTTCTTGATATGCCTAATTCAAGGGATAATGCTCTTGTGCTAACATGAGGATTTCCTTCAATATATCCCAGTAAGTTCGCCACTAATCGGGGAAAAAATCTAACATTGCAAGGACTTCGATTTGGATATCGAGCAGCATAAACTCTTTTTGCTACTGCAGCATTTTGAAGACATTCAAAATAAACCGCAAATAATTAGTATAAAAAAATTAAAATTTAAGGGTATAAAATATTCTTTGGCCTATATTTTAGGTTAGGAACAAGATATCGAGTTGCGGTTTTCGCAAGATTATTTAGACATCATTTAGCTATTTTTCTATGAAAAAAAATCATATTAACGCATTTAAGTTTTTTGAGAGAATTAGTCATTTGTGTCAGAAAGCCGAAAAAAGCCCTCTACGGGCGAGATGTAAAACTAAAAAAACATGAAATATAATAATATTCGTAGCTTAATAATAGCTCTTTTCAACTACCCCAAGTTTGATAAAATCGGCTAAGGCGTTTTTAGTATACAGGGTGTGTTTTAAGCCAACTTTTGAACACCCCCCACTACTTTATTTTTAGAGATACAGCAAAACTATTCAAATAAAAAAGGTTCGGATTAGTCTCTACTTTAATAATCAGCTATTTTTTTATTAGGTTAATTTAGCAAAATTTACAGAAACATCAGTTTTCTAGATTCAAGATTGCAGTTGCGCCCCCTAGCGGCCATTTTAGAAACTTAAAAATATCTTCCAGGTCATTCTCTTGGCAATTTTAGTAATAAATTTTTTTATCGCAAGCTTCTACGATGAATAGTTTCCCAGATACAGTACCTCGCATTCTTATTTGGCCACCCTGTACATTTAAATAATGCAACTCTTTAAAAAATTATGATAATGATAATGAAATACCGGAAACTTTACCTTTACTACTTTATAAATTGTTCAAAATGGGTTCCATTCTTCTCCAATTACAAGTACAGCTGATATTTGTATATGTATATAGTTTTGAAGAGTTTCATGTGCAATATTTCTACACTCCTGTACAATTTTTTGTTGTAATTGTTGTATTGAATCTGGTTGAGTTTTAAATATAATACCCCACAATAAAATATTCAGTGGTATCAGATCTGGTGATTTAGCTGGCCATTCTATGGGTCCCCTCCTACCAATCCACTGCTCTGGGTAATGATTATCCAACTGGGCATACAAAATGCGGAGGCGCTCCATCCTGCTAGAAGTGCAGCAGATGTTCATCTTGAGCAAGATTTCCATTGGTAACCCTTTGATTTTCCACATCATAGACTATAAAAGGTTCTATAGTTGAGTCTAACATTTCTGCATACATTTTATTATTTAAAGTTCCATTGATCAAGAGGGGACCGATGATGCTATTGCCTAATTTACCCGCCCAAACATTTAATTTTTGAGGGTAGTGCTTATGTCCCTCTTTAACAATGTGAGGATTGAAGTCGCTCTAATAACAACAATTTTGTTTGTTGCTTTTGCCATTTAAGTAAGTCAACAACAAAGTGCATTCATCACCGAAACAGATATTCTTTATTATTGTGGTTTGAATCTTGTCCGTCATAATTTCGCAAAACTCAGCTTTCTCAAAAGCTTTCCTGACTGAAATATGAGAACACCAGTTTGACCTGCAACTTTACGATGGGACGTAGTGGGAGTCATAGCAACTTTACCAAGAACCTCAATCTGAGCTGCTTCATTGAGCAGTCTTGGCTCATTCCTTTTCCTATTGCCAACAGATCCTGTTTCTTCAAATTTAGCTACTAACTCACGGATGTACTTGTGTCCAACATTTCTTTCATGATTTCTTTCGTTGAATGTACGTTTTTGCAAAGCAACGATTTTGAGCTCCATAAATGAAAATCATTTCTACGCGTTCAGCACTAGTGTAAACCAATTTACGAAATGACACTAATTATTGAAAACTATTGAAATTATTTATTAAAGAAATTAACTTTCTCAGATTTTTTTACTGGTTCTAGAAGTACATGAAATAAATAAGGAAATTAAAGAACAAGCATCTACTTACCATTTGATAGCAGGCATAAGCCAAATGAAAATCTTGTTTTCTCGAAAACGGCATGAAACTAAATTGATTTATGTTTTGTAGTGCCGATATCGTAGACGAAATGTAAACGAATAAATGAACTTTTATTATATTGAATTGGTAGGTAGAAACAACTTAAAACGAAGTGCTATGGCGATGAATGCAATCCGTTTTAAAATTAGATATTATATTACATTTCACTCATTTGTGAGGTTGTCACAATTTTGAAAGAAAAAAAATGCGGTTTATCTAGAATTTTATAAGAAACATAAAAATGTTAAAAGAAATAGGCGTTCCCATTTGAAATTTTTGGGGTAGGTGCACTGGAGGTTAGCACTAGCAGGCAAAATTTGATGTCATCTTACGAAATGTTATCTTGACAAACGGCTTTGTGATTACATTCGGCATTTGTGAAGTTCAGTATTTTTTCTTTAGTTTTTGGTTGAAAAAGGAAAAAGGTTGAGTCATCTCAGTGTTTTTGTGAACTGTTACCATCGTAAAACTGGTGCCGTTTATTCCACTCCATGGGAAAAAGGCGATTTAAGCCGATCTTTTTACAAGTAAATACCGATATTGTCATAACAAGGGACAACCATCATCATAAACGTAGAATAATAAAACCTTATAAAGAAATCTATAATAATTATAAAATATTTAATTTTTATATAAAAATACTTTTTATTGGATAAGTACCTTTACTCTAATAAAGTACGTCAAAAAAACGCACAAAGATTTCATAAACGGTAATATTGTCTATAAATTAAAGCATAATAAATATTTATCATGTAACTATTTTTTGACGACGTCACTGGTAAATATTACTTGTGTCGGTGGAATCAACAATGCAATCGAGTGGCGTTGCGATGTTGTTGCCTTTTCCTCTAATCTACGTTATCTACATTCGTTTGACTTTAAATGTTGACTTCTTTATAGTATATCTTATCATATTTTATGAAAAAAAAATTCTTCTTATTTTATTAAAGAGGAATAGCATTGTCTTACGCTCTCAAAATAAGTGACAAATTTTTATGATATTATAAAGCGTGTTTCTTCTGCCATGTATAGATTTCTAAGTCGAGGCTAAGTTTATAGTATTTAGTTATTAGTTATTGCAAAGGACATTAACAACAAAATTTAACACTGACATAAAAAGTGTCACACCCAAAAGGAATAATCTCTTCCGCTTATTTGGCAACAAAATGACGTTTTATCTTTGTTTCTAATTACCATTCTTAAAATTTTATCTCTTAGTTTTGGTGAAAAAAGCATTTTATGAGAGCTGATTAGTATAGGTATTCTTACTTATTGCTACTCTATTTACTAGTGTTAAGTGTAACAAAATGCTGCGACCCTGAAGACATTAAAATGATCACCATGTTAGCGATTTTGACAGGGGTAGAATTATTGATATAATGGAGAGGAAACTAAGCTAAAATGAAGTTCGAGTTGCTTGGAATGAGGTACTGCAATTAGAGACTGATCATCTTACTCCGTCGATACTTAGATGTATAGAGGAGTGTATTTAGTTGGAGGGTCACCAAACACAATTTTTTTTCTCATTACTTGTCCGTAAAATTCTTTGCAAAAGTCATCGTTTTACTCTTGATATTATCTTATTGCTAACAAATTAAGTTAAATGAATTATTACTTCTAGGTGTAACATTTCTTGTGTCAGTGAGTATATTATAGGCAACCCAAAAACGCCTTGTCATATCTTAAGCCTCACGTATATAGAAATGCAATTATTTGGCTGTTAATTGCTGTTAATTTATGTGGAGTTATTTGGGACCTTGTTTTTAATGTAATTAATATTGATGATGCGGTTATAGCTTGTTTGTATCTCTTAAGATATTTAAAACCTCATCGTTTCCCAGTTGGTTTTCAGGAGAGTTAAAGTACTTGATCCAGCAAAAGAAAATTAGTTATAAGAAATATCAGCCTAGTCATATTATTGCAGTCTAGGAAGTCTTCTCAGATCTAAGAGCTAGGTGCAAAACTCTAATGGAGGCTTGTTACCAGAACTTTATTTCAAATTTGGACCAAATACTTTATACAAACCCGAAAAGTTTTTGATATAAGTTTAATAACAGGAGAGCAAAAAATAGACTTTCTGATTTGATGACCTATAATAATAGGGAGTTTGCTGGTTGTGAACAAATTGCAGAGGGGTTAGCTCAATTTTTTTCTACTTTCTATAATGGAGGTTGTAGGCTAATCTAAACATGACTATTCCTAATCCTAAATTATCTGTTGTTTCTTCTAATTTTTAATAAGATCTTTCGATTATCATTTAAACTTAAAAAATGTGTATGTGCCCTTTCTTATCCCCTCTTTATTTTACTCAGTAGATCATTAGACTTGATCCCAGTGGAAAGTCAGTTATATTACGCCTATATTTAAATGAGGTGCTGCTAATTAAATGATCAATTACAGGAGCGTGTGCGTGCAGTCTGCCATTCCAAAACCTCTAGACAGTCTTATTTATGACCAAATTAATTTTTATTGCAAAAAACTTAAGTGAATAGCATGGCTTCAGTCGTGGCAAGTTTGCTATTACAAACTTGTTACATCAGGGTGCTCTGTTAAGTGCTTTGGAGAAGGGCGCATAAGTGGATGTAATATATACAGATGGTTCCAAGGTATTTGAATGTGTCAACCATAGCTTATTACTAGAAAAATTGAGAGTTTTTAGCTTTTCAGATTTTTTGATGACCTGGTTTGCGAGTTTTCTTTCTGACAGTTTCAGTAGGTACAAATTGGTAATGCTAGGTCGTACCTATCAGTGTGATCTCTGGGGTTCCACAGGGTGGTCATTCTTGAATTGGAGAACGATTTAATGTGTATTTATAAATTTTTAATTGGCCTTGTGATTTGTTCCAAACCACTAAATGAAATTTAATTTAATATTCCACACCGTAATCTAAGGGTAAATCGATTGTTTTCTTTGCCTTATGATCATATCAACTATGCTATACACTCGCCTGTCGAAAGAACCTTGAGGCTAGTAAACTCTAATAGCATTGAAGTGTTGGGAATTTTCTTATTGCATTTTAAGAGTCTTATTAAAAATTTGCATGATTTTTTCCATGAATAGTAATTTGACGTACATTTGATTGTTTACATTTTAAGAGATTATTATTACTACTTATGAAACAGTTTAATTATTCTTGTTATTAAGAATAAGTTTAATAATTATTGTTAATTAATAATTAGTGGTTAGGTAGTCTAGCTTTTATTTTTTTTTCAGAAATATTTATATTTTTTGTAGTGGGGTTGATCCCATGTATTGATTAAATAAATAAGTTTTTTTTTTACTTTTAAATTTTTAAAATTTTTTTATGTTTTCTTGACCGTTAACTTTTTTGTGTTCAAATTTAGAAATATATAACCCTAGAAATCATAGAGTTGTTAAGTTTTCAAGAACTATAGTTTTAATGGGTAAACTCAAATAATGAACATTGTTCAAGTTTTACTTTTCACATATCCTTTAAATTTCAATAACTTACCATTAATAATTTAAATATGTTAGACAAATTATAAACTTTTTTTAAGTCTTGAAGAATCTCGAAACGTTGTCCCTGAATAACTTAATAATATTTTGCATGGACTTCCACCTATAATCAAACCATAATGGTAGTTTTTCAATTAATAATAGAAGGGAGGGTCTCATCCTCTATTAAGTTATGCTTCATTTAAAATAGTTCAACTTTAATATCAATTAATATAAATATATAGCGATATATGGTTCTTTACATACCGGGTGACAATTTGAAAATGAACAGCATGTAATATTGCCTCTACCAATGATAGTACGAAAACTAAGCAAAATACGTCAATTTACATATCAAGGGCGAAAATTTTTGTATTTGTTGTCGTGTACTTTCAACCTCCTGACCCCCAGTGCACCTATCCCTAAAATCCTATTTTAAATGGCAATCCCTATTTCTTGTACCATTTATGTGTTGCTTATAAAATTATGCATAAACTGCAATTTATTTTTCTTTAAAAACCCTGACTTAACCTCACAAATGAGTGAAATGTATTTTATGTACATTTAAATAAAGCAACTCTTTAAAAAATTATGATAATGATAATGAAATATCAAAAACCTTACCTTTACTACTTTATGAATTGTTCAAAATGGGCTCCATTCTTCTCCAATTACAAGTACAGCTGGTATTCAAACTGTTCTCGGACGTTTTGAAGAGTTTCATGTGAAATATTTCTACACTCCTGTACAATTTTTTTATTGTAATTGTTGTATTGAATCTGGTTGAGTTTTAAATACAGTAACCCCATAATAAAAAAATCCAGCGGTATCAGATCTAGTGATATGGGTGGCCATTCTATGGATCCCCTCCTACCAATCCACTACTCTGGGTAATGATTATCCAACTGGGCATACAAAATGCGGAGGCGCTCCATCCTGTTCATCTTGAGCAAGATTTTCATTGGCGACCCTTTGATTTTCCACCTCACAAACTATAAGAGGTTCTATAGTTGCGTCTAACATCTCTGCATAAATTTTATCATTTCAATTTCCATTGATCAAGAGAAAACCGATGATGCTATTGCCTGATATACCCGCCCAAACATTTAATTTTTGAAGGTAGTGCTTATGTCCCTCTCTAATAATGTGAGGATTGAAGTCGCTCTAATAACTACAATTTTGTTTGTTGCCTTTGCCATTTAAGTAAGTCAACAACAAAGTGCATTCGTCACCGAAACAGATATTCTTTATTAATGTGGTCTGAATCTTGTCCGTCATAATTTCGCAAAACTCAATACGTCGATCGCATCCCCTGATTCTTGAGTAATTAGGAGTTTGTCTGGATGAAATTTGTAAAGCTCCAAAAGTAAAGCTTTCCTAACTGACATACGAGAACACCAGTTTGACCTGCAACTTTACGAAGGGCCATAGTGGGAGTCATAGCAACTTTACCAAGAACCTCAATCTGAGCTGCTTCATTGAGCAGTCTTGGCTCATTCCTTTTCTTATTGCTAACAGATCCTGTTTCTTCAAATTTAGCTACTAAGTCATGGATGTACTTGTGTCCAACATTTCTTTCACGATGTCTTTCGTTGAATGTCCGTTCTTGCAAAGCAACGATTTTGAGCTCCATAAATGAAAATCATTTCTACGCGTTCGGCAATATTGTAAACCATTTTACGAAATGACACTAATTATTGAAAACTATTGAAATTATTTATTAAAGAAATTTACTTTCACAGATTTTTTTACTGATTCTAGAAGAACATAAAATAAATAAGGCAATTAAAGAACAAGTATCTACTTACCATTTGATAGCAGGCATAAGCCAAATGAAAATCTTGTTTTCTCGAAAACGGCAAAAAAACTAAATTGATTTATGTTTTGTAGTGCCGATATCGTAGACGAAATGTAAATGAATACATGAACTTTTATTATATTGAATTGGTAGGTAGAAACAACTTAAAACGAAGTACTATGGCGATGAATGCAATCTGTTTTAAAATTAGATATTATATTACATTTTACTCATTTGTGAGGTTAAGTCACAATTTTGAATGAAAAAAAATGCGGTTTATCTAGAATTTTATAAGAAACATAAAAATGTTAAAAAAAATAGGCGTTCCCATTTGAAATTTTTGGGGTAGGTGCACTGGAGGTTAAACAATTACTTAATTTTCTAATTGTCTTGCCTAATTTTCATACTATCATTGTTAGAGGTAATACTAATACTAATTGTATAGATTATAGTTTACATTTCCCTGCTTTAAAATCCAAAATAAACCTATTTTATTTACAGGGATGGGCTTTCCCACTTCGCCACCCATCACATCTCAACGAACCGTCAAATGGAAATCATACAAGGCCTAACGGACTTATTAGGAAAAACGTTTCCAGCCCAATTTGTTTTTCCCGCCCTGGGACACGACGATCCCGTTTTTCGGAAACATTTGGGTAGAATGTGGTCCAGATGGCTACCGACCGATTCCATGAAAACTTTCGATACAGGTATAATTATTATGCCAGAATCCATCCTAAATAACCAAAAATAAAAATCCAAATATATGGAAAAATTATTGGATCCGAAATCCGATCCGATTTGCAAACAGTTTAAGCATGACTAACGGCCCTCTCTTATTCGTGTGTAACAAATTCTCTAATCTAAAAAGTAAATTTGTTCATTGATTTGCGCTTTTCGCCCCGGGTGTATCATATATCTATCGAATTATTTTCGCGTTATTTGCATTTTATGAGGGTAAATTATTGATTGTATCGTATTAGTCAATTATTGTTTTTAATGGCTATTTTAATATGTATAGTCGCCTCAATCAGAAAACTTCTCGGTTTTCACCCTATAATTTTATTTGGGATTTATGTGATAATGTAAACATAAAGAGACTATAAAAGTTTGGTGCTTCATATCAACCCCATTAATCCCTTTAATATTTTTTATTGATTATTTTAATATTTCTCAAGTTAAGAAATGGAAAATAATGTCATTATTTTTTGCCTCTTTTCATAAGGATTCTTTGATTATTTGAAAAGAAGATATTTGTTTTTAGACTAAGCCCTAGAATTTATGTTCGGAAGCCAAAAAATTATTGAAAACATAACCTTAAAATAATTTTAGGGGGTTACTATATCATCGAACGAAAACAGCTGAAGCTGCAAATAGTAGTCTTGAACACGAATTTAATGAAAAAAAGTGAAGTGGACGAGGAAGCCTTGAAGCAATGGAAGTGGCTTGAAAAATGGCTTCAAAAGTTTAAAAGATCTAAAGAGACGGTAAGAAAAAACTGTACAACCCTAATACGTTTTAGACCATTTTTATTATTTCTATCGTTCTTTTTAGGCATATTTGGTGGGTCATGTCCCACCAGGTTGGGACGAAAGACAAAAAGGTCTCTATCATCCATCCCATGGAGCATACAGTGAATACCATAACAGAATATACATCGAACTGATTAGAAACTATTCGGACATTATCGTGGGACAGTTTTATGGACATTTACATTCTGATACTTTTAGGGTATTTTATGATAAAGGAGGTAAAAAAAGCATAAAAAATTTATATACAGTGACCGCCCAAAGTTCCGCATAAATTCGATAAAAATCAGAGACATGATTTTTTGAGAAAACGCTCGGACCCGTCGATTTTTATTTTAAGTTGCGCATTATTTCACATAAATTTTTGTATACAGGGTGGAACAAAAAAAAGATATGACGTCATCGGTCATTTTTTTAAATGGAATGCTGTATTTTTTATTGCATTTATGAAATATAGCCGAAATTCCAAACAAGTTTCGTATAACAACCTTATCTCAAAACTCAACTGTTTCAGAAATATTTACATTTAACCAACAAGAAAGTAAGTAAGTACGTCTATTTACAAATTAAGATAAAATGGGGGATAAAATGTTATAAACTCTGAAGACTATTATTAATCTAAGTGTTCAAACTGATCCCCATTTACTTCTTGGCAGAAAGCAAGACGGTTTACAAACTCATGTAAAACATTATCAATTATTTCGGGTGATATACGTCTAATTTCATATCTAATTCTATTTTTCAAATCTTCTACGTTGTTTGGTTTCTCAATATAAACTTTACTTTCAGGAACCCCCATAGAAAATCGTCGCAGGGATTTAGGTTTGGTGACCTGGCCGGCCACTCTATTGGCCGTCTTCGTCCTATCCATCTTTCTGGGAACACTGTATCCAAGTAATTACGGACATCTCGAAAGAAATGTGGCGGTGCGCCGTCTTGCTGAAACCACAAATTATCTGTCGGGACAGCAGTCTTGTTCGTCTGGGTATAGGGCAGCCAAAGCAGGGATAAGATCTTCTTGATGAAAATTCAAATAGCGTTGTCCTGTTAAGTTTTCTTCGCAAAAGTATGGCCCTATTACTTCATTTTCCAGGATACCAGCCCCCCAAATATTAATAGATTTACGGTACCGTGTATGAGCCTCAGTTGCCCAGTGTGGATTTGACACTGACCAGTACCAATAATTTTGCCGATTTACGACACCGTCTAAATAAAAAGTTGCTTCAGCCGAAAACAAAACTCGTAACACAAACTGACGGTTATTATTGCAAATGGTTATCATTTGCTCGCAAAATTAGTTTCTTCGATCAGGATCGTCCTTATTTAATTAGTGTATTAGTCTAATTTTATAAGGGTGGTATTTATTTGCGTTTAAGATGCGTCTTACTGACGTTCCGGCTATATTATTATCAACTGAAATTTGTAAAGTATAACGACTCTCTTGTTTAATCACATTTTGCTTTCTGTGATATGGTTTATGGCCCCTAGAAAACGCGGTTAGAAAAAAACTATGAAAAAATGCAAAACACGTGTATTAGATTTTAGGTATATGCAAGCCTCTTGCAGTGTCACGTAAGGTGAAGAGTCTTGGTTGGCTTAATATGTTATTGTGAAAAGATTTACATTGCATTATTTTTTGCTACAAGATACCTAAAAATTAATGCCCACTCTATCTTTTTAACACGGTTGTACTTAAAGCTAATATACATCAAGCCTCTATTATATATAAACGTCTTATATATAGACATTCCCCGGCATCGTCAGGAAATTTCTAAATGCTCATTTTCTTATAGTAGTGCATTTACAGTAAACAAACATATAACTGACCTCTCACTATCCATCAATGGTTTCCGAAATGAAATATGAAAAAGGGTCATGCTCCTCCAGTAATGTAGGAATTATAATTATTTATAATTGTTGTTTTGAACATTTTGATTTTGAAATTTGTAAATTAGCATTGTTTGGATTTTCTTCGACGGAGAGCAGAAAGTTTAATTTTGTCTCTTCAGAAATGTTTGGACGACCTGATCTTGGCAAATCCCCAACATGACCTGAAGTTATGAATTTGCACTCTAATCTACTAACTGTTGACTGAGAAATAGGATGGTTTGGGTATTTGGCATTAAACAATTCACTTACTTCTGTTTGCGTGCGCACTCGATCCCCGTACCCTAGCATCATCAAAATTTCAATTCGTTGAGTTTCCGTTAAATTATCCATAATTTATTCTGATAAAAACTAATAATTTTCGAACTGACAGTGACATTCGAAAATGGAGATTCTTTACAAGTGCAACCATGGAAATAGAAACAATTGGCATTATTTTTATCCTCGATTTTACCTTAATTTGTAAATAGACGTACTTATTTGTTTTCTTGTTATTTAAATGTAAATATTTCGGAAACAGTTGAGTTTTGAGATAAGGTGTGTTATACGAAACTTGCTTGTAATTTCGCCTTTATTTTATAAATGCAATAAAAAACATAGCATTCCATTTAAAAAAATTACCGATGACGGTTTTTTTTGTTCCACCCTGTATATAAAAAATTATGTGAAATAATGCACAACTTAAAATAAAAATCGTCGGGTCTAAGCGTTTTCTCGAAAAATCAGGTCTCTAATTTTTATCGAATTTATGCGGAACTTTAGGCGGTCACTGTATAAAATTTCTTTAAAGGTTATTTCTAAAAATATTGCCACTGAAGCAGGATTCAACTCAATTCTTTTGTTAATATTCTATATGTAATTTTGTTTCTCTTATATGTAGTTTTATATTTGGTATTTAACTTAATTCTAGGGAGACCGATTTCTTGGGCCTTAATTGCCCCATCTGTAACCCCAAAAAGAAATCATATTGGGCCTAATAATCCGGGCTTGAGGCTATACAAGTTCGACAAAGATACTGGACAGGTATGTATTTTTTTTTTCTATCTTTTGGCAAAAAAGTTCATATTTTTTGTAATCAATATTATTAAGTTTAAATCATTATTAGCTAGGAGTAGAAAAATGAAATATTTAAGAAAGAATTTTCCATCGCAGATCCAAAGATGTCATTTAATTAGTGGATGAGATTTGGAATTTTTCTAGGCAGTTGCGGATATTTTTTCTATTAACTAAAAAGTTCAATATCTCAAATCTTATTATTCACGAATTTTAAATATTTTTTTATACCTATTACTTACACCATAAGTATTGATTTAGTACTCAAGGTTTAATTATCATGGTAATTTTGCTATTTACTGTTTAAGGGAATTTAGTTTCTGAGTTTAAAAAATTGGGACTTAGTATAGTGTTTCCGAAGTGGATAATCGATCGAGCCTCCACCTTCACGAGAACAACTTTCCCCTAAATATATATTTTAATATCATATATATAAATGTAACCGCTTTGGAAGCATTATTCCATGCTAAAAAGCACACGTTACATATTTGAATTTCGCCGCATTTATTCCAGAAAGTCGGTGGAATATTGCGTAAAAAAAGCAAAAGCCTTTACTTCGGAGGAAATTTATCAATGAAGGACGCATCAGATAAGGAACATCTGGTAACCAAATTAAGAATTTAAAAAACTTGCATTCGAGTACTAAACGTTTTATTATTATTTTGTTTAAATTTAAGATTGCATTAATTACGGGAAATTCAAATTAAATTGCGGCAGATGAAAATAACTTATATTAAGGATCTTAAATCAGGAAATTTGACAAATATAAACACCAAGTTAAAACCTCTTAAAATATTTTTGGTATGTGTTGATATGTTGTATAAAATATATCAAACTTATATTGATATTAGACCCAAAAGTTCGTCCTGCTCAAGAATTTTATTCGTAAATTATTAAAAAGGAAAATGCATCATCAAGACTATGGTTTAGAGATGTGCGGATAGTATCTACTCGATACTTTAATATCTGATACATGCGAAGATTCGAAGTAATCGAATCCTTCGAGCCCAACTACTCGTTACTCGAATACTTTTTTAAATCCCAAATTTCCACGTCACCAGTGGCTACTTACGCGTACTAAATATATTTTATAAGTAAAATATAGCAATATTGTTAATAAAATGAAATAAACCGCCGCCGATCGGCCCAACAATAATTAATCAATAAAATAATACCTATTTATATTTACCCGGCGTTGTCGCCACGTACTTACTTGATACTTCGATACTCGATACCTTGTTGTAGGTAAAAGTATTTGAATTCGTCCGTCGTGCCCGATTACTTGATTACTTTTTATTAGCATAAGTATTAAAGTATCAAGTAAGTGTGGCGGCTGGCGAGGCAGGGTAGGTACCGAGCGGCGCGGCGGCGCGGCGGTTTGTTTAGGGTGTGTCTCAGTTTATTTATAATATAAATAATGTGATAATGACGGACGGCGGTCATAGTCATAAATTATAGATATTACAAGGAAAAGGAATTATGGTTGTTTTTTTAAAAATAATTTTGTTTATTTCCTAAGAAGGCGTTATTTTACTACCTACTTATTTAATTTTAAAATTTATTATAAGGTAGACAGGTTAAAAACTTATAGGGAACTTAAAGAAGTGGCTCAGTTTTAAGTAAGTTACCGTGGCGTCCAGTTTTATTAAAAGTTTAGTTTTACGTTGTTTTGAATTTGCGTGATGTCTGATAAAAAAAAAGAGTAAAGTTTGGTTGCATTTTACTGTGGTCAGCAGTGAAAAAGCTAAGTGTGATATTTGTAAGAGTGTGTTATCTTATAAAGGCGGAGCCACGTCAAATTTACAAAAACATTTAAAAGCAAAACATTTCTCAGTGCTTCACGAAGATAAAAGTATTGAAAGCAATAAACTGGCCAATGTTCCTAATGTTGAATCTGATCGAGCAGGATGTTTAACTAGTTTAGATATTGCACAGGTTGGTGATAATAATAATACAAATGCCTTAAAACCTCAATTTGCGGGAAAAGTTCCTGCACGCAAGGTTTATTCCCAAGCCAAAATGTCTACTCTTTCTGTACGCCCAGCATCCGTTTCTAGAACAAAATTTTTAAATGGAATGGTCTTAAACATGATTTTGCAAGACTTGCAACCATTTTCTGTCGTCGGAGATAATGGATTTAAATCTCTAGTAGCTGCTCTTGATCCCTCTTATCAACTACCATCAAGAACAACTTTTAGTCGAGATTTACTAAGCCAAAAATATGATGACGTTGTTTTAAAAGTAAAATCTTTATTAAATGAAGCAGAGTTTATCACGCTTACTACTGATACTTGGACGTCACGTTCTGTTGAAAACTATATGGCGGTAACTGCCCATTATGTAAATAAAGAGTGGACACCAAAGTCATTGTTGTTGGGTTGTTTTCATTTTGAAGAGAATCATACGGCTGAAAATATCAGAAACAAGCTATTACATATTCTAAATGAATGGAACATTTGCAGTAAAATTGAAGCTGTTGTAACTGACAATGCAAGAAATATTACAGCTGCAATAAGGTTAACTGGTTGGCCAAATCTACCATGCCTGGCTCATACTTTAAACCTTGTCGTTCAAGATGCCCTAAAACAGCTACAGCCATTGCAAAACAAAGTTAAAAATATTGTAGAATATTTTCATCGCAGTACCACAGCAGCAGGAAAACTTAATGAACTTCAAATGCAGATGATAAGTAAAAATCTAAAATTAATTAATGATATTGTAACTCGTTGGAATTCAACTTATTTTATGTTTAAAAGGATTTGTGAAATTCAGATACCACTTGAAGCAGCTATTGGCATTTTACATAATCCGGTGGAGGCATTAACTGTGGATGAATGGTCGCTCTTAAAACAATTTTGTGCTCTTTTAAAACCTTTTGAGGAGGTGACAAGAGAACTAAGTGCCGAAAGAAGTATAAGTGTTTCTAAAATAATACCCTTAATTGAAAGCTTAAAACAATTTTTGGGCGGGATCCAAACAGATGATAACGCTGCCTTAGATTTAAAAAACAATTTAATACAAGGCTTAAAAACGAGATTTAATCGAATGGAATACAACACTATATTTGCAAAAGCAACCTATTTGAATCCCCGTTTTAAAAAAAAAAGGTTTCAGTGACGATAATGCAGTAGTTCAAGTGAGAGAACTTTTAGTTTCTGAAATATCAATGCTTATCAAAAAAAGTAATGAAGCTACGGACGTGCAAAATATGTCAATAGATGAAGAGGATACTGTGGAAGAGGAGTCAATCTGGAAATGTTTTGATGCGAAAATATCGAAAAATACATCTACGGTAGCTACTTAAATTATTGAAGATAAGCAGTATACCGAAGAGCAAAACATTAAAAGGAATGATGACCCGTTAAAATGGTGGAAAACAAGGGAAGCAGTGTATCCAAATTTAGCAGAGTTGGCACGAAAATACTTAGGCGTAACGGCAACTTCTGTTCCAAGTGAACGGGTATTTTCTAAGGCGGGCCAATTAGTATCAGATCGCAGGAGCAGAATTAAACCAAAAAATGTAGAAAAGGTGATGTTTTTAAACGGCAATTCACAACTTCTCTAAATTCATTTTCCGAATTTTTTACTATATATTTTCCTATACCCATTAGAATTAGATATTCTTAATTATTTTGTTTTGTGTTGTTTGCAATTATTACATTTAATATATTATTTTGATACAAATGTTTTTCTAGTTTATTTTAATTTTTATTTCGATAAATATTTTAATACCATTATAAAAGTCTTATAATTAACCCCATTTTATACTTGCATAACTGTGTTTTGTTTTGGGTAATGTGCATTTTGTAATATCTTACTGAAACTTGATAACCCTCTATTATACTCAAAAAATATAACAAACGCCAGAGCAAGCCCTAAATTTAATATAGGTATTCATAAAAAAATCTTAATATTCGTCCGTATATTTACTAACAACTAAGAAGTATAGAAGTAATGATTACTTTGTAACGAATACAAAGTATCCGATACTTCAAGTCAAAGTATCAGTATCTACTCGATACTTATAAAAGTAATCGTTGCACATCACTACTATGGTTGCACAGACTAGGGGCCACTCGAGCAAATCATGAACTGATGGCGGGCCGGCCGCCAGAAGTACAGATAAATAAAGACAATAAAGTTTAATTGATTATACATTTATAGATTGATTATAATTTATTAAAATTAAAAAAGAATTTCTTAATTTGAAGCGTGCACGTGGTATCATTTTTAAACATTATTTTTTAAATTTAAGGCTTACGATATATGTTCCTATTAACTTTTATTCTCAAAATCAAACACACCCTGTATTATAGGCTTTCAAATATTAAACACCCTGTATATCTTTTAAACCAAGAATGATTTGACAGTATTTTCATACAGGGTTTTATTTACATTTTAAAAAAGTCATGAATAAGATAATGGCAGTTGTTATACCCACAAAAAAAAAATTCCTAAAATTTTATGTATCTAAACAGATGTAACAAAGTACTTGTTCCATGTTACATCTGCGGTGTTTATAATTAAAAATATATAGCATATAAAATATAGGGTGTTTCATCAAGAAAAAACGTACATACCTAAGTATAGAGGTTTTATAGGTTTCTTTTTTTTTAAGATGGCTCCAAAACGAAAACAGAATCGCCCCAATGGCTCCACCAGATATAGCGAGGAAATTTTTCACAAAGCTCTTGAAGAAATTCGATCAGGAGAATCAAAAAAGGCAACATCTCGAAAGTATAAGATTCCAAGAGCAACCCTACAGTTCAGACTTAGTAAAAAATTCAAAAAAATAAAAAAAGGTCCGTCTACATACTTGACAGAGGTGGAGGAGATTCACTTAAAAGAATGGATCATTGATAGTTAGTGCAAAGGTTTCCCAAGGCGTAAAATTGACATTCAAACATCTGTTCAAACATTTCTAAATCAAACTGATAGAAGAACACAATTCAAAAATAATTTACCAGGCGATAAATGGTTCAACCATTTTATAAAGCGGCCTCCTGAATTAGCAAATCGAACTGCAGAGGCGGTTAATTCAGCTTTAGCAAATGTAGCGGAAAGTGATATTAAAAAGTGGTTCACAGATATCAATTTTATTTATTGATATCTGTGAAAATTTTATTTTACCTTGAATTTGTCTTGCATCCCAGCCTTATCAAATCTGGAGTTCTGTTTCCAGTAATAGTATTTGTTGATGAACACAAAACACATGTCACATACCAAGTAAATACCTTATGCTCTAGGCTGGAGATAGTCCTAATAGCCCTATATCCCAACTCCACTCAAATTCTTCAACCCGCCGATGTTGCCAGTTTCAGATCCTTAAAAAATCTTTGGCGTTATGGGGTTTTGCACTGGAGAAGAAATCATCCATTCATGAAACTCCGAAAAGAAGATTTTGCTCCTATTTTGTACACGGCAGTGGAAAAACTTGATTCAACAACTATATCAAACGGCTTTAAAGCATGTGGATTATTTCCTTGGGACTCCAATGCAATAGACTATACCAAGTGCCTAGGAAAAAATACGGATATTATTGATAGTATAGGAGAACCACAAGCAAATATTAGTGAAGGCCAATCAGAAAAACAAATAAGTTTGACTTTGTTCAAAAAGCTAATAGGTGATAGAAAATTTATGGAACTGGGACACGCTGGAATGACATCGGACGATGAGAATTTTGCAGCCTTAAAAAGATTATTTACATAACTATCTTAATGAAATAAGTGAAGAAGATCTTTTATTAACATCCTTTAGGCAAATGGCAGAAGGCGATTTTGAAACAAATTATACAGAAGAGGAAATAGCAAATATGTCTATTGTTTTAGAAGGGGAAAATTATAATATCCTAAGACTTTCAGACCTAAATAAAGAACAGTTCACCATTGAACCCAGAGTTATTGAGGTAATCGACATAAATATAGAAGAAAAGCAGAAGAATAACGCCAATGAAAAGATGAATACTGATAGCGAAAATGACACCAGTTGATAATTTGTCGTCCATAGAATTATTTTTACCTAAACCGCAAACACCTGAAAGAAAGGGCAAAAGAGCAGTAACCAAAATGCCTTATATTATTTTGTCGTCGGGATTCAAAAAGATTGTTGAGGAAAAAGAACAGCTTTAGAGGGAAGAGGAAGAGCAGAAGAATTAAAGAAAAGAAGAGAGACTCAAGCGACAGTCTGCAAAAAAGACAGAAAAGGAAAACAAGACTCTAACTGCAAGGAAGGATGATCATCAAAGCCATGTTAGAAAAATTTTCAGTTCTCCGCCAAAAAAACTTCTTTCCCTCTGCACACCTTTGACGGCATCCACTTCATCAATGGAGAATTTGTTACAAAATAAATTTTGCTATATTATTTTGCTATGGATTTGTGTGAATAAAATATGAAAACAGGACAGGTGTAAAAATTGTACGAGAACATATCATGTAGAATGTTTGGAAAAGAATGGTCTATATAAAAAAGAATTTCTTTGTGTCTCTTGTTTGTCTAAGTCTTAGGCTGCTTTTTGTAAATATTTTTATAAGACATTATATTATTAATCCTACTTTTAAGTTTAACTATTCGTTTTGTAAACCTTTGAATATTAGCTCGCTTTCTTTATAAACATTGTTATTTTGATTTTACTTTTAGTGCTATTACACGTTATAGTCAAGATTAATTGTTGTTTTTTCAGCAAACCGATATTATATTATTAATATTACAAAATTTTTAGTCATTAATATTTGAGGTGCGTAGTGGACAATGTGCCAATAACTGGTGAGACAACTACTGGGGGGTGCCAAATAACTGGGATAATTTCGGGTGCCAATGACTGGAAAAGTGTGCCAAAAATTAAGCTCTAAACTATTTTTACTTTTTATTATTTTGCTATTATAATTTAAAAAAAAATATTTTTTTTTCATTTAAGAATAAAGTAGAATCATCAAAGAACATAAACTAGTCACAAGCTATCAATTTTCTGAAAACTAGTGGATATGTGAAACCTGAGAAGTCCTTAAGATGCCAATAACTGGGTGGTTTACCCTATAGGTAGAACCAAATAAGCTGGCATATTTCAGAGCGTTTATGCGCAACTCTTTGTACATATTTTTATCAATGCAGCGGTAAAAGATCAGCAAGTCTCCTTCGTTGAATTTGTTGCGTAAATCTTGATCGTTTTGAATGTCGATAATTTCTAACTGCATTGACTTTGGCGCATTTTCAACTGAAATTGTGAAAAGATTCCTGGATACCAACAGCGGTTTAACTTTTTTTAAGCTCCGAAAATCTGTTTTGAAAATATTGAATCAAAATATCTAGCTTCTCTACATAACTAAAATTAATCGCAGTTTTGTTGAATTTTTCAGCCATTTTCTTATAATTCGGACACTGAAAAGTGTCAGCTTTTATGACATCAGCAAAGTGTTGCATTAAATGATACATGAATGATACATGGATGATACATGAGCGTAGAGCTGAGATATCAGTTGGTTGTTGCCTTGAAGCCATGTTTTCAAGACATTCAAATGATTTGTAATGTCAACTAAAAAAGCCAAATCACACAACCAATCAGGATTTTTAAGTTCCGAAACATCCCTTTGCTTTTTCGCCAGAAATATTTCAACTTCTTCTATTAAATTTAGAAATCGTTCCAATGTCAATCCACGACTTCCAATGTCAATCCACGACATTCGAGAAATTTCATAACTAACTTCTGTAGCTGTTTCTGAATCCTGAATGGGTTTTGTAAACATAGCTTGCTGACCAATAAGCTCCTGTTTTAAAGACAACATTTTTTGCTTTCTTAATTCGCCTGTAAACTTGGTAAAAGAAGGATGCTGCGTTTTATAGTGCCTTTTTACATTATATTTCTTTGCAATAGCAACATAATTCTTGCAAATTAAACAAGCGACTTTGTTATTCGACCATACAAAAAAGTATTTCTCAAATCCAAATTTCTTGAAACTACCGATTCTCATGTTTAACCTTAAGTTTTTTATTAGGTCCTGGCTTTTGCATGTTGCGTTCTAATTTTAGGGGAATTAACACAGCACCTAAAAATAATTACAGTACCTACCTTTTTTAATTTATCAAAAATAATTGATTAAATCGTATTCCTTAGAAATTTTAATATTTTAATACAGATTTTATATCTGAAATAATGACGTAGTTATTACAGTTAGAGAAATTCTGAAAAAAAAATTGTAATTTATTTGTTTTATTTTAATATTTGGCCATAAAAGCTAAATTTGATTAAAATCGATTAAGTAGGTAGAGAAACACTTATTAATAACAGAGTTGTACTAAAGATTTCACAATTCAATTATACACGGCACTTGACGGGTTAACACTGCAACAGAAAATCTACGTTGATTGTGGATCAAAATATATGACACCGGCTAGTCGAGTTAAAATCTACACTAGAACTATTGCCTCCCCAGAACACTATTAAACTGAACTTATTCTCCATCACTTATTACTTCAGTTTGTAGTTTCGCGCTTATTTCTTTCTGTTGATACTCAAATTAAAACCGAACTGTCGGTCGCTGCGGTTAGCGTCGCTCTTATACCGCGCATACGACTTTTCAGCTGCGTCCACACTGAGTCGACACTGTCGATCGACTATGTCTATCGACGTTGTCGACTTAGTGTCTATGTTGCAATCGACGATGTCGATCGACTAATTTTGTCTTGACATGTTGATTTGTTTTCCATCGCTTGTCGGTAAACATGGAAAAGCAGTCGATCGACTTTAGTGTGTGGACGTGTCTTTGACGTTCGACATTCTACAAAGTGTTAAAGTAGGAGTAGGTACTCAGTGACGTCTTGCCTTGTTGACATCGTGGCCGTGTGTTTTCGCTGGAGAAATGGAATAAGAACAAGCTAAAGTCATAGCCTTTATTGAGGCATACAAACTAAAAACAAATCTATGGGATTCTAAAACCAAAAACTATAAGAACAGGAACTTGAGCCACGATGCCCTTATGGAAATTGGTAAAGAATTTAACATCGAGAAGCAAGCAGCAGAAGAAAAAATTAAAAATCTTCAAAGTCAATTTGCAAGAGAACTAAAAAAAATAACGGAGGATGTGTATGAAAGTAAATGGTTTGCTTTTGAAAGTATGAAATTTTTACTAGACAAAAATAAGCCCAGGGAGATGTTGAATTCAGAGGTACGTAAACTTTGAGAGCTAGTCTATGTATTTTTATTTTTAAACGACAGGTTGTTTAGAACACTGCTTCGCCTTTAACATATTGTTACATGCAGATTTTGCCTTAATCATGTAACATGGGATTTCATATAAATTCATGCAAAAGTTTATGGGTTTTGGTATCGGCTTGAAAGGGTTGTGTGATTTACAATTTTATAAATGGAATTTGGGGGTTGATAGTAATGCAATTTATTTTTTTTAAGGCTTTTGGGGTTTGATTATTTTTAGGAATGTATTTACCTACCCTATCCCGTCAGCACACCTCTGTGGAGTTAATCGTATTATGTTTCCTTAGTCTCTATTCATGTACCTGGTGTTGGGAACTTTCTGACCTTTGGTTTGTTTGTCAAGAGTTTCTATGAGGTCGGTATATGTCTGGGGTATGGAGGGACTTCTAGAGGGTGCTGTTGTGCCACAGATTGCGCTATGAGTGGAGTAAATAAGACCTTTTAGATGGTGATCCGTTAGTGTAGGGAAACTTACAAATACTTTCTTCTATAGCGGAATCATGTTGGGCAAGGTGGGCATGTTGGGCAAGGACACACTTGTTGTTGTGGAGGTTTGGCAGCGTTGCTGTTTCCCATTAAAGTTTGGTTTCCATTTGGCGGATGACGGAGCGTCATAAATCAGGCAGAGCGACGTAAGAGGAAAATTGGAATTTCGTAGCCCCGGAAAATTTTGTTAGTTTTTCATGTTTTAGTATCCGAGCAGTATCATTTTGCTGTGGTATAGCGGAATTTCTATTTTGATAGAGTGAGGCTCCGCGTAGTTTGCACCAAGAGGCAGGGTCAGATCGTGTCGAAGAGAGAGAGTGACAAGTTCACTGCCAGTGTCACCTGTCATTGTCTGGTCGGTTGTCAGTTCCTTGTCCAGCCGGTAGCCATCCCGTTATTAGAAAGAACAGTCGACATTTTGTGGTTTTAAGGAAAATTTAAGTTTATCTTGCCGGTAATTCGGTTGAATGGAAAAATATTCCTCCCAAGTTTTGGGGTTTAATTTGATGAACGTCTAGTGGGAAGTTGTAGCCGAGAGGATTTCAGATTGACCTGATATTTTTGGATTTGGTCGGCTGCTCCCACACCATTTATAAGATTTTGAAATTTTCTAACTACAAAACGAGATTCTAGGCCTCGCCCACCACCTTAGGTATGTAGCAACATGTTGGTAATTGCCATAGAATTGATTGTGTGTTTATTTTACTGATTTTTTTGTCCTCTATTTTAGAGGCCTCTCCTTTTTTCTCATTCTCTCCTCTATTCTTTGGTCTCTTTCTATTCGCTGGTTTCTTCTGGTCATCCCAACACTGTTGGCAACCGGCTGAAGTGAGCCTCAACACAGCCTGGACTGAGCATTTTACTGTGGCTCTGCGATTTTGGATTGGAACTTGCCTGAAATCGACTTGCCCATGTGGTCGTTACCCTGGTTGTAGCTGACTGGTTCCAGAGCTGTCGAGTTAAGCTACCTTAGCCAAAATACACAAGAGATTAGAGGACACGCAAGTTTTTGCACATTTTATTTTATTTTTCTCTTATTGAACGGTTTGATTTAGAGTTGGGGGTTGATTTATTAATTTGAATTTTAAGGGTTTATTTTCTTTTATGTAAAACAAGAACGTTGAGAGGTTCTTGCTAAGTCTATTAATATTAACCTGAGGGTTTTCATTTGAGTCGAGCATCGACATAATTGATTTTGACATTGAGCCTAGATCACCTTGTAAGGGATCGGCTATTTGCTACAAATAACATATTTAGTCATAGTGTTGGTTGTTGGTTAATAGGTTTTATTGCACCAACATACCATTAATAGGCTTTCAAAATCGAAGCTTACTATTTAAAAGTTTTATTTAGATTAATGTGACTTGACTATAGTTTGTAAAAGGTATTTAGGGCCAGTGAGGTATTGTGAATTAGGCTCCAAATATATACTTCTTGTAAACAACACGTGATCACGTTGTGGATTTTCCCCTTGAACAGTAGTTCAGTGCGGATTTGTTTTTTTTTTTACTAATTCCTCGCCTTAAGCATACCTCAAGTAACTCTTAATTCTTTTATCAATTTTTATTTATTTAAAATTACTACAGTATTAGATTTTGAATTATTATCTTAATTTAAATATCTCAGTGGAATTTAATTTTTTTTATATAAATGGAAGTGACTATGTAAATTCTTGGATGATTATATCAATCTGGTGGACCTATGGATTGTTATTTGAGTTTTTCCCAAATTATTTTCAGCTTTTAGGATCTAGGTACAGGCACAAATATAGGTCATCATTTTCTTGATTAAGGGGGGCTTATATTCCACCATAATATATCAGGGTTTGGTGTAAAATATTTAAATCAAGTGGCGTTCTTATTAAAATTTCTCCCACTACCTTCTCCACTGTCTAAAAGCTGGCGGCCACCAAATCTCTAAATCTTTTAAAACAAAATCTGCTTGTCTGGACTTAGTAATTTTTTTTGTGGTTGGATAGTAGGTATGACTCACACGGGTTGGAAATAAATTGGTTTGAACCGAGTTACGCGCTACAATATTATTTCGTATTGCCAAGGAACTTCTCCTTCGGGTGTCATAAAATAGTCTCTTAATATTTTTTCACTTGTTGGGCCTGCACTGCACTTCTTCTGGGTATTCTGGGTAAATCTGCTAAGCCATCAGGCTCATTACCATTATCATTTCTCCAAGCTCCTGGAATAACGTCAGTTGAATCAGAGCAGTCAGAATCGAATGTTCCAGGGGGATTATAAATGTCCTTAGATGCACTTTTTCTAAGAAAGTTGTGCAAGTAACATCCTGCTAACGTTACCTTGCAGGCGGTTTGAGGTTCCAATAGTAATGGTTTGTGAAATTTTCTAAATACATTAGATATTAAGCCAAACACATTTTCTGATATTCTTCGAGCTCTGCTGAGGCGATAATTAAATACTCTTTTACTAGAACCTTTAGTGTGACTTCCTGCATATGGTTTCATTATGTTTGTTGACAAAGGAAATGCGTCGTCTGCAACAAAAACATATGGGCTATTTAGATCACTATTTGGGAGTTGATTTTCTCCAGGTAAATGCATTGTATTGTTCTTTAGAAGCTTATTAAACATAGTACTACTAAACAGGCCTCTATCGGAAATGCGCCCTTGCCATCCAACATTAGCATAAATAAAATTGTAGTTTGCGTCAACTACGGCGAACAAAACAATACTAAAAAATCCTTTGTAATTGAAGAATTCACTGCCGCTGTTTATTGGAGCCTGCAACGATATGTGCTTTCCATCCATAGCTCCGGCGCAGTCTGGAAAGTTCCAACGATTGTAATAGTCCTCGGCAACGGATTTCCATTCTGCTTCGTTATTAGATATCTGAAATTAAAAAAAATATATATTTTATTTTTTACACTTTAAACTAGCAATAGTACCAACAGAAGTGAAATAAATGATATGTTGAAAAAGCAAAAAGAACTTTAACTACAAAAAAAAACAGTTCTTTCAGCCAGCTCTTGGCCACGTACCTTCAAGAAAAAGGAAATGTGATAACCCAGTGGTCAATGAAGCCTACGAGATAATGACGCAAACATTAGCGACAAAACAATCAAAGGATGTGTTTACCATATTTGGCGAAGAAGTGGCTGTGACATTGCGAAATTTGCCTACTACTTATGCTCAAGCTACAGTGCAACGCAAAATAAGCACACTTCTGTTTGAAGCAAAATTGGGAAGTTACAATTATCCCGTAGCACAACAACCACAGCAGCAGTATTTTTCTCAGGCTCAGCAACAACACTATCATCCTCAATCTCAGCATTCTTGGCAACAGCAATATTTTCCCAGTACAGCAAATTCAGGTGGCTTACTGACGACCTCACCGATGAATTCCCCGGAATCATATTCCTCATGCTCTCCTTCTAGCAATCCCCCTACTTCGGCACAATCAACTACAGCCCTTACAACTGATGAAGATGAAGCTGCAGATCGTTTCATCACCCAACTGCAATCTCCAGGAAGTCATACCTCATCAGCTCGGTCTAGTATAGATATGCGCGCAACTATTCTTATTTAGGGTTTAAATATTTAGTTTTGTGTTAGTTATAGTTTATTTTTACTATTGTTGTGCTTATTTATTCTTTATTATGGTTATGAAAATTTGATTTAAGAAGTAGCTATAACTATATTTTCATATTTATATAAATCTCATTAAATCTTAATAAATAAAGTGCTTACCTTAATATAGTCTTGTAATACATCAATAAAGGCATCGCACACCTCCACAACAATTTTGGAAATTGCCTGTTTTGAAATTTTAAAAAGATACATTAGTGAGTGGTACGAATCTCCAGTTGATAAAAATCGTAACGTTACAGCAAAACGCTCCTTTATGGGGATGGCAGGTCTATAATTGGTGTCTTCTTTACAAATTTTTGGCCTGATTTTTAGTAATAAATATTATAATTCGCCTTCTGACATTCGAAAAAAATTTCTAAAACCACCATTGCACCTGTATTCAAACCTCAATATGTTTATGTCATCTTTTTTTAAATCGTCTATCAAATTACTAGCATTGTATCTAGTTGTACTTTGAAGACTTGGTCGAACCCAAAATCTTTTTTTGCGCGCAATTTTTCTTTTTTTAGTCGTGATAATAATATACGCGGCACAAGCAAGAATTACGTCTTCTTAGGACATGTCGATTTAACTGATCGACAAACATTTGTGTCGACTCTGGTGTGGACACATGCAGTTTTTGTCGCTTGTTGATCAACAATGTCGATAGACATAGTCGATCGACAGTGTCGACTCGGAATTCGGGACTATTGCTATCTCGCTTGCTCACATCGCGCTAGAAAATTCTTGATTTCTCTACTATTTTGAACTTTATATAAAGGCGGCAAGCGATGTTATTTGACTTAGCATTTTTGGGCGCTAGGTTCAAATAGCGCGCGCGTGAGATTCAAATTTTTTTTCGAACAAATTTTTTTTTTGGTTTTATCTGGGATAGAATTCAATATTTTTCGAATGTACGAGAGTATTATTTTTGCTGTCGGCGGGCCACCAGTATTCGACCGGCGGGCCGCGGTTTGTGCATCCATGATGTAGTCTATTGTCATAAACAAATATGGCTTAATGGAGAAGAAGATTGCCAACTTTGTAAACCTGCCCAATCCTGAGCTATACAGAGGACACATACTAAGATCATCAGCTACTCTTCTTATAGATGGAGGTAGGGATATAACTGCTTAAAAAATACATGATGATTTTACGACCAAGAATGACATCAATTTAGGTAATAATACTACCACAACTTAAAATTGCTAAAATTGTCACAGATTTACAGAATACAGATGCGAAACTGATCGAAAATACGCGTGCGAGCGCCAGACTTCAGACACGCCTCCTGGGTGTTGGATTTCCATCACCCGCCTAGTACGGTGGCAAGCGGTTTAACTTGCTGCAAGCCTCCGCGCCGCGTGCTTCTAATTTTCTTTGCGTAGTACGCGTGTTTATGATTAATAATTAAATTGAAATAATATATTTATGTTTTTTTTAAATATTTTTTTAGTATTATTTATATTGAAATTTATATTGAAACGTTATTTAGATTTCCAAAAGATGAGTTAATAAGTTAATATTTCGAGATAATGAAAAGCATTAATTTTACTCACCCATGTGATAACTTTCCTTTCCAGTATTTAATAAAATTATTTATACGACTTAAAATATTTTATACTTTAAAATTCGCCAACAGAGATTCATCATCTGCCAAAAAATCAGATAAAACTAAAACAAAATTAAAAATTTTGTTTCATCTTTAATGTTTTATTAAATAAGATCCTTAAATCTGTTAAATGAAATAAAAATGTACTCCAGAACCCTTACATTCTGTTTTATTTAAGCCTATTTCTATTTTGACATTATAAATGCATTATAATATTCCAGCGAAATTATAGTGTAGAACATCTATCCCTACGAAAAAAAACTTAAAAATGCATTGGTGCGGCCAGTCCAAACCATCCTTTTCAAGGGCATCGAATATCGGAAGCTTATATCCGCGATCTTTCGCATCTGGTATTGTGTAAATCTGTGTTGTAGCGATATTGGCAACGCAGCTAAGACCAGGTGTTGTTCTTGCTTGTCATTCCGGAAGCTTGTCATTCCGGAATGACAAGCGGGCATACCAAACGATATCTCTGCAGACACATGGAGGGTTAGCGAATCTTTCGAACAATGTTCTGCCGAGTATATAACGAGCCGCGTCGCCATTGGGAAGCTACTTGACAGTTAAGTCCAGGGCAGTTTGGAATATTGGCGCGACATTTAAATCATACATAAATATTTCTTGTAGTCTTAAGAGACATTGATGATAAATATATATTAGTGGACTAAAACAAAATAGACTAACGTATGTAAAAATGCTAAAGCTGATGGATTTAAGAGTTACTGATCTGGAGGAAAGAGCCTGCGCTACAACGGGAAATAAAGCGAACTTGCGGGAGCGGCTTCGTTACGCATTACTTGAGGAATGATTTATACAATTTTCATTGGTGTTAGTGCAAGCGATATCGGTCAAATATTACAAGGTTTGAAAGATAGAAATTGCCGGAAAATACTGTAAAGATACAAGAAAATTCTGCTAACCTGGAAACTAAATCGTGGGAAATTAAAAAAAAATCTGCCATAATAAACAATTTAAAAAGTGATCTTGAGCAAAATCTACCAGAGAATTCTCCCAGGTTGGAAGACAAATTTTAGAAAACCAGAAATTAAAAAAAGAAAGTCTGCAGAAATCTTCTTTATTGAAAAAGGAGATTATTTTATTAATAGAGAATAGGGTCCGGGACCTCCAAACAAAATTGCGACATTGGATGTCAATACTATTGATGAGCTCCCCTATAGACCTTCAGCAGTAAACAACAAAAATAAATGTGCCAATACGGCACCTGTTGGGCTAATGCGCCTCAAACCACCTGAATTTGATGGACCGCAACGTGAAAATTTATCAGCATCAATTTAAGGCGACTGCAAAAGCAAATAGTTGGTCATCCAGCAAGAAGGCAATTGCCCTTATGTTAGCCTTGAGAGAAGATGCTTTTGCAATCTAATGAATGTCCCCAGAAGAACAAAAAGTGTTAGTTAATAATGCTCAGTCACAACTCGAACATGTCTACCATACGCAATTTGCAACCAATATTGTCCATTTAATTCGACGGGCTTATTTATACATCGAGGAAAGGAGCACAAAACGTTTGGCACTCGAAACATTCCTAGATGAACTCCACGGTTAACTCCTTAAAGGATAATATTTTGTGCTTTGGCAATTTGAATGTTCTTATGAACAATCAATCCGGGTACGTGCTGCACTTATACATGTCAAAGATAGTTTTAATTTTTCTTAGTTAATTACTGAACTAAGTCGAGTTAATACAAACAGCCCTTCTATAAAAGATCTCATTTCTCATTCTGGTTTTGTAGGATTTTCTACTAGGGCAATAAATTCTCATGAAAAGCTTTGTTCTGATAAACTTCTAGAAAACAGAGGATTTTTTTTGGATGCCAAATATTCATTGTCGAGGATAGCAGTCTTTCATCCTGCATACCACAAGGAAGTATTTTAGTTCTTGTATCTTTATTCCATTAATACGTGTCAATTTGTTACGTATTTAAAAAATTCAAAACAACATACTTACGCTGACGACACCCAGATATTTTTCTTTTGATCCCTCTAATCCTGAATGTTCCAACCGGTGTTTAAATGTAAACCTAAAATTACTGTATGACCAATTCCTAAGGCACTGTTTGCTGCTAAATCCGAAGAAGTTTGTCGCTAAGTTATTTACAGAATATACGTTAAGATAAAACCCTCTTAATCGCATTTGCACATCAATAATGAACCAATTTTATTTTAAAACATGAGTAGGATCTTGGTATATACATGGATATTGACTTTCAAATTTTCTTGATGTAATAAAAAAAGGTACAAAAAGGATATTTAATGCTTAAATCCCTTTACATGTAAAGATGTGTGTTGCATATAGAGACAAGAAAGATGCTCTGACATTCTCTGAATCATTCACATCTAAATTCCTGTGACAGTGTTTTCTGAGATACATATTTAAAATACGATGACCACATGGGATATCGCACAAATTAAGCGACTTGAACTAGCTGACTATGTCTCAAAGAAGAGAATTAAACTACACTGTGTTTTGCTATAGAATCTTAAAAAATAAATGTATTTCGGACCTAACAGATACCTAACAGAATTAAATGCGGGGCTGTTACTCATGGAGTCGATTTAAGACATCGAAACCTTTCTGAACATCTTACAGCATCGCAAAGAAATTTTAAACGCAGCATCACAACATGCCGGAATAAACATACTGGTTTTCTAGCTTTATATAAATAATTTTCGAAATAATACAAGGAAGAGCAAAAAACAGAACAGGAAATGCGCATTTCATCCAGCATACAGCTTGTAGAATGTCCAGGAGAGAAAAGGTAACTGATAAGATTGCTGATTATTTTATTGAGAGTATGGTCAAACAAGGCTTCAGAGAACCATCTAGCGCATTCTTTGATGATCTTTACCGGTGGTAATGGCAAAGAAGATAAGAGGTTCGACCAGATTCTGCGTAGATTACCGGCAGTTTAATAACGTGGCTAAAAAGGACAGCTATTTTCTCTCTCGAATTGATGGCAGTTTGGACATCCTGGCTGGATCAATATGATCTGGACTAGTATAGGCATTTACACGGCTCCTTGAATTCCAGTGATTCCAGGAGAGGAATTTTGAGAATTTGGTCAAGTGATGATTAGGGAGGCGATTGGATGTGACGCTGCTCCTTAAGCAGTTAACTTGACACAACACTGTTTCGGAAGATTCGCTAATCTTTCACGCATCTCCAGAGATGTGCGGTGTTGCGGTGTACCACTTATGTCATTCCGGCATAATGAGCTAATATTCGCGGCGTTGCCAATATCGTTACATTACTATAAAATGCCTAAGAGAATTATAAAATAGTTCATTTTAAAAACGTACTCGGTTAATATAAGTCTATTTTTGTTGATTAAGGATAGACCAATGAAATATTTTAAAAAACCTGAAAAAAAAATCTCCATATAAAATAAGCACAATTTTGCAAAATAAATGAAATTTTAGGATGTCGTTAAAAAACAAAATGCGATAAGAGATGGGAAATTTTTAAAAATATAATCAAAAAGTTGCAAAAATAAGATATTTAATCGATTTATTGACACGATTGTTCCTTTTGACACACAAAAATTGTAGAAAATCGTCAAGAAGTTATACATTTTTTATATCTCTCTGCAAGTCTTTTGTTGAAGATAAGTTATATAAAAATAATATACCTTTAATAAAATTGCATATATATTAGTTTTGATTTTTAAAAAAACAAAATGAGAGAGAAACTCAATACAAAAATTTTTCTTTTAGAATCCCCCTTTACTTTTGGGGCTTATTTCTGCAATTTCAATTATTAAAGTATTAAAAATTATTATAATCAACAGATATCAAAATAAAAATAATGTTTCCAGAAAAAAAAAATGATAAAATGTTGATTTTTAAATGGTATTGAAGTCAAAAAATGTGATAAAATTATGCGCATCACCTTTTTTAGCAAATTAAAAATAGATAGAAACTCAAATTTCTTCAAAAACTTTAAATTTCGTTGTCAAAAGTTTTATCCATCTTAAACCAATTTTCTAAACAAAAAATCTACCATATTCAATTAAAAAGATAAAGAAATTACATATCGATTCCTCTGAGTTTGATGATGTTTTTCTCGATTTATTATTACAAAAACCTTATTAGAACACAAGACAATATTATCATTTTTAAGGATTTAATATCACTTTAGGTCTCCGTAGGAGGTAACCTTATATGAGTTCGCAGTTAGGGATATATTAATAAATTGCTCTATAATATCTGAGAAATATATAAACTATATACCCTTCATGAATATTAAACTCTATAGCCGCATATTGAAAATTAGGGCATATTAAAAGCTTAAAGGGGAAGTATACATAATACAGACGTATTTCATGGATTATGTTTCAATCCTGGGTTTAAAATATTTAAAAAACATAAAATTAAACCCTTACAAGTGTCAACAAAAATGGTCAATATTCCTGAAAGAATTAAATAAAATTATCATTTTAGCGTAAATAAAATATAAAATATTGTTGCGGATTTCCCGTGAGCTAAATAAATTAGCTCAAATCAAACACTATACTTTTTTCGCTACTTCGCTTACAATCACTTACCATTTCTAGTCTCTTATTGAATATTTAAAGGCGTGTACAGGGTGTCAAATTCGAGGGTGAGCATTGGAATCTCGGAAACCGTAAGAGTTACAGGGTCGATTAAATGGAAGCAAAGTTGCGCAATTTGGAGCTTAATAAAAAGACGTTTAATTGTAAAATTCCGGATACTTCCCGAAATATCCAAAAAAACAACGAAATTTGTCAAAATCGTTTTTACCTTCTACCTAACTAAAAATAGGTTTTTATTGCCACTTTTTATGTCCTACAACATGACGCAAAAAAAAATTAATCCGACGTTTCGTTTTTCTTTTATTATCATCAACTTTATTTTTTCTTATGGATGCCATATTGGATTTTCTCATGTTTAAAAAGTATTTTTAATTGCCTTTAAAATCAGGTATCGCACTTACACGTCCAATTACTCCTTCTAGTACTTCCCATAAGAACTTCATTGAGTGTAAGAGAGAAAGATATATCAATGGGATTTCCAAATAAATTGATTTTATATAAACTGAAGCTATAAAATACTTTGTATTTGATATAGCTCTTTTAAACCAATTCAAAGTGCGATATCTCATTTTTAAGGCAATTAAAAATGCTTTTTGAAAATGACAAATTCCAATATGGCGTCCATAAGAAAAAATAAAGTTAATGATGATCGAAAAAAAAAGGATTCATTTTTTTTGCATAATGTTCTAAAACATAAAAAGTGGCAATGAAAAACTGTTTTTAATTTTTCGATACCTCTTTAAATAAAGTCGGTAGAAGGTAAAAACGATTTTGACAAATTTCGGTTTTTTTCGTCAAATGTCATTTTATTAAGCTCCAAATTGCGCAACTTTGCTTCTATTTACCGACCCTGTAAGTCTTACGGTTTCCGAGATTCCAATGGTCACCCTCGAATTTGGGACACCCTGTACAGACTTGCACACGCATGCGGTGAAAAGCTTCATTAACAATCTCCACATATTTTGCATGCGTGTCGCTCCATCCATTCATGAAAAAATGTCCGAAGAGTTGCTTATGGTTAGTGCCGCGTTTGTGGTTATTAGGAGTCTATTAAAAAAGAAAAGAAAGATAGGCGATGGTGGATGACGCATTTATTTAAAAGAAAAACTCTACAAATGAGGTCCGATTTACTATCAGATTTGGCTTTGATACCCGGACAAGTTCAAAACTTTACACGTATGTCAGTAAAAGACTTTGAACACCTTTTAAGTAATATAGGCCCTAAAATATAGAAAAATAGAAAAAAAATATAGTGTTAAGAAAGGCCATACCTGCTAAAGAGCGTCTACTTATAACAATGAGATTTCTGGCAACAGGGAATTCCTATACAAGTCTCCAGTATCTTTTTAAAGTTTCGAAGCAATCTATCTTACAAACAGCACCCGAGATGTGCTTAGCCTTAATAAAAAACTTGCGGGAGTGTATCAAGGTAAAGTATTAAAACCAAACCAAATCTTTATTCTCATTAAATAGTTACACAAGTAAATGCTAATATGTATAAATGGAAAATAAAAAAACTTATTGGAAAGTATCTGCTGGTTATTCTGGTGTTTCATTTATTGGGTTAAATGTGGTAACAAAGTTCTGTAGAGACAAGTTGCGTCCAGATGTATCCATATGATTTGAAGGCTGACTACTTTAAGTAAGTTACTACATTTTCTGGAGGGTCCGAATACGGCGTATATTGACTTATGGCAAGGCTAGAAAGAGAGAAAGAGAGGGACTAACTAGTCTTTGTTGCTGAAAAGAGTTTCCAGAAGACATCCTGTCATAGTTTCCTAGATATGCTTCAAAAAGTATATTGTTAATAGCGTGTTCGACCATTATTCCTGCTCTTTTAGAATAGATTCTTAATTTTGATGCGATGTGTTGCCCCTAGAAGTCAAACCGATTTTATGTTTTCTCTTGTCTAAAGTGGCGGGCTTGCGTTTCGTTTATAATTGTGTATGCTTTTTAGTTTAATAATTAATTTGGGATCCTCATTCAACTTACGTTTTTTTTGTAAAAATATATCTTATTTTAAATTTACCGCGATATTAGTAGTCACCTGACAGCTATCAAAATATTTTATAGCTTCTGATTACCGTCAATCCGTTTTCTAATTTTGTTTCAAACTTTTTTTGACCACCCTGTATATTTGTTTAAAAGTTAAGTGATACGGATATGACCTTAAAGTTCAGCAGTCGTTGTTAATTTATCTTTGAATAAAAACTTAACACAGGAACCCAAAAATCATTTATTATTTTAATTTTTAATAATATGTGGTGTACTCTAAAAAAACAATACATACCTTTTCCTGTACCAACAGACTTTTTGCATTTGCTTTTTTGTGCCCTAAAAGAACAAAGTAATCTGCTCGTTTTCTTTTTCTGCGCTACCGTTTCCATATACTCGTATATCTTTCTTCGTCTTTCAAAAATAAAACTTATTTTTTGGATCCCATAATATAGGTTTTTTTTTCATAAAGATCTGTCAAGTCAAAACCATAAATTTAAACTTAACATCGAATCGGGACCCTATAACTAGTAAAATTCTTCTACTAATTTCTAGAATTTTAACAGAATGTTTTTTAAAAGTTTTTTTACAAAAAACGAATATAAATGGATTAGAATAATCCGATGAAGATAGGGCCGAAGACAACTTTGTAACAATATTTATATACTTAATCAATATTTTCAATTATAAATATTATGTTTTATACAGCGCGGCTCTTAATTTTACCCCCCTCTCGTATCTATTGAATGCGTTTATATAAAAATTTGAAATTTGGCACACATCATTAGCAACCTACTTTTTGATCAAAAATACTACTTTTTGGTCACTAGCTCATTTTGCAAAACTTCAAAATAGCGGCGGGACGTCGTTTTGTTGCCAATGACGGAGGTCATGCGATACATCGTTTGAAAGCTTCCACTAAATGCTTTATGGTCCTAGAATATTAAGTCATTACTTGTACCCATAGTAAAATGCAGGCATCTCAAAATCTTATTTCTCGCATTTTTATTTATTTCTATATTCGTTACTACACCTGCCTAGGTGTAATTTGTTTGTAGGTACGTTGTTGCTTGTAGAGTTTGTATTTTTTGTCAAAAAGTCAAAAAGAAAAGTAAAAAAAACTCAAAAAGCTGTGACCTCTTATTTAAGTTTTATTATGCCTGGTACATACTTACCGCACTACTTGTTTGATGCAGGAATTATCTATATTTTCAGTAAGATTCCAAGGTTGATAGATGACTTTAACATGGTAACATATGGAGGGGAACGATTTTGATAAATTTGATTTTGACAGTCGAAGACTCTAGCTGGTTTCGTTTTGAGCAGATTTAAAAAGGAAACACCCTATGTAAGTCCCATTTGTTTGCGAGTTAATTTAAAGTTTTCCGTTAGGCTTTTTACATGAGGTTTAATTTTTGGGCCTTTTTATCTGCCTCCTTGTAACTAGTTTTATGCCTTCTCATCTATTTGTTCAATAGTTGTATCATTCACTTTCCCATTCCATGTAATTTTCATCACCGATTTTGTAAAAATTTGATAATTGGTACTCGAGGCCTATGGAACTCACTACTGATGACTCCACTACTAAAAAAAATAATTTACGTTTATTTTGTTAACTTGATAAAATGTATCTAGATTTTAAAATTAAGATATCTAATAAACGGATTCTCAAAACGACATTTACTAAGAATACTTTTTTTACAAGAAAAGATTGGATAACTAGAATTTTTTACTAGAACTTTATTATACAGGGGTAGAAAAAAGTTTTGGTATTTTTAACACATGCAATATACCGCATGTGGCGCCCTCTGCAAGGCATAGCGAATCCGTGACCGGATTTCAATTTCTCGTTCCAAAAAACCTCCTCACACCAAATTTTGATTTGATATCTTATGAAACGCTCGACTTACTTTAAAAAAACGATTTTATATTTCTCATTTTGACTCCCTGTATATTGAATACCGAGCGCCCAATTAAAAAATGGCATAACGAAAGTCGCATTATTTTGGTCCACCCTATATGTAGCCGGCAGATTGGCCTCCTTTTTCCGGACATCCTGTATATTTATTCAGCAAAATTGCTACATACATGAACAGAACATGTAAATGATACACTTAATATATACAATACACTTAACTTTCTAAACCTTGCGATACACTTCATTGTATAATATCAAAAATCGATGATGCTGCTGAGGATGCATCTTATCGTCGTCTCGTGTTGATATTTATAGTAATAAGAAATTTTTTTCTGGTTCGTCTAAGTTGACCCAGTGCATCTCGGTTAATTTCCATTGAGATATTAGGTATCGTCCCGGTACTCCATAAACAATCAGTCTGCAACTTTTCCAGAAATGTTAAGTCAGCTTACAACCTAGATGTGGAGCAAATCAAAAAATTATAATCATTACTAAATTTTACATAAAACACAGAAAAAAATTACTCTTAACTAAAATAATATTTAAAATAATTTCTTGCATTTTGCTTCAGAAACCACAAAAAATAAATATTGAAATGTAGAGACACTAAATATACAACAAAAACAAAGGTAAGGACACAAAGTCACGGTCTCATCCAATCTATATAATTTCTTAAAAAAGCTTAAAAGCTACACGTGTTTCGCTCATGTCGGAGCATCATCAGGCCTAAAAAATACATTAAGATATTTTTCAAAAAGAACGCTTATAAAACTCATTACCTAGACCTACACAGATCACATTACAACTAACAACAAAAGAAAAGCTAGGTTAAGTTAACAATTCCCACCATAGATAAAAATGTATGCTTAAAAAATAAAAAAGTAAAAATTTAAAATGTCACCAGTGGGGAGTAAGCAGTAAACTTAAAAAAAAAAAAAAAAAAAAAAAAAAAAAAATTTTTTTTTTTTAAATTTTTACTTTTTTATTTTTTAAGCATACATTTTTATCTATGGTGGGAATTGTTAACTTAACCTAGCTTTTCTTTTGTTGTTAGTTGTAATGTGATCTGTGTAGGTCTAGGTAATGAGTTTTATAAGCGTTCTTTTTGGAAAATATCTTAATGTATTTTTTAGGCCTGATGATGCTCCGACATGAGCGAAACACGTGTAGCTTTTAAGCTTTTTTTTAAGAAATTATATAGATTGGATGAGACCGTGACTTTGTGTCCTTACCTTTGTTTTTGTTTTCGTTTGGTCTCTTAGAGAAAAATGGATGATACGTTTCTACTAAATATAAAAAAATACAAAATGACACTAGGAAAACAAGTGGGTTCTTGCTATTTTTTTTTAAATCAGAGTAGCACATTCCTTAATAATCAATCAATGCTTTATTGTCAAGAAATTGTTACAATTTGTAGACAAAGCTGTAAAATAAAAAAGACACAAAAATACAAACAAAACACAATTAAAGAAAAGAAAAACAAAAAAAAATTAAAAAAAAAATAAATAAATAGAATATAATATATACAGTTTAATACAATTTCAAAATTGTAAGTAGTCAAAAATATTATTATAAAATATACAATTTAATGTATACAATGTCAAAAAAAATCATTAAAAAATCTCTCTATTTAAAAAAAAAATGTAAAAAATGTTTAAAAAAGTAAAAAATTATAAAAAATTCTAAAATAGCTACACAAAGCAGTATACCTAAACATGTACAGATAGTAAAAATACATAATCAGCTAGTGCGAAATTTCAAATCAATGATTACAAAAAAAAATCGTTAACTGTGTAAAAAGCTCTCTCCAGTAAGAGTGCTTTAAATGCTTTACGAAATGCAAAAAAAGATGTGATGAATTTAATTTCCAATGGCAGATGATTGTGCATTTTTTTTTGCATTATATAATATGGAACTTTTGACCAACTCTGAATGTGGGGTAGGCAGGTATAGATCATGTTCCGTGTTTATAAGTGGATAACTATGGGAAGCCCTATTAGATGCTGAACCGTGTTTGCGTATTGCGTAGACAAACGGACTCAAATATGAATAAAGATGGAAAAGTTAATATTTAAAATTTTTTGAAGAAATGCTGGCAATGACTTCTGTATTTAAGTCTCAGTGTATAACGTAAAGCTCTATTTTGTAGTCTAAAAATACGGTCAAATTGAGTTGTCAAATTGCACTACATGTACCCCAGAATGGAAGGGCGTATCGAAGGTGCGATTCAAAAAGGGCAAAATAAACTGTTCTAGAAATAGACAGGCTAAGCTCCTTAGAAATTGATCTTAACGCAAAACAAGCGGAACTTAATTTTCTTGATAAACAGTCAATATGTGTCTCCCTTTTTAACGAGTTGTCAACAGTTAACCCTAAAAACTTTACAGAATCAACTTCGTTAATTGTTGCGTTACCAAGTACAAAAGATTGCAAGGTATTTTTATAGGACAACATTTTAGTTTTGGAAATGTTGAGACAAAGGAGATTAGAGTCGCACTATGATTTGATAGTAGTTAAATCACTTGATACGGTTCTATGAAGTGTAGAAATATCCGGATTACTCCAGGTAAAACTAGTATCATCAACAAATAGACAGACTACCGTTAATATTTAGATTAGCAATGTCATTGATGAAGATAAGAAACAAAATAGGGCCAAGTACGGAACCTTGAGGCACTCCACTTTGTATTGGCTTGCAAGAAGACATAGTCGAATCAATTCTCACAGCTTGACTTCTGTTACTGAGATACGACTTAAGCCATTCAAAAGGCGCTCCTCTGAATCCGTAATATTGCAACTTTTTTAATAAGATGTCATGATTAACACAATCAAAGGCTTTAGAAAAATCACAGAAAATTGTTGCTGTAGGGTGTTAGTTGTTTAAGCTAGAGTATACATTATTAAAAAGAGAATACATAGCATCATTTGTGCATTTGTTATTTAAAAATCCAAATTGATGGGAAGTAAGTATTTTATATTTTAGCAAAAATGATTAAAATCTTTTTTTAACCAATCTTTCAATAATTTTTGCAAGTGTGGGAAGAAGAGCGATAGGGCGATAGTTGGAAGACTGATCTTTGTCTCCTTCTTTATGTAGTGGAATTATTATCGCCAACTTAAGGCAGTTAGGAAAAACACCTTTTTGAAAAGACTGATTAATTAGAGTAATAAGATGACATAATGTACATTCGGGCAGATTTGAAAACATTTTGAGAGTAATATAAGTCTATCAATTCCAGAAGAGCCTTTGTTTTTGATTTCCCTAATTGAACTGCAAAGCTCTGGCAACACTACGGGCGTAAAGAAGAAACTGTAGAAATTCTCATTTGCAATGGGAAGATATGAAAGTGGATCATGGGAAGGAGTTATGGTACTCATTAAATTATTTGCCACATTTACAAAATAATCATTAAGGTTCTCAGATGAAGTGGAGATAGCATTCGACAAAGAAGGCTTATTTCTCAAAGCATTACCAATCGACCATGTTTCCTTAGCCACATTTTTAGATTTAGCCAGTCTCCTATTATAGTAAATATCCTTGGCGGCTTTTAAAGTTCTCTGATAAATCTTTTTGTAAAGTCTTATGTATTCATGAAAAAAAGCGCTGTCTGAAAATTTCTTAAGATGAGATAATAAGCGCATGTTCTTAGCAGATGTACGCAAACCTTGGGTAGACCAAGGGTTATGTTGCTTCTTTTTAAGAGGTCTCAAAGGAAAGGATTTGTGAGAAAGACTAGATAGCGTTTTTACAAATCTAGAGAATTCTGAATCAACGTCGTCAGAGAGAATATTCCAATCAGTTGATTGACAAAGGTGCCTAAAATGTAAAAAATGTTTATCTGAGAAAATACGGTCTAATTTGCGTGGAACATTTTTCTTTTAGATTTAGTTATGGAAAACTTTGTTAACACTGCTTCATGGTCTGAGAAACCTGAGCTTAAGATAGTACAATCGACGAAATCTGGCTCAAAGGAAGATACGACATAATCTATTGTACTAGAGCTGGTTTTAGTTATTCTGGTAGGTGATTTAATGTGCATGATTAAGCCAAAAGAGTCGAAAATGGACTGGAGAGATTCTTGAGCAGCACACACCCTGGAAAAATCAATGTTTAGGTCGCCACATAAAATGAGTTTGCTTTTTAACGGCAGAGACTCAAGCAAGCTTAGTAATTTTTGGAAAAAAACATTTACGTCAGCATCAGGTGTTCTGTAAATACAAACAACGTAAAGATCAAAATTATTATTGTAGACAATGGAAAATTCAAATATTTTTTCAGAAACTAAATTATCGAACCTGGTTACCATTGAAAAGTCGTTGCTACTAGATAATATGACAGTACCTCCATGAGTTAGATTTGTTCTATCAAATCTGGCAACTGTAGTGTAATTATCCACTATCACAGGCTCACCAACATGCAACCAATGTTCAGTTATGGCAACGATTTCTGGAAAATGAAGCTCTTCTAGTAAAAGAAATAAATCATTAGTTTTATGTCTTAAGGACTGAATATTTAGAGAGAAAATATTAAGCTTGCCATTGTCCAGTATTTCAGAGGGTGCTTGATCCTCTGTTCGCGTCAAGTCATTTAAAAATTTTTATTCCTGGCGGGAGATCCACCAGAATAATAATTGCTATGACTCTCTCTGATTTTTTGAAGGCGTAGCAGCTTTTCTGATGAGAAGAAGGACCGGAAGGCTGACAGATCTGCTTCAACTTCAGTTGGACCAATACCATAGGCTTCATGGTAGCGAAAGTAGAGCCTCCGCAAAGAGTCCACGTCACCAGGAAGTCCCTCTGATGCAAGTGCCAATCGGATGCTGGTGTTGGTATGTCCTTCAAAACACACACTGAAGGGTTGATCATGCAGATAGGCAAGGAATAGCCTAAGAGGTTTTAAGATGGAAGGGTCTCTCAGTCTGGCCAATAAATAGCGACCATCAGTCGCATCTGAGCCTCTTGATAGTCGCACTATTGGTGGAGTCAACTGGTCCATATTTGCTGCTTTATTCGCCACTGAATTATTATCGATGACAAAATCAACCTCTAATAATTCTGTTGCAAGGAATAAAATTCGGTAACCTTTTAAAATTGGATGAACCTTTATAAAGTACGGAATTGAGCATTTGAATGAAATTTACCTTATTTAAATAAAATTTGGAGATTAACCTGTGTTATAATTATGTACATCGCCAAAAATTTTGATTTTATCATAAATATACAGTGATAACATTTTATTTTTTGCTTAAAACAAAAACACCTATTTACTTAAAGTGATTTCTTGTTTCATCAAGAGCATGTTAAGTTCTGTTGCAATATTGCTTATACAAATTTGGATATTATCTATATTAATACCTAATAGCTTACTTTACCTTTCAAATCAACAAAATTTAGACTTTAAAGTATTTATACATTAATTATTAATATGAAGCTAAATAAATATATTCCCTAAGTCGCTATTCAAAACTTTCTGCATTGTATTATTATCATCTTTAGTCAAATATACCATTGTGTTATCAGCAAACACATTCACACCATTTAGAATATCGTCTGTATAAACTAGAAACAATAACGGACTCTAAGAACAGTTCTCCATGGCTTCAACAGTGCAGTATAGAGCGCCCTCTATTTCTGATACTAAAAATCAACCAAATCAAATCAAAAGTAATTTATTTGCCATAAAGAGTCAATACATCCCTAGAAACAAAATAAAGATAATATATTTATTATTTTAAATTACATCTTCTCTCGGCAAAAAGGTCTGTCCCGCGATTTTCAACAACCGATACTCTTTAGCTACTCACAAAAGAAGCCAAGAGTGGGACAAACCCGTCAACTTAAAGTTAATTAATAAGGAAACTAATTTAAAAAAAAACCACAAAAAAAATCATCAAACTAAATAAATTATTACAGAAAGAATAACAACAGATTTGCACAAGTGTGTGCTAAGAATGTTTACTTGTATGTATTTTAGGTCAAAAAGCGAATGCGTGCACCTTTATTGTTAAAAAGACAAAGAGAAGAAAAACCAAAGACAAGAGTAAAACAAAAATGTATGTACATATTAGTTAGTTGCGAGCCTATAGTTGAGTCTGCAGGAGCAATAATTTCACATGCTTTTTAAAACTATTTAATGTAAAATATTTTATTGTATTTGGAAGGTCATTCCAAATCTTACACGCCCTGTATGTAAATGATTTTTGAAAGTTTGTCGTCCGATGAAGAGGAACTCTATATAAATTAATGTTTCTAGTTTCATGAACAGTGTGATACTTCGGTTTCCCAGTTTTGATTATTCTGTAGACAAAGCAGTACATAATATGAAGCTTTCTTCTATTATCCTTGGTTAAAATTTTGTTATTATTTAGATGTGGAGTTATATGATCTCTATTGGGGATGTTAAAAGAGAATCTCATGCATGTGTTTTGTAATTTCTAACTTTTTTTTATATAAACTTGTTATAGAGTCGGAGTATACCACATCTCCATAATCAAATAATGATAAAATTAGATAGAAATCACAAAGGAAGTATTTAATTTTTAAAGGTTTTTTAGGTGATATACATTTTTTAGGCGATAGTAAGCTGCTTTTAATTTATTGTTGATATGCGTATCAAATTTTGCTGCTTCGTCAATAATTATGCCCAGATTTTTTACTTCCGATTTAAAAAGAATGGGTTCGTTATTTAAGATAATTGACATATTATTTTTGAGGTCCCACCTGACTTGTTTACTTTGGCTTATAAGAATTGCCTGGGATTTCGCAGCATTGATGTTAAGATTATGATCATTGGCATAATTAAATATTCTCGTTAAATCTTGATTTATTTTAAGATTGTGAGAAGTCTGTCAGATCTTCACGGTTAATTGACATACGAAGTGGCGAATCGTCTGCATATTGATGTAATGTGCTATAAAAAAACAGCTATAGACAGTAGTGTGCTATAAAAAAAGCTATGCATGGCTGCTACATAAATAGAAAATAAAAGTGGAGATAGAATTGATCCTTGGAACACGCCTTTTGTTATTGGTTACCCCGGATTCGGTTGCAATTGACACGCAACACGCTCTATTAAGCAAGAAATTTAAAAAAAAGTTTAATACGGTTTTGGAAAAATTATAGTACTGCAGTTTTGCAAGCATCATTTTATGATACAAGGAGTCAAATGCTTTGCTAAAGTCTAGCATTGTAAGAAGTGTCGATGACTTTTCGAGCATACGTTAAAAGACAACTATGCCCAGCCAATGAGAGCATTCCGGCACCACGGGGGTGTGGCTTGCGTACCGCCAAAATTCAAAATACGAATTTTTCAATACATATAGTTGAACAGCAAGATTTAGCATCTCTTACCTATATAATCGCTAATATAGATATTTGTTTTGTTAGGCATTTATATTTTAGATGGAAAAAGAAATGCCATATGAATATAAAAGACGCTCAATAAAGAAATATTTGTAGCTGTTATAAATTAGTAAATTAATGATTTTTTTAGATATATTTACTGCGTGATCAAGATTTTTATGAAATTAGGTAATTTATAAATAGTTGCCAAATTTGATTTTTATAGATATCTATGTAGTACCTTATTTCATTTCATATCTCTATTGCTATAATAATGAAATCATTTTATTATGATAGCGATAGAGGTATGAAGGCAATATCCATTATTACTGGAGATAGTTGTTGGATGGGGTCAGAAATTAAAAAAAAAATAAAAACCAGTCATCCTCAGGACACTAAGTACTTTTAGGGTTCTTTTTCTTTAGTTGAAGTTTAAACGTGGGTAATAGGGAACGGAGTACGGTAGAGCTGCTGCATTACTTAGTAAATAAGTACAAGTGCATGAGTGAGAACGGTATATACAAAACACATTAAACCATCCAAAAATTATGATATTATTATTAATGATAATACTTCAAAATTTGTATTTTTTGTTTGGTATTTTAGCTTGTCTTAAAGATGTTTTTATGGTATTATATTAAAATTTAGTGTGAAAAAACCTTTTACATGTCATATTCCTATGATAGGTATACCTATAATTTCATAATATAATAATTGTCAATGAACGTTTAAAATTTATTTAAATAGCCAATTATAAATTACTTAGGAAATTAAAATATGTCGATCAGAGAATATCAAGTGGATATATGATAAAGATTTCTAGGCGATGAATGTATGTGAATTTTCAAAAAAAAGCATATGAATAACATATAAACTTTTATTTAACAACAATTAAAATCAAAATATATATTACAAATAATCCTAAAAAATATGTGTGTTTATTTTAATTTTTGTATAACTGTTTAGGCATTGTTTTGATAAAACCCCATAGCATCATCATAGTCGCCATAAGAAGTAAATATTCCATAAATATTTTGAGGCAGCTTACTTGCTGAATAGTTTCCAAAGACAATTTGAAAATTATTTAAATAATTGTGATGACAGTAATATTACTTTGAAATGAAAAAATTCCCATTATATTTATCAAATATCTTAATGCCGACTAGCTTACTGAAATGTTTTAAATATTAGCAAATATACTTTAAATTTTATAATAACATGTTTTATATTAATAGTTTTTAAAATAAACTATACTATGGACTCTATATTATATTAAGATTGGTAAAAATGTATTATATTAACTAATAACAACAACTTAAAACTAAAATGGTAGAGAAGAAACTAAATCCATCATGCTTGGTCTGTAGACTAGCACTTCTTTAGCTAGCATTGTCATCTCTGCTGGTCACAAACAGCCCAACCTTCCATTCAACAGATTTTTTTTGTAGTATCATAAAAGAAAAAAATAACTTTTCTTTATACATTTTCATAAATAAATATATTCACAGAGGGTCTGTCCCTCATCATTCCATCTCCGTTTTGAAGCAATTCAGTTAGGTTTTCGGCGCTCTAAAAGTATTATACTTATATAGCAATCCAAATTTAAGTACATTTAAAAATTTAAATAGAAAATAAGTAAAATACCAATAAGCTAAAATAGTCTCAAGATAAAATATAGGTACACATATATAGATAGAAACCAAACACCGAGGCTCTTTTGGTCACTTTTTGGTCAAAAATTGGTCAGAAAATCAGTTATGTCTTTCATTGATGGATCAACCCCCACATACATGAGCACTTTTATTATTTACATCATTATTAAAACACCCAAAACTCTTTAATTTATTATGAGTATTATTGTAATCTTTATACACTTACACATACCAATTGATTTGAAAACAAAGCATAATTTTTCCTTTGGCCATTTTTTCCTTTCCCATTAATTCTTAAAGCAGTGGCTACCATATCATAATGGTCTCTTTTCTTGTCAACATTATATTTCCTTATCAAATATGCCACGTTACCTCTTGTTACCAAGTTTGGCCTTTCTATTGTGTCATCTCTTTTTACATGAGATATTGAATCCTAAAAGTAAACAACAAAATATACAATTATGTCTGATGACTAAAAGTTTATACTACTTTTAATGTCGCTCCTGTTATAATTGTATAATATATGTTCTTCTCCATTCTTAAATTTATTTCGGATCTGACAATCAGAATCAATCTCCCCCTTTGTGCCCTCCAATATTATTCAAAATACCTAAAATGTAAAAATGATTGTTCAATCATTCTTTGTGAATACCAAGCAAATGTTTGTTTAAACTATTAATATAAGAAATTACCTGGGTACTGTTGGTATACATTAGACATGTAATGTGTTTCTTGTATTCCTGGCCAACAAATTCTTGGTGAAACTTCTTAAGATGTCTGTTTCTCATCGATATGCTTGAAAATTCCTTCTCACAGACTTTGCAGATTGCATACATGTTGACTAGAAAATACATAATTCAGCTAAAAAAATTATATCTTACTTTAGTGCCATAATTATCGTAAACAGATTCTGTAGCAGCTAAAAAAGAAATTATACAGTAAAAAAATTACTGGAAAATTTATTAGAAATTTATTAGAAAGTCAAACACTAAAGTGTTTAACTCAAAATTAGCGTAGAACCGAATATTATAGATAAGGGAGTCAACACCAAACACTATGATTGTTCAAAATAGTCGCAAAATCGATATAATAATAATTATCGATGATAATTAAATCATTCAGGAAGCAAAACAAATAAAATCTGCAATCTAGGTTAGGGAAAACAAAACAAAAGTAATATGTGATTCGCGCGCGAAATTTCACGGACGTATTTGTCATTTAACGTATGCTGACTTTTCGTCCTCATTATGTTTAATGTCGTTAAGGACCAAATACGATGACGTACTAAACTGCTTTCTAAAGCCCGACTGACAGCTTGGAATTATTTAAAATTTTTCTGAGAAGTCACTAATTTGTTCGGAGATGAATTTTTCAATAACTTTTGACATATCCAGTAGTATGAATCGGCCTAACTATGCTCTTCTTCCAGATATCTAGAAATACACCCTGCAATAAACATGTATTTATTATATTTGCTAAAGGACCTATGTATGGAAGGCATATTTCAAGATCTCTACCAGAAATTCCATCCTCCCCGTTAGCTTCTGTATTTATTTGGTTTTTGAGTCTTTCAATCGTATCCAAGTTTATACAGTAGTGGAAAAATGTAGAGCAACATTTAATAAGTTGCTAAAATAAAATATTAGATGATGACTTTTAGCATAAAATTTCTGTAGATAAAAACATATGGTACTTATAAATGGTTTGCCAATAAAAACTGTTAATTCTTACCTCGTTTTACCAAGGGACACAAAAAAGAATACTTCAGAGTGGAAAAAAGTAAAGCAACATTTTTGAAATATTGCTCAAATCATGCAAAATATTTTACTTAGTGTTAGTTTAAACTGAAAAAGCAGATTGCTATTGCAAAGACATTTAGGTTACATAGATCTATCGTGTCTCATATAATTAAGCAGTTTCATATAAATAGCGATTTATCTGTTAAGAAAAAGTCAGGGAGACGTAGAAAAACCACTCCATATACCGATAAACAAATTATCAAAATTGCTAAAAATGGGTCTTTTCAGGGATCCAATAAGATAAAGCACCGCATATACGAAGAGCTTAGAGTAAACGTGACTTCGAGGACGGTGAGAAACAGACTATTGGAGGCCAAGTTATTTGCCAGAAAATCTGCCAAAAAACCGCTACTGTCAGAAAAAAATAGATGTTCTCGTTTAAGTTTTGCCAAAACTCATCTATATTATACAGAGCATGGTTGGAAAAAGGTAATCTGGAGCGATGAATCCAAGTTTTGTTTGTTCAAAAGTGATGGAATTGTGTATGTTAGACGCCCTGTCCATGAAAGACTCAACCCCAAGTATACCTGTCCAACAGTGAAACATGGTGGTGGAGCAGTAATGGTTTGGGGATGCTTTTCGGGCTTTGGTATGGGCCCACTGTATAAAATAGAAGGTATAATGGATCGGTTTCAATATAAGGACATATTACAGAGCCAAATGATTCTATATGCTGATGATACTATGCCTTTAAGACATTTATTTTAACAGGACAACGATCCCAAGCATTCTTCTCGGTTCGTAAAAGCTTGGTTCAGAAAAGAAGACATTAATGTAATGGAATGGCCTTCACAATCCCCTGATCTCAATCCAATTGAGAATCCGTGGGATATTTTAGATTCCAAAATCGGAGGAAAATCTTATAAAAATCAGCAAGAATTGTTTGAAGCATTGAAGGAAGCATGGGTGAATATGGATCCAGGGATTATTTCTAAGCTAATAAGATCTATGCCAAAACGTTGTGAAGATGTAATTAAGAATAACGGGTACTTTACAAAATATTAACTTATGTTTTTTTTTATCTATTAGAAATGAAATAAAAACGAATATTAAAAAATGTTGCTTTACTTTTTTCCACCTAAAAAATATTTTTTTAATACAAAAATACTAAGGACAAGGAAACATGTTTTTTTTTTCTTAATATTAAATTGCTTGTGTAATAATAAATTACTGGAATTAATTTTACTTCTCGTTTACATTCACTGCTTGAAAAAATAAAGTATTTTCAAATGTTGCTCTACTTTTTTCCACTACTGTATAAAAAACTTCGACCTGTATTATCATGTTTATTAGAAAGATATAAAAATATTTTCTCATCAGATGTCGTGGCCCCAATATGTATACTTCATAAAAAATATTTATTTATTTCAGAAGGGTTTTTAAGATGAGGTGGCAGATCGTGATTAATATTTTTATTAGTTAATTTTAATTTTTTAGCTGTTTGCCAAAATTCTTTTCCTTTCTTTAAAAAAAGTAGGTTGAAATAAGCGGTCTACTCTTTTAATATTGCATGTTTAGTATAATTTCTGAATTCTTGGTAATACTGCAGTTTGAGTTGAGTTATATTCTTATTGTAGACTCGTCTTGCTTTATCGCGAAATTTCATTAACAGCCTAATATTTTAAGTAATCCAAGGGGTTTCATTAATTAACTCTCTCCTTAATTCGTTTGATTTCTAACAAAGCATGTTTATTTATCAAATTGTTAATATGTGTGTTAAGCAGTTCAATCTTATCATTAATATTTGGTGTTCTGTATATTTATTTCCACGGTATAGTTATTGCATCTTAATTAAATTTATTTAGATCAATATCATTATAATTTCTAAGATATGTCAATCCAGGCTTTCAGTTTGGGCAGGTTAATAGTTACATAAGTTAAGTTATGATCTGTTATTTCTTCACAAATTTTGACAAAGATACTATTTATGACTTCTAGATTCGAGCTTGTAATTATTAGATCTATTAGGGTTGCATAGTGATTATTATTCCTAGAAGGCCTATCAATTAGTTGAATGAGACTTAAGTCTAAATTTGAAGTGTGTACTGAATTTTGTAAGAGATTAATGTTTAGGTCTCCAGTGATAATGATATTTTCGTATAGTGGAGTTAATATAGTTAGTAAGTCTTGTAGTTTATGATTAAATTGCATAATATTATTTGATGGAGCGAGAAGTATTTTCTTGAGCAAAGCACAAACTCAATGAACATAAATTCGAACAAATTTTCAGAATCAAACTGAAGACATATTTTATTGAATGTTAGTTCTTTTTTTATGTACATTGCAATTCTATCACTTCTTGTTTGCCTGTCATTTCTGATAAATGTATATCCTGGAATTATAAAAGCATTTGAAGGTTGATCTGGTGAGAGCCATGTCTCTGATAGTGCCAATATATCAAATTTGTAGTGTTCAACATGGGAAGTAAACTCATAAAAACCGATATTTACAGATCTTATGTTTAAGTGTTCGACGGAAAATTGTTTTGGTACTTCGCATTCGTCTATGTCAGGTTTATCCACCATTTTGGGAATTAAAAAAGAACTGCCATTACGCCAATCATCCTCATAGCGCGCTCTGCCCCAAAACTCAGCAGAACCACCATATATTTGAAAATCGTTAAATGTGAGAATAATAAACTCCTACAGCACCCATTCGCACTGTTATCTCTCCGTTTCAGGGTCATAGTCCCAGACAAATGAACAAAAAAAAAATAGACAAAAAAAAAAAAAACTTACATAAAAAAAATAAGGAAAAAAAGCGCTATTTGGAAACAAAGCTCAAAAAAATTCCATATTACTGAAGTTCCATGACCTAATATATCTACCACCTAATATACCAAACACTATCCCCAGTGTACTTATATAAAATGGAAATTTTAATTTCTGTAATTAGGCGCATAGGAATTGTTAAATGTTACATAATAATTTGTGTAATCCCATCTTAAAGATAATATTTCATTATCCTACTTACAGTTGGCTTATAGTCCCTATTTGCCTAATGAAATCTTTTGACTGACCGATCTCGCTATAGCAAATTGAGGTCCCTCTCCTCAGATACCCTATGCACTACATCGCCGATTTTCATATAGATGTTTCCATTTAACATCCACACTTGTTTACTACAACATTTTTGCAGGGCACATTCAAACAAAGCAAGCCGGTGTTTTGTAAGGTCTTCTTTTATTTGCACGGCACTTTTAACTAATTTTCGAGCCTTTAATATGTTTGATCGCACGGATTCCGTCGAAAAATGTACTAGTACAGCATCGGGTTTATCGCTTGGGTTTTTGGGTTTAACGCCGTGGCATTTTTTATATCACCGGGATTTACATATGTTAGGACGCTTGTGACTTCGGCTTGAATATCCTCGTCTTTTTTGGCCGGTAGGCCAAAAATACGTAGATTTGAGTTGCGTAAGACCTGCTCTTGCATTTCAGAACACTTTTTAACCTCGTTAGTCTCTCGGCTTAGAGCTTCCACTTGGTTTTGTAGGTTAGCGATTTCTCGGGTATGAGTTTTGAACTTTTCCTCTATTTGCTTCCCTAGCATTACGGCTACCTTGTTGACCTCCTTTACTACTGTACTATTCTAGATAAAAAGTATATCCTGTAGATACCTTTCATTTAGAGTATTTAAGATAAGAGATTTGATTTCTCTTAGGTCGGCTGAACTAATACCCATAATGGCTGAATGACAGTTGATATTCAGTTGATATGGCAAGAAAGAAGAAGAAATAAAAAAAGAAAAAACCCCAGTTACCAATTTTTAAAGTGATATGTCGCACAATATTAAAAAAATTAAATAAAATGGATTCTTATTTATTAAATTTAACACCCTCTAGTGGTTAGAAAAAAATTTATATGGACGATGCTAAACATGATTAATATATTTTAAAACATAAAGAATTGATTTATTGGTTGTTTGATTGAAAATACGTGGAAGATTGAATGCAAATTATTATTTAAACCATTTTTTGAGTAGTCTAGACCAAGATCAACAAAATGCTTAAAATATCTGAAAGAAAGGAAAAATTTGTATTCCAGGCAAGACTTTTTCAGCTTATTCTTTTCCAACTACCTGAAAAGAGCAATATAATAAAAAGAAATAAAATAAAATTATAATTTCTAAAGGAATAAAAAATATGTATATCAAGTATTTTTGCAATTCAATTTAAATACAAGAAAAAGTCAAATTTGGAATGTACAATTTTAATATATATATACTAATCATATTACAACGACTCATTCAAAAAAAAAATGGATGCATAACTATTCAGTAAATGATTCGCAACTTTTATTCCTTTATAGGCAATCTAAATTACGTAATGTAAAATTCAAAACAGCTGATATAATATGTAATATATATCCACAGTGGGACAATTGAAGGTATTGTCTAGCTGACGTGAAGTTATTTATGGCAGAACGCTCTTAGTAGATATGAACATTGAGGCGGGCCTTGTTAATATCTAGGTATAGACAGCTGATAGATATATGGTCTCTCGCATAGGCATGATAGATATAGGCTATATAGAGGTGCATTTAAAGGATTTTAAATATATTCGGAATAACTTATTATACGCTTTGTAATATGACGAAATGACAAGAACAGGAACAATCGGGGAAACGTTTATTTCCATATTATTTGTTATGCATATCGCGGTTCCCTAGCTGGATCCAATTCCCCAATCATATGGTAATAATTTAAAACCGCGACACGGATATTTCGGTGACGGAACACCGACGGCCGCGCCATAAATATAAATTGCGACCCCGACAAATCGATGGATTTGGAGCAAATAGCCGGGGATAGAACCCGGAATTATCTATGCCATAGATGGTAAGTTTTGGTTTTCGCCAGCGGGATCGTTTTAAGATGAAAATGTCTTTTTTATATGCAGAGCGTCTTATAAATCTCAAAACAAACTGACTACGGTAATATAGTAAGGGAGCTGGCGACAGATTCGATTTCCAAATTTCATTATACTTCATATTCTGAAGTATTATTTTGCCTAAAATTGACAATAAGAAAAATTGAGTCTACATCTGAGGAGGTGTGCAACCCTTCTCCAGGGTGAGTTTTGTTTTTTGAATGCGGGAATAATTTGATTATCGGTCTTGCACAACATATTACTCATTTGATTGTAATTTTCTTTTTGCATAAGTATAGTTTAAACCTTTAAATATATAAAACCACAAGTCTTGCATTTATATCAATCGGCAAAGTGAGTCTTGCAGGCATTCAAAAAGCTACGTATGCCACATACAACCAATCGCTCGATCACCAATATTAAGTTAAAAAGTTTGCAGTATATGTGCCATGAAATATATAACCCTCTAATATTTCGATAAAGTAAACTTTAATAATTAAAAATTATTTCGTTTATTACAAGAGCTAAATTTTCCAGAACTTGTTGCAATAACTGAAAATTGGTTAAATATAAATGAGCTAATGTTTGATTAAAATTATACTATAGTAACTAGGTTAAATAGAAAAAATGTATCTCATGGAGGTACTATGATACGGTCTAGTAACAATGACTTCTCGATGATAACGACATTTGCTAATTTATTATCTGCAAAAATATTTTAACTTGTCCGAAAAATGTGTCCAATATGATTAAATTTCCAATGTACTACTCCTATATAGGGTGATTGATGGTTGATGGTAACTTAGACGTTTACAGAGAACGGAAAATGGATTTTTTTTTGAAAATTTGGCATCGTAGATTTTAGCTGGTGATCTAACGATTAAAAATTTAAGTGATCTAACGATTTTTAGCGATACAGCGTTGCCGCTTATACCAAAAAGTAGTAGCAACTTTCTTATTTTACCCTGTATATTATTTTTATTTTCTGATCCCCTATTGCTTTATGATTATTTTTGTATAAGGTGTTCCTATTAGTGGTCTTTAGTGGTTTTCGAGAAATTAATTATTTTCTTCATCTTTTGTCCAAAACATAGCTCTAAATAAATTTTTATTACTACGGCAATGGTACGCGCAGAAAATTGAAATTATAAACGTAATTTACGGAAGTATTGTACATTAGTTTTCACTACAAAAATTTGTTCTACGTTATACAGGGTTGCTCAAAATTAGTGGCTTTACCGCTAGATACAAAAATTGTCATATGTGTATTATTTTAAATGAAACACATTGTATATTATAACATATTCTAAAAGGAAATTGAAATCCCTTTCTAACGAGATATCATCTTCCTACATCTAAGTAGTTCGGTTTCTGAAATAAAAGCAAGTTTCTGTAAAAATCAGAATATTTCGACATATTTGCTTTAGGTGGCCATGAAAGGTCATGACGCAGCAATGCTATGCTTTTGAAGTTTGACAATTATATTTAGTTAAGTAATAGTAAATACGCTTGGTTTTTTTTTTAAATAGTGTCCTTCACGCATATCCACAAGCTTCCATCCGGAGTGCAGCAGATGATTTAGGCCTAACTTATTATTCTGTGTAAAAAATTCTGGACGACAATAATATGCATCTCTTTAAATTAAACTAAAATACTAAAAGTACATCAGCTGAAACTGGATGATTACCAACGTCGCGTTCGATATTGTGAGACACTTCTGACACGCACTCAAGAGAATCTAAAATTTCTATGGAAAAAAAAAATAAATGGACAGATGAAGCAACGTTTTCTAGAGAAGGTATTTTTAATAGAAGAAATCGACAATTTTGGGCTAATCAAAATCTACATGCGGTTAAGGAAATGGAATTTCAAGAAAAATTTAGTTTTAATGTTTTTTTGTTTACTAAAAGACAATCAAATAGCTTTTTTCATTTTCGACGGGTCATTTAAACTCCCATAAATACCTTCAGATTTTGTGCTCAGTAGTAGATTTTCTGGAAAATTTAACGCTTGAAGATTATCGCACTTGCTGGTTCCAATTGGATGGGGCATCCACTCATTGCACTGAGAAGGTGACACGTGAGTTATTTGAGAAATTCGATGACCGCCGGTTTAGGCCTTTGGGACCATGGGATTGGCCTGCAAGACCACCTGATCTTACACCACTTGATTTTTACTTTTAAGGTAATTTGAAGCAAATAGTATACAAGACATCGGTAAACAATAAACAGTAAACAGTAAACATAAACTACGTCAACGACTTATTAATTGCATTCGTCAATAATATCCTTCTGAAATAAAAGCAGCGACAACACATGCTGTGCAACGCAGGATCTTGAAGTGCTTAGAAGTCAATGGCAATCATTTTGAAAATTGAATGTAAATTACTTATAATCTAATAACTAATTAAATTATTCTTAAGTTATGAAACAAATTGTATAAAGTTATTTGGTATTTGCACAAATTCTTTTATTTATTTTTTGTAAATTAGGGCACATTTCCTTGAACTTTTAGCATGTTCTTGCTACAATTTTGTCACATTGTCCATGAATAATAAATAGATTCATCAAAATTTCATTTGAATAACTATTTATTTCCATTTCAATTAATTTTTAGATAACTGTTTTAAAGAAAGACTCACGTGAATTACTATTATTGATCAACTAAATATCAAACGTCAATAGCATAGCATTGGCTATGCTATTTGTCTTGCAAATAAGTCAAAATATTTCGATTTTTACAGAAACTTGCTTTTATTTCAGAAACCGAACTACTTAGATATAGGAACATGATACCTCGTTAGAAAGGGATTTCAATTTCCTTTTAGAATATGTGATATTTATGTGTACAGGTGTTTCATTAAAAAAAAATGCATTTTGCACAATTTTTGTATCTAGCGGTAAAATTACTAATTTTTACAATATTTCCGTAAATTACGCTCATAATTTCAATTTTCCTCGCATTCCAGTGACGTAGTAATAAAAATTTATTTGGAGCTATGTTTTGGTCAAAAAATAATTAATTTCTCGAAAACCACTAAAAATAGGTATAGGAACACCTTATACAAAAATAATCATAAAGCGATCACGGATCAGAAAATAAAATAATATACTATACTCTATTTCCTTTTTGGTGAGAGCACAGTGCCTCATTATTTATGCAGAAGTAGCATAAATATAGGGTGAGTCTTCCATTTTTCTACATGTAACAAAATGAAAAACAAGGCCGTTTTTACCAATTTTAAGTGGACAAGTCCTGTATGGTCTCAAAAACAATAGGTCGTAAAATTCGGAACAATGGTTTCGAGTTCATTTTTATGACAAACGGGTTGCCAGTGTCGTCCCGACTATGGATATTGATTTTAATTTTTAAGTTAAATAATTATCTGTTATGAAAAATTTATAAATAATGTTGGATTTTATCTATTATCTATTAGATAAAGATTTTTAGAAAAAGTATGGTTGGTAGTTAAAACCTATATTTATTAAATTAACAAGAAACATTTTTTAAAAGCGGAAAACCCTCATTATAAAACTATGGCAAATAAAATGAAATATAAAAATTTGAATAATACCGCAATTTGATTGTTTTTTAAATGTTTAAAAAATTATTGTAAAATTTCATTTTTTTAATACCAAGCAATAAAAAATGCAACTCTTCAAACATATCTTGTCATTTATAAGAAAGGTACATAAATATAAGGATCTTTTAATTTATTAACCATATTACAATAAAAATATTTCCGAAATATACAAAAAAAAATCAATTTATAAATCACACGTTTCATTAGTCTCATCGCTTTCATCCGAATCAGACATTCTCACTGTTATAACTAAGGGTTCGACAGTTTCTTCTAGAAGATTATCGAGGGTCTACATCTTTTCTTCTTCTTTTATAGCATGATTCACAGCATTGCTCCAGTTTTCTTGGGTAAGGTTATCCACTGCTGCTTTCAGAAGTTCTCTCACATCTTTTAATTTAAAGGTTTTATTATTTCTAGCCACAAATCCTTTTACTTAAGCCCAAATTAACTCTATAGGATTTAATTCACAATGGTAAGGTGGCAAACGAAGTACAGTTATATTGTGTTGTTTTGCCATTTCGTCAACAACGTGTCTTTTATATTTTGATTTATTTTCTGTAACTATTGTCAGAAGCTCTGCTTTTACCGCGTCATCTCCAAAACGTATTTCTTTTTCGGTAAGCCAGTTTTTTTATTTCCCCTTTTCACCAGCAGGATGATGGTAATTTTTTTATTAATCTTGAACAGTAGCTGGCATTGTCTATAACAATAATTGAATTTTCGGGAATTGACTTGATCATTTCGGAAAAATAATCTTCAAAAACATCATCGTTCATTTCTTCGTGGTAATCCTTAGTTGACTTCGATTCGAATTCAAACAGACCGCCATTTAAAAATCCTTTATAGCTCCCAATATATGTAATTATTAATCTGTGGCCCTTACCAGAAGGAGACTTCAAGCCAGTCGATAAACCTTCTAAAAAAGCCTGACGGGAGCTTCCAACATTTTTATCCTGCCAGCACTTGCTCACGGTGTGTCCTCCGTTAAGCCAGGTTTCATCCAAATAATAAATGTTTCTTCCTTCCTTTCGATACTCCTTAATTTGCCTTAAATACTTTCTTCTCCAACAGACTATTTCTTCTTTATCTATTAAAATAGATTTTCTATTTTGCTTTTGCCAAGAAAAATGTAATTCGTGTAAAATTTTCCATAATTTTTTTCTTCCCATTTCTGGTACATTTTCGTCTTCTTTTATAAGTCTCAAAATTTAGTCGATAGTTGGAATTTCATTCTTAAAATAAAATAAATGTACTGTCCTTCTGATGATATGCTTTGTTGTCTCATCAACTGCTATCGGCTTCCTACCGGCAGTTTTCTTTACACTCTTCTTAGACAAGTTCTCATGGTTTTCACTTTTTCTGTCACTAAGAAGTCTGTAAATTGTTGCTTTACTTATGCCTGTCATATTGGCACATGTAGAAACTAGATTTCTAACAGTACTTAGAGGCATTTGATGTACAAGTGCATCATGTACGTTTAGTACTATAGTCCTTGCTTTAAAATCTAAAACACCTTTGCACACTACGGGGCTAAACTTTGATATTCTTACAACAAAAAATGCGCAACAATACTGAAAAATAAATTAAGTTTTTAGGATATATCTACATTATATACCATAAAATATAACTACCTGTTTGGATTTAAGATTGCACAATTTAGGTACCTATAATACTTATACCTCCATATTTACCTACCTAGACAATATCTACTTATAAGGGTTAAAAAGAACTTGTTCATTAGGTACTTAAGTAATTCAAAGCATTTATGGCTAAAATTGGCCTATTTCTTGCACTATTAAATAAACCCAACAAATGAAAACATGCAGGTCTTAATGTACTTGAAAAGTGGGACGCCAATGGTTTACGACCGTTTTATGGCTATCGACCCTTTCGTGTGCTCCTACGGATTAAGAAATGGACTATAGAGTATTCTATTTAAAATAACAAAATTGCTACTACTTTTTGGTATAAGCGGCAACGCTGCATCGCTAAAATATTATTAATTGTTAGATCACTAGCTAAAACCCATGATGCTAAATTTTCAAAAAAAATTTATTTTCCATTCTCCGTAAACGTCTAAGGTACCATCAACCATCAATCACCCTATATATTGTCTGCATTTCCAGAACACCTGATGCTGATGTACATGAATTCTGTCAAAAATTACGGAGCTTGCTAGAATCCCTACCTTTAAAAGTAAATTAATATTACGTCAAAAGTCAAAAATACTTTTTTTAATCTTTTTAATTTCTACACAAGCGATACCAAATGCTTGTGTAGAAATAGCAAAAAACCATGAGAACAATTTTTTGCTTTAAAGATATGTTTTTTGCCTTTAGAATAAGATATATCTATTTCTATTTTTTATTTTTAATTAAAATCTAACACCAATAAGTAAATATGACAACAGAGAATTGGTGAATATGTTTATAAGCAAAACACCCTATTGCCCCTAAGCACATATTGAACTCAAACAAAGTTCTTGTTTACTGATTTTAGTCTTTCATTATTCTAAGAAATTAATATCGTAATCGTAATCGAAAATAAATCGTAAAGAAAATAATTTATTGTCTTTTTTAACGTCAGGAGTAATTTTTAATATGTTCATGTCACGATTCATTTGCTGTTGATTTTACCAACTATATAGACCATAGTATCATTAGAAAATAAACTAATGTTTGATTTTTAAGCCACCGTAACGATATCTTTATATATAATGCAATTTATTATTGATTGACCTAGAACAGTTTCTTGGGGCTCACCGACATGGACATTTACAGTTTCAAACATAGGATTATTAACCTTCTCACGTTGCAACCAATTACATAAATAAAGCTTATACTATTTTAAAACGTTACGCTTAATTCCTTTGTGCTCTAACTTACCTAATAAGATATTTCTATCAATATTTTGAAATACGTTCTTAAAATACAAAAACATAGCTAACACATAATTCTCAGAGATAATTGCCTTTGAAAAATTATCACAGATACCCAAAACAACAGATTTATAGGAGTGTCGTACCCCAAAGCCAGATTGATTAGGAACACTATTTTCATAGAACTGGTGTAATTGCTCTTTTACACATACTTCTAAGACCTTTTCATATATCGAAACAGTATTGATATTGGCAAAACTCATTACATAACTTAGAATCTAGCACCTTTGGGTCAAAAATTACTGTTGGTACGTTCCAGGTCTAACAACCGATTTTTAGCAACATAAAAGACACCAGAAAGAATCTGTTTGGAGATGTTTGGAGATCTTCTTCCCCGCATACATTTTTTAGGTCATTAACTACTTGTCTCAACTTAGCTTAGCTTAGACATTGTTTTAAAACTCGGGACACTATTAGTTGAGGTTGTTCTTCTTGGGGTACTGGTAACGATATGTGGTTGTTGCATATTTTAAAGAAGCTCATTGTGACTATCTGAAAATTGATTAAATCGTTGTACAGTTGTTGTCTCGTCAGAATTAATCCATGTTTCAAAAAAAATGTTATTCGGTATGGCTTGAGTTTTACCTTCCAAAAGAGATTTTCCAAACTCCTTGAGATTCATAATTTTACTCATGATAGCTTTTCGCTTTGCTTTATAATGTCCATATGTTTTCATTTTTATCTAAAATGGCTCTTTTTAGACACATTTTGTTTTAGCTCACTGCAATAGATAAAATGAAAGCTTTTTCTTATGAATTGAGATCTCAAATTTTAAAGTTTCTGTATTTACTAACAATATGGTATTACAGGTGATCTTAGTTATAATATTTCATATATCTCTTAAGAGTTGTTATATTTGGAGTTGCTATATTTTATTGATCATAGGTAATGAAATGGTTACTGATTTTTAGTGTTAAATAAATTTTATAAAGCAAATTTGTGACACTACATAGTCAATAAGTGTCTAGCACTACTACAGTACCTACCACTATTCTTATAGACGTTTTTACAGTTTGTGCAGATCCACTGGAAAATATGAGATATTTCATCTTATAGACATAAAATGGGTTTTTAAGTAAATCGACATTAAAATCATCCAAAATATTAAAATAGCTCACCTGATCTAGGTAATCTTCGAAAACCTGAATATAGATAGGAAACATCTTGCTTTTGTGGAGCATGATATAATGCAAAACACAAATACTTTACACCAAACAAAGCCACTTCCAGGGACAACAACCAAACAATTTTCAATATAATGCATATTTCCTAACTTGCACCAGATATCATTTCTTACAAAAGCAATTACTCTTCCTCTTCTATTATTTTCTATTCTACACTGTTCTATTTTATACCCATCAATATTAAGTTCACGGAGTTCAGTATTTTCTAAGACATGGAATTTACCGAAGAACACGATCTTCAGTTGCCAGTTCTTTAATAGCATAATTATACCATCCTTATTATTTAAAAAGTCCTGGGAGTTTAAATAGACAATGCTAGAGTTGTATATAATAGTTGAATTTAATCGCTATTCACTAAATTTAATTCGTTGGAAGACCTCAGTCTTTTTATATAACTAAATAATGGCTTTATTTGTACTTTTGAATAGTGTACATAGGCGAAGTCTAGTCAAAGGCTAATCTACTTAACTTATTTAACAAATTTAGATAGCACAACAGAAAGAAAAAAAAGAAAATTAACATTTATACTGGTAACACTAATAGTAATATAAAAATAAACAGATATACACCCATTGGTCCAAAAATCAAAAATTATAAAAATAAAAAATACCTACTGACAATTTAGCTATTCTGTTTAGTTAAAAAATGCAGCTTTAGTTTTTTCTTAAAGCTCGCCACTGACATTTATTTTATAGGATTCGGAACAAGGTCATTGTAAATTGCCACAGAATTTACCATGACCTTGACAAAAGAAGGCTGTTTGATATCTGGGACTTGACAACTTATTTATAAATCTTAAATTTGCTTTATGTATATTTTTCCTAAAAATAAGTTTTTCGCGGAGATAGGGAGGAGTAGACGACGCTAGCAGTCTATGCACAAAACCGCCAATTGCAAAGATAATTGATTTTCCACTCGCAACCAACCAAGTTCACATAGCCTTGCAGAGACACAATCATACTTTCTCATTCCATAAATAAATCTGCAGCATTGATGTTGTAGCTTTTGCAAACAGTACGCAGTGATTTTGTCTAAACATGGAAAATAAACAATATTGCAGTAATTCATAATATGTAGTACTAAAGACTCGCACAGTTTTTTCCTTACTTTAAAATTCATTATATTTCTGTTTGCATACAATGGCTTTGAAGAATAGTATAACTTTTTAATGACATCAGAAAAGTGTAACTTAAAGCGCAATTCATCATTTAAAAGCAATCCAAGATTTTTTTCACAATTAACCATACTTAGTTGACTACTCCCACAAAAAGTTTTAAACCGTCCAATGCAAATCTTTTTTTGTTCTTAGAAGTAAAGCACATAACACAATACTTTGAAGAATTGAGTCTTTAATTATTTTGAGAGGCAAACAAGAAAATTCTAGAAAGATCGTCGTTTATTTTATTTGAAGCCTCTATTACAGATTTAGCTTTAAAAGAATGACAAACTTGTGTATCATCTGCAAACCTCTGGATTCCTGGACCCATGGAGGTCCCAAAACAGATCCCGGAGGTACTCCAGACGTTATATATTTGGTATTTGAAAAAATTTGATCTTCCAAGACCACCATTTGCTTTCTGTTGGATAAGTAGTATCTAAAAAACATTTGAGAAACATTATTAAAGCCATAATAAGCCAATTTTGCTAAAAGCAAATGATGATCCAAGGTGTTAAATGCTTTGGAAAAGTCAAGCATTATAAGTGCTGTGGAGTCACCTTTATCCATTGCAGAAAATATCTCTTGGGTAACGTTTAGTAAGACAGATGTCGTGCTATGTTGTTTTCTAGACCCAGATTACTTAAGTTGAATAATATTATTGGAGGTGAGAAAGTGATAAATTTGTGGCTGTATAAACTTTTCCAAAACTTTAAAGATGACTCAGATAATTGAAATTGGTCTGAGGTCGCAGAAATTGGATTATTAATTTTAGCCACAGGTGTTAAGAGAGAAATTTTCCACATACCAGAGAAATACTCAGTTTTTAGGCAACATTTCATACTATGCGTATTATGTGGTAGCTTTAGAATACAGTGTTGCAACATACTGACGCTGATATTGAATCACAATCGTGTGCATTTGATTTTAGGTTTAGGAATATTATAGAAACTTCCTCAACTTTGGCTAATCGAAATAAAAAATTTAGATCATGCTTAAACCGCTTGTTCTGAAAATTAGCAACTTCTTCCCGGCAACTACCTAATGGACTATAAATTGAAGCGAAATAGTCATTAATTTTGTTTGAATCTCGGAGATTTAAAGGAATAGAACGATTAGAGACATTTTTTAGAATAAGATTATTAATAGCTCTCCATAACTATTTACTATCTCTGATGTTCTGATGAAATTGCAAATAATTTCTTTTTTCTTACCACAAGATTAGGCATCTGTTTATAATATGCCCAATCTACCAAATTTTAAGACTTTTTAAAACTTGACAATGCCTTATTTTTTTCTTTTATAAAAAGCTGCACATTTGCTTGTTGTTATCCACGGGGTATAAGGCTTAGCAGAAATTCTATATGACTAACATTTATTGATAACAATCATCTGAATTAAAATTCTACTTTTGATTTGAGCACATTTATTGCATACTCTTACTGCATTTTCTTAAATTCGTTTAGGTACTTTAAATATTTTAATGTTCGTTCCATGCCGTTTATAAAATAAAAAAGTGACTTTAACTACCTGCAAAACCAATTTAATGTTATTATTATTATTATTAATTTATTATTATTTTTATTATTATTATTATTATTATTAAGACTTTATTTGCACAGTTTAAGTAAGATTTACAAATAATTATATCCTAAATATAATTGTACTAATGTGAACGAGAGATATAGAAAACCTATACAAATAGGTCCATCTACCCAAGTTCTCTCTTCTTCTTCTTAATCCAAGAAAACATTCTTACAAAACATAAATAAATATATATTATCAATAGGGCATATTTTAAAATAGCAAATAGAAAGGAGACAGATTTAAAAAGTTTGAAGAAAAAAACGTTTGAAGAATCTAATATTTATAATATGTACATGCGATCTATAGATAATTTTATTGTAAACATATATAGGTATCTTATAAAATAATAACCTATCATAAAAAGATGCACAGTGCACTGTACGCCTGGTTTCTATTTTAAGCCAGTTTGTTTCAGAGAGTTTATAAGAAATTCTTTCATATTTACGGATTCCATAGATATACCGCAAACAAGAATTTTGCACTCCTTGCATACGGTTTTTTTTTTTAATTTGTGTCAAGCAGTTTCCATAATCTCCACAGTCAAACACAGATAGAACGAGAGCGTTAGATAAAATTATTTTTTATCTTTGTGATAGAATTTGTCGATTGGTGTATAATAATTTAAGTCTAAGATAAGCTTTTTGGATACAATGAGATATGTGCTGGTCAAATCGTATTTAACTGTCAAAAGTAAGACCAATATTTTTTATATTTTTCTTTATTTCTAAAGGCACGTCACTTACCCTAACATTAATCTGATTTTTAATAATTTGCAAATTTTTAGAACCAAATATTAACAAACAACGCGTGGATTTAGATAAAGAGAATGCTATAGGAAAATAGATCTTAAGTTTTCTAATTCTGTATTGATACATTGAAGCGATTCACGTGCTTGCTCTTTAAAAAACGAGTAATATAGTTGCGTATCATCCGCATAGTAGTGAACCTTACATGTTTTTATTATTTTATTAATATTTGATGTATTTATGGCATATAATAATGGACTTACAACCGATCCCTGAGGGACCGCGCAGAGAATATGCCGTGAGCTAGATAACATTCCATAAATCCTAACATGCTGACTTTTTCTTGTTAAAAACTGTTTAAAAAAACTGAATCGCATCTCTTTTAAATCCTACATAAGATTAAATGGCCAATAATAAATTATGATCTATACTATCGAAGGCTTTGGTGTAATCTAAAAGTATTAAAATTTTAATTTTTCCATGTTGGTGGCCGTCAAAGTATCATCTGTTATATGAGCCAAAGCAGGAAAATAGCTATGGCTTTTTCGAAGTCCAGACTGCACATCCGGTAGTATTTTATTATGTTAAACATGTTTGGTCATTTGGTGGTGACTAATTTTTTCTAACACCTTAGCCAAACAAGGTAGAACACTACTGGCTAACTGGTCTTAGATCCTTATAATCTTTTGGGTCACTACACTTGGGCAAAAGTGTTATTATAGCACATTTCCATTGACTTGGAAAAGTTGAGATGTGCTATATAAGGTAAAAGAAAAGGACAACACAAATAAATAATCCTTACATCCAACTCATCGGATCCTATCGCTTTGTACTTAATCTCTGAGATTAATTTAAGAATTTTAATTTCTGAGACGGGTAAATTTTAAAAGGGATTGTTTTCCCTAAAATTAGTTTTATAAAAATTCATGACATCTTTATTATTGACTGGGTTTTGTGGAATACCAGACATTAAAAAATTATTTATTTCATTAGGATTTTTTAAGAGATCAGGTCTGAAATGCCTGCTATTATGTTTAATTCCATGACAAGATTTTCGTAAGTGCTTTTTTTCTTGTAAATAGATCACAAACTAAAAGAATTTCCACATGTCTATGAAATTATATGCCTATTTGTATATTAATGTAATAAAAATACGTACCGAAATCTTGCAGGCGGTTGAAAAATAGTATTTGCCTAAAAAATTCACTTCAATTTTAATAATAATTTTGTTTCAATCTTCTAGGCCTTTCTTATAATATATTAGCTATGCTATAAAGTTGAAAAGAGAAAAATTAAATGATGTTAAATTTTGGAAAATTTCTCTAAAAAAACAATTTTCTTTACTTCGTTCAGGCATTTTTTATATATTTTTATTGGTTGCTCCAGGCGGTTTAATAAACAAAAAATTACTTAGACTGTCTGAAAAAAATACATGACGTGCAAAAAAATCTTATATTTCTAAATGTTATAAAATTATATATGGGTATGGCGGAGTTAGATTTAGCAAACGTATTTAATTGTTTTGTAGCCAATTTTTTACCCTAAGAATATTTTTAACCACACATAAGCACGGCAGCTATTTGTCAGGTGAGCAGGGTAGTGGGCGGATGATCCTTCGCGTCCTTACACCTACTCCGCCCTGGACGCCACTTAATTTATTGCTAGTTTAATTTACAAAAAACGATGTTATTTATAATTAAGAAAAATTAAGAAAACTTAATTATTTCATAAACAAATTTTCTTACAGTCTAGTGCTGTCCCCAAGTAAAGCTGGTTTTCCCAAACAGTGTTATGTATTTACTACAATGACGTTATAATAAATAGTAAGTTCTACACTAATCACTACAGAGTTTTAATAAAAATAAACCATAAAATATTCTAAACTTTTCCTGTTATAGTCCTATGGGCACAAGGTATTAACGAATAATAATTAATTACTATTTTAGAACCTAGGAAAATTCATGAACTTTCTACGCAGGGGATAAGTACGAAGTATTCACGTACCATGAATTATTATAATAAAGTAAGCCGTAGACAACAGGACTATTTACATAACTGAGAATGTAGTATTCTAAATCCGTTTAGCTCGGATGTAGCTACCCTTGAATTAAACAATAAAACTTTGATCAAATTAAAAGGTTTTCTCTAAAACTATTTAGAAAACTAGTAAATTAATCTACTATACTAGTAGAGAGTAGCTTGGAATTTTTGTTTTTAGACAAAATGTGAAGGTAACTACAACTATAATAAATTTAGAACGAACTTGCCAATATTGTTCCTCGTTGGGTCATATACTTCTCGACACAATTGGTAATTGATGGTGAGGTCTTAAAGACTTGAAGATCATATGGAGGTTGAAGTATTAGTAGCAGCCTTCTATCTCATGTTATTTATAGTCCAGCTTTAGCAACCAACTAAGGAGAATAGGAAATAACCAGAGGAACTAACGCAATCAACAATCCGCTGAACTAAGTAGAGATTTAGAAGGCATCTAGAGATCTTCAAGAGATTTTAAAGAGATCATAGAGAAATGAGAAACAAAGTGGTGAGAATTAAAAAGGAAACAACGGTATATGAATAAATTACCCTTAAAAATTAGTTTTCTGACTAAAATATAATTTTGTGGCGAAATATCAGCATGAGCAATGCAGAACGTAATAGGGCAGCAGTAAATGAATGGATAATCTTTAAATAAAGAGAAATTGACCTTTAAATTAGATTCTATAAAAATGAACCATGTGCTACTTGCATGATGTCAGAATTCCAGAGGAACACATAAATAATTCACGTCCCCGTAAAAAAAATTCAGCAAATAGAACAGACTTAACTGCAAGCAGTTTAAGTTTAATCATTCACGGATCCCGAAAGGAAAACTTTGTTACTTGGTTTGCCCGTCTTTTACTTTTACTTTCCCTTTTTTAAAGGATAGGTCGCAAGGAACGACTATCAGATCCTCCTGTCGAGGTGCAAAAGAAAAGATTATGGAAAAATTACGGCGAGGAAGACCTTGGTAACCAATGTTGTCAATGCAAATATTGAATATAACAAAAATTTGCAGGAAGGGTCGGATCAAATAGTAATCCGGGAAACACAGGGAAGTACTTAAATAAAAACCACAGAAACCAATACTAATTCTATAATAGGGGCTCTTAGTGGAATCCTGACCGAATTATATTTTAATAACCAGTAGGTAATATCAATATTTTATTAACAATTCAAAACAATTATCAAGGTATTAATTAGTTATTTTCCGCAGTACCCCGAAACCTAAGCATAGATCAAAATTGACCTTCCTACCGCAAAATTTGCGAAAGTGTCTACCATTTATTAAGTGGCTATTACCAAAACTATACCGGCTTTGGTCGTGTTTATTTTGATAAGTTAGATTAAGAAGACTAAATACAATAGTAATTTGATAATTGTAAATTTAATAGATAGAGGTAGTAGACAGATTGAATTAATTAATTTATAGTATTTAAATTATTAAAATTTATTGGATTTCTGCAACCTACTACACACGAGTTTGATAATAAATATTTCATCTTTAATATGGTGCGGGTGCCCTCTTGCCACTAATTATAAATAAAATTTAAACCTTATACAATAATAAATAGGTAAATTACATAAAATTAAACAAACCAAAACTTGTAGTATTTTTAAGAATATCATCATATGAGAACAAAAAAAATGATACAGGTTTAACAATCAAGTATTAACAATAAAATTTTATAAAATATATTTTATGCCATTCGGATGCTGTCAGGATTCAGTGCCACTTTTCAAAAACCTTAGTATTCGAATAAAAAATGTAGATTTTAATATAAAAAGGTCGAACAAAATCAAATATTTAGGTATATTTTTTGACGCAAATCTCAAATGGCATAATCACATTCAATATATAACTAATAAAATAAGATATTTTGTTATTAAATTTAAAAAACTAAAAAAGTATTTTGATGAGAAATATTTATTATTTATTAAATGCAGCACTTATTTAACCACATCTAAACTATGGTATTTAAGATTGGGGCGGAGCACTAAAGATTCATTTACACCCATTGGAAATTGTTCAAAAATAGATTTTAAAAATTGTTTTAGATAGAAACAAACAATTATATACACAGAAAGCGGAATTTTGGATCGCAAAGATCAAAAGCGGAACTCTTTTTTCAAATCATTGTGATAAGGCAATATAAAAAGAAAGTTACTTTTTCAAATATTTCACATACTCACGACTTAAAAAAGCTGCAACGGATCACTGCCCAAAGTCAATACAACACTTGCTCAATGCAGCTACTGGTATATTAGCCCAAAAATTTACTGGTCTTCTTAGTGTAAGAAGGTTTAAAAGCTTTAGGCTTCAATTAAAAGAATGAATTCTAAAAAATAGAAGATTTAAAATTATATTGATTTTAAAAACTCTTAAGACAAGAAAAAATGAAACTCAAAATATTTTTAATAGATCAGGTAGAAAAAAAATTAAGGACAATTTTTCCATCATTGATAAAGTTGAATTCCAAATACGAAAAAACTTATAATATTTTTATTTTACTTTATTATATTTACCTATCTTATACTATAATACTTATCTTATTTTTTCTTTTTGAAGATATACAGTTTGAAAAATCAAATGAAAAATGTATCTACTTGTTAGCTTCGAAAACCTATTCATCTCTTTAATATATATTATATTTTTTTTTAATGGTTAGTGAAGGGATATAGAAAATTTTAGTTGTTTAGATATTAGACATTTTTATGTAATCGTAGAAAAAAATTATGTTTAAGGTAAAGAGGTATCCTTTTTTTCTTTTCTTTATTATTATTATTATAGTTTTTCATTGTCTCATGCATTTGAAATAATTAATTAATCTTAAGCAATTAAAAAGGAATTACCGCAACTCAAAACCTGAAAAAAATCTCTGCTTTAAATTTTCGATAATTCATCTTAAGCCGGATTATATTTTATTGCTCATTTTAAATATAATTCCTCTAAAATTATAATTTTTCTTTTGAAAAATTATGATTTTTTCTAAGGAATATCTTTATATTATTTTATGTTGAGAAAAAAAATTATACCTACAAAAAAGCAATAGGGCTCAAATATTAAAGTTTTTAATCTTTTATGCTTTTAGTATTTAATTTTCCATTTTAAGTATTTAATTTTCCATTTTTCCACAAAAATATCCAAGCGAAAAGTCTTTTTTTAAACATGAAAAACGAGTTCAATAACTATGGGATCTGCTTTTGAGGCTCATGTGCTCGGTACCTTTTCAACTCACTGTTTATATTACAGAAAAGATCAAGTCAAGCTCTTTGTAAAGCAAGTAACCAAAAGCCTTATCGTCCTGTTTTTTATAGGCATAGTTTGTACTTTATGTCTCTTTATATATTTTTCAAATAACTACTACGGCTTTTAAAAAAACACAGGCCTGAAATTATTCAGGTACTGCTTATAGGACACGGCTTCAATAGCATCCAATTACCTATTCGAAACTCTGAACAAATTGAAAATTCTTTTGTTTATATGTGCAAAAAATATTTAATCTTCCTTTTGAAGCTCGACTGAGGCTTCTCTTAGTGATAGTCTGCCCTGATAATAGTTGTTGGCTCTTCTTTATTCCTATAACCTATTTTTTAGTGGAATTGATAATGGAAATATATTTTTTATTATAGACCTAACTACTTGCCAACCATATTGACACATTTGATAAAATTATTAATGTTCCCTTTTGAATATATCTTAGGTTAAGAACGGCTTTGTCCATAACTAATAACACAAAATAGCAACTTTTTTTTCCATAGGATCTAAATATTCTTGAAGTGCCGAAGTTTCTCATTTTTTGACCCAACAATTATCCTTCAAATGACCAAAATCTCAGAAACTGGAAATAATGCGACCTTTTATATAAACTCATTTGCTTTTCAATTACGAATATCTCAAAAAATCGTTAGAATGAATATGAACAGGCCCTTAGATTTTCATGAGAACTTTGGATTTTTTCTATATATGTAGCACCCCAATTTAAAAAATGCATGATATTGATAGTGTACTCATTATACTTTTATAAAATTCTTCTTTTTTATACAAATATTGTGCAAAATTTGGAACCAACTCTAACTCGGTTGTGCAGACACGGGACACTCACAACCTCAATATAATCAAACATAATACACAAAAGCCTATAATAAAATACCACGCCATATAAAATCTATTAAAACGTACAGGTATTTTATTTTAATGTTAGAACAACTTAACACGTTAACTGCCATGTGTACCATATATGCACACAGTCAATTTTTATTCAGCACCATGTGTACCACCAGTGGACACGGAACTTCTTACCTTCCAAGCCATGTGTACATGGGGCGGCCATATTAAGCGTTGATTGAAATGTATGGATTGGTCTGGCGTAGGAAATAGTTTGTTTGAGAATGGCTCGGGAATATTTTTGTTTTTCAAAATAATATGACATAAAATATTGACGTTTTTAAATGATACGTTTATTTTTTCAATGGGCAGTAATTTAACATGTAAAATTGTTATTTATAATTATAAAATAAACAAACTAATTTTAAAAACAAAATACTTCAAAATGAAAAGATTATTTTATATTTTTAAAAACATGTTTTTGGAAAAAACAGTCCATACAAATAAAAATATTTTCGTCACAACCTAGACATACGTAGGAAACTCTTTTGGTATTTTTTACAGCATAATTACGCTCCTGTTCTTGTGAGTTTTTTTCGTAGCAATATCTGCACCTGCCTCTTTTTAGCTTTTTCTCGTTATCTGTCTTTTCAGAAACTTTGTGCTCTTTTAAGGGATTCATTGGGATTGGCGGTACTGCCGTTTCCAAAAGTTGCATGGCAAGATTTTCTTTGAAAGTCGTTATTGAAATTTTTTTCTCGTTAATTTTAATGTACAGATTTAAGGCATTTACGACTGAGGTACCTGTGATAAATTCAAAGGCCAATTTTGTGTACCATTTAATTGACTTTCTAAAAGAATTTGAATAAGCTGACATTTGGTCTGACATATCAACAAATGATTTGGCCTTATTATAGTCGCTTATTGTAGAAGGTTTGAGCCTAGGACCCTCTCTATGGTGTACTTCATTTAGTTCATCTGTATGTTTTGCGGATAAGAAGAGCACGTCCCTCTTGTCATGCCACTTCATAACAACAAATTTATTTTTGTTTTGTTTTGCAACAATTTCCCCTTTTTTTAATTTTGCATCAACTACAGACTTTGGTAGGTTTCTTCTGTTTTTACGAATCGTTTCAACTAGATGAGTTGATCTATTTTGCAAGTTTTCCGCAAGAGGAATAGAGGTATACCAATTGTCTGCAAAAAGGGTCCGGCCACTATCAAGCAATAGTTGCAACATTTCCATAACAATAGATTCCGCAACCGATTGTCCATTTATTTTATCTTTACCACAATATACTTTCAGGCTGTAAGCAAATCCTCCATCTAGACATACTTTATAAACTTTAATGCCGAACTTATGTCGTTTTCCTTTTATATACTGTCGAAAGGATAATTTACCTCGGAAAGGTATCATGGTTTCATGATGCAAAGAGAGTCTTCTGGAATAATGCAGAAAGAAGCTTTCTTGTTCAGCATATCAACAAGGCATTGAATTTTATGAAGCCGGTCATTGAGAGGACAGTCTTCATTATTTGCCAAATGAAATATACGTAAAAGCAGCTCAAATCTATTCCGCGGTAAATATTTTGATATTTCGTTTTTATATAATGGAGGTTTGCGCCACTAATCTTTTAGTAATGGTTTTTTTATCCAATCCCATCCAAATTAAAATAGCAATAAATGTTCGTATTTCATTATAATTAGTATCCACCCATACATTTAGGCGAGAATATTGGCCAATATTTTCATTCGTTATTGCAAGAATAATTTGCTGTTCCGCGTATCTATTTATTTCGACAACGATCTTATTAATAACATCGTCGGATACAAGTAATTCAAAAAAATGAAGTTGATCCTTACCGCGCATTTGGGTCTGCAAGGCTAATGAAATTCATTGGTAGAGTGAATGTCGAATGTCGATTTCCTGAAGCTGGTCTCCACTCCGGTCTTCCATCATTGCCTGAAAAATCTATCTATGTCTATATCTAACTGAGCAGATGTTGAAGGCTCGGAAGTATCTAAAAAAATGGAGGGTAGTGTATAAGAAGATAATCATTACTAGGAAGAGAAAATATGAATTTTAGACGTTAAATTTGATATAAGACATAAGTATTCCACTTACTTTCGTACGCGAGTTAGTATATTGAAACTTTTTACAACACTGTTTTTTTCTAATGACATTTTAGAAAATAAACTATGTATATAAAATGGAATTGCCAAACCTCCTACGTACATACTTCATCTTTTTCTTTTTAGGGCGGTCTTCTTCAGAACTGCTTGAAGATATCTCGCCGGCCAAATATGTCGGATTAGAATCTGAGATATTTAAAAACTCGTCACTCATGTCGAGGTCTCTATAAATCTCTATTTCGTCTGCTGCAGCCTCCACTGCTTGTTGCATCTCAGTATCAGAAATAATTCTTTTCTTTGCTGCCATTGCTCCTCCAAATTATAGCCCACAAAACAATATGTTTTTACACCGATTTTTATAGAAAGAATGGCAGAAGAAGGCAACAAACATAAAATGCACGTGGTATTTGCGCTTCTAGTGAAAACCGTACAACTGCTGCCATCTGTCCAGGCGAATCAACATTGACTTTGTACGTGTCCAGATAAGGTACACATGGCACACGACATCAAAAAATAAAACCTGTACAATCTGGTGCCATGTGTACCATATTTGGACTCAGCTTTTTTAAACTAAAAAAAGCAAAAATTACATAAATTTTTACACATGCGTTCGTTCGTTTTGATGCACACAGACACTGTTGTTAAAAAAAAAGTTACGTGGCCCGTAGCACCCGGTAATTTTTTTTGTAATTGGGACTGGCAGTTAACGTGTTAAATAGTACTATTTTATTTTAAATTAATTGAATTTATGAATCTTTTTACCTACGGTTTTTACTTTATTAATAATATTTAGTAATAGTTTAGTTAAGTCTATTTTAAAGTTGTGACGTATACTAGGCTTCTTGTCGAACCTTTATATGAAAATTATCAAATAAACAGAAATTTACATAGGACTTTGGAAAATCCCAGAATTTCAACAGTAAAAACTTGTAAACCATAAACCGACAGTTTATGCCTAACAATTAACCTATTTTAATTTTTTTCTAGATTTTTGACTATACTCAGTACTACCTGGACCTCTCTCAAGCCAACAAACACTTCTCGGCCGACTGGACAGTCGAATATAACTTCACAACTTACTACGAAGTCAATCAAATAAACGCCCTCAATTTACATAATTTAGCCAAAAAATTCGTCAACGGAGACCCAGATGGAAATATTTTATTTGAAAAGTACGTGATATGTTATAGGTATTTCTTCTTTTATGTTAACTTGAATTTTAGATATTACAAGGCAAACACGGTTAAGGTTATTTCACATCCTAAAGACATGTACGACTTAGGGTGCATTCACAACCACTTTTGCGCCATCACACAGGTGGATTTTATTGGTTTTGAGGAATGTTTGATAAGGACTTCGATGATCAGGTCACAGGGTAAACAATTAAGTATATCGCTTTTAGTGTTAAATTTTTTGTTAATATGGAATATTAGGGTTTTATATGTTTAAGATATTGTTACAATATATATCTATGTATATAAATGGATATTTGTTCTATGTAAGGTGGAGAAACGCGTTAAAAGTGTATAGCTTTGGAATTATATAGTATTTTTTAATTATATTTACTATATTCCAATTGTATGCATTTTTAAATGTATATACAGGGTGTTAAATTTGTTATCTGGCATTTGAAAAAGTTTAAATTTATACGTCCAATACGAAAGTGTTGTAGAAACTGAAAAATAGCACTAATGGGTAAAACTTCTTTTAGCTGAAAATATCTTTGTCTCAATAAATTATATATGGAATTGTTGCTCAAAAATCGCTTTACTTTTAAATAAATACATCGGAAAATCAGATTAACAGAATGTAATATTCAAGGCGATCGAAAGCTTTCGAGATATCGAGAAAACCATATAAAAGGTGTTTCAAAAAGCCAAATTTTAGTGTTCAATAAAACGTGGTTTGCCGTAGCAAAGTATTAACATACATAAAAAATTAATACACTCATAGAAAAATGATACGACCAGGAGCAAACTCGTGAAAGATTGTTAATGTTTTTAATAAAACCACATTTCACAAAGATCAGTAGCTTCTAAATAAGGCACAAGAAACTGTGTAGCACGATAAAGTTCGAGATTCTCCATTACTGCATTACCTTCTTTGTTTTTGAAGAAAAATGATTAACATATTTCGCCAAACCATAATGTTTACCACATAAGTAATCCGTTGTTGTTGCATTGCTTTCTGATGAAACATTCGTGGATTTTCTAAGCCCCAAATACGAAAGTTTTGCCTGTTAATAAAACCTTTGAGGTGAAGATGAGCCTCATCACTAAAAATAATTTTGTTTGTAAAATTAACAGGTTGCTCAAGGATCCAACTAGTGAATTATCTTTGCTGTTTATGGTCAGTAAGAGTACAGCTGTAAATTTTTATTTAAGCTGTAAAGCTGTAAATTTTTATATAAGTTTACCTAAGAGTGTCTGTTGAAAGGTCCAATTCTTATATCTGACGACGAATTGACGTCTCTGGCCTTTCTAACATACATCACTACCCGAACCAGTACTTTTTAATTTTTTGGTAATTTTTTTCACAGTAGATGAATAATGAACATTATTTTGACCGAACATTGGATATACCTTACGAATAGTGGCAATTAAACTTTTGCCATTTTGATATTAATTTTTTACAATCAGGACTCGTTGTAATGCTCCATGTTTACTTATTCTCATCTATTAACTTTGATCTTTCACGTCACTAGCATGTGACATTATGACTATTTAACATGGCGCGAAATTTAAATCTTGAGTTCTTAATGAAACACCTTTTATCACATTAATTTTTAAATTATTATTCATAAATTTATACCGGGTGGTGCACCACCAAGTTGACCGTAGGAGATCCCATATAGATTATGATACTTTAAAATATTGGCTTCCCTGTATATTCTACAGAAAAACTGTAAATTAGACGTTTTAAAAGGTGCAAGTAAGATAAGCCACCATACCAAATTTCAGTACTTTTTATTAAGTGATTTTATAAATAAATGCAATTACTTACAAGCAATAAACAAGAAAACAATCAAAAAAGTATTCAAAATAAATATAACAAATTTTTTTGTACCAATACAGTAATTAAAGTAATAAATTAATTCAACTTTTTTTAATGCTGGTTCAGTTTGATTTTGCAAGAGTTCCAAATATGGCAAAAATGGATCTCCTCCCAAAGATTTTTCCAAAAAAAAAAGGTCCATTAATTTTATGATCAAAAATACCAATCCAAACAATTACCTTCTGAGGGTACTGGGTCCTTATCTGTGTTCATTTTCTTTATTCCTCTATTTAAGGTAAAGGTGCATTTGTCCATAAAATAAACATTTCATAAAAAATCCATTTATTCATCCTTTCCATAACTTCAAAATAGAAATCTGCTCAGAGTTCATCGCCGTGATGTTTTTGATATTAAAAGTAATAGAATTTATATTTTTTTAGTCTGCGCAATACTGTACTATGGTCTTTCCCTTCTTTAAGAATTCTGCTGCTAATTCCTTAATTTTCTTCGACATAAGATAACATTTTAAAATCTAAACTATTTTCTCCAGTTCTGCTATCATTATTGTTTTGCTCTAAGCATTTGCATTTACCAATTACTGTACCCTAAGTCTCAAAGTTATTAACAATATTCTGCACTGTTTTACTTGGAAAATGCTTCCCAGGGAAATTCACAGAGTATATTTCGAAAACTATTCCCTATTTAGTATCATTCAAACATCGTTATTTTCTCTTAATTAGTGTAATAAGTATTTATACTGACCACTAAATAAATAACTTTGTGATAACATTTGGATAATTTGGCTGGTGGTAGTTTTTTAAATAAATTCTAAATCGCTTATTACAAAGTAATGAAATTTGGTATGGTAGCGTATCTTACTTACACCTTTAAAAAAGCTTAATACGATTTTTTTGTAAACTGTACAGAAGAGCCAATATTTGAAAGATGCACTATTCGATATATAATATATGTTATTGTAATAAGATTATAGGTGCATTTTCATGAAAGTCTAATGAAAAATTCAAGAAATTTTAATTGATGATGATCACTTAAAGAGGAAACGTTGTACAAGAAATTTGACAAGTCTTGCCTTCAAGGTGACAATGACGGTATTAAGCATTTTTAGATAAATGAACGCTTTTGCAAAATTTTTATGAAAATTTTATATTTTTTTCTTTATTTTAATTTAGTTTTTGAAACTCTTACGGTATGCGGTGATTTTCACATTTTACTAGAATATTTTAACATCCTGTATTTGGTAATAAAGGTGAGTAAGTCATATTAAGAACCAAAAATTTTAAAAACTATTATAGACTGGTTTTCAGTAAGTTTTATATAATATTTATGTAAATATGTGTATATTATCTCAAAATAAAGGCTTAAATTATATACTTTTTGTTTTATTTTTTAGAAAGAACATAATTTTTACCACATTTTCAGGTCTAAATTACTTCAATTTTTACTATAAGTAATTTGTTTTCCCTTGAGAGTCCTCGTATTTTTACATTTACCAGCAGATGAAATTCTCCTTTAATGAAAATATTATCCATATTGTTTATATGATTAAGATTTTAGCCTAAAATAGAATGTTTGATTTAAATGAATTATGTTAATATTTTAAATAGCTTAAAAGTTATACAGACAAAGTCCAAAGTCCAAGAATAACTAAAAAATGAAAATATTCAATTTATAAAAAAAAATCTAAGCCTTGCATGAAAAACTGGGTCTAACTTAAAGAGTGCTAAGCCGATAAAAATTATTTTTCAGAAAGAGCATTTTATTTTAATAGAAATTTTGATTTACTCGATTAAAAATTCATGAAGTAAAAAATTGTAAATTTAGTCAAAAAATTACCCCGATACCAAAATTGTTCTATTTATTTAAAGTTATTATTCAATGTTAAATTTTTTACACAGAATTTATTAGCAAAATATCATCTAAATAATGGTAGACGAATAATTATTTAAATACATGTGATATGTGTCATCCCTATGCACCGTGGATAACTGAGAATATTCGGTTAATGATTAAACTACGAAATAAAGCTTTAAATAGGTTTCGACAGACAAAAAATAATAATCACTGGTCGTTTTGCAAACAACTTAGAAATTATACTTATGAACTAAAACATAGTAATACTAAGGAAAAGTGGAATTTAATGAGAAAAATAGGAATTTGTAAGTCCAAAAACTCTACATTACCTGAGAACTTATCAAAAAACTTGAATGACGCATTTTTTCAATATTTCTGTCTAGCCACTTAAGATCGATACAGGGCTTCTTAATTATTACCGTACTAATAGTGTAACGCATAATTCATTTAAGTTTAATGTTGAGTCACAAAACACCGTCATGAAAATTTTAGGAAAACTTAAGTCAAAAGCAATTGGTCGTGATAATTTAAACTTGGAGCTTATATTGTTCTGTTGTCCATTTATAATACCACATATTACTCATTTGATAAATTCATGCATAACATCAAATATATTTCCGACCAGTTGGAAACTAGCTAATATACTTCCATTGCCCAAAGTAAAAAATCCAAAAGATAGCGACTTACGTTTCATTTCGATTCTGCCTATATTATCGAATGTTCTAGAGAGATGTCTTGAGCAGCAAATTATGTTGTTTTTAAACAGCAATTCTATTCTTCCTTTGAAGCAGTCTGGATTCCGTTCTAATCATAGCTGTGCGACCGCTCTATGCGATGTGACGGATAATATTATTCGATTTTTATATGAAAACGAATCCGTTGCATCACTAGTAATGCTAGATTATAGCAAAGCTTTCGATATGCTTAACCACGAGTTTTTATTATCGATACTTGGCTTTGTAGGATTTTCTAATGCTGATACTCAGTTGATGTTGTCGTTTGATTCGTCCAACCCGGGTAATGCTAGTGACTGTTTAAATGAAGACTTCAAGTCAAGTCTATATAATTTATCTGTAAAATATGGCTTACAGTTAAACCCTAAGAAATCTGTTGCGATGTTGTTTACCAAATAAAATTTAAGGCAGCATCTATTACAAAATTTAAAGATACAAATTAATAACGAGCCTTTGTATTTCAAGATATGTGCAAACATCTCGGTTTGTACATTGATGTAGGATTAAGATTCTTATATTATGTGGCATCAAAATTGCAGAAAGCCTATTCAATGTTGAAAACTTTATATCCGCAGCGTCATGAGTTAAATGTGGATACTAAGCAAATGCTGTGCGACTCTCTCATTCTTTCTTATTTTAACTTTTGTGATACTGTGTAGTATGGCCTCTGTTTAGACAACAGAGATAAAAAGCGTATACAAAAGTTGCAAAATGCATGTTTAAGGTTTATTTTTGGTATTCGCAGGCCATATGGAGTGTCGCACAAGTTGAAAGATCTTGAGTGGCTTAATATCTCATCGAGGAGAGAGTTACATTATGTGGTACTTTGCTGTTATGTTCTTCCCGTTCGGCAATGGCTAGACAATGAGTTTCCAGATAAATGGATAGGGCGAAGGGGGCCTATAGAATGGCTTGCTAGATCTCCTGATATAACGTTGTTAGGCTTTTTTCTATGGGGTTATTTTAAATCTATTGTGTTTGCTCCCCAACCTGAAAGTTTGGATGAACTTCGTCAACGCATCACCGACAGCTGCCATGATATCCAACATGATTACAACATGTTTTTGAAAATGTCCGTCAGGAATTTGAACATCGCCTATATCATTATTTGGCCAAAAACGGGCAACATTTTGAATACTTATTGAAATAAAAACTGATATTTTTATGTTTTTGTTTTCTATCTGAACAAATTGAGATAAACAAAGATTTTTCTAAGTTTCTCGAAAACGAATCGACTGATTTAAAAAAATCAAACGTCAAAATAAAAGACTTCGAAAGACCTTTTAACCCAGATATGCCTGAAATATATTTTTTTAAATTTTCTTCTAATTTTTTGGTATATTGTTCCTTATATCTACCTTTAAACATTAAATGAGATTTTTTTCCTAAAAAATACCAATTTGTACCATAAAATTGGTGTTCGTTTAAACGGACAGTAGGCACTTGAGGTCTAGAAGGCAAGGTAGAATATTTATTGTAAAAATACAGAAAAAAACCCTTATCAAATTAGCTAATTTAAATTTAGGAAGTAGGTGTATGGTAGGCCGCAAAACATCTGATATGTAGTGCCACCTTACACTTTTTACAGATCACAGAAACTGCTTTATGACAAACCCTATAACGCGTTGGCTTTTCTTGAGTATCAACAAGGTGGTCAATCCGGTCAAATCTTGAATCGACATTTTCCAGGGATTATGGTCGAGATCTTTTACGGTTGCTTCGGCCCAAATTACCTTCAAGAAATGCTTTAGCGATTCTCCTTCGAAACGTTAGATGATCTAGTTTGCCATTCTCTGTTTTTTTATGTAGAACCCAGGCATTCTGTACTGCTAAATCCAACATATGACAAAAAAGGGAAAAATACCACTTCTTGCCTCTAATTGCCGTTCGATACAAACTCATATTTTGATCGCTACGGTCAACTCCCCCCATATATGTATTATATACTCTAATAGCTTGTGGTTGTTCGAGGCCTACACGTTTTTTTTCGGCATGTGAAAATCGTGTAACTGTATGAGCTGGTTGTACTCCTACAAAATTTGAAATAACATTTAAAATATTATTGTCATTCCAGGACGCAATTATGATGGAACGTTTGTTTGTAGATTGAAAATCCCAGCTGCCTCGTTTTGATTTTCTAAAAATTGTTTTCGATGATAAAGGACAATTTGCTCGTCTGTTTTCTCGCAGAGTTCCGGTGGCTTTTATTTTTCTGTTGGTCAGTTCTTTAACTAACGGAATGCTTGAAAAGAAATTATCAAAAAAATATGATATTGGGCATTTATTTTTGAGCAAATTATATCAGCATAATTCAAATCGACTGAAGGTCCCAATCCCATTTCTTTATATTTCGGTATTTCTGATTTGGCGCCTTGATAAGATTCAAACCAGTTGATATAGCCATAAAATGAGGTACCGACCCAAAGTTTATACCCATATCGTACCGATTTTCCTTTTATAAATTGTTTTCCTGGATGCCTCCCAAAGTACGGTACCATAGCCTCGTCTATGCTATGCTGCTCAACATGTGGTGCATTTGCTAAACAATTCTTATTTATTATGTTGAAAAGGGTTCTCATTTTTGCAAAACGATCACTCGTATCTAGGGTATCGTTGTTACAGCAGTGAATGTAAGACATATTGTATTCAAAGCTATCTCTACTTATAGAATTTGAAATCAAAATAGTCCTCGAATCATCTAAATTTTCCCAATACATTCGTCTTCAACTGACTGAGGAATAGCCGCTTACCAATAATACTCCTAAAAAAGATTTCATTTCATCACAATTTATATCAGCTTTTCTGTTTCGTTTTGAAGCATACATATTGCTAAATTCTACCAAGAGCTTTATAACATCTTCATCAAAAAACTTGGCAAAAAGCTGTGAAGGGGAATTTTCATTTGCAGCTGTCAATTATTGCGAAATTCTGCTTCTGCTAGTAATTGCGATGGTGGCAAGTTATTGATTGCCACTTCCTGCTCATCACCTGAATCTTTATCCGTGAAATCATCATTCGCATTTGTGGGTGGAAGAATTACTATCTCAATATCGTTAGTTGAGTTCGTGTGGATATCTTCTTCTAGCTCAGCAAGAAGATCATTCAAGGTTAGGCCACTAAAAAAACACCTATTATTTAGTCTCTAACTATTTATAGAAAAAATTGATAATTTCAGCTATATGCCTACTGTATGTTTTAACGTATACATGATCTTAGAGACTTGTGCAGAATCGGAAACCATAATTTATTATGCGATAGTAGCAGAAATGTTTATAAAAACATGTTTTTTACTCATTTGTAAAATATGATGCAATAATAAAACAATATTACCGTAAAGTTTACTTACCCGACAGGCCGCAAGTCGATTGGATTATCCATTATAAGACACACAACTGGTTAGAAATTGTTTTTTCACCTTTACTACAAGTCACGACTCGTATTCAACAGCAGCAAGTAAACAAATAAAACTTCTAAAACACGCCTACATTTTTTTTTTTTAAATAGAAACCCCTCTTCAGTACATCAAAATATTTTTAGTTAGTTAGGGAAAAAATTACCACAATCACATTTGTTCTACTATTTATCTGCGGCAACTGTAGCCGTGGCGAAAGGGGGAAGAAGGCCATAAATACTGTAAAAAGCATATTTCGAACTTGGTCTTGAGGCATTTTCAGTGGCGCACACTATCAATTAAAAAAATATTAGATATTTTACCTTTTTACTTTCTACTTACCTGTTTTTTTTTTAAATTTTTATAACCAAGAATAAAAGCAATTGATTTTGTACAGCTATATTAATGGAATTTTTTTCTTAACACATTTATTTTTTTTAATACGATTTGAAGTAAATTTTTTAATTGTTTTTATTTTCATCATAAAACAAAAAAATTAAACAAAACACATGTAAAATAAAACACAACAATTTAACTTAAAAGACTTTATACATAATAAATAATATATGTGTATGTATAATTATAGAAATAGTTATCTTACATAATTTTTTTTTAATTACATAAAACAATTAACACAAAAAAATTGTAATTGTTTATTAGTCAGAATCGGGATCAATGTTTTTTTCTTCCCAATCGTCTAACTCATCAGTGCTAGCATAACTTTTATCATTATCCTCTTTTATAACTGAGTTTTCGGCATGTACTACAATGTAGCGACCACTCGATGTTTTCTGCTACTCTGAATAATACATTAAAATTTTGCGCCGGTTTTGACATCTTCTCCAATAAAATCCATTACTTTTTAATAATCTTCGCAGTGAGTCTTTTTCACATGGAAACTCAATTTCCTCCTTAATTTTCGCCAGCATCTTTCCTAAAGGTTGTATTACTTTATATTCTGTATAAAATTTCTCAATAATTCTTCTTATTACGCCAAAATCAGTATTATAAATTTTTTCCAGTACTGATAATCTTTTATCTTTTTGTGTGTTTTCCTGGAGTCGATAAAGGCTCTGTAGGGTTAAACTCACGTCGATGTTGATCTTCTTTTTTAATTTTAATTATAGTAGATCGCCCTACTCCAGGATACGGCTTGTTCTATTTTATTTTTAAGGGTAGCTTAAAAGCATTATTGGCACTTTCCATCACCAATTCTTATTACATTTGCAATAACCTCACGAGTCTGAACTTTCAAAACTTTATTTTTTAAATGTTCCATATTACTGGTTAAGAAACCACGATTTCTTACAAAAACTAATATAATCACCAAGGAACAAAATTAACGCGTTATCATAAGATTATCAGTAAATGAAAATTTAAACAGACACTTTTAGAAAAAGATGGGCGGTTCTAAAATAGTAGGGGTGTACCTATGTAGGTAAAAGACTACATTGGCACCGTTTAATAAAAAAAAGCGATTAATAACCCTGTCCCCAAATCATTTACCAATATGAATATATAATTTGATTAAAACATGTTTGGTTTAACTACTGTTATCAAATTAGCCCTTTAAGATATAACTAAAAAACAATAAAAAGACAACTCGAAAGGTATAAAAAGGATACAAAAAATGATTAACGGTAGGTGCAGGTCATAAATTATTAATTATTTTATAAATATATAAGTACTAAATTTCCCTTTCCTTGATAATCCAACTATTATAATATACTAATAAATTGATAATTAAATTAATATAATACATGCATATACATATACCATAATTTATGGGTTATTCCCAGTGGGACGCCAGTGGGTCTATTTTTTTCCTTATAACCTATTAAAAATGTTATGGCTCTCGTGATATTTTCGTAAAAATTTATTGTTTAACGTTAAAAAAAGCACTGTTGTCAGTCCCATTTTTCTTCTTCGAATATTCAAATAGAGTAAGGTAAAAAGTATGCATAATATAGCTCAAATTGGCAACTCGGTTGAACTCAACTATTGCATTCTTAACATTCTTTTGCCGGCTACTCAATAGATGAATAGTACACAATTTTTAATCTAAAATTATTTCTTTACACAGAATTTATTAGCACAATATAGCAAATAAATATTAAAAAAAAATATTCTTCTTATAAGGATCCCAAAATCTTTGCAATATTAACAAATGAAATTCTCCCCATAAAAATATTTATTCTTATTGTTCAATTTTAACAAAATATCGAAACCTAAAATAGCACTCCGAGCTACACGCGTGTGCCCTTTTTACTATTGAGAAAAGTATACACCGAAACCTTTCAAATTTCACCCCTGACATCCTCTCGGTACAATATATACTTTCTTATCTTTTTACGTTTCCCTTCGGCAACAGCCGAAAGCAACCCGACGCGACAGGTTGCGACGCTTTAAACTTTCAAAGTACCCGGACCCGTAAGTAAATTTTTCACCTCTTTTCCATTTCAAAGAAAATTTATTCGGATATACGCAAATTCGATCGCGAAACATTTTCGACACGTGTATGTATGTACATATATATCATTTATGCCCATGTAAAGAGTTTTTTTTTACTGCGCCAATATGCTTTCAGAATTGTTAATAGTACATAAAAAGGAGATTTATAGTACATCAAAGTTAAAAGGCGATGATTAATTGATGTTTTTATTTTACATGAAAATTGTCTATATGTATTGTATTTATAAAATTGTCTATATTTATTGTAAAAAAATACAGAAATATTTTTAAATGCCTGGAAGTCTTATATCCAGGAATAATAGGTTAACATAAGATCTCATTTTTTCTTTTAGTGATATAAAAGAACTAATAATTAATTAAGAATATCACTTGCTGGTTTTAACTGAGACTTGGTTTAGGGACCACTACCCTGATCATATAATTATATGGGATACTAGGGATATAAATTAGGACTACTAGGGATACTAATATTAAATATATTAATGAGCATCCCTGGTTATCAAGTTATTTTGTACTAATGGCTTGACAAGACGACAAAAATTAAATGGCAAGTTATTTCTCTTGCATTGCTATAAATACAAACTTTTTAAATTTCTTTCACTTTAAATTTCTCACTGAAAATATAATTGGTTATGTGTTAAAATAAAGCCAGTCCATTGTTTGTTGGGTATTGTTTAGGCCCCTTTGATGCAGTTATAAGCAACTGAGTGTCATTCATACATTGCTATTAGCGCAATCTTCTATGTGTGACATTATTATATTGATGGATAAAATAAATGAAAATTTATTGTCTGTTTGTAGTTGAGAGATGCGGCATTTCACTTCGATTTTGTATTTAAGGCTAATATGACTTTTGAGTTGAACAAAGTTAAAAATAATTCAAAAAAACTTTGTGAAAATTAAATGATGGAGTTTGTATTGCAAGCTGTCTTTTGACATGCCCAATCATCTAGGGGATATCACTGCTAGTATAAGTGATCTCTTTGCCAATATAGATATTATTAATCTGAGATATACCGAAAACCATTTACAAACACAAGCAAAGAATCCAAGATAATGCTGTTGGCTAAACTGCATTATTTTGGGGCATTTCATGATTGATCAGATCAAATGCCTAGCAAAACAAGATAGGAAATAAGTAAGGTTTTCAGGCTCTTGGAAATGTCACTGGGAACGTTGTTAAATGCCGTTGATGTACTATATAAGCTCTGAAACTGGACTAAGTTGTAGCAATATGTATATATTGTTCATGTGCATTACCAATGTCTCAAGCATTTTTTCAAGGATTGGTGGAATGCCTATAGCTCTAAGCTTATCGAATGCTTTTAAAAGAAGTACCACCATTGAAGCCTTTAATATTTTTATTTTTTAATCTATCAGGTCGTCCGTTGCTCAGGGCTACGTCCCAAAGTTATGGCGTCAAGTGAAAGTCGTCTTCATTCCGAAACCCGTAAAAAGCGATTTTACAGATCCCAAATCGTACCGACCTATCAGCCTTACTAGCTTTATGCTGAAGGCGATGGAGAGGCTGATTGACCGATATCTTAAGGAAAGCATCCTGGTCAACAAACCACTGCATGTGCACCAATACGCCTATCATGCGAGCAAATCCACGGACCTGGCCCTACACCACCTCGTTAGGAAGGTGGAGGGTGCTCTGGGTAGTAGCAAGGCCTGTCTGGGTGCGTTTCTAGCATTGAAGGGGCGTTCGACAACACCCCTTTTGCATTAATCTGCCAAGCACTCGAGAGCCGCGGCTCAGAACCCTGTTTGGTTAGCTGGATAGAGGCCGTGCTCTCGAGACATCATGTATCTGCCCAGCTCAACAACGAGATTGTCGAAACGTTGGCGGCTAGAGGCTGCCCGCAGGGAGGAGTATTGTCCCCTACCTTGTGGTGCCTTGTGGTCGACAGCCTGATAAATCTTTTAAACAATGTTGGCCTATACACACAGGCCTACGCTGATGATCTGGTAATCCTTTGCCCAGGGAAAGACGTCGTCTCAATGCAGGGACCTATGATGAGAACCCTGCGTATGGTGGACATATGGTGCCTCTTGGGTGGTCTCAGGATTAACCCCAAAAAAGCTGAGCTCCTACTATTCACGAGAAGACGTAACTTTGGCACGCCCCCTGTTATATCTCTAGGTGGCGTACAGCTGCATTACTCCAGGACAGTTCAATTTCTGGGAATCAAGTTGGATCACAAACTCTCCTGGCACGATCATGCAGACACCAGAATAAAGAAGGCCACCTGCGCGCTATGGGCCTGCGGGCGGGATTTTGGCAATACCTGGGGTGTGTCTCCTAAGATCCTCCACTGGATCTACTCGCGCATTGTGAGACCTCTTCTCACATACGGGGCTATCGTTTGGTGGCCATGTACGGAGAAAGCGAAAATTCGTGCTCAACTGGACAGAGTCCAACGTCTTGCATGTCTCAGCATAACGGGTTCCATGCGGACGGCGCCAACTAGAGCGCTTGAGACTCTGCTGAGCCTTCCGCCTCTGGACCTCGTTGTGCAATTCGAGGTAATGAGGACTGCGTACAGGCTATACGTCCTCGGCGAACTACGTGCTGGCGAGACCGGTTACGCAAAAATTTGGTCACGGGCCATACAGGAATGTCCTCTCCTTCTGATGGGCAGTGACTGCATGGCTCCAGTGACTGTGGACTGCGAGGGATTCGTGACGCACATTGCAGGCAGAGAGGAGTGGCAGCATTCCAACAGACCTGCATTGCTAAATAGGGGAACCATCTGGTACACAGATGGCTCCAGAATGAATAACAGAGCTGGATCAGGGCTTATTGGTGGGATCCCACATAACAGTAGGGCATACTCGCTGGGGGAGCACGCCACTGTCTTCCAGGCCGAAGTATTCGCTGTATTAAAATGCGGACAGAAAATCCCAAGCAGCGGACACCGCAATACAGTTGTATCAATATGCTCGGACAGCAGAGCTGCCAATAAGGATATCTCGGCCGCAAAGGTAAGCTCCAAGCTTGTACTAGAGTGCATAAAAGTCCTGAAAAAACTGGTACAGGTTGGATGTAGGGTCCAGCTCGTCTGGATACCTGGCCACGCAGGCCATGCAGGTAATGAGGAAGCGGACTCTCTCGCCAGACTGGGATCCGCGAATGTGCCGATGGGGCCGGAACGCATAGTTGGTATCGCCAAATGCGTTGCGGTCGCGTCAATGAAGGGTCTGCTGGACAAGTGGACCCACCGAAGATGGACTGAGTCCCCTGGTATGAGACAGGCCAAAGCGCACATAGGTGGGCCCTCTGCCTGTCTCACCAAAAATCTACTACGCCTAAAAAGACGCGAAATTCGGCTAGTGACAGGTCTTTTAACCAGTCACTGGCACTTAAGAAGCCATCTCCATACTATCGGTATTGCGGACAACCCGGAATGCCGATGGTGCTGTGAGGAGGATGAAACCGTTGACCATGTAGTCGGGGAGTCCCTAGCACTCACGCGCGCCAGGTTCAAATACTTGGGTAACACTTTCAGTGTACCGAGCGACTTTAAGTCCTTCAGACCAGAGAGCCTTATCGGTTTCTTTAAGGCCGTTGGGCTTTGGTAACCCCCGGTGGGGCATGACGGGTCCATCAGGAGACCTATATGCACAACTGCCTTGGCAGCCCACTGTTTCGTCAATCCAATCTATCAGCTAATCTAATTAGTTCTGTGCGCTTCGGACAAGGAAAAAATCCAAAAAAACTACACCCGATTATGTTAATACCTTTGCATTTTTATTTCATGCGAAAGACTGATTTATAAATAACATATTCAGTGAGCAAAGAAAAAAATTTCAATAGGTGTTAAGCGAGTGTTATAATAATTTATAGGAACCGTGTCAACTGGACTAATTCAAATTCAAGTATGCTTTATTGTTCTAAACATGTATTGTTGTGAACAAAGCAATATAAAACACAAAAAGAAGTAGGTGAGAACAAAAAACATATGAAATATACACACAAATAAAAATTAAATAAAATAAAGTTCTAATAAAACCTAAAGCTAAAAAACATAATCACACTTATAGCAGTAGTAATTAAATACATTAAAAGGTATCATTATAATATTCTCCAACATCATAATAGGGCTTTACAACAAGCAATTTTCTGACTTCGTTTTTAAATCTATTAGTCTAAGAAATCTGAGAGACAGGCAAATAGTTAAAAAGTTGACGACTATTATACGCAACAGAGTCAAGCACCAAGGCCGATTTGGAAATAGGGAACGACATCCTACGCGTCTGCCGTGTGAAGTAAAAAGACAAATTCTCACTCAGGCTGCCACCGTATTTCTTGTGTATTAAAGATACTGATTTAAGTATAAAGAGACAGGGCAATGTTAAAATTTTGTCCGCAACAAAGAGAGTCTTACATGAATCTATAGCTTTGGCTTTATTCATGTATCTATTTGTCCTTTTTTGCAACACAAATAGTGTATTAAGTGTTTGGAACCAGAAGCCCAAAAACATATTGCCATACCGTAAATGGGACATAATTAATGCAAAATATGCCTGTTTAGTCGTACCTTTATCTAATAGTAAGGGAGTCTTAAAAACTAAATTTACAGTTACTAAAGCATCATGGGGACCTATTGGATTGAAAAGATTAAGTCCTTAAACGAAAAAAAAATTTATGTTAAGTTTGCCATTTTAGTGGGGAAGTGAGCATGTACAAATCTTAAAAAATGTAAAAAAAGACACAGTCACATGGAAATATTCGAGTGCGTCAGACATTTATCGGGTATACGCGCTATGTCTTTCTTATAACCGAGAGATATTAATCTAACGAGTATTGAGCGGAACGTTGTAGTAAAAAGAGATAGGAAAAAAAAGAAAAAAAAGTTATTCGAGCGTGTCAGATATTCAGAGGGGACGTTAAGTGAACTCAAAAAAGTGTCATATTCAAATGTCTGACGATTTGGACGGGACCAAAAGTCATGACCGATTTTTAAAGATGTAAAAAAAAATACGATCTTGAAATACTCGAGCGCGTCAGATTTTTATACAGACGGTTCAACTTGATGTCCTGGTCGGCCTAAACGATAATCTGACAATTATATGAAGGAACATGGTTAATCTGACAATAAGATTTTTTTTAAATTATTGTATGTAATTAAACAATATACATTTATTTGTATAAATCTATCATTTATTAATAAAAACTAGATGGTAAAATATTAAAAATAAGTCTCTTAATCTTCATCCTCACTGAATTCATCTATAAAGTTGGTTAACGCTTGGTAAATTTCTTCGCCATGTCGTGTTTCTGTAAGTAAACATGGTTATGAAATTTACACTTGTTTATTTATTTTATATTGTACCATTAAAGGAAAACGTACCTGAATGTAAATCTTTATCTTCTAAAATGTCAGGTGCTATGACGATATCTTCTTTAAGTCGGTAACCAAACCATATTTTTCCTCCACAAAATACACATTTCACTCTTACATCACTTATTATTGTAATGCATATAAAACTTATTGCATTAAATTAACATACCTAATCGTTTTGACACAACAAACAAATCGCAGCGTCAAACCCGTACTATTGTGATCAGCTGAAATGGCAGCATGGCGGCAGACGATCGAGTGGGGATGGCGTGAGAGAATAAGAGATAAAGAAAGTGTGAGAAGGAAAGTATGCTCCACGCTATATTTGTGGTTTTAGCTACACCGCCCCATGAAAATCGTCAGATAATATTTTTTCCATAATTCTTACAGGATTTTCTTTAAAATAAAAAAAAATTACTCTCGAGTATTTCAAGGTTAGGTTATTTTACCATACTCTGACTGGCCCATTTGTGTCCCGTTAAACTTGTAAAACCTTTAACTGGGGTTAGATCTTCCTATGAGCTATCGAAATATGTCAATATGATCTTAGTAAAATGTTTACGGTTTTCAAGTTATAAGCGAATTTTAAAATTTTTCAAAGATTCTGACCAATTTTTTTTCAAAAAATCTAAACTACGTCAGTGACAATATCTGTCTAACTTTAATACCTTTATATTATTGTCCAATCATGAAATACCTTAGGACAGTAATCACTTTTTCAAAGTTCTTCTTTATTGTGGAAATAATACAGGGAGTTCCCTGGATTATTGCTTTTTCACTTAATTACTATTTGGTTTGGCTTTTATACTGTAAAAAAAAATGAATGTTTTAGCTCTTATGCAAGTTCTGCATATTTTTACAAAATGTCTTTTTAGTCGACGCAGAGTTCGTGCGTCGATTAATTTCTCGTGCCGCCTCAAGTATTCGTTCTCTTAGTTCCTCTCTTGTAATAATCGGTTTTTAAATAAACAATTAGTTTCAATCAACCGCAAAAAAAAAATGCAAAAGATATAAATCTAGAAAACATGGTGGCTAAAGAATAGGACCCAAGCGCTCTATTCATCTTGCAGGGAACGTATTATCCAAATGTTGTCGAATCAATGCAGCATAATGAGCAGGACAACCGTCATTCTGGAACCACATTCGCTCTCTTTAATTTCTAGCAGTACATTTTTTAGCAGAATTGGCAATTGACCTTGAATTAGCTCCAAATAAGCTACTCCGTTAAAGTTATCGGGAATTTTGACTAGACCAATTACCCTGTTGTTGACTATTCCCATCCAAAGGTTCATTTTAAACTGGTGCTGAAATTTATTCTGCTGAATAGCATGTGGGTTTTCCATTGCCCATTCACGTACATTATGGATGTTGAAAGTTCCGAAATGTCGACATGAGGATTTGTCACTTTTGCTTTAAAAAAAGTCTGGATTTGCATGCATTCTTCTCAGCATATCTTGACCAAATACTACCCGTTTTCTGTAATCCTAGAAGAAGAGCTTGTACTCTTTGAACATGAATGCATTTGGTATCTTCTCGAGTAAGGCGCAAAATCCCCGTTCAGGTTCCTCTACTATAACTCATTGGAGATTTTCCTAATTTAAAAGCAGTTTTCTATCCAGTTGTTCAATATGTTGTTGAAATTTTATTTTAGTATCTATTAGAATGCCTAGAAATGTAGTACCTGATGTAATGCTTAACAATTGGTTTTCTAAGTAAACTGGTCCCATTTAAATGAGTTAATGTTGGTTTTTGAGACATTAAAACAAAGTTTATTTGAGTCGCACCAAGTTTTAATTAGATGCAGGTCATTACTAACAATTTTTGCCAGGATGTGCTCATCGGTGCATGTACGATAATATTTTACGACTCAGGATCCGTCGCGAGAAATAGATTCAGGAGACTAGCGAAATCTCCCTGATCTAGGGATTCTGCACTGGCTTTTTTCATTTTTTTATGCAACATCCCAGTAAAGAGGGGTTACAGTAGTTGGAGCAATTTTCATCAGCCGTAGTAGTTCTAGCTGGAAGCCTTCAAGAGCGAAAACGGAGCATTTATCAACACGCACTACCTTTTCTTCATTACGATTTTCCAATCATCAAAGGCAAACGGCAGGAAAAAACGTCGAATTACGATTATCAAAACCCCATTAACAGTGGGACGCAAAAGCATCGCTGGGTAAAAAACCAAGGAAAACCAAAGATGAACTTTTCGGACGGCTTCCAAACCGACTTATCAATCAAAAGTGAGGACAGCAGAGTAAAAATAAAACAAGAGAGAGAATAGAATGTGACTTGACCAAGACTTTGGATGGACCCTCCTCCGCCTCAAAATTAAAAAAAAAATTTCATAATCCTGCCTTGAACCTAAATAGAGCAAACTTATTAAAACGCCTCCAAACCCCGACCTAAGAGCTGGTAAAGAGTGGAAAAGGGAACTAGAGGAAGAAATTTGAGAAAGGGATCTGCAGCTTGAAAGAAGGGAAAAAAAAGCTACAAGCTGAAGTTTAAAAACAATCAACTAACTTAAAAATGAAAAATGTTTGAACACCCAAAAGGACAGATTGGGCCTAGCGCTTTTTTTTCAAAAGCCCCCAAGACCATAGAGAACTCACAAAGCTCCTTAAGGAAAGGGAAACGAAATTTCATTTTTATTTCCTTAAGAAAACTTAATGTGATCTTAAGAGGACTTTACCGTAACTTCAAATTAGAGATCGAGAATGATAGGGTTCGATCCGGAAGAAATGGGTTGGTTTAAAGCCGGCCCAGGACGTAAAAGGCCCACAGGTTCCTCGGCCCGAGAGATCAAGAGGCAAAATTCAAAATATCAATCAATCAATCAATCAATCAAAATGGTTTATTTGTCAAAATTTACAAATTTATAAGTCAATAAAAATTAGAAAAAAAAAGGAAAAAAAAATTACATTGACAAATATGACTATTCTCTCGATTATTGAACCGTTTTCCCTAGTAAGCACAAGCAAAGAAGAAATGAAAAAGCTCTTTACAATTTACAAAAATAATTTTACAAAAATAAAAATAACGTTTTTGTATAGGAATGCAAAGTAAGATATACAATTAATTTACCTATAAGATTTTAAGACAGGCAGCGGCAGTGCGACAACGGACGAGCGCAAGGAGAGAGGACAGACGAGGCCAAAAAAGACTCCAAGAAATAACCCTAAGATGCGTGCATCGGCCTAGGCTATCAAAAAATATACGTATGTATGTTACGGAAAAAGAAAGAATAAAACTAAAAACGGAATTTTAAAATATAATCTCCGAACATTCCACTGAAAATTAGCATATTATATACACATGTATATCTTATGTTACATGTTACATGTTACTATTTCTTGTATTGTGTTATTATACGCATTATCACATTTTATATATCACCCTACTTGAATTAATTACCAATTCTTTGTTCTATAAGTAGTTTAGATTTTGTTTGACCAGAGAAAACTCCCAAGGGCATTTTTACTATGCGATATACAAAATTATACATATGTAGCTATTGCTTCTTCTATTGCTCATATTTAATATTTTATTATTATTGCCATGAATGCAAGGGCGATTACTTTTACTCAAACTGTGAAAAAAATTAAGCAATGAAAAATCTTAGAAAAAAAAATAGATAGCTTGATGAAAAAACTAGAAAGACCAAACACAAACCCGGCCATCAAGCTTCTTCTGGGAGTGGAAGTATAAAGTCCTAATGAGATCTATTTCTTTTCTTTTGTGATTTTTTGGAACCCAATACAACCTTATATTCCCAAGTTCATGTCTCTAACAACATCCTTAACAAACTACTCAAGCAAAATCACACACAAAACCCATATTCCATGCCAAAATAAAGCATAACAAAAAACTCCGTAAAAGACCAGGTTGAGTTTACGTTCACATCTCGGCCCGACTGTTTCTTATGCATCAAAGGTTCTACACGCTGAGAAGGCGTGGACTGATCTCAGGCTCGCGTGCAAGAGCATCACACCCAGACATTAAAAATACATGTAACCAAACCTTATCCCGCGCAGTCAGTTCCTATGTTCCGAGAGGTCAAAAATCCAAGCACCTAGATGCGTCCCAAAGTTATAAAAAGAGAGGCCTAATCTCCACATAACGACCACTTAAAAGTCCAGCAGGAGTCCACGATGCTAGTCCGGAAAAAACAGTGTAATATCAGCAAGCAAGGAAGCCCAGTAAAGAGTTCCAAAAATATTCTGTAATAAATGTCCTACGAACATCTCATAAACTCAGCACATATATCTTTCGGTATGCATCTAACAAAAAATTCTTTATTATAATGAATATTTTCCAGTTTTTCAATTCAAGCGTTAAAAGATTATTTTTTTGATTATCTGAATTATTGTAGGGAAATCTAACATAGCAAATATACCAAATATCCCAGAAGCAAAGAGACATAAATGCTAGCTTAAGAAGATGTTTCTCGAATAATAAAGCAAAAAACCAATTGGTATTTGAGATATTTATAGTTTCTTTCAGCTTTATTCATTATTTAGGTAACATAGTTTGTTGTCATGGGTAAAACTTCACTTTTTTTTTTTAGTTTATATTTCTTTCGGTTAGTTTCTATTCCTTTTTTTATTGCGATTTCTTTTTAATAGTTGTTTTTTATCTCAACTTGACCCTAATAGGAAGAAAGTCTGAAGAATCCTAATAAAATAATGGGTATTGTGTTAAACGAGCCAAATTACACTAAAAAACATCCGTGGGCAAACAGCACCTTAAGGTGACTATATGCTCAAAAATCCCAATTATTTGTCCCTATTCCCCCTCATTTTCAACTAAAATGCAACCCTTAAATTACACAAAATCTATATGCAAACTACTACTTTGCAAATAATACCTAAAAGCATTGCTATTATATTACGGCATGAAACTCAATTCAAATATAACAAATTTCCTCCTACATTGAATCCAGTGTAATAAGAGACTTAATTTCCTATGTATTTAAAGTAAAACAAAGCATGTTTAATAACAAGTTTGAGCTGTATAGATATAATTTCTGAAAGGCCGTATATTATTTTCATCCCTTTGATTATTCCATGTAGAAGATTGAATATAAATTTACACATATAAAGAAAAATATTAAAATAAAACTCACTGATCCTAAAAGACAAAAATAATGGTAATTCAGAGTATATCGAATTTAAATAAATTCTACGTAGGAACAAAACGTTCTTTGAAATGGAAAGCAGGAGTTTACTTAAAGATTCAAGCTGTCTTTGTCTCTTTTGCTTGCTGGTGAAAAGAAAGATCCAAAATGAAAAGAAAATATTTTAGGTGGCTTATGTGCAACAAGTATATAAAGCGTATATAGAAGATGAAATTTAACCCTTTTTGGTAAAATTGCGGAGCTTTTGATGATAGTTTGCATGCAAAAGGGTTCATTGGGCTCGTTGTTACTGCATAAGGGTGACGCCAAAGGATAATATTATCCCTTGTGCGTTTAATATTATATTAAGGTTAAGTTGACTATGATAAGAAATGTGTTAATAAACATGAATAAATTTAAGAGAGTTACATAAAGAAGCGAATGGCTGTTGTACCTTAAAGGTATTTTGTTTATATGTTTAATATTTCGGTTAAGTTTTATTAGAAGTAACTTTATTTTTGAAATTGTGAAGTGTTAAAAGTGTTCTAAGAATTCAATAGGAACGGGAACAAAATTAAAATTTGTGCTACCACCATAAAGGACAATGTCAAGGAATATAGTTTATGGCAACATATACTAATAATAATAATAATAATAATAATAATAATAATAATAATAATAATAATAATAATAATAATAATAATAATAATAATAATAATAATAATAATAATAATAATAATAATTAACAATCACACAAAAAATAATAAACAATCACAAACGATTGAACAACAAACAATGAAATGCGAACTGACTAACGAATTTTTGAAAAGGGTAAGACAAGTTTTGAGAACCAATCTCAACAGCAAAAATATGTTTAAGGCACTTAACTCCTACGCATGTTCAGCTCTTAGTTATTCTTTTGGGGTAATTAATTGGAGTAGGACAGACATAGAAAGGCTACAAAGAAAAGTGAGGACCCTACTTACTAAAACGCACAACCACCACCCTCGAAGTGCCACTGAAAGAACAATGCTTCCCCGCCACCTTGGAGGAAGAGGATTAATAGATCTGGGTAAACAACTTGAAAAACAAATCACTAACTTAAGATCCTATTTTTACAGGCAAGGAGAAAATTCCACGCTGCATCGCGCAATAAATCAAATAGACGATTCCACTCCTCTACAACTTAAGAGCGAGGAAGCGTGCAGCTACCATCATACGGACCAGGAAAAACTCCGCATCTGGATGGAGAAGCCCCTTCATGGGCGGCATCCTAATGAGATCAGCCAAAATCATGTCGACACTGCTTCGTCGAACTATTGGTTGGTATCAGGCAAGATGTTTCCAGAAACCGAGGGCTTTCTACTCGCCATCCAAGATCAGGTTATACCAACAAGAAATTATCTCAAGCACATCGTCAGAGATCCGTCCGTACAAAACGACAAATGCCGGTATGGATGCCAAACATCAGAGACAATCCAGCACATAATAGGAGGATGTCAGGCCTTTGCAGCGACAGAATACAAAGAACGGCACGACTCAGTTGGGAAAATTTTACATCAAGAGTTGGCAATGAAGTTGGAACTTATTACAACAGAGAAGGTTCTGTATTATAAATATACTCCAGAACCCGTAGTGGAAAATGACCGATATAAGTTATATTGGGACCGCAGTGTACTTACCGATCAACATGTAAGGCATAATAGACCAGATCTTATTTTAATAGATAAAATTTCCAGGAAAACAACTCTAATTCACGTAGCCATACCGAACAACAATAATCTGCAAGAGAAACACACTGAGAAAATCGCCAAATACAGAGATCTAGAAATTCAAATCGGAAGGCAATGGAGAATGGATAATGTTCAGACCATCCCAATTGTTATATCGACAACGGGTGTAATACCGAAAAGTCTACTGGAATACCTTAAACAACTAGGAACAGGCGAACATCTATATAAGCACATGCAAAAGGCAGTACTACTGGCAACTGCTCGCAGCGCCCGGAAATTTCTAGGGGATAACTCTACATTTCAGGTCACTTAAGGACACCGAAAAGGCCCCCACAGACCACAGAGCTTAATCCTTTTAATATCGCAGGTATCTGGGATAAGTAAATGATCCCCCCCCCTTAGAGGGAGTGCGAGCCTTAACTGGCTGTAAATAATAATAATAATAATAATAATAATAATAATAATAATAATAATAATAATAATAATAATAATAATAATAATAATAATAATAATAAATCATTTTATTGTTCCAATTAATTATAACAATTTTGCAAATACAAAACAAAATTATATAAATGAAACAAATGGCCTTTATAGTCAGCTTCTCTCTGAAAGAAGAGGCTGTTAAAGCCGTAGAAAAATTGTAAGCCGTACTTACATTTAGTTACTTAACCTAAGCCTACTAAAACCCAATATATTAATGAAAAGCTAGATGACTCGGTTCATTATGTTAAGCGGTACAGAAATAGTACATGATAAAATTGTTAAGCTCTGATTAGAAAAAATAAAAAAAATTATATGTATACAATATCTCATTTTCTCTGAAATGCATATAAACGCCCATAAAACCTGACTCATTGAGAAGTTGTTGTCTGATCCTTCTTTTAAAACAGGATAAAGATGTGTTTAAATGAGTAACTTGAAATTTATTTACGGTTAACGCTATGTTATAAGAGAACCCTCTTTAGAAGTTCCTTATTGTACTTCGGATCGGGATCGTAAGGATGTGCTTTTTAAGTATATTTATATTATGAACATCAGTTCTGTAAACAATTTTCCTACTGAGATATATAGAACACTGAAATTTAATGATGTTATATAACAGACAAGCCGAGTGCAGTACACGCCTATTGAACATTGATAACCAGCTAAGTTCTTTAAGCCTATGTGATACGTGTTGTCCACGTCTTATGCCACATATAAAACATATGCATGGGTTTTGAACCTTTTGCACTCTCCGGGCCGCATATTCATATCGGACGTACCTTAGCGCAACGTCGGATAAAATCGGAAAAACGAATATCACTTTTATATCGGACGAACGATATTGCAATAAAGAATGCGGTACCATACGTCCGATATATAAATGATTATTCGATTATTGTATTTGTTTGGTTAATTCCACGAAGCAACAGAATTGAAGAATTGGTATATTTTCCTACAATGGATTTGCCAGAAGGTGTAGATTATTATAATCAAGAAGATGGTTGTGTTCGAACTAAATTTAGCACAAAAACCCAAATCGAGGTAGGTTTATAAATAAGCATTTGTGATAAGTACATAGTAAAATAAATAAAAGAAATTTGTAACCTAAAAATTTAAGGTTAGGTTTTAGAAGCTTACAGATTCATCGAAAAAATACATAAAAGTATTGTGCATATTCTGCAATCTGTATTTAAAATGAACTTGGATCAGTGGTCGAGATGCAAAACTAGTTAAAAACAAAATAAAACAAAAATATATCGAATAGGCTTTTAGTGGGAATGTCGTCAGTATTACGTGGATTTAAGGTGTTGGCACTGACGTTTGAAAGAAAAAGCAAGAATTTTGTGGGCAATGTGAAATAAATTTGTTGAACAAGGCAAAAAAATCGCGAATTCAATGCCGCGGTGAAACGAAGACCGAAGTAGAGGCTAAGGCATTAAAAGTGTTTTTTTTTTTACGTCGGAGACGATAAATAATTAAATTATGGTTCTCCAAGTATTGATAACTATTGAGGTATCTTATAATGAAATAATAAATTAATAATATTTTTCTTAAAAGTCTGAAACTTCAAAATAACATTTTTTTTTCCAAATGGTACTAAATGTGTCACTAAAATATAATTTGATGTTATATGTAGGTACAGGGTTATTCACTATAAATGGACATCCCTCTTATCTTATTTTTTATTTGACAATTTCGGAAAAAAAAATTCAATATAAAAGCTGTAAGAAATAATACCTAGTTTTTTTTACAGGGTGTTCCAAAAGACCGTAATGGCATATTTTCATATTTTCAAAGTGGAACACCCTGTATATTAATTATTACATTTTTGTATTCCCTGTTTAATTCAACTACTTTTTTTATTATTACTATGTCCTGTTTTTCATTTGCTTTGGAGATCTAGGCATTTGAAAATTGATTTTTTTTTAACTTTGAAATGCTGTAAAATCGAAATGGTGCGTTCTAGAGAAAAACGGTTTCTGTTTTTCTAACTTGCTTTTTACTTATCTATTCTGTGATACTAATTTCTGGTTCTGTCATGCTATTATCCACTTCTATCGGAAGTCTAGTTCCGGTCAAATGGCAAATTAGCGTCACAGAATAGACTAAGAGAGGAAAGTGGAAATCGTCTTTTTCCACGACGAATCATGTCACGGTTTTTTGGGACACCCTATATAAAAGAAAATACATACAGTAAAAACTATGTATTATTTCCTACAACTTTTATAATAAATATTTTCCCCGATTTGTCAAAAAAAAGATAAGGGGGTGTCTATTTATAGTGAATAACCCTGTACACACATTTAATGTCTAGGCAGTAAATGAACTAATTTGTTGCTTAAGCAATGAATGTATGACTCAATGTATGACAATAACTTATACCACTAACTTTTAGTATCAATCGGAGGAAAAGTTTTATTTATATATAAAATTTATACAGCTCCTAATAATTTCGATGCCTTTTAAGTTATATCTCGATAACAATAAGAGATACAGAGTGGGTTAAATACTGAATAATTTGTAAAAAATAAATTTAAAACATGGGATAATGTCCGGAGATGTTCGAGATAATTATTGTTATTATTTTCTTATAGTTTTATTACAAAAACAAAGAGCACTCTTTTGTTAATTTCAGAAATGGGTCAAAGATCTGATGGAATATACAAAAGTAACATGGGCTATTACCAGAACTATCCGCAACTTACCACAAAAAGCACGGAGACATATATTTAAATGAATTTATCATTGCCATTTTAAAACCATAATTTACAATCTTAAAACTCCCAGAATTAAAAAACATTCCTCTAGAAACGTTGATTGTCCAGCTGAGATGATAATTACTATAGCTCATGTGCCTAAGAATAAATCAAGGGCCCAAATACCAGATGATCTAGCTAGTGAATGGCCCTGCATAATAACATTCAAGAATAACCGCAACCACACTATCAACAGCGCCGCTGCTTTAACCAAGCGAGCACTAAGTGTTGAAGTGAAACAAGAAATAATTGAATACTTTCAAAAGGGCCATTCAGTTGCTTCGCCATATCATAGTTTTTCTTTAACAAAAATGGAAGAACTTGGGGATCGATACGACAGCATGTCATCCGATCGACACTACTTCCCAAATAAAACCGATTTTTCAAATTTATGGAAGTCACATTTTAAAAACAGTTATGGAGAACGGTCAGGTCCTGAGATGTTTTTAAAACTAGAGGAAAATTTAATGAACAGTAAAGACGTATCATTTAAAATAGCACATATTGGAGAACACTACGCTGTATCATTATGCACCCCAATTATGAAAAGAGCATCAAGCTTGTTGATGCATTCTTTAGAAATTCTTTTCGTAGACGCCACTAGTAACTGTGACGTGCAAAACCACAAATTGTATTTCTTTGCAACTCAATCGGCGGCTGGGGGTATACCTGTTAGGTGTGTAATTTCAACATCACAAAAAGAAGAAATATTTGATGCAGCAGTTAAAAATTTATTAGAAATTTTTCCAAGTAAAATTAATCCAAAAGTAATCGTGACTGACGATGACTTGGTAGAACGGAAGGTACTCGAGAGATACTGGCCCAGTTCCAAACTTATCTTGTGTACATTTCATGTGCTGAAAGCTGTCTGGAAATGGCTGAACATCTCCAAGAATAATATAAATAAGGAAGATAGACAGCAACATTACCAGCTATTTAGGAGCATTCTAGTATCTAAAACAAAGGATTTGTTGGAATATAACACTGAAAAATTTTATGCTGAGTGTAAATATGCTCAGTTTAAAAAATATATTAAACAAAAAATAGATCAAAATATAGAATGCTGGTGTTTATTTTTTAGACAAAGTTATCTGACACGAGGATTTGATACTAATAATTCGATAGAAGTCATGTTCCGGTTGTTTAAAGACATACCATTAGAACGAACCAAGGCATATAACTTACCGCAATTAACAGATTTTATCGTAACTGCGTTTGAAGGATATTACAAGCAACAAATATTGGATCTTCTGTTTGGCAAGGTAAGGAAAATTACCTTAGATAAGTTGCTATTAAATAATAAACCTATTTCTGCTGATAACATTTCTGAAATAGGGGATAAACAATTTAAAGTAATTAGTAGCACAAATTTAGAAATAAACTATTTCGTCGACATGAATATTGGGATTTGTACTTGTGCAATAGGTACAAATGGCAAAATCTGCAAGCACCAGATATCTATTATAAAACTTTTTAATATTGAAGAAGTGTCTAATACCCTTACATCAAAAAATAAAGCTATATTCTACGAAATCGCAACTGGAACTCCACCACCTGAAGGGTTATTGTCAGAACTCAAATTAAACCCGCTACATCTAACAGAAAGTAAAAATGCAGTAAACTCAAAACACTACAATGACATTTCGATTGAAGTAGACGACAATGTTACAAATACAAACGTCATATCTTCTCCTTCAGTATCTTTTGATAGACAAAATTTTAATAATTCCAGCAACAAAAACTTGGAAGAATGGAATGCCTTTATCAAAAAATTTGATGACGATGTGAAAGCAGCCCTAAAAGATGACCCAGTTGGTTTTACTCCAGCCGTTATGTCATGTGTTAAATCTTATTCAAAAAATATTAATTCCAGCTCTTCACTGATGACTGGCTTATTTAATATATTTAAATCGCAAAGTGTCAAACCACGACGACTTATATCAAACAAAACGTGTCGAAAAGGAATAAAAATAGGAATCCAGCCAACATCCGTTTCAAGAAGGAAAGCTCACGCCACGGGAAGAAAAAAACTTCAATCAGGACGACCTGTAGGATGTCTTACTAAGAAAAAAATCAAAGCTCCACATTCACTCACAAAATGTGTGAAAAGCAATATATCCTTATATCGGACGAATGTGATCGCAAAAATGTTTGCGATCACACATGTCCGATATAACATCTCTCTCGGCAATTTCCGAAGCTGCGCTAAGGTACGTCCGGTATGAATATGCCTCCGGACCTGTGTTGTATCCAGAAAAGGACCATAAACACTATCCGCGAAGTTAAAGTGTGATAGTACGAGTGCATCACATAGTTCAATTTTGGTTTTCTCTTCTAAGTAATACCTATGAGGAAAAAGAGATTTAAGGGCGCAGTAGGATTTTTTAATACAAGCTGTTATGTGTTCGGTAAATTTAAGTGTCACAAATTAAACCCAGATTTTTAGAGGAATTTTTAAAAGAAATATTAGCGTTAAAAGAAATATTTGAGTGTCGTCGGCATATAAATGATAATTACAATGGCGAATAAAACTAATAAAATTAGACCTGTAAATTGTAGAAAGAAGGGGGCCCAAGACACTTCCCTGTGGGACACCTGAGTGTAAAGTCATTATCTCAAAGTACTTTCCATTAACTAATACCCTCTGCATCCTATTACTTAGAAAAGATTGAATCATAGATTGGGCATTAAACCGAAAACCAATATAAACCAAAATACTCAACAAAACATCATGATTTAACAATTTAAAAGCTCTTGAATAGTCTAGAAGTACCAGAACGCTCGCTTTGTTGTTATCCAATTCTCCATTAATACGGTCTGTAATCTCAGCCAACGCAGTTGTACAACTATGTCCACATCGAAATCCTGACTGCTTTTCTGGCAAAATATTATTACTTAAAATAAAGACAGAAATTTGCATTGCCATAACTTTCTTTAAACTAAACTTTGGACATAGCTGGTAGGATAGAAATAGATCTTAGCTGTCCATAGTCATTGGGCTGATTTACTTTTGGAAAAGGAATAGCAATGGCCGACTTCCAAGCACTCGGAAATGTTGAGAATCGTAAACAATAATTAATTAAATGTTTTATATAAGGAATGGTGAAGGGACAGCACAATATTAAACTTGTACTGTTAATATCATCGCTTCCAAAAGCCTTAGATTTAATCCCAAGCACAATATTGGAAATAATATCCTCTGTGACCTCAGTGAAATAAAATTCCTGATTGACTTTTTTATTATTCTTGTAAAATTCTAAAAGGTCTTTGTTAGGAGCATAGTTTGAATTTGTTGTGCTAACAAAATGTGAATTGATCTCTGGTTTTTTTAAATGAGCCGGAAGCTAATTTATTTTTTCTTTTCACAACATCAATTTTTTTAAATTCAGCCCACTTTTATCTAGAGTCACAACTTTGGAATTTTATATTTAACAATTTTAACATAACAACATATATAACATATATATATAACAACAGAATTATGATGGCGGACGAAAAGTTTATTGAATTGATAAATGAGCTGAAGAATATTACGTGGAACATACTTTGGTTGCCAGAAGTGTCGGTCGAAAGGGCGAAGAACAAATCATGCTTTGATCAGGACACCTAAGAGATTACAGAGGAAATTTCCCTAATGGTGGTATTCGATTTATTGTAAATAAGAAGCACACAAAGAGTATATTTACAATTTAAAGCATAAGTGATAGAGTTATTAATCTTATCTATAATGTCAATGAAAAAAAAATGATTAAAGATGATTCTAAGGCACAAGTGCCCACATATAAAAAATGAACCACCCACATCGACTCAAATTCCATCGCCATGCCTATGTGAGCAGTTTCCAGTACGGAGAAGGTAAACATTGCATGATGTCCCTCATGTAATGGTCCCTCATTCCAAGTAATCCAGATTTAAAATATCCTCCCGTTCGGATCTTCGGGTAGAGGCTAATCTCATCGGGCGTGAATTATTAAGAAATGGATCTATGTAATACAAGGAGAGATCTGAATACGAACATAAACGCCGTGCACCAACATCTGCAAACAAACAGACCTTATATTTTAGCAGCAACCAAAGTAAACTTCAAAACTACCGAGGCTTATATGTTGTATACTTGATATACCTCCACATCCGTTTTAAGAACAACTTTGAATTCGCCATCTTTCATTAGAAGCGACATATCTTACCTTGCTTGATTCTATGCACGAGCATATGCGGATGACGGACTAGTGATAATTACGAGCAAATTCGTAAACAGAGTGTTAAATTAGGGTGTTTAGCCCTTAGGTTAATTTGCTGACCTTGCTATTAATAAAATTCGAATTAACGTTTACTAACTAATAATAATATTAATACTACCCCCCGTGGGGGGCCGGGGTAGAATAGCCTCCTGGTACGTTCTGCCTGTCGTAAAAGGCGACTAAAAGAACAACCTGGACCACCAGGGTTAAATGGTGGTACACCCATGGAAATGGAGACACGAAGCGGAAGATGCCTCGGAAAAAGGTCGCTGCCTGGGGATCGCCAGGGCATGTCTGGAGCCGGCGCTGGACATGACAGTATGCGGACCGTCGGTGGCAGGGAGTTAAGGAGGCGGCAACCTGTCATTCAAGAAACTACACCTCCTCCTCCTCTTCAACAACAAAACGACCAGGAGGGCCCAACACCATCACGAGCCCCCCCCTCGCTGAAGGTGCTGCGCAGGAAATTCAGCCAGCGCTCACCCAGGCGGGACTACAAAGACAGCGCATGAAATGGACATCTGCGATGAATGAAACCGTCATGCGCAGCTTTTATAAAGTGACCAACCTGGGACGAGAAATGATCGGCTACAGACAACCTTTACATGCCGAATTTAGGAAAATCTATCCACATCTCCAAGTTACCGAACAGAGAGTAGCAGACCAATATCGGGTAATAATGCGTAATCACCTAATTCCAGAGACAAGACTCAATACCATTAAAGAAGAAATACAAGCGCAAACTAACAACGAACAAGACCCCGCTAACAATCAACCAGCTGAGGAGCAACCTGTAATAGAAAACGTATTAAATAACACACAGGAACTTAACACTACCGAAAACACCCAAGAGGACAATTCTGAGCTATATCACGAACTATCTGCAGAAATGGCACGTGCGATGCTAGAATTTGAGGGAACTTACCCACTGATAAGACCCAAACTTCCAAAAGTAAACTCTTCAAAAAAACTAGGTCAAATTATGGAACTTTTAAACACCAAAATTCTTCCACCTTATCTTTTAAATATTAATAACATGCAATCTCTTCACCTTTTAGTTTATAGCGCAGCAACTGCCGTTGCTAAAGCCATGAAGATTAGGATAAGGATCCACAATGACTCTGCAAGAACCGAGCTCCCGATACCGCCATGGGAGACCAGACTTCAACGAAAAATTCAGAGGTTTCGAAAAGATATCGGCCAACTAACAGAATATCTGAGGGGTACACGAACAAATAGACTAAAACAGAAAGTTGATGAAATTTTGCAGAGAAACAACATCCACACTCGGCATGAACCAGAAAATAATACAGCTCAACAATGCCTGGATACTCTAAAACAGAAACTTTCCTTATTTTCAGGGCGCCTACGAAGATACAAGACCAGTAATAACCGAAAACGTGATAATCTTCGTTTTGAAAAGGCCGAAAAACAATTTTATAGAGAGCTAAATTCAAAATCAGATGATCCAGATAAGCAATACCCCACGAAAGAACAAATTCAAGATTTTTAGGCCAAACAACTTGCAACTCAAACAACATGCAATATCAACGCAAGCTGGGTTACTGAAGAGAAACAAAATAGTAATAAATATAACCAGATGGAACATCGACCATTCACTATCGAGGAAGTCAACCAGATTATCCAAAAACTGCATAATTGGAAATCACCTGGCCCAGATGGTGTTCATAACTTTTGGCTAAAGAAACTACGGAGTGTGCATCCTAAACTCTCAGAATTAATTAACCACGTTATTCTTAACCCACAGGAAATGCCAGTATTCCTAACGCAAGGAGTAACCTATCTACTGCCTAAAGACCAGAACAACACACAAGATCCGTCTAAGTACCGACCGGTACCGTGCCTACCTACTTTGTATAAAATTATCACTTCATGTTTAACACAGCGCATTTATCAACACTGTGAGGAAAACAACATCATAGCCGCACAACAAAAAGGATGCGCTAAAGGGTCTATGGGCTGTAAAGAACAACTTATTATCGACTCTGTCATCAACAACCAGGCATATCACAACAAGAGAAATATTTTTACTGCCTACGTCGACTATAAGAAAGCCTTCGACTCAGTACCACACGAATGGCTTATAAACATATTAAAAGTGTATAAAGTTGATGGTAATACTTTGTCTTTTCTAGAGAGCGCTATGACAAGTACAGGGTAAAAGCACAGTAAGTACAAACAACATTCCAATTCGAACAGGAATCTTCCAAGGGGACTCACTAAGCCCATTATGGTTCTGCCTTGCTATGAATCCTCTTTCGAACCGTCTTAACTCTACCAACTATGGGTTTAGCATCCGAGATAATAACACCGAGATTGCAAAGTTAAATCACTTACTGTATATGGATGATTTAAAAATAATGGCTGCAACTAGGAACCAACTAAACCAAATGCTGCATATAGTAGAAGAGTTCTCCAATGACATCGGCATGCAATTTGGACTAGATAAATGCCGTACTCTCAATATAATTCGAGGAAAAATTCAGCCAGGAGAATATCAGATGAAGAATGTCCAGACCATCGAGGCCATGGGCGAACACGAAATTTACAAATACTTGGGGATAAAACAATCACAAACGATTGAACAACAAACAATGAAATGCGAACTGACTATCGAGTTTGTGAAAAGGGTAAGACAAGTTTTGAGAACCAATCTCAACAGCAAAAATATGTTTAAGGCCCTTAACTCCTACGCATGTTCAGCTCTTAGTTATTCTTTTGGGGTAATTAATTGGAGTAGGACAGACATAGAAAGGCTACAAAGAAAAGTGAGGACCCTACTTACTAAAACGCATAACCACCACCCTCGAAGTGCCACTGAAAGAACAATGCTTCCCCGCCACCTTGGAGGAAGAGGATTAATAGATCTGGGTAAACAACTTGAAAAACAAATCACTAACTTAAGATCCTATTTTTACAGGCAAGGAGAAAATTCCACGCTGCATCGCGCAATAAATCAAATAGACGATTCCACTCCTCTACAACTTAAGAGCGAGGAAGCGCGCAGCTACCATCATACGGACCAGGAAAAACTCCGCATCTGGATGGAGAAGCCCCTTCATGGGCGGCATCCTAATGAGATCAGCCAAAATCATGTCGACACTGCTTCGTCGAACTATTGGTTGGTATCAGGCAAGATGTTTCCAGAAACCGAGGGCTTTCTACTCGCCATCCAAGATCAGGTTATAACAACAAGAAATTATCTCAAGCACATCGTCAGAGATCCGTCCGTACAAAACGACAAATGCATGTATGGATGCCAAACATCAGAGACAATCCAGCACATATAGGAGGATGTCAGGCCTTTGCAGCGACAGAATACAAAGAACGGCACGACTCAGTTGGGAAAATTTTACATCAAGAGTTGGCAATGAAGTTGGAACTTATTACAACAGAGAAGGTTCCGTATTATAAATATACTCCAGAACCCGTAGTGGAAAATGACCGATATAAGTTATATTGGGACCGCAGTGTACTTACCGATCAACATGTAAGGCATAATAGACCAGATCTTATTTTAATAGATAAAATTTCCAGGAAAACAACTCTAATTGACGTAGCCATACCGAACAACAATAATCTGCAAGAGAAACACACTGAGAAAATCGCGAAATACAGAGATCTAGAAATTCAAATCGGAAGGCAATGGAGAATGGATAATGTTCAAACCATCCCAATTGTTATATCGACAACGGGTGTAATACCGAAGAGTCTACTGGAATACCTTAAACAACTAGGAACTGGCGAACATCTATATAAGCACATGCAAAAGGCAGTACTACTGGCAACTGCTCGCAGCACCCGAAAATTTCTAGGAGATAACTCTACATTTCAGGTCACTTAAGGACACCGAAAAGGCCCCCACAGACCACAGAGCTTAATCCTTTTGATATCGCAGGTATCTGGGATAAGTAAATGATCCCCCCCCCCCCCTTAGAGGGAGTGCGAGCCTTAACTGGCTGTAAATAAGAATATTAATAATAATAATAATAATAATAATAATAATAATAATAATAAAAAAAACAAGTAGCAGATCTTCAGAAAGACTTCCTCACTATGAGGAAAACCTCTTCTCTTCATAGAGCAGTGGTGCTAGCGGATAACGGATACACACCCTTGAATCTCCGTGCAGGTATAGCAGAACACATTACTGTAACAAGATCAGAGCACACAGCCATTAAAGTTAACACATGGAAGCAGAAGATAATACACGGAAAGCATCCTCACGAACTTAATGCCGAACATGTCGATTATGAAACGTCGAACTACTGGTTGACTCGTGGAGATCTATTTCCTTCAACTGAAGGCTTTATGATGGCTATATAAGACCAAGTGATTGTTACAAGAAATTACCTTAAGTACACTACTAAAGATGAGAAAGTAATCGACGATCGATGTACAAAATGCCTGCGCGTACCGGAGACAATTCAACATATAACATCAGGATGCACATCTCTATCAGCTGCCGAATATCTGCACCGACATTACTGTGTGGCAAAAATTTTTTATCAAGAACTGGCAAAACTTTCTCCTATTACCAGTACAAACCAGAAACTGTTCTTGAAAATGACGACTTTCGCCTCTACTGGGACAGAACTGTTTTAACCGATAGGACGCTGACTTCAAACAGACCAGATATAATCTTTATAAACAAAGTCCAAAAGAAAACCTTTCTAATTGACATAGCAGTGTCAAATACCAATAACGTTTTAGAAACGACACACACTAAACTTGCTAAATACGCAGATCTGACTCACGAGATAAAACAACAATGGAGGCAAGATAATGTATATATACTCCGTCTAGTTATTTCATCCACTGAAATTGTCCCTTTAACACTGTCCAAAAACCTTAACGCATTAAGTCTTTCCTCCTGGACGATTGTCACTATACAGAAATCTGTTATACTGAATACATGCAATATTGTTCGAAAGTTCCTAAATCTAGCATAGCAAAATTCATCTTGTCTTCAGGCCGATGAAATTGACAACAAGCTATCAGCGAGCTAAAACAGAAAAAAAAAATAATAATAATAATAATAATAATGTTTATTTACGATGATTTCAAATCCATATACAGCCAAAAACATTAATATAAGTATAAATACACCCTGAAGCGGTAAGGCTTGTTAAGGCAAGAAAAAAACAAAATCCATGTAAAGTCCATATAGAATATAACGTCACATTCGGTTTAGCGTTCATATTTTTCACAACTTGTACATTTCGGGGTTCTACGCAATTTAGGGACAATTCACCTAATTAACTAACTAGAGCTAGCAACATTTTATCCTAACACAGAATATGTAGTACATACATTACAAACACATTTATACCTGGTTGTTAAAATTATTTAAATTTCAAAGAAAAATTTGCATATTTCTTCGCGTATCTTTTCAAAAATCCAGTCTTATAATTTTTATAAATGATCTCTCATTACTTATTAAGAGTTTTAGGGTTTCTGAAAGATAAATATAAAATTTTGCTGCTAAGTAAGAAGCAGATTTTTTTGAATAAGGAACCATTACACATCAGTGTTGTATTGTGTTGGTCTATTATGTTGAACAGGTCAGAAAATTGTTTTGTTTTTGGCAATGCAAATAGCAATATTGAAGAAGTATAATTGTCGCAAATTGAACACTCTGGTTGCCAGCAAAGATCTGGTTGCTCGCATAAGTTTTTTTTTTATTATAGAGGACTTTATGAATCCATTTCTGAATTACATCCAAGTTTTTAAGATAACAGTCTCTCGCACTTCCCCAACCAACTATTCCGTATTTTAACACAGATTGAACTAGGGCATAATAAATTGTTTTAAGCTTGTCAACTTTGAATATTGTTTTTAATTGAGCAAATCTGGTTACAAGGTACCTAGTTTTTGTATCTACATAGTTTATCTGTTGGTCCCATCTTAGGTGACTATTTATCATAATACCGAGATATTTGACAACAGCAATTTTGGCAAACTATGAGAATAGAATATAAATGGCAAAAATGTTGTTTTGTGCTCATTTAGTGTTAATTGATTTATCTGAAACCACTTACATGTTTCTTTAAAATCTAATTCAATTAACTCTTTTAAAGATATCCACGACTCTCCTTCATAAAAGATATTAGTATCATCGGCAAAACTAATTATATGTCCACATGAATGTATTTTTTAAAGACCAATTGTATAAGCAATGAATAAGACCGGTCCCAGCACTGTTCCCTGAGGTACCCTGCGGGTTATAGTCCTTGTACTACTTTTAAGTCCTTCAATGTTAACAAACTGGAACCTGTTTCCTAAATAACTTTTTAAGAGATTCAAATCATTTTCTCGTATGCCCAATTTCTCCAATTTTCCTATAAGTTTTTTATGACAAACTATATCAAAAGCTTTTTTAAGACCTATAAATGCATGGTCAGAGATGCATGGTTTCTTTTTATCAAGCCTTTCATAAATTTTTGTGGTCAGAGACAAAATTGTATCTTCTGTTGATTTGCCTGGTGGTCAACAGCATTAAAGGTTACCAACGCCCAAAAACTGGCTAGACTGCAAAGACTGGAGCCATGAGAACTATATTTGCTGCACTTCTAAACATTCTTCTTAAACTACCAGAAATCCCAGTCTGGATTCAAAAGGAGGCATAGGGGCACATAAGAGGATGAAGTATAGCGAAGAATTTTCACTTAGGACAAGCCCATATGACGACGAATTCTATAATCTAGATGTACTACAACAAGTGGCAAACCAAGATTAAGGAAAGGCTTTCGGGTGGCAATCCCGAAGCATCGGTAACAAACCAAATCAAAGAAAGAAAGCGATTTTCAGGTCTGGTACGCAGATGGATCATGGAAGGAAAGCACCAAGTCAACTAGAGCAGGAGTATAGAGGATGAAAATAAACACAGGAGAATTCTTCCCGCTAGAAAGACAAAACAAAAAAACATACTATAGTGTTCCAAGCGGACGTGTTTGCTATACTTGATGTAGCAAACAGACGGGAAGCAATAAAGGGTAACAAGGGAATTTGTATCTACTCTGATAGTCAAGCTAGCCTTAAGGTGATCCAAAAACCCAGGGTCAAGCTAGTGCTAGTCCAGAAGTGCAGAGACGCATTGGAAACACTGGCAGTATACCAAGAAGTGAGATTGAGGTGGGTCCCAGGACACCACGTTGTCGAGGGCAATGCACGGGCTGATGAACTAGAAAGGTAAGGTTCCGTTAGCCCCCTCGTAGACTCCGAACCGTGTCTCCATCTAAGTGAAAAACAAATTTCTCAGAAACAGAACAATTGGGCCTGGAAAAAAAAAAGAAAGAATTGAAAGCGGACAGAAGGCTGTAGATAGGCCAAGGAGATGATGCCAGATCATGACGGCTCTAAAGTAAGACGATTCCTAATAAAGAGTCGACAAGGGATCAAAAACTTGGTGAGAATCCTTACTGGGCATAACTGCCTAAACGGGCATTTATATCTTCCTGGTATGAGAGAGCGTCTACTCTGTCTGAATGGCGGTACAGGGGAGGAAACTATCATATTACATATTACGAATTTGCGATAGGTCTAGTCGCCTGAGAGTTTTAGTGCTACTATACTTTAACTACAAGATCTTAAAGTCAAGACCTACTACTACTACTACTTCCACCCAGCGATACATACTATAGAAGGCTTTCATCGACATTTCTGGTAAAATCAACGATCTGGAAGCCATCATCCAAGTGCAGAAATTGTTATTACGGAGACTATAACTTCCACAATATTAACTAACAGGACTGATAATAACAAGCTTCAAGCAGATGACTTGTAACTTTAGCGATTAGTCATAGTCTAACGCAGCTTATACGAGAGCCAATCAGAGTCCCTAATAAACAGGGAGACTTTGCTAGCCTCCTGTACCTGTTTCTTGCGGCGGATCCTCTCTCGTACAATATTAAAGTACAAGCACCACTAGGAATCATATATCATATATTAATAATCGCAATATGTGAATTAGAAATGGAATTTCAGGATCCATCCGAGATACTGGAGACATTTAAATAGTTCCTCTAGTCGTTTTCCTGGAATTATGACTATTTCAGGGCCAATGTTGCTACCTCATATATTCTGAATTCCTTCAAAAGGTCTTCAGGCAGCAAAACGTGGTTCGGTAAAAGTTCTACCAATGCAGTCGATAACAAAAATGCTGCTCATCGCAAATGTCGCCAAGACTAAATAAAGCCCTACAAATTGAAGAAACTTTGTTACCTTGAGAAATGCATTCAAGCAGATGATCGATGCCTATAAAGAAAAATATAATGAGAGTGTGTAGATACCAACAAACTACCCAAATGCAATTTTTCTGTAGCAAAACCAGTTGGTCAAGGTTTCTAGAGCTCAAAAACTCCACCATTGACAATAACCGCAATGGAAAAAGCAGACTTGGTGGGTCAGATGTTTGGATCAAACTCTACTGTAGAGCCACAAGGCAAAACACTACCTACTTTGCTAGGAAAGGCTTCTTCCAGATGTCAGAGTTAGTCTTGCGTCACAGAGATGTTGGAAAAGTTTTCAAAGCTTTGAACATCAACAGGGCTACCGGTCGTAATGTAGTACCGCTAATAGTATTCAAAAAAAAGATGGTCATGTTGACCCCATGCTTGTGCAAAATGTTCTTTCTTTTATACAGAAGAAAAAACAGGTAAAAGGTAAAAAAAGGTAAAAAAAAATACTTTTTGCATATTCAATAGCTAAAAAAGAAAAAAAGATGGTGCCGATCAATAACCGTCCGATTGCTTTAGTTCCGTCAATCACCAAGGAAATCAACACGCAAATTTTAAAATACCTGGAGTCCGCTAACATCATAAGCGATTGTCAATATGGTTTTTGAAAACGCATGTCTACTCACGATCTGCTTGCCTATATCATGCATGTTTGTTCCGGGACTTTCTAGAAATATGGTGAATCCCATGCTCTGGCTATATATAATATTTCAAAGATATTCGATAGGGTCTGGTATAAAAAGCTCTTAAACCAACTGTATTCTTATAATTTGCCACCAAATCTCGTTGCTTGGTTCGAGATTGCTTAAGGACTGATCTATCCAGATTTTCGTCATTAATCTATACACCTCACAGAAGTTTCAAATTATTGCTAGTGTTCTGCCTTCTTTTTGTTATATATCCACGACCTTCTCGGCAAAACTTCTAAGCCAATTTACAGTTTTTCTGATGACATTGGTATCTGCCTACAAGTCGCTCATCCATATGACTTCAGCCAACTATCAGTGCCATAGGCATATTCAAAAAAGTCAATATGTGGGGAATAGTCAAAGCGTCTTCTCAAAATCTTGGGGCTCTCAGCAACAGCTTTAAACCCTTGACAAGGCTCAAATTCACCTTAATCTCTTTAGTTTGCTCTCACATTTAGAGTTCTGTGCCAAATACATTTTGAAGCTAATTGATTCCATTCAGAAGAGGGCTCTAAAGGAGATCCAGAGATAAATTACACTAAAGATGTATTAAAGAAAACTGGAGGCACCAGACTCTGTTTTATCAATACCATCACGGTAAATGCTCTTCTAAATTGGCCCATATCATTCCACCTACTGATATACAGGCAAGAAGCAAGATCTACTCGACAGGCAGAAATCAGTCATGAAAATCGGGAATATTTATTTGCTGTAACTAAATAGCATTGTTGAAATAATTATTTTTTAGTAAAAATAGACTTTATTTAATAATACTAATAAACGTGTTGTAATAAATACAAATTTAGTAAAATCTAATAAAGTTACTGTAATTTACTGTAAGTTACTGTAAATCGATATTCATTTTAAAATAAATTATTAGAAATAAATAAGCTTATAGTAATTTTAAATCAGTCATTCAGTGAAATTTACTAAAGAACCTTTTTAAAACAACAAAAGTAAAAAGTAAATAGATAACTTATTAAAAATAGACTTACTTAAGTAGAACCAAATAAAAAAAATATTTTTTTTTAGTTCTTATAAAAAGACACAGTTGTTGTTTTTACCCCATTTATTGTTAAAATAACTTAATTTTTATTAAAACTGACTAAGATTTTGGTTAATAAACTACTTTGGTAACTTAATTTTGTCAGTGTATTATTATTGTCAGTATATATTAGAGATAGTGTACTAAACTTTTTGACTCTAAGAATTAATAACCTAGTTACGAACACTGATGTAATCAGTCTTCGAGACTATTTTGATATGACTTTCTTTTGTCCTCAAGGTTCGATAATTAATTGTTTGCATAATGCTAGCATCAATCAAAAATTTTTATAGATACAGCCTTGGACAACTTTTAACTTTGGACGAGTTTTAAGGTTAGTGCACTAACCTTAAAACGATAGTTCTCCGCCCTTCTTGCTTCTTAATATTCAATGTTTATTACTCTTTTTACTTGGTTGGTTGGTTCTCTAAATATTTTAATTTTGACTGAACTGGCTTAGACCTTTTTAAGGAGTTTTCAACTTCATTAACAATTACACTGCAGTTTTTTTTTATTGCAGAAGAGAGTAGAGTTACGGTGGTACCATGATTTTCTCTTGAACTGCTTTTGTCTTTATTTCTAGTTAGTAGTCGATTAATCGTTTGTGATGATTTTAATATTAATTATTTAATAGATTTTATGAATGCATATTATACAACTCAAAAGAATTACATCCTACTAATAAACACTAATAGATTATTTTTATATACATTTTAATTCTGAACGGATTTGTGATATACTTGTAATTTATTTTATTTCTTTTTTATATTAATAACCTTGCATTTCTTGATATAAGAAGTCGTTTCATAATGTTTGCAGATGACTCCACCATTCTATGGACTTATAAATATCAAGAGTTATTACCTATTCTATATACAGGAGAGAGAACTGGAAATACACAACTATAATAAATTTCTTGGAATTTTCATCGACAACAGGCTTCATGTCCACATTTTAGCTTTGAGACACAAACTGACTAGTGGGTGTTATGCTGTTACAATTGTTGCCGATGAACTTAGAGCTGAATCTGCTAAATTAGTATATCATTCTCTTATTGAAAGTCACTTGCGCTATAGAATTGCTTTGTGGGGCTGCTGCAGCCAATATTTTTTCAATTTTTTTTTTGTTTTACATAAAAGAGCAATTAGGTAAGTTTGTCGTAAATCACCTAGATAATAAATAATCACCCTTATTTAAAGATTTTAAGGTACTGATGTTGGGCTGTCTGTTTATATTGGAAACAATGTGCTTATTTTATAAAAAATACAAATAAGCATCTTAGCAGCGATAAATTTAGAAATCTCGATAATACCAGACAAAATCTCAATATTTCAATTCCAAAGAGTGAAATGACTACCAACTGTCTTATTTATTTAAGTTTTAAGATTTTTAACCATTTTTCAATTAATATAAAGTGTGTACAAGCTTTAAGTTTCTTCAAAAGATCTGTTGCATCACTCGTTAAAAGTAAAACATTTTAAAGTCTTACTGAATATTTTGATCATGACTGGGAATAAACTATGTGTGCAAGCTTTTGAACTTTGTTTCCTTCTTGTTTTCTTGTAAATTTTTTATTTTCTTTTTTCCTGATAACTTTACTTATTTTCATAAATTTAAGATGTCTACCTTTTTTGTCAACAAAAATGCATTTGGCTAGCTTTCTCTTCGACTTTTTGTATTTGATTCCAATTTGCTACTTAATATTAGGGAAGAGACCGGGGTTAGTTGACCCAGGGGCAAATTAAAACATCCGCTTTCACGCGAAAACGGTAGATGGCAAGAGTATCGAAAAATATCGATTTAGCTCGCCTTGTGACCCTCTAAGAGTGTACCCGTAGATCAGTCGGCTACCAACTGTGAGTGCAAGCACACTTTTTATGTTTTTAAGCTGGTCGAGTAAATAAAGTGCGATGCAGTTTTTCTTTTATAACAGTGTAAAAACCTTAAGGATTAATAATATTTTTGGATAAATAGTGAACGAAGGTATGTTTTATATAATTCTACTCTCAAATGCATGATTTTTCGGTTTAGTTTTAGTTAAATAAAATTAAATAAAAAATATAATAAAATGCCGTCCTATGGGGCTAGTTGAAACAGTCCTGTGGGGGTAAGTTGACACTTGTTTCAACTTACCCCCAAACGACTTTGTACGTACGTTATATATATAAAACAGAGAGAGAACGAATAATACACATGAGAGATATTACCGATATTCATCGCGCGTGTAACAAATTTGTAGCTCTATTGGGTCGCAGAATAACACCGTCAGAAGCTCTGTTTTTGGCATGTTCCCCACAACAATTTATGTGTTTTTTTAAGGTAGAAAATGCGAACTTACAAGCGAAAAACTGAAAGAGGGAAGACCCCTGTGGATGTTTTTGAACAGGCTGCCCATAAGGTTATTAACAACGGAAAATCTTTCAGAACAGCGGCTGCTGATTTTAACATTAATTATTCGACCTTACGACGTTTTTACAAAAGAAAACAGCAGGCGGATGAAGAAGGTAAATCATTACCTATAGAATAAGAATTTTTAATTTAATGTTTTGTTTTGTTGTCCAGTGATTATTTTCTTTGGTCGACTGTAGCGTTTTATTTTTCTATTTCTTATGTTCACTAACGCTCCATTGATATTTCATGAATTTTAATAATTATATTAATAATTTCAGTCAACTTCTTTTATCAATATTTCTTTAAATTCACACTGTCAATGACACATTACTACTGTAACGCATCACTCTCCTGGTTTAATTATTCATGCTTTCTGTTGACGGTCCGTCACTCTTCTGGTTGGTCTTGATTGATGTTTTCTCTGATTGGATTGACATTGACCGCTCAGGCGAGAGGTGGGGTCGTAACTTATTTAGTCGGTACTGCATCCATTTTTCGAGGACTTGTTCCCGTGTCGCAGGTAGAAGCGCACGTAAAAGGCCAGTTTTTATTTCCGGAATTTGTGAAGCAGGAAGTGGCCAATATGGTTTATAATTTATAGTCCTTAATCTTGTTCCTTTAGGGAACTGTTTATTTCATAATTCTGGTGCAGGATGCCCGAGATTTTGATGGATAGATAATGAAACTTAGCAAGGCGAGTGTGTCACATTTTGAACGCCCTTCATTTTTATCGACAGTGAATACAATGGCAATCGTTGTTTTAGGGTTTTACTTTTCCGTTTTCCTCTTTATTCTTCTTCAATTGTTGATGGCTGCAGGATTTTGATTTCCCCGAGAAATTGCTGTAAGCTGTGGAGCTGGAGCCACAGTTAGAGCTAGTATTAGAGATTCCCAGTCCAGATAGCTAAGCTACAAATGGCATACATTCACAGCCTCGATTTTGAAGGCCAGCCGTTCATTTCTTGGAGGAATACACAGGCCAGTTTATTCCATTTATTTAAATATTAATAACCAAAGATTTGTCTCACTTATTTAAATTTTTATTAATATACTTTTAATTTCAATTTATTGCTATAAATATTTAATCAATATCATAATTTAATACATCAATTTCCTATCTATAATTTTAGTTATTTTTTGTTCAGTATTTTTCAGAACCTTTTTTGGTGGTTAAGTAGATATAACTCGGTTAAGGCTGATATGCCTTAGGTAAAAAGGTTCATGAACTTTCCCCTGCATAATACAAATATATACTAAAGACTTTAATAATAGCAATTTATTTTTCAAGTGCTGAAATCTACCTAGTAGTGAAATCATAATTTAAATGTTACTTTTGTCAAATTTATTTTAATCATATCAACATTATTCATATTTTAATTCATAATAAATTATTAACATTTAACAGATTAGAACATGAGGTGTGTACATATCTTTGAAGTAAATATAATTTGGTTGTATTGTTAAGATATTTTTTTTGCCTCTTTAAATCTACTTTATCCAGGGTCATTTAATTGTTAATTGAAACCTATATACCAAGTGTTTTTCTCAGTTTTCTTTCATTTATAAAAAAAAAAAAAAACTAAGTGGCGCCCTCTTATTTAATAGTTATAATCAAGATTATATTCTTTAATAGCCAGTCATAAGTGAACCTTCGAACAATCCCAAGCCTCCAATAATTCTGAGCTACCGTCTGCAAACTCTTGGCAAAATAGTAACACTGTAAAGTTAACGCCACAGAAAATGGCGCCCAACGTGGGGCCCTGATTGGCTATTTTTTATTGATCTATTTTAATAATCTTTAAATTTTTTCAAAATATTGATAATACCTTGGATGGGTGGAGTTTTAGAGTGCTTGAATCTCAAGTAATGCTTATTGTTTTTGAGTAAAGCAAATATCAAATTTGGTTATAATTTAATGGCCATAATTTTATTAGTAACTGTTGGTATACAGAGTGTATATAATTTGGAGGAAAACCCTTGCTAGGAAAGTGTTTATATATGATATTTTTGATATTTATTATTTTTCGAGGTATCCTTGTTAAGGACTATGATTTGACAATCTGCGACAATACAATGTGTTTAGTATATGCTGGGTGTATAAAAAGTACATACTTACTTGCATAGTGTTCAGGGACATTAAGAGGATTTTAATAATTTTTTAGGGACAAGATATCTTTAATGTTCGAATTGTAATGGATCACAATTAGAAAAGTAAAATATTTATTATTAATATCTTTAAATTAAACTTTGAGAAGTTTATACTTGTAAACATTTTACTTCCTTTATTATTCTGGATTCCGGAATTATTGCTGAGCAGATTTGAAATTTTTTTGTTATGGAAATTCATATTTTAATTATACATGGTGTCACCCCTTCATTTAGGTTTCTATATGGCAAATGTCTTTGGGATTTGAAATGCTATTCTGACTTATAGTTTTTGGAAGGAACATAATTTATGAGTAACATATGCATGTGTTATACAAGGTGATACAGATTAATAAATTGTTTTAAAACTATTATTCTTCAATTTTGATATACCCAAAACTAATGAGTGCTATTACATACAGTAACATTACATTGAATGCTTCAATTTTTCAAATGTAGAACCAACCCAGACTATTTACAATTGTGTTTAATTTGAACAATTAGGCAATTCCATATTTGGAAAAAACATTAGTTTTGGATCAGTAAAAGTTAAAATTTTTCTGTACAAATTTTTTTTAAAGTCATTCCTTAAACAAAGGTTTATGCATCATTGCGCCACTGACATTGTTTTAATTCTACAATTTTTGAGAGATATATTGTGGTCTCATATTGTTTTGTCATATAAAATCAACCTGGATCAATTTCATTTCATGCCATCAAGTTTCTTAGGTGAGATCATTTCAGACATTTAATTTTTTTTTTGGATTTAATTTTATTCTTGAATTCTTTGGAACAATTTTTTTTTGACACCATGGATTTGTATAATTTTCATCCTAATCATTTGTTAGAACATGAACTAGATTATAAATTGAAAATTCGTTTAGTTGCTACTGTTCGGAACGTTGCTGACAAAAGAAGGATTTTATTGAGAATTCTAAAAAAGGAACAAACTTCTCCGGGATCTAGCATAACTTTACAGGAAGTTAAATTAGATTATGATAAGGAAAGAGCTGACATTAAAAAGAGTTTAGATTCCATTGCAAGTGTCATTGAAGAATTTGAGGGTGTAGCTTCTGATTCAGCTGTTGCTCGAATGAAATCTCGTTTGTCTCATGTAGCTGGTAGGGCTAAAAGAATTCCTATGTTTGAAGAAAAAGCTGAAGAAATTCAAGCTTATAGTCAGGAAATTACAGCTACTTGTCTAGCTCTTGAAGCTGATCTTTTTGACAAAATTTTTCCCAATGCTGATTCAGAACCAATAACTCATTCCTCTGTTCCAGTTGTAAATGTAGCTGCTCCAATAGTCCATTGTGCTACTCGAAATGTTCCTATTAGTGAATGGTAAGTTAAGTTTAGTGGAGATTCTCTTAAACTTTATAATTTTTTGGAAACCTTAACTGAATTGGCTCAGGCTCGAGATGTATCTGAGGATATGTTATTTCAGTCTGCAGCAGAATTTTTTATTGGTGATGCATTTGTGTGGTATAGGAGTGTCAAGTCAACTGTTGGTGATTGGTGTTCCCTAGTAAATAAATTAAAAAGTGAATTTTTACATGATGATATAGATGATGAAATTTGGGATCAAATTAAGAAAAGAAAGCAAAAGAAGGGAGAAAATACTGTAGTTTTCATTGCTCATTTGGAGGTTCTTTTTGCTAGGCTTTCTCGTGTGCCAGCAGAATGTACTAAGATTAAGTTTGTTAAAAATAATTTATTGCCTAACTTCATTGATAGATTGGCTTTAATAGAAATTAATTCCATTTCTCAACTTTCTGAGCTTTGTAGGAAACTTGAAGAATCTGATTATTTAAAGAATAAAAATAAAATTTAAATTTTGAAAACCAAATGTCAAAGTAAAAGATTGTAAAAAATGTAAATTAAACAAATCTTTTAAAAATTTAAATTTTAAACCTAACTATTTTAACAAATTGAGCTGGGAACATTGGCTTGCTAAGGTTTCTGATTTCATGAAAACTACTATTATAAAAAATAAAGTTTACCCTCAAGAACAAATTTCACCACTATTCATCAATAAACCTTTAGATAATAGACCATATATACGTGTAAAGTTGTTTGATGTGCCCATTACATTGCGAGATTGTGAATGCTTTAGTTGTACCTTCTCTGTCCCAAGCATTTATTTTTGGTTGTGATTTTGCCCAACAGTTTGGAATTTTGGTAGACTTTCATGATAGCTTGTGGCATATTAGACGTGATTTTTGAGTCTCATAATAATCTCCTATGTGAAATTAAGCAAAAATTGCAAGAGGCTGGACTTACAGTCAATTTAGAAAAATGTGATTTCTTTAAAACCACTTTAAAATTCCTAGGTTATATCGTGGGTTCGAATTCTCTTAGGACTGATACAGATAAGGTCTCCGCTATGGTCAATTATCCTTGTCCAAAGACGACTACGGAAATTAAGCGTTTTGTAGGACTTTGCTCCTGGTATCGCCGTTTTATCAAAGATTTTTCTACTTTGATGTCTCCTATTAATGATCTACTTAAATGACAGAAAAAGGGTCAATCAATTATATGAAATGATGACGCAGAGGTTTCATTTATCAAAATGAAGCAGTTGTTAGTTTCGTCACCAATCCTTTCACAACCAGATTTTTCAAAAAGATTTGTTATTCAGAGTGATGCCAGTAATACAGGCTTAGGGGGAGTATTGACTCAGATGATAGATGGGGAAGAAAAGGTTATTGCTTATGCAAGCAGGTCTCTCACTAAAACTGAGAGAAATTATTCTGTTGTTGAGCGAGAGTGCTTGGCTGTCCTTTTTAATATTGAAAAGTTTCGTCCGTATATTGAAGGAGTCGAATTTCACCCCTTCATTTTTAGTTTATGGGAGGCATATTCCTTTATCAGGAAATTATTATAAGAATGTTCATTTGGATATTTAATTTGATCAGAAAATTTGCCCAGGAGATAGGAATACTTATGCTGAGAACCTGAAAGGTTTGAAAGAGATATTTACAGAGGTAAAAAATAAACTTCATACTGCCTATGAGAGAAATTCTAAAGCTTACAACCTGCGTAAGAGAGATGTCTCATTTAATGTAGGTGATCATGTTTGGCGTAAGAATAAAGTTTTATCTAGCGCTGTTGATAAGTTTACTTTTAAACTAGTTCCCAAGTATGTACACAGTATTGTCCGCAAAAAGTTGTCAAATCTGGTTTATATTTTGTCTAATGAAGATGGTTCTAATGCCGGTAAATGGCATATTAAAAACATAAACCCTTTTAATAATGGTCTTGATGATGATTCTGATTCTTTGGAATAGTTGTATTTGGAAATTATCTATATACTGTTATCTTCACTTAGATACCTGCTTCTAATATTGACATCATTCTGGAATTTCTACCATTTGTTATTTTTTTGATGTCATTTGTGTATTTATTAATCTGGTCATTTGGGCCATATTTTATTTTTTTGGTATAACCTGTTAGTGGTTATGCACGGTATGTCATAAACTTGACATTTTAATTTTTATAGCCGAGTGCTATGTTTTGGTGGCTATTATAAACTGTATATGGTTATACACCATACGTTATCTAGAAGGCCACCAATTGATGGTTGTCATACTCCATAAATGAGTATACACTTTATGTCAGTTTTGACTATTTTTTCTTGGCCGTATTTTGTGGGTTGTTATAACCTAGTGGTGGTTATAAACCCAGTGTCAACTTGACTGTTTGAGGTTATATTTTTGGCCTAATTTTTTTTGTCGGGGTCGGTGAACCTGACAGCGGATAAACGTTACTGTTCAGTTTGTTATTATTGGATTTTGTCCAAAAATTTTTTTATCACAGAATGCTGTGGTGAAAAACCCATAGTAGATTTGTTTTTTTGTTGGTGTGGTCTCGACCATGGTCGGATTATTAGAGGACTATACGAAGGTATCCTTCCTCACCTCAAATTAATTTGGATATTTATGTGGGTGAGTCAATTGAAAAACAAATTCTATCGAAGCTTTAGATTATGGCTGTATATGCTGTAAGATATATTCTAGTGCCGTTCAGAAATGGATTTGGGGGCACACAGAATTTTGTAGTGGGTATTTAATGTGGCAATCGATATTGCTGTTATGAATTTTGCCCATGTGTTTATTATCTGGTGCTTAAGTTATCTCAGCCAGTTTTCTTTCTAGTTGCTGGAATCCGCCATCTAAAAAGGGTAGTTTTTTTTTGTTACACACAACACCATCTCTTGGTGAGAAGTTGATTGCAACTTCCATGAGTGTTCCCCTAGGTTGGAGTTCTAAAGTAACTGATTTTTATGGTAGACTTAAATGTCGTGAGTGTACATAATTTTAGCTTAAGTTTTAATTTAAGTTTACTTTAAGTTAGTTTTATAGTACTTCTGTATTCTCAAGATCACTATTGTCTTACCAACTTGTGTCCTTCCTCGATATTAAGAGTTTCCTAATTTATGTCTATACCGATTGTGTCTTCCTTTAGGAACGGGTGATACACGTAGTTATCCTGAATTGAGTTAATATGAGAAGATTCCATTTTTAGAAATAATTTGTATATTTAAATTGTGGAACAGATAATTAACAGAATTGTTTGTTATTAAATAAGGGATAATAATAATCCGGGAATTTTTCTTTGGTATTATTAGATATTGGTAACTATTATAGTTTAAATTTTTTTGTTAAGACTTTTAATGTTGAAAAAAAAAATCAACTATTTCATAGCTAATTTTTTTTCCTCAAGGAAGGGGGTAAATGTAGCGTTTTATTTTTCTATTTCTTATGTTCACTAACGCTCCATTGATATTTCATTAATTTTAATAATTATATTAATAATTTCAGTCAACTTCTTTTATCAATATTTCTTTAAATTCACACTGTCAATGACACATTACTACTGTAACGCATCACTCTCCTGGTTTAATTATTCATGCTTTCTGTTGACGGTCCGTCACTCTTCTGGTTGGTCTTGATTGATGTTTTCTCTGATTGGATTGACATTGACCGCTCAGGCGAGAGGTGGGGTCGTAACTTATTTAGTCGGTACTGCATCCATTTTTCGAGGACTTGTTCCCGTGTCGCAGGTAGAAGCGCACGTAAAAGGCCAGTTTTTATTTCCGGAATTTGTGAAGCAGGAAGTGGCCAATATGGTTTATAATTTATAGTCCTTAATCTTGTTCCTTTAGGGAACTGTTTATTTCATAATTCTGGTGCAGGATGCCCGAGATTTTGATAGATAGATAATGAAACTTAGCAAGGCGAGTGTGTCACATTTTGAACGCCCTTCATTTTTATCGACAGTGAATACAATGGCAATCGTTGTTTTAGGGTTTTACTTTTCCGTTTTCCTCTTTATTCTTCTTCAATTGTTGATGGCTGCAGGATTTTGATTTCCCCGAGAAATTGCTGTAAGCTGTGGAGCTGAAGCCAGAGTTAGAGCTAGTATTAGAGATTCCCAGTCCAGATAGCTAAGCTACAAATGGCATACATTCACAACCTCGATTTTGAAGGCCAGCCGTTCATTTCTTGGAGGAATACACAGGCCAGTTTATTCCATTTATTTAAATATTAATAACCATAGATTTGTCTCACTTATTTAAATTTTTATTAATATACTTTTAATTTCAATTTATTGCTATAAATATTTAATCAATATCATAATTTAATACATCAATTTCCTATCTATAATTTTAGTTATTTTTTGTTCAGTATTTTTCAGTACCTTTTTTGGTGGTTAAGTAGATATAACTCGGTTAAGGCTGATATGCCTTAGGTAAAAAGGTTCATGAACTTTCCCCTGCGTAATACAAATATATACTAAAGACTTTTATAATAGCAATTTATTTTTCAAGTGCTGAAATCTACCTAGTAGTGAAATCATAATTTAAATGTTACTTTTGTCAAATTTATTTTAATCATATCAACATTATTCATATTTTAATTCATAATAAATTATTAACATTTAACAGATTAGAACATGAGGTGTGTACATATCTTTGAAGTAAATATAATTTGGTTGTATTGTTAAGATATTTTTTTTTGCCTCTTTAAATCTACTTTATCCAGGGTCATTTAATTGTTAATTGAAACCTATATACCAAGTGTTTTTCTTAGTTTTCTTTCATTTATAAAAAAAAAAATAAGTGGCGCCCTCTTATTTAATAGTTATAATCAATATTATATTCTTTAATAGCCAGTCATAAGTGAACCTTCGAACAATCCCAAGCCTCCAATAATTCTGAGCTACCGTCTGCAAACTCTTGGCAAAATAGTAACACTGTAAAGTTAACGCCACACGACCCCGTCAGGTTTTGCCTGACGACATGGAAGACGAGTTGGCATCTTATTTGATCGAACAGTCGAAATTATACTTTGGCCTATCAACCCGCGAAGTTTGCAGATTGGCCTATGAATATGCCGTTCACAATAATATAGAAGTAAAAACATATTGAAAAGATAATCATATGGCGTCAACAGATTGGCTGTCGGCTTTCCTTAAACGTCATCCCACATTATCTCTAAGGTGTCCTGAAGCAACAAGCCTTAGTCGTGCAACGAGCTTTAATAAACACAATGTCGCAAAGTTTTTTAACCTTTTGCAGGAAGTTTTGGACCGCTATACATTTGAGCCCCAAGATATATATAATGTGGATAAAATGGACATTACGACCGTACAAAAGCCGGACAGGGTAATTGCGAATCGTGGGACGAAACAAGTAGGATTTATGACGTCGGCCGAAAGAGGGACTCTGGTCACATTTTGCTTTGCAGCTAACGCAAATGGAAACTCAATTCCTCCAATGTTTTTTTTCCCTAGAAAAAACTACAGGGAGTATTTTGTTAATAATGGACCGCCTGGATGTATTGGAGCAGCCAATCCTTCCGGCTGGATGACAGAAACTGAGTTTGTTATTTTCTTAAAACATTTTGGAAAACACACTAGAGCCACAAAGGAAAAACCTGTCTTGCTGCTATTGGATATTCACGAATCCCATTTATCCTTAAACGGTATTTTTTGTAAAGAAAATGGGATAATATTGGTTAGTTTGCTCCCGCATTGCTCCCACAAATTACAGCCACTAGAACGCTCTGTCTACGAGCCTTTAAAAAAATATGTCAATGCTGCCAGTGATATATACAGATCGTGTTTTCATTCGTTACTTATAGGAAACCGCATAGAGGCGAAATTTTGCAACGTCGCGCGTGTACGAGTGCCTGCGACAGAGCACCGCCCCGGCCGGCCCGAAGACGGGATTAGTAAAGATCTGACTTTCGTGGGAGCTGCGTCGTTTGGTGACAAAATGTCCCAAAATATTACACGAAAATCCAGGTATTTTTAAAATACTTATTTTAATGCGGGTTTTACAGACATGACAATGTGTAAAACCCGCAAAGAATTGCAATCTTAAAATATTTAATATGCTGTGTTTTGCATAATGAAAATTAAAGCGTTATTCTAATAAGAAATAAAATATGAACTCTGATAAAAAAATAAAAAAATCAGAAATAAAACTCTAATAAACAAACTTAACAACATATCATTTTTTAATTAAAAGGCTCAAATAAACCGCCTTCTTTCGCTAAACAAAAACTTAACCTATCGTAAAAGCTATTTCGCACCTCCAAAAGAGTTTCAGGTAAAATGGAATTGGCACCTTCGACAATTTTATTTCGCAACTCCTCTAAATTTGTTGGCCTACTAAATTCATGCTTGTAAATGGCCTGCTTAAGGTAACCCCATAGATAAAAGTCATTTGGAGACAAATCTGGAGATCTAGGAGGCCATTTAATATCGCCAGTCCCACTAATAAGGCAGTTAGGAAAAGTATTTGTTCAAAATTCTTTTACCCTAGCCGCGTTATGAGCAGGACAGCCAACTTGCTGAAAATAAACCGATCCCAGGTCTACATCAGGTAGGATTTGAATGGCAGGAAGAACTTAATTTTGCAGCAACTCAAGGTACTTTTGGGTGTTTAAATTGCCATCAATAAAAAATGGCCCTATTACATTGTCGCCCAAAATACCTGCACAAACATTCAATTTCTGAGGATACTGAGTACGAAACTGAAAACTTTTGTGCTCGTTTTCCTGAGACCAATAACGAAGAATGGAAGGATTGTGTTTGCCATGTAATGGAAAAGAAGATTCATCAGAAAACAAAATATTTTTTAAAAAATATTCGTTTTCATTTGCCTTTTTCATCATGGTTTCACAAAATTCCATTCTTCGCCACTGGTCTTCAGGAAAACAGAATTTCCTGAGTTTTTGAATACTTGAAACATTTGTACTCATTTTTTTTCCAGATACGAGCAACAGTTTTATTGCTCATTCCCAGTTCCTCTCCAACAATTCTAGTGGACCGTGTCAAATCAAGTTCTAGGGTACTGCAAACCATTTCTTCCCGCCGTTCTATATCCTGGACCACTTCAACAGGTGGTTCTTGATATTTTGTATTTAAGATTTCTCTAAAAGAGTCTCAAAATTTGTAACCACATTTAAAACCGTTTTTGCACAAGGAATCGGTTTATTCTCAAATGTCACTGAAAACAAATCTCTACATTGTACTGCCGAATTGCCTCCATAAAACCATTTAATTAGTTGAACTCTTTCGGAAGGGGTATAAACAGCCATAGTGAAAAAAACACGAAAATAAGGCTCAAAAATTATTAATGCAACGTACAGTAACACAGCAAAGTGAGGTCTGCTGACTCCCGGTTCAAAAAATAAAAACGAAAAATTCCGCTGCCTGCAAGCCGCAACCAACCGGTGTTGCCCAAATTTTGGGTAATACGTAGCTCACGATAACACAATCTGTATATCGTCATTGTTTTGCCTGGTCAATTTTATAACATTTCTGCGATTGCAAAAAAAACATTACCATTAGCGTCAACACCGACCAACATCCAAGCTGGATTTAAAGTATTGGGAATATACCCTTTTAATCATATCTTTAACCTGGTCCATCCACTAGTACTCAGAAGCATCGGTTTACTCCAGAAGAAGATTTATGACCAACTCCACAGGCTGCAGAATGCACTGGTACAAGAAAAGGCAGAAAGCGCGGCAAATCCGCCATTTGGATCGACACACCAAATAAGCAAGAGCTTGAACTTATACATGAGCAAAAGATTCAAAAAGAATATAAAAAAAGGTCAAGAAAAACATATCGAAATCAGAGACTACAACAGAATTCCGCCCTTCTCGAAAATCGAAGGCACCCTGCAGCTCAGAGGAGGAGGAAGAGGAAACATTTTGCCTAATTTGTGGCGAGTCTTTTAATAATTCTTGCCCAAAAGAAAAATGGGTGCAGTGCACTCAGTGCCATTATTGGACCCATGAGGAGTGTACTAACAAAACGCCATTTTTCGTATGTCAGAATTGCGACTCCGATGATGACATGTAGATTGCAGACTAACTGCAGAACGTATTTAGACTTGTCCTTTTGTATATTTTTAAGTATTATATTCCTATCAGTTCCTTTTTTAGTTTTTAATATCTATAGAAAATAATATAGGTTAATAAAACCTACTGTTGCAAATAACCCCAGTCCAGTTTCAACTGACCCCGACTTGGGGCAAGTTGTAACAGCGTGCCGAAGTTTAGTTTTTTCGTTATTATGTAGAAAAAAAAATTAATAAACGAGGGGCGTGTTCTAATAAAAGAGGGTTTTACAATTCTTTATGCATTTTGATAATTTTTTCTCCCTTTTCAGTTTTTTACAAAAAAAATTATTTCTAAAAATTGTTTCAACTAACCCCGGCCTCCCCTACTTTTTAGGTGTAGGTAGTTTTTATTCACTATTAAGTTATTATTTAAGTTGAAAGAACTGGTGTTATAGATGCAGTTAAGCTGATTACGACAAGGAAATTGAAATGGGCGGGCCATGTTATTAGAGTCAGAGACGGCAGATAAACAAAAAATACCCCAAAAAAGGCTGCAATGGAATGACTTACGGAGGCCTGTGTCCAGCAGTATTCAAAACGGCTATTGATGCTGTTGATCATGAAATACATTTTGTGAAGTTTAAAATAAGTGATAGAGCGAAAACATTTCTCCTGGTTACATTAAGAGTGAGAAACTTTATAGGTTATAGGATATAACGAAAAAAGTGAACAGAAACATGGAAAGTACACACAAAATTTGTAGCATAAAAATTATAAATAAAATGTAGAATGAACATTTTTAAGCTAAAAAATGTAAGAGAAGATACCAAGAATATAATAATAGAGTATATAATCCAATAAATTGAACTCTGAATTAAAACCACATTTTAATATTATGACTTTATGGTGAATTAAAAAAAAATCCATTATTATTGGAAAATTGACTTTCACATTTTGTTTTATAGACGCCCTCTATGACTTCCTTACTAAACATTCTTTTCACCATCAGAAAATACGTTTTTTAAAGGTAAAATATTTTTAATCGATTGTGTTATGCAAGCCAGTTTAAAACTTTGCCGCAAGATGGCAGCCTACAGAACAAAATCCCCCGTTGCTCCAAAAACCAAATTTAAGGAACAATGTTAATTAAAACATTCTAATAAAGTTTTTCCTAAATGCAAATTATGTTTTTGTATAAACTTATTAGGTATCCAGAAAACGTTCAACCTTAGACAAAATATTACAATTTACTCACATATAAATTCTTCTCCAATAATACAAATATTGTTATTTGCTTTTGACGAGATTACAAAGATACAATAAAATTCCTTTACGAGAGCAATAAATCTTAATACAAATATTACAATTTTACGTAATATCAGCCGTAAAAGAATAAAAGAAGCCGTTATGATGTTGTAAACCTAATCGATTTATTTTATATCTTTACAGAGTGAATTTTTAATAAATTACTAGTTAAAATGGTAAAAATGGCAAATAATAATAAAGTAATATAATAATGGATTATATAGAATATTTTTTTAATGTTATTTTTCGTTACTTCCGGCTTAACAAATAATGACACAAATTTTTGTATTTTAAATAGGAGAATTGGTATATAATTACGTATTTTGATAGAGAATAATATTCTGAGAATAATGATACCACATTTGCTTCTTTTTGTTTTGTACTCATAGAAAAAAAAAAACGATTTTTTTAAATTTTGAAATAAGCTGCCATTAAGGCGTTGAAAGTTATCACGGAAAAATTATATTCATTGTATTTTATTACTTGAATCTTTTACACGCCTATTTAAAATATTTAAACCAGTATTTTTGCCATTTACTTTATGTATTAGTATATTATAATAAAGTAAAAGTAATAGTATAAAGTAAATTATAGTAAATACTAAAATTTTTCAAATTTGGTAAAATAGGTATATCCGCTGGCTCATCATTTACACTTTACTCATTATTTACATTTATAATAAAAATGTAATAGTCATTTTCCTGTTAATATAAATTTGTAGTCTGAAAAACGTAATGTTATTTATATCTGTTTTCTTTTTTATTATGATATGATTTAATTTTCACTCATAGGTGGCCATTCTCAGGACAGGACGACCAGAAGAACTTAAATAAAATGTAATTAAATATAAAAAATTGCAAGGTTAGGTAGTTTTTTACTGAAAATCAAAATGCAAAAAATCATTTTAAATACTTTTTATCCTTTTTATAAAATATTCATACCATCAACTTTTTGATAATAAAATGGTTATTTTAATAGCAGTTAAACAACTAACACTTTCATAATTAGAGGTTTTGCTATTAAAGACCAGTGCGGTGACATTTAAAAAAATTAAGAAATCATAAAAACATTATTCTATAACAAAATGAAATACAATACTCGGTCCAACTATTATTAATACAAAAGGTACTGAAATCAATACAAAGCATAAATATTAAATATAATAAAACGTATAAACCAATACTGAAGTAAGGTTATTACGATTGGGCCCTGCATTATAAAAAACTAGAGAGACTAAACCGGCAACTATCAATTGCCAAATGCTGTAAGAGTATGGTGGTAATTAGATTATAAAACATCACAATATAGGAAAGTTATCTTTTGAAAGATATAAATTAATAGTATCAGATTACTTATACCTATTTACCCGTATAAGTGTACTGCAATAAACATCACAAAACACCAATTTGCATCAAACTGCACAATAAAGTTTTTCCTAAATGCAAATTATGTTTTTGTATAAACTTATTAGGTATCCAGAAAACGTTCAACCTTAGACAAAATATTACAATTTACTCACATATAAATTCTTCTCCAATAATACAAATATTGTTATTTGCTTTTGACGAGATTACAAAGATACAATAAAATTCCTTTACGAGAGCAATAAATCTTAATACAAATATTACAATTTTACGTAATATCAGCCGTAAAAGAATAAAAGAAGCCGTTATGATGTTGTAAACCTAATCGATTTATTTTATATCTTTACAGAGTGAATTTTTAATAAATTACTAGTTAAAATGGTAAAAATGGCAAATAATAATAAAGTAATATAATAATGGATTATATAGAATATTTTTTTAATGTTATTTTTCGTTACTTCCGGCTTAACAAATAATGACACAAATTTTTGTATTTTAAATAGGAGAATTGGTATATAATTACGTATTTTGATAGAGAATAATATTCTGAGAATAATGATACCACATTTGCTTCTTTTTGTTTTGTACTCATAGAAAAAAAAAACGATTTTTTTAAATTTTGAAATAAGCTGCCATTAAGGCGTTGAAAGTTATCACGGAAAAATTATATTCATTGTATTTTATTACTTGAATCTTTTACACGCCTATTTAAAATATTTAAACCAGTATTTTTGCCATTTACTTTATGTATTAGTATATTATAATAAAGTAAAAGTAATAGTATAAAGTAAATTATAGTAAATACTAAATTTTTTCAAATTTGGTAAAATAGGTATATCCGCTGGCTCATCATTTACACTTTACTCATTATTTACATTTATAATAAAAATGTAATAGTCATTTTCCTGTTAATATAAATTTGTAGTCTGAAAAACGTAATGTTATTTATATCTGTTTTCTTTTTTATTATGATATGATTTAATTTTCACTCATAGGTGGCCATTCTCAGGACAGGACGACCAGAAGAACTTAAATAAAATGTAATTAAATATAAAAAATTGCAAGGTTAGGTAGTTTTTTACGGAAAATCAAAATGCAAAAAATCATTTTAAATACTTTTTATCCTTTTTATAAAATATTCATACCATCAACTTTTTGATAATAAAATGGTTATTTTAATAGCAGTTAAACAACTAACACTTTCATAATTAGAGGTTTTGCTATTAAAGACCAGTGCGGTGACATTTAAAAAAATTAAGAAATCATAAAAACATTATTCTATAACAAAATGAAATACAATACTCGGTCCAACTATTATTAATACAAAAGGTACTGAAATCAATACAAAGCATAAATATTAAATATAATAAAACGTATAAACCAATACTGAAGTAAGGTTATAGGAAATACACAATATAGGAAAGTTATCTTTTGAAAGATATAAATTAATAGTATCAGATTACTTATACCTATTTACCCGTATAAGTGTACTGCAATAAACATCACAAAACACCAATTTGCATCAAACTGCACAAGTGCACCAACGACGTCGCCACCATCATGAACGCCATCCACAAACGGAAGAGCGATCGACATCATCCGTCGATGTCGATGTCAATGTCTCTCAAAATGTGATTTTAGTTATTCCATCGACATCGACCGATGATGTCGATCATCAAAGGCAACACTGCGTTTCCGACACCTCATTATCATCAATTTCAAACCTTCATAACTTATGGAGCTTAATGACTAATTAGTTTTTTTTGCAGGAATAATTTATTCTGTCCATAAATTTAACCTGACCAAAGCTAAACAAAATTTTTATTATTTTACTACACGCTACACCATCCTAAATCGAAACTAGATCACTTATCTAGTTTCGATTATATTTATTAGTAGTTTCGATTTCGGATGATATCTAGATAGGAAAATATCTAATTTGGCAACACAGAACACCATGCCGGTAAAAGATAGGTCAATTCTATACTTAGAAATGTAAATATAGTCTTAACTTATTTGTTAATGAGTGAATCATTTGATACCAAAAAACTCATTTGATACCAACACGAACTTAATAAATATACCTGGACTGCTAATGCATATGGCCACGATACCCAAAAATGACCACTGCCTAGTGGCTACCATTTTTATAGTGGTTGTGTCCTTTTGATGTTGGTTACTCACTTCGAACATTTTTAGTGTTGCAAACAAAAAAAGGTATTAAATAACGGTAATGAAGTTGACGACGTTTGACGTGTGAGTATAGCGGATTGCCTAGTTTTTGGCGATTTGTAAACGACGCTCGGGTATATCGTCTGCAACAGGCGATATAGCCTCCTCCTTATTTAATACGTGGATAATGTATCACCATCCTTACTTAACGTATTTGGTTTACTATTTCTTGAAACCGAATTATTGTGATTTGTCTGTGTTTATGATTGCCAACTATGTTTTTATAATTTTTTTTAAACATACAACAAACACAGTGGTGTCATTTAGGTGGTCAAGTGATGTACTTCAGGGTGGAGGCATGTTGCAATTTCTTACAAGTTAAATTTTATAAACAAATAATTAGTTCGTTACCAAAATATGTTTCTGAGACAATTAATACAAAAATATATATAAAAAGCTATTTTTACAAAATTAGGAACAAAGTTGAATGCAAGTTATAATTCCAACAACAAACATTATGTTTTCTTCAATTTGTGTTCAAGAGGGTCAAGTTTTTAAATAAAAATTCTGTTGCACCTTATTAACTAAAAACCAATATACGAAAAATATGTGGAATAAATTTTAAGATATAAGTAGGTTTCACGTAAATATAAAGAACAATTAAAATAATTCATAATATTTAATACCTATGGTAATATAACTATTTGATCAATATTTTTTTTTGTAAAAAGTAAACCATTTTGTAATGTGATTTAATATCTTAAAAATTGTGCAGCGTAGTGAGATCTGTAAAGTAAGGGGTTTTGAGTGAGGATGTTATTGTGACCACTTTTTCTCGCCTATACGATGATACCTTTAAATTTAAAATACGACCTTCTGCCTTTAGAGAACCATCATCAACTTTGTTTTTCCTTGTCGGCGCTATATTGACCATTTGCAGTTTTGAATAGCGCTTTACATTAGTTACCCTTTCAATGAGGTATCTTGTATTTCGAATAAGGATAATTAAAATAATTAAAAGAGTTGTTTAAAATTTTAAAATTCCAATACGGCGCCCATAAGAAAAACCAACCTTACTTAAATCTTTACTTACTTAAATCTCGTTTTGTTAAATAGAATATATTTTTTTTGTTTATAAATAATACATAGCTAATAATGCTTATTATTTTTTTTTAACTTTATTAAAAAAAGATTTCTAAAAATCAAATGGTGCGATAATTTTGTCCAGGAGTTTATTTCTGGGGAACTTAACTTATTATTTACTTTAGTGTACTGCTTTCTTGAGGATAAATAACTTTCAACGACTTCCAATATAAAGTCTCTCATTCCATATTGTTCAAGAACATTAAAGAGGTTTTGATGAGACACTGTGTCGAAAGTGTTAAGTGCTATATCACATTAGGCAAGTTTGGTCGCACAACTGGTTGTACGACCAGTGAAATTACGTGCAGTTATATGGAGCTTGCCACACTCGGTTGCCGATCAGTCGCGCAACTAGTTAAGTCGGCGGACCAGCCAAATCTCATCGTTGTGATCAGTCTTGTCGCCCGATAGTCCTGGTTGCACGTCTGGTTGCGAGTAGTGAAAATGCATGCTTGTATATTGAGCGTTGTCACACTTCGCGATTAGTTGCCTGAAAGCCGGTCTTGAGCAAGGAAGTTTTTCGCTGATCTTTTTTTATTTTTTGGACTTGTTCATTTCCTGAAGCAATGGCGTTTGATTTGGAAAGGTTCATAAGTGAAATTCATAATCGGCAGTCAATATGGGAATCATCATCAAGTGATTATTCAAATCGCGACTTAAAAAAGAAGAGTTGGGAGGAAATGGTAGATATTTTTGGAGGTGCAGAACTCCATAACATTAGGGAAAAGAAAGACTTGCCAAGAAAGTATATTTCTATAACTAAAATAGTCGGCAAACGCATCCCGGGTCGCAAGCGCATTTCGCCCTCCTCTGGTTAAGTCCCTTTCCACAATTTCATTTTCGAAACCAATTATTTGCAAAGTATCATCAAAAGAATATCCATCTCGAGATACCATCTCCACTTATTAGAAAAAATGCCGAAGGAACATTCTATATATCGTCGAGCTCTAGATAATCTGTAGTTAAAAATGTTCTTATTAGAACTAAGAGTATTTCCTCCGTATGGACGCATAAGATTGACTTGTAAAGGAAAAAGCTTCATCTCCTACGAACACATACGGCAAATGTGTCTGATCATTTTCTGATAAACTTGTGGGTTTAGGAATATTTAACAAGCTGTTATTGAGTTTATAGTAAAGCGAAGTATCTTTCATAATTGCTGAGTCGTTACTCTTGCCATAGGCACCCATATCGACGTAAATAAAGTTATAATTGGCATCACAAACTGCTAGCAAAACAATAGAAAAGTAATTTTTGTAGTTGTAGTACAGTGATCCAGAATCGGTCGGCATATGCTTTCCATCTATGGCACCGATGCAATGTGGAAAGTTAGCATGTTTTTCGAAGCCAAGTCCTATTTGTTTCCATTTATCTTCGTTTTTTGGTCGTTGTAAACAGGATTTTGGCTTCCTATATATCGCTCCGCATACAGCCCTAATAATCGAACCTACTCGAGAAGTGAGAAGAGTAAAACAAAAAAAGTCTGGGTCTGGAGCTGATAGAAAAAGCGAGAACTTATTTTTTAAGCAGTTAAAGTTTCTACAAAAAGTTACCGCTATTAGAGAAACGCCAGAACAGGAGGAGCAAGTTGATCAGGAGCAGGTTTTTGAAGGTGGGGAAGTGTTAGTTGATCGATCGGCAAAAAGACCAATAAAAAGAAAATTAGGCACGCAAGTCGAACAAGAAAATGACCCGTTAATACTAATACTACAAAAATCCATAGATTCTCGCGAGCGTCAGTTACAAGAAGAATCTGATGAGGATCGCATGTTTCTCTTATCCCTTCTTGGCTCTTTAAAAAGGGTACCTTAGGAGAGGAAAATGGCAACCACGATCAAAATATTAACAATTTTAAATGAAGCTACAGAGAATAAATGCAGAAATTCTAGCTTTCAATACAATAATATTTCGAAGACATATGATTACGGGTACTTAACTCAATCCAATTCTCAATCAATTTATCAATGGCTAACAACATTACATCAAAGCTATCAAGGACACCAAAGTTTCCAACAGCGCTCGACTACAACCCCAACATTACCGACAGATTCGCCATCAGTCCAACAAATGACAAGTCAAGAAGCCTCGCAACCGTTATATCAAAAGCCCTGAATACCGCATGGCTACCAATCAGGTCATCATCAAACTCAGTTTACTCAGCTTACTTATCTTCTACCGATTCTATTCACTCTCAATCAGACATATCACAAGCTGGTTCACACTCAAGTAATTCTGAGAGTATGATAGAACTTTTTAATCTTTAGTATTGCTTCAGTCATGTACATTGCCTAATTATTTAATTTTTTACTTAACTAATTTAACCAAACCTTTTAATATTTAGAATTTTTGAATAAAGATGTTACTGTAAAAGTATATTCTTCTAGTTTTTTATTGTATTCGTAGTTAAAGCGAAAAGAACTCAGAGAAACATATAATTGATACCTACTTAAATTGTTCGCCCAAGATAAAAATAAATAACATGAGGATGTCATCAACCGTGGAGATATGAGATTGATGAGTTACATAAAAGTTGTTTATGACACTGACTATTCAAATACTGTCATAAATATTTATAAACTTTTAAAAATTCCTAACAGTTTTGAATTCTAGAGATTCTGTATATTTGTATCTATGTATATACTTACCTTATAGTTACAAAAAGCTTCTCTTCAGGCCGTATAAACTATCGCAGTATCGTGTCCTGTTTTGTTAGGTCTTCCTTGCACAAAGCTAATAACTCATTAAATGACGATATCGACATTCTAATATAATTAAAGAATTTCACAGGATACTTTCTTAAGTCATCATATAACGTGTGAAATACTCCGGAAATTAAACTAGATGTAACAAAAGGATAAGTCCAGATTCTTTGTTTCTTTTTTTTAACAGTTTTTTCCGTCGCCTCACGTATAATAACACAGCTACCTCTTCAACGTACATCTTGACGCTAAAAGTGAAACAACTCTTTCTCTTTAAATCCAAAATCGCTTATGGTTGCCCGACTTGGTTGTCCCAGTAAATAACCCGAGAGACCAGTGTTGAGTAACCGGTTGCGCGACCAAGTTGCCTAGTGTGATATAGCACTTACAAGGAACAACCATGAAAACCACTATCACCTTTTCATGATCGTCCAGGCCTTTGGCGATCTCTGAGGTAAGCCACTCTATAGCATTAGTAGTCCGTCTTTCTTCTAAAAATTCATATTGTCTCGACGATAAGATTTTAGCTTGCCTAAAAAAATATATCAGTCTATCCTTTAATGCTTTTTTAACTGTTTTGCCTATATTATTAACTAGGCTAATTGACCGATAATTTTAAATTTTATTTCGTGATTCGGCCCTATGAATTGGAGTTATTAAGAAGACTTTAAAGTGTTCTGGTACCTTTTCCGTTTTAAAGTTTGGATTAACTATATGTTGTAAGGGTAAAACAATAAAAGGGTGAATTATCATTAATATCCTGCTGATTATTCCGCCCATCCCTGGACTACTATCTGATTTTATTAATGATATATTTGATATGAGTTCTTTGACTGACACTAGTTTTAAAAACATAGAGAAGTTGGGACTTTGGTTTTGTGTCTAATCTATGTGGTAGCAGGGGCACTTTTATTTCTTTTTCAAGTTCTGTACTGACATCCACAAAGTATTTGTTGCAAATGTTTGCCATCACCAGAGAATCGTTAAAAGATTGGTCTTGTTCATCCTTAATAATCAATGTATTGCTTATTTGCCCTTGCCTCCACCGGTTATATTATTTATGATTTTATATACTTTTTTTATATCATTCTTGGTACTATTTATTTTGTTTTTGTAAAATGTATGATTTCTATAAGCTTTGTAAGTAATATGTAATTCATTATCGTAATGTTTTTGAGGATTCTTCTGCAGTCTATCCCCTGTACGTGTTTAATTGAGGCAATCAATCCTCTTGTTATCCATTCCGTCACTCTCTTTTCAGTATTTTAAACACTTTTATTATCTCAGATGCCTTCATATTTTTTTAAGCTTCTTAACAAAAGTAATGGTAGGGAACAGTAAAGTTAACCTCCAGTCATAGTTTATGAAGTTTATTTTTAATAATTCCAAGTCATTAATTTTTCTTTTGGTATTTTTATCTTGTTTATTTGTTAAAAGAGAATTTTAAGTGTTATGTTGCGATATATTGACTATAATTGGATATTGACATATATCTGTGACACAAGTATGTAATATGTAAGAATTTATTTGTTTCGTTGTGCTGGTGCTTATTAGACTTCAGTAAGGCCTTTGACACACTGTGTCACCGGATGTTGTTGGCTAAGCTTCACCATTTTGGTTTTTCTCAGGAAGCTGTAAAATTCTTTGAATCTTATCTAGTCGGGCGTGTTCAGAGTACACTTCTTTATAATGGGCCCAACAAAATTAAATCTGATTACATACCGGTGACAACGGGCGTCCCACAGGGGTCAATATTAGGGCCATTATTGTTTTCATTATACGTTGCAGATATGAACAAAGAGGTTATAAATTCCAAAATACAACAGTTTGCTGATGATTCCCAACTATACATTTCATTTAATCAAGATCTATTGCAGCATTTTCAGAAAAATCTTAATGATGACCTAAAAAAGATTCGAAGTTTTGCAAATAATCATAATCTTAAGGTAAATGCTGCAAAATCATGTGTAATATTGTTGGGAGAGAAGAAAGCCAGAATAGCAAATATTAATCAACATTTAAATATTATGATAGATAATGAAAGGTTGCCTGTTGTCACAGAAGTCAAGAATTTAGGTGTTTACCTTGACACAAGATTAACTTTCGAAACGCATATAAAAAAGAAACTTTGCATTGCCTATTTAAGATTGAAGAAAATATATCAAGTAAACAGATTTTTACCCTCAACAACAAAATACTATTTATGTAACTCTCTTGTTTTATCTTTGTTGGTTCATGGTGACATCATTTATCACAGCTCTTTGACTAACAGAATTTCTAAATCTATTCAGAAGTTGCAAAATGCGTGTTTGCGATTTTCATATAATATTTTGTATAGAGATCATATTACTCCACACTTAAATAAACACTCAATATTATCTATGGCTAATCGACGTACGCTACATTTAACCAATTTTATTTATAGAGTTTTAAAATCCAAGCAACCGCCATATTTATAACAACTTTTCATATCTAGAGATCACTATCACCAAACTCGCTATACTGGCAATTTTCTTGTACCGCAACACCGTTTTGCAAATTTCCAAAAATCCTTTGCTTTTGTTGCACCTCAAATATGGAACAATATTCCAATTGAAAAAAAAACTTTAGCAATATCTACATTTTCAAAACACATTAAAAATAAACTTTTGCAAGAGCAACGTACAATTTAATGAGAATGTGAGAAAATGTTGAAAATGTTGAAATTATCTGACTATTTGTGGCTGGATCTGTGCGTTCTCTGTCAGTCCAATTTATAAATAATATGAATTATTAGTGCTATTCTCCTAGTGACCTATGGGGGGTTCTTGTGCTTGACCGGATACCAAAATTATTGTCATAAACTGAAAATTATTAACTTTATTGTTAAGTATAAATAGTAATTTTTTCTTTCTTTAGGTTTTAGTTTTCTATAGGTTTTAGTTTTTGGGGCGCTCTACACATTTCTGAAAATAAGTTCCAGACTTGTGAATCGGTTTATTAATCGCAGGGTAGTCCTTTATTTATCATCAACCGAGATTATTGTTATATTTAAAAATGAAGTGTAATTTATTTTGGGATAAATAAAATGTTTTTGAATTTGAATTTGAATTTGGTGCTGTAATCTAAGCAGGAGTCTGAGTCATATCTAGTTGTAAGTTTAATATAGGGCAAAAAAACATAATTTGTCATGAGACAGAGATATTCATCTACTGTACTGCTATTTACGTCCTTCAAGTCAATATTTATATCCCCTGTAAGGATTTCTATATTATTTTGCAATTTATCATCAAAAAACATTATCAGTGCATCATTACTATTAAAATCCCCTCCATTATAGTATGTGCTATAACCTTCAATATTAAACCATTCAGAAGATGTTAATTGAAAACACTCAGTAAAAATAAACACATCTCAATAATTCAATTTTGCTTGTTGAAATAAAAGTAATAATTTATAAAAATTTTCTTGGTAAATCCTGAGTAGTTATTACTTAAAGACAGATCTATCAAGTATTTTTTGGGCGACCCACTATATAGTTTAATAGGTATAAAATAAAAAAATAGCATGCAATTAATTTGTACCATAATTTAATGCTTTACTTCTGTATATTTTTCTACGATATACAAGATTTCAACTACATAATACAACATATTTTAAACCAACATCTAAAGTATATAATGTTTACATGATTATATTTCTTCAGTTATTAATTTAATAATAAGTATGTTTTCTTTTACACAAAAATACTATATAATACAGTTATGAAATGTTGCCACTTTGACACACGATGTTTTCAACAAACGGAAATTTAAAATGGAAAATAATACCTGAATAAATTATTTATATACTTTGTTATTAAATGTAGTACAGGGCGAGAAAAATTAATTATTTTCTGAAACAGGATACGGGGTTGAAGTAGCACAAGCGGTAGCGGCTCTGACGTTTGATCTCGTTGCCGCTCCGTAGCTCCCGGTCGAATCTGTTGAAATCTTGGCCGTTCAGACTGTTTAATTGACTAAAAAAAAATAAAATCAATTATTTTGAAAATATATAAAATTAATGTAATTCGTAATTTTTTACTCTTAAAAAATATATCTCTTTAGTTTTTTCCTTTTGTTCTGTTATTTTTTTGTGCTTATTAAGACTAGAGATGGCGTTTCAAGAGAAAAGTAGTGTCGAACTAGCGCTCTAAAGTTTCTACGAAATATACAAAAATTTGTTGTTTAAGGAGTTTTGTGTTCCAGTAGACTTTAAGTGTGAGTTAGATTGCTTGTGGTGTTTTGGTCGAGTTTTCCAGTAATTGCGGACTATTTGTTTTGCCAAATTGGCGCCATAATATGGGGTTGTCAAGCACGGATTTGAGAGGAATTAAGTCTACCATAGTAGGTACCTTTAATGACAAATTTCTATAAGAAATTATAAACGAGGTACCATTGGGGTCGAGAAAAAGTTTAAGAAACGGGTACGTGCCCACGGAGAAAAGATTTCCAGGGCTTCTGGAAAACTTTCCTAAAGAGCTTAAGGAAGAAAATCTGACTCTGCGCAGATCCATTGAGGTGCAAAAACAAGCAGTGCTTAATATGAATATGCGCATTCAAGGAATAGCGGTCGAAAATGGCGCAAATATTAGAGCCTAATAACTAACAAAATGAAAGTAAATATTCAAGCCATTGATATCAAAAAATGTCACCGCGTGCCTGATAAAACATCGAGCAACTGACATCCTGCAGTTTTAGTGCGATTTACGATGGATGCAGTAAGATTATTGGTGCTAAAAAATAAAAAACATTTAAAAAATGCTGGGATTTTGATTAAGGAGGGTCTGATAAAAATGCGTCTGTTATTACTTAGCCGAGCAGTGCGGGAGTTTTCGTTTAAAAATGCGTGGGTGCTAAATGGAAATGTATATGTTAAGCATAACAATACTGTTCATCTCATTTCGCAGGAATCGGATATTGACTATTAAAATAAAGATATTAAAATCGAATTTAGATCGGATATTAAAATAAAGACGACCGTTTAATTATTCGACTGTTATTTGTTATAATGACATTATCTGTTAATATCTGTAAGTAGTCTAAAAGTTTGTTTTAAAATTAGTACCTATATAAACTCAATTATTTATTTTTCTTTGCCATGGCGGCTTTTTGAAGTTGTTGTCTTAGTGCTCAAAAGTTTTTTATTTTTTTATTATTTTTTTGAGTCTCTAATACAAAGTTTAGATAATTTTTTATTTCTGATGAGTCTCGAAGTACAATGAAAAGCGATAAGAGGTATTTAAAATCATTTATTGCCATTTTTTAAGGGTATATTTTGTTGGGTATTTATATATTTATTTTTGCTTTTTTGTTGTTTAATATTACTATTGATTACATTATACTACTTTCGATTTGATTCATTCTACACTATTGTTGGTTCACTAAGACAGAATGTTAAGCTTCATCATTTAAATGTGCGCGTGCGGTCTCTTTTTACTAATTTTAATGAATTTAAATTAATGACTGAACTGAATAATTTTGATATTTTGCTTTTATCTGAAACGTGGCTTAAATTCGAGCATTTTCATATACCTAATTACCGGTTAATTAGGAGAGGTCGAGTTAGCAGGGGTGGGGGTGTTGCGGCATATGTAAAAACTAATTTTACTCTAGAAATGGCAGCTTTCGACTTTGAAGTTAATGCACAGCTTGAATATTTATTGTTTAAAATAAAATTTGATTTTAAAATAAAATTTGAAAACCTAATTTGATCTTAATTTAACAAAACTGTTAAAATACCTAAAGTTATAAAACATCGATTTTTTAAAAATTTTAATTTAAACAATGTTTTGATTAATATGAGGGATTTACCGTGAGATGACAATATTATATGCAATTAATATTGACCAGAAAATCCTTATTTTAAATTATTTAATTTTAATCTTATTTAATTATCAGGCGCCTGCGCCTATTAAAGAGTCTCTTATAACCAAGCCTAAGGCTCCATGGATAAATGAAAATTTAAAAATATTTATGAGACAAAGGGATGAAGCGTTACAAAATTCTGTGTGAGTATTGCAAGAACAATAATATTATTCCACTCAAATTAACACTCAATGTGGTTTTAGAAAGGGTTATGGCACATCGGTAGCTTTGATAAATATACTGGATGATATACTTAGAGCACAAGATAAAAAAATTCATGCGATTTTGGTGTTGTTGGACTTTTCGAAGGCATTTGACACTGTAAATCACGATTTGTTGCTGGCCAAATTGCAATAGATTTTACAACGAATCTTGTATCCTTATAAAATCATATTTATCCTACAGATTTCAATCGCTGTGCTGTAAAAATAATTTTTTTTTTATAGAGCTATAGCATTTTTGATAAGCTATAGCATTTGGCGTCCCCTAGAAGTCAATTTTAAGCCCCTTAATGTTCCTTATTTATACTTCAGATTTACTAAAATCATTAAACTTTTATAAGATTCAGGCTTTTGCTAATGACACGCAGATCTACATGTGTTTTGATATGAAAGATTTTAAAGAAATGGAGTTATGCATTAATGAATATCTTAAACTTGTATGTCAATTTTCTGGGTATCATAATCTAAAGCTTAATCCGGAAAAATCTAATGTTATGGTTTTTAGTACCAAAAAAAAAATTGTTCCTGAAATGCTTTAAAAATTGTCATAAATTATTATACAATCATCTCTTTTCCTAATATTTTCCTCTTTCCGTTCCGCGATATGTTATTTTCTTTAAAAAAATTAATAAAATTTAATAACACTTTTAGGTCTGTATTATTAATTAAGGCCTCAGCAGAATGTAAAGTTGTTGGATTGTGTTGGTTATCGTATAGTTTTTTTTACCAATTTTTTGATACTTTTGTTGTCGTTAAATAGTGAAACACCCAAATATTCCGTTCAATGTTTATAATACTTAATTATTAATTAATTCTTTAAATTCTGTAACACTAAATACATTTATATATTCGTTTTGTACTTTGTAATTATTTGCTGTTACACCTTAATGTCTAATAAACGTATTTTTTTTATTAACATTTGCATATACTTTATAGACGAATCAAGGATGTAAATTTTGAAATATGAAATTACATTTTAATAATAAAGATTTTATTATGATGTTATTAACAGCGTTTAAACATTAGACTATTTTTAAATAACAGGATCAATATGATTTCTAGTCACTTCAGGCCATGCATTTGTTGCTCCGGTAAGATTTATATAGTTGCCGTGACACAAGAACGGTACACAGTTTTTAAACTAAATTTTAACGGGTGATACGAACCACGCGTGTGATGACTAATCGATGAAGCATAACGAAAATGTTATTTACAGCGTTCATTTTAACGTTTACGGCATCTTACAGATTAGAGCAAACGAATTAAATTATTTTTTTTATAAATACTATTTCTCAAAAAAAAAAAATTAATATAAGTATTGTAATAATAACATAAATAATAATGAAATTTTTAATGATGTGAATGAAAGACATTTTTTCTATCGGTGTATAAGTTGTTCCAAATTGGGTGATTTCTTTATGAGATATAGGATTAGTTAGGTTAGTGGAAAGTAATTTGATGCTCAATAAAATGCTGTTTATAAATTAAAAAAACTTAAATATTTCCAGAGATTTAAAAAGACAAAAATACAAAAAAAATTTTTCATTTATGTGCTACTAAAAATATAGTTTTTTTTTTAACTTTTTTGACAAAAATATATATTATACTAATAATCTTTCTTAAAAAAAAAGACAAGTCCAAAAGTTCAATCTTTTCTTTTAAAGTCAGATCAAAGATCTGTGTTTTAACGGTAATTTAAAAAAAATCAATTGTAATTGAATTTTAACGGTGAATTTTAAATAAGACGATGTCAAAATTTAGAGCTAAAAAATTTAAAAATATAAATTTAAAATGTTATATTTTTAAAAATTCACCTAAAAAAAAATTTGGAATTTTTTGTAAAACAGAAGTTATCAAAATATAGTCACTACCTAAGTGAAGAAATAGAATTAACATTAAATTTCTAAATCATTTTTTGACCTCTTAATATTGTTTTGCAAGTGCACTAATATTTTTTAAACTTAAATAAAAAAAAATACATTAAATCTAACATTACCAAACATACGTTTTCTATTTTTTAAAGTTTAATTTAGTTTTCAGTAACAGTTGAGTTTCCAATAAATTTTTGATAAGATAAAAATTTTGTTGGTTAAAAATTCACTGATTTCTATAATTAAACATATAAATTTAACTATACCTGATCTGATTAAGCTCGGACATTCTCTGAGCCAAAAGTTCCAGCTGCCAAGGTCTCATTCCGCTATTATCTAAATTGTTAGCCATCACCGAATTATCTTGATCGTTATTGAAGCCCTAGAAGTACATATTAAAATATCTTAAACTTACATTTAATCATTCTTTATTTACTTGTAAAGGATCTGGTGCAAAATGGGGTGGTTTTCCATTAACAACCATTACGGCAGCCACCAGAGTGACGAAGAGGAGACGACCAAAAAGTTGAGGAAGTTCAAGTTGCATGTTCTGAAATGAGAAAAAACAGTTTAAGGCTTTTATTTTTGGTTTTTCAGTTGTAAATTTATATGATAAATGAACGTTCTTGCCATAGTGTATATCGTTATCGTATAAACTATTCTCAGTCGAGAAACTTGGGTCGGAATTTTTTAATAAAAGGACAATTTTTCTCGTGTGTGCGGACAGACGTGCGAGCTTTTTTTGTAGTTTTTTTAACGGTTTTATAAACGCGATGATATTTTCTTTATGTCTAATAAATAAAGGATGGAAATGAGTGAGGTCAACCGGATGTGCTGTTATTTTTAATTATTTATTGTACGTTTTATTTCACGAATCCCAATAGGTAAGTGCAAATATGATGTATAGATAAATTTTATATTTTATTGAAATTCAACGCGTTTAAATAAAACAACGTTTAATTGAAATTGCGAGTGAATTAAAATGTTTGTTGGAAAATTCGTTTTACTGATGGGCTTGTTTAAAGTGTGGAAAACAATTAATGTCTTCGAGGCAGTCAGGGATGTTTTTTTAGTATTTTAAAGTATATTTAGTTTTTATATTTATGAACGTTTGAAGTCACCTTAATTATTACCAGAAAATTTTATTTTCTTAGTTAGTCAAAAAATGTTTCAAATGTGTGGAAAAATTGCTTAGACTTTCCTATCCAGGCAATTAAAGCAATATTTTATAGTTATTTTGATAATTTGTTTATTTGTCTTTATTGTTTCAGATAAAGAGAAAAGGAGAAAAGACTTACAAAAATTGCATACTAGCGCTAAAATACACCAGGTAATTCAGTCTATAAAATAAATTGTAGCACGACTAATAGCAAAGCTTCAAAGGAAACATTCGGCTTATATAACTCTACGGTAAGTGCCTCTAATGAGCCTCATTGTTTATAAAGAAAGCCTTTGCTTTACAGGAAAATAGAAAAATAGGCAATTTCAAGATTATTAAGGAAAGCGTGAAATTTTCTTACAGATTCTCAAATTACCTAATTTTTCAGGAATTTTTTTCTCTATTTTTAATAAACTTGTAATAATAAATACAAAACACTGCTGTCACAATTAACACACATATACTAACAGCTCTAATGGCCGAGGACCTCTATTAATTACCGGAGAATTTTAGCCTTGGGAGTTAATTTGAGAGTAACGGCTCTAAACCGAAGGGACCTTTAGGCTCTACCTTTAAATTCACATATTTAATTGGAGTAATTACGGTCGCTGGACTGGGAAATTTGATTATTTGGACCTTTGGTAAGACACTTTGAAAACAAAACAGGTTTATTAGCAGCTAAAGTAGATTTAAAGTTTATAATTACTATGTACCAGGAATCAGGAAGATAAACTCTTATTGAAAAAATTACTTATATTTATAATAATATTAATAAAACAATTAACCGTCTGCAAATACGGAAAAGGGTACTTTAAGACTCGAAATTATTCTAAATGAGGAAAAAATGATCTTTAAAATTTCAGGCACTCAAAACTATTCTGTCCGTTTTTCTAGACAGTCTATAACAATTTTCTCTATTACAAAAATAATTGAAAGATATGATGGTTCCTAAAGTATTAAAATTGAAGATATTTAAAGCCTAAAAACTGCCTAAAAGGCAACAAACATTTACGTTTTTATTATAAAAATTTGCGTTTTCAAGGTGTGCCAAGTTGGCATACCTATCTGACATTTTTAATAAGCTTCATGCCACTATGCAATGAATAAAAAAAACCACAATATCAAACAACACAAAATTCCATATTTCCCATTCATATAAAAAACGATAATTTTACACTTTTGTTACATCAACAACTATTTCCAAGTACTTGAAATCTTTCTTTAAGTTTTATTCATGCAGTTTTTTACATGTTGTCTATATTAGAAATATTAGAAAGATTAATTATTCTCAAGAGATTTTTTTATTACTGTTATTTTTTAATTAGAAGAGGCTTTTAGCGAAAAATTGACATAAGTGAAAATCATGATGCATCAAGTTATGCTAATATGTAATTAATAAATGATTATATAATTTAATTTTTGTATTTTAAGGCATGTTTCGAGCATATAATTCATCTTCTGGATATAATATACAATATTATTAAATAATATTTTCAAAAAAATTTGGGGCATTTAGTTTGTTATATTACTACGTTTTATTTAGCCTTATTAGGGATTTGATAAATAAAATGTTAAGGCTTATGTATCCGTTTATATACCCCTTACGAAAAAAACTAGTAAAAAATTACAAGCCTTTCAAAGATATAAAAATTTCATAAATATTTTTCAGCCAATATGCACTCAAAAATAATCCTTTGTTTACGCACGTGAAAGCCTCGTATTTTCAATCTCTTTTGTACCTAAAAGGCAAATAGCCTTAAGAAAATCAGATTTTACTGGTTTCTTAACATGTAAATATTTTATGTGATGAGGGTAGTAAAAAACTGGGTAAATTCGAGGAGAAAATATGAAAAATTTTTGTTCTACATTCTCTAGAGGATTTTAAAATTCATGATTTTTTAAAAATGACTGTAATGATTATTTATTTATAATTCTTGCTAAACAGCGAATTTAAATAATAATATAATGACCACGTTATATTTTAAACTATTGAATAATAATTTAAATAGTGGAATTACCAGGATTCAAAGAAATAAAATTAAAAATTAATTAAAATTTTCATTTTATTTAATTTGCATAAATAATGAAAATATTAAAATTAAGCTTCTACTTAATACACAAATGAAATTAATTAAAATTAAAAAAATCATAACGTAATTAACAAAATTGCTAAAACAAAAAAGAAACAGTGATCAAAATAAAGAAATTTATTTTGTTATAAAAAAGAAAAATAAAAAAACCAAATAAAAAGTTTTTAAAAGGTACATTAAAACGCTTTAAATTTAAAAACTAAATTTTGTTGAACTTTAATAAAAGGTCTAAAAATGAAAATGCACCAACAATTTTAAGAAGAAAATAAAAAAATGGAGAGACAACAAGATTAGAATTAAGAAGAAGAGTTTACTCTTACTCCTCCTGAAATTATTAATCTTGACATTAATTAAAAATATCAGCAAATTAAGTCAGTTGGATTACAAAACCATAAAAAAGATAGCGCTAAAAATGTCCTTATATAGAGGCTCGACGTTATAAGGATTTGCAAATACGGTACATAAACCATTCAAAAATGTCCCACAGAGGAATAGAGTGCTGACAAGCTTTCTCGCTTGGAAGATATTCGACAGTCTTTCAAGCGAAAGTCTTCGCCATTCTGGAGGTGGTCACCAGGAAGTCAAAGGGAACCCGGAGACTGAAATAATCATTTACTCCGACAGCCAACTGCCTTAAAAGGCATCCAAGCACCCAGGACCACCATCAAACTGGTCCAAAAGTACAGGGATGCACTGGGTATGAAAAAGACGGTTGGAATGCGACAGCGGAGCTGAGGGCAATGAGCGGGCAGACGAGTTCGGGAAGCTCGGATCAGCTCTCCCACCGAACCCTACCTTGGACTAAGTAAGAGATACATTTCGCATATCCTAGACAGCTGAGCATGGGAAAACATTAGAAAAAATTGGAGTAGGAATAGCGGTTGTCGACAGGCCAAAAAACCGCTATAAAATTCAAGTAAAGCTAGGACAGCGTGGCTATACTGTCCCGGCAAAGAGGGATAATAGCAGACCTGACCGGAGTTCTAACAGGCCACTGCAGACCCAACATCATTTTATAGGAGAATGTGAATGATGGGCTAGGATCAGGAGAGAAAACATGGGTGTCCCGTTCCTACTACGAAAGGAACTAAAGGACCTTAAACGGAATGGGCCTCCTTCATTAGGAGGAAGGGTCGCCTGCTTAGTGAGACTAGAAAGAGTGTTCAGCGGTAATTACAAGGTTTCAGGGGTTGGTGGAAAGAAACTTTTACGCCTATCTGCCGGACATTGTCTCCATATATCTACTACTACTACTAGTTCCATGGTTCTTTAAAAAAGACCGAGTTTCGTGACATTTTATACAATTTTTTTGTTAAGGCAGTTCTTACCTTGCAAATAATTAAACGACAGTCAACTCGAGTCAGGCTAGAGATTTTCAGTTGTCAATAAAAGTGTGTTTCTGAATTTTGTTACAATATAACACATGTAATACACATAACACAATTATCTTATGCTAGAGCAATGAAAACATTTAACAGACAACAATACTCGTTTTGCGTCTTTAAGGTTCATCAGGGCAGTTTAGTCAAGGAATTAAACATATAAAAAATCAAGCTGAAAATCAGTTACAAATTTCTTTTATATACCGATATAAATATAAAAATAACGTTGATTCCAGTTAGACTACTTATCAGATTATGCAATACGGCAATACCGTTTTAAGTGAATCGATTAAGTTTTAACATTATTTTATAAAGAAAGTTAATTGACGATATATTTATACAAATATAAAATAATCAATAGCGTCCAGCTCTATATTATTTCAGGTACATACTTGAGACGCACTTAAGCCTATTTTATGACGCATTAAATTTTATTTACCATGACCGGTTATGATCCTACTATAGGGTGAAAATAAGCTTCCATTTAAGGTTCTATCTTGAAATATAGGTTTTTTAAATTATTTTAGCTTTTACTTGAAATTAATGAATTTAAATGATTTTTTTTTAATTTATTATTTTCCTGACTACATTTTTAATATATTCCATTCGTTTACAATGGCAATAAATACGAAGTAATAATAATATTATTAATAAACGTTTTTTTATTTAGTCAACTCAAGAATACATATAATACATACAAAGAGTCATTTGGAATAAAAAATTACACGAGTAAATAAAGGGCCAGCAGATTCAGATTTCGGCATATAGTAGGTTTCTGCTCTTTAACATTGCCGCCAAGCATCAATATATATAAACCAACTCTTAAGTGTGAGAAACAACATAATATAATAGTAATATTGTAATTTTGTGATAGGTACTCCATTTGTTATTGCGTGTGATTGCAAGATACCTTTTAACCTTTGAATTAAAGATAATATAGGTCTAATATTTTCAATTGATTTATGTAAATTATTTTTGTTCGATCGAAGATTCGTAATTTGTATTTTCTATTAAAAAACCACAACATGTTCAGTTATTAACGTCAGTTACAGATTCATGTGTATATACGGTATAAACGGAATAGTATTTATTCAGTAGGTTTATATGGATATTATCTCATTAATATATGGAAATTCAGAATAATTTGCAAACTCATAGTAGATTTTAGTAAACAAATGATTATAGTTAGAACTGAAGAAAGTTGCTATATTAGAAGTTTCAATAAGTTCTGTAAATCCTGAAGTAATTGGCAAGGAACGTTTACGATGCCAGTAGGGATGAGTTAGGTTTTGTATGGCCATATTATTAGTTTTATTTAATAGACACGTGTTTTTTTTTATTTTGAACGAATTTTGACCAAAAATATTTTTGCTAAATAGAATCTTCGGTAAGTGGCTCTTCACATTTAGTTACTAATGCTTGAACTGGCTTAGATTTAAATGTCCCTGTGGTAGGACTAAGAGCCTTGAATTCAATTAAGTCAAACTTATATAAACGTCTGTTTTTTGCGGAGTGGTCCTATTAGTGGGCCTCCAAGATCTCCAGACCTCACACTACTGAACTATTGTTTATGGGGCTATTTTAAAAATGAGATATACAAACTGAAAGTTGTACCTCATGAGGTCTTCGCACGTATTAGAAATGCGACAGTGTTTGTCAAGAAAAAAACATGAGTCACGTAGAAAAGCAGAATGGACCCTTCGCAGACGAAGTAAAATGGGTTTATAGGGTAATAGCATTTGTTAAAATAGCACTATAATGAAAACCATGATAATATTAGAGATTTTTTTATTTTTAATTATGCTATATTTTGAAAAAACAAATGAAAATCGCATAAGAACATACAGTGCTTTCATTTCTAAATGAAAGGCCCTTAATCATTTCTTAAAGAAAAACGCGTGCAAGTTGAAGCGATTGACTAGTTAAAATGTATGGTAGTTAACAATTAATTGAGTCCAAATATTTTTATTTTAGGCATCCATTATTTGCGAGAAAATAACTAATACTATTTTGAAATTCCCAAAATTTTAAGCAGTGTAATATTTGGCGTATTTATTTTACTATAGATAGGTAGATTAGGTAAACTCGCCTCCCATTCGGATCTCCGGGTGGAGGCTGGTCGGGGGGGTCCATCAGGCGGATCAAAAAGCTTAAAAATCAATTTTTGCAACATCAGAGGCCTAAACACCAATATTAATGCAGTACACAAACACCTGCAATCAAATAAGCCTCACATTCTGGCATTGGCAGAAACAAAGGTGAAACCTTCAACAACAAATGTCCACCTCATTTATCCTGGATACGATCTACACACCCGATTTCGACTAAACTTTGGATTGGCAGTATTTGTCAAGAACGATTTGAGTTGCCAGCGGGAGGAAACGCTTGAACCTGCGGACTTCGACGTCATGTGGTTCAAAATAATAGCCAGTGGTGTCACGAAATTTATCTGCTGTATCTACAGACCACCAAGCGACACCCAATATAGACGGCTCTTTTTGAACCTGGTTGATTGCATTAACCATCTGCAAATTGACTACCCAAGCGCAGAAATCATCGTCATGGGTGATTTTAATGTTCACAATATCAACTGGCTGCGCTTCTGCAATAAGAACGACGATGAAGGACGAGAAGCTGAGCTATTTACCACCATATGCGGGCTTACGCAGCTTGTGGAGGAACCTACCAGAATCCCCGATCGAGACGGCGAGTTCGCGAGTCTCCTAGATCTGGTCTTGGCTTCAGACCCTGACTCGTACACTGTATCAGTACATGGCCCCCTAGGAACATCGGACCACAAATTGAGAACAGTCTCTTGCCAGTTAGAGGTTAAAACGCAGGACCTCCGATGCCGTAGAAGGTATGGCATTATAAATCAGCAGAGTGGAATCATCTTCAAGAATTTTATCACTCATTTCCTTGGAAAGAAGTCTGCTTTAGAACCAATAAATCCATCAGAGTGTGCAAACCAAATTACAGAGACGATCTTGGCAGGAATGGAAGCTTATATCCCTTTTTCTACTAAATGCGGATCAAACAACAAGCAATGGTTCAACCTGAATTGCAAAAAGGCAGTAAACACTAAAAACGCAGCATATCGCAAATGGCGTCAACATCAAAAATCGGAGGAACTTTTTAGCCTCCAGAAATAGCTGCAAGCGAATTATTGATGAATGCAAAGAGAGTCACAACAACAGGATGCTAAACTACCCAAATGGAACAAGATCTTTCTGGTCTCTATCGAAAGCCGTTAGTCAAGGATTTGCTAAGGCGGCCTTACCACCCCTAACAGCAGATGGTGGTTCTATCGCGGTAACAGCAAGGGAAAAAGCCAACTTACTGGGTAAACTCTTCGCGTCCAATTCTACTCTGCACTCGCAAGGCAAAACACCGCCATATTTGCCAAGGGTGAATTCATCGATGGGAGAAATTTCGTTTCCCCAACGAATTATAAATAAAATTCTTAAAAGCGTAGACACCAACAAAGCTTCTGGACCCGATGGAATTCCAGCCCTAATACTAAAACCTTGTGCAGACGAATTGACTCCTCCCTTATGTAGACTGTTCACGGCATCGTATAAGCAGGGCCAATTTCCAACAAGCTGGAAAACTGCTCGAGTGCAAGCTGTACCCAAAAAGGGTAAGAAGACGATGCCCTCCAATTACCACCCGATTGCACTAGTTCCAGTAATATTGAAGATTATGGAGAAAGCAGTCAACCAACAACTGTTAAGATATCTGGAATCATCTGGATTAATCAGCGATCATCAATACGGCTTCCGAAAGCTTAGATCCACCGGTGATCTTCTGGCCTACATCACACACTGGTGGACGGAGGCCATGGAGAAGCACGGCGAGTCCTGCTTAGTCGCTTTTGACATTTCCAAGGCATTTGACAGAGTGTGGCATGAGGGACTACTAACCAAGCTCTGCTCAATCGGCATACAAAACTCATTATTGAATTGGATCAAAAGTTTTCTTGAACAACGAACAATCCAAGTAGCCGTCGATGGATACCTCTCCGACTAATTTAACATTAACGCTGGAGTCCCTCAAGGATGCAAGTTCTCAGAATCTTAGGCAGCAATAAGTAGCTTCAACCAACAACGATATTAGAACAATCTTGGAGTGGGGCGATAAAAATTTGGTCAATTTTAACGCTAAAAAAACGCAGGCTGCAGTTTTTACGATGAAGACTAACCTTGGTGGCCCGGAGCTGGTTATGGCAGGGAAAACATTGCCAATGAAATCATCTTTACATCTTCTAGGAGTCGAGGTCACCAACAGTGTGTCCTGGCATGACCACGTTGCCGAGGTCGTCAGAGCGGCGATGGTGTATACAGTTTTTTAAAAAGAAAAAACTGTATACACCACAACAGCTGCTGACTCTTTATAAGGCTCAAATACGCCCTTCCCTCGAGTATTGCTCGCATGTCTGGAGCTCTGCACCCAAGCATAGTTTAAACCTGCTGGATTCTATACAGAAGAGAGCTATTCGTCTTATCGACAAACCAGAACTGACAAAGAGTCTGGATAGTCTGGAGCATAGGAGAAAGGTGGCTGATCTCTGTTTATTCTACCGTTATTATCACGGTAAGTGCTCCTCTGAGCTGGCAGGCCTGATTGTACCCAGGGCTGTTCCGGCAAGAAGGACGCGTCTAGCAGTTGTGGCTCATCAACATCGAGTCCACCCGCCTACCCCAAGGACGTCGCTGTATCGGGACTCATTCATCTGGAGAACATCTTCTTTGTGGAACGGGCTTTCACCTCACATATTTCCCAACGCATATAACCTACAGCGATTCAAGATAAATGCCCACAAATATCTTCGCGCAAGCACCACTCCAAGAGTGACATAGGACTTTCCTCTTGTGTTTGTGTTTACCATAAAAAAAAACTAGTATTTTTCGCAGTATCTAATAGGTACAAAAATAACACTACAGGAACTAAGATTTTTAATACGTTTAAAAGCCAGGTGATTATTATTATTAAAATTGTCAGCCTGACGCTCAGTTAAAAAATTCAGAATTGCGAAAAATTTTAAATGGCTCATGCTACACTACACTCAGCTTTGACAGTTCGAGAGTGGCTTATTGAATAGTTTCCTGGGATGTATGTGCAATTAAATGGCCTGCACGATCGCCAGACTTAACACCACTAGAGTTTTTACTTTAGGGGTATTTAAAAAGCAGAGATTTTAAAACCCCACTTGAAATATAAATTATTTAAACAATCGAATTACTCGCGAATGTAGAAATATTAGCAGACAAACACTTCAATGCCAATGTTCGTAAGGAATTTCAAAACAGACTTTATTATTGTCTCGCGAATAACGGAGCATATTTTCAGCCCATTTTGAGCACTTAATAGCATAAATTGTGTAAACTGATTAATGGGTTTATATTTTGAACATCTTTGCAGTTTATAAGTCTATAAACTTATATTTTTGATACACCGTTGGGTAGTAGATTGTATGCCCTTGTTAAAGGATTAATTACGCTTTGGACGGGATCTGGAGAATTCTAACTTTTATTCATTTGGTTAAAATATTTAAAAATTACCTTGTTATAAATTTTTCTTTCAAAACTTTATAAGTATGAGACTCCTGACTGAGACTCCCACCATAATTACAATTCCCTTCGATTTTTAATGGAATTCGTCAATATTTTTCATTGAACCACTATCAATGTTACCACCACTTTAATTCTTTTTTATTGTCTACAATATGCTGTGCATGGAGAACATTTCACGGCAATTGAATTGGTCACGATTTACTAACGCGGACGCTAGTGGCGCCGCGTATCAAATTATTCCGATTTGTCCCGTATTTGTATTTTTTACTAGGCACTCTATGGTTTGCTTATTAGTGATCTATGGGTTTTGGTTGGGCCCAAAGCGGCTAAACCCATAAAGTAACGAGAGCAGTTCCTCAATCATGAGTTAGTGTATTTTACTACTGAGTGAGTGAGTGTGATAAGTCTTTTTTTTTTATTATTTAATTTAACAGGGTTTCTGGAATCTATCAGATCTGGGGAGTTGTTCTTGTTATTTAAAACTTTAAAATCAAGACTGTCAAACAAATTCAACTCCCTAGAAATAGTCCCTGTAAAGGACAAAGGACAAGGACAAAAAAAATTTAAAGTTATATGCTATAGGACATCTATTTAACACACCAAAGTATGACGTCGATAAAATATTCATTATTACCAGATATTTTAGCTCCTTATTCGCTGGTACGTCTGGCACTTTTGAATGGACATTTTAATACTGCTGACAATGATGTGTCATACAATGGCGATTCCCATTTGACATATCAGAGTGAAGTTAGCTGAAAGCGGTGAGGTGATTGATAGAGCTTTATCAAATATATAATCACGACCCTCTGTATATCTTGGTTGACGCGTTTTTTTTTCGAAGAAGTCATTAAAAGTGGTTCGTTTTAAAATGAAAGCACTGTATATGTTTTTTAAATTTATTTTTGTTTTTGGTGGTGCAGGCTATATTGGTAAAATATTGCAAGACAAAGAATAGTTGGAAAGTTCTACAAAAATGAATGAATATTTGAAAAAAAAATGCTAGGAGATTCTTTTAACCTGAAACCTAAATTACTAGAAAATTCTACAAAACTGAAAGAAAACCCTGCCACACTTTCCAATTTCAGAAGCGAGGTTGAGGAAAAGCTATGGAAGAATTTTGCAAGGTTAGAAGGAAAGATTTTGAAAAACAAAAAATAATCAAAGAAAGCAATTTTGGTAATATATTCTTAACTGGAAAAAAGCCGCAATTTGATACAAGTTCAACCTATTTATCAGCGTTAGTTTAAAGCAGGTGGAGAAGCAAACGGTTGGTTACTCAGAAAGAAGATAACTGGCCTTACTTTGGTCCTTAGTAGATCCTCCTGCTATCCTGCAAATAATGTCTACCGAAAAGCAAAAAGTCTGTGGCTACTTGGCGCGGCATTTGGTGATGCGTTATAGCCCATTGTGCCTGGGAGATAACCACGGCACGAAATTGAAAAATTGGTGCCAGAAGTCCGAGGAGTCTTTGCAATAATTTGAAGCCAATATTGCACGTTTTATTCGACTGGAAGGTTTATGGAGGACGTAGCTGCAAGAAACAGAAAGGCAAAGGCAGTAGGTTGACTCCTGCTAAACTAAGAAAGTTCGAGCCGAAGAGGCCATCGTTGACCTGTATTCAGCAAGCCGTATCAAGAAGACCCTTTCCAGAGGTCTCCAAGTATTGTTAGCAATTAGAAAAGAATAAAGCTCTGTTGTTAAAACCATCATCGTCGATGATACTTGGCAAAATGGAAATCTTATAAGAGACCAAGAGGAAAATTTCGATATCCAGATAGTCTTAACCTGCATAAAAGAAAAAAAAAGGCCAACTTAAGAAGAAGCTTTTAAATATTCACCATGTGTCAAATTATATTAAGCACAATGGAACTCTCCACTTTTGGAAAATAGACTCCTGTGGCAAAAAATAGTTGACGCAAAAAGGAAAGAAAGCAAACGGCTGTGCCTAAATGTCAGATTTCAAAAGTGCTAGAGGATATCCATGCCTGCATCTGGAGGATATCCTGGAGTAACAAAGGCTCTGAGAAAAGTAAGGCAAATATTTTAGAATCAGAAGCAAAAAATAAGTATATTGTGGTCATTATGAATTACTTTAGTAAAATGGTTGAGGCCTACCCTCTACCAAACCAGGAAGCCTTTACTTTCACCGACGCTTTAATAAAGCAATGTATCTATCGATTTTATGTACGTTTTGAGTTAGAATTAAACCAAAGACGAAATCTTAAATCTAGCTTGTTCGTGTTTAGTATCTACGTATAGAATCAAATCAGTTGACTATTTTGGTGCATCAAGTATTTTAATTCACATCTAAGCGAACAGTAAAAACGGTTTAAGATAATTACAAATCTGATATAATATAGCCTTAGCTTCAACAGGCAAATTCATGAGCATTGCATATTTTTTTTCAGTTTTTTATGTTGAGATCCAGATTCAGTTTCTCGACACTAATTAATTTATATAGAAAATTATTTTCTGATTCCTTTTCTGCTTTTATAAACAAATCAAAATAATTAAGGACTCATTATTCTATACCTTTACATCGTACGCATTAAATATTTAAGACGCGATTCAAATCACATCATGTATTCTTTCTTGTTGATGTAAACACCCGTGTCCTAAGTAGTAAGCAAATTCGAGCCTTATTAAAAGGGTGGTAAATATCATTTAGGTCATTGTAAACACCTGTGGGTTTTATCGTGGCAGTAAATTTGAATCAGGCACCACTTTCTTCACATTTCAATTTGGGGAAATAAGAATTTTGGCTGTTTACCTCCCTAAGTTTTGCCGTTTTATGCTGCTATACTACTATTACCTTAAATAAGTATTATTAACATAATAAAAATCTAATATGTGTAAAACCATGCCCTGCTAACTTTATTGCTTTGTAAAATGTTTTAAAAAACTAATAACAAAAAATTAAACTCACTAGTCTTTCTGGAATGACTTTTATACATTTATTTAACTCTGGCTGGTATATAGAATAAAACCCCAGAAAAATATTTATACAAGATAATAGTAATTTCAGTTGTCGATTGGCATTTTAATCCGAGCTTTAAATTCTTTTAATAAAACTGTTAAAGCCATCTTAAATGTCTAAAAGGAATATAAGCACTATGAACTAAATAAAATAAACCAACAATTTAGTAATCGATCTAAATAAGTCCTTCCGGTGTAAATTAAGGTATTGATAACGGTCCACTTTGTCCTATTTAACCCTTGTCGTGTATTTTTGGTTCTATCCCATACTAACGAAAAGTCACCGTGACTGTTAAGAAAGGTACAGTGTTCCGGTTAACCAATTTTTGTCCTCACGATTGTACAATTATTTAGTAAAATCTTTTGAAAATGGGTTATATTGAAGAACAAAAGATATTACCACACTACTCTTAAAATGAGAATTCCTGCTAGTCCCCCTTTTATTACACTGAAAGAAGTATGCATGAGAAAGCTCAAAAATCTCCAGAGAAAGAAACGCACAGTTTTAGCTAATAAGAATACAAATTTTATTATATTTTCAAGAAAAAAAGTAAATATATATGTATTTAAGGATTTTATCACGTTTATAATTATTTCTTTGATTTTTTAACAAAGACGTTCTAGTAAATAATTTGAATGTTCTAGAAAAAAGATTCAAAGAGTCCTACATAAATATGGATAGCATCCTTACAAAATGCCGCCAACACAAAAATTGATAGATATTCACGAAATAAGAAGACTAACTTATTGCAGTGATATTTTAGACATAAATAACTGAGATATCGATAATTTTAATAATAAGATGTTCTGGAGTTAGGAAGTTGTGTTTATCACAGGAGGGATGTCACCAGAAAATTTTTACACTTTTGTCGAAATAAAAATAAGAGCAGGATGTTAATTTCATGTGTGGAGTGGTATCCTTAGAAATCGAATAATTTGATTCATAATATTAGTTTTGAGAAAATTTAAATTTGGTAGATGGAATTTTTCTTGAAGTTTCTTGATTATACCATGATTATATAAAATAAGAATCTTAAAAAAAATTGTTTTATTGAGTAAATTAAAACTCATGGTTCCTGATCACCAAATAGCCCTGATCAGACCTCACTAGACAGTGACAGTTTTCTATGGGGCTATCTAAAAAATTAAGTTTATAAAGGCGCGAAAATTTAAAGGATTTAAGGGAAATAATTTAAAGAAGTATAAACTACTTAAATAAAAAAACATCTTGAGACTATTTTCAATAATTAGTGAAAATTAGATAAATATTATAGAAACTATACTAAAAATACTAGCGGTCTTATACAAAACTTGTGAATTTTTAAAGGAAAAAAGTGTCACAACAATCCACACAGAAAGATCTAGATGACATTGCTAAAACTCAAAACTAAAAGGTACTGTAAACTCCTTAAATACTGTTTTTTTTTTTTGGATTGTTAATACATATTTTTTATTTATTAAACTTAAGAGCATAGAAAGACTCGGATTTAAGAGTAATAGGTATAATACTTCTATTTATATGCTATTTTTTGTTTTGATTTTGCATTAGAAGATTTACATTTTTGTTATTTTTAGAGAATTTACTTGTGTAAAATGAAAATTGGACACCTGAATATTAGATCAGTGTTTACTAACTTTAATGATTTTAGAATTTTATTTGAGGATCAAAACTTTGATATTTTTTTTCTCACCGATACATGGTTATCTGAAAACGATAAATCTGATGCTTTCCAAATTCAGGGTTACAAGTTTTTACGGTGGGACCGAGTCGGTAGGGGTGGAGGTATAGCGGCTTATGTTAGGAATAATATTAAATTTCAAACTTTTTCTTTTGATTTTAACCTAAGTAATGAACTTGAATATTTGTTTTTAAAGGTTACCTTAAAGTCGCTTAGTTTGGCAGTTGGGGCTATGTATAGACCTCATGATCGAAATATGAATAGTTTTATCATATTGTGATAATGTTTTTTCCTATTTATGTCCCATTTTTAATCAGATTATATGTTTGGGAGATTTTAACTGAGATTTTTTTGATCTTGCCAACCCAATGCTTCCTGTTTGCAGTCTTATAACTTGAGTCAAGTTATTAGTGAGCCAACTAGGACTACGCAATATACTAGCAGACTTCTGGATCCTATATTTTTAACCTGTCCTGATCGGGTAATTTCATCTGGCATCTTAGATACAAACCATATTTCGGATCATAGCCTGACTTTTGAATATATCTATAACAAAAGTAAAAACTAAAATAAAAAATATAAGAAACTATAAAAATTTTAACTTTGATAAGTTTGAACAGGATTTAGAAGGGAAGGATTGGCATAGCTTTTTAAGGGGAAATGATGTTGATAGAAAGCTTAATATTTTGAACCAGCATATTCTCTCTACTTTTGATCAGCATGCGCCTATTATAACCATAAAAGTCTCCAAATGCAAAGCACCCTGGCTTACTCCTACCTTAAAACTCATTATGAAACAAAGAGATAATGCTTTACAAAAATTCAAGCGAAGTCTTTTACAGATTGATTGGCATGAGTATAAATACGTCGTAATTTTGCATTGACTTGCGTACGGAGGGAGAAAAAAGCCTGTTTAGATAACTTAGCTAGATAACTTGGCAATCCTTAGGTGATTTAAATGTTAAAACCCTAAAGTCCTATGACCTACCTAAGTAATTATCTAATCCGCAATAAATTTAAGAATTATTTTTGCAGTTTTTTGCAAACAGTGTCACCTGACTGTGAAAATCAAATTAAATTTTTTAATAGCAATTTTTATAATTTAAATAATTGTTTAAAAATAGAATTTGCTACAATTGAGCAGATAAGTCATATTATTTATAAGGAATTTCACTCTAATGCATATATTGTAGATGAATATATTGCATATCGGCAAGAATGCTAAAATATTGTAGCCCATTTGTTGATAAATATATTTCTCACCTCATAAACTACTGTCTAGAAAAGCATTATTTTCCTCGTCTTTGGCGTACTGCAATCGTTAGGCCTATTCCAAAGACATCCGACCCTAAGGACTTTTCTGACCTTAGAATAGTCAGTATTTTGCCAACGTTTTCAAAAGTTTTTGAAAAATGTGTTTATAAACAAATATACCAATATGTATGAGAAAAAAATATTATTCCAAACTATCAGTGTGGGTTTAGAAAAAACTATTCAACGGCGACTGCCTTAGTTAGACTTAGACCTGATTAATTGAATATCTTCCTACCTAAAAGACAGGTTTCAGTGTGTCTCGTGCAATGATAGGGTGTCTGATTCTATCTCCATTTTATCTGGTATTCCTCAGGGTAACGTGTTGGGTCCTTTACTGTTTTTGGTATATACTTTAGTATATACTAGTATTTTGCAGTCAATAACACATTGTAAACGCCAAGCCTATGTTGACGATACACAACTTTATTTTAATTTTAATTCTGCTGATGTTTTATTGGCAAATACATTAATTAATGAAGATCTAAAAATTGTAAGTGAATTCTCGGCACAACATAATTTAAAATTAAATGCCTCAAAATCTTTGTTACTAATATTTGGCCCTAAAACGAGAATTGATTTTATTAGAGAGCATTTAGATGTAAATATTAATAGTGTAGTAATTCCTGTTGTTAAAACTTCAAGGAATTTAGGTATATGGGTGGACACTGATATAAGATTTAAAATGCATGTTTCTAAGATTACACAAAAGACCTACCTTTCGTTAAAACTTTTATATTCCAGTAGACATATCTTAAGCCAACAACTTCGAAAGAATCTATGTGAATCACTAGTGTTGTCAAATTTTAATTACTGCGATTTTATCTATGGACCATGCTTGGATATCAACACAAAGTATAGAATCCAGAAAGTTCAAAATACTTGCGCTAGACTTACATTTGGCATAAGAAAGTATGACCGTATTAGTGGTAAAATTGAGGAGTTGGGATGGTTAAGGATGGAAGATCGTAGAGCTCTTCATGTGGGTAATTTTCTTCACAAATTAATGACATGCTCCAATGCTTCTTATTCATTAAAAGATAAATTTGTTGAAATTTGTTTGAAAAAAGAATTTTTCACGTACATTCACGAGTCCTACGTATTTCAAGTTCATTTACTATTCCTCGTCATCGGACGGCCTTATTTAAACGAAGCTTTGTATACAACAGTATTAAATTATATAATAGGATTCCTGACAGGCATCTTTAACATATACCAAGTTTAAAAAAGCGTTTAAAGTTTTTATTATAAACCAGGAATTATGAAAGGTGAGTGCATCAGTTATTAAATTATTATTCTGTTAAATTTTTTATGTGTTACAATGATTATTATTATTGTTTAAAAATGATCATATTATCTTTTGTCTAAAAGTTGTAATATTTAGACATTATTAGTTTTTTTTTTAATTATTTTGGGTACTTTTAGGTCATTACTTTAATTTTGCTAGCCAAACACAATGTATTTTTGTTTTATCTTTTTTAAGTATAAATATTAATTTTCATTTTTTAATAGTGTATTAATAAATAAGCCATCTATGGTGCTTTAGTGGTTAAGTATGAATAGCTACTGCAGCTAGACTTCGCCACTGCTTGCACCTATACCATTAAAATATTAAATTAATGTTTTATACTACTTACTTATGTATTTTGTGGTATCTAATTAAAGACGATTTATTATTATTATTATTATTATTTAGATTTTTTTTTCTAAAAAATTTAAGATTTCAAAAAACATTTACCAAATATCAACATAATATATATTTTTAAATCAGAAGAAAAAAATTGTTCATTTTATATAGAAATATACACAGTTTTCGATTTAAAGAATACAACTTTGCATTTTTCATTAACTTTCTGATGCTCCTGTATGATATTTTAGAACATTTTCTGGCTATTAAAAGTAGACTCTACAAATTCATTCCGTATAATAACCGGGCTAGGCGTAGTCTAAATAAACAACCCTGTACATGTTTATAACCTAAAAGGGTTTTCATATTTTTTTATTAAAAGAGTGCCTTCTAATTTTAAAACATTTCGATGCTATTTTTGGACAACCATCAGCTTTCAAGGGAGGAAAGTTTTTTTCTACTTTATGGGGTGAAAAAATTTTCTGACAAAATTTTATTCGGCCACTTTAAAAATGATATTTATAAATTCCCAAAATTGTATTGGTTGGTTGCAACATATCAATAAATTTTAATTATTGTTCATTTAAATTAGATTTCAATAATATTTATTAATCATTATTTAATAGTGGCTTGATATACCAGTCTTGGGGTAATCAAGGAGCTAATTATGGAAATGATCTAAATAACTTTTTTCTAGTGTTTATGAACCAGAGCGGGATACTTTGAAGTTCTGTTAATGCCATGTTTCCAAAAATTATTCTAAGTTACATAATATTTTAGAAGACTTAATATTTTATAAGACCAGGGTTTTAAGGCACATATAAATCTTAATATTAAAAAGGGAGCAGTTCGGATGCCATACCTCCATTTTTTTATAAAATAATATTATCACTTTATATTTTTTTTCTTAAAACTGATTTTAATTTCTTTTAATTTCTAATTAAGTAGAAAACAGCAATGATAGTACCAATATTTAAGAACGGGTTAAAAAAAATTATACAAATTATACATACAACTTATAATTAATATAATATAATTATATAATTATATATACAAATAGATTAGACAAATTATCGACCAATCAGTGAAATGTCAGGGTTGCAAGATTTTGAAAAGCTTATTTACGAATATTTATTGAATTTGTCTAAAAACGTTAAATGCATTGAGCAGCACAGAATTGGGACTGGTCTACCGATCGATAAACTTGTTTACCTTTCTCAAAATATTAGCACAGAAACATGGGTGATTAGGTTTAAGTGGATGCCATCTACATGGACTTTAGCAAGGCATGCTTGTTTTTTGTTTGTCTCACTTCAGGGTTTTCAATCTTAATCTGAGTAAAACTCACCAAGATATAATTTTTGGAAATCAAATTAAATCCTGTTCTGAGTTTCGTGAGTTTTTTGGATGCGCATATGACTTGAAGTGCTAGAGAAAACCCAAATAGTATTTTTAAATGTTTTAAAATTTCAAACATTTTCGTTTACTAAAATAAACATAATAAGATATAAATAGTAGATAGTAGTATATAATAGTAGTAGATAATAGTAGATATAGAATAAACATATAAAGAGACAACTTAAGGAAATCTACTGAATTGTAAAACTAGTTTTTTGGATTTAGTATTCTGTCCAATAGGAAATTCCATGAACAATTTGTTTTTATAAATTCGATAAAAACAGTTTTGTTAAAAATAATTTTTGAAACATCATAATAAACGCTAAGGGACACCGCATTAATTTGTTAATAGTCGTTTTCCAGAAAGTGACAACATACCAAAGTGGCTTAAAGCAATTTTTGCACCATTTTCTACAAAATCAAAGGATACGAATTTTAAATACATACAGTGTGTCCCACTTAAGGGTTAGCCACCCCTCTAAAATTTTTGTTTCTTGACCAATTTTCAAAAATTTTTTTTTATTGGATAGATGGTCAAAAATGACACTTCTGAGGCAAGTTCGACATTTAGAGAAAGCAGGTCATGGCCTACTGTATTCAAGTTTGAAGTGCGAAAAATCGAGAAGTAGTATTAGCGCTATTTATTTTTAAAAAATGGTACTGGATTATTGTTCAGGACCACCTAAAACATAAGTGTACCAAATTTGGTTATGATAGTATACAGGGTGTTGAAATAAATTGGAATCAAATTTTTAAAAGGCGCAATAACACTCTTAATCAAATACGAATATTTTTTAAATTTTTGGCTAATTAGCATGCGTCTTGAGAACACAAAGGTTGGAAATATCCTTCAATAAACAACAATCGATCATATTATCATACTATTTTGGGCTTCACAATAATACAACTTCATTTATAAATTTTTTAGTTTTATTTCATTGTTAGGTTGCAATTCTCACTTCACTAGTTATTTAATAATATAATGTAGACTAAGCAGCAAAAACTAAAAATAATTACCTTAAGGAATTAACAAACACCAAAGATAATAATACTACTAGTATTTTATCTTTGCTAACACTCAAATTTAAAAATGAATGCCACAAAACTAAATATTAGTTCCTTCAATATGTCCTCCATTAATTCTTATACATTTTTCTACGCGTCTTCTGTTGTTTACTAATACCCTTCTTAACTGTACCCTGCTTATTTCATTACACTCTTGTCTAATGCGCTCACAAAGATCATGTAGAGTTTGCGGTCTTGATTTGTACACTTTGTTTTTAAGGGTTCCCCAAAGAAAAAAATCTAAGGGAGAAAGGTTGGGGGAAGGTGCTGGCCACTGAATTAATGGACTGTTTCATCCTATCCAACGATTCGGATAATTCTGATTTAGCCAATTCCGCACTACCACTGCATTGTGGATAGGCGCACTGTCAAATTGTATGTGTAAGTTTCTTATTTCGGCTAACGGCAAATCATCGATTACGTCACTAAAATCACCTTCGAGGAATCGAAGAAAATTAAGTCCATTTAGATTTTCATTAAAGAAAAACGGCCCGATTATATGTTCGTACAAGATACCGCACCATATGTTAATTTTCTGCGAATACTGCGTTTTACATTGTATTACCCAATGGGGATTTACGACTCCACATTCTAATATTTTGAGATGACACAATGTCGTTTGTAGTACATGTTGCCTCATCGGTGTATAAAATATTTTATCAAAAATGTAGGATTAGCCAAATATTCGCCTTGTAACCACAAACAATATTCCATCCTGCGTTCCTTATTCCCGTGTTCCAAAGTGTGAAGGAATATAGGCCTGAAAGGCTTCTTGTTAATTTTCTTTAAACACCTCCATATGCAATTTTTGGAAATATTTAAGTTGGCACTAGAAACTCTAATGCTAGATTGCGGATTAGCATTAAAGTATTCAAGAATGATTTGTTTATTATTATTTGCTCGATTACGATGTAAATGAGGACGTACTCCGCCTACTGAACCAGACTGATCAAACTCGTAGTTTATTCTGGCTATTGTTGAATGGTGGATGTTTTTACCAGGATATCTCCTGTTAAATTCCGCCGCAGCTTCACGAAATGTTCTAACTCCATTGCCAACTAGCCGCACTACTTCAACTCTTTCGTTTAAATTATAATCACCCATAATTGTTCGACAAGCAGTCAAAATGAACTAAATGCATGAAAACTTTGACAAACTGTCAGGAACATTTTCTTTTATAGCATACTTGGGTAGAATTCTCACAAAATAATTTTTAACCAGACACAATCATATCTTTGGAATTTAACAAACAAACTCATAAAAAAACAAACAAATTGAGCCCAAAATAGTATGATAATATGATCGATTGTTGTTTATTGAAGGATATTTTCAACCTTTGTGTTCTCAAGACGCATGCCAATCAGCCAAAAATTTAAAAAATATTCGTATTTGATTAAGAATGTTATTGCGCGTTTTAAAAATTTGACTCCAATTTATTTCAACACCCTGTATACTATCATAACCAAATTTGGTGCACTTATGTTTTAAGTGATCCTGAACAATAATCCAGTACCATTTTTCAAAAATAAATAGCGCTAATACTACTTCTCGATTTTTCGCACTTCAAACTTGAATACAGTAGGATATGACCTGCTTTCTCTAAATGTCGAACTTGCCTCATAAGTGCCATTTTTGACCATCTATCCAATTAAAAAAAGTTTTTGAAAATTGGTCAAGAAACACAAATTTTAGAGGGGTGGCTAACCCTTAAGTGGGACACACTGTATGTATTTAAAATTCGTATCCTTTGATTTTGTAGAAAATGGTGCAAAAATTGCTTTAAGCCACTTTGGTATGTTGTCGCTTTCTAGAAACCGACTATTAACAAAATACAATATCCCTTAGTGCTTTTATGATGTTTCTAAAATTAACTTAAATAAAACTTTTTTTATTGAATTTATAAAAATAACTTGTTCATGGAATTTCCTATTGGGCAGAATACTAAATCCAGAAACAAATTTTATAACTCAGTAGATTTCCTTAAGTTGTCTCTTTATGGTTTTACAACATATGACAAAAATATTCTATTGCACCAAAACTAATTTCACTTTTATGGTTCGCTTATGCGTAGTTTTTCTCGCAATAGCTATAATACACAAATAATTTAAGGTAAGTTTTCTTGTTAGGTTATTTCGACTCTTATAGTGTTAAGCTAATTTTTTGTATACTATTTTGAGCGTCTAAATTTGTTTGTATTCCTGTATCTTTACCAAATAAATAATTATTTATTTATATATGACACATTATTTATTCAGGACTTTTTTAATTAGAGGGGTCTTGAGTCATTAAGTTTATGAATGACCTACAAATATTTTGTTTCAGTATTTCTTAGGTAATTTCTTGACGGTGATACCTTGATGGAGTATTTCAAGAAAACCAAAAGCTGTGATGGTTTATGGCACCTCATGTCTCTTAGTAAATTAACCGAAATACTCTATTTTGCCTGAGTCAATATAGACGAGCTTGAAAACATGTGTGGTAACTTGCTCGAAGGATGCAACTTTAACAATATCATCGATCGTTGATATTTTTCAAATAAAGTAGAACGCAATGTTTAACAATCAGTATAGCACTTTTTTCTTCTAGATAAATACAGCATTATTAATCATTTACTTCTAAATGTTTCCAAAACGTTTTAATATTAATCAACTACGTTTTATAATAATATTAATAATGAATATTCACTATAAACAATATAATTTGCAATTTATAAAATTGTTCTATTAAAGCTACACCATAAATAAAATATAACGCTGGGTAAAATGCACTTAAGCTAATGTTGCTTCCAAAATCGATTACTTTTAATATTTTATAAGCCTAAATGGCTAAAAGCTTCCCTAACAATAATATTTATCCTCATCTGGTGTCGAGAAGAGGTTTTATTTTGATTAAACTTTTTTAAATAATAAATTATAAACATAAAAAAATTACACGATTATAGAAAAATTAATTCCCTAGTTATAATATAATTAAAAAGAAAAGTTAATGGTCTAGATATTTAAAAATAATAATGATTATTAAATGCATGAATCTATTTTTTTATAGGCACCTATAGCTTCTTTTTAGTTATCAAGATTTGCAGAAATTCAGACTATTTAAAAAAAAATGTAGTTACATTTCCAAGAAAAGCTCCGTTTCTAAATAAATGAAGTATGTCCACAATATTTAGCTCTAATGGGACAATTTCTAATTAAACTTGAAATGTGAGACTTTAACAGGTCGACCTTTCTATTGTATACTTTTTCGTTGAACCAAGATATACTTGTTAAAGTAAATTGCCTTCCTGAAAAAGTATCAGTTTTCATCGTTACGATTAAGGTAAAAGTACATAAAATCTCTTATATAAACAAAACTCGGAACAGGCTGTTATGTTTACATAATTTATCACCCTTAGTAGCAACCCTAAAGAAACAAAAAAAAAACTTAAAAAAAAGCTTGCAGCAGTTGCTCTAAGGTCTTATTATAAGTCAATAAAATGTAACACTCACCCTTAAAATATAAATGTTTCTTTTCTGGTGGGCCCTAATAAACAATAAAACCCTCTATTGCCTTTAGATTGAATTTTATATTTATGTGTTTCAAATGAGAAGGAAACAATGAAGCTTTTACAGAGAAATAAACTTCCAACCTGCTGCGTAAAGAAGGCCATTATATCACAGGCGGAGCTTTATATGGGACATTTAAAAAAATATATGAAACTTCTTTACCACCTGAGGTGTTTCGGAAATAAGTACTTTAGTGCCTTATTTATTCTTGTTTTTTTTTTTAACCAATTTGTATACGCACAAAAAATAGTTTATTTTCACATAAAATCATTTTACTTTACAGACTAATTTGTAGTCACTTTTCGCAAAATTGGGTAGAATTAAAGAAAAAGTTACGCTTGAGTGGGAATTTCAACGAGAAGCGTAAGTACAACGATCTCGTCAGTGTGCCAAATGGTTCAATTAACAGTGGTTGTGACGAGAACTTGGGTAACTGTCTGGGGATTATTTTTTAATTAAAAATTTTATCGATTTTCTTTTTAATAAAGCATTTAAATGTATAATAAACGGTTGAGTTTTCAAGAAGATATCTAATTTTTTTAAATAATAATAATACGCATTTAGAAATTTTTTTCTTAATATTTTAGTAGAATATGAAAAAAAAAATTATTTATATCCTAGCCTCAATTGCTAAGTAAATTTCTTGTAAATAAAATTTTAGTATTTTTTCTATAATGTATGCTTTGAGTTATTATAGAGAGCTATTTTGTTAACATTGCGGTAGGCTATAGAATTTTCAAAAATTTTAATTTCGTTTTTCCTTGTCATCTATTTTAACCAGGATAATTAATTTTTACTTAATAGCATCTAATGCCTGTAAACAATAAGTTTGTCCCTACTGTTGTTTCTTTTTTAATTTTCAGACATTCATACCAAAAAAACTAAATTTTTGTCAGTTTTAAGACATTAATTATTAACAAAAATTGACAAAAAAGTTATTTAAATGACGGCATAACTTTAATGGATATGGCTGTGTCTTACTATTTTCAGGGTTAAAAGTAATCGTTAATTTTCCCTTAAAGAGACTTGCTTGTTGCAAAAAGCTAAGGCTTCTTTTATTTTAGAATTAGGCAGGTCAGCTTTACTATTTTAATTTATTTAGCTACCTAAGATCTAGAATTTTGGGTAAGCTACTTAGACAGTTACTATTTTTTTCTGCCCCAGATTTTTCTCTAAGTTAACTGAAAATTAAAACACATAAATTAAAGAAATATTTTTAACTTAAGTAGATGAAACATCCTTTTCGTTTTTAGTCAGGTCTCAGGATTAACCCCAAAAAAGCAGAGCTCCTACTATACACGAGGAGACGTAACTTTGGCACGCCCCCTGTTATATCTCTAGGTAGCATTCAGCTGCATTACTCCAGGACAGTTCGATTTCTGGGAATCAAGTTAGATCCCAAACTCTCCTGGTACGATCATGCAGACACCAGAATGAAGAAGGCCACCTGCGCGCTATGGGCCTGCAGGCGGGCTTTCGGCAATACCTGGGGTCTGTCTCCTAAGATCCTTCACTGGATCTACTTGAGCATTGTGAGACCTCTTCTCACATACGGGGCTATCGTTTAATGGCCATGTACGGAGAAAGCGAAAAATCGTGCTCAACTGGACAGAGTCCAACGTCTTGCATATCTCAGCATAACGGGTTCCATGCGGACGGCGCCAACTAGAGCGCTTGAGACTCTGCTGAGCCTTCCGCCTCTGGACCTCCTTGTACAATTCGAGCCAATGAGGACTGCGTACAGGCTATACGTCCTCGGCGAACTACGTGCTGGCGAGACCGGTCACGCAAAAATTTGATCACGGGCCATACAGGAATGTCCTCTCCTTCTGATGGGCAGTGACTGCATGGCTCCAGTGACTGTGGACTGCGAGGGATTTGTGACGCACATTGCAGGCAGAGAGGAGTGGCAGCATTTCAACAGACCTGCATTGCTAAATAGGCGGACCATCTGGTACACAGATGGCTCCAGAATGAATAACAGAGCTGGATCAGGGCTTTGTGGTGGGATCCCACATACCCGTAGGATCCCATACTCGATGGGGGAGCATGTCACTGTCTTCCCAGCCAAAGTATTCGCTGCATTAAAATGCGGACAGAAAATCCTAAGCTGCGGACACCGCAATACAGTCGTATCAATATGCTCGGACAGCAAAGCTGCCATTAAGGCTATCACGGCCGCAAAGGTAAGCTCCAAGCTTGTACTAGAGTGCATAAAAGTCCTGAAAAAACTGGTACAGGTTGCCTGCAGGGTCCAGCTCGTCTGGATACCTGGCCACGCAGGCCCTGCAGGTAATGAGGAAGCGGACTCTCTTGCCAGACTGGAATCCGCAAATGTGCCTATGGAGCCAGAACCCATAGTTGGTATCGCCAAGTGCATTGCGGTCGTGTCAATGAAGGGTCTGCTGGAGAAGTGGACCCCCCGAAGATGGCCTGAGTCCCCTGGTACGAGACAGGCCAAAGCGCACATAGGTGGGCCCTCTGCCTGTGTCACCAAAAATCTACTACGCCTAAAAAGACGCGAAATCAGGCTAGTGACAGGTCTTTTAACCGGTCACTGGCACTTAAAAAGCCATCTGCATACTATCGGTATTGCGGACAACCCGGAATGCCGATGGTGCTGTGAGGAGGATGACACTTTCAGTGTACCAAGTGACTTTAAGTCCTTCAGACCAGAGAACCTTATCGGTTTCTCTAAGGCCGTTGGGCTCTGGTAACCCCCGGTGGGCATGACGGGTCCATCAAGAGATCTATATGCACAACTGCCATGGCACCCACTGTTTCGACAAAAAAAAATCATTTTCGTTATCTTTATACCTTTCAGTATCTCTTAGACTAGAGATATTTTTTAAGTTAGAGTTTTTTAGTATATAAATTGTTGTCAACCTTTGAATAATTTAGATTTTATTTTAAAATTGAATTTTAGTTGAAAAAATCAGAATTAAATTTTTTTATGTGAGTAGCTGCAACTATTTTTAACATCCTTTATCTAATGGTTACCAAGAAAAATATATAACTTTTTTCAAGGCCATTTAGATAACTGTATAAATAATTTTAACAAAAAAAATCTTTTTGACCTGTTAAATTTAGTTTAGTAAAATAGCTTGTCTGTCTGGTAAGTTACTTTACTAAACCTTAATTAAATCATCATTTTTGTAAATACATTTATTGTTTTTTGTGTAGTTCTTAGGCACTTAAAAACAGACAAAAATCAATTTTAACTATCTGGAAATGATATTTGTAATAGTCATAGATTCTCTATTAATTAATTTTGTCCTAAAAAAAGTTTAAAAAATTAAAAAAAAAATTCCAAACATCTAATTTATTCCATTCTCTTCTAAACTTATTTGCTAAGGCAAATAATTGCAATTTTAAGAAAAACTAATATATTTTTCTAATTGGCCTTAAATCCCGAGAAAAAATTAATTTTCTACTGCAGGAAGTCAGTAACATTTATGCTAAGTATTTTCTTGGCTTTTACTGTTTTTTTTTTACTAAAAACTTTAGTTCCACGGATTTTAGGATTATTTAATGGTCCTTTCAAGTTGGCAAAAAAATATATTAAAATTAATGCATAACCGAATTAGGGATAGCACCCTCATATTCATCCTTTTATAGGGTATTCCATTTATTTAATTGTTTATTTAATATATTATATATGCTTTATTTTCTTCTAAGATTAGGCCATTAAAATTTACTTCTTTAATTTGATTTAACTACTTAAGATTTAGAGCGTAAAATTAACGATTTCTTCTCATTTAGTTAAAAATTAAAATACATAAAATTTAAAAATGCAGAAAATAAAATTAAAATTAGGCATAACTTAAATAGATGTGATGCCCTACTATTTTTTTTAATTTTTCTTATCTTTCAATATCTGCAATATAAGTAATATTATCAGAAATTATTTCATTGGGCATATTGTATATCGCAGATTAGTTCTTTTCGGACCAAACAGTCATTAAATTTGTTTTAAGTCCTTTTGTTTTTTTTTTTAATCCAGGCATTAAACGTAAAATATTTATTTTCTTTTCTACTCTTATTTCGTTGAAATTATTATATTTTATATTTTTAGATTCATTCCATATGATTTCACTAATTTCCATGCCAGCCTTTTTGTGAAGTCGCTCAATAAGGTATATCAAACGTTATCCCATTTTTTTATCAACGTATTTTTGCTTTTGAACAAATTTAACCCCTGGGCACATACTGTGAAAATTTTTCAGCAAACAAGCTAGCTAGTATATTTGTTGAATTTTCATTATAATTGATTTCAAGCAAGAAGTCAGTCGTTTATAAAAGACCTTTGACATCCTATGCTATCTACAGGCTGTTCTTTTTGTTTACGAATACTGATTTATATAATAAAATGATCGCTTATTTTAGGGCTCATATGGATTTTATACTGAATGTTCAAATAGTCAGTTTCACTTTCTGACTTTTTGGCGTTATTTTAGTTCCAGTCTATTGTATTTATTCGGTTAAAATCAATAATACAAATACTAGTCTGTACCGTAAAAAGATTTTTTTTCAATGTCAGAGTTTTTAGTTTACTCAATATTAGCACTATTAAAATCATTAGCTTATCCTAGGTTTCCTTTAAAAAATTTATAAATTTGGGATGTTCATCCTAACGCGAATAATACAGGACTGAACACAAATATTTAAATGCGAGCCATAGGTAGCTTAATAAACAATAACCAGATATAACCTTCATCAGATACTACAGTCTTTACCTTATGTGTAATATTACCTCTAATCAAGCCATGATCCCCATCGTTCTACTTCGTATATTGGTCCTTGTATAAATAATTAGCTTGCATGCTTCAATTGCTGACATTATGTAAGTCTTGCTAAATAGTAAGATCTTTAATTTTCAAAAGTTTACAAATAAGACAACGTTATATTTGTCTAGGTTATCCTAGCAATTAAAATAAATAATACAAGTGTTAAGTCCAATATCTTAGGTGATGTACTATTTTTTTGAACTTCTTTAATTCGTTTCTAGGAATTTAATCCACGTGATTGATATTAAAACTAAGATCACAGTTTTCATTAGATATGAAACACAATTTATACAGTTAATACTATTAACATTATTATCTTTTACATCATGTCATACACTTTTCATAAATCTTATTCCCTATGCATTGTTTCAACTGGTAAGTTTATCGACAACAGTTTAATTAGCTTCTTATTCCATATTCGTTATACGTTATTCACATATTCTTTAAACAGGACAACGATTCCATCCAATGTTTTTTTTTCTAATTTTCAGTAAAAACTACATGAGTGGTATCATCAACTTCCAACAACATTTAAAAAATTTCATTAACAGTTTGGTTTTTTCTTATAATTTTGATTTTTCTAGAGTTGTTTGCAGATTATTCGGATTTTGGATTTTGGACACGCTTTCATTGTCTGTAAAGGTATACTTAAATACTGTGAATATTGCCTATTTTTTGGATCTGACACTGAATAGCAGTACTAGACATCTCATTTTCACATCTGATTATGTTTACCTAAAGTTGAACTAGCCCCAGATGTCAATAGCTTTGACGCTCCTCTTCAAATTCTGCATAACCTGCTATATATCTTTTTCCAATCATTTTTGCTTTACAACCAAAATTTTTCAATATTATTAGTGGCAGCTACAGTATAAGATGACTTTACGACGTTCATTTTGATGGATATTTATATTCTTCTAGTTTGGTAATTTTCACTTAAAGATATTGATTTTCTGCCAATAATAGATTTACTTTTTTGGTTCTATTATTAAGTCATTTCAACTAAAAATCCCAAAATAGCTGATCTCAATTCGAAAAAATCAGAATCAATGGCAAAAGGATCATTCACAAAATTCTTTTTTTGTGTACGGTACGTTCTAGTTTACCTACCTCCTACTCTAGTAAGTGTATCCCTGCATGTCACATTTCCATGTTGCTTTCCTAAGGGATAATCCATGCATATTAGTTTTGTCATATTTCTCATGGAAATATTTATTACGGTATTATGGCTTTCTGAAAACCTCTTCTCTACAGAATCACTATCATCCATATCATTTCGTCCAGTCATAGCATTTGAAAAAAAGAAAAACCTGCCGCCACTAGAATAATTATATGTCACGTTTTTAATCATTATAATGTAGCGTTCTACTCCTTATGTTCACTAACGCTCCATTGATATTTCATTAATTTCAATAATTACATTAATAATTTCAGTCAACTTCTTTTATTCATGTTTCTTTAAATTCACACTATTAATGACACATTACTACTGTAACGCATCACTCTCCTTGTTTAATTATCCATGCTTTCTGTTGACGGTCCGTCACTTTTCTGATTGGTCTTAATGAATGTTTTCTCTGATTGGCTGATATTGACAGCTCAGGCGAGAGGTGGAGTCGTTACTGATTTAGTCGGTACTACGTCCATTTTTCGACGGCTTGTTCCCGTGTCGCAGGTAAAAGCGCACGTAAAAGGCCAGCTTTTTATTTCCGAAGTTTGTGAAGCAGGAAGTGGCCAGTATGATTTGTAATTTATAGTCCTTAATCTTGTTCCTTTAGGGAACCGTTTAATTCATAATTCTGGTGCAGGATGCCCAAGATTTTGATGGATAGAGAATGAAACTTAGCTAGGTGAGTGTGTCACATTTTTTACGGATAGTGAATATAATGGCAACCGTTGTTTTAAGGTTTTACTTTTCCGTTTTCCTCTTTATTCGTGTTCAATTGTTGATGGCTGCAGGCTTTTGATTTCCTCGGGAAATTGCTGAAAGCGGTGGAGCTGGAGCTAGAGTTAGAGCTAGTATTAGAGATTTCCAGTCCGGATAGATGAGCTACAAATGGCATACATTCACAGCCTCGGTTTTGAAGGCTAGCCGTTCATTTCTTGTAGGAATATACAGGCCAGTTTATTCCATTTATTTAAATATAACTAACCATAGATTTGTCTCACTTATTTAAAGTTTTATTAATATATCTTTAATTTCAATTTATTGCTACAAATATTTAATCAATATCATAATTTATTACGTCAATTTCTTATCTATTATTTTAGTTATTTTTTGTTCAGTATTTTTCAGTACCTTTTTTGGTAGTTAAATAAATATAACTCGGTTAAGGCTGATATGCCTTAGGTAAAAAGGTTCATGAACTTTCCTCTGCGTACTATAAATATACACAAAAAACTTTAATAATTGCAATTTATTTTTCAAGTGCTGAAATCGACCTAGTAGCGAAATCATAATTTAAATGCTTCGCAGCCGTATGCTTTGAACAGTGCACAGGATCAATTCGCTGAAACAGCTGACGACTTTTCGAGGTTAGGAGAGAAAATTTAAGATCGTCTAGTAAACAAACAGAATATTGAGATGTCGGATGTTGTTTTGATCATATTAAATATTTTTAATGCTATTAACGATCAGAACACTAAGCTGACATATCTGTTGGATGAAATTAAGGCTATTCAGACAGGCGACCTTGGCTCAGTGGTATCTGAGCTTAAATCTGAGGTCCAAGACCTTAAGTATGAGTTGGGTCAATTAAAATCTCTGGGGGTAAGTAAGACTAACATGGCTGCTGAGCAGACCCCTGCAGAGATTTACGAGGAAATGCACGAAAGAGCTTCCAGATCCAAGAATGTTATTTTTTATGATGTCCCTGAGAGTAATGCCGAAGAATCTAAAGTTCGTTTAGATCACGACAAGAAGTATGTAACTGAGTGCTTTCTAAGACTAAATATTACCTGTCCAAGTTTTAAAGCCTATCGTCTAGGCAAATTGAACAAAGACAAATTGAGACCTTTAAGAGTGGTTTTCACTAATAGTGAGCTGGCATCCTCTGTTTTAAAAAATCGTAAATCACTTGATAATTTTCAAATTAAAATAAAAATAAAAGCTGACCTAACACCTATTCAACGTAAACAAGTAAAAAATGCTTATGAAGAACTTACTTTGCGCTCACGTACAGAACAGAACTTATGCATACAATATTTTAATGGCATTCCTAAAGTGGTCCAACAAAAGAGGAATAATGTTATTAAGCAGACTTCAGAAAACTAAATGTATACTTTCATAATGCAGGTGGTTTGCGAACTAAAATAGCTGATCTGCGGAATGCTGTCAACAGTTGCATATATGATGTTGTAATTTTGGTGGAGTCTTGGCTTAATGAAGATTTTCTAGACTCGGAGTTAAGGTTCACTGACTTCAATATTTTCCGTCAGGATCGAAGTTACACAAATACAGGGAGGCAAAGGGGTGGTGGCATTTTGATTGCTGTTCGTAAATGTTTTAAAGCCAGGTTATTACAGACCAGTGATTCAACCCTGGAATACATCTTTGTGCTTGTATCATGCAGTGACAAGAATATCATGTTTGGTGCTGTCTACATCTCTCCTGCTTCTCCTTTATCAATTTATGAGGAATTTGCCTCTACATCCATGGATCTTGTGAGTGTTCATACTAGTTGTGATATTCTATTTTGTGGTGATTTTAATCTGCCACATGCGGTATGGAGGAACTCTGTGAACGGACTGCATGTTGAGACGGCTGAGTCTATAACATCTGCAAATGTGCTATGTAGTTGTTGTAACTATCTTAATCTTAAGCAGGTAAATGGCTTGCCAAATTTGTTTGGTAGATTTCTTGATCTGTTTTTCTCAAGTTTGTCAAATGTTAAAGTCATATATGCTACTGAAAATTTATCCTGCTTATGAAATAAACCACCATCCTGCTTATGAAATAAGTATTCCTAATAAATGTGATTTTAGTCTTAAGTATGATGTTTATTATTATGATTTTGTAAACTGTAATTTTGTTGCCATTAATAATTACCTTGCTTGCATGAATTGGGATACTGCTTTTAATCAGATGGATATTAATAAATGCATTGATATTTTTTACAATGCTCTCTATTTTGCGATTGAGATGTTTGTTCCAATTAAACATTTTAAATCATCTAATTTTCCCACTTGGTTTAGTAGAAAATTACAGAATCTTGTTATTCAAAAAAAGATTGCTCACACAAAATTCAAAAATAGTCTCATGAATCCCATGGATTATGTTAATTTTTCAAATTTGAGGAATATATGTAAAACTCTTCGTGATGAATGTTTTAGGTCATATATTGAAAGATTAAATACTGAAATTTCTCATGATCCTTCTTCATTTTGGAAACACATAAATAGATTACGTAGGTCTGATTCATACCCCAATAGCATGCATATGGAAGCCGAGGTTGCTGGTAATGGTCAAGATATTGTAAACTTATTTGCTAGGTATTTTGAAACTACATACAGGCAACCTGTCCGCAAGGCTCCTGACTATAAATTTGATTACAGTCTGGATTTAAATCGCATCTCTTTTTCTTTATTGGACATATTTGATGAAATCTTACGCCTTCCGAACAAACATTCTTTTGGCCCTGATGGTATCCCATCTGTTTTTCTTAAAAACTGTGTGTGCACTCTGAGTAAGCCTCTGCAACACCTTTTCAATCTTTGCTTGACATCAGGCAAATTTCCTGATTATTGGAAGGTAAGCTTTTTAACGCCAATTCATAAAAATGGGGATAGAACTGATATTTGTAGCTATAGAGGTATGTGTATTCAGTCTGTATTTCCTAAACTGTTTGACAGGTTGTTTTCTGTGCGATTTTCGTGGCACTGTAGGCGATTGCTTAGTGATCATCAGCATGGTTTTTGTCAGGGTAGATCTACGGTGACTAATCAGTTGACTGATCTGTTGACTTACCAGTATGATTTGATTGGTGCTTTTGAGAGGTCTGTACAGGTCGATAGTGTGTACACAGACTTCTCGAAGGCCTTTGATAGGGTTGGTCATGAACATCTGGTTCAGAAGTTTGGGGCTATGGGCCTTGGTAGGACTTTGGTCGAGTTTTGTCACAGTTTTTTGACTGGTCGCACACAGTTGGTCAGGATAAGTAATTATATTTCTAATGGTATTGAAGTATCTTCAGGCGTGCCTCAAGGTTCGCATATTGGACCGGTGTTTTTTAACTTGTTCATAAGAGATTTGAGTGATGTAATTGTTCATTCAAAACATCTTGCTTTTGCTGATGATTTTAAACTGTATAAAGCCATTGAGTCATATCTTGATGCTGAGCTACTTCAATTGGATTTAAATAGTGTTGCTGAGTGGTGTAATAGCAATAGTCTGGAACTGAATGTAAAGAAGTGTGAATGTATTTCGTTTGGTCGTTCTAATAAAATTATTAATTATCAATACACAATCAATAATAACGAACTCAAGTCAGTTGATACAGTTAAAGATTTAGGTGTTCTTTTTGATACCAAGCTAACTTTTTTGCCACACATTTTGGATATTATTAACAGGAGTATGCGTAGTCTTGGTTTTATCACTAGAAATAGTGTACATCTTTCACCTTATTGTTTCAAATTCCTTTATTACTCTTTGGTACGTTCCTTGCTTGAGTATGCGTCTGTAATTTGATCCCCTTATTATGATTCTCATATTGAACACCTTGAGGCTGTACAAAGAAGATTCTTAAGATCCCTTGCTTATAGAGCTGAAGTTAATATTTTTTGTAATTATTACATCGACTATAATGCTATCAGTGTCCAATTTAATATCCCTAATCTTGAAGTCAGATGGCATTATTCTGATGCTTTAACGTTTTATAAGATCTTAAATGGTTTATATCATTGTCCTACCATCTTGGAAGCAATTCCTTTTAACACCTGTCAAAGAAGGATCAACTCTTCTATGTTTCGTTTACCCTTTCATTCGGCTAACTATGGGTTTTTTTCTCCACTGACTAGGACTTTGCGTTTCTTTAATGAAAATAGTTTGGATCCATTTTCCGACGGCTTACGGTCATTCCAATCAAAAATAAATAATCTTACACTTTAACCTACGTTCCTTGGATAGTGTTGGAAGTTTTTAGCCCTGTTGATGACTGTTTTTTCAGAGGTTTTATCTTGGTATATATATATTTTTTTTGTAATTCTAGTATTGTATTTATATTGCTATATTGTCTAGTATTTTGTACTATCTATTTTCTTTTTGTAAACTGGCTCTGCCGTATATTGAAATAAATAAATAAATAAATAAATAATACTTTTGTCAAACTTATTTTAATCATATCAACATTATTCATAATAAATTATTAACATTTAACAGATTAGAACATGACGTTACATCTTTGATGTAAATATAATTTGGTTGTATTGTTAAGATATTTTTTTTTGCCTCTTTAAATCTACTTTATTCAGGGTCATTTAATTGTTAGTTGAAACCTATATACCAAATCTTTTTCCTAGTTTTCTTTCATTTATAAAAAAAACTAAGTGGCGCCCTATTATTTAATAGTTATAATCAAGTTTAGATTCTTTAATAGGCAGTCATAAGTGAACCTTTGAACAATCCCAAGCCTCCAATAATTCCGAGCTACCGTCTGCAAACTCTTAGGAAAATAGTGACACTGTAAAGTTAATGCCACAATAAAGCCTTAAACGTTATACATTATTTAATTAATGTATGTGACAAATATTTAAATTATTTTTTTACAAACATAACTAAAACGATCATCCATCTGTAGTACTCTTTGACTCAACGGTGAAACTTCAATGACTGTATAAAATATTCACAAGAATTTTAAAATCCCACATATTCCCTATTAATTAATTTCTGATAAAAAAAAACGGTTCTTTTAGATTAAAGCATCATTGTGCCTTAAAAATATGGCAATAAAAACCTATGACCAAATAATATTTATATTTTGTTTACAATATCTTATTGAGAAAAGAACCAATTTTTTCTTATAAACTAATTTAAATCCCAAGGTTTTCATAAAACTTATTTATTTTCCAAAACGACATGACCGTCTAATCAAAACTCGCTAATTAAACTCACTTGACTGTCGATTTTCGACGACGTTAATAAACTATAAATTTATCCTTAATAAGACGTACTTCTTTGATCTTAAGTTTTAAGCGTTTACCGATTAGCATATCCTCATAAAATTGATCAAAAGTATTCTGAAAGTAATAAAAAGTTTGAAGTCTTCCCTCCGAGAATATCGGGTAAATAATAATCAACAAGTCGCTTAAGAACTTTGAAAGTAGGTGGTTTGAAGTTTAAACGATGCAGCATTAAAAAGTTGATGATCGAAGCGATAAGAGTTGAAAGTTGCTTGTATAATCTTGAGTAACCATTAAGTTGAATACTAAATATCTTAAGAGATTATAAAATATTAATTTTAACTAAATATTTTCAGGTTTTATTATTTCGATAAAAGATATGTATAAAATCGTTAATAAAGAAATTAATAATATTCTTTACCCTACTTACACCCTATTTAAAAGCAAAATTATTCTTTTTATCGCGCAGTCACAATAAATAATTGAAAAATAGCAAAATTTCCTGAATTGAATAACAATATTTTTTTTATCTGCATAGCCTAAAGAATAGTACAGTCTTTAAGTATTTTTTGTTAAAAAATATAAAATGAACATTAAATTAAAAAAGTTATAAAAGATGCAAATCGTATCCATTAAAAATATGCATAATTTAAGGATATTTATCTTAACATTTGAGACTTTGCAGTGTAAAAACTAATATTTTACAAATAAAGTGATATGTATTTCTTGCAACTACTCAAAACAATGTGTTCCTTATAAAAGACTATAGAAATATTTTAAATATTTTCCAACCAGAAGTTGTTTCAGTTTTGCTACTTTTAATTGCTGAGAGACAAGACAGTGAGTAGATAAATTAAGAATTCTTTAAAATTCAGGAAAAAATAAGTAAAACTAATAATCTTTAGAAAGTAGGTTGTAAAATTGTAACGTTTGATAAATATTTCTTTTCATAATTATTGACCAATCTATGAAGGTTGCCGTAAAATAAATATATTTTCTGAAAATTTTAATCTCTACAATTTTTTTTAACCGCCTATATGAAAAAAAGCGTTTTTTAGCCAGTTGAAATACAAATTCCTACATATTAGAAAAAAAAATAAAAAGTCTATTTTACTAAAAAAGTCGACGTAAAACTTTAGATTTAAGCAAAAAATATTAAAAAGATTACTTTTTGTTCACGGCTATCATGCATAGCCTAAAATATAAATTTTTAACTAGTTTCTTAACGGAACATTATAAATACAAAGGTTTTACATAACTTAAGTGGATAAAGTTCCATTTTAAAATTCTACATATAACTCTTTAATTTCTAGGTAATTGATAAAGAAAATGTATTCAGAATCGTTGTGTAACTACCTAAACACTTGAATCTGACTTTTTTATTACTACTTTAAAATGCCTGAGAAATAAAAATTATTTTAATTTTGTCCATTTAATGAAAACAGGATAGTTTAACTTGTTTATTTTTTCTTTAAACAACCCCAGAAATCTTATTATGTCATTAGATTTTCTTTAAAAATTATTACTTGAAAAACTAAATTAATTATTTTAAATCTCTAATAGACAAATAATTTTACGCATTTAAAAAGTACATAACTTAAATGGACACAACCTTCACATTGTTTAGTCTATTTAACTACCTGAACTTCAACTAAGTGAACAATTTTAGCGTTAAATATTTTTTTAAACAGCTTGAAGCAATGAAAAGTTGTACTTTATTTTAAATTAGTAAGAAACAGCAATTTTTCAGGAACAATTGCTTTAAAAAATAATGTTGTCAAAAAAATATTAAAAAAAGGAAAAAACATTTCAAAAACTATTTATATATTCTTTTTGTGTGTTATATAATTATTAAAAATTATAGTCATTAAAGTTCTATAAATAATAAGGAAAATATATATATATTGGAGACCAAAAATATTGTTATTGTCTGAAACACATGTCTATGCCGAAATACATCGTGCTGAAATAAACATCGAAGGTTATCAGCTGGAGCAGTGTATCACAACAAACAAGAGAACTAGTGGAGTGATGGCTCTAATACGAAACGATATCAAATATAAGATTTGTGATACAGAATTCGTTCAAAACTATGTTTAGTTATTGTCTCCAGAAGTCATCGTAAGCGGGAGTAATTTTCAAGCAGTCATTGTTATAGTTTTTCACTATGAAATTTTAAAGTACCGTAAAACGGGGTTACTTTGCACTGAGCAGGAAAACTTTTTATTATTTTTCTACTACCTCTAGAACACATAGGCAACATCGCAATACGTCACCAACATGCGCGCGAATATCCTCCTGGTCGCCAGTTATTTATCAGCAACCGTCCGAATGTTAACCTAAAAATTCTTTGATTTTCTGGCTTTGCAAAATCATACTGTGCAGAAAGTCCCAAAAATTGGTAAGTATACATCTAAAGGCTTATACTATAACCGATTGCGATTTGTAGTTGTTAAAATAACGGGTTTAACCAAGGATAGCAATAAAAAAAAACATTGTTTACATGTGCACTTTTCACGTGTAATTGGGTTTGCTTTGGATATACTATACCGCTTAAGTGGTGCAAAGTCTCCCCAACTTGCAAGTGATGCAAAGTATTCCCTACTTGTCACGTCCAAACTATTTTCATTCGCAAGAGTAAAAGTTAAATAGGTAAATGGTTTTCAGAAAATGCCCAGACGTTATAAAAGGAAACTGGGATTTCGCAGATATGCAGACTACTCAGAAGAAGATTTGAAGGCATGTTTGCCAGCAATACAAGATGGCATGAGCACAAGAGTTTCCGCTGAATCCTTTAACATTCCAAGGAGAACTATTTTTTACAAATTAAAAGGAACACACGCTAGAAAACCTGGATACCCATCAATATTCTCTTATGAAGAGGAAAGATGCTTCGTACAATGCATTCATAGCCTTAGTGATTCTGGTTTTCCTGTTACTGGAATGGAATTGCGACAAATAATCAAGAGCTATTTAAATCGCAAAGGAAAAAAAATAACTCGTTTTAGGGGTAATACTCCAGGTATCGATTGGGTCAAATCATTTTTAACTCGTCATAAGGACCTTACTGCAAGGATAGCCTCGAAGATAAAAAGAGGTAGAGCAGCACTCACTACAAACCAAATGACTGAATACATAGAAAATCTAAAACAAACATTAACTGGTGTAGAGCCGCATGCTATTTTTAATTATGACGAGACAAACTTAACCGAAGACCCCGGTCAAAAAAGGATATTAACTAAACGTGGTGTAATTCCTCAAAGAGTAGCATTTCTCTTATGATTTGTGGAAATGCAGCTGGTGAGCTACTAGGTGTTCTACAAGTCCAAGCATTTGTGGAACACCTGGACTGAGAATGGTCCCCCTGGTACGCGTTATGCAAATACTGCATCTGGTTGCCTCCGAACAGCACCCACGTTACACAACCGCTAGATGTCACATTATTTGCCCCCATGAAAAGAGCCTGGAGAGACATTTTATCTCAATATAAGGGAACTCATGTAGGGAGTAGATCAAATGTACTTGAGAAACAGCATTTTCCAATGCTTTTACAATCATAAATGGAAAAAAATTCAAAAGAATAGCGCTGAGATATTAAAGTCGGGATTTAGGAAATGCGGTATCGTCCCTTGCGATGTAACACCGCTCTTGGAGCGGTTAACAACAACTAAGCAATCTAGTATGACAACTGCTAGCGACACAAATAAATCAAGTTCGTCGGATATCGAAAACACTTTCATTAGGTATTTAGAAGATAAAAGACAGGAAGCCACACAGTTTAAGCCACGTAGGAAGAAGAAAATAACTGTTTCAGCAGGATACAGTATTGCCCATTCTGAAATTAGTTTAACAGATTTAACTGGAGCATCTACATCCACACCTCCTCAAGCTGTTGAACCAGAAATCGTAGATGATTCAGAGGAGGACATTGTTTTGGACGACCACTTTCCACTAGGCAGGGATTCATTAGATGATAAAATAAATGAGATGCAAGAGATGGAAGAAGAAAAAGATTTTAATGAAAAACTCGTCTCAGGTTCTCTTGGAACAAATATTGTCGAAAAAGTCAAAAACTCTAGATTAGATGATGTTAAAAAAGTTGTTGGTGAGTACGTTTTATTTTCCTATGAAGATCATGTTTATCCTGGAGTGATAACAGCAATAGAAAACGATGGAGCGATGATCAATGCTATGGCCAGATCGATAAAGTTTTGGAAATGGCCAGAAAGACGTGACGAAATATGGTATTCGTGGGACAACGTAATTGGCGCCATTAGCCCTCCCAAGAAAATGTTCAAACGAGAATTGTACATTGTCCCAGAATGCGACAAATTGTGGTGGGATTAGTTTCAAACGTTGTATTTTTACTATTATAATGTTATAATAAAGTTTGTTCATTTAAATTGTAGCAATTTTCTTTACTTTTATGCTTGTTTCATAAATATATGTAGGTAGGTATATTTAAATTCACAAAACTTGGCCTACGAACATTTTTTCGCATTTAGTTGGTGCAAAGTTTAAAATAATAAGGGTTTTCTATGCACCAGCAAGCATTTAGTAGCCAAATATTAATAAAATATTGAGTGGTGCAAAGTATGACTTTTTTGGGGTATACTTTGCACCACTAATAAAACTAGGTTGTTCTCTTGATTAGGCAATATACGTAACAAATAGCTATAATCAGAGTTATATTACAACCTGCTCAATTGATATTTATAATAAAAAGTTCAGATCTTCTTTCGAGTGACGTTACATCCTAACTAATAAAATAAAACTTAAAAAAATGGTGCAAAGTAACCCCGTTTTACGGCAATAAATTTCTTAAAATAATCTATATTAGCGGAATTAATCAATTTTTTGATAGTCCAATATGTATGAATGATAGTAGTCAAACACCTTTTGACTATATTGTCTCTCTGACTGAAAAAATCTGTGACATTAAGTACACTTAATAACGAAAATCAGCAATCATTGCATTATAACTATTAATAAACAACAAATTTGTGGAAATTCTAGGATAAAATATTTCAAGTGTTAGGATAAGTATAGCAGCATACTTATCAGTTTAAAGTTCACTGGGATGGTTGGGTCTTATACGTCGAGAGGATTGCCAGAGCCTAGATTTGTAGCAAATGTATCACCACAACACCACTAATTTATATAATGTGAATATAATGTGCCCTATAATGACTTTGACAACAAAGCAACAGTATGAATATAAAGCATGAAATATGACAAATAAATGATGAAAGAAAAAAAAATTATTTTAGAGGTGTTCATCACAGAGATGATGGGAACTGGAATGCAAGTATTTCAGAGAGGCAATAAATGAAAGCAAAAATCAAGAAAATTATGAAAACACTTAAAGATATTGCTCTTGAATAAAAGTATATCTAGACTAAAAGAAATTATTTTTGAACTCCTGGAAATTGATAAGAATATAGGCAATTAATTTAATAATTATTTTGTGGAGATCATTGCGAATATTATATCGGAAATAATTCGACCATCTGCTAATTTAACGTACTTGAATCTAAATTAAAATGCAGAAAATCACAGGCTTACAGAGGTCACTAGACTTGAACATGTTTTAGTAAAATATTAGTGGCGATAATCCGGCATTTCAACAAACAAAAGTTTTTAAAGATGCTTTTGTAGTTATCGGAGCCGAGTATTAGATAATATAGACGTATTATTTTCTAACGAGCATTTTCCAAAATAATGAAAATCATCATTGGTTGCTTTAGTGTCAAAAGTTTCAGATACTAAGCAGCACTCAAATTTTAAAGCGATCATCACTGTACCAGTATCCGAGAAATAATTAAAATTCATTGTTAAGCTGCTCTGCGGAAACATTGTGAAGAAAATAATATAATTGTCTCTAGTCAATCGAGATTTCGAGCAAGACTTTGATTCCATCAGTGACGAGTCAATCTAGTTTTAGCTATATTTTTAGACTTTAGAACAGCTTTTAAAACTGTTAATAAGGATATTTTAAATATTAAGTTAGAGAATATGGGTATAAAGCACTTAACCTTGGATTGGTTAAAATCCTGCTTATATGACTAAACACAAAAAGCAAAGTCAGCTGTGTCTGAATCTATTTTGGTGACATCTGAGGTAACACAGGGGCTGTTTTAGGGTTAGTATTATTTATTCTGTATATAAATTTTGTAGTTAAGTTGTAAAAAATAGTATTTCCATATTTGCTGACGATACAGTATGTGTCGGTAATAATATTGAACAAAGGAAGCAAGATATCAATTATGAATTAAGAATATTTTTAAGGTCATGCAAAAATAAATAACGAGAGAGTTTTGCCACTAACCAAAACTCTATTTTATTTAAAAAAAATCCTACTCCTATGTATATATAACTTTTAAATAAAAAAAAATCTATAATAGGCAAAAATTTAATAAAGTAGACAAAGTTTCTACTTTACAATAGATTAGCGACGCCCCATTTGCAATATTGTTTAAATATATTATTCATTATAACCAATTCTAAAATAGCGAGATAGAGTTTCAAATAGATAGTACAAAAACCCAAATGCAAACCCCAAGCTATGGCGCAATCCCGAATTACAAAAGATATGAATTACAATAGATATGCACCTGTCATAGCCATGTTAAATTTCTTAGAAATATTGTCTGTAAATTAAAAGATATTACTTAATGCTTTTCTGTTTATATTTAATATAGGATGATATCTACCTACATTCATAATAGAGTTAATTACTTTATGAGTGGTCATGACTATTATACTAGAAACCATAATGATTTCATTCTAGTGAATGCTATACAACACAGGTGTTAAACATTTGAATAAAGGTTTGTGAGAGTTTAATCGGTTGCGAAAAAATATTAAGGAATGTATTATAACGCACTTGAAACAATAAATGAAAATTATATATTGTCTGAAATATTAATCTAATTTGTTTATAATAATAATATATTTGGTGTGTTTTTCTTTTGCTTTCAAACTTATACCATATTCTGTCATTAATTGTATTTTTTTTAAATAATTTTAAAATTAATGTTTATGTGTGCAATTACATTGTATAGTTTTATTGGTTTTTTTTTGCTCTTATGCTAAAAAAATATACAATATTATTTTTATAGAATTAGTCTTCTATTCTTTAATTAAAACCGCAAAAAAAAATCAAATATATAATAGGTTCTTTTGTCATTTTCTTCTAGGCTGCCTAAACTTCAACAACGTAAAATAATAGCTTTTTATGTTTTTTTTAAACAATTTTGAAGAAACGTATTAAAAATATTTCTTTTAATTTTTTATCACTAATAACAAGTAAATTTTCTAGAAAATTTTAACTGCTGGGATAAAAAACGAATTTTATTTTTTAAACAGTTAAGTTTTTGTTAATTTACTCTTAAACATATTAAATAAAGTAGTGCAAATATAAAAGGAAATAAATAATAAATTCTTTAGTCATTTTCTAGCAAAAAACTCTCATATTTAAAGCGCAAAACATTCGCCAAATATAAAAATTATTTATAAGCTAAATGAAAATGACTTTTATGCTGTTAGAATTTTTCTTTGGAAACGTCAATAATCTTACGTAATTTCTTTCAGGTAGTGGGTAAAAATTAACTTAAAAATAATTCTTTTATTACCACTAAACTTGCAATAATTTTTTAATTATTGCTTGTAATTTTCTAGGAAAAAAAATATTAAATTTTTAGTGAAAAAAATAGGTTAGTTTAAGTACTTAAAATTTCTGCCTAGAGAGTCCAAGTTATTAAATAAGAATAAAAATATGTTTTTGTAAGTAGTTGATATCATGGAAGAGACCATTTTCATTAAAAATGCCTAGAAAATTAATTTAATTATTTCAACTGACTTATTTATTGTTGGTTATTGTTGACTTTTATATTGTTTAGCTCTTTTACCGTTTAGCATATTTTAGTTAAAATGTTAGATATAAAATCATTTGTTTCATGAAGTTGAAAATAGAATGAGAAATTATTATGCCCAAAGTTCAATTGCATGAGCAGTCTTAGATAGCTTTTAATCATTTGTTTTAATTATCGCTTTAAAGAAATAAAAACAGCAGTATTATTCTAAATAAATTAAGAGTTAGGAAAAAACCCAAAAAAATACAAGAAAATAAAAACATTTCAAAAAATATTTCCTTTTTTTTTCCATATTAAATCGTTATTAAAAAGTTAATTTTCTGGCAAAAATTATTTTACCATTTTCCAATGTCAACTTTTACATATAAAAAACGTATTTGCCATAACTAAGGAAATAGAAGTTATGCATAATTTAAATGGATAGGATTTTCTTTTTCTGTGACCCTTATAAACTTTATAAGTGATATACTTTTAACTAAGAAGTGACTAATTATAAAGTTGTTATTAAGCTCGTAAAGCATAGACAGAATAATAATTATTAATAAAGAATAAAAATACTATCCTGGGAGAAAAAGAAATTATTTCGTTTATTTAATGAAAAAATAGTATAGTTAGACTAGTTTAACTTTACTCCAAATACTGCAAGAAAGCTAAAAAATAAATATTTATTTTATCCAACCAGTTAATACCATCGATTAGGTAATTTTTATTAAAAATACTACCTGGAAAATAACATAAATTATTTTACCTGCCTGAAAGTAAAAAAGATATTCAAAAAAGGGCATAGTTAAGAATGATTGATGACAACTTTGATATTATTTTGCCTTTTAACCTTTTAGCATATTTTAGTTAAAATGTTAGATATAAAAATAATTTCTTTCAGGAAGTTGAAAAAAAAATGTTAAAATTATTATGTGACTGCCTTAACTTCAACTGCATAAGTAGTTTTAGATAGCTTTAAATTATTTCCTTTACTTGCATTAAACAACCAAACAATTGAAAAAAAATTAAACAATTCAAAAGAAATTTATGAAAAAATGGAAAAACATGTCCAAAAAATATTTTTATTTCTTTTTTACATTTAAATCACTGTTAAAATGTAAATTTTCTGAAAAACTTTAGTGGAATAAACAATTAACATTATTGTTTAGCCAGAGTTTCATTGAAATTAATCTTAAACTTCTTAGATATAATACTGTGAAAAAAAATATATATATTTAATTAATAAAATAAATTTTAATAATTTTTTTAACGTTTACTTATACTAGGTATAAAAACTTATTTCAGATAATTATTAAAATAAAAATTACGCATAGTGTAAATGAATATAGCTCTCTTTTTCTATAATATTTATAACATTTATTTCTAATAAATAACTAATTATAAAATAAGTGTACATTATCACTGAGGAAATTTAAGATTTCATATACGAAAATGAAAATCTACGAGAAACGTAATTTAATTAGCACCTCGTAGGAGCGTAGAATATAACGTGACATAATTAAGGTTATGATTATTTTGAAACTGTATGCTTATATGCAATTAGTGCTAAATGAGAATATCTTAAGTTACCCCTAAACTGGTGTGTCTTAGGTTAATAATATAGTTCCCACTAATAATTCATTCTTATACTAAAATCCCCTTACTTTATAAAAAAAATCATATTAGGACCTCATAAAACAGTAAAAAGAGTACGTTAATCTGTCACAAAAGGTATTTTATATATACCATTAAGTGAGTAAATTAGCCCAAAATGGCCGACCGTAAATAAGCACATTTATTATCCAATTATACGAAGTGAAAAATAGATGCTTGCAAAAGGGAGATTAAATGCACACGTAGAAAGCGTTTCCCATTACAATGGCATTAAATAAATAAACAGGGAATTTGCCATGAAAAACTAACTGCTATCGAACTGAAAACTGATATATCCATTTAATAATTGCTTTTTTTTTAGTTCGGGGATAGGTTTACTCCATAAAATATGCTTGATTTTCAATTAAAGTAATGGCTGAAGTAAACTAGTTTTAATAGAAAATCAATGGACGTGAAAATAATGGAAGCAAATAAAGTTTCTTCTTGGAGTGAAAAAATGCCATTTTCGCCCAATGTTTATATATTTTTTTCAAGCGACAAGAGTGCTAATCAGCTGGTCAATTTATTAAATCATTTGGTTTAATATTAAATTCGTTCGCCGCAGCAAAATTAAATTTAAACTTTGGCTAACGAAATTTCGGAAGTTTCCTATAATATTGCAAAGCAAATTGTGGAGAAAACTTGTAAAAGAAAATAAAAGTTTAAATTGGCGCGTACTTTTTTTTTTAAACAAAACTAAACTTATTAATGAAAAATAAAACTGAATTCCCTCTCTAGTTGTGTAAAAGTTTTTTTTAATATAATATAGCATGATATTGTTTAATTCCGACGAGTTTTAAATAGAATTTTATCTAACGTTTGTGGGACAAAGGCTGCTTTTGTTAAGACCCTAAGAGCATTATTCATGAATTTAATCTTCTTTGTTTCAGTTCCTTAAAGAATTTAAAGGATTGTTTAATAAAAATGAATATATGTATTAGATTAATTTAAGGATTTTATTATTTAATTGGATGGCGTTATGCAGAAACCTACCAACCCTAGTTTAATAATATACCCTATAAAACTAAAAAGATGCTAATCCACAAAATTTATTTCGTCTAAACCTTCTATTTGCAGAAACCTACCAAACCACTTGGTATTATTTTTAAAAAGCGCGCCATGCGCCCAAGTGGGTTGGTAGCTTTCTGCAAATGTTAGACTCTCCTCAATAATAACAAAAACAAAACCTGGTTTACTTTTTTCGTTGTTATTAATAACAACTTTAGTGCTGGTGCTCCAAATATTTTAAGAAAAACTTAAAAATAGTGCAAACAGGCTAAAAGTATACCTTTTAATATGCAGTACAATGTACAGTAATCGAAGTGCTAAAATTTTAAAGGCTGCTCTTGCCATCAAGGAAAATCCTGGTAAGTAACTTATATACTTATGTTTTCTTTTAGTTTGATACCCAAAGATCTTAGTATCTACAAATTCTTAACAGATCACAAGTTATTCTGACTAAAAAAAGTTAAAAATAGGTAGTTTAATCGACCCTTTTTTACTTATAAATTTAGTAATTTTTTTTTTGATTTTCGTGGTCTGGGACCATCATTAGTTGAACTTAATTTTTCAATATTTATAAAAAGTAACTCTTTTAGATGTTATATTTTACGGACATAACCAGAAGACTGTAGTAGAATTAGAAGCAACTCACGTTGTCGTTTAAACTCCATCTGAAAACACAATGCTTCCGAATTTTAATATTTCAACACCTAGACGTGCCACGTTTGATAGATGCGATATATCTCAAAAAACTTTTGTAGAAGATAGTGACGACTCACTGGCCGACCCACATTATGAAGTTGAACTGGATGATTCTTTGTCAGAAGTGGAGTTAGAGGCATCTGAAGATGTCAGTGACGAAAATATTCCTGTACATGTTGTCGCCGACAACGATCTTCCAGTTGATGCTACTCAAGAAATTGTAAGTCCAACGATGCAAGAAAGGCCAAAGAAGGGTAGAAAACAAAAAATTCCCAATCAAACTCGAAAGGAAAAAAAGATACGTATGTACACCAATAAACCATATTTTAACCATAAAAATATTCAAATCCAACCCAAGGAATTTGTCGATTTTCATTGTAACTGTACATTAAAATGCGCCGAAAGTGTTAACGTTGAAATTCGGAAATCCGAGTTTGAGAGGTTTTGGTCAGGCTAATTTTATTGCTGCTAGTGTATGTGAGATTGATAAAAAGAGATCTTATGGCAGAAATACTGAAAGAAGAAAGTTCTCTTAAATTTATAAAATAAGAAATACTAAGGTGTGTAGAGAAATGTTTATAAATACTCTAAAGCTAACTACGTTTCGTGTAAACACTGCTTTAAAGAAATTTCATGGTCGGGCTCCTATTGGTGATCAAAGAGGTTTGAAGCAAGGAGGTAAAAACAAATTACCAGATGAAAAAATTTAAGCTATTAAGTTATTAATCAAATTGATAAAATACCTAAATATACTTCACACTACCGTAGAGAACAAACGGAAGCAAAATATTTACCACCTGGCATCACAATTCAAAAAATATATGATATGTACAAACAGGAAGAAGCCAATCCAGTAAGCCAAAATGAAGATAGACATTAAAAATAATAAAGAAAAAAAAGAAGAGTTCAAGCAGGAACATAAGAAGCATTTGCAAGTAGCAGAGGAGGCGCAGCAAATGAGAAAGGAAGATTTTAAGATAACAAAAGAACAGATGGATACTGAATGTTTAAGTTTTGACTTAGAAAAGACTCTACTGCTTCCTAGAATCCTTACAGGTATCGTATTTTATAAGCGCCAGTTGTGGGTATATAACGCCGGTATACATAGTGCCAAAGAAAGTAGAGGTTATTGCTACGTTTGGGTAGAAGGTTCAGCAGGTAGAGGCGCCCAAGAAATAGGATCTTGCCTTCTAAAACATATAAAAAGTACTTTGCCTCAAGAAGTTAAATAACTTACCCTTTGGTGTGATTCTTGCTGTAGGCAGAATCGGAATATCAAGTTAATACTTATGCTTAAATCTATATTGTATGATACATGCACGAACTTACAAAGCATAACCGTAAAATATCTTTGTTGTGGGCATAGTTTCCTGCCGAATGACACCGACTTTAGTGATATTGAGTCGGCTCTCAAAAGACAACAAAGATTGTATACACCAGATGACTACATCGAAGTAATGCGTTCTTGCAGAAAAAAAAGACCTTTAGTAGTCACGCAAATGAACGCCCAATATTTTTTGCGTGTAATGAATATTGAGGAAAAAATCACCAACAGAAAAGTTACAGAAGATAAAGAGAAAATTAATTGGTTAAGGATCAGGTCAATCAAGATAAATAAACAGGAGCCCTTTTCAATAATGATACAGCAACATGATTTTATGAATGACAGGAATTAATAATAATAACTATTATTATTGATTATTTGGCTTTTTCGTAAATAAATATTATTCTTGGAGTATTATTTTTTTTTTATTTCGCAACTTACTGGTATTAATTACCCACTTTGCAAAACGCAAAAACCTACCAACCCACAAAAAGTCAGCGATTTTTACCTTTTTTTATTTTTAAAATATCAGAACTTATACCAAAAAACATACCTAAAATTAAAATAAAGTTTCAAAGTAGTTTTGAACATGCTATAGATTTTTTAAACTCATAAAATTTTTAGAGTTGATTATCTCAGTTTGTCACGATTGAGAGTTGGGAGCTTTCTGCATAACGCCGTCCAATTAAGGTTTTTCTTTATTTCAAACAAGTATAGCTTTTTGTCTAAATTATGTGATGGCTCTTGTAGTTGATTTTATAGCTTCTATAATAATTTTAACTTATATGAAGTACAAGTTAGTCATGGTTTAATTTATGAAGGAAAAATTCCCTCTGTTATTTTATATATAAGACTTAAAATACTTTTAGGAGCAAGAATAAATATTTGACAAACGTGTTCATTTAAGTTATACGTGATTTTTAGTTAGCAAAAGTTAGATAATAGAATCTATTTATGATATGCGTTTTTTTTATTTTATAGAATTTTCTAGGTTTGAGCTTACGGAAAGACAAATTTATCAAACAGATTTTTCAAATTTGCTTTAAGAAAGGTCTACCTGCTCATATATTTTTTATATGTACGTTAAAAACTATTCTTAAAACTAAGAGTCTTGTCGGTCAAAGGGAAATAAAATGTTGGTAGTCGTATCCATTTAAATTTAAAAACGGGAGAATTGGAAACCTTATCATTTAAATGAAAGTAGAAATTTGATAGTCATATCCATTGTGGCGTTAACTTTACAGTGTTACTATTTTGCCAAGAGTTTGCAGACGGTAGCGCAGAATTATTGGAGGCTTGGCATCGTTCGAAGGTTCACTTATGACTGGCTATTAAAGAATCTAAACTGAGTTTTTTCTTATAAATGAAAGAAAACTAAGAAAAAGACTTGGTATATAGGTTTCAATTAACAATTAAATGGCCCTGAATAAAGTTGATTTAAAGCAAAAAAATATCTTAACAATACAACCAAATTATATTTACATCAAAGATATGTATACACCTCATGTTCTAATCTGTTAAATGCTATTAGTTTATTATGAATTAAAATATGAATAATGTTGATATGATTAAAATAAATTTGACAAAAGTAACATTTAAATTATGATTTCACTACTAGGTAGATTTCAGCACTTAAAATAAATTGCAATTGTTAAAGTTTTTAGTATATATTTGTATTACGCAGGGGAAAGTTCATGAACCTTTTTACCTAAGGCATATCAGCCTTAACCGAGTTATATCTACTTAACTACCAAAAAAGGTACTGAAAAATACTGAACAATAAATAACTAAAATTATAGATAAGAAATTGACGCATTAAATTATGATATTAATTAAATATTTGTAGCAATAAATTGAAATTAAAGGTATATTAATAAAAAATTAAATTTCAACAAGTGAGACAAATCTATGGTTAGTAATATTTAAATAAATGGAATAAACTGGCCTGTATATTCCTACAAGAAATGAACGGTTAGCCTTCAAAACCGAGGCTGTGAATGTATGGCTTTTGTAGCTTAGCTATACGGACTGGGAATCTCTAATATTAGCTCTAACTCTGGCTCCAACTCCACAGCTTACGGCAATTTCCCGGGGAAATCAAAAGCCTGCATCCATCAACAATTGAAGAAGAATAAAGAGGAAAACGGAAAAGTAAAACCCTTGCTTAGTTTCATTATCTATCCATCAAAATCTTGGGCATCCTGCACCAGAATTATGAAATAAACGGTTCCCTAAAGGAACGAGATTAAGGACTATAAATTATAAACCATATTGGCCACTTCCTGCTTCACAGATTTCGGAAAATAAAAAACTGGCCTTTTACGTGCGCTTCTACCTGCGATACGGGAACAAGTCTCCGAAAAATGGATGCAGTACCGACTAAATAAGTAACGACCTCACCTCTGGCCTGAGCTGTCAATATCAGCCAATCAGAGAAAACATTAATTAAGACCAACCAGAAGTGTGACGGACCGTCAACAGAAAGCATGAATAATTAAACCAGGAGAGTGATGCGTTACAGTAGTAATGTGTCACTGACAGTGTGAATTCAAAGAAATATGAACAAAAGAAGTTGACTGAAATTATTAATGTAATTATTGAAATTAATGAAATATCAATGGAGCGTTAGTGAACATGAGGAATAGAAAAATAAAACGCTACATTATGCGTAAGTTTTATTGTATAAAATATACAATAAATAACTTATATTGAGTAATGAGGCTCCAACAATTGAAATTATTTATAAAATCGTATGCCTTTTAGTCAATATACCTTAAATAATTAACAATAATATCGAATTAATTTATGTACTATTTTATTTTTAGAAAGGCTTTGCTAGCTTAAGTAGGAAAATGGGAAAATGATGAATGAAAGCAATAAATAATATTTTTTGTGTATACATATAGCTAAAAAGTTATAAAGCTGTAAATGTTTCTAAAACAAATACCATTTTAATTTTTCGAAAATTCATCTATAAAACCTAAATTTTAAAATTGAAAATTCATCTCGACAGATACTTATTACATTTTAAATTAAAATCAACACATGTTTATTCAGTATTGAGCACATACATGCCAATATTACAACGATATTTTTTTTAAGAAAAAAGGATACACATCAAATCATTGTTTATTTTTTCACTATTTTTTTAAAGGGGTTTAAATTAATAAATAATTTTGTTCCTTTAATTGTGTACTAATTACTGCCAAATCCATTTACACGTTTTCGAGTATTCAACACACACATGCCCACATTAATACGATATTTTGGTTTTTTTTTTGCAAGTAAAAAACCAGTAAATTGAATAGTTATTGATTTATATGCCTTTCTTTAAAAAAAAATTTAAATTAGCAAATAATTTACCCACTATTTTAATTGTACACTAATTAGTGTCATATATAAATTTAATTATTTTCGACCACGATTCAAAAGGGTTCTGAGCAATGCGGGTACTATTTAAATACATACGTGGAAAATACACGATATGGGAGCATATTTGTGCTTTTAAAATAAATAATTTATAGAGGTTTTTAAGTCATTAGAAAGAAAAGTGAGTTAATAGGCTAGAAATAATCAAGTAAAGTACTATTTTTATTAGCTTATTTATTCATATAGAATATTAATGATTCATATTTCATTTCAGACCTCAATCCTTCAAATTAAATTAATTAAAATATATTTATAAACTCAATTTGTGAAATGCTTTAGAGAATAAAATATATAATTTTCATTTATTTTAAATAGAATACAAAAATTTTCATTTATCGTTAGACATATCCAAAAATCTCATCCATTATTCTCTAAGAATAATGGATGAGACCAACATACAAAATTGACGAAAAACAAAGAAAAGCACAAAGTCACGATCTCACAACATGTAATAAAACGGGCTACACGTGTTTCGCTCTAGTTAGAGCATCATTAGGCCTTTAGAAGCCATCCACATTCATGTACTGTGAAATGTTTGGATGGCTTCTAAAGGCCTGATGATGCTCTAACTAGAGCGAAACACATGTAGCCCGTTTTATTACATGTTGTGAGACCGTTACTTTGTGTTTTTCTTTATTTTTCGTCAAGTTAGATATATGTTGATTTACGTCATTATTAATACCTGCAATTTATTTTTTGTTTCGGTATTTTTTCGTTTTAGGTTGGAAAAATTGTGAATTTGAAAAGAGTTTAAATATTTAAATGATGTTTACCAATAACTATTACTTAACTAATATTTTGCAGTAAGAAAGAGTAGTACTGTTCTTCATTTATGAAATAAAAATAGTATGTAGTATACAAATTCAAGTTTATAATAATAAATCATCGTAAGCGTTGGGATAGTTAAAGAACTATATACTTATTTGTAACGAAACCTATTTAAATGCATCTTTAATAACTTCTTAAATAATAGTCCCTTCAAAAAATATTATATATAAATATTTGATTACTTACTTAAGCTATTAAAAATATTTTCTTTAAATGCCAAATTGTCATTGTTGTTTGAAATTATAAATTACCCTTTTAAGTCATCAGTTAAAATTTATATAAGAATTTAATCTCTCTTAAAATAGAGGATTAATTTATAAAATTCTTATACCTTTAAGCATATTAACAACTTTTTTCAAATATAATTTGAAAATAGTTATAATAATATAGAATATTTAAAAATAATAAAAAACCGTCCTTTAGTATTATACAGGGTGTCCCGTAATTAATTGGACACAGGTTAATGTAGGCGCCACATACAACAACATTGAGTGATTTTTTTGACCTACCTGTACGCACATTTGCGAGTGAAAATAATAAAACAGCATTTAATTCTAGTCAAAAAAGGTATACTTCTTTGATCTCCAAAAAGTAGACCGTTTTTGAAATAACCGCATTTTTGTATTAGGTTGCGTATGAACAAATTATTATCGGAGTTTTACAAAGTAGGCTTTGCCTAGGATAAACACATCATAACTACGACCTGTCAAGGTGAAGTATTAATAAGTAAGTCTTTAATTTGGCTAAAGCTCGTGTTCTTGTTGTGTTATTTTCACTTAAAAATGCCGCGTCACAATGATTTTTCTAATGCTTAGATGCGGGATATGGTATATGTATATGCCTAAGAAAATTTTTGTAGTCGAAGAGCAGCGCAGCGTTATTTAGATCTGTATCCGGATAGAAGGAAGCCAAATCATCAAAACATTTAAAGCGTTGTACGATAGATAGGCAAAACGGGCTCATTTCGTTCAAAAAACGTAAATGCGGGAAGACCAAGGATAATTGGAGCAGATATAGAAGATGAAATTTTGGTTCGTGTTATCGAAAATCCTGAAACCAGCACAAGACGTATTGAGGCAGCCACTGGTGTAAAATCTTCGGTGTCCAAAATTATACGCCAAGAAAAACTGTATCCGTATCATTTCACTCCAGTTTAAAATCTTCTTCCTCAAGACTTTCCTGCAAGACTCCAATTGAATGATCAATTTTTTTGTAATAAAATTTTGTTTACGGATGAAGCCACGTTCACAAGGAAAGGTGCTTTTAATTGGCGTAACAATAATATCTATTCCATGGAAAATCCTCATGCTTTTCAAGAACACCATTTTCAACATGAGTTTTCAATAAATATTTGGTGTGGTATCTTTGGGGATTGTATTGTGGGACCGTTTGAATTGCCAGCTAAGCTTAATGGAGAACGTTATCTTAATTTCTTGAGAAATGATCTATCCATTCTTCTAGAAGATGTGCCTCTAAATTTAAGACGTGACAGTTGGTATATGCACGATGGTGCACCAGCACATTATTCACTGCAAGTCAGAAATTACTTGGACGAAATTTATCCTCATAAATGGATTGGTAGAGGTAGTGAATATCCGTGGCCTGCACGTAATCCCGATCTTAATCCCTTAGATTAGAAGAATCATTGTTTGGAGTCAGGCAAAATTTAAATAAAAGAATTAGACAATGTGTCCTAGTGGATGGTGAACATTTTGAACAATTATTATAATCAACAGCCTTTTCTAATTTTATCGTTGTTAATTAAATTTTAGATTAAGTGTTCATACGCAACCTAATAAAAAAATGCGAATTATTTCGAAAACGGTCTACTTTTTGGAGATCAAAGAAGTATACTTTTTTGACTAGAATTAAATGCTGTTTTATTATTTTTACTCGCAAATGTACGTACATGAGGTCAAAAAAGTTATGACCTTTTTAATCACTCAATGTTGTTGTATGTGGCGCCATCTAGTGGCAATAGCAAAATAGATATCATATTCGTGTTCCTCATCCCAAATAATAAGAGTACGTCAAATTTTAGGTTAATCTGTCCAGTGGATTCCAAAATATTTCAATAAATGTTTGGTAAAAAATTTGTTTAAACACCCTGTAGAACGAAAACCAATAACATTTTGCTAAGCGATATTGAGCTCAAACGGTTTATTTTCTTGTCAGGTATCCTACATTAACCTATGTCCAATTAATTACGGGACACCCTGTATATTGGCTTAAACTTTTTAGATGCCTGGAATTATTTTTTATTTATGTATTTATTGTGTTTCAAATCAGAGATTTTTTTAATTAATGACAAAAAAAATATTTTTACATTAAACTCACCTACAAAATTATTTTTTTTAATTCTAAAGTTTAAAAAAATCTTAATAAAATTTTCCTAAAATTAAATAAGAAAATTATAAAAACGTCGACTAGAAAAGCACTTTAAATAGTTTTTTAATAACTAATTGAGTAAAAATCACTCTAATAAAAATAAAACTATTTAATTAATAAAGTAAGACTTGTTAATTACTATCTACTTTAAACGTTATACTAGAGTTCATAAATTGTAGAAAAATTATTATATTCAATATAGCACTATATCATCAGCCTAAAAATTGTTATTTAAATATATTGCATCACTAGCATTAAAATTTCTAATACCATACATACTTTTATCAATACTATTGTAATAAGTTTGATTGTTAATGGCGAATAAAAATTAATGGTAATTCAATAGGAGTGAAAATTTGACAATTATGATCATTTCAATTATTGATTAATTATTTTTTTAGGTTCTGACTTACGCAGATCAAAAATTAATTGACAAAAATTGCAAGTTTAATCTGGATAACGAATAATATATATTCATTTTATTAACTTATCAAAAAAATATTTTTATATTGATTTAACGCTTTAAAATTAAGTTGTCAGTTTTAATTTTATTTTACGAAATAAAGATATTTCTCACTCTTTTTTAACGAAATAAAAAATTCACTTAAAAATTCCCTCGACTCAGCTTTTTAAATTAGCTTAACGGATACTCCTTCTGAATAATTAATTTTAAATTCAAAAACAAGCGGTTCTTGTAATTGAATACTTTTCTTTCAAATTTGTATTCCTCGTAAAAGCTTAGTATTGATTATTTTATTTTTTAAGTCTTAAAAAACTAACCAAAAGAAAAATATCTTATTTAATTAAATTAATGCTCATTTCGTGAAACTAACTGAATTTCTAACTTATAGTTAATGAAAACTTTAGTTAAGTCAAATTAAATTATTTTGCTTAAATTTAACACCTAACAGCCCACAACTTGTCAAGTATTCTACTTAATTGGACATAAACTTGAATGACTTAAGATAACTTAAATAATTATTAAATTGTTTCCTTTACTAGATTAGTTAAGAAAACGTATTATTTTCTTTGCTCATATGGTACCTAAACAAGATTCTTCCAAGCATCGTGTCGAGAAGAAAAATCTAGTTACTAATGCATAACTTTAACGGATACGACTGTAATCTTTGATGTTTCATTTAATTTTTGTTATTTAATTTTTTTACTATATTGATCTTAATATAAGTAATTCAAATAATTTAAAAATTATTAAAATTACGGAAAATTCTTGTAGTAATTTTTTTTAATTTCCTTTGGATTTTTTCTTCAAGATAGTCTTAAAGTTTATTGTCTTCTTTTCTTTAACTTAAAGATAGATGTCATAGGTGTTTTTTATGGATTGGGGTCTATTAAAAGAAAGTTACTTTAATCCTCTTTAATGGTCCATTTCGTGTTTATAGCTTTGTTACAAATGTGTAAAAACATATAAATTGCACCTTAACCGTAATATAAATTTAATATCAATTTAACAGCTTCTAAGGGAATAAATGTTTAAAGGTTTCTATGTCTTAATATTATAAATATTAAAAATTGTTATTATTTAATATTAATTTTTTTTTAAATTTTTGAAGATATAATGAACTTGGGTAAATCTAACTTAATGTGCCACTATAGAGCTATTATAATTTATATTATGATAATAAATCTTAAATTTTTATCATAATTTTATATTATCTTAATTTAACTATAACTTTTTATTGCATTATTCAAAAAATGTATGTTTACTTTATAATTCTTATTTTAGAACTTTCGGTCATTAATGCTGTTTATAATATTTTCTTTTAATTATTATTTGATTTATTTTTGCATAAACTAATGATTATTGATTACTTAATTTTTATATTGCTATTGGTTTTTAATTAAAAATTTTCAAAAAAGCTCAGAATAATTAATATTTATATAAGATAAATATGCATAATCTAAATAGACAAGATTACCATTTGTTTTCGTGTATCTGCAAATATTTTGGTAATCATTTAATATATATCTATTTTTAATTACATATTATTTAATAAATTTTACGTCCTCCACCATTCATTTAGCATTTTGTATATGTTGAATTGCATCGTTTAAATGCCTGGATTTTAATTAAATTTTTATTTCTCGTTTATTTCTATTTTAAATATTTAAACAAATTTTAACATTTAATTCCGAAAAATCAAAAAAGCCAATTTTTAAATTATTAAAAATAGAGGCAGTAAAAAATCCGGTAAAAAAAGAATAAAGTATTTTATGAGGTTCTGCCCTTGCTTCTCTTGAAAACTTGTTAATTTAGAAAAATTTCAATTTAAGAAACATTATGATTTAGGTAGAAAAAATTAAAAAGTGAATTTTCAAATAAATTCAAAATTATAGAGTTTTTTTCGAATAATGAGTTAAATTGAGTTAAATTTTGTCAAAATTATTGAGTTCTTCTATGTGGGCAACGAATAAAATATTATTTTTATGATATAGCGTAAGTTATTTAAGGCTGTGTCTAGCTGGACAGTGTACAATTATACGTGGAACATTTGCAATATCTGCCGAATACCAACCCTATCTCTCTAGCAGCACACAATTCTTTTGTTAAATTTTTTTATTACTTCGAAACACATTTATATCACGAGTTACTTGTCTAATGGTATAATAATACTTTCAATTGTTAAATGGTGTGGGAATTATGTTGGTAACCTTTGCTTTTTATATAGCTCCACATAAAAGAATCTAGTGGCACAGTCTAACATCAATTGAAATCTATATACTTTGCTAGTGGGGTCAAATCGCAAAATCTTGCTGGTCAATTGCCCAAACCGTGTCATTTCAATGTGTCTCTTGCTGCATGACATGTCGTACCATATTGTTGGAATAACATGTATTCTCTAAATTCATGACCATTATTACCGCTATTCAACAGCCATTTGTGAATTTTCAGCCAGACTTTCACGAACAGATTAAATATTCTCAATTAAGTAAGCTAAAGTTACTTTTCGTTAATTTTGCATAGGTCCGATTGTCTAGAATTGATGCATTATTGCGAATAGTTGCTTTTGAAACACGATTGCGTACACTAAACTAATCACGAATTTGGCAATATGCGGCTCGCATCGAACACCTATTTTGAAAATATTTATTAATAATCAAAACACATTGCTCCACTGCATAGCGATCCATTGTTAAAATTGTACTGAATTTTCCAATGGAATAAAAACTGAACAACATAAACAAAACTTGAGATAAGAATAGTTGAAAATAAAAACAATCGAAATCTCTTGTCGAAATACTCTTTATATAAAAAAATTATAAAACGTCGACCATAGGATAGCAATGAATGTATTTTAAATATTTTATTTAATAAAAGTAAAACACAAAAATAATTAATTAATTTATTGTTTATTTAAATAATTTTATAGGTTGATCATGTTTTTAAAAGTGTTGTCAATTAGTTTTATTTTTTATAGAAATGCTTAAATTTTAAACTATAAATTACTTTTTATTTTAAGTTTTTTTCTTGAATCATTGAATAAAATTCGACAAGAGATTCCATTAATGTATGTAATTTAAATTCTGAATTGCAAAGAACAGATTTCAGGGAAAAATTATTATAAATATATACATTTTTTAATTTTTAAATGGCATTTGCCTTATATTTTTTACCCTAGTATATTGGGTAAAAAATTAAATTCATAAAAAATTATATATTAATTGTCTATTTTTATTTAACAGCTCTGTTACATGTAAGTGCATATATATAAATTATGCCTTTGACGTAATATAGATTTAATATCAATTTATTTTCAGACTAAATTTTTAAATGCTTCTGTGTTTTAATATTAAAATTTTACCTTTTCAAGCTAGAAATCAATATTCTTTTAATAATAAAAAGTCTATTTAAATTCAAATTATAAAGCTCCATAAGAATTTAATTCTGCAAATCCAACTTAAAATAAAACTCTGCTTGTATTTCTAAATTTTATTATAATTTTATATTATTTTTCTTAAATTTTAAGTTTACATTAAATCGAATATACGAATTTTTGCATATTAATGTGGTTAATAAACTTTTTTTAAATAAAACTTATTTAATTTTACTTCTTTCAAGAATAAAGCATATTAATGTAAGAAAATTATGCATAATCTAAATAGACTAGATGACCATTTATTTTTGGATATCTGCATTTTTTTAAATTTAATTAATGTATTTTTTCTGTTTATTGTCTCTAAATTTTCTACTCCCGTAACCTTTAAAATTGTTGCTTTTATTTGTTTAATCATGTCTTCTGCCTACTAAAGTAAAAAATAATTATACAAAATAAATATGTAAGTAAGTAATGTCAGTTAGGCAAATATTTGTTCGTAATATAATTTTTTTTAAATAGTCAACTAAGTTTTATATTTTTAAAATACTTTTTAAAAGTATAAATACTGTTTTTTTATTTTACATCATTATTTTTAAATATTTTTTACAGGTGTGGTTACACTTATATTCATTTACATCACTTAAAAGCCCAGATTTCTTTTCTCGTTTTTCCTGATTTTTAATGTTTGACCAAAATTCTATATTTTGTAGCCGAAAATCAATACAAGTGAGTTTTGAAATAAACTCTATAAAAAATTGATAAGAATGTCGGTAATATAAAATTGTATACAAAACCCGGGAAAAAAACTCAATACGAAAAATAGTAATAAATATAATAATTCGTAAATTAAAAATGTATATATATTTAATTATTTACCTTATTATCTAATTAGTTTTGCTTTAAATGCCTAACTAATTATGAGTATAAAAAATATGATTATTTTAAAACATACATTCCTAATAAGTAGATGAAACATATTTAAAAACTGAATCTCTTTGTCTCATAAATAATGTTATTTATTAATTTTTTATGCTTACTCGTTCCTTAAAAAAAAATTAAAGGCTCTTTTTTAAATTAGAAATATTTTTTTAATAGTTTTACGTTATTAAGTATTATTATAGAATTTAAAATTAAATGCAAAATGAACCATTAATTTATGTACTATGGTTTATTATTGTGAATTTCCTAGAATTATCTTATTATTTATTTATTTTATTAATTTAATTTTTTTTGATTAACTGGAGAAAAAACATAATTTTCTTAAGCTTAATTTAAAAATATTCGTTTGAATGTAAACGAAATTTAACGTTTTGGGTAGAAAATCAACGAACGTGGATTTTGGAATAAAATTTAAAAATATATAAAAAATATTTAAAACGTCGACCATATAAGAACTCTAAATAAATGTTAAATATTTTATTTATTTAAATCAGTAACAATATAATTAATAATTTGAGTTTGAATAAATTTCATTAAATAAAATTATTAATTTTTAGCGAATTGCATAAAAATTATAATTATTTTTAATTATAAATTACTTTTAATTAGTATTTTTTCCTTAAATAATAGAATAATAATTTTACGTAATTTGTAAAAAGTTTTGATTTAATTTCTTAATAATGAGTGTAGAGGAAACGTTTTATAAAAAATAGTAGAAGGTATAAAAATTATTAACGTTTTATGCACAGGTCAAAAAAATTATTTTAAATATATAAAAAATTCAATAAGTCGTCAAAAATATAAAATTGAAATATTCTATCATATGTAAAATTAAGTGTATAAACAATGTACTTATACATGCAATCATTTTTGACGATTTAAAAATAATCAACAATTTAAAGAAAAACATTCACTTGTTTAATGCCTTATTAAATAAAAATGTTTTGAACAGTTTTATTTAATTAATTAATTGATTTATATATTGTCTTTTTTACTACGAAGAGACAAAATTAAAGTTTATTTAAGAATTGCTAGAGGAAAAAACCAATTTAAACCAAATAACTACAACAAAAAAAAAGCTCTTCAAAATCACCCCTTACCGAAAGAAGGAAAAAATGTCTTTTTATAGAAAAATTATTTAAAAATCCCTCCTTTGCATAATTTTAGATGTGTTTTTGGGAATATTTATTTAATTAATTAAAAAGGTTGTGATTCTCAAATTATTTTTGAAAAAGATACTGTAGAACTTAATTTAGAAAATAAATTCCTTTATATATATTAGTTAAAATTTCCCTTATAAAAAAAGTTTTAAATTACAACTAAACAAATAAACAAAAGAAATTTGCCAAACTCACCGCTTTAATTCTTCAGATAAATCACGTCGCAACTTGTTGCTACTGAAAACTTTCCTGGAAACTCGACGGGGAAACTTGGTCCAAACGGCAAACGGATGCGTAGAGGAAGTTCTTCTCGTCGTACACTACGAAAAGGAGTATGAGGACCGTCAAACTGCGAGTTTCTATTTTATATTGCGTACGACCAATAAGGGATCGCGTTCGGACGTTATCGTAAGCCAATCCCAAGTTACGATACACTTTTTTACTTTTGGCCCACGTGGGTTGACTTATTAAAAAGAAAAATTATTCGCAGTATTGTCATTTAATAGGAAACGTGTTAAGGGATTTTAGTCATGCAAATGAATGGTAGGAATATTAGAATTGTTTATTAAGGGGCTATTTTTAGATGTGGAGGGTAAGCTTCTTCAAAAATAGGTTAATTAGTAGAATTAAGTGTTTACTTATTAAAGGGCTAAATATGATCGCTAACATTTATCTTAAACGCATTTTGAGTTAAGTTTTTCACAAAAATGCCCCAATTATCTTTTCAAAGGGCTTTGTTCTGTGTTTTTTCTTTAGTTTTTGGATAGAAAAAGAAAAAGGTCTTATTTGATTGTTTTTGTGAACTATTACGATGGTAAAAATTTCTGCTGTTTGTGCCACACTATAGAAAAAAAGGCGATACAAGACAATCTTTTCACAAGTAAATACCGATACTATCATGAAACTGTCATCATAAACGTAGAATAATAAAAACGTATTAAGAAATGTATAATAATTATAAAATATTTACTTTTCATAAAAATGCTAAAGATAGGTACGCTTACTCTAATGAAGTACGTTAAAAAAAACATATAAAGAGTTTATAAACGGTAATATTGTGTATATTTTAAAGCATAATCTGTTATTAATAAATATTTTTTGACGACATCACTAGTAAACATTTCTTATATTCGTGGAATCGACAATGCAGCGTTAAGATGTTTTTACCTTTTTCTTTAATATATACGTTATCTGCGTTCATTTCACTTTAAATATAGTCATTTTTTATAGAGTATCTTTTCATATTTTATTATAGAAAATGCTTTATAATATATTAAAGAGAAACAGTAGTATTATGTGTGCCGGTAAAAATAAGTGACATATTTTAGTAATAATATAAAGTGTTTTTTGGCCATTTCTACATAAGCATTGCATCAGAGAAACAAACTGCTTATAGTTCCATGGCAATGCTAATTCTAGCCTTTCAATATTCTAAGGTTCTTACTTACGTCACAGTAAAGAGTACAGTCATATCTTTACTTTTAAGTTCGATTAAAACAAACTATTAATCAATTTAAAGCAACTATTTAGAAAAATTTTTTTTGGAACATTGGCGTTAATGCATTTTTAACGCGGTCAATCAAAATTTAGCAATTTATAATTTCTTATATTAAAAGACTAAGGTTTTTTTTTTAAATTATTGAAATATTAAAGGCAATCTTTTTGTTACCAGGATACTGTACTAAATAAGCCAATCTAAGGAAAAAAAATTGCAAAAAATGGTATCACTGCGTGCTTAACCCGACTAATTCAGATAACAAAATTTAATTCTCACTAAAATATTCCATTGCCATAATATTACTAAATCAAATGAACTTACCTGTAATGAAGTTAGATTGTAATTATAAAAGTCCTCGTGAAGTAAATAAGACAAAAGCGTAGTATCCCTATTTCATAGCGCACACCGCAAATTTTAAAGTGAACCAATAGCACAGATGTAAATCGACATACCTCTCGGTCCTCCAACGTCATCCGGTTCATTATTTTAAAGACTAGTTAGTCCGCAGTGTCACAAAAAAGGGGTACCTACACTTAAAGACAGGGAGGGTGGGACTTATTTACTTCACGAGGACTTATATAATTACAATCGAACTTCATTACAGGTAAGTTCGTTTGATTTAGTAATTATATTACGTCCTCGTTCCGTAAATAAGACAACAATGTAGATGTTTAAAGAATTTGTGCATCTGTAGACTAACACAGGAATCTTTTATTACAAAATTAGAAATAAAAACAAACACTCTAGTGGCAAAAAACTTTTTAATAAGGCATAATTGTTGAATAAACTAAGTATAACCCTAAAGTTTAAGTAGAGACTTTAGACTGCAAATGAGACTCTACTCTAATCAAAAAACAAGAACAAAAAATATCCAAATCTATCAGCTGTTATATTCTTAGCTAATGACTAAAGGTAACAAAATAAATCAATCCAAACAAAACAAAAAACAAGTAAACAGAAAATATATACAAAATATAGAAATATATTCTATACACTAACTTCAATTTGTATTCAAATAATATATTTAAATAATAAGGTTACTTTAATTAATCTAATATAGCCCTTGCTTAAGAATACGGATCAGAAACAGGTCTCTTATAAAAGTTAGCAAATGTTTTTGAGTGATCGTAATAACATCCATCGAAACACCTCTACGATCTGCTAGAGAAGTAGATGCGTGTCTGGTAGAATGGGACCTGTATTCTGAGATATTAATGCTTGACTTAACCATAACATTCTGGATCCATCGAGAAATTGTTTATGATGACGCATTGTGATAGGGTCTTTTAAAGGTTATGAAAAGTCTATTGCAATCTGAATTTCGCATAGATTCTGTTTTGTTCAAATAAAATAATAAATTAGTAGCTACACAAATGGTCTTATCTTATTCATAAAAAGGTAAAGAAATGATGGGTTATTTTCTACTTGGCCCAGAAGTTTTTATTCGGTTACGAACGAATATTTGAACCCCCTGGGAGGAAGATTTGATATCTTGACTTTCTATTACTGAGAGGGTCTGAACTTTCTGGCCAGAAGTAAGGGCCAACAACATGGCCAATTTACTTGAAATTAGTTCCATAGAAACAACTTCATTTATTAAAGACCTGCAAAGGATCCCAAGTGTTAACATATTTAGGTAAACTGGGTCTTAAATGAAAGTCGCTCTTAAAAAACCTTTTTACACAGAAGTCTTCAGCTGAAGAGGGTCCTAAAATTTGGGCTATAGCAGAACGTTAGGAATTTAGTGTTCCATATGAACAGCCCCTGCTGTATTGCTCTTGCAAAAAATCTAAAACGACTTCAGGTTGTTGTCAGACTTAAACGTTGAGGCAGAAAAACAGTTCTTGTTTCTTCAATGACAGAACTGGTACCATTGTTTAAGGCCCGAGTCATACTGTTTCATGGTGGAAGAAGTAATTAATGCCAGGCAAACATCCACCACGGCCTTTGGTGTCCCCCTCTTTTCTAAGGCCTGCTGGATAAGTATCCTGCCACCAGGGTAAGTTGCCTCCAAAAAGGGTGCGACCGACACCTATCAAAACATAAAAGTGATTCTTCGTTAGGTTTTAAATAAACAGGAGGTATCTTTAGAAGAGATATAAAAACGGGGGTACCAAGGCTGGGTGGGCCAATAAGGTACAATTACAATACCCTCTGCTCTATCTTTAATAGTTTTCTGCGTTATTTTAAGAATTAAAGAAAATGGCGGGAAGGCATAAAATTAAAAATATTTCCAGTCAAGAGTAAAGGCATCTACCTTAAATGCATGAGGGTCTGGGTGCCAAGAAACAAACAGGGAACATTTGGAATTGATGCGAGTTGCAAACAAGTCTATGTCTGGTCGCCCAAATTTTAGGATTACCTATTTGTAAAATTTATCGTTCAATTCCCATTCCGTTTCGAAATCTAACCTTCGAGATTCTGAATCTGCAATCACATTCTCCTTAGTATTGATGTAAGAAGCATGGATAGCAAGATTCCTCTCTTCACACCATTGCAAAATTTCCCAACAGAGGGAATTTAATTTAGGGTACTGAATCCCTCCATTGGATTAATGTAGGCAATGGCCGTTGTATTATCGATATGCAGGAGAATGTTTTTATTACTAAGATTACTAGCACAGCATTTGAGACCAAAAAATTCAGATATCAATATTCAGATACCAAGAGCAAAAAATCATCATGAAAAAGTACTGAAAGTAAGCCTTTTCCTCTGAGGTGAGAAAGAACAGGTTTCATTAATTTAGTAAATATAAATGGGGCACAATTAAGGCCAAATGGCATACAATTATATTCAAATAATTTACCGCTAAACATAAATCTCAAAAATCTCTTATAATTTTTATTGATGGCAATTAAATAATAAGCATTTTTAAGATCCAGAGTAGACATGAAAAAATTTTCATGAATAATGTTGGAAATCGTTCTTTGGTCTTCCACCTTAAAATGTTGTAAAGAGACAAATTCATTTAAAATTAAACATTTAGAACCGTCAGGTTTTGACACTAAAAATATACTAGAGATATATTCTCCTCTACAATGATCTACTTTACTAATAGCACCAGAAGCCAACAATTCGTCAAGTGACTCCTTTAAGGCAGTTTTTTCCGAGTCTGTCCACTGCCTCTCGGAAGGCCTTAAGCATTATCTAGGCTTAGTTAAAAAGGGAATTTTAAATCTCCAGGATAAAATATTTTTGTCATGTTAAATTATTAAATTTCATTTCATTATGCCCAAACTTAAGGAAAAATCAAAATTTAAGGATTTTTTTACGAACTTAATTTTATTCAAATGCTTCTGCGTCTCAATTGTTTACAAATAAATAAAAAATATTCAATATTAATTATAATAATTAGAATACAACACTATAAATTGAGTTGAAATGTACATATTATCCATCACACCCAATTAATCATAAAAAATATTCATTTAGAAAAAACTTCGTAGAAACTTCAATTATTACGTTACAGATTAGCGGATAAGCGATTTAGATTAAAAACGGAGTTATTTATACCGGTAATTTTGTATGAAAATGTTTGATAAGCGATTTGTTATAATCTCTATCAGTCAAACTCGGGGTTGTTATTAAGTAATAATTATTTATTAATGAACAATTTTGGTTTCAAGGTATTTTTTGTTATTAGGTGCTTCCGTTAATAATGAATATTTGGGAAATAATTATAAAAAGATATGAGATAAGTATTAAGTGGAAAATTAGTGATTATTCATAGATATATTGTTCTGCTTTTGTAAATTTTCAATACGTCAACCTCTATTTATATTCACCCCAAATAAAACAAAGTTTCATGATGTGGGGCAAAACATTCGATGTATAAAATTGACCCAATATTCAAATTAGAGTTTCGAATGTCTTAGGATAAAAGTGAAAATATTTCAAAGGACCATAATAAAATTAGGTGATATATATGTATTTGAAACCTGAAAGAATTTTTATTGTATAAAACATATCTATTCTGGCATATAAGAGCTAAAAATGTTTATAAACATTTTCATTTAATTTATATTAGCAATTAAATATGATCTGAAAGAGCAAACAAAAAAGCTAGAAAAGATTGAATTCTTAAGAAAAAAATTTTCATGTCCATTTAAATGATTATAATTTCAGCAAATATAAACCACGATTTTTTTTACGTGACCTACTTCAACATTTTAATGAAATATTTAAAATTCCAGTCAAGTAAAAGCATCTTATATTCAAATGCTTTAAAGCAAATAAAATTTGTCATTTAAATGAACTAAGCCAATAATAACTTGCGGTCAAATTTAATTCTCGTAAAACTTAAACTATAGACGATATTTCGTCACGTTAATCTTTTGAAAGCACGGCACAAAGTGCTCGAATATTTACAAAAGTTCTTTTTATTTAGTGCTTTTATATTACCTTGATTGTAAGACCAATATAGGAAAATAACCAATAACCCGTAATTTTTTTATTATTGCCTTTATTCATATAATGTTGTTTTCAGGTTAAAATTACATTAAACTTCATTGTTGTGCATGTTTATATGGTAAGGTTGTGTAGGTTATGGAAAATATTTAATAAAAAAAATATATTCAATAAAAAGCATATTATGTCTGTTTAAGTTATGCGTTCCTGAATATTTTACCTATACGAATTTAATTTAATTTTCTCCAAGGAATATTTTCTTTTCTTCTCGAGACAGAAGGAATTTCCTTATTTAGCGTCCAAAAAGATGTAATTTCACTCTTGTTTTATGTAAAAAAAAACGGAATTTTCTGTAAAGCGAGAACACAACTTATAAAATTTTTTAATGGTGTTTAGGAAGTTTTGTTTTTTTTCTAGACACTTTTTTCCTAGTACAAAATTGCCAATAAAAGCTTACCGTTCATTTCCTCTTTTCAAGCCTATTCATATTCTACAGCGACGTTTCAGGACTAATGAACGGTTCCATTTGGAATGACTCAGCTAATTGCCGCTAAAAAATAGCTCTAGAGTTAAGCCTGTAAAACTTTTAAATCTATAAGACTTATATAAAAGTAGAATTATTTAAATGAAATGAGCAGATAAAAGCATTATTAAAATGGACATGATATGTCCATTTTACTACATTTTCTTCTTGTTAATTTTGAAAATTTTTCAAACCCTAGTTTATAACAGAAAAATGGAAACTTTAAAAATGAGCTTTAGGTCAAATGATATGGGCCAGTTCGGAAGAGCATTTACCATATTAGGTATTAATAAAACAGAGTAACATACGCCACCTTCCTTCTATGCAAGATTCTAGTTACCTCTGGCTCTTTCCAATAAAATATTCTTCTCTTCTGAATTGAATCACGCTGATTTAAAGTGTGTTCCGGTACATACTACATATGCGAAAACAATGTTTACGAGATTAATGAATCTGAGCTGTGAAACAAGTAAAAAGCTGATGCGATGTATACATGTGTTTTTGTTTTAAAGAGAGACCCAAATTGTTGAGTAGCCGCTTTAGCTATTTGCGCTACCTGACCATGTCAAATCATACTGCATCCAACCTGCACACGATACAAAAGAACTGATGTAGGAAACGGTAAAATAAATGTTGTTTGTTTATAATAAGACTTGGGGCATCAAAAGCAGCCTGCTTGGGCGACTTAAATTAAAGACACCAATAAACTGATATCAGCAAACCTGTTAATTGTATTAAAAGTCCGATCGAAAGGTACGTTGATATATAGCAGAAAAAGTGTAGGGAGGCAAGATACATTTCTAAGAGACATCAGCGTTAATTTTAAACTTCTGCAGGTATGTCCATATGTATAATATGTATAACCTGGGTGTTATTGTTGGACAATCGGTTATCGAGAAACCTGCCAAGCCAAGCAACGATAGTTGGTGGCAAACCATAAGAATACAGTTTAAGAGGTTTTTTTATGCGAGACCCTATTGTATGTCTTTAAAATATTTATAGCTTTGGCATGAAATTCACAAATATAGTTTTAATTTTGGTATTTCGAAATTTGCTGGTTGACAATTTCATTACGTTGGTTATTCACTCAAGTTTTTAGTCTGCAGGGAGGAGACTTCTTTTATATGAATATTTGAGAAAATAGTTTGATCAGCGGTAGTATCAGTATCACTGAATACGTTTTTAATATATTGGCAGTACTTCATTAGCACTGATAACCTTGTTAGTATTTGAGCCTTTGGGAACTTTTTTTAGGATCTTTTTGACGGAAGATTACCTCTGGTATCGAAGAAGCGTCTTTTGGATATGTCAATGGTGTTTTTCGTTGGGGATCTATAGTACAGTATGATGCAAACATCTAACGTAGCAAGTCTGCCTTTTTTAATGCGGTCATTTCAATGGATACATTTTCCCTAGTTAATGGTGGAAGATTTGACCAACAGGAAACTTGACCAATGTCCTTTAATATAGACCAGAATGATCTTAATGCATTTGGGCCATTAAGAAGTTTGTTCTTTACTCTTTTATTATATTGTTCCTTGCATGCCAGGTATCGATTATTTATTTTCATGCGTTTCTCAATACAACAAAGTTGATAGAATTTGCAGGGCTTGTGTCTTGGCGCCATTTGCTAAAAGCAGCATTTTTGTTGTTGACTTTATTGGTGTTCGTTAAGTTTTATCTAAGTACTCAAGAGCTTTTTAAGGTGTTTGGAATATAAGCCTACATACCTACCAAAATCAGGTCATAAATCTTAAAAACGCTGAGAGATCACTAGTCTTGAAACATACATGAGAGAGAAACTGTTATCTCCAGTTGGCTAATCGTTCATGTCAAACTCAACGCGATATTGGTGGATTCTGAGTTTGCATTTCTAGTTGATATGCCTGGGTTATAAATTTGGAAACTGATCTTCCTAATAGTACATCTGCGGTAATACTGTATGAGCTTGGATTCGTCACGAGCAACAGATCTAGGAGGTTGAGAAAGTCCTTTGTCCACTTGTCATCATCAGTCTCGTAAGAATACGTCAACCAGTTGATATTGCAGACGTTAAGTCTCGTGCAATTATTGTAATTGCAAGATCGATGAAAGCTTTTTGTATTATCTCATTATATGCTGGGTAGTCTGTGAAAAAGCCAGCAAAAATGCTTTGTAAGTCTTTTGGATGTTATTATGAACTATATAACATCGAATTCTGTGGCTTCTTCCATCTGGCAAAATAGGTCGCTTCTAATGAAGAGGGAGAGTCCGAAGTTTTATCTAAATCGGGTGTAGAGAGCATATCTAGGATACAACATATAAACCAACATTGGTTGTTTTCGAGTTGACCTTCATCTCTATAAGAGCTAAAATATTAAGTATATGCGGATGTTGGTGCACGTCATTTATATTTGTGTTCAGACCTCTTATATTACATAGATCCACTCTGAAATTGTTCACGCCTGATGGAATCTCCAGATTCCAGCCTTCATTCGTGGATCCTAATTGGAGGCTACTTTAATACTGGAATATTTTGATCCAGAAGAGATCAATAAAATCCTGGAAATCAAATACGTCGGCATGGCGATGAAACTTGTATCCCGGACCAATTCACTTTGTCTAAATCCTATGTGGCGGTATCTTAATGGGTGAAGCGCGTGGGCCACGTTTACCATCTATTGCTCTTGATATTAAAACCCATGTAGAAAAATAACCATATGACCCGTAAGTTTTTTGATATTTTCTTTAAATAATCCCTTTTTTAAATAGAAAGTACATCGCGGTATAACAATTTCATTGTTGTGCATGCTTATGTGGTAAGGATGCGTAGAATATGTGGAATATATATTAAAAAAATACATTTCTTATAAAATGTATATCATGTCTATTTATATCCTAGAATATTTTACATATATAAAATTAATTTAATTTGCCTCAAAAGACATTTCCTTTTCTTTTTGAGACATAAAGGAATTTTCATATTTGCTAGCCAAAAAAAGTAATTTCATTTTTATTTTATATATTTATTTTACATATTTTATTTTTATTTTTGCTGCCGAAAAATTCCACAATTTTTATGTAAACTAAGAATACAGCTTATTATTTTTTTTAAAGTACTCAAGAAGCTTTTATCACAACTTTTTGCTCATGCAAAATTTTTAATAAAAATCTTATAACTTCCTCTTTCCAAACCCATTTATATTATATAATGACATTTCAAAATTAATTTATGGTTCCATTTGGAATGACACAGCGGTAAAAGATTGTTGTAGACTCAAGCCCTTAAGACTTTTCTCTTTGTAAGACTTTTATTAAAGTAGAATTAGTTAAATAGAGAAGGTAGAAGAAAGCATAATTTAAATGGACATGAGGCCCATTTTACAAATTTTTTGCTTGTTAATTTGTCCACAATTATCATGTACTTAAAAAATCGTATTACCAAATCGATATTTCTTAAAAAAAGTAATATAATGTATTTTAATATTTCAGAATCTAATCCTTAACAACCAAATGTTAAAAAATTTTAAAATATTTATTCTACAAAGGGGCTCTTAAAAATAATACAACATCTAATTCCAGCCAGTCGCGCATCTAGTTTTTTATTTTTTCCCAAAAACCGATATTTAAGGACTAAAATGTTAAGAAAACATAACTTTTATGATTATGCACGCTTTACTACAAATGTTAGGTTTTCATTTCATAAAACTCAAATAAATACTAAATTAAGTATATTCAAAGTGTCTTCAAAGTCGAGTCATTAATTTGACACCTTGTAAGAGACTTGTTAAAGGAAGTTAATATAAGAGAAATCACCTATATAAATTTGCATAGTAAGAGAGTTACTACATTTTAAATAATTTTTAAAAAACATTCCTTAATTCAATGGTTACCGTTTTTACAAAAACTGTGTAAAATTCTCCCTTTTAAAAAATGTAAAAATACTTTTAATGCGCTCTGGAAGTTTTTCCGGAGTATTTACAGTTCTATTATGATACCAATTTTTTTAAAAAGCCCCACAGAAAAAAATCGCAAGACATTAAGTCTGGGGAGCGAGGAGGCCATAAAATAGGTCAATTGCGCCTTATTAATCTATTCAGAAATTTAGATGTTCATCAACTTGTCGTCTGAAATGAGGTTAAGGCCTATGACGTAGAAACCACATATTCTATCTTACAATTAGAGAAACATCTTATAATTATGGCAGATTATGTCGGAGAAAATCTAAAAATAAATTCTACCATCATTTATTATGTCAGCTCAACTATTTAATGAAAATCTATGTTGAAAATTAGACCCTTTTATATACAGATTTTGCCCAAACATGATTGTTGTGAAAATTTTGCATTTGGTCTTGTCTAAATGTAGACTCAAATTAATAGTAGTAGTTTTTAGTTATTAATAGTAGTAAACATTTTTTTCAACATGCTTATAACTCCAAAACCAGGAAAATGAGAATGTTGAAAATTTGTACAAATATTTCTGGAATAAAATGGGTGGACACCTACTTCAGCGTTTTTTGGAAAATGTACAGGAAATTTGAAACAAAAATTTTTTGAGTGAAGGAATTTTTTCCTGAATATTTTTGTTTCAATATACTCATAACTCCAGAACCAAGAAGGTTAAAATGTTGAAAGTTTGCACAAATATTCCCCGAATCAAATGATTTGACATCTATTTCAGCGTTTTTCTAAAAATATCCAGGAAGTTGAAAAAAAAAATTTTTGAATGAAATGATTTTCTCATAAAAATATTTTTTAATATACTCAGAACTTAACAACCAAGAAGGTTAGAATGTTGAAAATTTGCACAAATATTCCTGGAATGAAATAAGTGGACATCTATTTCAGGTTTTTTTTGGAAAATGTACAGGAAGTTGAAAAAAATTTTTTTGAGTTAAACTATTTCTCCTCAAACTTTTTTCCAATATGCTCATAATTTTAAAGCCATGAAGGTTAGAATGTTGAAAACGTTTACAAATGTTTCCCGAATCAAATGATTGGACACCTATTTCAGCGTTTTTTGGAAAATTTGCAGGAGATTGAAATAAAAATAGTTTTTTGAGTGAAATGATTTCTATCTCTACCCAAAATTAATTTTGTAAAATCTTCAATTCTGCCAAACTGTTTTAAAAACCGCTGACAAACTAAAACTTTTTTAGGATAATCTTTAGGTTGCAACCTTTGTACCGCTAATAATGATAAGGATACTACTACTTTTGTGGTATTGTCTTCCACACTTGAGAAAATTCAACTTGAGCTGCTATAGCTCTAGTAGTTGTTGTTGGTTCGTTTTATCTAGTTCTAAAATATCTTCCTCAATTTGTAACATTTCAGATTCAAAAGCCCCTCTAGCGTCGCCTCTTTATTGTTTTTCTAAATATTATGTATCACGAAGTCTAATAACAACATTTACAAATACGTGAGGCCAAATGATTTCCTTAAGAAAACCTTTTCGAATATTTGAAATTTTGAATATTTGATCCATTAGTTTATTCTTTTGTCAACATTAGCCATTTTTCTGTACAAAATATTCAGACAAATGAAATACAAACTATTAAAAGACTAAGTAATCAGATAAAAGATTCGTACCGAGAAGCATATAATAATAGACATTTTGATACGTACGAAGAACAGTAAAATTATTTGTTAACATTTTTTATAAATGTTTATTATTTTACTCTTTTATTTGGAATGTTTATATAGGTGAATTTTGGTATATCAACCCGTTGACGGAATCTATAAGTAGTTTGTATGTATACCTGTATACTTGTATGTATATATCATACTTTGTTTTATCATTCGTTTTTTCCTTTATTTATGTAGTTGTAGTTTGTATGTGTATTTATTTTATTTTTGTTTTACAATTTTAACTCTGTATTTTGTTTTATTTTTGCTATTTTATTTTAGGCTTAAATTTTACTTATACCTTTTTTGTATTTGAGACTTTTTGTATTTTTGTATATGTATGCCACAGTCATTATTACATTTTCTTCTTTTTATTACGTTTTGTACAAGCGCACACTTTTTTTAATTTATTTGAAATTTTTTTAATTTTCATTGATTTAAATTTTTAAGTGTTTAGATATGTATTATGTTATCTATATTATGTATTATTATTAATATTATTATTATTATAGTTAAAATAAGTGACTAAACTTTCTAAACACCTTACATAATGCATATTTTACAAAACATATTTTAAATTTGTATAATCGAAAAAAATCGAATAAGATGTGACAGAAATGTTTTAAAGAATTTGGGGTATATAGATAGATATAGTCGCCTTCGCTCTTATCGTGCGGGTTCAAAGGTCACTACGTAATATGAATCAAATTGAAAAATCAGTGGCTGCCAAAATGTTATTTCCTTGAGAGTTTGACAATACATTGAACGCCGTCATGTGACATATTAAAGCCGCGTATACACCTTAGATCATAATTATTAACTGACGTGATGCCTTTAACGCCGTAAAAATGTCTGCGGATTACTACATATCCAAGATTCGACATGTAAAACATACGTTGGTTATTTCCTTTCATGACGCGAAAATGGTTGTTACCTAAATTTTTGAGAAAAATGTGCATAACATACTAATTTGTCGATTTCAGGGTACAGCGTCTAATTTTTAACGATTATTTGATCTTGTCTTCTTCTTTGTTTATGTGTGATTGTGTTTTTTTGTAATAATTATTGGGAAACTATACATTTTGGTATAATGACAAACAATTAATTTGTATTATGTGTGATGCAGTGCAGTCAGAGACCAGAAAACTACTTTCTTTGTTTAAAGTCAAGTTCATGTTACAATCTCACTTTTAAAAAGACATTTTAATTTTATGATTTATTATTTGTCGTTCGACCCAATCTATACGTTGATGCTTAGAAAATTAAAAAAGTTGGGTTATCTTTTCTTTTATATCAGTTAAAAGTCAAAAAAAGATAAAAAATAACTAAAAAAAACTGGTGAATGCGGCGGGAATTTCAATCTCCCAGGGCATCCACCAATTTATTTACTTAGCTTTTTTTAAAAAGATAAATACGAGGGGAGCAATGACAGTTCTTTAAAATGTCGTTTTCTTATGAATATTTATTTATTTACACATTACAAGGCAAAAAAAGATTGAAACTATTAAAAAAATGGAGAAGGCGCCGGGCATATCTATCTCCCAGTGCATTCACCAATTTATTTACTTAGCTTTGTTTAAAAAAAAAATTTTGTACTTTTTAATCATACCTAAATAATAAACGAAATGCAAAAAGAAAACTAATTAGTTTAATAACGAAAAAGAAAATGAGGTATTGCTTAGAATATACAATAAGAAATAGCTAAGGCGCTTGGAATTAGTTTAAGAATGGTGCAAAAGGTTGTATATGAAAATAAGAACAATCTTATTTCCAAGCAGGAAACAAAGTGTAAAAGGAAGAAGCCGAAGACTGAAGATTTAAGTGAATGTGTAAAAATGAAGTAACAAATTTAACTAAAAAAAGATACTAATTATAACCATCATTATCACTAACAGAGCCGGAAAACTCTTCGTCATTTTCCGAATCTTCTTCAAATGGAGCAATGATCAATGGTTCAACTTGGATATCGAGTACTTTTTCTCTCTTCCACCAGGTTCTAATAATGTTTTCTGTGTGATCCATTAATTTCCGCCAATACTCCTTTGTGATGTGATTCAATACCTCATTCCAAACAGCTTCAACCTGGTCAGATCTAAGCCCAGCATCCACATGCTTCTCATAATATGATTTTGACCCTGCCCATATAAGCTCAATGGCATTAAACTGACAATGGTATGGTGGCAATCTTAAAACTTCATGGCTTAGAAAAATTGAAAGGCTAGAAGTAGCATGCCGTGGAACTATGGGCAGGTTTGTTTTCTTGCAACATCTCTGATGCAATGATGCCAAATGCTTATAAAGAAATGGCAATAATCACTTTATAATATCATAAAAATTTTTAGTTGTTTCCGAAGGCTCAAAACAATACTACTGCTCCCTATATTTTTTGTTTAATAAAATATCAAGCATTTTTTTTAAATAATTTTGATAAGATACTCTATATCGAAGTCAATATTTGTACGTTATATAAATGAAAATATAGTACGAAGAAACGAGAAAACGGTAATGGCATCGCAACGCCGCTCGATCGCATTGTTGATGCCACGGATACGAGCACTCTCTACCAGTGACGTCGTCAACAAATATTTACCTGCTAAATTTTAATTAATTATTAGAGAGTTTGAGTATAAGTAATATTACCATTTATAAGCTATTTACGTGTTTTTTTAACGGACTCCATTAGAGGAAAGTCCTAATAAGAGGCAGCATTTTTGTCAAAGCATTTTTTTGGAAATTAAATATTTTATTAATATAATATTATAGATTTCTTATAAATCATGTTTTAGAGTTTGTTGTCATGTTTAAGACACAAATTTTTAACATTTTGCAAAATTTTATTGGTAATGTTATATTGGACAAAACTCAGTATTACATCACTTATTTTATATCACATAATATATACTTCTATGGTGCTGACTTTTTCAAAGGGACAGTATTGCTTCAGCGGTAAGAGTTAAAACTACAAGGTTGTTCAAATTGTGAAGGAGTTGCAGGTTTTTTATAGGTTATAAGATTTTTATTATGAGTATTTAGCCTGTACAATGGTTTTGAGACATTTAACAGTGACCTATATAATACCTAATACCAATTATTATATCATATTAATTTATACTAAAAAACAAGGATTACCTAAGAATAAAGACTATGATACACTACAATAGATTAGATTGGATAGTTTATTAGTAGTAATATACAAACAAGTACTTTTACAAGTCAAATAAAATATGTAGTATGTTGGGCTTTCTCGAAAATCATGTTATTATTTCTTAAGTATTTTCATAATGACTTGAGACATCTAATTCAATTTCTTTGGCGCAAATTTGTTTGTTGCAATCTTCGAATTTTAATTTTTTGTTCTTTTTTTTTACATAATTTGGTGACAAGTGATTTAGCTTTTGAAACGGTGGAATCATCAATGCTTAGGTCCTCAGGATATTATTTTGATTTTACCCTAGAATAAAATACATGAAAATATAGTATTACCAAAATTAAAAAGAAAAAATTTAAAAAAATTATTATGATAATCCAATTGATCAATAAAATGTATGTTATTATAAAGAAACTTGGTAATATCATACATTTGATTAATTGCATTTAATTAAACAAATATAACACAATAAAATACTATATCACTTTTAAATGAAATATCTAGAATAGGATGATACATGGCATAAAACTAGTAGTCTATTTTGAGTGTATTTTTACCTTTTCCTTTGCAGAGTCAGGAAATGTGTAGCAGTTAAACAAAAACGGCTTGGATGAGAAATAGTAATTGTGACCTAGACCCCACAGTAACTATTAATCTCAGATGCAGTTATTGTTGATGATGAATGATCAGATCTATAATTATACAAAATTTGGTGTATCAAGAATATTAATCTATTTTAATTATCCATACGTGTCTATATTAGCTTCACTGTTTGTACTATATACCATTTGGAAGCTAAAGAATTTTTTGCACTCTTCAGGAAAACTACCCCTGCAGCTTTGAAGGGTAAATCACTTGGTAAATTAACTGAATTATCGGCTGCTGTGTTTTTAACCAGTGCATCAGAAATCCTAGTAAAAAAATAGTTTTACACACATACCTAATTTAATAAGTATTAGGTATAAATAAAGCTTATATGAGTAACACTAATACTTTTTGTAACGATTTTTTTATGCTAGAAAAATATATTTTAAAAAAAATTACCTTTGAGGTAGAGCTTATTTTTTTAATAAAGTCTGGCTACTGATAGTATTATCTTCCTTATACATAAGAAATCACTTATCTTATGTATAAGAAACTCATCTTATGTATAAACCATCTTATTTGTATATTATGTAGTCACTCATCTTATGTATAAGAAATCACTTCTAAGGATGTGATCTGAATAAATATGTTCTTTTTAATTGTGTTGATTTCCATTAATGAAATCCATTGTTCCCTTTGGGTATATATTAGGATTAGGCAATCTATAATAAGTATTAAAAAAAATTACAGTAATAAATTAATATGTGGTGCCAATTACTATATATATTATTATTATTATTGTAAGTTGCAATATGGTAAAACAAAATAAAATTATCGACCAAATTTTAAGGAAAGACAAAATTTACTTTATACATAGATATCAATATCTAAATAATTTTCAAAATTCGTTAGGCAATAAAAAATTAGTAATTGCATCTATCTACCTAATGTCTATATTAAAAAAACATAACTATGTATAGATAGGTACTATGTACATGGGTATTATGCCTTCTTTCTCTCAAAACAACAAAAAAAAAACATAAAATCCTGTAAAAAATATTTAGATTTAAAAATATAAATATTTTGGTATTTTACGCTCACTTTCGCATTCAAGTTTTTATTAGGTTTATATTTATAAGATCCCCTATTCTACGTTTATGATGATGGTAACCCTATGATGTGATGTTATGAAAGTATCCGTACTTACTTGTGAAAAGATCGGCTTGAATCACCTTTTTATCATGATGCGGCACAAACGACACAAGTTTTTGCCATCCTAGCAAATTAAAAAAACACTAAAATGTGGCCTTTTTCCTTTTTAAACCAAAAATGAAAGAAAATACACGAATCCCGAAAATAAACAAAATGCCGTATGACAGATGACACTACGTGTATGGCTCAGGCGTTTAAGCTCCGGTGTTGTCGCTTCAAATTTTTTAGAAGCAGTTTTAGGGATAAGAATGTTAATAATTTTGTTTTTATTTTGCTTAAGGATATTATATTTATTCTTAAAATAGGTTAATTGTAGTATTTATACTTTTTGTTTTAAATCTTGCTATAAAATACAACACAAATAATTTAAATTAACGTTATAATGGTTGTTAAAATATAGCTAAAAATTTCCTCCGTTGGAAATTTGCGTCGACTTGATAACAGAGAATCGGCAAATATGTTTGTAAACAAAACACCCCTCTTGCCCCTGTGCACATGTTGGACTCAAACAAAGTTGTTGTTTACTAATTCTAGCCTTTTAATGTTCTAAGCTTCATGGTTATATTCACGTACTATTTCGTCAACAGCATATATTTTTGGTCTTTTCAGCGATTTTGCAATTGAAAGAACTTCGGATTTTAGCATATATGGCAAGGGATTCTGATTTTCTTTTACTAACCATTCATAAATTTCGCTTTTTTTCCAACGTCCATTTGGTTGTTTATTTAAAATTCTTGAATGATACGACGCATTGTCTAATACTATTAAGGAAGGTTCTTGCAAGTTCGGTATTAACTGTTACTTTAACTATTTTTCAAACATTTCGCAATTCATATTGTCATGATAATCCATACTTTTAGACTTAGAAGAAAAAATTAAACTTGCACCTGGAACGAATCCCGTTGAAGACCCGGCATGTAAAATTATAAATCGTTTTCCCTGACCACATCCTTATTTTCTTTTCACGCTTTTCACAGATTCATCTTGCTAAGATTTTATTCCACTCCCGTTTGAAAATATCTAAGTTTTATCTAAGAATACCACTTTCCTTAACTTTGATTTTTCATTTTGTGTATATTGTCTTAAAAATCCTATTCGTTGGCTCACAATATTTGGTAGTTCACACAATCTTCTATTGCAGTCTTTTTTATAGCGAAAACCTATGCTTTTAATTATTAATTTTGATAAAGCAGAAAGTCCAATTTCCAAAGTGCCGCGTTGCTTTAAAACATCCCTCAGAAATGGCAGCGTTATATTTGTTTTTAGCCTATATAGTTCATAAATCCTATCCCTTACTTCAATTTTTACACATTCACTTAAATCTTCAGTCTTTGACTTCTTCCTTTTACACTTTTTTTCCTTCAGCAATAAGATTGTTCTTGTTTTCATATACAACCTTTTACACCATTCTTAAGCTATTTCCAAGCGCTTTAGCTACTTCTTCTTGTACATTCTTAGGCAACCCTTTATTTTCTTTTTCGTTCTCGAAGTAATTAATAACATTAAGTACCATGTTTTTGGCTTGAGGATTTAGAAATCCACAAAAAGGCTTTTTCTTTTCCATAATTTGAAATTTAAATTATCTTGTGACAAATAATGTCATCCGTCAATCGAAACGAGACAGGCATGTTTGTTATGAAAGTAATTGCTTTAGAACCACTGACATTTATCATTTTATCTTCTTTTGATACATTAACGCTGCATATATCTGTTTCGTTTATCTGACGCGTTGTAGTAAAAAAACGTTGTTGTGCAAATTGAAATGAAACGTAACTACAAAAGTTTGTCGCTGATAATCCGATACACCCGCACGATATGAGCGATTTTGACTATATGTCGATGTATATATTTTTTTTTACTTTAAGTAATTAAATCTGGCCTGAAATAGCAAACAAAGAAGTTAGATAAAATGTAATTTTCAAGAAAACATTAATCAGGTCTTTTTAAATTATGCTTAGAATATTTCAGTTAATATAAGCAAAGTATATAGATTTCAACTGTTCTCTTGTTAGACTGTGATATAAGGCACGAATTCTTTATAATTTTTTTTTTTAATCTTAGGTTAGGTTTTTAATCTTTTAATGAAGTTTCATTAACATAAAGATTCTTTTCATTTATTAACAAGCAAATAAAATTCCTAAATGAACAAAATCTATAATAATTTTCCGCCAAATTTATATCTTGCAAATCTTAACATATAGACGATATTTCGTCGCGTTAATCTTCAGAAAGCGCTCGAATATTTACAAAAGTTCGCTTGATTTAGTGCTTTTGTATAACCTTGATTATAGTACCAATATAGGGAAATATCTATTTGACCCGTAAAATTGTTATTCTTTATAATGCCCTTTTTAGATTTAAAGTACAATAAATTTCATTGTTGTCCATGTTTATTTGATAAGTTTGTGCAGGTTATCCGAAACTTAATTTTAGAAGAAAGAAATCGATTTTAATAAAATTTACCTGATATCTACTTATATTTCTGAATATTTTACATATATGAAATTAATTTAATTTTCGTCGATGGGGATTTCATTTTTAATTCCAGACATAAGGAATTTCCTTATTTGATTGCCAAAAAAGGGAATTTAATTTTTATTTTCTGATAAAAAAAAAGTTCCTGTAAACTGGGAACACAACTTATATTAATTTTTTTTTATGATATTCTAAAAGCTTTTTTATCAAACTTTTGCTTGTGCAAAATTGCCAATAAAAATCTTATTATTTCCTCTCTGCGAACCCATTCATATTCTGTACCGACATTTCAAAACTAATTTATCGTCCCATTTGAAATGACACAGCTAATTGCCGATAAAAGATATAGGCAGACAATTTATTATTTGCCCTGAGCTCTACGTACGTTAATCCAATAGTAACATGCACGTAAATATGTACAGACGAGTCTAGCGGACTTTGGCAAGTACGTACAGATACAAAAGTTGAATGTAGTTCGAAAATAATTATGTTTTGATTGCTAAATAGGGCAAGTTGCTATAAGTTGCAAGGAGTCTGGGTTGAATCAAATAATACATATGGGTTTAAACCATGAATTTAAAATTAATAATAGTTAAATTCGATAAAAGCGATCTTAACATACAGTGATCTAAAACGAACATCGTTATGGCTTTTCTTTGGCTTTTTCTAACTTATTACTAAAATCTCAATGAAAATGAGCTATTTTATAATCATTAAAGTAACAACAGAGAAGATTAAAATTTTCAAGAACTCTATCGTAGAAATTTTAGGGTGTTCTATTGCCTTGCTGCGAGAGCATGACAAAACTTTATTTAATCAAGTTTCATCGATCCGCAAAAGTTCTATAATGAGTATTTCCTAATTCATCCTCCAAGTTAAGATATTTTGTACGTTAACCAATAAGTGAATTAGGAAAACAAATGCTTTGAAAATCAGCTATATTGGCTACATTACCTAAATAATCAATTATTGATTTGCATATTGCAAGATATATTTATTTCTGATAGACTTTCATCGAATTGCGGCACACCGTTTAGGTATTCAGGTTTAAATTTAGTTATCTTAGTTTTCAGATCTAAATTGAGTGTATTAAAAATTAAGTTTTAGATTTCTTTTACTTTTGGAACTGTTCAATTCTTTACTAGGAGTTAACACTGCCATTTTTTCCAAAGTAGTACCGATATCCTGGGTTTGTAATACTATCCAATTAAATTCACGCTGTATTTAGCTGAACTAGTATATTATTAACTTGTGATCTTTGCGAGTAGTATAATATTCACTGAAATTAAACCTGACCAATTGTTCGATTGCCAACAAAATATGCTATATATTGATGTTTTGAAATCCTACCAATGACTGCGCCAATTAAAAATCGATAACACTAGACTCGCTTCTTAAAAACATAACTTATTTATAAAATATAAAATTTGTAAAATAAGAAAACCATAATGAAAATAAAAAAAGTAAAATGAAAAAACTGAAAATAAACAGTGCAACTTTAATAATAAATATAGAGGGAGTGGTGTACTTACGTGTAAGTATACTACGTAAGTCATGTGCTCATTAAAGATTTTTTAACAAAAGTCTTTATGTGCATCATGTATCAAAAATCCTTAAATTTCCATTTGATAAAACTTTTAAATGGTTTTAAACTTATTCAATACTATACTGATAAAAAATTTTAGCTTCAGGGCGAGATAAAAGGCTTAGCTTCTTTAGCTGACCTTCAATGTCTTGAGAGTCAACTTAGAAAATTTTTTTTAGCATCTCATTTTATCACTTATTTTTTAATAGGATATGAGTAAATTATCTCTTGATTACCTTTACTGGACTCTTATTATGGTGATCATTTGGATATTTTCAATAATTTTATTTCGGGCAGTCATCTTCCTTCCATAGTCTTCAAGCTCCTCTTCTTCGCCAGTTTTTTTTTCAATAACTTTCTTATTATCAGCTTTTAGTAAATTAGTCTCACCTCTATTTCTTTATCAATTATTACAATTTTCTTCATTTTCCTTCTGTCTTCTAACTGCGGTCTTTATTTTTTTCTACTTGATTTTTCCATGATCTTCGACATTTTACAAATTTGTATAAACGACATTAACGAACATCCGGAAATTTAGATTTTTTTAAGCCACTCTTTTACCTCAAAACTTTTTCAATCGACTGAAATAGAAATTTTTTCTTAGTCCATTCTTTGGAATCCGATATGATATAAGAGGACTTTGATAGCTTGAAAATGCGAGAGAATCTCTCCTAATAACTTTAGCTGATTGGCAAAGATGATTTTAACTATTGGCATTTAAAGAAAATATTCCAAGCAGTTGAAACAACTTCTGACCAAGTTTTTGGAAGAAATTAATGCTTTCGATAACCTGGAATATGACTTTAATTTCTGGGAATTAAAAAAATAAGGAACAAGAAACGGTCAAGATGTTAAGGCACTTAACTACCGGAACGTAACAAAAAATTTCCTCAAAAAATGTCCTCTATTTCAAAATGCATCAACTGCTTGGAAAAATTTATTTAAAAAACTACTAGAAATTCAAGTATCAATTTCAGACAGTTGAATATTTTTCCAAGCAATGCCCGGATAGAACTTAATGCTTTCAATTGCCTGGAAGTACCGGAAAATTAATTCCAATGGTTTCACCTGCCAGAAAAAATTACTTTAACTTCTGGATGTTCCAGGAAATTTAGATTTTTTCTGTTACGTTTAAGTTACCTGAAACCAGTAGAAAATTACTTCAAAACTGCTATAGTCGACTAAAGGTACCTGAAATTGCCTGGTTTTTGCTTTAACTGCCTGAGAAAAATAATTTTAACTAATTACAATTAAAGCGAATATTCCAGGTAATTGAAATGCTTTCCGAGCAGCAACTTTTTTTAGCAAATTTATACATCTAGCTGCTTTGAAATATCAGAAAACGAGTTCCAATGTTCTTACTTACCAGGAAAAACTGAAACTCTCCGTAAGATATTGAGGACTTCAACTGCCTAGACATGCCAAAAAATTAATCCAAATTATATTAACTGCTTGAAAAAATTAACTTAACCTCCCTAAGATTTATATGACTCTTAGTATCAACTAGATAATTGATACTTGCAATTCTCGGAAAAATATTGATGTTTTCAACTACCGGGAAGTACCAGAAAATTACTTTTAATAGTTTAAACTGCCTAGAAAAATCACTTTAACTTCTAGGAAGTAAAACAATATTCCAAGAAACTTGCTATAAAATGGATGAAATTTAGAATGTCCTCAATTGCCTTGAAATTGCTTCAAATGTCAGAAATTGTTATTTGAATAACTTCAAAAGCTTGAAATAAAAATAGTTTTTAATACCTCTAACATATAACCAAATATTTTTATGGCTTTAAAGAAATCAGTTCAAAAACCAGGAGGAAAATTGAAAAGGCTTCGAATACCTCGAAGATCTTAAAATTGTTCTAGTGCCAAGAAAAATGACTTCAGCTTTAGGAAATTAAAAAAATTATTTGAAGAAATTCTCTATAAGACCTTAAGGTTTAAATAACTGCCTCAAAAAAAACTTATATAAAATAAATTAAAAACTTAGAACCTTTAAGTGACTATTTTAGACAATTGACACCCATTTATAGTAATTCTCTGGAAGAAATTGATGCTTGCAACTGTCTCCAATTATCAGAAAATGACTTTCAATAGTTTCAATTGCAAGGAAAAATCACTTTAACTTCTAGGAATTAAACAACGTTTTTTAATAGGATATGAAAACTATATCCGAAACTTGGTTAAACGATTCGATTAGAAATGGTGGTATTAATCTTTCTAATTACAGTAATATTCGTAAAGATAGAAATAGACGTGGCGGTGGTGTCGCTTTTTATATACGGAGTTCTTTAACATTTGAAGTTTTAGACGCCCCAACACAAATTAGTGCTTTAGAGCAAATATGGTTCCGCGCAAAAATTAATGGCAAAGTTATAATCTTTGGTTTACTTTACCGACCACCATCCATTAATCTTGGTTCTTGTTTGGACGATTTGGAAAATTCTATAGTTAGTTTTTCAACTCATTCTGATAATGTAGTTTTTGGGGGAGATTTGAATGTAGATATGTTGGATATTGGCAGCCCTGGGTATATTTATGTTAACAGTCTTTTAAATAAATATAATTTAACCCAAGTGGTTCAGTCTCCAACTCGAACTTCAAGCATTGGAGCCAAGTTAATTGATGTTCTTGTTACTTCGGCTCCTGGCTTAATTACGGATGTGCAGGTTATTAATATGGATGACATATCCGATCATTGTTTACTATTAAGTAAATTAAAACTTGAAAAAACCCATACACCAAAGTCTTTACGTACTCACAGGGACTATTAAAATTTTGTTTTCGTAGATTTTTTTTATGACATTTTAAAAATTAACTGGCAAAATACATTTAATTTTACTGATATTAATGAAATGGTAACTTTTTTCCAAAAAAACGTAATTGATGTCTTTGATATTCATGCGCCCTTTAAAACAAGTTCACTAAAAGTAAAGGTCCATGGATTACTGACAATATACGATTTATGATGAAACTTAGACAAAAAGTCCTCACGAAGTATAAAAAACTAAAAACTGATGCTGCGCTTCATGAATACAAACAAATTAGGAATTTTGTAACGGATGCAGTACGTAGCGAAAAGAAAGCCTACTTAAATAAACAATTTAAATCAAACCCTACTTGTTTTTGGAAAACATTGAATTCTCTTAACATAACATCTAAAGTTTCTCCTTCCACAATTATTAGCGATTCTCGAAACGCACCTAATGGACTTAATTCTTTTTTTATTAATAGCATTCTCAAGGTAAATACGGTACGCACTAATAATGGCCTTAAAACTAAGTATACCAATAAAGTACACCCTAATGTTAAGAAACTATTTCAATTTAGAGAAATTTCTGAAAAGCAAGTTGAAAAAATAATTTGTAGTATAAAGTCTACTACAACTGGTTCTAATGGCATGCACATTAAAATAATTTCACTTTTGGTTCCTTATTTAACACCCTATATAACTTTTATAATTAATAAAGCACTTGTATTATCAAAATTTCTATCTGAATGGAAGAATGATGATTTACTGCCCATCCCAAAAAATAATACCCCTACGGAATTTTCTCATTATCGACCTATAAGTATATTGCTAACCCTTTCTAAAATATTGGAAAAGGCCATGTATATGCAATTAAATTATTTTTTTAGACCTAATTCCATAATTCCTATTACTCAGTCAGGGTTTCGATCGCGGCATGGTACCACGACAGCACTATTGCATGTATGTGATGATATTTTTAGTGCTTTGGATAATAGAGAGGTTACTGCATTAGTGCTGCTGGACTATAGCAAAGGGTTTGATACTCTGGATTACTCTCTTCTTCTTACCAAACTAAAATATTTTGGATTACACGAGTCGGCGCTGAGTCTACTTTGTGATTACTTAAGTAATAGAAAGCAAAGAGTGCGCTTAAATTCCACCTTTTCAGAATATTTAAATATTAATCAGGGAGTTCCTCAAGGCAGCATTTTGGGGCCACTACTATTTTCGATTTATACTTGTGATTTTTCTGAATTCCTGCATAACTGCAAGGCTCACCAATATGCAGATGACGTCCAACTCTACTCAGCTTTTCCAATAAATGAACTGAATACTGGCTTAGCACGCATTAATACCGATTTAAATCAAATTGTACAGGTGTCTAATTTTCATGGGCTGGCTCTCAACGGTACTAAATCTAAACTATTACTTTTTGGAATGCCTAAATCTTATTATTTGAATTTAAATGTTATTATCGATGGAAATATTATACAACCATCTGACTGCGAACGAAACCTAGGCATTCATCTTGATAATCAGCTTAATTTTGTAAAACATATTTCCAGTATTTTACAAAAAGCCTATTGAAAATTCTATACATGCATAAAGATATTTTATCTTCTGATGTTAAACTCAAATTAAGTGATTCGTTGGTTCTCTCTTTAATTAGCTATGGTAGTGTACTCTTCTGGCCAGCTCTTGCTCAAAAGGACAAGTTAAGCCTACAAAAGCCACAAAATGCTTGCCTAAAGTTTTGCTACGATAGAAGAAAATTTGATCACGTCACCCCGTTATTTCTTGCCTCTGGCTGGTTGAATTTGGATGAACGTTATAAAATCAATATGGCTGTTCTTGTTTATAAGGTACTCTATAATAAACTTCCCCAATATCTATATGACAAATTATCCAGTCATAACAGCATACATGGCCGTGAAATGCGCCAGTCTGCAAACCTTTTGATACCAAATCATAGAACTTCCAAATTCCAAGGGTCTTTTAGTTATAGTGCGGTTAAGGTTTATAATTCACTGCCAAATAACCTTAAAGCTAAAACCTCGGCTGTCTTATTTCGAAAAGCTGTCAAATCTTACTTTTCTAACACTGCGAACTAATAACTAAAATATAAAAAATATATTTCATTTAATTTTAAGTTATATCACTAATTACTTTTTTCTTTCTTTTATAAACTAGATATAATTATAATTATTTTAATTATTAATTACGTCATGTGACGTAAGCAAAATTCTATTTTAGGTTTCTTATAATTTTAGGCTTCTCTTCTTATTTTTTTTTATGTTTTTCATAATGTTTAAAACTTATTCAATTTATTTATTATTTACATTATTATGCTTTCGTATGTTAAGTTAGCAGTGCGGTTAGATAGAGTAGCCCCAGGCTAGATCTCGCCGCATTTTTGGTTAATAACTTTTGTAACTATTTTCGTAATATAAAGGCATTTAATATTATTATTATTATTATTATTATTATTATTATTATTATTATTATTATTATTATTATGAGTAAGCTACTTCTTGATCACCTTTACTAAACTTTTGTTATGGTAATCATTTGGATATTGTCGATAATTTTATTTTATAACTTTCGAAAAAAAAATGCATAATTTTAATATCTATTAAGGAGAAAGATGAACTTAAAATTAAAAGTCTCAAAAATCACAAATATTTATGAGACTTTGACTTTAAGTGCATTTTTCTCTCTGTTAGATATTACTAAAGTCTCTTTCAAAATAATGGATAAATTTCTTGAATAATCCTAATAAATGTGCTACACATTTTAATAAATATCGTTATAACTACAGCACTTTTCTAGAAAAATAATTTTTCTAAAAAAGTGTGCGTCTTATCCATTTAAATTATGCTTTATGAGAATTCATTTGGTCCCTATTTAATACTGCAAACGAAGAAGTGCGGTAATTTTTTTTAAGTATTGTAAATTTTTATTAAAATTTAAGTTTTTTGTGAAGAACATTATTATTTCTATAAATAGATATCAATAATTTTGTTCACATTTGCTTTCTAGGCAACGCAGATGAACGGTATTTTCCGATACGAGGCTGCATTGAAATTTCCCTACTGTGTCAGATGTCAGCGACAATATGCCATGTTAAAATTGGAATAAACAATTGGCAATGAAACGAGCGGCTCATGCCATTGTGACAAATGCGATATTGTCACTCCTCTGCTCGCTCCCCCGACGTGGCTCCCCAGTTATAAATGGGAAAAATGCCACGTCGAAGGAGATTTTTTAAAATGAAGAAAAATGTATTTGGTGATGTATCGATTTTATTCTTTCAAGGTGAGCTTATCATAAATAATAAATCAACATTAAGTACAAATTATTTTTTTCTCTTGGAAAATACGTTGTTTAAAAAAAACTTTTTTTCTAAAACACATGTGCATAAACTCTGACTTAAAACCTAACGCACTTCGATATTTAAACATATTATTATCTCTACAAAGGTAACCGCTTCATTAGTGAGGGCGTGACGTTTGGCTTACCACTAATTTACTTATCTGACACTATTGATATTCAAATAAATGATGCCTCTCTGCCAGTAGTTACTGAAGCGAAAAATTTGGGAATGTTTTTGGATAATGCCCTCTTATTTCATACTTACATTAAACAAAAGGTATAGCCTATGTATATGCGTTTAAGGAAAATAAACTACTTAAAAAAATATTTGCCACCAAACACTAAATTATCACAACTTTCTTACATTAGATAACTCTAAATCTATTCAAAAATTACAAAATACATGCATGCGTTTTTCATTTGATATAGCTTTTAGAAATCACATTATCTCACATTTAGATAATTATTTGATTTTATCAATGTTTAATAAACGCAAATATCATATTTTTTTGTTTATATACCGAGTAATAAAAAGTGGAGATCCGCCATATCTAAGGGCACTTTTTAGTGCCATTTTCATGACCATACTGACTCTACTAGAAATAAAGCTGATTTTAATGTTCGATTATATAAATCAGCTAATTTCCAAAAATTTGTTAGCTATTTTGCAACACATATGTGGAATGGTCTCCCACATAATGTAAAACAAATGTCGCCTAACCTTTACAAGAACTTTATTAAATCGCGTCTTCTGGAGGAGCAAATGAGATAATTTAAACTTTTTATTTTAAGCATGTTGATATATTTGTATTGCATATGCTTTAGTGGTTTAAAAAAGCTCCTCATAATTTAAATTATTTTTTACATTATTTATTTTTTGTTATTTTAATTGCTCGCCTGCCTGATGCATATCTTGAGTTTCCACTAACAATTGAAATTAACATTTCATTACTTTGTTTTTGTCTGGTTCTCGGTGTTCTTTTCTACGCTTTTGTACACTTATTTCTGTATTTCTTGCTTCCTTTTGCGCCTTCTACCTTTAGGATGTATAAGTTTTCTTTCTAACTTACACTTATATATGTCAGAATTATATATTACTATATTAATTGAAAAGTATTATAGAAAGCAGGGCTACTTTACACAAGCTTGTATTCAAACGAGTCTTGTGGAGCGGTTATATAATCGCGAGGTGGTTATATTATTTATATTTTTTTTTTATTAATATTGTATTATAACTATAGCTCTGTATCTTGATGACAAATAAAACGGGTTTGAAGTTAAAGTCTGAAGTTTCTAATTTTATGGTATCGATGTCATGCCTTTTCTAATAGTCGATGATCTAATTTATGATGATGTGTTATTCCTAACTTTCGGGTGCCAAAATTTTGAAGGAATTCTCATTAGATGATTCCTTAACTCCTCTTCCTTTAGGCTTGGATCTCTTAAGACAATTAGAGTACTACACGTTTCAAAAAGTCTTGTACTTTACTACCAAAACTCTAGAGGTTGTAACACTAAATGTGACGAAATTGTTCACTCAGTTTCCACAGGTTTTTGTTACATTATGGGACTTACAGAAACGTGGTTAAAGGCCGATATATCTAACTCTGAATTGTTTCCCTCTAACTATGATGTCTGTCGTGCTGACCGCGACTGTGAATCTCATGGCGTCGGAAGAGGCGGGGGTGTGTTGCTAGCAACTAAATCGGAACTTAGGGCTATCCAGATTGATTTTGCCGATTTAATTCGGCGATTCCCATTACTCGATATTGTAGGGTGTAGAATAAGCATTAATAATCTATATCGTATAAATATTATTGTAATTTATATTGTGCCTTCTCTACCCTACGACTACCTTGAGCAGTTTATAGAAACAATATGCATGCACGATGAAATTCTTAATCAAAAACTTATTATTATGGGTGACTTTAATGTTCCGCTATATGGTATAAATGAATGTGACACCAAGGCTGCACTGATTGACTCTTTTTTAAATATTCTGGGCCTAAAACAATTAAACATTGTAAAAAATGTTATGGGGCGCACATTGGACTTGGTAATTTCAAATATCGAAATCTCTGAAACAAGACCCCTATCAAGAGTCGATCATTATCACCCCCCCTTACTTATCAATGTTGACAATTTAATTATGGAAAAATCGTCTCCTTTTGGGTTGTGCAAAACTGCTTCTAAGGCATTTAACTTTCGTAAGGCAAATTTTCCTCTTCTATATGAATTAATCTTGAGTATCGATTTCAAGCAGTTGTTTGAATGCACAGACGTTAACAAAGCCTGTGACATTTTGTATAACTTAATTAATAATGTCTTTAAAACCATTGTACCATTAAAAATAAATTGGAAACAAATATATCCACCTTGGTACACTTCTGAGATAATCGCTTAATTGAAAATAAAGAATTAGCTTACAAAAAATATAAAAAACACAAAACTAACTATTACTATGAAATATTTTGAAATGTTAGACTAACTCTTAAAACACTACTTGATAGTACATTTCTAAATTACTTACGTCAATTACAAAATAATATCCATGCTGACAGTTTTCAGTTTTGGACATACATACAGATGAAGAAGGGCGAGTCCAGAATGCCAGGTATGGTGAAGATGGCAATAATGAGTTCTCGGATCCCAAGTCAATAGTCGAGGCTTTTGCTAATTTCTTCCAGAGCGTTTTAATTGATTCAGATGCAAGCAACTTTGTTCCTCATACTTTACTGCATAATCAAAACACAGTCCTAATTATTCCTGTTTAAGAGTCCGATATAATCGAAGCATCCAAAAAACTGAAAAACAGATTAACATGTGGTACCGATTCTATTCCAAGCTTTCTAGTTAAAGACTGCGTTACACCTTTAGCGAAACCATTAGCTCACATTTTTAACTTATTCACTCAAACAGGTTCGTTTCCGTCTTGGAAGATCGTGCGAGTTATTCCAGTTTTTAAAAAGGGCGACAAGTCAGAACTTAGAAACTATAGACCGATATCAATTCTATGCAATTTTTCTAAGCTGTTTGAAATTTGTATACACAAACAATAAAATTACACACACAAGTAAGTACTAATATCGCCCGATCAACATGGTTTTATGGAACGAAAATCATGTATCACTAATTTATGTTATCTTTCCGAATACATATGTCAAGCCCTAAACAACAGAAGTCAAGTGGATGTTCTGTACATGGATTTTCAGAAGGCTTTCGATCAAGTAGATATCACTATTTTATTGATAAAACGTTATTATCTGGGTTGCTCTGAAAATGTATTAGAATTATTTTCTTTGTACCTTCTAGACCGAATACAGTTGGTCGAAATCGACGGTTTTTGCTCCAATCAATACATCGTAAGATCTGGTGTCCCACAAGGTGCAAACTTGGGACTGCTTCTTTTTGTGTTGTTTATCAATGACCTTGCACTGACTATTTTATGTCTTAAACTGCTTTTTGCAGACGATTTAAAAATTTATAGAAAAATAGAAACCATATCTGATTGCCAACTGCTTCAGTCTGAACTAAATAATATATATGACTGGTGTTGGAATAACAGACTTTTTCTTAATGTGTCAAAGTGTTTTTTGAGGTAACTCTTTGTAGAAACAAACATTTTATTCAGTACAATTATGGAATACAAAAGGTGGTGTCTTAAAATTAAAGATTTGGGTGTTACTTTTGACCAAAATTTCAACTTTAAAAATCATATTCATAATACAGTTATAGCAGCATACAGATTTCTGGGTTTTATAATTAGAAATTGTCGCAATTTTGATGAAGTTAGGGTGGTGCAGTTCTAATATTGCTCATTTATTCGCTCCAAGCTTGAGTACGCTTCAATTATATGGCATCCAGTATAACAGGTGGAGATTGATAAAATTGAGTCAATTCAGCGTAGATTTTTTAAATATTTAATGTAAAAGACCGATGGTGTTTATCCAGTAAGAGGAACATGTCAAGATATAATGCTTGCACGTTTTAACATGAAGGCCTTAGCCGACCGCCGTGTGGTAGCGGCCGTGGTCTTTTTATATAAGTTAGTTAATTATAAAATCGACTGTAGCTCATTGTTAAATCAAATTTACTTTGTTGTTCCCAGATTAAACTCTAGAAAATCTCGAACATTTCAATGTAGTAGAGCAATAAATAACATTTTTAGAAGGTCGCCGATATTATATATGTGTAACTTATTTAATACTCTTTGTAACCACAACTTGGACCTCTTTGTTGCTTCAATGTTTTTCTTAGTAGGATTTTTTAATCAATAATCCTAAATCTTCAATTTCTCTTAGAGATTTTGTAGGTAGGTAATGCTTTAAGTAAATGTATGTTTTCTAAAATTTTTATTAGCCTATAAGCCTCTTCCATCAATTTTCCTTTAGCTTATTTATCCTTTATTATTATTATTATTATTATTATTATTATTACTATTATTATTATTATTATTATTATTAATATTATTATTACTACACGAATAGCGCGTAATTTTAAGATTTACTATGGCTTTCTTCCAAATTTACAATTTATCTCTATGTTAACGGCCCTTTAACTCGGTCAAAGCACGCCAAAAACATTAAGACATCAAATATGCTAATACCTTTGATGCAAGATAATGCCAGTTGATGTTTAGTTAAGGTGCACAACTCATGAAGGATAGAGCGTTTCAAATTAAGTACCAGAAACTAAGCAATTATTGTATTCTTCTCCAGTATACTGCGTTTATACGAAGCAAACAACAGATGTTCATTTCTGAATAAAATGCAATAAATCTACTTATGTTATTTGTGCTGCTCCAGAAAAAGGTAAGAAAAAGAGTTTGATTCTAAAGTTGTCTGCTCTTTATGTATAAAAAACGCATTAGCTGCATAAGTTGCAAGGAGAATCTAATAGCTAAGAAAAAAAATTAGAAAATAGCTTACCTAAGACTTCTGATAATAGATTTTGTCCTGTGTCGGTGGGTTCTACTGTTCGAATACCTGTTTCTGAAGTAAACAAAGGTCATGCTAATGTTCGAAGCATAATAGTTGTAGTCTAGCGAAAGCAGATAGCGAACCTTAAAAACTAGGAAGAAATCAAGGCATTCTGAAGATATTTTATTCTAGGTAGCAGCTTTCAGTTTATCACCAAAAGTTGCTTAAACAAGAAGATGTCACTAATCAAGAAACACTCCTTATAGTTGCCAATAGGGATGGTTGAAAACTCTGTAAAATGTATTTGCAAAAAATAATAAAAAATATTCATGTCTAAAAAATAATATTTTATGTACTTCAAAGTGACACAATAGTTTCTCGTATAAGAATAAGAAAATTATTTTTTTATTATTTTATTTGGAAGGAGATACTAGACCTTTTCTTTTCTTTTGACCAAAATGTTTTCTTTTTTACTTTTGTTTTAACTACTTAAAAGCGGACACATAAAATAAGGATCCGTCACATCCGGTCACTTTTATATGAAAAAGAAGTGACAAGGGCGCGGAAGCATTGTGGCACTTTCATACAAATGTGGGTGGATACCATCTTTGCTAGAAAAAATATTTAATCATCTTATTATGAAAATGTAAATACGTTAATTATTTTCCTAGTTTTTGTACTATTTTTATTAGTATTTTGTAGTTAAAGTTGATTCGTAGGGTGTCTTTAGGGTTCTACTTACGTTTGGTTTATTATTTTTATCTATAGTGTTTAGTTTTTAAGTAATTCATCTTGTTCGAGAGCCCCATTTTGGCCCCAATTTAGGTTATTTAGGATATATTATTGTATATCCCTGTAGTTCTAATTTTCTAGAATTTGTATACTTGCTTGCTTTAACTGTCAGTATTCTCCTAAAATAATTGGTCTCTTTCGGCAAAAACAATGAAGATAATTCCAAATATTTTGAAACTGTTCCACCTTGTTACCTTGGAAACAATTAAACGACAGTCAAGGCGAATTAGGTTAGTGTTTTTGATATTGACAATAAAAGTGTGTTCCCGAATTTCGTTACCATTGGTGTCAGAAGTAAAGGATATTTGGAAGCTTATTTTAGTGGATGCCTTTAACAAGAAGTCAGGCCAAGATGGAGACCGAGAAATTGATGGAACTGCTATTAAGGAAGTTTGACGAGCAAAAAGTAGAACAAGAAAAAAGAAACCATAAACAGAAGGAAGAACAGGAAAAACGAGACCGCAAACAAGAAGAACGAGACCGTAAACAGAAGGAAGAACAAGAAGAGCGAGACAAGAAATAGGAAGATTTACTTAGAATAGTAATAAGAATTTAAAAGATAATCTTAAAGAGGAGCAGGAGGAACGAGACAGAAAACAAGAGGAACGAGTTTTACAACTTAAAGAAGATCTACAGAAGAATCAGAAACAATTAATGACTAACTTTGAAGCAACAGTAGAAGAAGAATTGGGACAAGTACAAAAAAAGATCCAAGAACTACAGATGAAAGTAAAACGGACTCCTCTTTATCCCGATCCTGGAATGCAAACAATGATGAAAGTAAAGCCACCAAAATTCGACGGCAAAGAAGCATGGAGTACCTATTTGAATCAGTTTAAGGCCGCTGCTAGGGGAAATCGCTGGAATAACGAAGAAATGGCAATCAATCTTAAGCTAAGCCTTAGAGGAGAAGCTACAGAAATATTAAGAAGGGTGCCATCTGAGGATCAGCTCAATTTTGACGTACTGGTGCGTACCTTAGAGATGAGATACGGTGAAGCCCATCTAGAACAAGTGTACCAGGCTCAATTGAAATCTAGAAGACAACAATCTGAGGAAGGTCTCCAACAGTTTGAGGCCGATGTTGCTCGATTAGTGAATCTGGCTTACCCTTCAGCCCCAACAGAGTTCCGAGAACAAATTTCTATAAATTGTTTTATTGACGGAGTTCGAGATCCAGATACTAACCACGTTCTAAGGATGGCTCATCATAAAAGTATTTCAGAAGCTTTGGCCCATGGACTAGAGTATGAGGCAGCTTTTCAGGCAACTAGAAGGCAGACACGAATAAGACAAATCAGAACTTCGGAAAGTGATCTCGAAGACCGCCTAAAGAAGATTGAATCATTATTAGCGAGGAAACCTAAAATACCATTGCAATGTGGAGGGGCACCTTAAACGTCAATGCCCCAAGCCTTTAAGAGATCCAAGGAACCAGGAAAACTTCAACTAGTCAGCTTTATAGGGCGCAAGCTGGCTGGGTGCTACCAAGCCCCACGTATAAGACTAAACCGGCTGCCACATCCTGGAGAGAGCTTGGCAGTACCGGGAAAAATATGCGGCCGTGAATGTGAGATGGTAGTGGATGCAGGATCAAGTCATACTATCGTGAAGCCGAACATCGTAGCACACTGTAGGCTTTCAGCACCACCCAATTTAATTCGGGAGTCTGCAAATGGAAAAAGGATCCCGATTCTTGGATTGCATGAAGCTACAGTCACCATTGGCTTAACAACATTCCAACAGTCAGTACTAGTGGCAGAAATCATGGATGATGTCATATTAGGATTAGATGTTATGAATGCTCAGTAGTTTAAAATGGATGTATATAACCGGATATTGACGACGAGAAATGAAGAGATTTTTATGCACTACCTATATGAAGATAAAGTAAATACTAGAGTCGTTATTCAGTCAGTTTAAGGATATTACTATACCAGCAAATTCAGAGTGGTTAATGCTACAACTGGAGGAAAAGAGGGAGAAACTGTTTTGATTGAGCCCATGGAAAACTGCAAACTATATGGTCAAGGAATTTTTCCAGCCAAGACGTTATCTACGCAGAAGAAATCTACTGTTTTGGTTCGAATGGTAAATTTAAAGGGATATGATCAACACCTGAAACAAGGAGAGAATATTGCCGTATGCTTTGAAGTAGTGGCAGTCATGAAAAATGCTGATAAAAGTCGTTATTCAAACAGGCCTTTTCCTGTATGTTTACAAAACCTATTTGAAGAATCTTCTGCCAATTTAACCATGGACCAGTGTAGTAAATTGCGACGTCTTCTTGAAGAAAATCAAGATGCGTTTTCCTTGCACGATAATGACCTGGGAAGAACTGATTTGGTGCAGCATCAAATTAACACTGGAGACAATGCGCCGATTAAACAAGCACCTCTAAGAATTCCGATAGCTAGGCAAGGAGAAGTTTCCTCAATGCTTCAAGAAATGAGGACACAAGGAGTGATAGAACCTTCTCAGAGTCCTTGGACATCCCCAGTTATGCTAGTGAAGGAAAAGGATGGATCCACTAGATTTTGTGTAGACTATCGGCGACCGAATGACATAACCAAGAAAGACAGTTATCCCCTACCAAGAATTAACGACACCCTGGACACGCTATCAGGTTCACAATGGTTCTCAACACTCGATCTAAAGAGTGGATACTGGCAGGTAAAGATGCACCCAGAAGATAAGGAAAAAACCGCATTCTCGACTGGAACAGGACTTTGGCAGTTTACAGTCATGCCCTTTGGACTCTGCAATGCTCCAGCTACCTTTAAGAGACTTATGGAAACAGTTTTACGTGGAATGACTTGGGAATCATGTTTAGTTTATCTGGATGACGTCATCACACTGGGAAAAACATTTAAAGATCATTTGAAGAATATCCAAAAGGTATTTGTTAAACTGCGAGAGGCCAACCTGAAGCTAAGTCCTAAAAAATGTTGCTTATTTCAAAAAGAAGTTTGATACCTTGGCCATGTAATATCAGAAAAAGGTGTCAAGACTAATCCAGATAAAGTAGAAACAATCGAAAATTGGCCACGACCCACTGACAAACACCAGTTAAGAAGCTTTCTGGGGCTTTGTACCTATTACTGAAAATTTGTAAGAAATTTCGCTAATCTTGCAAAGCCTTTACATAAGCTCACAGAGGACAAAATGATATTTAGTTGGTCAACAGACTGTGAAGAAGCATTTCAACAGTTAAAAAGAGCACTATGCACATCTCCAATTTTAACATATCCGATTCCTGGACAAACTTTTATTTTGGATATCGATGCAAGTAATGTTGGAATTGGGGCCGTTCTATCATAAAAATATGAATATGGCGAGCAAGTGATAGCTTATTTCAGTAAAACGTTATCAAAACCAGAAAGAAACTATTGTGTCACCAGACGAGAGCTATTGGCAGCAGTAAAACCTATTGAACCTATTGAACATTTTCATTAATATTTGTATGGTCAACGATTTATCCTTAGAACTGACCATGCTTCGTTGAAATGGCTGTTTCAGTTTAAAAACCCCGAAGGACAAATAGCGAGGTGGCTTTAACGATTACAAGAGTACGACTTTACAATAGAACATGGGAAAGGCGAATATCACCAAAATGCCGATGCTTTATTGAGAAGACCCTGTATTGAAACATGTCAACATTGTTTTAAAAAGGAATCAAAACAGCATCCAGAGATATTTACTTGTAATCGTAATGGCCTTCACAGTTCTAAAGAGTGGGATGTAGCTAATTTAATCCAAGACCAGTGTGATGACCCAGTATTTGGTCTTATTTACGAACTGAAATCTCGAGAAATTTCAAAACCAGAATGGAAAGATATTTCTGACAAATCTCCAGAACTAAAAGCTTAGTGGTCTTAATGGAATTCATTGGTTATAAAAGATGGATTGTTAAAAAGAGTCTGGGAGAGCGTAGATGGAAAAGAAAAAACATATCTGACAGTCCTTCCTCGAAAACGAATTCCGGAAGTTCTTAAAGCTGTTCATGGTGGTGTCGGCGGAGGACATTTTGGAGTTAGTAAGACCTTGGCAAAAGTGAGAGAACGGTTTTACTGGCTGAACAGTCATCAAAATGTTGAACGCTGGTGCCGACAGTGGAGTGAGCAGTGTTCGTCAAGCAAGGGCCCAAGAACCCGGACAAGAGGAAAGATGATGCAGTATCTTGTTGGTGCACCCTTTGAACGAATTGCCATAGACGTAGCAGGACCCTTTCCTACTAGTAGCTCCGGAAACCGATATGCTATTGTTGCTATGGATTACTTCAGTAAGTGGCCTGAGGTTTATCCGATTCCAAACCAAGAAGCAACGACAATAACTGAAATGCTGTTCCAGAACTGGATTTGTCGATTTGGTGTACCCAGAGAGATACATTCAGACCAAGGAAGGAACTTTGAGTCACAAATATTCCAACAAGTATGCCAGTTGCTGGAAATCAATAAGACCCGTACAACCCCACTACACCCTCAGTCTGATGGAATGGTTGAAAGATTGAACCGCAAATTTGAAACCTATTTGAGGATGGTGGTAAACTCTAAGCAAACCGACTGGGATACTTGTATACAACCATTCCTATTGGCATATCGTTCTTCTATCCACAAGTCAACTGGAAAAAGCCCGGCAAAAGTTGTCTACGATGATGAACGTCGTTAACCTTTGGACATTATTACTGGAAGACCCCATAAGTCTGAAACCCTTGAAGAGTACGTCGACCATTTACAAGAGCGTTTACAAATTGTTCACGAACAAGCACGGGATAAACTTCATCTAGAAAGTAACAGAATGAAATCACGTTATGACATAAAGGCAAATTCTACTGGTTTTAATCCTGGGGATAAAGTCTGGTTATACAATCCACGGAGGACGAAGAGCAAGTCACCAAAGCTCCAGAAGGATTGGGAAGGTCCATTCAATGTGGTCACCAGAATCAACGACGTGGTGTACCGTATCCAGCGACATCCGACAACGAAGATGAAAATTGTAAACATCGTCCGGTTAGCGCCCTATCATGACTCAGGTGGTCCTATGTTTGATCGGGACGATCAAACTTGAGAGGGAAGCAGTATTATGAAAATGTAAATACGTTAATTATTTTCCTAGTTTGTGTACTATTTTTATTAGTATTCTGTAGTTAAAGTTGATTCGTAGGGTTTCTTTAGGGTTCTACTTACGTTTGGTTTATTATTTTTATCTATAGTGTTTAGTTTTTAAGTAATTCATCTTATTCGAGAGCCCCATTTTGGCCCCAATTTAGGTTATTTATGTTATATTATTGTAAATCCCTGTAGTTCTAATTTTCTAGTATTTGTATACTTCAGTTTTAATTGTTTAGTCAGTTTTTACCTTGGAAACAATTAAACGACAGTCAAGGCGAGTTAGGTTAGTGTTTTTGACATTGACAATAAAAGTGTGTTCCCGAATTTCGTTACAATATATTTTTTCCATATTTTCCATATTTTTTCCATGGGTTGGGTTGGGTTGGGTTGGGTTGGGTTGAATCAAAACAGTTTGTCCATCTTTCGTAAAACTTCAAAAACTATATTAGAAATTTTAGAATGTTTCGAACATTCTAAATGGAAAAACAATAAAAATAGTTTATAATTTCCTTGTAGAGTCTGTTTTAAGATACTGTTTACCAATTTGGGGTGGTCTTCGCGAAACTGCGTTGCAGATTTTAAAGGTGTGCCAAAACAAAATCTTAAAGATAATTCTATAGAAAAATATGGAGTATCCTTCAATTAATCTTTTTTTTGAATTAAATGTTTTAAACATAAGAGAACTATTTGTAAGTACAAGTCTTTATTTCTACAAAAAAATAAAACATATTTTCACTGACCTTGATCATCATTATACCACCAGTTCTAAAAGAAATAATGAAATACAATCATATTTTTTTAACAAATCTCATTTACAAAGAAATATATTATTTTTGCTTCCGAAAATTCTTAAGATTTTACCGCAAAATTTAAAAAAAAAAATTGAGGGTCATAACCAAAACAAAAATTTAAATATTGAACTAACACAGTTTATTACACGAAATTATAATATTTTAAAAAGTTACTGATAAAGTAATCTAAAGTCCATTTTTTAATTATTTGTGATTATCAGCTTACGTAGTTGCCATTTGTCATAAAATATAATCCCCTGAAAGTCGATTCACTTGTTTTGTAATTTTGTTTCAATTTTTAATTTCCTCCTAGTTACTGCTTGTGCCTCCTCCGCTCCTCTGGTCCCTATAGTAGAATAACATATTTATTTACTTACAATGGAAACAAAAACTTTTTTTTTTGTCTTTGTATCAATGTAAGAAATGAAAAATTTTGAACACAGGCCTAATTTGTGGTCTAGTCAAATTTTTCTTTTCATTCTAATGGATTCATTGTTTAATTGAGATAATATGAAAAATAAGAATCACATTAATTGTTGTTAAAATATCTATAGTTAATACTATGAATTATATTCTAACTTTTAAGTTGTGTCTATAAATTGGATTGTGTATTTGTGAAAATTTCCGTAATAAATTGTATTGTATCTTTTTCACTAGTTGTGACATTAACCATCACCTCAGAATTAGTTAGTATGATAATATCGACTCCAGTATTTCCAGTATCTTCATGTAGACGACGCATAAGAACTTATTCAGTTTTCGTTATTAATATGGGATGATATAAAATCATTTTAGCCGAGCATTCATAACATCTAATTCTAATAACGTCATCCATAATTTTTGCCAATGATTCTTGGTGCTGGAATGTTGTTAAGTCAATGGTGATTTTAGCTTCATGTAATCCAATATTTGGGATCCTTTTTACCTTTGCTAGGATTAAATTTAGTGGTAGTAAAATACTACAGTGAGCTACGATATTTGGTTTCGCAATGGTATTACTTGATCGTGTAGCCACCAGTATCTCACATTCACGGCCGCATATATTTTGCAGTACTACCAAGCTCTCTCCAGGATGTGTTAGCCGATTTATTCTTATACATGGAGCTTAGTAGCACCGAACTAGATTGCGCCATCTTAAGATTTTCTGGTTGCTTGGGTCTCTCAAAGGTTTAGAAGGTTTAAAGCATTGGCGTTTAAGGTATCTTACAATTATACTGCTTTACCTGGATATCGAACTAACTCCATCTATAGTTCGATCAACGAATCTTTGCGTTCACATCATCATTAAAACATGGCCGACATTCATCCGATTTAATCAGCAGTCAGTTCAGTGTCGTCGGTTTGAGGGTTTTTACTTCAAATAAACTATTAATAAAGTTTTAAAAAGTGCTTTGTTTTCTACATTATCTAGTTAAAAAAGTTAAAGATCTCGACTATATTGAGTTTAAATATACCTGCCTATTCGCTTATGATATTTGTTTACCAGATATGTTGTCAATGGTCTAAGCTAACCTCAAATCCAAAAACAGGCTCGTTGGTTCGTAAATAAAACTTATAAATGGATACAGAATTTGATTTAATCAAGCTCTCGTAATACCATATTTTTGACCAGAGTAATTAAAAGTACACAATCAAATAAAAAATATGCATTTCTTTGGAAATAAACTGAAAATGTTATAATAATATTAATCACAATTTTTTTTAATGATTCTAATCTGAACACTTACTTCAAAAATACATATAACATTTTACTTTAGGTAAACCACTCATTAGGTTATTATTATTTTCTAGTAATATTTAAATTTTATGTTACATTAAATTTCAATATTTGTGCAAATGTTCGTCTGATGTATTTCTATAATTTAACATTTAATAATTTACAGGATTCACTAGAACTTTCATTACTATCACTTTCTTCATTGGTTAGGTGGATAATAAGCTCTGGAACTTCTTCGATTATAACTTCACGGTAATACCAATCTTGAATTAGTTTGTCAGTGTGACACACTTTCGCTTGCCATACATTGCTATACCTTCTGGCGCACATTTTTCTAAGGCTTTTTTCCATATTTCTAAAACGTTTTCATCTGTATGCCCAACTTCACCAATATGTGTATTATAATAATGTTTTGTATCTGCCTAAATCATTTCAATAGCATTGAACTGACGATGGTAGGGTGGCAATCTTAAAACTTCATGTCCATTTGCTTTGCATTAACTTTGCTAAGCTCAACAATGCTGCTTTAAACATCTACTTATCAAATGGAATTTCATTCTTCTCGAGCCACTCAACAATTTCACCTCTTTTTTAAGAACATGATGGTTGCTTTTCCAACTCAACTGAATGACATGGAGCAGTGTACATTACAATTAAAGATGGTTCTTCTAAATTTGAAATTAATTGATTTTCTACCCACTCTGTAAAGTTCTCACTATTCATTTCTCCATGATCATCCATCAGTTTCGATTTACTAATAAAAACCAAACTGGCATTTTTTATAAAACCACCTTTGTGTCCAGCATTTTATACAATGAACCGTTTTCCATCAAATCCACCTGGTCTACGAACACTCTTTACATTATCACCTTACCATGGTTTCATTTTGTTGCCCTTTGAGAAAATCCATGTTTCATCGAGAAAAACTAGTTGACGTGTAAATTCTAAATGTTTATATTCCATATATTTTCTGAAAAATGCTGCTCTCATTGAAGCTATATTAGGTCTCTCCATTAGTGCTCTTCGGTTATCATCTTTCTTGTATTTAAATCCCAAATGACAAAGCAGGGTTCGTAGAGATCCATAGCTTATATCAATTATTTCTTTTTGGCATAGGTCTTTTTTAAGCCGTTGCGTGGTTACATGTTTCTCTGAAAGTATAATAACAATATACAATTTTTGCAATTTTTTAAAATATATAACTACTTTGTACATACATAATATATAATACATTCCAAATCTCCATTTTAGTATCCGCATTCAGGTCGAGGGTTTTAATTTTTCTTCGAGACCTATTTTTTCCAGGAGTTGAAGGCAGCTCATTTTGATCTTTGGATACTTTGATGCCGGTTTATTATCTCTTTCAGCCTTAAAATAATCAATGAGATTCCCAACAAGGATACGTGCTTGAGAATTCAAGCGTTTTCCCGGCATGTTGAGGTTATGTTATAATAATTATAACAGAGTAGCTCCTGATTATTATTTAAATACTGGTAAAAGTTATGAAAACAACTGTTTAAATATAATAATAAAAAGAAATAAAATTGTAACCGCAAATAAGCAAACAAACTCCTGAAAGTCTAAATATCAAAAAATAACACTACAAAACATCAACGCCAATGGTCTGTGTCAAATATCGAATGTCGGAAACACGAATATTATTTTTCTTTGTTTAACATATGGCATTTATCCTTGTTTGACACATGGTTTTTAGAATACGTATTTTTTTCTCTCAAGATATACGTTCATTATTCTCCAAGTTTTCGACGTATATTAAAGCTACTACAATAGTTTACTGATTGTCTTGAATAGATGTAAAGAATGATGACGTGAACGCAAAGATATATTGATCGAACTATAGCAGCACCAGCTTCAAACTATTAGAGATCTTTCTCGGTCTTATAGATTTCGATTAGACCTAGTACATTTATTATAAATGGATTTCACTGTATCTCATATTTAAGGTACGCACTAGTATACCGAAATTAAGCTGATCCTCGGATGGCACCATCCTTAGTATTTCTGAAGTTTTTCGACTTAGGCATGGCTTAAGATTGATTGTTTTTTCTTCGTTATGGATTTTTTCTGGTTGCGACCTCGATCTGATTCGATTAGATACTCCATGCTTCTCTGGCATCATTTGGTTACTTAGCTTTTATAATTTTTACTTCAAGATCGAAATGGCCAGGGACACGGTTTATGTTTATTTTCAGTTCTTGTATTTTTATGTACCTCTCCAAATTCTCCTTTAACTGTTCCTTCGAAGTGGGTTATTAATTTATCACGTTCTCGCTCCTTTTTAAGATCTACTTTTTAGCTTAGCAAGTCACATTTTCTTGTTTCATATTTCGTTCTTCAATTTCTTTTTCCAGGTCGTCTCTCATAGTTTTAATCTAGTTTTGACGTTTCATTCTGCTTGTTCTTTTTAATTCTTATCTTGTTCTTCTTGTTTACGGAATCATTCGTCTTGTACTCGTTGCCTGTCGAATTTCTTTAATTTTTCCATCATCATCTTGGACTGACTTCTGGTTACAGTAGAATTCCTCTTAACCGGTCACCTCGGGACTGCATACCTGGCTGGTTGCCGTTTTGGCCGGTTAATTCGAAGTGTACTTATATATGTGTACATAGTACATATATTATGTTCATTATCTATGTTATGTACATATGTATATGTATTGAAAAGAGTATTACACATATATATGAACATAATAAATATAAAATAATGGAGATATATTCTTTATATAATTATGTATTTCATATTTACATACATGAAGGTGTTCATCAACAAATATACATATGTATGTAAGTTTAATACGTAATTATTTTTTGAAAAAGTTTGTGATTTTCTTCTGTTTTTTAACCTTCAGTGAATTTCTAAATGCGATATGCCTCCATTTTCTAATCACCAAAACGTCTAATGCTGTTGACTCATGTTGCTGCTCAATGTATTTTATTGCAAGTTCCATTACATTTTTGGCTTCTTCATGAGAAATCGTTTTTTCCTCTTCAATTTCACTACTCTCATCATATTCCTCTGGTTCTTTGGTTACTAAATCTATGATTTCTTCATCATTCAAAAATTCATTTTCAAGGTGATCGTTACAACTTATCATTCAATTTTCCACATCTTCTGGTTGCAATGCTTGGTTACCCGTTAACTTTTGAAGGTCTTGTAGAGTGGATTTGCTTTCTTCTTTTTCAGTCCCTGCAATATTCGAGATCGCAACTAGATTCTCAACATCTGGCCAAAGTTTTCTCCAAGATTTAATAAACGTTGAAGAGGGCATTTCTTGAAATGCTGTGTCTAACATATAGATAACGTCCTTGATATTGATCTTTTTGATGACTTGTAAAAGACCTTTGTCTTCACTCTCCGAGTGTTGCAGAATTTGAGAAACAAGTTTACACCTGTATCGTCTTTTTAAGCTTTCGATCACTCCTTCCAAGTCCATTGGTTGCACTAAGCTTGTCACATTAGGAGGAAGATTAACTAATTTTATGTCATCTACATCGCAGTCATGAGGATGGGTTGGAGCATTATCTAACACTAGAACTGCTTTGATAGGCAAGTTAACACTTTTTAAATGTTTTTTAACTCTTGGAACAAACTCTAAATTAAACCACTCTTTAAACAGGTCTGAATTCATCCACGCTAATTTTTGTGACTTATAATAGACCGGAAGGGACGATGGATTCAAGTTTTTGAATGCCCGTGGTTTAGCAGACTTGCCAATAACGAAAAGAGGAATTTTATGAGTTCCCGCTGCATTCGAACAAACGGCCACTGTAATACGTTCTTTGTTCTTTTTAAAGCCAGAGGCAGACTGTTCATGACTGCCTAAAAAAGTTTTTTCTGGTAACATTTTAATGTCTCGTCCATATTATAAACTTGTTCTGGAGATGATTCCTCTGTTTTAACCACTTCATCAAACTTAGTCTTGAATTCTGTCGCACCTGAAGTATCAGCAGACAGTTTTTCACCACTTACACGTGCGAAATGAATTCCGTGTCGCTTTTTCCATCGATTAAGCCAACCATCACTTGCCACAAATTCGCCTCTATTATTAATCTTCTGGTGGATAGCCAGAGCTTTTTCTTTCAAAATTGGGCCGCCAATCGGTGTACCTCTATGACGTTCCTGAAGAAACCAGATCCACAAAGCTTCATCGACCACCTCGCAAATCGGTTTTTTTCTCGTACAATGGGTGCCCAGATTTTTATCAGATTCCATTTTCGAACAAAACTCCTCAATCGAATGCCTATCTCTTGGCCAGTCATTTACAGTGCTTTTTCCAACATTAAATTCTACACAGATTTTCGCCACAGATTCACCATTATCAATTCGCTTTAACACTTTTAAACGTGTATCCATCGAAATCACAATTCTTTTGCGCTTTGCACTCATTGTTAAGGAAATAGTTATGTTTTGTACCTACCCACAGCAAGAACAAACCAAACTGATCAAAACGACAAAATAATCCTATCCAACATCGTTTATAGTTCAGTTCACAGGGATCTGCCCGTAATAACGGGGAAATCCCAGCGGAATCGCCTCGCCAGTGAATTTCTTGGAAAATATTCGTTGTGTTCGGCTGTTGTAAACATGCCGGTTAATCCGTCGACCGGTTAATGCGAAGCCGGTTAAGAGGAATTATAATGTATTTAATTTTCTGGTTAAAACATTTAAACTAACAAAATAAACTATTAAAAATAACTAGCTACTGTCGGTGAAGATAATTAACTAAACGTAAGTCGAACCCTTGTCTTAAGCAGTTTTGATAATTAATTTGCACTTGAATATTATCGTATTTGCTGAGGATATTTACGAAAATCGCAAGGCTGATTAAATTTATCTTCCGAAGTTATCTTACAAAGGAACAGTGGTTTCTTAGACCCAAAATAAAAAAAATGAAGGACTTGCCTGGGATAATCAATATAATTTAATTTAAAAAAGTATTCGCTATCAGAATCAAAACCACTTACAAAACTAATGCTAATAACATTGCAAAAGATGGATTGCAGATGTTGCAGATGAACCAGTTATTTTCTCCCTTTTGGCCCTATTTAGCTGTTAGTGCTTATACTGTTCTGAAGTCTTCTGGTGGTTGGCAACGATTTTCTGTGTGTCTGGTGGACTTGCTTCTTAGTAGTTAAAACTCTAGTTTTATCTCTAAAAACATATCCGCTTTATTGGTGAGAGCATGATGTTTGGGTTATCATTTTTATGATATTCCTGTTCCAATCATCGGGTGAATTATAAGTTATTGTATTCTAATTATCAGACACCAAGATGTTTAAGAAATATCCATCAGTGATTGCTTAATTGGACAAATTTTAATTTTGGAACAAATAGTTTTTTTATAATGTAAATATAAATTATTAGTTCGTCAAGTTTGTTAAATCAGGAAAATTGTCTTAATCTACAAAGTAAATTATATAAGCAATGAACAATTTTTCTCTCGTTTAGACTCCTTTTCGAATTGATTAAAAATAAATCGACTTCTAATATTTCTAATAATCCCTAAGAAAGATTAAACAAAAAGCCGAAGCCTATAGGCAAAGTTTCTAATTAAATTACTAAAATATTTAGTGTGTGAAATATACAAGATTTTGACAGAATTTGGGTGGATATAGACATTTAGGCACATAATAAATATAAGCCCGACAGTTATTTTTAAATATTAAAAAAGAATAAAAGGCAAATTTCAGCAGTCTCAAACATTTTAAGATTAAATAACTTGTTATTTTTTCAATATTCAGTATAGTAGAAATCTTTAATAATAAATGTAAATTTTAATTTCCCTAAACGGAACAATTACGTAAAGCTTAATTAAGGTAAATCATAATGGAACAGGAACTAAATACACCTGTGGTGTCTCATAATAAACGAATGAACATCAAAGATAGAAATGAAAGAGAAAATGATGCAAATAAGATAATTGCCAATTAGTCCAATTTTCCTTGTGTCAAAGATGCGCATTTGAAAGCGTAATATTGCAAGTTGATATTGCAAATGATTAAGGTTGATTTTGATGACAAGCTGACAAAATATGGGGAAATAATTAAATTAAATATTTAAGGGCTTCAATTATACCACTTAAAAGGACATTAAGTCATTTTATTTATTAAGTGGCATTTTAAAAGTGGTTGTGTTAAATTTTTTGTTTTTTTTCTGACTACATATTTAATATAGAGATTCGATTATTAGAATTGGAGTTGGCTCCTCAAAACAGGGTAATTGAAATTTTTGGTCAAAATTTTTAATATAATAAGATCACCGATTGTAAAATACTTAAGAAAGAGAGCATGTTTTTTAATAAGTAATTTTACCATTAACCTACGAAAAATATAATTTTATTACTATCAATTCTTCTACGTCAGACTGACACAAAAGCTGCTTTAAAATAGTTTTCAAACAACTTTTCGTCGCCTTAAAGTGTAAACCTGCCAAAAGTCCATTTTTGGCTAAAATGCGTGTTTTCGAAAAACCGGCAGCACTATATATTCTACGTTGATTAGTTAACCTGCCAACCACAAATGTGTAATAATAATTCTTATTTTATACGATGAGAATAACAGCGAACTCCCGCCGACTCAAATCCACTTTGTAAACACAGCCAAGTCCACACAGCCATGTGCATTTTCAATGGTGATCTTGTGAGAAAGTGTCGCGATTGAGTTTAATGTACATTATTTTAAGTTACTTCTAGTATTTTGGGCGTTTGAAATATTTTTTTATTTAATAACACAAGAAGTAAGTTTGTTAAAACATTGTTATCCAAATTGCATGCAGTAATTATTTTTTATTCAGCGGTAATTATCGTTTATTGTTTTAATAGGACTTGGCAGTATTTCTTAAATGTTTTTTTTTAAATATTCATGAGGAGAAAACAGCTGTATTATGGCCACGGCCAAACAGCAAATGAAACCGAAGACTCAGAACTGGGAGAAGACTCTGAGCATAATACTTGGGAGTATTATTTTGGGGGAAGCAGTGGTGTAGACTCAATTCCCCTGTCGTTGGAGTTACCAATGGATATATTAGACTTTCCCATAAAAGAAAATCAACCCTTTGAAAACTTCCAAATAGCCGAAAATGTGCAAAAATTAGATAATTGTGAAAAAGTTATTGTACTGAATGAAATTCCTTTACTGGACAACTTAAATGAAGCTCCTTGTGCTTCTTCATCAGTAATCAATCATATTAAAAAACAATCCAATATAGAATCTATAATTTCTGATATTTCTGATGACGAAGCTAGCAGGTTGGTACCATATTCGGATTTCGACTCAGGCTCATCTTATAGTTATCCGACAAAAAGTAAAAAACGTAAAAAGCGCTTTTAAGTACAAGTGGTTTGCTGAAAAAAATAGAAAGTTAAGAGAAAAGGGTCAAAGTTACTTGGGACGAAACAAAAAAAATGGAAAATGGACCTATAACAATCCAAAAAAACCTCGTATAATGAAGGAAAGATGCAAATGTAAACTAAACCTTAAAGGAATGTTAAAATGCTCTGCAGTAAATGAAGGTCAAAGGCAACTTATTTTTAACAACTTTTGGAAAATTACTTGGGCGGAAAAAAAAGTTTATGTAAACACTCTTGTCTTTTCTATGCCATCTAAAAGACACAGAAACCGACAAAAAGAAAATGAAAGTAAAAGGGGACAAACCCTTCAATATTTTTTAAGAGTAGGAGAAGAAAACCTTAGAGGACAATTTGTAGGACAATGTTCATTGCCACTTTAGGAATAGGTCGCTGGACGATACTCCATTGGAAACGGTCTTTTCATTCCCGTTCGCCTAATGTTCAAAGAGAAACGTCAATGGAAGGTCAAAAGAAGCCATTCGAATTGCGTCGTGAATGTTTACTGCAATTTTTAAAATCATTGCCAGTCATGGAGTCTCATTACTGCAGGTCAACATCAGAAAAAAAACCTTTTAGCTGAGTGGCAATCTAAACAAAGTCTTTATGATTTTTACATCAATAATTGGTGCGAATCAAAAAATGTGGAGCCGTTTTCTATAGCAACATTTTCCAAGGCTTTTGAAGAAAAAAATTATGCCATTTTTCACCCGAAAAAAGATCAATGCAAAAAATGCGTTAGTTACAAGGTTGGCGACACCTCGGAAGAGGAATACAAGAGTCACATACAAAAGAAAAATGCGGCAAGGGAGGAAAAGGAAAAGGATAAAAATACACAAAAATATTATGTATTTACGGTGGATTTGCAAGCTGTGCTAATGTGTCCCGTATCTAAAGTGTCTACTTTATATTATAAAACAAAACTTCAAGTGCACAATCTTTGTTTTTATAATTTAATAAATTCAGACGCTTATTGCTTTCTACGGAATGAATCTGAAGGTGAACTTAATGCTGAAGAATTTGCAAGCATATGGCTATTTTTTTTAGAAAAAAAAATATTGCCAAATATTACACCTCCAGAAGATCCTAATGAAAAAGTCACCCTTATTATATATTCTGATAGATGTGGATACCAAAATCGCAACTGCACTATGTCGAATGTTTTACTTAACATTGCTATTTCCCATAACATTATAATAGAGCAGAAATATCTTGAACCTGGACATACGCAGATGGAAGTTAATTCTGTTCATGCTAAAATTGAGCAAAAGCTTAAAGATAGAGTAATTATTATACCTGCTGATTATATTTCTGTTTGCCAACAGGCAAGAAAAATTCCTGCGCCGTATGATGTAAACTATCTTACTTACGACTTTTTAATTGTGTGCAATATTATAAAAAAATCAGACCTGATAATGTTAAAGGAGACCTGAAAGTTACTGACATTCGTGCTCTGAGATACATGCCGGAAGGAGATATTTTCTATAAAATTCATTTTTCGGACTCGTGGGAAATTCTTCCACAAAGGAAAAGCCGAATATCTAGAACACATTTATGGGAAGATTTAAGTCCACTTTACTTGGAGAGAATTAAAATAGCTTCCCGAAAATATGAAGATCTACAGGCTATAAAAAAAACTTTGCCCCGGGACTACCACACATTTTATGATGACTTGCCCCATACAACAAAGTAATTTTTTGCAATAAAATGTTAAACGATTACTAGTATTTTGGTTTTATTTAATATTAAGGTATTAATTATTATTATGGGGATAACCTGCCAAGTCCAGCCAAAATTTGAGTTCACAAAATGCAAACCTGCCTATTTTTATTTATTGACTTAAAACAGTTTGTTTTACACAGTTTTATATTGTTTCTATTATAATATAATTTATTTAATAAAAACCAATAAAATAAGGCAAACATACAATAATTTAGGTAAAATAGAGTTGATTTAGGCGGTTTTTTGACTCTCCTGTAAATTAGGTAAAATGTGACTTGGCAGGGTTACACTTTAGAGCGACGTTTTGCAGATTGGACATAACATAGAGTATTCAAAGGTTTTTTAAAAACCAAATAATTACATTTTATCATATATCTACTTTACTAGGCAACTTGCGAAGGTATTTATAACTGGTAACTCTAGTGCTAGACATATTGCGTTGAAAAAGTGCGTTGCATGAAATTTTAGACAATGACTATATTATTTTTAGGTTTTTAACAAATAGGGATAATAATGGCACTGTAATCTTTTAATAATAGTGATATTGTAGTCTTTCATCAATACAAATATTGTTCCTTTATTTGATCATGTGGTTTTTATGGGGGATATTAATATTAATTTACTAAAGAAGTGTAGACTTTCTGACAGATTTTTAGCACTCTTAAATACATTTGATTTATATCAAGTAATAACCGAGCCTACAAGATAGAATATATCTAACAATACAAGTACCCTACTTGATGTCTTTATTATAAATAAACATTTCCCAATTAATGGAGTTGGTTCGTTGTCTTTGCCACAAACCATTAGTGATCAACAACTTAGTATTCTGTTGTCTTAAGTTTCCTAAAAGTAAAGAGGGATATTTTAAAATCAAATGTAGGAATTATAGTGTTATTAATACGGATTTATTAGAGCATGACACTTTAAGACTTAATTGGGATAGTGTCTATTACCTAAATTCCGTTAACGATAAAATTGTGGCTTTTAACAACAATTTACTTTGTTTAGTTGACAAACATGCGCCAATTAAAACTAAAACTATTAAAAATAAACCGTTGAATTTGAATTTTCGAAACAGTGGGCTGCTAAGGCAGTTATGCATATAGGTCTCGTAACGGACCCGTCATGCCCCACCAGGGGTTACCAGAGCCCAACAGCCTTAGAGAAACCGATAAGGCTCTCTGGTCTGAAGGACTTAAAGTCACTCGGTACACTGAAAGTGTTACCCAAGTATTTGAACCTGGCGCGCGTGAGTGCTGGGCATTCCCCGACTACATGGTCAACGGTTTTATCCTCCTCACAGCACCATCGGCATTCCGGGGTGTCCGCAATACCGATAGTATGGAGATGGCTTCTTAAGTGCCAGTGACCGGTTAAAAGACCTGTCACTAGCCGAATTTCGCGTCTTTTTAGGCGTAGTAGATTTTTGATGAGACAGGCAGAGGGCCCACCTATGTGGTGCGCTTTGGCCTGTCTCATACCAGGGGACTCAGTCAATTTTTGGTGGGTCCACTTGTCCAGCAGACCCTTCATTGACGCGGCCGCAACGCATTTGGCGATACCAACTATGGGTTCCGACCCCATCGGCACATCAGCGGATCCCAGTCTGGCAAGAAAGCCCGCTTCCTCATGGCCTGCGTGGCTTGGTATCCAGACGAGCTGGACCTGCAGCTAACCTGCACCAGTTTTTTCAGGACTTTTATGCACTCTAGTACAAGCTTGGAGCTTACCTTTGAGGCCATGATAGCCTTAATAGCAGCTCTGCTGTCCGAGCATACTGATACGACTGTCTTGCGGTGTCCGCAGCTTAGGATTTTCTTTCCACAATTTAATACAGCGAATACTTCGGCCTGGAAGACAGTGGCGTGCTCCCCCAGCGAGTATGCCCTACTGGTATGTGGGATCCCACCACAAAGCCCTGATCCAGCTCTGTTATTTATTCTGGAGCCATCTGTGTATCAGATGGTCCCCCTATTTAGCAATGCAGGTCTGTTGGAATGCTGCCACTCCTCTCTACCTGCAATGTGCGTCACGAATCCCTCGCAGTCCACAGCCACTGAAGCCATGCAGTCACTGCCCATCAGAAGGAGAGGACATTCCTGTATGGCCCGTGACCAAATTTGTGTGTGACCAGTCTCGCCAGCACGTAGTTCGCCGAGGACGTATAGCCTGTACGCAGTCCTCATTGCCTCGAATTGCACAACGAGGTCCAGAGACGGAAGACTCAGCAGAGCCTCGAGCGCTCTAATTGGCGCCGTCGTCCGCATGAAACCCGTTATGCTGAGACATGCAAGACGTTGGACTCTGTCCAGTTGAGCACGAATTTTCGCTTTCTCCGTACATGGCCAACAAACGATAGCCCCGTATGTGAGAAGAGGTCTCACAATGCGCGAGTAGATCCAGTGGAGGATCTTAGGAGACCCCAGGTATTGCCGAAAGCCCGCCTGCAGGCCCATAGCGCGCAGGTGGCCTTCTTCATTCTAGTGTCTGCATGATCGTACCAGGAGAGTTTGGGAGCTAACTTGATTCCCAGAAATCGAACTATCCTGGAGTAATGCAGCTGCACGCCAGCTGTGTAGGGGTGGTATGTATCCAGGGAGTAAATAAACCATTTACTCCCTGGATAACAGACAATATTATGTTGCTTAAATAAGGCTCCGAGATAAATTACTACAAAAATATAAAACTAAATCAAACAATACCGATTTGCCTTGTAATTTTAGTAATCCAGAAGCCCTAATTATTTATTTTTTTCAATGCATTAACCAAATTAACAATAATATATCACAAGCCAAATTAAATTTTTACAATGAAAATAAACGGAATAATGGCAATCAAGAATTAAATTAAATCTTCTTGATAAAGAAAGCGTTAATAGTATAATTAAAACCATAAAATCAAATGATATAGGAGCTGACAAACTTTGTATAAACGATATCAAGCTTTGCCAACGTTTTTGTAAAAAACCACTTCTAAACATTTTAAGACTTTACTTGCCTTCTTACAAATGTATATCCCAATATCTGGGAAAAAGCACTTATAAGACCCATTTCAAACATCTCTAATCCAAAAGAATTAAAAGACATACGGCCTATAAGTATTTTATCAGTAGTTTCTAAAATTCTAGAAAAGCATATTCACCAATAACTTTATAATTTTGTTAACTCATTTGGAATACTTCCAGATACTTGATTTTAGCAAAGCGTTCGATACAATAAATCACTCAATGCTACTTGCAAAGTTAGGATATTTTGGTTGTTCCGAATCCACAGTTTCTTTTTTTGATTCCTATTTTAAAAATAGATCACATTCGGTGTTGTTAAAAACCAACAATGGAAGTTTGGAGTAGTAAAAATGTCTTGACTTGAAAATTGGTCTCAGGGCTCCATACTAAGACCTCTTTTATTTTCGATTTATGTTGCGGATATGCATAACTGTATTGAACATTGTAAATTACAACAATATGCTGATGATTCTCAGATATACGTGATAGCACGTATATCTGAGAATCATTATTATTAAATTTCTTAAATTTGAATATTTTTGAGTAAAAAATTTAATCGGATTTACTAGACATAGTTAATTATTCCGATGAGCATAACTTAAAAATTAACCCTGCTAAATTTAACATCATTTTATGTGGCTGTAATTCAGGAGTGCTGAGACACTTATATAGACATATAAATATTGAGATTAATGGTGAAAAAATTCCAGTTGTAAATGAAGTGAAAATATAAGGATTGACTTTAGATTGTAATCTTTGTTTTGAGACACACATTAAGAATAAATTAAATATAGGTTATTAAATTAAAAATATCTTAAAGAGTAAAACTAAATATTATCTCTGCAATACCCTTATTATTTCCTTACTCCACTACGGTGATATCGTATATTCTAATTCCATAACATCTGAGCTTTCTAGGGCTTTCTAGGTCTATACAAAAATTGAAAAATAGCTGTGTAAGATTTTCTTATGGCACTGCCTATCGGGAGCATATCACACCTTATTTAAACATAAATTATATTTTAAATATGAAAAGGAGAAGAAAATTACACTTATATATCTTTATATATAAAATAATAAAATCGGGTCAACCCCCTTCTTTAAATAAGTTATTTACTACTCTCTCGTATTTACACAATACTCATAATGCTGGAAGTTTTGGGATACCTCAACACAAAACAAGTAACTTCCACAAGTCATTTTCGGTTGTCGGAGCAACATGCGCTATCGGTTTTATATAATCGCGAAGCAGTTTCTTTTACCAAAAATTGTCAAATTTTATTTTCTCATGTAATTATATTTATAACTATTATTTTTTTTTTGGTAATAAACTTTTTTGACTTTGACTTTGACTTTCAGTCATTAAAAATTACATTAAAGATATGATCTTTTAATTTAACCTTAGTATAGGATTACCCTCTATTGATGAGCTTAAAAAAATGTTAGATACCGAAAAATGTACACACTTAATTAATGTTTTGAAATGTAACTTGAAGTATTGAGTATTGTAATTATGAAAAATGTTGTAGAGTTACTTCATTTATTGAAAATTGCGTCAGGGCTAAGAATTTGTCACTTAGCGAAATTTAGAATATTTTTAATTGGTCAACAAGTGAATAAGGTTTTTGTCATTCCATTTACTCGCTATATAATTTGTCTCAAAATTACATTAAAAGTTCATCATTCCTGATTAACAAAGTTACATTGACAGCGATTTCAATAACTTATATGAATGAACCTATATATCTAGATAATTTTTAGTGTTAAGAGAAAAAAAAATCGCATAAAGATGCTTTACCTACGGTTGATATTCATAATTCAAATGTATTCACTAAGGATTGTGTAGTTTTTAGATTAGATGTTTCTGCAACTTTATAACTGTTTTTTTTTTTGTGAAATGTACAATCTATGAGATACAAGGCTGACGTACTATATGTGCTTTTAAAAAGTCTACATTTTCCAAATTTAATCCGATTAACTTAGCATTAGTTATATCCTGGGAAGACGACTTACTTGCACAACTATTATATTATTTCTGACTTTTTAGAGCAGATTTAGTTCTTGGTGGTACAATAATATTGACAAGTAGGGACTCAGAATCCATATATACTTTTGTCTCCATTAACAAATTTGACTATATATTTTTGTGAAAAATGTCTTTAATTCTTTATTGTTTGTTCATTGATAACGCTATTAGTATTTATAGATCACCTTCAGCAACCTAAGTATGTTGTTCCTTAAATATGTAATTAATATCTTAAATTAACTTTAAAACTTTATTTAACTTTCTTTGCTGGTTATACCAGTATCATTTGACATCATTCCGATTGCCTCGTGTTATAGAATAAAATTAATAATAATTTGCAAAAATTATAGATTTAGTTCGATAACAACTTACTTACATTTAATAAAAACTAACATTTATACTATTAGATGTAATATTGCCGATGTTGTTCTTGATGCACAAACAATTCAGGCTTATATTTTACAAAAAAAAAGGAATTTGAATCATTTACAATATTGGATTAAGGGAATCATGCAAGCCTGCCTTTTTTAGAAATAAAATTTTAATACTACCTTGTTTATTTATTCTTCACAGAGTATATTTCCTTTCAGAATGAAAAGGCAACATCTTACTTGATAGTCACAATCAAAATCAGGAAACACACTTTACACAAGAACAACGCAAAAACTAAAGGTATCGGACTTCAAGGTGATCAAAGAAAAACGGCGTCAAACGCGTTATGCCAAAATGTCAAACGTGTTTTTCTGATGTACCAGTCGTGCCCGACCGAGGATTCTCAGAGGCCAATAGGCTCACAGACGCTCACTGTAGGTGTTATCCAAGATTTTCTCCCTATTGCGCGTGAGTGCTGGGCACTTCCAAATAAAATCGTCTGCAGTTTTATCCTCCTCCTAACACCACCAGCATTCCGGATTGTCTGCTAATTGTCCGCTAGGCCGATAGCGTGGACAGAGCGCCTTAAATGTCAATGTCCGCTAAGAGACTAGCCGTCACTAGCCTCACTTCGCTTTTTTTTAAAGGCAGTAAATTTCTTTTTTATGTGTGGCTCAGCCTGGCTTATACCAGGTGCCGCAATCCAACTTCATAGGGTCCATACGGAGTGTCTAGAAGACTCTTCATTGATGCAGCTGCTACGCAATTTAGCTATACCGAATAACACCGGTTGTTTCGTAGATTCTAGTCTAGCAAAAGAGTCCGCTTTCTCGTTTTCAGCATGGCCTAAGTAATCAGGCACAAAACCTTTGTAATCCGTAATCTCGGGGGCCATACGAGATTGGGTTGTGAACAAATTTTACAGTCTCACTAGCCCGTAGTTCATCCTGTGTTCGCAGTCCTTATTGAGACCCAGAATTACATCACCAGGTCCAATGGTGGAAGGTTCAACAGAATTTCTAGCGCTCTAGTTGGTGTTATTTTTATGGAACTCAATATACTGAGACATGCAATGTGCTGGACTCTAAACAGTTAAGCCCGGATTTTACCTTTCTCCGCACATAAACGCTACCAAACGATATATGCGTATGTGAGAAAAGGCTTATTAATGGATGAATTGATTTAATCAAGGATGTTGCGCGATAGACTCTAGATATTGCCGAAAGCCATTCTGCAGGTCCATAGCGCGCAGGTGGCCTTCTTAATTCTGGCATCTGCGTATTTGTACCAGGAGAGTTTGCAATTCGATATGATTCCCTAGAATCAAACTGTCCTGGAGTATTGCAACTGTTTTTTACTCAGAGACACAGCAGGTAGTGTGCCAAACTTACTTTTTCTCGTGAAAAATAGGAGCTTTGCTTTTTTGGTGTTCACTCTAAGTTTCTTTGAGAGCGACATTTGTTTACAATACACAGAGCTCTCATTATCAGGCCTTACATTTTGATGGCGTCGTTCCCCGGACACAGGATTATTAGGTCATCATCGTAAGTTTGTGGGTAAAGGCCAGCATTGCTTAAATATTCGATTAAGCTGTAGACCACTAAACACCATAAGACTGGGGATAATACGGCTATCTACGGACAGCCCGTTTAGGCGACAACCTTTCGGTTGATTTGGGCAGATACATAATTGGTTGATTACTTTAATATATACTTGGCTGATTACTTACGGGTATTATGAAACACTTGCTCAATATTTAGAAGTGCACAGGTCTTTTCATTGTCTAGAGCCCCCTCCACCTTTCTTACGAGGTGGTGTAGGTGCAGGTCTGTGGATTTGCTTGCCTGGTAGGCGTATTGTGATACATGTTTTGACCAATATAAATCAATACAATCTTTTGACCAAGATGCCCTTTTTAAAATACCGGTCAATCATCGTCTTCCTTGCCTTTAGCGGAAAACGGGTAAGGCTGCTCGGTGTTTAGGTCTTAGCGACTTGGCCTGTCATATTACTGTGACAAAATAATCACTGCTGATTCAATGACAAATAATTTATTTTACACTTAAAATACAGGATTAAAAGAAATCGTAATGCTAAATATAATGACATAATATGTTTTTTTATACGGGCGTTGGCACACGAAGACACTGGTACTAATATCGGCACGCTCCTCTCGCAATTTCAAATTCGCCAATGTTTTTAGCATCAACGATTATATATTTTTTATTATTATTGTATTTATTTAAAGCAGAAGCACACCCAAGCATAGTAGAAGAAAGGTGTAGTTCTGGTCCGACAATCACAAGCGTTGTTGCCGAGGAGTTTATTGACGGCCAGCCTAGACCTACACGACGTAGTTTTAGTAAGGTTACCACGTGTAGGATGGAGGCATGACCTGCATACTCCCGATCATTATCAAGAGTAACCTCTTGTCATGATAGTTTGATGACTATAGAGGTATAAAGCCAATAGGGTCTCCGTGCAGATACATCAAGTTTGTATTCAATTTTGTATTCAAAATTCTCTGAAAAGACTTTGAGTTTCTATGATTGGCTTTATTTAGACTAAGAGTTCGTTTATTTTTTTTTATTTTTGAGACTTGCGGTTTAATTCATGGTTTCCATCAAACTAAAAATGAAGACACTAGAACATTACCTGTTATTATCAAATGTATTAAAAAACTATTTGAAAGAAATTTTTAATTTATCACATTTATCATTTATCCATTTTTCTACGGCATTCTATATTCCAAATTCTCTGTAAATAAACTTTTAAATACAGTTGCATGAATTTTATGTTTTACCTATCTCGTAGACTCTGTGAATTGACTCTGAAGTTCTAGTATGATCGTAAAGTGTAATTAAAAACAAATTCTTAAACAACATTTAATAAGCTACATATTATGATGCTTCATCATTTAAGAGTTGTTGGCACTGCATTAAAATAAATATTTGAATTTGGCGAATGTTAATGAAACTTAAAAGCCTAACGGCCAAGCTATTTGAATTTAAATTTTACTTGGCCTGATCTTCATCTTTAACGTTTCTGTCTACTGGTACCAAAAGTGCGAATGTTGGAGAGACGATAGACCTCGACAGTAACAGACACGAGATGAAGACTTATAGACACTATGCACCTTGCTTACTACTATAAGGATATTCCATTTTATCTGCCCAAATTAATTAGGCGCTTAAGTTTTATTGTTAATTAATTTGTGCGCAGACTCGTTTGATAAGATTTGCCGAGCTGAGCTGAACAGGGGCCCCTGAAGATCCAGACTTATAGTGCATTGGGTGTGTAACATTTTGACATGGTTACGTTATGAATATGCTTGATTATATATGTTTTTTTTTCATATTAACATAATTAATTAGTATTTGTTGCCATTAAGCTATAAATAGAGTGCGCTTAAAATCGACCTATAAGGTAGAAAATTTCCTTAAACATTTTCCAGACAATTTTGTATTCCAAATTCTCTGGAAATTCTCTTTAGAGTTCGCTGATTAGCTCCATCTAGAATAGGAATTTGATTCTTTCTCGTACAAAAATGTTATATTTTTTCTGCCTCTTAGTTCCTGTGAATTCTCGTTGATTATTGGTTGACTTTGAATTTATACTACGATCATCAAGTTCATTAGAAAACAATATTTAAGCCACTTAATATAGAGCACTTATGATATTTGCTTTTGAGCCCTATTTCCAGAAAAGTTGGTATTTGAAATTCTCTAAAAGACTCCGTATAGTTTTCTAATAGGGACCATTCAAATAAGGAATTTTGTTTTCCCACCTCTTAAATCCTATGAACTCTAATTTAAATATTTAACCTACACAGACGTAACCTACCTACACAGATCACATTACAACTCTCAGTTGTCTAGCCCTGATGATGCTCCAATACGAGCGAAATACGTGTAGCTTTTAAAAAATTATATGGATTTGATGAGACCGTGACTTTATGTTCTTACCTTTGTTAAGGTAAATATATGATACATGTTATTCATGATTAAAAAAATTGTAGGAAACAAGAGACGGAAAGAAGCAAACTCTTAGTCTGGATGAAGACAACTCTAAAGAGCAAGAGAATCTAAATTAAAAAATAATCTAGAAATATTCCTAAATTTAATGTCATATAATTTATTAAATATTACTTAAAAACTCATTTTTATTTGGAATTTATAATCATACTAGAACTTCAGGGTATTGGATTCATTGTTTAATGAAATTAGTAAATTAGGATTCACAGGGATTACGATCACAAAACATAAAATTTATGCATGAGCTAAAGAAGATTTGCAGAGAATTTAGAATACAGAATTAATTAAAATAATGAATAAATGAAAAATGTGATAACTTATTAAAAAAATTATTTTAAATAGTTTCTTAATAGATTTATAATACTAGATAGAGTTCCAGTGTCTTAATTTTTAGTTCGATGAAAACCAAGAATTAAATCAGAAGTCTAAATAAATAAAGGAAATAAACGAACTAGTCTAAATAGAGCCCATCATAGAAATTCAAAGCTTTTCCAGAGAATTCTAAATACAGAACCATCTAAACAAATGAAGAATTGATAAATAGTATAAATGACTTAAAAAGTAATTTAATAATGGACCTGGCGATATGAGAGACAGAGAGAGAGAGAGAAAGAGAGAGAGATTATAACTAATAATTAACATCAAATTTACAGAAAGTAAGGGTTAGGAAAAATCAAATGCCAAGTTGGTATGGAGCCAATCAGCAATATTTCTAGAGAGCTTAAAATACAAATCCGCCTGGAAAAGATGGATCGATGACAAATAGTATTCACGATTTCTAATTAGATTTCCTAGGAAGTAGTAGATCTAATCTAAGAAATCTAAGAAAAAATCAGGTTTCTACATGTAGATAATAAGAGAATTCTAGGGCCAAAAACTTATAGTTGAATTGACTTTTAACTCAACTCAAGTTAAAATATGTTTAATTATCAGAAGATCTAATCAATCTCATTGACAAGGCTGTATTTAAAATTAAAACTTAATCAAAATTAGAACACAAAAACAAAAATAAAAAATTAAAGGTTAACAAATATATTAATAAGAAGATATAAAAACTTACTATTATCTCTATTTCTAACTTAAACTTTATACCAGATATTCCCCCCCATCATCTGTGCGAACTAAAAGTTTCTTAAGGTATTTCGCAAGTTTCGCAAGGGGTAAACGGTTGTACATTTTCTTTGCGTCATAAATAAATAATCCATCAAATTGAGATTAGTGGGTAATGGTAGAGGAATATTTTGGAACTCTCGATTAAGATATTCGCTTTGCCAAATAAAATGTTTCTACTATCTAAAAACCAAACACATGCTGTCAAGAATAAATAAAGAAGGTGCGCTGGAACTGGTATTATCAGCCAATATAGTGAAATGGCTTTTGATTTCTACTGAACAGATATCATTAACATTTCTTCTTTTCATCTTCTTCTTCAATTCTATAAGCTTGGAATTGAAGAAGAAGGAAGGAAGGTTGGAGCCAAGGAATTTTATATTACCCATATTTCTTAGTTCTTGCAATTCTAATTTAATCACTGGTCTTCATCGAACTATGAAGTAAAATCCTCTAGATTTACTATAATTATCAATTCCACTAAAAAAGAGTTTTTATGCAATATTTATGAAATCACATCTGATATTTTTTATTTAAGAATATTGTTCGGATATATTAAAATTTTTCAATTCTCTGGAAATGCTCTCTAAAGTGATCTGATTACCTTTATTCAAACTAGGAATTTGATTCTATTCCTGTGTTTTGTTTAAAAATCGAAAAGAACGTGTGTTTCCAGCTGAGTTTGTATTCTACAGTTTCTGTATTCTAAATCTCTTTAGAGTTCTTTAATTGACCCTATTCAGACAAAAATTGTATGGTCTGTATCGGTTATTAATTGATTTTAAATGAGCTTTGAATAAAGACGCCGAAGTTATATCCCTATGATGGTGAAATCCCTTAATGAAAAAAATGTTTTTCAGCCAATAAAAGTTTTTACAGTTTTTAAGCCTGTAAATGTTGTTTTAATTATTGGTTTTTATCAAACTATAAATAAAATTCCTAAAGCTATAGTATGAGTGTCAAGTCTATAAAAAAAGTTTTCTAATTAATTTTTATAGATCACCTATGATGCTTGTCATTTTACCTAATTGCCAGGTAATTTATAAGTTTTTAGATTAACTACATCTACATTAGAAATTTGATCTTTTCATGTATCTTACTTCCTAGGAATTATATTTAGAAATCTTGCATAACATCTATCAACTTCTCTGAAAAGGTTCTTTAGACTTCTTTAATTAGCTCTATTCAGGCAATTTTTTTTTTCTCTGTCTCTCGTTAATTATTGGTTTTAAACGAGCTTTAAATTTGGACTCTCAAGTTCTACCCTGACCATCAAATCCATTAAAAAAGAGGTTTAAAGTTATTTTTACAGATCATTTATAATGTTTCTTATTTAGCTCTATTTGCTGGTAAGGTAGTCTTTCAAATTCTATAGAAAGGTGCGTTTTCCAATAGTCTTTATTCACACAAATAATTTGATATTGCCCTTGTCAGTTGGTTCCTGAAAATTTTAGCTTATTTAATGATTTATACCGAACTATGTACCAAAACCCTCATGATCCATTAAAAAACCAGTTTTTAAGCAATATTTAATAAGTCACATATAACATTTATCATTTAAAAGCATTTTTAGTTCAGCTATTCCAAATTCTCTGGAAATACCCATTAGAGTTCTGATTATTCAAACTAATCTAGGAATTTGATTATTTCCCTGTGATTTTCTAGGAAGCTTTAATAACATTGGTCATCTATTCACCTTTTCCGATAATTGTGCATTCCAAGTTCTCTAGAAAGGCTTTTTAGAGTTCCTTATTTGTCTCTATTCAGGTGGTGAATGTTGGTTTATTTATTGGTTTTCATCGAAATACGAATCAAGACTTTGAAATTCTACTATGATCATCAAACTGCATTAAAAAACAAGTTTTAATTTCTAATGGATTAGTAATGAGGTTTATCATTTAACATTATTTTCAGATAATTTAGTATTCGAAATCCTCTGAAAAAACACGTAGCCAGTTTAGTCCATCTAGGCTAGCAATTTGAATATTTCCTTATCTTTTATTTCCTAGGAATTATGTTTAGAAATCACGAATAACATTTGTCACTTATCCATTTTCCCAGACGAGTCAGTACTATGAGTACTCTGGCAAGGCTCTTAACAGTACTCCAATTGGCTCTTTTTAGACATGGAATTTTATGTTTTACCTGATTCTTACTTTCGGTAAATTGTACAGGGTGTTTCAGAACTATGGGATCAAACTTCTGGGGGTTGTTCAGTGCAACAGAAGAATCCATTTGAGTATAAGAACCCATCTCCGGAAATGCGTCACTACGCCACTACGGCCCTAAGACGCGTTAAAATTTATACAAAACGTTAACTACCTAAATAGGATCTGCTGCATTTATTTTTTCCTTTTTTACATGATACCATAACAACAATTATTTAAAATCAACGCTTATCAATGTCAATTCTTTATGTCATGTTTAAAAATTTTATAGCTTACAATTTTTAAACATTTATTGCTAATGGAAAACTTTACCAATCAAGAATTGGCGGATATGCATTTGGCATACGGAGCAACAAACTGCAATGCACGAGCAGCATTGCGTTTGTATCATGAACGTTATCCCGAACGACAGCATCCTGGATACAAAAAGTTTATTGCGGTTCATCGGCGGCTCGCTGAGACAGGCATGTTTAAGACCAAGATGCATGATACTGGTGTTGCACGAACCGTAAGAACGGTCGAATTTGAAGAAGAGGTGCTTCAGCAAGTTGCTGATGAACCATCAAATAGCACACGTGACGTCGCTAAGAATATGAATACGAGTAATGCTTCTATCTGGCGGGTACTACACGAGCAACAACTCCATCCTTACCACTTCCAGAAATTTCAAGGCTTGACTGCAGCCGATTATCATCCTAGAGTTCAATTTTGTCGATGGCTTCTGGATCACATTATTGCACAACCAAATATTTTTTACGATATGTTTTGTGGACCGATGAAGCCTCTTTCACAAGAGACGGTATTTTTAATAGTAGGAATAGAATTATTTGGGACGAAGAAAATCCTTATGCAATTTTTCCAAGAAAACATCAGAATCGTTGGTCTGTCAACGTATGGGCAGGCATTGTTGATGATTATTTAATTGGGCCATACCTTCTACCGGAACGGTTAACAGGACCTAATTATAGTATACAATATAATAATACCATAGTTCTCCCAGAACTCCTTGAAAATGTTCCACTAAACATTAGACAGCAAATGTGGTTTCAGCATGATGGAGCGCCGGCTCACTTTGCTGTACAAGTACGCGAGTATTTGGCGCAGCGGTTTGGGCACCGTTGGATTGCCAGAGGTGGAGCAGTTTTTTGGCCTTCTAGGTCACCCGATTTAACGTCGCTCGATTTTTTCTTGTGGGGACATGTAAAGTCTTTAGTCTACGAAACTCCAGTAGCATCAGAGCTAGACTTAATTGGACGAATAACAGCAGCATTTAAAATAATTCAAAACGAGGATCAAATTTTTAATGTAGTCCGCCGAAATCATGTGCGGCCTTTAAGCCGGTGTATTGAGGTTAGAGGAAGACATTTTGAACAATTGTTGTGATGGTATCATAAACAAAAGGTAAAAATACATGCATCAGATCCCCTAAAAGTTTGATCCCATAGTTCTGAAACACCCTATAGTTTATTTAATGGTTTAAAGCGAGCCTTGAGTAAAAACATTTAAATTTACTATGATCGTCCAGTTTATTAAACAATTTTTTTATTGTATCACATATAGATATTTGTATTTCAAATTCTCTGGAAATGCTCTTTAGACTCTCTGATTAGCTCCAACTAAAATGGTAATTTTATTCTTCTCCTACGAGCCGGTTGCAATATCAACAGCCTCAGCTAGTTAAATCAAAAAACTAACAAATTGGTAAACTACCCCCTATATTTTTACAAAAGATTTTTAAATTAATTTTCTTTAGTGTTACAGTCGCCGACCACGGACTGTACAATTACAAAATGCCCTTTTTGTTAACTCAACCGAAAAATAGAAAATTAAATATTTCAATTAGTTTATAAAGGTCTTGTGTATGTGTATGCGAATTCTGCTGAACGTAAGGCCTCTCTGTATGTACACACTCACACTCAGATACCACAAAGGCATTTCAAGAGGGCCCGTTTGCCAGGCTTTAATTAAAATTTCCATTCTCCGAAAAGGTTATAGAATTAAATTTTAAAAAATTACTAAATTTTTTCCTTTTGACAAGGCGTTCTATTCCTGGCTACTTTACACTTATAATACACAATAAGTTTTTTATTTTAGATACATTTTTTTGCTTTTTATTTTTTTAAAGCTGGTAAACTAGTACAAGGTTTCTCCCTTTAAATATGGTTTCTAACTAATTAATTCTCAAGGAAAATGGTCCTTTTTAGCTTTTCCCAGTTTCTGTTTAATTGGGATCAAATGAAGGCCATTCGGGTGAAAAATTAATGTTTTCAGAGGCTTAAAATGAGAGGCTGAGATTGTTGATTAAGAGCGTAATTGGAAAAAATGGAATACGCTTCAAATCCGAACAATTATTGATTGTCTTAGATTTAAGAATTATAAATCATGAATTAAATGAGACTTGACATTCAATTTTTAGACATAAATATGCATACTACAATGACTAAGATTATTCTCGTCTGCGATCTGAAAAAAACAGTAGAATGAGATTTTTTATCTGTATAGGCTATATTTACAAGAAAATTACGTTTCAAGTCAGTTTATGTAAAAATTGTAAAATAAATACCCGCAAAAACCTTAACAAATTATCATTGTATCCATTTTTGTAAATAAATGAAAAATTTTGATGCTTATTCACAGCGATGCAGATCCAGGTTTCCAATTCGTACCCTTAAATGTAAACCGCAAATAATTTTTTATGAAAATTGCAATACTGCCAAATGAAATTCTATGAATTTCAAGAGATTAATAATTATTCTGGTTAATTCATTAAGAAAACCAGATAAATTTAAGTATAAACCCCTACGGGTTTTCTTAAGAATATCCATAGGAATCATAAGAGTTAAAAAAAAAATATGACGTTTTGAATTCAAAAATCTTGAAAAAATGCTATTTAAAATATGTTTAAAAATGAAATTAAAAATCTACTAAATCCTTACGAATTAAGCTGATAATTGGTATTTGGCATTTATAACAAAAATATTCAACTAAGTATCGGGGCCACTGAATAATCATAAAATGATGCCCTTTGGCTGTAATGACCGATATTTTGTAGAAGAAATATTATTTGAATTGAGATTATGAATATTAAATGCACTTTAAATACAAAAAGTGCAATGAAAACTGATTTTTTTATTTATTTTAGACACAATAATCTTAAAAACTAAACTCGTGACTACATGTTGAAATTAATTATGAATAATCTCAAGAAAGTTTATTATAATTTAAAAAAAATATTGATGAACTTTGATCTAGAATAAGATTTATTAAAAACCAAGAGAACTAAGTAAACATCTTAAGAACTTTAATAAAGATCATTAGAATCTTAAAGTTTCTACAAATTCTCATAAGATTTATTAAGGCTCTAAGAATCTCAGTTAAAATCGTAAAAATGCGAATGGAGTGATTTAGCATTCCAATTAACCTGAATTAACAAACTACAAATTCCAATTTTATTATTAAAATTCCATTTAATAAATGTCCAAGAATCTAAGTATATAAATGAAAATTCCTAAAACCTAATTACGCTTTAATAAAATCGTAAAATTCTTATACTATAGTTCTAAAAATATCAATAAAATAATAGAATTTCAATAAAATTTCAAGAATTCCAGTAAAAATCTTAAGCATATTCATAATGTTCGTTAAAATTTTGTAATTTTTTAGAGATTCTAACATTTAAATTTTATGTAAAGTTCATTCTTTAAATTATAGAATTGTAATAAGATTTATCAAAATTGAAATAATTCCAGTAAAAATTCATTAAAATATTATAGTTGCTTTAAATTCCAACAAGATTCATTCAAATCCCTTGAATCTGAACGAAAATTCTAAAAATACTAATCAAAATGTCAATGAGCTTTATTATAGAATTTCGACAAATTCCAATACAATATCTGCTAATTACAATTCTAAGAATACACATGAAATTTTAGAATTAAAAATTCGTTAAAATTTTAAAAATCCCAATAAAAAAAATCTTAAAAATAATAATAAAGTTACTTAAAATTTTAGAATTTTTATAAATTCTAACATAGTTAAATTATAGAGGTTCTAGAAATTCCAATACGATACATTAAAATTCCAAGAATACCGATAAAATTATAGAATTCCAATATAACTCTAAAAATCGTAATTTAAAGAAAAATAAACTTATTAAAATTTTAGATTTTTTTATTTATTTTATCAAGGTTCATTTTAGTTTCGATAATACTAAAGAAGTTCACTAAAATTAAAAAAAAAATTATGAAAATATGCCGATAAAAAATGGATAGCTCAAAATATAAGGGAGCAAATGCACGAAAGGGATCGATTATATAAAAGGGCTGCTATAGAAAATAACGACAACATTTGGAATAAATATATAGAGCTATAAGAAATAACACAGTAAGCAAGATAAGAGTATAAAAGGATAGATTTTTTGCGAATACCATAGATCTAAATAAAAATAATCAAAAAGAACTCTGGAAAAATCTGAAGACGCTTTTGCCAGGAAAAAACCAAAACATGCCTAATGAAATAAAGTTTAAAAATGAAATCATTACACAGGAGGATGATATTGCACATAGATTTAATAATTATTTCGTGAATAGTATTGATCTTATTCTTGCAGATATTCCACCAGCAGCAAATGGTCAAACATATTTCATTGAACCACCTTCAGTCCAGAAAACCTTGACACAATTTAATAAAGTTTCGATGACTAAAATGAAGGAAATACTTAAAAATCTAAAAAACGTTGGTGGTGGGGAGAGTGGCATCTCTAAGCAGGTTCTTTGCGATGTTGCTTATGTTGTGGGTGATCGTCTTTTGGATAACATCAATACATCCTTACGTACTGGGGTTTTTCCGCAAGCCTGGAAACTTTCTACTGTTGTTCCTGTTCCAAAAATGCAAAACACTAAATTGTGTAATGAATTTCGGCCAATTAACACCGTACCTATTTATGAGAAGCTCCTTGAAGTATGTGTTAAGGAACAGCTACTCGAACATTGTAATATAAATAAAATAGTTGTGCCTAACCAATCGGGGTTCCGTGAGAATCATTCATGTGAGTCTGTTATTATTAATATAGTTGATAATTTTCTCAGGGCCCTTGACTCCGATAATCTAGTACTTGCTGTGTTTTTGGATTTTAAGAGAGCGTTTGAAACCGTGAGTAGAGAAATGTTAATTGGGAAATTAGAACGGTTAGGCCTTAAACATAATGTATTGAAGTGGTTTCAATCTTATCTAACTGGTAGAGTTCAGCGAGTCATATACAATAATAGTTCATCTGAAAGTGTTAATGTAAAGCATGGTGTGCCACAGGGAACGGTCTTGGGCCCCTTGCTATTTTTATTGTATGTCAACGATATGGTGGAGGTAGTGCGGGGGTGTAATGTGGTGTTGTTTGCGGACGATACAATGTTATATGTGGTGGATAAAGACATTCATCAACTGCAACAGGTCATGAACGTTGAACTCAATAACTTATTCATCTGGCTTTGTAGAAATAAACTAAGTTTAAATGCAAGTAAATCCAAGTTTTGTATATTTGGCAAGAAATCTAGATTAAGTTCTATAGACATGGGCAATATACAGATTTCTGTGAATGGGGAAAGTATTTTGTATGCCAAAGAAATCAAATATTTGGGAACAATGTTCGATGCCAATCTGAATTTCCATGCTCATGCAGATTATGTAATGAGAAAATTTTCAAAAAAAGTTGGATTTATCACAAGAATTGGAACAAAATTTGTCAATATACATCAAATTAAAACTTTACAACGCCATTGCTCTTCCTCATTTACAGTTCTGTTCAACATTATTGTTTAACTTGCCACAGTATAGAATTGACCAACTAGAAAGAATTCAAAATAGGGCTATGAGACTGATTCTAAATTGTAATCGTTACACGCCTGTTGTCTCTATATTGGGTGTCCTAGATATGTTGTCTGTACATCAAAGAATTTTGTATAACGTTTATTTGTTTATTTTTAAATTAAAACATCAGGTGCTCCCCGATTATATTTGTAATAAATTAAGAGTTTTTGGAGATATACATAACTGTAATACGAGAAATCGTATAGACTTCATACTAGTGGACAGATGTAACACAACCCAAATTCATAATTCAGTTCTATACAAAGGTTTAATTCTATTTAACAACTTGCCTGCTAACATCAAAAATTGTATTACTTTGAATCAATTCAGAGGCTTCTTGGGAAAAATTTATTATGAATAAGTAAAATTGTGTTTGTTATTTTAGTATGTTATTTTAATTATGTAGTTTATTAAGTTTTACTATAGTATGCATTGTTTCCGCTCCATTCATCATCTTGATTGTGGGTTTGTTTATCTGTTGACTGGGTATTTTTGGGCCAACCGGGATACTGGTTACAGCTTCTCGGAACTACCAAAGCATTTCTAAGTGTTACACGGGAGGACCAATGTCTCTGGTCAGCAAGGTCAACCAAGTTCCAAATGTGTGTCATCGGCTGCTTGCAACCGAACCGACTCGATCAACCTGAGTCGACATTATTTTTATTATTATAAGGCAAACAACAATTAACTGTGCTTTTAATAAGTGGGGCAAGGAAATAATGTTTAGGTTAAGACTAGTTTAATTTATGGTCTACCTCTGGCAGGATATTTCTAGAACCGGGATGTTGTTTCTGGATTACCGAGACCATCCATGGACAAACCGGAGTGTCCTGATACAGTTATGGCCAACTTTTACTTTATGTTTCATTTATGTTTTTATTGAATGTAGCTTTTGCTAAATAAAGATATTATTTATTTAAAATTATAACATTTTTAGAAATAACAAAATGTTTTTGAAAATTCTAAGAATCTTAGTAAAAATCCTAAAAATACCAATAAAGTTCATAAATATTTCAAAAAACCCCCTGGGATTCAAAGAAATTTTAAATTCCTTCCAAATAAAAAAATTATTAAAGTTCATTAAAATCTTTTCATTTCTACAAATTCCAATAAGACTCATTAAAATACCTTTAATCTTAATTAAAACCCTAAGAATACCATGAAAATTTTAAAAAATATCAATAAGATCTAATAAATTTAGAGATTCTTAATAAAATTTATTATAATTTTACGAATTGTAGTAAAAACCCTAAGAATATTAATCAAGGTCCAGAATCCAATAAACCTCAATGAGCTTCTGTCGTAGAACTTTAAAAATAATCAACTCATTAAAATGGTATAATTTCTACGAAATCCAACAAGGGTACTTTAAATTCCATGAGTCTAGTAAAAATCTTAAGAATACAGCAAAGCTGAATAAATTAAAATAAAAGCTTCAGTAAAATTATAAAATCATTACAAATTTCAAAAATTCTTTTTTCAATTTCAGAAATTCGAGTAAAAACCAATCAATTATGCAAATTTCAACTAGATTTATTAAAATTTCATGAACCCTAATAAAAATCCTAAGAATCCTAATGAAGTTAAAAATTCAATAATTTCTACAAATCTTAATAAGGTTTATTTAAATTCCATGAAAACCAATGAAAACTCTAAGAACATCAATTGAAATTCTAAAAAACTTTAACAGGTTTCATTAAATTTCTGAATTTCTATAACTTTTATTACATGCGATACAATAGAATAGCAATAAAAATATAGAATTTCAATAAAAGTCATAAAAATTTCAAAAACCCATCTAAAAATCCTAAGAATATCAACAAAGTGTAATAAAATTTTTAAATTTCTGGCAAATTCATTACTATTATAAGGATCCTAAGTGACATTCTTAATAAAAATTTAACCTCTTTTAATTAATTATTTAAAATAAAAAAATTCTGGGTTATAACTAACTTTTAGAATTCTTCAAATTCAAATCCACAAGATTAACGAATAGAATTCAAATAAAGTTGATGGCTATTTCAGCATTTTTAAGCACCAATTAAAAATGATCATAAATATCATTAAAATAATTAATGAGAAAAGATAATTAGGAATTTTATAAAAAATAAAACCTACTTCGGATGAATGTTGATATATGTTTTATTCTTAAAATAACCTAAGGACATTGCACAAGACAACAGTAAAATATTATACGGAAATACAATATTTAATTTAAATATGTATACTGTTAGTAGTTTTATTTAAGTAATTTTTATTCATATTAAGTGCCCACGCGAAAAGCCTTTAATTATATAAAAATAATTATTTTTTTAATTAGGACAATGCATCATTTAAACTTTAAAATTACGCACCTTTTATGAATAAAACCTTAATATCTATATCTAAATGTACAGCCCTTTATTTTAGATTGTGGCACAAATAAATTAGTTCAATTTTTAGCACAAAGATGGGTACCTCAAGTTTGAGCGTACATTCAATAAAATATACTTAAACTAGTACATTTTTTTGAAAAATTAAAAACAGGTTACGGCGTTAAAGTAGCACCTCCAATAAATCCTTGCTTTATTTTGTCCATTTGTTATGGAAGATTGGTGGCCACGACGTTGCAAATCCATCTAGAAAAATAATTATTTCACATTTTAACCAACCTTACAAAGTGCTTTAAAGTTTTTAATTACATGACAAGAAACTTCAACTTAAAAGGCATGTCAATTCATTCATTTTTAATAACATTTTATAACAAAAGGGTCAAAAATGACTTCTACTTTAAAGGGTAAAAAGTAATTTTTGCCGGGGATATAAGTTAAAATGAGGAAAATTTATTAAGCGACTTAAATATATGGAGCGTCTCTTTTTAAAAATTTTTACTTACGCTTCGTACATCTTCAGGGATGCTATTTCCATAAGCTCCTGGTGGTTTTCCATTTCTGCCCCTATCGTCTTCCTCTAGGGCGTCCTTTAACGCCACCATCAATCGGTTTACCAGCATAGCAGTTCGTTTCTTAGGCACGATAGTCTAAAAAGAGAAAAACATTATTTTTTTTATGATATTTTGCATATCAATGTTCATAGGAAAAAGCAGGGATGACGTACTACGGGCTAGCCTCCTACATCGACACCAATATGGCTACCAAATAGGTAAATCTTGTAAATTAGTGATCTCGACCCTCTACGTTATAGAAGGTCGGGCAATCTTTAAACAACAAATAAATCGCCCTAAGGGTCTTCTTAAGCGGATCTTAAGAGATTACTAGCCAGTCGCTGGCGAGTAAAATTTAAAGCGAGTGAGCGAGTTAGAACACGCTCAGCGAGCGCAAACTACACAGGGCTAGTTAAATCGCTTTACTCGCAAGGTATTGCATTTTTGGAAGTTGTTTGTTTCGTATTTTTCGTTCGAAAATTGAAAACGTCTGTTAAATGGAATAGTATTAAAATATAGTAATAGAATCAAATTATAGAGTTTTTTAAAATTTATGAACAATTTCTAGTATTATAAAATATTAAACACAAAGATTATCTAAATATTAAACTGAAAGACGTAATATTTAAGAACATGTGTGAACAATTAGATGATAAAGGGCTTCTAAAAGGAATGGATGAAAAACAATTGAAAAACAAAATTAAAAATTTGAAAGATGTGTTTCGTCAAGAACTGACCAAAATAGAACGAAGCAAAAAAGTGGCTGTGGAAAAGAAGACATTTACACCCCAAAGTTAACATGGTTTGAGGCTGCCCATATTTTCGCAGAAGTTTTTTTCAACAAGGCATAGTAATTCAAACTTGGTGAGTAGATTTTAGAGCAGGATATTTTTTATTTTTACATAAGTAAATTGTGCATAACAAATAAAGTTTAATTTTCTTATACGTTTTGGGCAAAATTACGTTGGAAAATAATACATTGTATTTACTTAAAAATTTCAAAAATATTATTCGAGTTAATTCCAATCCCACTTTTTTCTATTGCCACGGTAAAGGATTTTCTTCCATAAAATACTTGGAGTACGTGCGTCTTACTTCCTCTGCGGATTTTTTGTAATTATTACGTCCCAAATGACTAACCGATGACAGATTATCCACGTGGTTTCTCCATTGCCCAAAAGTAATATTTCCCGTGTTCAGATCCTTTCTATCCACAGCATTTTCAGGAAAATAAGTATCGGGGCTGCTTTTTCTCAGCCAGTTGTGGAGACTACATGCTGCCAAAATAACATCGTCAATTGTTGCTTCTTTTAATTGAATTGGTCTTGAAAATATTCTGAAGCGCCACACACGAATACCAAATGCATTTTCTGATACTCGTCTTGCTCGAGAGAGTCGGTAGTTGAATATCCTTTCAGTATTATTAAGCTGTGACTTACTGTACGGCTTCATTAAGTTGGTTCTTAATGGAAAGGCATCGTCCCCCACAATGACCGAATTTCCAGACATATTAAGAGTGTTATTTTTGATAGCGATGTATAAAGTACTCTGTCTAAATATTGCACTGTCACTAGCTCGGCCGTTTGCTCCAATATCAATGTAAGTAAAGCAATAATCTGCGTCCACCATTGCAAATAACATTATACTATAGGTTTTTTTGTAATTAAAGTACACTGACCCAGACCTGGAAGGTTTTTTAATCAGAACGTGCTTGCCATCAATCGCTCCACAACATCTTGGGAAATTTCAACGAAGAAGAAAATTGCTTTGTATTTTTTTCTATTCATTGCTTGTTGTAGACATCTGGAAGAAAAATATTATATATTTTAGAAAAATTGTTACTTCTTAAATCAAGCAAAAGATAAACACATTTTTTATAGATTTTTTCTAATTTTTTTCAGACTCCCAGCACACAGAATATATCTGAGGAAGTCTCAAACACCGTCTATAGATTACAACAAGTCAGACCACTCGAGCGGCCCTGAAATCGATTGCCCCACCCCCCGTTCCTCACCTCGCCATGCATCGGCTGGGTAGAACCCAGGTTTAGTTTTCGCAAGTACGTTAACTTGTCTGCATCCGTTTCGCGAGAGAGTTTTTGCTTGTAGCGTTTTAGACAATAATTTGGTTACATACTACTTGTATAAATATAATTACCCAATAATAAAGTAGTATGTATTTCATCCCTATATGTTAAATATTTTGTTCTGTATTTTGTGTTTTACATAAAAGCATTACAATATTTTTTTTACCCTCTTTTTTACCCTTTGTTTTACCCTTTTCCTATTTTAATAGTTTATTACTTATTTTCTCCCCCTAATGTTACTGGAATAGTTTCAGCCCATTTTACAACCTATTATCCCAAACCAACACATCCCACTTCTTTTTGTCGGCCACCAATGTCGGCGTTTAAGACCCGGTAAATTTTGATATTTTAACATATTTTATATATATTTACTATATCCACAAATGAATACAAAGTATATAATTTACAAAACTATTGTACTGTACATACCGTATTAAAATTATTTTATATTTTTTAGTGTGTTTTTTAACTGTTTATTTATTTTAACTTTAGATTTATTTTTTGATAAGACTCCTAAAAATGTAGCAAATTTAAACAATTCAACAAGTAAGGTTTTTTTCAAATTCACTTTTTATATATTATATTTGACTTAAAAGGCAGCCATTTTGAATCCGCCATATTAAACGCTTCCTATTTATTTAAAAGTTCAAATTCATTGAACTGATCAAAACTTCTAGATACACCAATTTTAGAAAAGGGAAACTCAAAAACATTTTAAAAACTGTCCTTGTTATCGAAAGCCAAGCACCTACAAAATTTGAAAACAATCTGACAAGTAGAAGTTATAGTTTAAATAGAATTCTTAGATTTGTTATATACATACATGCAAACATTGCTACATAAAGGCAAAGAAGTGAAGCTAATATAAAAAATGTGTAAAAACGTTAATAATTAAGAAACACTGTCATATAAACACATTCTATTCCAGTCCTATAAAAAAAGTTCTTATTTTATGACTTAAAATACTTCTTATGAATACTCCTCGTATAAAAATATTCAGCGCGCCTCAGAATTTGCTTTCATCGATATTTACGATAAACCCTGGTAAACGCTCGTACGCAGCAAACAGCGGGATTCAAGGTCAATTTTGCTTTAACACGGGCGGTATAGGAAGTGGTCTGACTTGTTGTAATCTATAGACGGTGTCTCAAACTCTCAAATTGAACAGCCAGATGACGAAGAACCCGATACACCGCCCAAGGAACAAAATGTAAAACTCTCACAGGTGATGGGACCTCCTAAACCTAAAAAAAAGCTGAAAAAAGAAGCAGATCCGGAAATCACTGATGCAGTCGGTCAGTTAAATAGAATTGCTGAAAATGTATTACAGGTAAAACTGTACGACGAATTTGGGAAGTATGTAGCTGCAGAGCTACGTCAATTGCCGCAACGTCAAGCTATTTTATTACAGCAAGAAATCCAGAATTCTATTACACGTATAAAGCTAATCTGTTTAGAAAACAATAACCAAATAAATACTTACTACGGAGAACCCCTTCAACTGCAAATTTCTCTATCGTTATCTTCCCCCAGTGATCCCAGCCCTGCCTCAACCACATATGAAATACATACCCAAACCCAAAATAACGAAGATAACGGATATGGTCACAATGTTCTTCATCAAGCACTTATAAATACATGTTCAGCACAATTTTAGTTCTTAATAAATAAATAATATTTTTTATAAATAAGTATTTTGTTTCATAAACAGTGTGTGAAAAATAAATTGATTATAAGTTATGCCTACCTTTATATATGGCTTTAGAATCTGATAAATTGCTGCAAGTACTTCTGGTACAAACAGTGACATTGTACATTCAGGCACTCGGAATAAATATTCTAGTGATTTAAACAAATCACCAGATGTCAAAAAGCGCAGGGTTATTTCTAGTTTTGTAGCAGTTGGTATCGCCATCCTCATTTTTGTATTTTTTTTTGCGAATTATTTCGTGAACCATTTGTAAAAAATTATTAAACTGTCCTTGCATTGTAATGTAATCGTAATCGCATCGTAAACTGCATTGTTCATTCTCAAAACATTTCTGTACGCCACAGGATCTTCATCCTTTAATTGTTGTAATAAAATATTAGAAGCCCCATATGTGTCTCGTTTTGAAATCCAATTCCACACCCGTCTTGCTTTTCTTTTTTTTTCTGGTTTAACTTTTCTTAAAGTTTTTTCCGAATTAAAAGACTCACAACAACAATTCCTGCACGCACTATATCCGCCATTTTATCTAACTAGTACTAGTCCTATTTTAAATTACACATAGTGTTTTCACTCGCCAGAGCGAGAAATCGCGAGCGAGTAGCGAGAAAAGTAGGCCGGTGTTCAACTTTACTCGCTGGGAAAAAGCGAGCCACGATTACATTTGGCGACTTTTATAGCAGCAAGTAAATTCGGCGGCGACTGGCTAGTAATCTCGCCCTATGTAATAGATGCTTTAGACATTGAAAGAGCATTTGTCAACAAGTCAAATAAATCAATCAACCATGCTATATCTGCACGAGGTATACATCCTATAATAGGCGGTTGGAACAACCAAATGCTAAAATATAAGAAGTGAAAACAGCCAGTCTCAAAAGCACCATGAACTCACTGCAGGGAGGGAGTGCTCTCACCGCTGCTATAGAACCTTATATCGGACAACCTGGCACGGTTGTCTCTTCTATAGGATACGCAGGCGACATCGTTAAATTAGGACGAAAGAGCAACCAGGTTCATATATTTGAAACAAATTTAAGGAACTCTGAACGGTGTCAAGCACTGGTACGAGGAAGAACAGCGCGCAAAAACCACCCTGTTTTTTCTCAAGAAAAAGAAAGAACCTGGTGTAAGAGACTTAGTGATCTTTGGTGGATACGTGCGACTCGAATATGAGGTCAAATATCTAGGGGCGACTTTGGATGAAAAACTTGGTCAAAAAAGTTATGGAGAAGAGATTTGATAATAGTGAAGTGCAACAACATTATAAAATCTCTTTAGGAAAACAATATCACTATTAACTAATTTTGACTGATCCAATGATTTTATTAAGCTATTCATGGCAATTGCGTCTGTGGAGGACTGCTCATGTCTGCAGATTAACTTTGATAATGTTATAGACTGGTCTGGTACAAATGCACTCTTCTTCTAAAACAAAAAATATTCCACAATATCTCTAACCCTTAATAATATTGTAGAATATTTTTACTATATTAATGGTACTTATGTCAATATGGTAAATGAGCTACAGAAAACAATGGTCTTAATTGTCAGATCTACTAATATTTTTAATGTGAAGTGTTGTCTGAAGTTTTTTGACGGCCTGATATTACTAAAGTTGGAATATGCTAGTATCAATTAGGTTTGGAGTAAATCCCTTAAGGGCGTACAGAGAAAGTTTCTTAAGTATATGTTTTTTTAAAAGCTTGGAAATTACCCAAGGCTGTATGTCTATGGCCAGTATTTACTTTTACGGACATTTTTATTGATTAACTTTGGAAAATTGGCCCATCGCAACTACATATCTTTAAAATTTTAATCAACAAAATTGATTCCCCTGAAATTCTATTAATAGATTTAAATTAATACGTACTAATACTAAAACTAACCCATTTACAAAACGTACAATCATTTTAATATTTATGCATATGATTTGGATTTAGACCTTTTAAATTTAAATAAAATTACCAAAATTATTGGCGATAAACTTGATGCTTCTCATATTCAGGTCTGTACCTTTTCATTTTAAGTCATCACTTATTGTTAGCAAAAGAAGATAACTTAATGTTATTTTTTTTTCTGTAGTGTTAGATTTAGTTATGGTTTTTCTTGCATTTGAATGAACATATTTTGGTACGTACAGCTATATAAAATACCATAAGTAAAATATAAACACGAATAAATAATAAATATATATGGATCTCAAAAGCTTTAAACGCTTTCAAAGGCAAAACACTTGAAGTATGGTTGGTTGCATAATATCAGGGGCTTTTCGCTCGCTGCCCATTTTGAATAAAGGCGCGGATCCGAACCCCGAGTATTGAGCCGAGCTCGCCCGAGAGCCACTAGACTTTAATGAATGGTATCCTATCACGAACTTATAAATATGACTGCCAATCATAGAGTAATTAAAAGTATTCATTTCTCTATGCTGCCAATTCAATGAAAAGTAAATGACCACTACAAGGGGGCCGCCATTTTGCGTGATTGTGTCCTTTCGATGTTGGTCACTCTTGACAAATTTAAGTTGTGGCAACTGTAGGTAAACAAAATAATTAAAGTTTTTGAGAGGTTCTGTTTACAAAATAGAAAGTTACATATAGATAAGAATTTAAGATAGTTGCGTTAGATGTGTGATTTTTCTGGTACTTCTTTAAGAATTTCGTTAAAATTTATGAAAAAAAGTAATCCTCACCTAAAATGAGACAAAGTTTCAATCAACTTGGAATAGATGCATGCACTTTAAAATATTTGTTTTATTATTTTGATAATCTTGAATCTTATAAATCCTAATACCATGAAAATGATGATATTCATTTAAATTTTTGCTTGCATTTACTTAACAAATTCAGTTAAAAACATTTTTATTTTCTCTCTATTTTTACTATTACGAGTTTTACTTTCCTTTCATGTACAGTGTTTCCACATTAGTAGGTACAACCATCTATAAAAATCAAAATATAGATGATTTTATGAGGGTTTGTAATTAGCAAGCGTTTATATAGTAAAAATATATTATTCTGTCAACAACTCTATATATTATTCTATCATAAACAACACAGACAAGACAGACAATTCACAATAATTCGGTTTTGAGAAACTAAACCAAATACCTTTAAATAAAGATGGTGATACATTATACACGTATTAAATAAGGAGAAAGATACATCGCCTGTTCCAGACCATATACCCAAACGTCGTTTACAAATCGCCAAAAACTAGGCAATACTCACACGTCAAATGTCAACGTCGTCAACTTTATTACCGTTATTTAATATATCTATGGTCTCAAATCAATACCTCGTAAGTCCAAAATTTGCCATTTTTAGATTTCAATTTTTTTTGGTTCAATAAAACTAGGGGCGCCATCTGTTAGACGATAGTCAACCTACAAAAATACGTTACCGGGAAAACGGCGCTAAAACAATACCACGTAAATCATAATCATTAAAAATCGATTCAATAGCTCGTAAGTCAGCAGTTTAGCATTAGAGGTCTTGTTCAGAAATGTTTTAGTACATTCTAAAGCGGATAAAGATTGTTAACTGTTAAAAAAGTTAGTGTTGTATGGCGTTATAATAAATGTGAGTAAATATTAATAATTAAATTTACATTAATATATATTATCTATGTATAAAAGACTATTTTTTTACTCAGTTGACTTACGCGGTATTGAAATTATGCACTGGATGTGATTTTCGTGGTATTGTTTTTTAATTAACTTTAAATTTACGGCTTGTTGCAGGTAATTAGAGAAATAAATAATAATAAATAATATTATGAGAAAACGCGTGTTTAGTATAAAAACTTTAATAAATATTAAAAGTATTGAGCATACTGAGGTTACATTTAAGCAGTTCTTCTCGTAAAAAAGTCAACACTAAAGATAAAACTAAAAGTATTTTGCCTGATATTTGCCAAAGTTTATTCACTTAAATAGGCTTTTTTTGATTTCTACTTTTTTATTTTAGTAGACTACAATGAGTTCAAGATCAAAAAGATTGGTTGAAATGTGCCAAAGTAATGAAAATAGACCAAATAAAATGGCCAAAGAAGATAGAGAAATCAAAGTACCTGATAGTCTACCAGTCATCGAAAATCAAGTTGGTTTTAATATAATGGATTTGCCAATAGATATTATTACTGATGTTGAGGTCAATGACAGTTTTTTAGAAAAAATGGTTCCTGGTTCTGTAGATGACGAAGTTGAACGCGCTGTGCTTAATTTGCAAGAGACTTTAGAGTCTACCGCTAGTGACACTCAGCCTAATTGTTATGATCTTGGTCTTGAAAAGGGCCTTTATTTAACACCGACATTTTCTAATTGTGTCCGCCAGGATTTACCTATGAATGAAGAGCAGCTATCACCAAGAATTAGAGACACTGAGTCAGATATCCACACTGTTATCTCGGAAAATGAAGACGACAAGGCAAACCAGGACAGCGATTTTCATCCTAGTGAAGACAAGTTAGAATCAGAGTTAGACTCATCCGAATCTCTGAATGAGCAACTTCAACAACAAACCAAAACGAAACGTGAGTTTCGTTTTGGTTTGGTTTGCGGATGAAGGGACAAGCCTACCTAGGATACAGAAGACCACCAAATCAGTCAAAAACATTTCAGGATATTCAAAGGGGAGAAAGAAAAATGGGTATATCATGTAAGTCAAACTTTTGTAGGAAGTCAAATAAGAGAAAGTGCAATGAACTTGATGACTTAAAACGTGAAGAAATTTTTAAAAAGATTTGGCATGATTTAACGTGGAGTCAGAGAAAAACTTTTGTTTGCAATTTAGTAAATAAAGTATCACCACAACAGAGAAAATCAGAAGGAGAAATTTTTCGAAAAACAGGAACCCTTAAATATACCCTGAAAGTAGACAGTACCGTTTATCCTGTATGCAAAAAGATGTTCCTTGCTACCCTAGGATTAGGAGAATGGCAAGTTCGCTTTTGGGTCGATCGAAGTAAACATGGGATAAACGATAAAAAAAAACGAAAGACCAAAAGTTGAAGGCATTTTGTCAGAACGGGCCCCAAATAAATTTATGAAGACCTTTTTAGAAAATCTTAACAAGTTACCTTCGCACTATTGTCGAAAAGACACAAACAAGCTTTATTTGGAGCAGACTTTTTTCAGCATTGTTGATCTTTATAAGGCATACAAAGAAAGTTGCAGGGAAAATAGTGAAGTATGATGAGTCAAAATTCTTTAATAAAAATGTTAAAAAAATGAATATTTGTCTCTATCAGCCCAAAAAAGACAAGTGTGACATTTGCTGTCAGTACGAAGAAACAAATTTATCACCGGAAGAATGGAGAAGACATCAAGAAGAAAAAGATAGAGCAAGAGAAGAAAAGATAAAAGATAAGGAACAAGGTGTTTTAGGTGCCCAACATGTGCTTACAATGGATCTTCAGGCCGTAAAAGTTTGTCCTTCATTGATGGCTAGTTCCTTATATTTTAGAACTAAATTATGTATTCATAATTTTACAGTCTATAATATAGTTACTAAGCACTGCACTTGTTATTGGTTTGACGAGACGCAAGCAGACCTTCAAGCCTCAACATTTGTATCGTTTGTCATAGACTACTTCAAAAGATTCCTTAATGATGGTAAACCCATAGTCATTTATTCGGATGGGTGTACCTACCAAAACCGGAACAACATAATATCAAACGCTCTTTTACATCTCTCACAAGAGCTCAATATTACCATCGAACAAAAGTTTTTGGTTAAAGGTCACACTCAAATGGAGTGTGACAGTGTTCACGCAAACATTGAGAGAAAAATAAAAAACCGGAAATTTTTTTTACCCAGTGACTACGTCCGAGCGTGCGAAGAAAGCAGAACGTGTGGTGAAAAATATGAGGCAAAATTGGTAACATGATTTTTTTAAGAATTTTAATAAAAATCAGATTTATCCTTCAATTAGACCAGGAAGGAAACCTGGAGACCTCACTGTTATGAACTTAAGGGCTTTGAAATACAAAGATCAAAAAATTTATTTTAAAATAAATTTTGATAATATAGAATATCAAGAGCTACCTCAACGAACAAAACCGCATCTTAATAACAGTGAATACCAACAACTTCATACTCAAAGGATTAAGATTGCCAAAACCAAATTTGATCACCTTCAGCAGTTAAAACCAGTGATACCTGAAGATTGTTGGTTATTCTATGACAATTTACCTTTTCAATAACTCCTTTTCTCTTTTTAATTTCTCTGTTTTTAGAACTCATTTCTTTGTAGAAAGCACATTGGTTTTTTTTAGTTTGGGTTTGTGTTTCTAAAATATTTGATTTATTTTTTTTTAATTAAAATTTAAGTTTTTTTTGTGTTTTGGAAACTATTCATTTATAAAAACTAATGGTTTTTAGGTTTCTTATTTAATTATGATTTTTTCGATGTTAATGTGAAATAATATGATTGGATACCTCTACTCACTTTTCAATGTAATAAAATAAATTAATAAAGTGCAATAACACGTAAGTGTTATTTTTTGTGTTCCAATAGCACGTAAGTTTGGTTTTACAAAGAAAAGATGTGTTTTTTAAAAATTCGTTTTTTATAACTATTTCCTATTATATTCTTACACTTATATGTAAATTAAACAACGATTGTACGTTAAACAAAAGAAAAAAATACTTTTTTTTGATTTCTCAAAATGTATCATTTTGGACTTACGAGGTATTGATTTGAGACCATCGATATTTTTTTGTTCGCAACACTAAAAATTTTCAGAATGACCAACATCAAAAGGGCACAACCACTATAAAAATAGTGGCCACCATGCAGTGGTCATTTTTGGGTATCGTGGCCAAATGCATTAGCAGTCCAGGTAGATTTATTAAGTTCGTGTATCCTATATACGCATCATCAGTATGGCAACATACGGAAGAAAGGAGGACCGTTATTCAAATATTCAAAAAAATACAAAACAGCATGTCTGGGTAGAACATGAAAACTTAAGAGGGCTAGTACAAGCTAAATTAATATCAGGTGCAAGAAGGCTACTGTCAAATAGCATATTGATCGTAACAAAAGTTGGACACAATTCGACAAGATAGGACTTAAGCGAATGGCACTAAAAACTGACAAAACCAAGGTCAGCCAGACAAATTATTTTAAATTACGCAAACAAAGAGACTAATGGGCATAGAAGTTACCGGGTTTAGACAAGGCAGCTGCTTAGTATGGTACACTACGGCCATACGTTTAAAGATAGCAGTGGGCGTACTAGAAGATATACAGAATCACAGAATATAGGCAACCATAGCACTCCAAAAAGGGTAATCCAAATTACAATAAAGAAAGCCATCAACAGGGTCATTGGCTCAGAACCAAGGTGCCCTATTAGCGATAAAACCTGATAAAGAGATATCAGAGACTCGTTGAAACTTGAGCATAAAAACTACTGGAAACAACTATAATAATTTGTTTTATTTAAAGAAAATACAAATTTTGAAGATAACGCTAATAAAATAGTACAAAAAAATAAGCAAAAGATCATAATACAGAAAACATAAGCTATAAATACTCATAAAAACATACTATAACATACATATACAACATACTATAACTCTTTCAATAATAAAATAAAAAATTTTGTACGTGGTCGCAATATAAAGTCATAATTTAAAAAATCTAAATGACCATATATTAAGAACGAAAAACTGAATTATCTGCAACATTTGCCTTGGACAGGTTAAGATACAGCCCTAAAATCTTAAATAGAGTCGAGAATGCATTATCCCTAAGCTTATGAATGTTTTCTAATGATACCATAAAAAGCCACATTTCAGAAAATAATTTCTGGTTATAATGTGTTTCGTCATCACATGTTTGTAGTAATTATAATTATTAACTTTAATTTTCTCTTAATCAATACTTAGTGATACTTTAACTTTAATTTAATTCTTTACTTGTATTTAATATTTATGCATTCAAAAATACGCGTTTTGCTAATAACTTATTTAACTTTACATAATTTGCCTTACATCTTTTCCTTTTCCCACCTTTTGTATATTCCTGAACTATACACATCTTTCCTTATATTGAATACGAATGTGAAAAGAGTGGGAGAAAAGGAGAAGGTTGTGCTAAGCTGTGAATTGAGTAGCAGCAATTCTGGCATTGACCGAAAACCGATTTGATCGATAAGTGTCGACACTGTTTTACGCGCGTATTTTTCGGTACGTGACCTACCACACCCATCCCCAAAATATCAAGGGTAAGTTACTTTCTATTTACGTTTACGAATCAGCAGGTGAGAGGTTTAGATTACCGGTTAAATTCGAATATTGAGTATAACTTAATTCCCTCGGGATATACATATTTCGAAGGAGTTGACCCATTTTATTGGTCCTTCAAGCCTGGATAGGTTTTTTTTCTTTTCTTACAGAATAAGACCGGAAATCTAACAGCCTTATCTGCTGATTTACTACATTTTTGAATGCATTTAACGACTCTTTTACTATTTCTATTTTTTTACATTAGCCTGAGCTTATATTTTGTGGGATAATTTAATTATTAATTATTTACTACGTTTATCTATAGACAAATATATACATACATTTACATACTCTACTACATTATTTAAAATATAATAATTGCAATGGTCTTTTAATCTTATTACTACTCTTGATCCTGTGTGCTATTACATATATATATATATAATATATTTTTTTGTCGATACTTATTTTTACGTACTTATGTACCTGCATACTTTTACAATACTATTAAATTTATTATAATTTTCTTTAAAAGATTTAAATACAAGCCAGATTCCAAGCACACTTGACCTTGGATTAATTTTTACGATTTGCAGCAAATTTGTGCGTTAAATTAAGCGGTATTTAGCCTGTTTACTTCAAATATTTTATCTTTTTATGAAATATCGAATACCACAAAAAAAAAAGGTATTGGTCGCGTGTTTGAAATATACAGGGGACTTTTCAAAGGATTCACGGAGAGGTTGCATAGTTAATATAGTTTTTATTTTCAAGTCTTTATTTATTTATTACTGTTTTCTTGGAATTTATTATGCCACCTAACGCCGATAAAGTTTTAAAAGCAAAAGCTTTGCGGCAAACGGCCATAAGTCAGCTTTCTTTAATTATAGAAGCTGCCCAAGCAGCAAAAAATGATGTGGCAGAGTTAAATTCCTTTAAAGTTAGATATAGATCTTTGCCCAAAATTAAAAAGGATTATGAAAAACACAACAATGCTCTTTTAGCCTTACATGCTTCTACTCCTGATCAATTATTACTCGAAGAAAAGGTTTCTCTTGATTTTATGAAAAGATGTCATGAAATAGACACCATTTTTTATGAACTGTTTGAATTGCCTTTGGAACAAAATGGTATTTTAGATACATCCCTTCATCCTATATTCACTGCGCACGATCACTACACTCATCATGATTACGATAATTTACCTAAATTGGCTATTCCTATGTTTGATGGCGACATTACTACTTTTCCTACTTTTCAACAAAGTTTCAATGTTATGGTTCACTCTAAAAAGCAATTAAGTAACATTTCCAAATTTAATTACCTGCTTGGCGCATTGAAGGGTCCTCCACGGGAGTTGATAGCAGATATTTTAATTACAAATGAAAATTATCCAATAGCCTATAATACTATTATCGAAAGATATAGTAATAGAAGATTACAAGCATTTACTCATTGGAAGTTAATCGAGGAATGTCCTCGAATGACATCTGATAACGCTGTGAGCTTAAGAATTATCTTAGACACTTTTGCTAAAAATCTTGCTGTTCTTAATAACTTAAAATTTGAAACAGGTCTTTGGGATTTTCCGATTACTTATTCTTTACTTTCCAAAATTCACCCTGCCACGCGCAAAGCATTTGAACAGCAACACGCATCAAATGATGTACCCAAATACGATGCTGTACGATTGTTTTTACAAAAACAATGTGTTGCTCTTAAAACCATAGAACTGGAAATGTCTCAAAACTCAAAGCCCTCTACATCTAAGCAACATTTCTCATTTACTAACCCTCGTATTTTGCATAATTCGAATAATAGACACAAACATAACTCTATTTTATTTTCGAATACCCAAAAACCTAATTTACTAAATACTTGTTTCTTATGCAAGGGTTCCCACGTGGTGTACAGATGTCCCACATTTCTCTCAAAAACTGTAAAAGAACGTTTTGATATAGTAAAAGCACAAAAGGCTTGTACTAATTGCCTTGCTACTTTTCATACTGCTAGATCTTGTTCTTCACAAAAACGATGCCGTATATGTTCCCTTGAACATCATACTTTACTTTGTTTTAAAACATGTGAACCTACAAATACTTCTGGAAATCAAGTTCCTTTGGATAATCCTCAAACATCAGATAATTCATTAACACCTAGATCTACCACTGCTTGTATGTTACTTAATGATCATGAGGTTTTATTATCTACTGTATTAATTAAAATCAAGGATGTCTTTAATAATTGGCATACTTGTAGGGCTGTCCTTGACGGAGGTGCTCAATCAAGCTTCATTTCCAGAAATTATGCGAATAAATTACTTTTACCTACCTCTAACATTTCTATGTCTTTGCATGGACTCGATGGTATGTACTCAACTGCCAAAAAGGGTGTGAATTGCAGTGTCTCTTCACTTTACGATAATAATCAATCCTTTAATTTTGAAGCTATTATTATTGATAAAATTTGCAATGATATGCCGTCAATCTCATTTTCAAAAGAATATTTTACTATTCCATCGGAACTAAACTTAGCTGATCCATATTTCTTTAAAAAATCATCTATAGATCTTTTGCTTGGAAATGATATTTTCCCGTACATTTTGCAAGATGGAAAAATAGAAAATGGGCCTAATCAACCAGTCTTATTAAATACCTGCTTTGGTTGGACTGTAACTGGTAAAACATCTTATACATCTACTGATAAAATCGTTCGTACCTTTTGTACTACTATTTCAAATTTGGACACTATAAACAAAACCTTACAAAAATTTTGGCAGATTGAGGAAGTACCGGAAGTCAGTGTTAAATCAAAAGACGATGAATATTGTGAAAAATATTTTTTAAATACCACTTATCGAACACCTTCGGGTAGATACGTGGTCTCTTTACCGTTCAAAATTACTGCTCCAGATTTTGGAGATACATATACCGTTGCTCTCCGCAGATTTTTATCTTTAGAAAAAAGATTTGCTCAGAATCCTCAGTTTTTTATTTCTTATTCTACAATTGTACAGGAATACATAGATCATAATCACATGCAACTTGTACAAAAACCTTCTTTACTTAACATGCATAATTACTTTTATATCAGTCATCATGCTGTCTTTAAAAATGATTCGACTTCAACTCCAATACGCATTGTCTATGATGCAAGTAGTCACGCAAATCAAAAAATTTCATTAAATCAAGCACTACATACTGGTCCTAAGCTTCAGAAGGATCTTGTAAATATTTTATTAAATTTCAGATTACATAATTATGTTTTTACTTGCGACTTGAAACAAATGTTTAGAAATATTTTGATAACTCCTAAAGATCGTGATTTTCAAAGGGTACTATGGCGTTTTTCTCCCAATGACCCCATTTCCGATTACCAATTAAATACAGTTACATTTGGGGTGTAGTCCATTTTTGGCTATTAGAACCTTAATAAAACTTGCTGATGATTACAATGATTTGCCGATAGCTTCAAATATTCTAAAAACGTCGACCTATGTTGACGACGTAACCGGGGGTTCAAACACACCCTACGAATTAATCTCTATAAAAAATCAACTTAACGATCTTTTACTTAGAGGAGGGTTTGAAGCCCGAAAATGGGCTAGCAATTGTCCTGATTTGTTAAAAGAATTACCTTTAAATCATGTGGCTCACGATATTTCTTTTGATAAAGATGACACAACTATTTTAAAAATTTTGGGTTTAAAGTGGGATCCTAGACAGGATTGTTTTTACTATACATTTTCAGTTGAAAATAACCACTGTACCAAAAGAATTTTATTAAGTACTTGCGCCAGAATATTCGATGTTTGCGGTTTTCTAACCCCTATTACAATCTTTATAAAGCTACTCATTAAATCTCTATGGTTGTCGGGTATAGACTGGGATGAAAAACCACCAGTAGAAATCACTAATAAACGGGAAAAATTTAAAGCAGATTTAACCCTTTTAAATACACTAAAAATTCCTCGTTTGATAAAAATAACAGAGTCAAATTCATATGAATTAATTGGCTTTTGTGATGCCTCAGAGAAGGCATACTGCGGGGTGGTTTACATACGAACTTTACACTCTGATAATATATATAGAACGTATTTAGTTTGTGGAAAGTCAAAGGTTAGCCCTTTAAAAACTCTAAGTCTAGCAAGATTAGAGCTTTTGGGTGCTGTATTGCTAAGCAAACTCATGCATTTTATTTTACATACTTATTCACACAAGTTACAATTTTCTAACACATTTGCTTTTACTGATAGTTCTGTTGTATTGCATTGGATAAAAGGTTCACCACACCAATGGCAAACTTTTGTAAGCAATAGAGTTTCATACGTTCAGGAAAAATTATCGCCTGAAGTTTGGCGCCATGTCCCATCAGAATTAAATCCAGCTGACTGCGGTAGCCGTGGTATGTTTCTGTCAGAGCTTGCTAATTTTTCATTGTGGTGGAATGGCCCTGCTTTTTTATTTGATCATTGTAACACATGGAACTTTTCTAAAATAGTAATTCCCATAGATTTAAATTTAGAAAAAAGGAAAATTATACTTTCTTCTTTAGTACAAAAAAATGATGAACTTAGCGATTTTGATTATTTATTTGATAAGTTTAATTCCTTACATAAAATAAAACGAATTATTGCTTACTTTTTGCGTGGTATCAAATTATTTCGTAATATTAGAAATAAATCTTATCACCCTCAATTAAATCAATATTCTTGTTTCACTCTAAAGGAATTGAACAATGCTTTGTTGTTTCTTACAAAATATGTACAAAATAAATACTTTTTTTCTGAGATTGTGCTAATAAAAAATAAACAGCCTCTTCCAAAATATTTACAAAAATTAAAGCCCTTTCTTGATGAGCAGGGTCTTTTACGAGTAGGTGGCAGGTTATGTAATTCTTACTCACTATGTTATGATAGTAAATTTCCTTTACTACTGCCTTCAAATGCTAAATTAACACGTTTGTTGATTTTTGATCTACACATTACATATTTACATTGTGGTATACAAACCACCCAGCACTTTCTATTTCAACATTTTTGGATTATTTCTGCCAAGAAAATTATACGTGAAGTTATTCGAAAATGTCAAACTATGGGAAATCTTCCAAGTTTTAGAATTTCAGAAATTCCTAAGGCTTTTACAAATACAGGTTTAGACTTATGTGGACCTTTTGATATTACTATGGGTCGGCTAAGGGGTGCTAAAATTTACAAAGCTTATGTATGTCTCTTCATCTGTACAAATACTAAATGTTTGCATCTGGAGTTATTATCGGATCTTACCTCAGAAGCCCTTTTGGCAGGTCTCCGTCGTTTTATTGCACGACGAGGAAAAGTCTTAAATCTGTATTCCGATTGCGGTACCAATTTTGTGGGTAGCGATAAATATCTGCGGCAAATATTTTCCAATTGTGCGAAAGCCGAAGCGATAGCGTGGCATTTCAACCCTCCAGCTGCTCCTCACATGGGCGGAATTTGGGAGGCAAATATTAAATCTGTAAAGTCGCATCTAATAAGAATTGTTGGTACTCAAAGATTAACGTACGAGGAATTTAACACTGTACTTGTACAAATAGAGGGAGTTCTTAATTCTAGACCACTTTGTCCAATAAGTTCTGATCCCTCTGACCTGGCAGTACTTACGCCTGGTCATTTTTTAACTATGCAACCTCTTAGTGCTTTACCTGACCCTGATTTTACGAATCATAATATAAATCGACTTTCACGCTGGCAACTCTTACAACGCATGCATCGCGATTTTTGGAATCGTTGGCACAGAGAATACCTGCACACTCTGCAACAAAGAGCCAAATGGTTAGATCCTATCGGCGAGGTTGAAATAGGCACCATGGTGGTGGTAAAAAATGAGAATCTACATCCATTACAGTGGCTCCTAGGGCGGATCGTGGAGTTGTTACCTGGGCGCGATAATGTACCGCGGGTTGCTGTAGTGAAAACTACTAAGGGTAATTTTAAGAGACCATTGGTCAAATTGTGCCCTTTACCTTTACAATAATTTTTTTTTGCTCGAATGAAAACCCAGTGTTTTCATGGGCGTGGGGATGTTTCGTCATCACATGTTTGTAGTAATTATAATTATTAACTTTAATTTTCTCTTAATCAATACTTAGTGATACTTTAACTTTAATTTAATTCTTTACTTGTATTTAATATTTATGCATTCAAAAATACGCGTTTTGCTAATAACTTATTTAACTTTACATAATTTGCCTTACATCTTTTCCTTTTCCCACCTTTTGTATATTCCTGAACTATACACATCTTTCCTTATATTGAATACGAATGTGAAAAGAGTGGGAGAAAAGGAGAAGGTTGTGCTAAGCTGTGAATTGAGTAGCAGCAATTCTGGCATTGACCGAAAACCGATTTGATCGATAAGTGTCGACACTGTTTTACGCGCGTATTTTTCGGTACGTGACCTACCACACCCATCCCCAAAATATCCAGGGTAAGTTACTTTATTTACTAAGTTACTTTCTATTTACGTTTACGAATCAGCAGGTGAGAGGTTTAGATTACCGGTTAAATTCGAATATTGAGTCAGTGAAACCTATGACTTAAGGGTTTAACTTAATTCCCTCGGGATATACATATTTCGAAGGAGTTGACCCATCATGAAAAAACAATAAATAAAGACACTATTTTGAAATATTTATTATTTAATATAATGTTCAAAATTATTTCCTTTAGTTTAAAGCCAATAATAAGCCCAACTTTAAAACTCTCACGTACACTTACAAATGTTTTTTTACTGGATATAGCAGGGTATTTCTAAAATATTCTACCGTGGAGGTGCTCTAGTTGCTTTTTAAAAACCACAGATTTTAGGTGACTCCATACAAAAAAATCAAGAGGTGTTAGGTCCGAGGATCTAGGTGGCCATTTAATAAGACCCCTTTTTGCAATTCTTTCCATTATTTATGAACAACGATTTTTTTCGAATAAAAACATAATAATTAAACCCCGGTCTTGACATGTTTAAAATAAAATTCTTAATAGACATGTTAGTATATCAATGTAACCATTTTGAATAAAATAATAATAAAATATTTTAAAAATGCATATTTATTTATTGTTTTCCTTAAAAAATAGAAGAATTTTCTGAAATGTAGCTTTCTATAGTATAATTCGAAAGCATTTTTCAAGAGCTTCAACATATCACTCGACCCTTCTTTTTATTTGAGATTTTGGGGATGTATATCATCCTTTCCTAGGGGATATAGATAAGGATGAGATAATATGATTTAAGTTTTTAAATTGTACAAAATATTTAAAAAAACGAAATAAGTAAGAAAAATAAAAAGTTTAAGTAAATCAATATATTTAAAGCGTTTTAACATTATTTAAGAAAAAAGAAGTTCGCTGCATGTGTGATAAACGTGCTGCATCAACAAGTATGGTTTTAAGACCTTACGAAATGTGGGAAAAGATGACATGGATATTGAAGTAGTAGATGATTGCGCATTTTTTTGCATCATATAGTATAGAGCTCTTAACTAACGATGATGGTGGAATTGGAAGGTAAAGAGTATGCTTCCCATTCCTAAGTTAGTAATTGTCAGATGGCCGAATTAAGCAAATGGATTTAAATATGAATAAAGAAAAAAGAATTATTAGTTTATATTTTTTAACGAATTCTTGACAGAAAGTTCTACTAATAATTAGTCTTAGTGATTAATGAATAGCTCTCTTTTGTACTTTAAAAATTCGCTCAAATTGAGTCGCACAACATGTACCACAGAATGGAAGGGCGTATCGGAGATGTGGATGCGACTAAAAAAATTCGTAATATACTCTAGATCTAGAAGTTGACAAGTTTAACTCCCTATAAACCGATCTGAGTGAAAAACCTGTAGAGCCTAATTTTTTGGCATAAAGCATTGATGTGCAAGTCCCATTTTAAGAACTTCTCTTAAATAAATCTCAAACACTTCACAGAATCAACGACGTCTAAGTTGGTGTTATGGATTATAAAAAGTTCTAGCGTATTTTTGTATTAAAAGAATTTCTTTTTAAAAAACTTAAGGCACAGAAGATTAGAATCGCATCACGATTTAATGGTGACTACAAGGTACACTTTGTAGGTCATTTGATACCGTTCTATGTGCCTAAATATTCGAACATATCCATGTGAAACTTGTATCGACCATAAATAGGCAGATTTTACCGCTGATGTCCAGACTAGCAATATTATTTATAAGCAGTAAACAAAACTTGAGGCCCCCCTCACTCTATTGGCTTGCCAGAAGGCTCCATCTATTAATTAAGAAATACACATAATTATGATTTACATATTTAAAATCTTTAGAGAAATTGCAGATAATTGTTGTTGTTAAGTGAACGTTGTTTAAGTAGGAGTATAAACAACCATTTCCACTAAAAAGGGAAATCATAGCATAGTTGGTGCATTTGGTACTCAAGAATCCAAATTGGTGGGTATTTTAAGTAAGTATTTTTAATTTAAACAGAAAAGCCTTTTTTTAATCAATCGTTCAATGATCTTGGCAGATTTGAACATATTAGTAGGGTAAGCCTGTCTGTCTTAGATGATGTTTGGTTTATAATGTCATTTATTGTACTGCGAATCTCTGCTAATTTTGTTAAGCGATTTAGGTGAAGTAAGAATTGAGCTAGACGAAGTAGGCTTATTTCTTAATTCATTCACAATAGACCATGTTTTATTGCTTACATTACCTGCTTTGGCCAGCCTCTTATTATAAAAAATATTCCTAGTGGCTCTTATTCAGTTATCATAGTTTTGTGATAAATTTGTCTGTCTCATAATCATGGAATAGGGTCTTCTTCCACGAAAATTTCTTTAAATGTAATAATGAGCACATGTTCTCCACAGGAAAATGTAAGCCTCTAGTAGACCAGGGTTTATGATGTTTGATTTTGACAAATCGAAAAGAAAAGGCCTGGAAAGCAAAGCTAGCTAGTGACTTAGTCACCCTAACAAACTCAGTATCGACATCATCAGAGAAAACGTTCCAATCAGTTGTCTGTCATAAATGCTTAAACTTTAGGACATTTTTATCTCCAAAAATATGGCGTAATTTGCATGTCTTATTTATGTCTTTAGATTGCCAAAGCTGGAACTCTCTAAATAACTTATGGGCAGCCAGCCCTTTAGAAAGGGTGAGAACATACTGGGCCGCTCCAAGCAACAACTACGACAGGTAGCAGGGCTGCTCACAGGATATGCCCTCTACACCTACATAGACTAAGGAAAGTAGATATACCGCTATGTAGAGATAGTGAGGAAGAGGATGAAATCACTATTTACATTTTACAAATACAAGTATAAAAATATACGCCAAATAGTTACATTGTGGTAATAAATGAAATACCCTTTCGAAAATAACTCGAGCAAAATAAGGAAAAATAACTTGAAAAAATCCCTCATCCACTATCCCTCATCCACTCTATGGCAAAAGGGAAAACGACTTATTACCCCATAGCACTTAGCGATACAATTTTCCGATTTTTGCGTTTGCTTTTCCGTAAATTTTACTCCCCACGCGGTTACGATATATAATCGAAAATAAATATCGGAAATTTTCTACGATTTCTGTGATGTTGCTGTCAAATTATTTACGCTTGGGATGCACTCGAGGAAGTTGGAAGTTGAGAGAAACTTGTTTTCAGTTGGGTGAACTCGTCATGTGACTTTTTTTTATTGAAATTAATATTTATTATACTATTTGGGATTTATTATATATAAAAAAACCCGACTTTTCACGTTAGGAGATTAATAACCTCAGAAGAATGCGATACTATAGGAATTGAGAGACATAATAGAAAAAAAAACAAAATATAAAAAAATATAAATAATAGTAAATAAATATATGTTGATTTGTCAATATAAAGATATCTATAAATTACATCAACATAAAAGGGCAATAAAACGGGTACTCACATAAGCTGCACTAATTTGCCACTTATGAAATTCTTAACAAGTCACATTTCGGTAGTAAAAGTCACATTCGGTAAAACAGTCACATTAGAGAATAGGATACTTTTTAATATTGTAGTCACATTTGTCAAGTTTTTTATCAACTACTTGAAATCCTTTTGACTCTTTACTAGTAACACTAATACAATAAATAAGCCTAAAATTTTATTTAAAAGTTTAATAACTCCGATACATAAAATACATTTCAAGAGTTATTCACCAATTTATGGAATACTGATCTTTTTGTTTTTGTATCCAATTTTTAAGATCATTTTTAAAACACTTATGTTTCATATTTTTTGTAGGGCTTTAGGTAGTATATTGAAGAGTTTTGGTGCGATATATTTAAAATGTCTTTGACAAATAGCTTTTTTACTTTTTGGAATTTTTGCATGTTCATTTTTCTTTTCTCTGGTGGTGTAGGTATGTGTAAGTGTAATGTGCTAGAGCACTTATTTGTTCCTCTCCTTCTAATTTTATCCTTTTTTATGTTCATTAAAAGAGTAAATGAATATAACTGTCGTTGTCTATTATTTTTGTTTCCTTGTAAAGTAACTGAGTTGAAGTTCAATTTTTAGACTGGTTCAAGTTTTTCCTATATAGAGTATTACGGTATCATCTGCATAACTTATATTTTTTCCTGTAATGGATAAATGTCCATCGGGGTTTCGAAGACCCTAAAAGAAACTATTTTATCGGTCAGGTTCTATAACTAACTATTAATACGAAGATATCTTTGATCTGATACTTCCTAATTTCTCATACATTTTTGATGGTGGTTTACTTATCCCAGAGCATGTTTATCAACTTTCTATTGTTATATCATTTAAAGCAAAAACTTTTTTTCTCCCCTCAAAGTCTCAACTATAATTTTAGAAGGGCTAACTTTTAGATTTTGTATCTGCTTACTTTTGAGGTTCAGTGTAATTTTCTTTCTGATATAAGTGACGCAGTTTCCAGTTTTTAAGATATTTTGGATGATATCTTTGATAAAGCAGTTCCTTGTTATTGACATTGCAAAAATAAATATCACTATCCCAGCTGGTATACTGCCCAAATTGTGGCTCTTAAGAAAAAGTACAGGTTACGTAATAACCTGTATTTTTTCATTAGACTATTATTAATATAGTATAAAAAAGAGTAATCCCAATACTTTTCCTTGTGGAACGCCACATGTCACTTTTCTAAAATCGCTCTGAGTGCCATTTATTTTTACTGTTTGCGGTCTATTTAAACTTTGAATTAGTTTCTTAACAATACCGCGAATGATATACATTTCCAGTTTCTTTAACGAAATGCTGTGATCTACAGTGTCAAATGCTTTTGACAAGTCTATAAAAATACAAAGCGTTGATTGATTTTTCTTAAGGAAATCATACAGCCTTGAAGTTAGTTTTAATATGGCATCTTCTGTAGCCTTTTTTTCACGAAATCCATATTGGCCCTCAGACAACACATGATATTTTGTTAAAAGCTTTACAATTCTTGTTTTATTTATTTTTCCAATAATTTTTGAGATATTTGGTATGAGTGACATTGATCTGTAATACTTAGAGTCATCTTCAGATCCATTTCTATGCAGCGGTATAACTAACTACTCCTACTTTAAGTGCTACTGGAAATGTGCCGCTACTAAAACAGAGGTTGATAATATAACAAAGGGGATTTGAAATAAGCTTTTTAAATTTTTGTAATACTTCAGCTTTAAGCCCGTCATATCTAGGAGCCTTTTTAATTTTTAATTGAAGAGTTATATTTTTTACTTCCTGTGGGGTTATGTCATAAAGTGCTGATTGCGTTCATTTTCTTTAAAAGTTACATTTATTGAATTTATTTAAGAGACAAGTTTTTCTTCTATTTCGCTGAAAATTTTGTTAATTTGAAATTTTTGTTCTCTCTGTTATTATTTCACCTGAATTTAGTTTTAGTTGTTTTATTTGTTTCTTCTTATATTCTTGCTTATTACATAAGTTGTTTATGATGTTCCACAAACTTTTGCTTGAATTTTGACCTTTTGCTATTTGTCTTAAAATGTAGTCTTTCTTTGCTTTCTTTATTTGTTTTGTTAGTGCATTTTTATACTCTTTTTTTTAAGTATTGATTTTCTGGCTGTTCAATACATTTTTTAAATGGATTATTCTTTTAAGTAATTGGTTTGTTTACAGTCTTACTGATCCAGTTTTGTTTTCCTATATTTTTTCTGTTTTGCTTTTGTGGATGTTTGTTTTTGTCTATATAAAAGTTTAATTTTTGAAGGAAATTATTTATTGCCATATTTACGTTTTTCTCATCATACACAGGGGACCAATTTTCGTTCATTAAATTCTTTGTTAATATTTCATAGTCTATAAATGCTTTTAACCGTGTTTCCGTTATTGTTGAAATTTTGTCTTTTAGTTCGATTATCAAAGCAATCGTCCGTTCATATTTAAAAATAAATGATTTTACATTTTTGTAATTTTGATTTGAGGCGTTCTTTATCAAAAAATGAATCAAGGAAAGTTTTTGAAGCGGGTCTTGTAATGTCATTAATATAAGACGTATATTTAAAAAATGATGCTATATTTTTATATTCTTCATTTGCCTCTTAATCCGAAAGGAGATCAATTTTTATATCGCCACTTACTATATGAGTTTTGTGTTTTGTCATGTTTTGTAGATATTGAGAAAAATCTTGAACAAAAAGTTTTTTATTGATGCTTGGGGACCTATATATATATATGTTACTACAATATTATTGTTCTTACCAATCCCTAGCTCAATCTCAACAACTTTTGTTGTGGCGATGTGTTTTATTTTAAACCTAAAATTTAAGAAGCTTTATAAAAACCACAACTCTATCGCATTTGTTAATCTCTCCCTTACTGTAAAGTGTTTCATAACCACCCATATGATAAAAATCCAAGTTTTCAATCGTGTGAGTTTCAGATATAACGATAATATCAAATTTCACCGAAGCTTTTTTTAGTAAACATTGCAACAGAGTACATCATAAATTTGGTGAATGCTACACATTCAAATGCATCTACTTCACTTTTTTTCAGAATTTCGTTAAAAACACACCCACAATTCTTAAAACACAATAAAAAAACACTAAAGCTATAGAAATAAACAAAGTAAAGACAGACAGAACATTTTAAAAGTACCAGATTAAAATGTTTTAAAATTTATTTATTTTTATTTTAATGTATTTTTTTTAAGTTTAAAATTGTAATTAAAATCTAACCTAACTTAAATTTTTATATATGGTTCCTCCTTTTTTAATTTATTCATTTTTTTGTTAGAGGAGCAAAGTTCTCAGAATTTGGCTGGTGCTTTCTAAATAATTTACTCTATTTCTTTTTCCTAAAGATGGTGGATTCTGCGAGCTGGAAACAAGCTCGCAGAATCTAGGTCGTTAAACTCGAAAGCTTCTGCTACCCTTGGCGTAGATGGTTCGCTAATAGGCCTTATAGTTTTATCACAGCCGACTTTACTCAAGCCTCGAAATGATAATATCGGCAACATGGCTTTCAGATCCGTTTTCATTTCAGTTCTCATGGGACTTAATGGGGATCGTTTGTATTCCTCTTTTAAATTTGAGTTTTTAAGTGAAATTTCGGTTCAAGTTTATTTTACATCACTTTTAAGAGTTTTGTGTTGTGCTCTTATGTGTGTGATTTGGGATTTTTTGTGAATATTTAGTGTTCCACTAAAACTAGAAACTTATGCCTAAGAGCCAAGGTTAATGCTTTATTCACATCAAAATATGTAGGTTTTGTTTTATTCATAACACATATGGAGGAAAACTGGAATACCCATAGTATTAGTAAGTATAGATAAATCTATTAGCTTTATTTATACAGGATGTTCATTTGAAAACTTCTCACCACGGATTTATCGAAAACCACTGTTTAAAAAAAAACGCCGAAATACGTTAAAAGGTTTGTCAAGGGGGACAACTTTCCAAACCTAAAATTACTTCACCCCCTTTCACCCATTGCCCCCCAGGGTCATCCCCTTAAAAATTTTAAATGGCAAGGGGTATCGAGTAATAGCTTGTTTAGAAGGTCTTTCAAGGTCTTTTATTTTGACGTTTGATTTTTTTAAATCGGTCAATTCGTTTTCGAGAAAATTAGAAAAATCTGTGTTCATCTTAATTTGTTCAGATAGAAAACAAAAACATAAAAACATCAGTTTTTATTTCAATAAGTGTTCAAAATATTGCCCGTTTTTGGCCAAACAATGATATAGGCGATGTTCAAATTCCTGACGGACATTTTCAAAAACATGTTGTGGGATATCATGGCAGCTGTCGATGATGCGTTGACGAAGTTTATCCAAACTTTCAGGTTGGGGAGTAAACACAATAGATGATCAAATGACCCCATAAAAAAAAATCTAACGGCGTTATATCAGGAGATCTAGCAGGCCATTCTATAGGCCCCCTTCGCCCTATCCATTTATCTGGAAACTCGTCGTCTAGCCATTGCCGAACGGGAAGAACATAGTGAGGAGGAGCGCCGTCTTGCTGGAAATATATTTCAGCATCATCAAGTATAGGGTTTCCATCATCATCGATTTGGTTTTCAATGGATTCAGTGATAAGCGGATTGATGGTATTTGCCAACACATCCAAATAAATGTCTCCATTTAAATTTCCGTTAATAAATAATGGCCCAATCACTTTATTTCCTAAAATGCCTGCCCATACAGTCATTTTTTGAGGGTACTGGGTATGCCCTTCTACAAATGCATGAGGATTTTCATTGATCCAATATCTACAGTTATATGCTTATTAACAAATCCGTTTAGATAAAATGTGCATTCATCGCTGAAGCAGATATTCTTTACATGAATAGTATTATCATTAATCGCTTCAGTAATTTTTTCACAAAACTCAACTCGCCTATCGAAATCATCCTCGGTTAACTCTCGCAATATTTTCATTTTGAATTGATGAAATTTATGAAGTTTGGTAACTGTGTGAACAGAGCCTAAGGGAATACCAGTGGCAGCAACAATTTTGCGTAAGGAAGTATTAGGATTTATTCCAAAATGATCCAAAACTTCAACTTGAGCGGCTTCATCCAAAATTCGCCGATGATCACGTTTTTTATTTGCAACAGATCCAGTTTCAGTAAACTTAGTAACAAGGTCCAAAACATACCTATGCGAAGTTATATTCTCCGGATTGTGGGCACCATAAATTACAATAATTTCCACTCTTTCGGCTAGTGTGTAAACCATTTTGGTAAAGTAAAATCTTCAATTCAAAAAATAAATTTTCACTATTTCAAGACTGTCACAAATGTAACTGACGCGACGGCAAAATAAATTCTTTATTTTCCTTAGCAACTATAAATAACTAAGCAGGTGTAACAATAAATACAGTTCGCCCAGGATATCTGTGTTGATGAAAAGAATGCGGAAAAAAATTCAGGTTATTTAGTTTTTTCCACGTCTAATCTTCGGAATTGCTATTTATGTTGGTAGTTCCTGTTTTAAATTATAAACGAATTGTAGATTTGGCAAACCCTAACGGGCAACATTTTGAACACTTATTGGAATAAAAACTGATATGTTCATGTTTTTGTTTTCTATCTGAACAAATTAAGATAAACACAGATTTTTCTAATTTTCTCGAAAACGAATCGCCCGATTTAAAAAAATCAAACGTCAAAATAAAAGACTTCGAAAGACCTTTTAAACAAGCTATTACTCGATACCCCTTGCCATTTAAAACTTTTAAGGGGATGACCCCGGGGGGCAGATGGTGAAAGGGGGTGAAGTAATTTTAGGTTAAAAAGTTGTCCTCTTTGACAAACCTTTCTTGTTTTTACACAGTGGTTTTCGATAAATCCGTAGTGGGAAGTTTTCAAATGAACACCCTGTATATAGGGATTCATTGAAGATTTTTTTTGCCTTTTGAAACATGCCAAACCCTCGCTGTGTTCCCGGATATAAATCTACAAAAGTATTTTAAGAGCAGGGCAAGCAACTATTTCTGTTTTTGGCTTCCCCAAAAATGAACAACTTAAAATTAAATGGCTAAAAGCCATACTTAGAGATAATTGGGCTCCTACTCAATATTCTGTGGTTTGTGCTAAGCATTTTGACCCGAATGATATTATCCGTGAAGATGATTATCTTTTACCTGATGGCGCACTCACTAAGAATAAAGTTAAAGCAAGATTAGTTTGCTCAGCACTCAGCAGTGCCTCAATTTTATTCAAATTTACCTGCATATTTAACAAAAACCGTGCCTCTTCCTAGAAAAAGTCCAGACGAAAGAAATAGTAAACAACAAAAACATAAAAAACTTCCCAATGAATCCTCTGAACAACTTGATTTCATAACAAATTTTCAAGATCTTATGAGTAATTATTCCCAACAAATTCTAATATCTGACCTGTGGAATGTAAAAATTACATTTAATAAACATTTTATCTTATTAATCCATCATATTATCTTAAAACTACTAATTTGACGCTTGGTCAAAATATTTGATAAGAGGCTTCAACCAAATATAGATTCGTCTAAATTTAAAGCAATAATGATAGTTCTTGCCTTTTTAAGTCCAATATTGTTCGCACGGTTTACAAATGTTAAATTCATCATCGTTTTGCTTAATAGAGTAACATCAGCTCTATTAAAAAATACTACCAACTAAAACGATGTGTGCTACGCAAAAAGCAATTAAATGACACCACCTCACCTACCACTGCATGACCTTTTCTTTATTCTTAAATAAATATATAATATAATCCCAAGTGAGTAGCTTCAAACTCCGTTATTGCTCATCAACTATAGTAATATCTTTTATGTTATATATTATATCCCCTTACGCATATGAATTGCTTAGAGATTATTTTAATCTACCCACCAAGAGGTACCTACAGTATCTTTCTTCTAGCTTTGATGTGTCACCAAATTTTGACATAAATAAAACTAACGACATCACTAATTATTTAAACATTGTCTCCACATCTTCAGCACCGACTGAGAAAGTCGTTAATTTATTAATTGATGAAATGTATACAGGGTGGCCATTTAAAAACGAAACAGAGCATATTTTGGGTCCCTCAGAACATTAGCGAAAAAATCCTCGGACCCGTCAATTTTTGATTCAAGGGGGAAACATTTTTTTGTTAGCTTCGCCCCCCTGAGGGCAAAGCCCTAGCCGGGGTGACAAGGGCCCCCAAAATTTTAAATGGAACGGGGGGTCGAGTGATACCTTATTTTGAAGGTATTTTTATGTGGATTATAACCCTAAAGTTTTAAATCGTTACTATTTGCCTAGTCGATACAGGGGCTAATAAAAGTTACAAAAACATGTCAACATTTTTTATGAAAAAAATGCTTATAAATTTATCAGTTAAACACTGCCAATTGTTTCTATTTCCATGGTTGTACTTGTAAAGAATCTCCATTTTCGAATGTCACTGTCAGTTAGAAAATTAATAGTTTTTATGAGAATAAATTAAGATTGTTGAAATTAAAGATTGTCTTTCCTATCAGAAATATCTTTTAAAGCTTGGATCTCAAATTAATTACGAATAACTTTTTTTACTCGGATAAATAGCTATTTTTATAGTTTATTTTTATAGTTTATAAGAAATGGCTAACAAACAATTAAATTCTTATTTAAAGGTAGCCAATTTAAATATTAGATCTTTATTGCCAAGTTTTCCGGATTTTTTCAATTTTGTAAACAATAAATATGATATTTTAGGTATAAGTGAAACGTGGCTGAATGAAAATATATTAAGCAGTGCGGTTTCTATGCCAGGTTATAATTTTTTTAGAAAGGATAGATTAGACAGAGTTGGGGGTGGTGTTGGCATCTATGTCAGGTCAATGTTTCAGTGCGAAATTGTAAATATTAATGTTAGTAATGTAAACTTTGAATTTATGCTCCTAAATGTTAAAATTGGTATTCACAATATTGCAATACTTATAATATACAGGCCCCCTAAATCGAAAGCGTTTGAAATTATAAATTTCCTGGAAGAAGTTGTTCCACATCTTTTAGTGACCTATGATTATTCAGTAATTCTCGGAGATCTAAATATTGATATGTTAAAACCTAATTCATTATATTCTATCCTTAACTCTTTTGGGTACGTACAATTAATAAATGAACCAACTCGTATAACAAATACTACTGCAACATGCTTAGATCCCATTTTTATCAATACTAAAGATATTTGTCATAAAAGTGGCACCGTTGTTTCAGGTTTAAGTGATCACAATCAAATACCTTTCTGCACTTTAAAATTAGTAGTCTTGAGGACATAAATAAAAAAGTTCAATATTTAGAACAAAATATTAATAATTATTTATTTAATATTCATGCACCCTGCAGAACTATAAGAGTCAGTAAAAAGCCAGCTCCCTGGTTGACAGACACATTAAGAATTATTTTAAAGGAACGTGATAAGGCTTAAACTAAATACAAAAATCACAAGTGTTTAGAAAATTGGAGATATTACACGGAGTGTCGTAATTTTGCGTTGGCATCAATAAGACGAGAAAAAGCTGCATATCTTGCAAGCTTGGAGAGTGACAAAACTGGTAAAAAACTTTGGAAAGGTCTAGAAACTTTAAATATTAAAACAACCAAGAATAATAACGAGCTGCCGTTTAATATATCTGATCCAAATCAAATAAATGATTTTTTTGTAAGTGTTTTTAATAAATCTGATAAATGTGTAAACAAAATTAACTTCTACTCCAGTAATAAATTTACCGAGGATAATTTTCATTTTTCTTTAGTAGACCAAAGTACTGTCGAAAAAACTATAAAAATATTAGGTCCAATGCCTCTGGTGTGGATAACATAACTCGACGTATGTTACACTTATGTCTCCCTGATATACTGGATCATGTCACTCATATTATAAATTATTGTTTAGAGGTAGGATATTTTCCTACGGCCTGCCGTGAATCAGTGGTATGTCCGATTCCCAAATCCTCCAGTCCTGAAAGTATTCAAGATTTGCGTCCGATAAGTTTGCTTCCCGTAATCTCCAAAGTTCTCGAAAGAATAGTCTATATGCAGCTGTCATCATTTTTAATGTCAAATAATATCCTCCCTTCCCGTCAATCTGGTTTTAGGAAACATCATAGTACAGCTAGTTCACTTCTAAACGTCACCGATAATATCATGCGAGCTCTTGACAAAAAGATTTCAGCCATTATGATAGCCCTTGATTTCTCGAAAGCATTTGATGTCATCGATCATGATTTGCTGGTAGCGAAACTGAAATATTATGGCTGTAGTGAGGTCGTTTTGTCCTTTTTTAAAACTTACTTATGGCGTAGAACCCAGAAAGTGAGGGTGAATAATGAATATTCTGCTTCGAAAAACATTATTTCTGGTGTCCCACAAGGGTCGATCCTAGGCCCATTATTATTTCTTATATATACTTCAGATTTACCCGGTCTAGTTGAAGATTCTGAAATACATCAGTATGCTGATGATACTCAATACATACATTATTTTGACTCTGCTAATTTTGATAACGTGGCTGATACTATTAACGCTGATCTGAACGTAATAAATCAATTTTCAAAAGAGCATTACCTTGTCATTAATCCTAATAAAACAAAAATGGTTTTGTTTTCAAACCGAGGATCACATAAAAATATAATGGAAACTGTTCACATTCAATTGGATAACGAAACTATTTTGTTCTCTGATACTGTGAAGGTTCTGGGACTTATAATAGACAATTCTTTAAGGTTTAAGGAACATGTTAATACTCTTCTGCAGAGGTGTTATTTACTCATGCGTATGCTTTATACCAATAAACACATTTTAAATTTTAAAACTAGGAAAAAACTTGTAGTGGCTCTTGTTTTATCTATTATAAATTACTGCCTTATAGTTTATTATCCTTGCTTAGACCAAATAAATCGTTACCGCCTGCAACGCGTGCAGAATACTTGCTGTAGATGTATTTTTAACCTCGGAAAGTTTGATCATGTATCAGACTCTATACTTCAGTTGAGGTGGTTAACGCTACCTTACCTATTTAAATTCTTCACTTCTACTTTTCTTTATCGATTATATGTTAGTCAAAGACCTGAATATCTTTTTGAAAAGTTAATACCAAGAAACCATGTTCACACTCGAAATATTAGATACAATATCTTGACCATGCCGCACCATTCCACGGCTCTATTCGAGCGATCTTTTACTTATAATGCCGTTAAGTTCTTTAATACTTATAAACCAATATTTAATACTTCGTTAAATGTGTATAGGAAATATTATAAACTTTTGTTTTTAAATCAATCCAAAATATAGTCTAGTGTTCTAGAAGATAAATACTTTATATATACTTGTTTCTTTTTTTGTTTTTTTTTTCTCGTTTTCTCCATTTAAACTGTAAATGTTAGGAAGGTTAAGAGTTAAAGAGTAGCTTTAAGCTAATCTTCGCCTTCTTGGCACTATAGTATTAAGTAATATTGTAAGATTAATATTGCTTTTTTTTTAATAAAGACATATTATTATTATTATTATTATTATTATTATTATTATTAAATTATGGCTAATTTAACGGAAACGCAACGAATTAAAATTTTGATGATGCTAGGGTACGGGCATCGAGTGCGCACGCAAAAAGAAGTAAGTGAACTGTTTAATGTCAAATACCCAAACCATCCTATTTCTCAGTCAACAGTTAGTAGAATAGAGCACAAATTCATATCTTTAGGTCATGTTAGGGATTTGCCAAGATCAGGTCGTCCAAAAATTTCTGAAGAAACAAAATTAAACGTTCTGATCTCCGTCGAAGAAAATCCAAACAATGCAACTTCACAACTTTAAGTTGATAATAATATAGGCGGAATGTCAATAAGACGTATCTTAAAAGCAAATGAACTACCACCCTTATAAAACTAGACTAATACACGAATTAAATGAGGACGATCCTGATCGAAGAAACCAATTTTGCGAGCAAATGATGAACATTTGCAATAATAACCGTCAGTTTGTATTACGAGTTTTGTTTTCGGGTGAAGCAACTTCTTGTTTAAACGGTGTTGTAAATCGGCAAAATTGTCGGTACTGGTCAGTGTCAAATCCACACAGGGCAACTGAGGCTCATACACAGTACCGTAAATCTATTAATGATTGGGCCATACTTTTTCGAAGAAAACTTAAGAGGACAACGCTATTTGAATTTTTTTTTCAAGAATATCTTATCCCTGCTTTGGTTGCCCTATACCCAGACGAACAAGACCAGACAGTGTTCCTAGGAAGATGGATAGGACGAAGAGGGCCAATAGAGTGGCCGGCCAAGTGACCAGACCTGAATCCCCGCGACTATTTTCTATGGAGTTACCTGAAAAGTAAAGTTTATGTTGAGAAGCCAAACAATGTGTAAGATTTGAAAAATGGAATTAGATATAAAATTAGACGTATATCATCCGAAATAATTGATAGTGTATGTACATGAATTTGTAAACCGTCTTGCTTTCTGCCAAGAAGTAAATGGGGATCAGTTTGAACACTTAATTACATTAATAAGAGTTTCCACAGTTTATAACATTTTGGCCTCCATTTTATCTTAATTTGTAAATAGACCTAGTTACTTGCTTTCTTGTTGTTTAAATGTAGATATTTCGGAAACAGTTGAGTTTTGAGATATGGTTTGATATACAAAACTTGCTTGGAATTTCGCCTATATTTCATAAATGCAATAAAAAATATAGCATTCTATTTAAAAAAATGACCGATGACGTCATATATTTTTTTGTTCCACCCTGTATACAAAAATGTATGTGAAATAATGTGCAACTTAAAATAAAAATATTTCTCAAAAAATCATGTCTCTAATTTTTATCGAATTTATGCGGAACTTTAGGCGGTCACTGTATGTGGGTCTTAGTATCTTTGTACTGTTGGTATTTTGTAAAGAAACAATTGTTTGGGTGATAAGAAACCTAATTTACTCAACCGTTTCCAGCGTTTTTGCTATTTAATACTATTAAATAACTAAATATCAACTATTTTTTACTCATGGTTTGTGGTAATTATCTGTTATTTTACACTAACTACACAAAATATATTTTTTCACTAGTTTTACTTTAAAAAGGCACTTTCAGAGCAAGCAGTCAAATACCAGTGTATACTCAATAACGGCCTACTATACTCTTTAACCTTGCTTGAAAAAAAAATAAAAAACTAAGCCCGACTGCCCCAGAAACAAAATTCCAAAACAAAAAATGTATATTTCTGGTAAAGACTTATGATGACGACATTTGCATGAAAAAAGTTAAATGGAGCTTTCTGCAAGAAATAGAAAATTAGTTTTATTACCTGGATGAAATATGAAATTGCTGCTTGAGAAATTAGAAGCTGAAATTAACTGGCTGGAAATATTAAGAAATTGGTCCAAATACGTGGAAATACATAGAAATAAATTATTCTGGTTGAGTAAAAAAACAATGTTTCTTTAATAAGGAAAAATACAGCTACAACATGCAGCTCAAAAAAGTAAAAAGTCGGTTTCTACAAAAACTGCCTGGATTTTGGTGCCAGTAGTTCAATTTTTTTTTTTTAATTAAAAAAGAAAAAGTGACGAATTTTCTGACAAAAAGTGGTAAAAAAGATTAAAAATATTGGTCAAAGTGCCTGAAATATAAAAAAAAATTATTTGAGAATAGAGTTTAAAATTATTTTTAATATGGGTTATCTGCTTGACAAAGTATTCTAAAGTTACTCCAGTTGATCTGAAAACAACTAAAAAGTGAACCAGAATGAAACAATAACAAAATGAAACTCATGCCTGGAAGAAGTTTCCTGGGCCATATAATATTTGAATTATTTACTGAATACACATGGATTCACATCAAAAAGTATTTTTTTAATGTTTCGGAGATTGAAAAATATAGTCTATTTCAGTTTTTAGCAACATCCTTTGAGAAATAGGAATAAAAGTTCCTGAATTTTTATATTTATAAGGGCTTTTAAAAAAGGAAATGCTTTGGAAGTAGCAAAAAAGAAAAATGTAGGCAGGCATTTTTTTCACTTATATCAATAAAATATCTTATAATACCAGAAAATTATTTTTTTTGCAGATTCTTAGATGCAAGACAATACAAAATAATATATTTTCCAAATTAATTTTTGTACTAAAGGCAGTATATAGCAAAAATGCGAAAATTCTTGGTTTTTATATATTGCCGTTTACCTGTTACTATGCAAAATAAGGACGTAGCAGTTCATCGAATAAATAGATGCTTATTTCTATATAGAGTGCTCAACGCCACAGGCTACAACACTTTTATTTTAAAATATTAAAATTTTTAAGAAAATTTATTTTTAATAAACAACACCTAAAATTACTTAAAAAAACTACCCCCGATAAATTCATGTTTGAAAATTAAGAAATTATTTAGAATTTTAAAAGATATTAATTGAATTTTTTGAAAAAATCATAACAGTGTTAACATCACTGTAAGGCACAAAATATCTTTTATTGATTTTCTTATTAGTTCACTCATGCCTTTGTTAAAAACCTTCAAATCTTCAAGTTATTAGTGTTAGGTTCCACCCTATTTAATTAGGGATTACGTCGGGTGTTCGACTTGTAGACAGAAAAAGAAAGTCGTGTAATTGGTTACGAGAAATTAATTTATTCTCCTAAACTTTAACTGGTTAATCGCGGCAATCTCTGATTTTACACTTTACTTTATATACAACTATTTATATTTTATGGATTTTTATAAAAGAGCGCGGAGCCCGGTACATGTCTAATATGCAACCACCTGGTCTAACATATCGCAAAGACTACACTCCAACGACTGTTTTTTAAAGGCGAAAAACCGAAATTCAGACTGGTTACAACTATTATTTTTTGCATGCCCTACTTCTTTTTTATTACAGGCGGCTCGAACTTATCGCGGGAACCGATCCTTTGACGGCGCGTATTTTTCAGTGCTTTCCGGGTACGAAGCCATAAATCACGAGCACTTCTGCCGAATTAGGGGAATGTCGAGTGATACCAAATGGTATGAGGTATTTAAAACCGTGGGTATGGCGAGCTAACTATTAAAATATAAAAAATCTTCTAACATACCGCCGCCCTTGAAAGTATCCAGGAGATATCTTTCAAAATAATCAGAAAATGAAGATGAGATGCTTACCTAAATCAGAGACTGCAAAATTAAGACTAAGATTTACATAAGCAGTTAGGTACTTAAATTAACATATATACACCAGCAAAAACATTTGTGCTTTAAATTACATTACCAAATCACGCTTAAAAATAGACGCATCATTGCTTTTTCAAAAAACAAATAGGTAATCTTAAACTAAAAGGATTATATTCCTAGTACAAATAGGATGAGAAGTGGACTGTATTATTAAAAATTAGCATGAACATTTCGTAAAATAAATACAAATGATTATTCCACTGGAAGAACAAAGCATAACTAAAAGCTAGCTTAAAATATAGATTTCATATAATACTAAATTAAGCAAGATAAACACATTTTACAGCGTCAATAAGGGGATAGCCCTTTTTTATTCACTTTCGCGAATGTCACGGGGGGATTCGATGGGCAAGGGACAAATCTTTGTTATAGAGCGCTTCACAACACCACTAGAAGTTCGCACACTCACTACACGAACTGTTCCATCACTTCCAGAATGTAAGTCGACAATACGTCCTGTTCTCCATTGCAAGGAAGGCAGGTTGTCCTCCTTTAATAGGACCAGAGAACCTAATAGCTCCGATGGCTTGACCTTGGACTTCCACTTGAACCTTTGGTGCAGGGTATGCAGAAATTCATCAGACCATCTCTGCCAAAAGTGCTGAGACATCTTTTGCAGGTGCTGATACCTGGAGAGGCGGCCATCAGGAACGTCCAATAAATCCAGCTCTGGATATTTATTAAGAGGGCGACCAATAAGAAAATGCCCTGGTGTCAGCGCCTCGAGGTCATTCGGGTCATCACTGAGAGGAGTGAGCGGTCGGGAGTTCAGTATGGCCTCGATTTGTACAAGCAGGGTATAGAATTCCTCATAGTGTAGAGGAGTATTATTTAAAACACGCTTAAGATGCTGTTTGGTGGACTTTACCGAAGCTTCCCAAAGACCACCAAAGTGTGGCGAGTGAGAAGGAATAAAACTCCATTGAATTTTATTATCCCTTAGCGCATTTTGAAACCTTTCATCCCTTAAAATAGTGTTAATTTTGTCAAACTCATTCTTAGCCCCAACAAAATTAGAACCGTTATCAGAATGTAGATTTTTGCATAGACCTCTTCTAGATACAAAGCGCAAAAAGGCAGAAATAAAAGATTGAGTGGTAAGCTCTGTAGCTAGTTCAAGGTGTATTGCCTTGGTTGTCAAACACACGAACAAACAAATATAGCACTTAAGAAGCCTCCTATTTTTAAATTTGGAGTCCTTTAGAACAAAAGGTCCGGCATAATCTACACAGGTATTGTAAAAAGCATAGGAGGGAGTAACCCGGACACTGGGTAGAGCTGCCATTTGGGCTTTTAATGATCGAGGATTGGACTTGAAACAAATTATGCACTTCCGAATCACTGATTTAACCAGTTGCTTGCCATTTATTGGCCAAAATTGCTGCCTCACAAATGACAGCGTAGCTTGCGTTCCTGGATGTAGATTGCGGATATGCTCATGGGTGACAACAAGCTTAGAAAAGGGATGATTATAAGGTATCAGTATAGGATGTTTTTGGTTAAACGTTAGCTTAGAATGGTTTAATCGACCACCTACTCGTAGGAGGAGATCACTGTCAAGAAAAGGGTTGAAAGTACTAAGCTTACTACTAGGCCTTATCGTCTTATTATTTTTTAGGCTGAATAGGTCTTCAGGAAACGCGGAACTCTGAATTAACCTTACAAGGCAATTGACACTTTGTATTACCTCAGTTTGGGATAAGGCACCAGTAATTCTTTTGTCTTTATATTTTAAGTTAAAATGAAATCGCAAACAATAAGCGACTACATTAATGAGCCTTGAATAAGAGGAATATTTCGAGCATAGGCTCATAACAAAATCATTGCTCTCCTTTGCGAAGAATATTAAGGATTTAGGATTAATGTCGATTATTTTAGATTTCTCGGTATTTTGTCGAGCGTAATTCGACACATGATTATTTGCAGGCCAAAAACCTTTATGTTTCAATAAAAAGGAGGGTCCGTGCCACCAAAGATTATTACTCTCCAAATCAACTGGGCTCATACCTCTAGAGATGATATCTGCAGGATTTTGTGACGAAATCACGTGATACCAATGGTTGATATTTGTTATTTGTTGAATTTCAGATATCCTATTGCAGACAAACGTCTTAAGGCTGCGAGGTTCTAAACTTAACCAGCAAAGAACAATTGATGAGTCAGTCCAGTAAAAAATCTCCCCTATAGGATAACTTAGAGTTTCGAGAATCTTATTTATAAGCTTGGCTAAAAGAAGTGCTCCGCAAAGCTCCAACCTGGGCAGTGAAACAGCTTTAAGGGGAGCAACACGTGACTTTGCGCAGAGGAGATTACAATATATTTTTCCATCGGAGTCGGTGCAGCGAAGGTATACACAGGCTCCATAAGCATTTATGGAGGAATCACAAAACCCATGGATCTGAACATCAATAGGATTTTTGGAGGTTACTTGTCGATGTATTTTAAAGGTGTTTGCTTTGGACAGCTGATTGGAAAAGTTGGACCAAATTTTATAGAAATCATTGGGTAGAGGCTCGTCCCATGAAATTTTTAACAGCCATAGCTTCTGCATAAGAATCTTTCCTTGAATTATGATTGGACCGAGGAGGCCCAAAGGATCAAATATCTGCGATATGGCTGAGAGGATAGAACGTTTCGTGACCACAGCCATAGAATTGCTTAACTTCGAGGTATAGATAAATTGATCTTTCTGGGAATCCCAAAATATACCTAATGCTTTGCAACTTTGATTGTCATTTATGATATGACCTATAGAATTCTTATCTGAAATATTAGATAATACTTTGGGTTCATTGGATGAGAACTTTCGTAATTCAAACCCATAGGTTTGAAAAATTGATATAAGGTTGGATCTTACTTTTATAAGGGTTTCAAGGTCATTGCACCCTGTTAGTACGTCATCCACGTAGCTATCACGAGCAATGATGTGACTTTCCAAAGGATAGGAATCTTTGATGTCAAACGAAATTTGTTGTATACATCTTGTAGCTAAGAAAGAGGCACTGGCTGTGCCATAGGTAATGGTGTTTAATTCATAGTGGTTGAGATCCGACTCCGGGGAGTCTCTCCACACTATGCGCTGAAGCTTCCTTTGCTCTGGCTTAACAAGAATTTGTCGGTACATCTTGGCGATGTCACCTGATAACACATAATTGTGCTCTCTGAATCTGAGGATTATGGAGAACAAGTCGCTTTGCACAGTGGGGCCAACCATTAGAATATCGTTTAGAGAAATGCCAGTTGTTGTTTTAGATGAGGCGTCGAACACTACCCTTAACTTGGTAGTAGTGCTGTCCAATTTCTCAATGGCATGGTGAGGCAAGTAATAGATGGGGTCTGACGTTTTTTCTTGGGAATTAATTTTTGACATATGTCCTAATTTTTCATATTCCTGAATAAATTGCGTGTAAGAGAATTTAAGTTCAGGATTCCTTGTAAGTTTTCTTTCAATAGCCAAAAATCTTTTCATGGAAATTTCTTGGGAATCACCTAGTTTGGATACCGTGCCCTTTAAGGGCAAACTAACTTCAAATCTACCCGAAGAAGTTCGAGTAAAGGTACTCTTAAAATGGGATTCACACTCCATTTCCTCTGGGGTAAACTTACAGGGTTCATGGAAGGGTTCTTCAATGTGCCAAAACTTCTCAAGTGATTGTTTTAGCTCAAACTCATTATTCAAGGAAAAAGCCGATATGGATTTCAGGGGTGTAAAACCCTTGGAAACATGCATAGGTCCAGAAATTACCCAACCAAGTTTGGTGTTCTGCAAGATAGGATTCCTTGTTCCAAGTTTCATTTGACCTGAAATAAGCAGGTCATAAAATAGACTAGCTCCTATAAGGAGATCAATTTCAGAGGATTCAAAGAAAGTGGGGTCTGCCAGAGTAATTTCTTTGGGAATAATGAAATTAGATACATTTAGCGTCTGCTGAGGACATTTATCGGTAATTTTATCGATTACTAAGGCAGTCAGATTAAAATGATGACTCTTACTTAAGTCCTTAATCGTTAATGAGGTTTTCTTATTAATATAGGTTGTTCCCTGATTTATACCACAAACAGGGATGTGCACTTTCTCATACTTGAGGTTTAGGATATCAAACAAGGTCTTTGATATAAGATTAGACTGTGACCCGCTATCAAGTAAGGCTCTACAGGGTATGGGTCTCGAACAGCTGTCATAAACATAAACTAAAGCAGTAGATAGGAGCACAAAAGTATTTGGTACAGAATTAGCACAAGCAAAACTGTAATCAATAGGCAAATCAGGCTGAAGATTATTCTCTTGTTGAGGATTACAAACATTTTGATCTACTACCACTTGGTGTGAAGTAGCGTGGGGTAATTGATTCGATGGCAAGAAACTCGGGGTTTCACAAAGATGAGAATTTATGTTACCTCTTTGAGGATTGGGCAACTGTGTTGGGTTAATACCATCATGGTTATTGCTTGAGGTTGCCCTTATTTGGGCGCAAAGCGTTTTTTGAGAGGGTTGCTTAGTAATACTTGGATTTACATTTGAGGTTATGTGCCTGGAATCTTTCTCAAAGTTATTTGTGGGGTAATGTAGCAATGAATGATGCCTTCGCTGGCAAGCTCTACAAGAATGTTTGGATGTGCAAACAGATGCAAAATGACCTGGACGTAGGCAATTTGTACATAATTTTAGACGTTTCGCCTCATTGTACTTTTCGCTCACAGGAAGTTTGAGGAATTTCTCACATGCATAGACAAAATGGCTATCTTTACAAACAGGACATTTATTTTCAAAAACGGCATTGGTGAATGTCTTAGGTGTACCATAACTCTTTTGAGGATTTGGATCATGTTTATTTTGCACTTTAAAATCAATTGACTCTAAGAGGTGGCAACGCTCTGTGAGGAATGTAGTGAGGTTAAGGATTGAAGGGCTATCAAAATTCTTGGAATAGATTTCCCATTCCCTACGTGTAAGTTGGCCAAATTTTGAGGTAAGTAGATATATTAAGGGTGTGTCCCAGTTATCCACATTTTCACCTAGATTTTTTAAACATCGATAATGTTTTTGAAAGTTATCTAAGAATTTGCGTAACTGGATATGGTTATCTTCTTTGAGGGATGGCAAGCTGAAAATTGCTTTCATATGAGCATGAATTATGGCCCTTTTATTCTCATAGCGCTCTTTGAGTAAATTCCATGCAACAGCATAGTTGCCATCGGTAGCTGTAAGGGAGCTAATTATCTGGGCAGCATCTCCTTTAAGGGCAGACTGGAGATAGTAAAATTTTTGCACCTTGGGTAACGAGGGATTTTTATCAATAAGAGCCTCGAAGGTTTCATGAAACTGGGTCCATGATTCGTAAGAACCAGAAAACTCTGGTATGGATAATGAAGGTAATTTAGTGGATAAAATACTAGCCATATTATTTATAGGGTTGTTGCTGAGCTCAGGGTGAGTCTCAACGGTTAAACTAGGATTGTTGCTAGCATTTTTGAGATTGGTGGCTTGTAATATAAGTTTTGCCTTGGAAATTATTGAGAAGTATTTTTCCTCGAAGTCTGATCTGACCTCAGTCTGATCTTGAGCATCAGGCAGTTTGTGCACTAAACAAATGTCTTCGATACCCAATTGAATTTGTTCAAATTCCTGCAAAAGGGAATCAGCAGCTTTAAACCTGGTCTCAATTTGGACGAGGTCTGAAGGAGTTAAAAGCTCGAGTTGGGGTAAGGCATTTAAAAATGTTTGGAAACGAGTTAGAGAGGCTTTCATGTGACCTCTTTTGTTAATGAGGAATTTTATTTCTGCCTTAGCTTTATCTAAAATTTGTTCTGAACTAAGATCTTCCGCCATTTTGATGGTAACTGAGAAAACAATAAAAAGTTTTGCACTTATTTACCTATGCCAAAAAAGAAAAATTAAAGGTTAAAAATCTTAAAACAACAATATAAAAATTAATGGGTTAAACAACCAAGGCTAAACCAAATTTTACAAAACCTGAAAGAGATTAAAAAACACACCAAATAAAATTTAAATTAAATTATTAAATTTTATCATCAATAGTTTAGTAGGCTGGATACAAATATTTTGTTTTTAAGGCTATATATGCAAAAATCTATTTAAAATGCATAACTCAAATTCTTAGAAGGGTGAATATGAGAATTTTAATCTTAAAAACATTAAAAACATATAAGTTTAAATAAAAAAAAATAAGGTTTAGAGCTAAAAATGTAGTTTATAATATGTCAGATAGGTTTTTAGGGTGGAAAGATTTAGTTTATTAAGGGTTATATAAACTCTACATTAAATTATGGTTGCATTTATTGAACTAGGTTAAAATATAAATATAGGTTTCAAGTAAAAATCCACAAAGCAGCTTAATTACTGTAGGTTACGAAGGTTAAAATGTAAATAGAAAATAAAAACCAAACTATATAGGTGTAATTAAAACCAACTTGCACAAATCTTAGCTTAATTTGAACAAAACAGCTCATCAAAAACGTTAAGGTAACGTTTTGGAAGTCAGGATGACCCTAGGTTTACTGCTGGCTTTAATTACTTGGGTTATAATTGACTAACCTTTAATTATTGACTTGTTTTCCTGCTACTAGGAACACTGGTTGCTGGAACATCGACGAAAATACACAAAATATGGGTCGCACTACCATATTTTCCACATCAGGCACGAAGGATCAAAATTTTATGTTAGGTTCCACCCTATTTAATTAGGGATTACGTCGGGTGTTCGACTTGTAGACAGAAAAAGAAAGTCGTGTAATTGGTTACGAGAAATTAATTTATTCTCCTAAACTTTAACTGGTTAATCGCGGCAATCTCTGATTTTACACTTTACTTTATATACAACTATTTATATTTTATGGATTTTTATAAAAGAGCGCGGAGCCCGGTACATGTCTAATATGCAACCACCTGGTCTAACATATCGCAAAGACTACACTCCAACGACTGTTTTTTAAAGGCGAAAAACCGAAATTCAGACTGGTTACAACTATTATTTTTTGCATGCCCTACTTCTTTTTTATTACAGGCGGCTCGAACTTATCGCGGGAACCGATCCTTTGACGGCGCGTATTTTTCAGTGCTTTCCGGGTACGAAGCCATAAATCACGAGCACTTCTGCCGAATTAGGGGAATGTCGAGTGATACCAAATGGTATGAGGTATTTAAAACCGTGGGTATGGCGAGCTAACTATTAAAATATAAAAAATCTTCTAACAATTAGTATGTTATTTAAAGCAAACAAGTTAAAAAGAACAAGAGTATTTGTTAATAACGCTCCAAACACTATAATTGACACTATAATATATAGTCGGATTACCGAACAGATGGAGTAAATAATGTCACAGTATAAAGAACAAGACAGTAGGTTTACTCTCTTGCGGCCCTTTGAAGTAGGGACTTCTAAACAGTGCCGACTTTTTTTACGCGGTCGTAAATCATTATTTAGTTTCGACGGCAATCCTTTACGATACGGGGGGTGTTTGAAACATTTTTAATAAGGAATATTTTCGTACATCGCGGCGGGCAGCGTGTAATATATGGAATTTTTTGAAATTAAAGGCACTTTGTATTATTGTTAAAATGAAATTAAAAGAATATTATTAAGTATCTCTTTTGAACAAATAACTGTAAGAAAAACACTTGGTAGATAGCTTTAAAATTAAGTTTATTAGAATGTACACAATTAAATCTTAGCTTTACGTTCCTTTCATGCTCTTTTCTTAACTGACCAAGAAACTACCTACCTAATATTACATACCACTTAATTAATAATAACTTCGTTAATATACCCATTTCTTAAATATTTAATAAAATTTACATATTAATGTGATAACAACACTCAGCATATGGAACTCGGTAACAGTGAAATATAAAAAGGAAGTTAAATAAAAAAAACTTATTAAATGCCTAATTATTTTCTTTTTAAATAGGGGATGAAAGAACAAACCACTAAAATTCAAATAAAACGAAAATAGGTGTTTTACAACCTAGAATTCATATAAATATGCAAAATAAATATAGTTTTACATTGGTGATTATAGTACACATCAATATTTTGAAACTTAAACCCTTAAAAACCACCCTTAATGACGAAAAAAATGCAGTTTTAAGTATGGTTAGACGGTATAAGTGGCTAAAATTTATATCATTCAAATGATTGCAATGCAATTAATAATAAATCGGATAGCTTTCACTATTAAAAACCACCACTAATAACAGAATATTACGAAAAATTTTGCATTTTTTTAAATTAAAATCACGATTTAAAAAAAATATGTACTCTAAATCGCTGACACTTTTTGAAGATATTATTGGTACCTATATATAGTCCATTGTAGCCTTAAGCGTAGCCTTCCGCCTTAATTTTTGAAATAAATACATAATTTTTTATGATAATTTTTTTTAAAACTGCAATTATTTTTATTTTATTCCTAACTTTTTTAATTTTTATGCTAATGACTTACAATCAAGTTTATTTTTAAAGTTTTTGATAGTACATACTTGAAAAAATGTGCTAGATATTTGTCTAAAAAACGTTTTTTTTTTTTAAATTATTTCACGTTATTATTTTACGTCATTATATTTTGTTATCTAAAAAAAGGGGTTATGTTCACACAGTTGTATCTTAGCGCCTATAGCACCTAGATAAATCAAACAAAAGCCAATCTTTTCTTTTAAACCAACTTTTGTTTATTAGATTTTTTTGTAGGATCTCAATTTTCCGAGATATTTAAGAAATACCGAAGAAAAGCGTGTATTTTTTTCTGTAAACTAATCCATTTTTATTTAAAAAAAAAATGTATATCCCCTTTTACTCCTGCAGCCATCTACGCAACATATCGCCGGCATTTTTAAAGTACAAAATTTCCGCACAACGCTATTATAGTTCTAATATTGAAGACGCCCCTGTATAACGCAGTCGCCACCGGGCAGCAAAAAAGAGTAGCATCAGAAAGCGAGTGAGAAAGGCAACATTTTGGGCGGCGCTTAGAGTGATCCTTCTATTCTACAGTTTGACCATCGGATCTGTGTCTACGAAAAGAATGCGGGCGAAATTTTGAAGCGTTGTCACGTCTTACTGCAAAAATGAAATAGTATTGAATAAAAAGTAAATATAATGGTAAAATTAAGCTATTTAATCATAAAAAAGATAATAAATAATGTAATGCAGTTTAAACCATATTTTTTAGTTCTATTTGCTAATGTTTTGCATATTATAAAATCCAATATTGACTAACATTTATCCGAAATTCCTAATAAAACTTACAAAGCCGGCAACGTCGTGCTTTCGCGGAAGTATCTCGCTGTTTGGGGACAGGTGATTGGTTGATGACATCGCGGCCATTAATTTATTATTTTTATGCAGCTCTCTGTCTTTCTCTATCTTATTGGATCGCATCCTACCAGGTTTTGTGTAATTTTCGGAATAATATCGATTTCTTGCGGATTCAGTGGCGGCGGCGTATGTTAATACTTTTGAGCTATTAAACTGTTTTTATTGCTGTATTTTTAGGTACCTACTTAATTTCTGACCTATGACTTTTGAGTAGTGTAGCATAGTTTAGTTTATTTGCTATTATTGTTGTTGATGTTTTGTTGTTGTTTTGTGTTATTTGTTTCTTTGTTGTTAAAGTTCATAATTTTTAACAGTTTTTGTGTTATTTACGTTAAAATGAATAACTTTATTCATAGCCAGGCAAGGGAAGTGATTGCGAATGTTTATAGGTAAGTAAAATGATAATAAGAGAATTATAAAGCCTAAGCACAGTTATGAAAAAAAAACATTAAAATAAAATCATAATTTATGCGACACTAAATTTCAAAAATTATGTACCTAATGTTGTAATAAATAAAAATCATATTTAATAAAATAAAACCAAGCTCGATTGCTTTACAAACAAAAAAGATTCAAAGTTAATGTTGGTTATTTTGAATATAAAATGTCTATAAATATAAGTAATATGAATTGGAACGACGGCTAAAAAAAATCGAATATCAGGATTATATACTTCTTGTACAAATTCTTAGGGTTTGCAATGAAGAAGCTACTAATAACTTCGTTAATCTACCAGTAAAGCGCAAACTTGAAAGAGTATCTCAATATACTGGCGTAAGCATTTCAATGGTGAAAAAAATTCACAAAGAAGATGAAGAAAGAATGCGGACGGACCCCAACAAAATGCTTTCTAGTCCCGGCAAAAAAAGACCGCGAATGACGAAGGTTGGACAAGACGACAACTTTCATTTTCAAATAGTTAAACACCTAATAAATCGAATTTATATGGGTTTAAAGTTGTGCCTACTAGCAGAAAGCTGTTGCAAAAATTGCCAGAAGAAAAAAATTTTCCAAAAATAACATCTTTAAGGTATAAATACCTAAGAGAAATAAAAAAACACCGAGCCGAAGGTCGCAATATTGTCTATTTAGATGAAACTTGGATAGACAATGACCTAATGTTTAAAAAATGTTGGCAGAGTGAGACTGTTACTGGAGTGGTTAGCAATATATTCTTCAACAGGTACAAATTGATTATGCTTATTTAAATAATAATTTAAATTATACATATTATGTAGTAAATTCAATGTTTAAACAGCATAATTCGGATTATGTGCCGTGCTCTTTCCCTCGCGATATCCAGGCATCGAGTACGGCACTCTTATTTTAAGTGAATAAACTAAGTAGGTGTATTACAAATTTTGTGTTTTCTTTGCTTTACTTTTATCTCAAACTTCCCTAATCTTGTCTGTCATTTTTTTATTACATATTTACAAATAAAATATTTTAGAAGACCTTAATTTCCAAATTAATATCTTACCTACAAATACCTATTTCAAAATTAAAACCAAACCATATTTTTTAATATTTAATACATTCAAATCTGTGTAATCGGTTTATAAAATTTCGCACGTCACTGGCCATTTCATGAATGAAATGAGGCGGGTCTAGTCTACAACCACGTTCCCCGCACCGATACCGCTTAGCTACAGATTGGTTGGGCAGACTTTAGTTTATGTTCGGTGATAATGTGCGCAAAATATAGGCCCGCCCATCGATGCAGCCTTGGCAGGTTTAGACGAGGAGAATTATGCCTACTTATTTTAAATTATTTTACCGTGCAGCTTTGCTTTGTAAGTAGCTTTTTTTTAAATATAATACGGTCGCCTGTAAAATGGGTCCAAACCGATTTTGAGGTTGTGCCAGTTAATGATATAATAATCCCTTTTAAGTATTTTGCAATACAAAGTTATGTTAATATATTGGGGCTTACCGAAAAGGGATAGGTAATCCTTTTAAGTAATCGTGCCAGGTCAAACATTTAGGGTGTAATTGGTTCATCAGAACCGAGCGCTACCTGAGCGCTGGAAGTTTTGCCTATAATAGTAAGGACCAATAAAAATTGTCATACCTGAGCAACAATCGAGCGCTCAGGGAGCGCTTTTTTCTGATGAACCCGGCCATTATAAAATATAATTTTATGATCATAATCTTGGTTTTGAGAATTACTTAAGTAGCATTTATCTTTTTTTAAATATGTGTTTTAAAATTAAAAACAAGTTAGGGGCTGCGCTGGTAGGCCTGTGAGATTTAAATTTATAGATTGAATATAAGTATATATTTGTTCCTTATTTAAAAAAGGAATAAATACTATATTTATTTTAATACATTTTTTACACATTATGTTTATAATTATGTAAAAAATTAAAATTATTTTATCATCTTATCCTGGGACATACTGTATATTAAAAATATTTATGACCTGCTGCTTCTGCTGTAAACTGGACTTTTTGCACTTTGTTGTATGCTGGATGCTCGTTATCACATGTTTTATATATGTTCATAATCACTTCCTTTTCAGCAATAGTCATTTGTTTTCGTACTCTTTTCTTGGGGGGTGACAATGGGGGTGTACGTGGCGCGTCAGCCATTATTTATTAACAAACAAATTAACAAAAAAATAAACAGAATCTCAACTTTTCAATATTGCAAAGATTCAAAGATTCGAATAGCAGAAAATTCAACCAAAACGATCTAAAGCCGCTCGACTAATAAAATTAAATAAAACCCCAAGTCATGAACCCTATCGAGGCTCTAGGCCACACCTCCGGCGCAGAACGATCACGTGACCACTCCATCTGTTCGGTAACCCAAATATAGTTAAAAATTATCAGCGGCATAGCGTATTTTTGAATCTGTAAACAAATAGTTTAACTTAATCTTCAGTATAAAATATTTAGGTATAAGGTATTTTTATATGCTATAAAATTTTTTTATGGCCAAATACATGAATTCTTTAAATTGGCAATATCCGTTTTGAAATTCTGTTATTTTTAATATTTAGTTTTGTTGCCTGTTTTTGGTATAAATCATAAAAATTTTAGTTCGATAGTTTCCGCTGTTTAGTTTTGCTATTGTGCTGCATAATGCCGCAACTTTTTACTGCAAAAGAATATGTCGATATGCTTCTTATTTACGGAGAGTGTAAAAAAAATTGTCATGAAGCAGAAATGGTTTATCGAGAACGTTTTCCTAATAATTCTACACCCTCATGTAAGTCGTTTTCAGGAGTGGAGGAAAAAATGCGCACCAGATCATTTTCAAATCAAATGGCAACAAGAAATGGGGAAAATATTATATCTGTGTTGGCTTATATTGCAGTAAATCCACATGTTTTCATTCGCACTATCGCCAGATCGTTGAATTGGCCATCGAGGTCACCAGACTTAAACCCACTGGATTATTGCCTCTGGGGGTGGATGAAAGCTATAGTGTACGAAACACCAGTAGAAACCGTAGAAGGACCCCACAATCAAATTTTGAATGCTTCAGATATTATTAAAAACGATCCCCAAGCAACTAAACGTGCAACAAACGTGCTGCAGCTTGCCTTAAGGTTGGTGGGGGTATTTTCGAAAACATTTTAAATTAGTGAAATTTTGTTTTGTCACTAGTATGTGTTTGTGTTGCTTTTAAAATAAAAAAATCTTACAAAAAAACTTCAGAACCGATTGTATCAGAAACAGTTGAGAATTGGATTAAAACATATGGGTTAATTTATCTCATTTTGACCTTCTGAACATGTTCCCAAAATATTTCCCTTTCCTGCAGAAACACCCTATATACAAACGATGCATTCTCTGATTGCTACAGTTATAAAAGTATTTTAGAACAAACCTTCAGAATGAATTTAGAAACTAAAGAACAAGTTGAGGTAAGTGCCTAAAGATCTTTAATTAGTTCCAGTTTAAACATATCTTCTTAATATGTAAGCAACGATTTTAGCAGTAGGTATATATATTTAATAGTTTTTTTGTAATTTTGAATGTAGTGTTGTTTAAAGAATGCCTATAACATATTACAACATTCAAAGCATCCTTTGGTCCTAGGTCGGGTAAAGATACATTAAAAACCCTGGAAAAGAACTTGTCCAATACACAGACACATTATTTAAAATACAGCAAATCGATGATCATTATACTGTATCAATATGCATTGTGCCTATAATGCAGAGAGCTGCCAAATTACTATTTCAAGTCTACGAAATAATGTTCGTGATTGCTACAGCTAACTGTACTGTAGAAGATCACAAAATTTATTTCTATGTGACGCAGTCTTCTATTGGGGGAAATCCTATAAGATGTGTCATAATTACGTCAGAAAAGGTGCAAATTTTTCAGGTAACCATGAAGAATTTAATTGATATTTTGGCCCACAAAGGGGATACCACAGGTAGTTATTACGTATGATGACTTAAATGAACGAAAAGTGCTCAAGATGTTTTGGCCGACTTCAACACTTCTGTTGTGTACGTTTCATGTGTTGAAAGCTGTGTGGCAATGGCTATGTATTTCTGCCAATCAAGTAGCTCATGAAAATAGAGAAAAATTGTATCATAGTTTTAAAAATGTTCTATAGAACAGTGAATAGGAGTCACAAGATGAAGAGAGTATTATCATATTATTTGAAAATTGTGACCAGTATCCATTATTCAAAAGATACGTACAAGAACTTATAAAACGCACACATCTGGTGCATACAAATAAATAAATAAATAACGCCCTATATTTAAGTATTTCTTTGTACATACAATGCAAAAACATATCAAAATGTACACTCACATCATATGCACAAGAATAGCGCAACTGGCGAAGTTTAGCCTCCTGGCAATTCTTCCACCAATTCGCTGGATATTAGGTTCACCATCTTTAATTGTTAACAGAGAAAATCCATGAAGAATGCTTTTATGAGATAACACTGAAGATAAAACAGTTTTAACCAAACATAACAATATAACAATGCAGTACATGCGTAACTTATATATAAATTATTATATAAGTTAACATAAATATAAGTGAAGCTCTTTTTAAAAAAAGAAGTTCTATGTTGTGGCATTGTTAAATAATTTTTTTCTTGTAAAGAGCGATTATCCACAGCCTCGCTATAAATTAGTTTTTTAAACAAATATACTGGTTGTTGACACATATTTAGTTTTCTAGAAAATAGAGTCAAGTTAAAATTATACCAGTTATCTCACTTAAGCCAACCCAACTCTTTTATATTTTCTGAAACATGATCAAACTTTCTTAATTTATAAACAAATCTACAGCATGTATTCTAAACGTATTGTATCCGTTTTTTATTTAAAACATGTAAGAATGGATAATATACTATGAAACAATACGAATTAATAGACATAATAAGTAATAAGTGACTCACACAATTTTTTCCTGGTTTTAAAATTTAAAAGGTGTCTGCTAGCATATAAAAGTTTCATTCTCACATAACTTCTTTTTAGTAAAGATTTTAAATGTTGTTCAAAATTAAGCTGTAGGTACATCTATACACAAACCCACATTTTTACCGCAGTTAGCAAAAGTCAACCGAGTACTTTCAATTTGAATATTAAGTTGATTCATGAGTATGTCCCTTTTCTTTTCAGACCAAAACAGTAAAATTGTAGTTTTTGCAGTATTAATTGTCAGATTATGTTCTGTTGAGTATTGCAAAATATTAGATAAATCTGAATTTAAAATCTCAGCAGCATTAACAGGACAGTCTGGATTAAACTGAAATAATAATTGTGTATCATCCGCATATGCTTGCATGTGCGTTGATACAATAGAAAACATATTGGCAGTATAAATAACATACAACCAAAGGCCAAGTTTGGAGCCTTGTGGCACTCCTGAAATAATGTTTCTACTCTGCGATGTTTCACCACCTATCCTAACTACCTGCTTTTGACCTGTCAAATATCACCTAAAGAACAGTATTTCAACCTCCCCAAAACCATAATATGATAGATTGGCACACATCAATCAATAACATCAAAGGCTATAGAGTAGTGTATCAAAATCAATATAGCAGCCATTTGCCTATCTTGAATTTTTACAATGTCGTTAGTACGTGTCTCGTAATATGATAAAGGTAATAATATATTAAAGCCCGATTAATGCACAGGAAAAAAGCCATTTGTATTAAACTAATCAGTGATTTGAACATGAACCACTCTTTCCAGAACCTTTGATATTACAGGAAGCAGACTAACAGGCCTCAAATCTGTAAAATTGACAGGATCATGTTTTGTAGGTAGTGGGGTAACAAGAGATTCTTTCCAGCAATTTGGAAAATGACCATGTTCGAGACAACTATTGACAATATGAGTTATATGTAATATTATTACATGCAAACACAGTTTCACCATCTAAAGTGTTATGCCATCAATACCTGCAGTATTTATTTATTTATTTATTTATTTAACGGTATCCACCAATTTTACAAAAATAAAATAACACAAAAGATACTAATAATAATACAACTTAAGCTAGATAATAGTAAGACATAAATCAATCAAAGTTACAAATTAATTTAAAGAAACCTGTTAAAGTAACGAGTCACTAATTAATTAATTAATTTAAGAGAACTCCTAAAACTGCTAAAAGAAACGTGCAAGTCAAGACTATACCTATCGAAAGAACGTTATATTCTAGTTATAGGATTATGCTGTCCATAAGAACTACTATCAAAAATCTACATAGAAGAGTTTTTTCAGTCTAGTCAATTTTTGCGCCCGAAAATTTAGCCTATTTAAAAGATAATCACAATCAGTCATGCCAGATATTAATTTAAAAATAAAACACAAGTCTGAATTATTACGCCTTAACTCAAGTGAGTTCAAAGAGAGAACTGACACGACCTACTTGTAATCAGTATGACCATTAGCTAACCAGCTAAGCTGGAACCTTAAGTTTAAAAGAACAGTTTCTTAAGAATTTATTTTACTTTCTCAATATTTTCAATATGCGATTTATAAAATGGAGACCACACGGGACTAGCATACTCCAAACCAGAACGGACTAACGAACAGTACAGAACTTTATAGACAGAGCATGAGAAGTCTTGACTGCATCTAGTTATAAATCCTAGATTTCTATACGCTTTCTGAACTAACTTTTCAGCATGAGACAAAAATGTCAACTTAGAATCGAAAATTACTCCGAGATCCCTAACTTTCGTTACCCTTTTTAAAATAGTGGAACCTATACTATAATCAAACAATGTAAGATTGCGAATTCTTCCAAAAGTTATTGAATAACACTTCGGAACATTTAAATCTAAACCATTAAGGTTGCACCATTCATAGAGATTATGCAAGTCATCCTGTAACAATTGATATTGAAAATTAGAATCAATAGACAAAAACAATTTCAAATCATCAGCAAATAATAAAAATTTACAATTTTTTACAAATAATCCTATATCATTAACAAAGATTGTAAAAAGTAACGGACCCACATGTGGCCCCTGAGGAACGCCAGATGGCACAGAAAAGCTGCTAGATAAGAAGTTATTAAGCCGTATACATTGCGATTTACCCAGTAGATAGTTCCTTAGCCAACAACAAATAACATTTGATCCAAAACCCAAAGCTTGGAGCTTTGCTAGTAGAAGCGCATGATTAACTCTGTCGAACGCCTTCGAAAAATCTGTATAAACAGCATCAACTTGTGAACCCTTACCAAAAGCATTAAACAAATTATCTTCATAACATATTAAGTTAGTAACAGTGGAACGACCTTTTTGAAAACCATGTTGACTGTTAATATAATAAGGCTTTTACATTGCCATGACAATTGCTTGGTTACAAGTGCATCCATGTAGGAATGGGCGATGTAATATCATTATATGAGATTTTGTCTAAGAGAAATGCTTCCATTGGTGATCTGATAAACGGCATTATTGAATTGCATATACTTATTGTTTCTCAGCAATCAACAATTAATAAACTCGTGGAGGAATTACAGAAACTTCAAACATTTAAAAACGACCCTGCTCAAGCAACAAATGATAAGATTAAGAATAGTAACTCCATTATAATTTATGAGATAAATGATAGAAATGAGCGCAAAAAAAATATTATGATGTTTAATGTTCAGGAAAGTAATTCTGATTATATGAATAATAGAATTAGTCATGATAAGGAGTTCGTACTTGATATTCTGTCCAATAAGTTGGCAATAGATCATACTAAGCCCTTTAAGGTATATAGAATTGGACGTCGTGGAGCCAATAATAAAAGTGTGCTTTAAAAATACCGAGATTGTACAAAAATGTTTGAGAGAGAAAAAGAAATTAGGTGGTAGCAATATTGTAATTAAAATGAATTTCACCAAATTACAGCGTGATGAAATCCGAGAAGTTTATGGAGAATTGGCAAAAAGAAAGGAAAAAGGTGAAGATGTGATAGTTAAATTTACCAATAATATTCCATCAATCTCTAAGAGAATTTTACGAGGTCCAAAAAACGATTAAGTAATTCCTTAGTAATGTATTATTTTAACGCTGGGGGTATGAGGTCTAAGCTGAAGCATTTGAAGCAAACAATATCCGCATGCAGTTATGATGTAGTTTCGTTGGCTGAAACATGGTTGTTTCCGGACATTTTGTCATCTGAATTGGAGTTTACGGCATATGAAGTATTTAAATGTGATAGAAGTGCCCTAACAAGTGCTAAGAAGGATGGTAAGGGGTGTTTTACTCGCTGTAAGAAAAGAATTAAAACCGCGATTAATTAATTACTCTTGTTCATCGTTAGAGAAAGTTTTTGTTTCTGTACAACTTTATCTTAAGAATATTGTTTTTGGTGTGGTTTACCTGCCGCCAAAATCTGATATGGGTCAATACAGTGCTTTCTGTGATACAGTACTGGAGATCTTTGAGGCCCATCCGAATTGCTTATTTAGTATTGCAGGAGACTTTAACCTACCTGGCTGCACTTGGTTTAATGAAAATCAAAATCTTAAAATTACCCTTTCGGATGGGTGTTCGAATGTTGCACCAGCTTCACTACTTGGACAGGTATTTAATTACTTAGATGGTAAAGAAATGTTTCAGCTACCAAATCCGTAAGGCACATTTCTTGATCTTTGTTTTTTCTAATATTAATGGGTCTTCTGGATTGGCGGATGATTTTTTATTGCCGGTCGCTGGCTCTCGACACACTCCGTATAAATGTGTCTTTTCAGTACCATATATGTCAAGGTCTCTGAAATATTTAGTAAAGTTATTTGACTTCAAAAATGCTGATTTTGTATCGTTAAATAATTTCCTTGCATCTATCGACTGGTCCTTTATTAACAACACTTCTGATATAAATATTTCCCTAAATAAGTTTTATGACCTTTTGTATGAAGGAATCAGCTATTTTGTGCCTATTAAGTTCTATAATACTGGTAGCTTTCCTGTATGGTTTTCAAGAGAGTTAAGAAGCTTAGTTTTACGTAAGAGGATTGCTCATAAGAAGTTTAAGGAGTCTCAATTGCAAAGTGATTACTTGGTTTTCTCTGGGATACCTAGGTAGTTAAAGCGTTCAACTTGCTCCAAAGTCTCGCCATTGACCTGTATGAGCTGAGGATTATCTGATGCAGGAGTTATAAGAAGCTTGGTTTTTGACGTGTTTAGTTTTAGACCTAAGGCTTGGTATGCCCAGGCATAAGAAGCAAGAATTTCCTGAAGAGTTTCTGCTGTGTACGCAATCAGCGCACAGTCATCCGCATATTGAAGATCCGTGATAAAACGAACTCTTGTTCTAGCTCTAAGACCTTTTAAATTGAAAAGTCCTCCATTATATCTATATCTGATTTCAATCCCTCTAGCAGTTAGATTTCTGTCAACAATGATCGATAGCGCCGCAAGGAAAACATTGAACAAAATAGGAGCCAGGACGCAGCTCTGCCTAACTCCCGTCTCAGTGGAGAACGGTTCGGAAAGCTCACCGTTTACTAGCACTTGTGCTTGATTACTTGTATGTAAATTTTCGACCACTGAGACGAATTTATTTGGGATTCCGAAACGTTTTATGTTAACGTCATGCACCAGAGGACCTTTCTGTTAACCGAATCAAAGGCCTTCGCCAGATCTATGAATGTGACATGTATTTGAGTCTGATGTTCTCTCGCCTTTTCTTGAAGTTGGCGAAGTGCAAAGATCAGATCGTTGGTTCCTCTGTTTGGCCCAAAGCCGCTCTGGGTTTCTGGAATAAGTTTTATCACTTAAATAATTACCATATTATTGACAACGCAAATACAGAATTACTATGTAACTGGAAAAAGTTCATAAGTGATCTGGACAACAAATTAATAAAGAACCTTCAAGATGACCCTGAAAATTTTCAACGTGGAATTGAAGCCTGCATCCAAAACTACAAAAAAAATAAAGATAGTTCATTGTCTCTATTAAGTAAACTGTACACAGCATTTAAACCTTCTTCTTCTTTAAACAGAGAATTGGTCCAAGAAGAAGAGGTAAAAAAATGTTTGTACAGCGAACTAGTTTCAGCGATTTCAGTCTGGTAGAAAACCTGCGAAATTAAGGAAGAACGAAAATCTGGCTTCTCATAGTTTAGCTACGTACGTTAAACAAAACCGAAATTTAGGAGGCCAAAAGATTACAAAGTGATATTTTTTGTTACCTTTGAAGTACTGTATGTAAGTAATTTGTTTTATGCATAAATTAAAAAAAAATTAATAAATATTTATTACTATAAAGTGTTGAATGACTTTCATCTTCCTTCAGAAATATATATTTTTTATGTAAAAATTATATTCGCAAAATAAACTAAGTGACATTTTCTCTAAATGAATTTAGATGGACACACTCTTTTATATTCGCAGCATGTGCAAAATTTGTTTCTTGTAAATTTTACGAAAAAAGTTATTCTTTATAAAAACGTCTGTATGTTCCAAAACCTAAAATGCCACCATTAGTTATAAAATTCTAACAACAGTATTGTAACGGTGCTGTACGTACGTAAGTTTCTAAAAAAATATTATTTGTCCGTAAGATTAAAATACTTTTATTTTTGACCAAATCGAAATTTGTTATAAAAATCTTTATTTATAAATTTGTGTACAGTTTTCTCATTTTCTACCTTGCAACAGTAATAAATGCATAGTTACGAAAAATAAACACTGTCAAAAGAAATAGTTAATTTATAATGTAAATAAATAATGTTGAATATTTGAAAGTTATTTTTAATAAAACATTCTAAACATGTAACTTTACAACTTATCACTTGAGCAATAATACATAATATATACATTTTTGGAGAAACCTCGTATACGACTGATAAAATTTGATATTAAGTAGTTGTATTTTAGGTTTTGGGCCATGCAACTTTTTATAAAAAATTACCTTTTTCATATATGGAATGTTTCTGTTTCAGAACTTTCAAGGGGTGTATGTGTTAAAAAAGCATATTCCGGGATAATTAATGGATTAAATGGATAAATCCCAGTGAATTTAAATGCAGAGCCCGCATTTTGAACAGTTGTTGAGTTTCCCCATGCTTGACCTAACAGCTTACCAAATTGAAGATGATTAAGGACCCTGTTTGGGTTATTTTGAACCATAAAACGGCATTCCGCGTAGAAGTTGCTTTTAAGAGATTTAAAGAAGGCGCGATCAAGAGGCTGCAGGTAGTGAGTGGTATGCGATGGTAAACAAAACAAAATTATATCATTTTGCTCAGCAAATTCTAGTAGGTCCAGGTTGGTCATCGTATGGGACGTCTGGCCATCTACTATTAGTAAAGTTTTACCCGAGGGCTTTCTTGGTAGAAAATATGTTCGTAACCATTCTAAAAAAATCTCGCTATTAACGTAAGAAAATTTTTCCGACATTCTAATTTTAGAACCCGGTGGCATACCTTCATGCCAGTCTTCTTTTTTATTTTTCCTTTGAAAATACAATATGGGGGGATAAAAGTGCCTTCTGCGATACAACATGCTATGACACTAATTGTCTCACCCTTTTCGCCAGGGCTTACGCTTGGAACACATTTTGATCCTTTTTCGGCTAGTACCTGACCAGCCCTAGTATTCAGCTGTAATCCTACTTCGTCTGTATTGAATATATGCCCGGGTTTATCATAAAAATTGTGTTCAGTCATAATTCTCTGAAGATCCGAAAAGTAATTATTAACGGTTTCTCTTGACATTCCCAAAGCTCGCGCAATTGAGGTGTTCTCCGATTTTCTGATTGAAATTTTAGGTCTTTGCTTTAAAAACAGTTCTAACCATTTTTGGCCAGCTTTACCTAAAAAAGACGATAATAAATTAGCAATGTGGTTTTTATTTTTTTTTTAATATACCTTCTTTTATATTAAATTTATTTTCGACTTCTATTTAGTTTCGGCGTTCGAGCCCAAAGAACAATCTGGCCCCAGACGATTACAGCTATCGATATTATTTGCTTTTAATCTGCACTTAAAAGTTGTTTTTGGGATCCCAAACGCTGACGCGGCTTCGTTAATGCCCATACCGCAATTCTTCACAGCATCAACTGCATCACCTAATGCTCTAGCCGTCCAAGAACCTCTTTTAGGTGCGTTTTGTTTTCGGATATATTTATTGGGCATAATCCTAAAAATAGGCTGGTCCAACTCTCCTCCATCTATCCTTAAATAGGAGGTGACTAGTCCAGTGTCTAGTTTCTAAAATATGCCGATTAAGGCTACGATTGGTGCTCTCTAGTACACCTTGTATATGGTATATAAACACTAATCCAACAAAAATCGGTTAAACTTACCTGATTATAAAAAAAAATTAGATTCTCAAAACTGATATAAAATTTTTGCACGTGGTGATTTCAACTATCGTAAATAACATTCACGAAAGTGCGTTATAATGCATTCCAGTCGCCGTCTCAAAGGCAACTGGTGCTAATAAACAGAACGGGACAGGTTAGTCTTGCCCTGTTGCCAAACCTTGCCGGATATTTTGAGTGAACCGTCTACCCTCCTGGTCCATCTCCCATCCTTTTACCCTATATTGACCAGATCGCGAAAATCCTGGCAACGTCGTGCTTTCTTGTAAGTAATTTATTACCTATATTAAATTCGAGTATAGGTTGTCTCTTTATTCACACTCAAAATCAACTCTATTATGGTAGCATTAATTTAGGGGCTTCTAAATTGGTGCGACTACCCACCCTATAAAAACGTATTATCAGAACCGTATGTAAAAACGTATAATCAGAAACGTATCATCAGAATAGACGAGGTTGGTTTTTCAGAACATGCTGCACTTTTGCTTAGAGAGCACAATATAATGACAGTATATTCCCTACAGTCATTACTTAAGCAAGAAACTCGGACTATAATATACGCCTTCAATCAGACAAACTTCAACATTTTGCACCATGGTACGGCCCTGCTTGAAAAGAATTCGATTTTCGCAGTATCTACAGCCTTTTATAAATTACCAAAAAGTTTAAAACAAAACAGAAATATTAATTAAATAAATAAAAAATAAAGCAACTCCTTCTAGATAATCCTTTTTAACCTTAGTCTACCTAAATCATTGCCCATTTTCATACGTATATTAGGTCAATTTATATTATATATTTGTTTAGTCTTTACTTTGTAGTATTAAATTGTTTTTTCGTTTAATTGTAGCTCGGCTTTAATAAGTATTGTTATGGTATAGCTTCTGTTTGATCAAAGAATGTCTTTAAAAGTATTATTTTAAGACTAAATTAAGCTTGAGATAAATAAAAATATAAATAAATAAAAGTATGCAAAATTATAATTTCTATATTCTTATTAACTTTTAAAAAATAAATCATATAAAATTAGGAATAAAAAAACGTTTCACACACGGTTTTCTATTAAAATACGGAACAGCAGTAAATTTAAATGGTTCCAATTATTTAACAATACTACTGGCAGATTATCGGGTTTTAAAAAGGGAAATCGAAAAAAGAATATGAAAATAGAAAAAAGAATGTCTCAAGATTTTTGACGATATGCAAGTATAGTACACACATATTTTATATTAAAATATGAAAAAGCAGAAAATTCAAGTTTTTTGAGATTTTTACATTCAAAAGAATGCAAATTTATATTATTCTTTCTGCCTTTTAAAAAATTAAATTATATAAATTAAGAGTAACATATTTCCTAGTTTTGATAATATGTAACTACACTCGCATTTTATATTAAAATGAGGAACTGCAAAAAAGTGGTGAAGTTATTCCATATTTTTAAAGCTATTACCTACTGTAGGAGAAAATTCTCATCTTTATTCTCATTGATTTTTAAGTTTTTCCAAATTTTCAACGGTATTACTAAAGGATGCAAAACCATAAATTTTTTTATTGTTATTGGCTTTTATAACGAAAATCCTATAAAAAAAGGAACATCTCAAAACAGCCGCTGTAAATCAACAAAAAAATACGTTTTTAATTACAGTTTAAGTTGTGAATTTATGAATAAGCTAGTCGGACAGGTCGCTTTTCTCCCTTATTTTCACGTTTATTTTTCCTGCTTTTCGTAATGCAGTCGTTACGATCCGAGAATATTCAATTACGGGCCGTTTTAGCGTTAAATTGACGATGCAGAAAGAATTCCGGGGTGTTTGAAGGGTAGTAGTTTGCTGCAGTCTGTTTTTACTCTGAGCCATTAGTCATCGGTGATGTTTTTTTTATTTATTTACTATAATAATTGCAAAAAGTTACTATAAATAGATTTTTTCCTATGTTACGTTAGCAAGAGTTTAATCAGTTTTGATAAGTTTACAGTGAAAAAAGTAGCATACTTTCATGAGGCAAAAAACCCTTAAAATAAGCGATCAAATTTCACCCTAAAAAAAAATGTCTAAGATGGTTTTGAAGAGTTTTAAAAATAGCTTTTTATGTAGGCTAATTGGGTGCTATATTCCGCATATCTACAATCTGAATCAGATCAAATTTCACCTAAAAAACTGAATTTCTTTAGAGTTTCTTTGCTTTGGGAGGGAATTAAAATCCTCTAATAATGCTGGATATACGTTAAAAAATTTAATAATATTAGAATTATATTATATAGCAACTTTTTCTTTACTTTTAATATTTAATAATAATGTTAAAACCCTTTTGGGAAATACCTGCAATGAAAATTTCTATTTTCTTTCGGTAAATAGCACGGTCCAAGTAAATTTATTAAGTTTTCCTTTAATCCTGCAGTAAGTCATAAATCAAAAAATGAGTGGGAAGATGGACACCGAGAATCTGTTTAAGAATATCCCGGATTTTAAAAGCTGGATTTTCATATATCATACAGAAAAGAACTATCCATATATCATGCTTCATGATAAAATATACCTCTGCTATAGTGATGACAAATCGTTCTAGTACGAATTAATAATAAAAGGTTTTTTTTTCAAAGGACCCTTGCATGCACGCTCAATAATATTTTTAATATAATAAAAAAAAACAATTTTTCACATCAATGAAAAAAGCAACAAATAAATTCCAGAAAACATATGTGCAACCAAATTAATTAGAAGAGTTTTATTTTTACAAACACAAAGTTGTTGCTTTGTGTTTTTAATCGACCTTTGCAATCTCCCACAGTTTAAAAATATATTTTATTACTTTCGAAAATCAATAAAATATAATTAAAACGGAAATTCATATAAATACCAAAACCGGGGATGATAGAGATATGTAAATTCATAAGAAATTACTTCGCAGGTACTGAATGAGATGCATTCAATTTTTTTCGTTAAGTGTCATAATAATTTTTTTGCGTTTTTTACGTAATTCGCTTTGTCAAATTTGATTTATTTTAAACGCATTGGATCATCACTAAATCATCGTTCCTTTATTTAAGTAAAGCTTTGCGATACCGGAGTAATACAAGAGATGAGCTTGAACAAATTTGGATATTTTGACTATTAATAGTATTAACTAGGCTGCAATTTTTTAGGGTTCGAGAACTATTGGGGTAGTTGAAAATTAGAAAAAAGGCTACATTGAATAATGTCGGAATAAATAGCAAGAAATTCCCAATTTTATTTAGAAAAATATTATATATAAAAAGTTTAATAAATTAAGTTTTCCTAAAAATATTTAGAAATAATGCTGTTTCTGCAGACGATATCACTATATAATAATAATAATAAAAATAAAAATAATAATAATAATAATAATAATAATAATAATAATAATACTAAGGTTTATTTCCAACAGGTTACATATACCCAGTTACAGGAAAATCAATTAAATATATAAATGTACAAGTACGAATGCATGAACTGTATTAGATTCATGCAACTAAACTATAAAAGAATTGCTATATAATAAAAAAAAGTAGTGAGTTTCAGAAAATAAATAATAAAAAATAAACACTAAATTAGGATAAGAATCAAGAATTAATTTAAATCAAAACAGCAGAAAAAAATGAGTAAATAAATGTATTCAACCTAAAAACTAAATAATTAAAAACTAAATAACCTAGCCTCCCCCACCGATCATACGCAGGTGACTCAAAATAAGTGCCAAATTGTCATGGTGAATGTCACAAGAATCAGCAATAGTGTTAAAGTTTTGACACATAAAGTGAATAGGACTCTGGTATAGAATGTTGGACCTGGCTGTGTCCAAGTTAAAAGCTGGATACTGTCTAGATCCTGGGCGTGGTATATGAAAGCAAATCCTTTGCAAAAGGGATGGGCAGTCAATTTTATGGTTAAGTAAATTAAACAAGAATTTCACCGAATGCATTTCTCTCCTCTTCGCAAGTGACCGTTCAGTATATCTAGAGAGCAGCAGGTTATGGTCAAAACCCCTTGGAGGATAGACTCCATTATCCTTAAATGCCAAACATTTAAGGAATCGCCGTTGGACTGATTCTAATAGGTGACTGTGCTGGTTGTAAATGGGAGACCAAATGAGGGAGCTGTAGTCCAGCCTGGATCTAACAAATGTGTTCAAAAAAGTTTGCAATTTCTAATAATAAAGCCCAGCATGCGAGTAGCTCTAGAAACAGTATCTTCGATGTGAGGGATAAAAGAAAATTTTTGGTCAAAGGTGACTCCAAGATCCTTAAAACAGGTAGACCTTGCCAGAGACTCTCCATTAACTGAGTAATTAAAGACAACTGGACTTTTGATTCGAAAGTAGCTGGCCACATTACACTTGGAAACATTAAGGTTAAGCCGGTTTAAAGTGCACCAATGATGTACAGTATTGATGTTCTCTTGCAGTTGACCACAATCTGATATAGAGTCAATCCTATGGAAAAGCTTTAGGTCATCAGCATATGCTAACCGAGAGCAATTAAGGGTGGAGATCAAGTCATTAGCGAAAACGTTAAAGAGAAGGGGGCCCAACTTAGAGCCCTGAGGAACTCCAGAGGTGGGTGAAAATAAGCAGATCTAAAGCCTTCGACCACTACAAACTGAGAGCGGTCAACCTAATAGGAGTTAAGGAGATTTATCAAGCGATCGGAGAATCCAAACTGGCGTTCAAACTTATTTAATACGATGAAGTGGTCAATCTGGTCAAAAGCCTTTTGAAAGTCTGTGTAGATAACATCGATTTGACCTCTATCATTAAGTGCTTCGCACACAAACTGAGAAAAAAATGCTAGGTTTGTAGTACATGAGCGGCCAGAAACAAAGCCATGTTGATCGTTGGCCAGCATGGACTTAACCTTGGGAAATATTAATTTATAAAGAGCCAACACTCGAATAACTTTGAGAAATTGCACAGAATGGATATAGGGCGGTAATTCTCTATTGTTCCAGCATCGCCCTTTTTAAAGATAGGGCAAACTTTGGCTTGCTTCCAGATATTGGGAAAAATACTTGTGTTAAGGATCAGATTAAAAATGTGGAGCAGAGGGTCTGTAAGTGCAACAGAGCAGTCCTTACCTAAAAAACTAGGAATTAGATCTGGGCCAGAGATCATTTTGCTTTTGAGACACTTGCTCGTCATTATAATGTCAGTAGTCGTGAGCGCGACGACGTCTATGCAAGTTAAGGGATTTTCAGAGACGACAGGATGATCGCTGGGAAGTGAGTTCGTGTATACACTCCTGAAATAATCTCCAAAAGCGGACACAATGCTGTCAGGCGTATTGTATGATTAGTTAGAAAGCTTCATTGAGCCGGGGATTTGAGACTGATTACGTCTGCTTTGAAAAAAAAACCAAAATTCACTCGGATCGGAGGTTATTTTGTTCTCAATACTATGGATGTACATTTTGTAGGCTTGTGCAGTTAGAGCTTTAATTGTCTTACGCAGAGACCTAAATATCTCTAGATGATGATTAGACTTGGAAATCTAAAAATCACGAAATGCTCTTTCCTTTTTATATATATTACGAATTATGTCCCCCGAAAACCAGGGAGGGAAACGTCTTTTACGTTTTACCTTGAAGGGTACCGCTCTAGCGAAAGTGTTGTTCAGTATATCATAAAGAACATCACATGCAGAGTTGACGTACTGCTGCACCATGACAGGCGACCAATCAGTATCTAGCAGCAGCTGATACAAAAGCGGAAAGTTAGCCTTTCTAAAATTAAATTCCTTTATATCAGCTTTATAAAGAGGTAGGTTATTGAGAGAGATAAGGCCTGCATGGAATTCAAATGACAGAGAAGGATGGTAGGTATCCTCCGGGACAAGAGATGCACCGCTGTTAAGTACAGAGATATTAAAGCTTGCAAAGATTAAATCCAAACAGCGAATATTGTTATTTACCACGTTATTGAACTGCTTATAGTTTAGGAAATCAAAAAAATTACTTAGAAGTTGACGTTTACTATTGGGAGATATCAAGTGTTCAATATAAGTGGGGACATTAAAGTCTCCCAGGATAATCACATGTTCAGAATAGATTACATTGACCATGGAAAAGGCTTCGAGAAAGCGTTCTTATTGCACGGAGTCAATGGAAGGAGGAACATACAATACAAAAATATACAGTATGAAATGATTAAATTTGACTCTACATTCTACCAGGTCGATTTCCGGTATTTCTTGGCTGATCGCAGACAGGTTGAGGGCTTCCGAGGAGAGGTGGTTCAGAATCCCCAGTAGAACACCACCACCCCTTGAAGCAGCAACAAGGTTAGTTCTTCTGTCAGAACGGTACATTACGTATGACTTGGGAAGAATTTCACCATCAAGTATATCATTTTGGAGCCAAGTTTCTGTGATGGAGTCTATATATTACACTATGCATATAAATAAATAAATAATGTCTTTATTATACCAAAATATACAAAGGCGAAGTCTAGCCTAGGGCTAATCAAGTTAACCTCTAATTACATGAAATATATACTAAATTACATAGATAGCAGTTATAGAAAGAAGATAATAGGAAGCCCGTGAGATCCATAAAATCTATCTTAAGTTGGAAAATAGGCAATGACATGAAACTGAAAAAAAAAGAATGAACACATTTTTCCTTTAAATTATAAGGAGTTCATCTGTAACGAGTAAATGCGAATATGCGCATACATTAAGTGAATTCGGAAGTTCATTATACACCGAAACAGCCTTAAGAATAAAAACAAGGAGCCGATAATTTACTTATGCATCTTAGATTGACGTCTTCTTCGAAAACTAAATTTTTGACGAAGGTAAGCAGGGAATTCTCCACATGCAACCGTCCAAGAGTACACATTTTTTCTGAAACTCTGTCATATTTTCTTAAGTTAAAAAATGAATCTACAGCACTGATTTTGAAGCTACTGCAAACGATACAGGATGACTTTATCTAGGAACATAAATAATGTTCCTTGTACAGTAGTTCATAATAGGAAGTACTAAGAACTCGCATAATTTCATGCGTACTTTGTAGTTAATGATACTTCTATTAGCGTACAATGGTTTGAGCGCAAAATAGGATTTTTTAATTACGTCAGAAACGTGCATTTTAAATCTCAAGTCCTCTTTGAAAATTACACCAAGATTTTTAATGTTGTAAATTATTTTTAACTGCGTTCCCCCCACAAATAGTTGTAAATTATCCAAGACAATTTTTTCCTGATTTTTTGAAGAGAAACACATTACAGAACACTTGCTAGGATTTAATTTTAAATTATTGCTCGACGAGAAAGTTGAAACACATGACAAATCTTCATTTATTCTACTACCACCCCCCAATACGTCATCAGCTTTAAAAGAATAATTGCGTATCATCCGCAAACCCTTGAATACTGAAATACTTAACAACCTTATTATACATGTCTGCTATGTACATTAGAAATAAGATAGGACCCAAGACGGATCCTTGTAGTACCCCAGAACTTATAGTTAAGGGCGGTTTGACTGAGCTTAATTTTCTAATACCACCAGTTGCTTTCTTTCAGAAAGATAGGACCTAAAGAGATTTAATGAATTATTATCAAATCCATACTAGGTCAACTTTGCTGACTACTGATTTTAGCTAAAGGCATTATAAGAGAAGTCTTCCAAACAATAGGAAAACAACTTCTTTGCAAACAGGAGTTTATAACATGAGTCAAGTGAGGAGCAAGATTTTGAATACCATGTTGGAGCATATTCGCTGAAATGTCATTACCACAGGCATTAGATTTAAGGTCTAAAACAATTTTTGAAATTTCTGTTATAGTGGCTAAGCAAATTGAAAACTGGAGATCAGGACTAAATGTATGATTAAGAAAATATTCGACTGTTTCTAGACAGTTATCTAAAGAACTATAAATTGATGAAAAATAATCATTTATTTTGTTAGGATTTTCAAGGTTTACAGGTATAAAACGGTTAGAAGAATTTCTGAGACTAAGGTTTTTTATTGCTTTCCAAAGTTTTTTACTATGGCTGCTTTTTTGAATTTCCAAATATGCTTTCTTTTTCCACCTAATCATTCCTACCACCGAATTTCGGAGTTGCTTGTAGAATAGCCAATCGGATAAATTCTTTTAAATCTCGATAACGCTTTATTTTTTTCCATGCAGTATAAGGTTTAGAAATCATTGAGGTAGTCAATGGGGCATGTGTCTCAAATAGTGAACAAATGTTTTTGGACAAATACTCGACTTTTTCACCCAAACCATAATTATGGTAAATATAATCCCAATTTATTTCTTCTAAATCAGCAAGAAAATCATTCCTGTCAAAAAACCTAAAGTTGCGGTAAGACCTACAGGGTGTTTTAGAACTATGGGGTTAAACTTCTAGGGGTTGTTCTATTGTGGCTTGCGCTACTTCTACCCACTACTATGGTCGAAGACCACACCTCAATTACGGTCTTCAGGAGGTGACAGAAGACAGACAATCTCTCTCTCATCACGACACGCCAAGCGTGCAATCAGTTTATTTCATTATTTGTTAATTAAAGTAATATAACTATTTTAAAAACAGTTAAAAATAGTGTCATTATAATAATACAGTCCACTACACACGTACATTGGTCCAGGCGACGAGCGGATGCAGTTCATCTGTGGCAGAAAGCAGTGTGAATGTGCGGGTAAGAACCCAAATCGAACCTAAAATCCGTTTCATCATTTTTCCTCGCGGCTCGCGCCGAGTCAAGTTACGACCGTCGTCGGTTGTTCTTGGCAGTGTGGCGTTGACGTACTGTTTTGCTGCATGCGACTATTGAGGTGGATAGAGCAGCAATTGTTTTATTCATTCAATTTAATTTACATTTTAATTTCTTTTAATTTGCGTTAATGAGCATATAACATGGCAGAGTTAGAAGAAAAATTAAAGGTCTTAAGGAAGAAAAGTGCTTCTATTAAGTCAAAACTAACTATTTTTGAAAAATTCACTAAGTCGGTTGAAAGTTTGCAGAATGGTACAGAGTTACTAGAACGGTCAAAAATAATTGAACTTGAGCAACATTTACAGGATGCCCAACAATTAATTTGTCAGTTTGATGACGCGCAAACTGAGATTGAATGCGTTTTAGAAGATACTGATTTAGAATTAATTGAACGCGAACAGTTTAGTAACAGGTTTTATAGCATTTTAACAATAGCTAAAACAATAACAGAAAATAATTCTAGCGACGAAAACAGTGATATTGCTAGTCGTGCTTTGGGACACGGTTCTTTGTCAGATATAACTGATGCGGTGAAACTTCCTGAGATTAAGTTACCTAAATTTGACGGTTTATTTCAAAATTGGTTAGAGTTTAGGGACATTTTTCAATTATTGATTCATGAAAACAGCAGAATTAACGACATTCAAAAATTTCATTATTTGCGAGCCTCTCTTGTGGGTGCAGCAACGCAAGTAATTCAGTCAATTGAGTTTTGTGCTACTAATTATGACGTGGCATGGAAGAACCTATGCGAAAGATTTAATAATACAAATTTACTTATACAGAATCACATTCATGCAATTTTTAACTGCCGAGCTGTTAATCCAGAGTCAGCCTTTGAAATTAGAAATTTAAGTGATAATCTGTTCATACATCTTACAAGCTTAAAACAATTAGGTGAACCAATCGAATATTGGGATACATTAATAATATACATAGTTTCATCTAAGTTGGACACTAGCACATCGCGAGAATGGGAAAGGCTTAAGGCAAAACAGCAAACGTCTTGTACATTAGACTTTTTTAAGAATTTCCTAAAAGAGAGAGCAGATATACTAGAGAACTTAGAAAGTAATTTAAGAACGAAGCAAACAGATTTAAAACAATTACAATAGTTTAGTTATAAAAATAAACGTACATATAAAACATCTCGAGGACTTAATACAAATACGAATGAAAATATTAATAAGTTGAATTTTCACGGTGCGCAACACGGTGCTCAACCAAAATATACGTGTTTTTTGTGTAACGGAAACCATAACATTTTCTATTGTGCAGAATATTTGAAGCTTTCGGTAAAAGATAGATTGTCAAAAGCAAACGAGCTTAAGTTATGCATTAACTGTTTAAAACGAAATCATGCTCCTAAAGACTGCAAGTGGTCAGGTTGCAAGATATGTAGTTTAAAACACAATACGTTATTACACGGTACAAATGGGCATACTAATACCAACATCACAGTCAATCAAGAAGTTGATAATTCAAATGAGCTGGAAATTAATCATATTACTTGTACTGTTGCATCAGCTCAGAATGCACTTCTTTCTACGGCGCAGGTATATTGTCGCGATATATTCGGTAATTATATAACAGCACGTGCTCTGTTAGATTGTGGTTCACAATCAAGTTTCATAACTAACGCTTTATGTGAGAAACTTAAATTACCAACTATACAAACCGATTTAACAATAAGAGGTATAAGTGATAAAATTGCACAATCGACGGAAAAATGTGAGGTAAATATTCAGTCAAAAATTAACACTTTTTCTCTTAATGTGAGTTGTTTTGTCCTAAGAAAAATAACAAGCGACTTACCGGGAATGATCATTAATCGTAAAGCGTTAAAAATACCGTAACATTTTAAACTTGCAGATCCTGAATTCGATATTTCGGATAAAATTGATTTACTACTGGGAGCCGACGTTTTTTGGAATCTCTTAACCTCCGGAAAACAAGAGCTTGGAAACCAGGGCCCTATCCTGCAAAATACTAAAATAGGATGGATAGTGTCTGGACCTTTAACGTTTGTTAAAGATTTTACGATATGTAATCTCAGTAAAAACGTTTTACTGCAAAATCAGCTAATTAAGTTTTGGGAGCTAGAGGAAATCTCAAACAAAAAACCTCTTTTGAATGAGGAAGTCTTATGCGAAAAACATTTTATTGATACGTTAGAGTACTCAACGGACGGAAGATTTATAGTGCCTTTACCTCTTAAAGATTCGCCAAAGAAGCTTGGAGGTACTCGTGACTTAGCAATCAAACGTTTTGTCAGTTTAGAAAGAAAGCTCTTATCCAATGAGAAGTTGCGAACATTATATGTTGACTTTTTACAAGAGTATGAACAATTGGGTCATATGACAGAAACAGAAGATAATTTAGATAATGGTAAGCCAGAATATTATTTACCTCATCATGGAGTAATTAAAGAAACAAGTAGTACAACTAAACTATGCGTAGTATTTGATGCTTCAGCGCCCTCTACAATGGGGCTATCATTGAATAGTTTACAAATGACCGGTCCAATAATTCAATCTGACTTATTATCAATCTTATTGCGCTTCAGAATGCGAGCCATTGTACTCTCAGGTGACATCAAAATGATGTACAGGCAGGTATTAATAAATCCTAAGGAACGAAACTTGCAAAAAATAGTTTGGCAATCGAATCCAAATGAACCTATTAAAACTTACCAATTGAATACGGTGACTTACGGCACTACCGCGGGGTCATTCCTAGCAATACGTTCCTTATATCAAGTAGCAATGGAATGCAAGAATGAACATCCAAAAATTGCTAAAATTATTAAGGAAGACATGTACGTGGATGACTTACTGACGTGCGTAGATTCACAAGAAGAAGCAGAATATGTCGTTAATACCATTTACAAGGTTTTACTAAAACGTGGATTTGAACTACGTAAATGGCAATCAAACTGCTTTAACTTTAATACTAGAGATTCAGATATAGTAGAATTCATTGCCAATAAAGACCACGATACAAAAATTCTAGGGCTCCAGTGGGCCTGCGAAAAGGATATACTTACCTTTAAAATTATTCCAACAAAGGAAATTAATCCAAAGGGTATAACAAAACGAGTTGTGTTATCGAGAATAGCTACAATATTTGATCCACTAGGTTTGACGAGTCCATGCATAATATTAGCAAAGGTCTTTTTACAGAAATTATGTGCGGAAAACCTAACTTGGGATCAGCCTTTACCGTTTCATATTTTAACATCATGGAATCGTTTTTCTTCAGAATTAAACACGCTGGACAGACTAATGATTAAACGAAAGGTAACTTGTCAAAATCCAAATTTTATTGCTCTACATGGTTTTGCAGATGCATCCGAGGCCAGTTATGGGGCCTGTATATACATTATCGAAAAACAATGACGGTGATTCAGAATGCAATCTGGTGTGTGCCAAGTCTAAAGTAGCTCCTCTTAAGTCTTTGACGATATCGAGATTGGAGTTATGCGGAGCATTAATTCTAGCTCAGCTTCTTACTAAAGTCTTAGCATCTATTGATATAAATATTAATAAGGTTTATTGCTGGTCAGATTCGGTAATCGTCTTAGCATGGTTAAAGACGTCTCCAAATTTGTTAAAACAATTTGTTGATAATCGCGTCGCGGAAATTCAGAAACTCACTAGTGAATTTACTTGGAATCATATAGGATCCCAGGAGAACCCAGCGGATCTTGTCTCACGCGGTTTGGAACCTAAGCAATTGATAATTTCAGATCTTTGGTGGCATGGACCAAAATGGCTATTTTTAAGTAAACATGAATGGCCAATTAATATCAATTTTCTTACAAACAATTTACCGGAAATGCGACAATGTGTCCTTATAACAAAAACAAGAACGCATTCATTTCCTTTTGAACGATTTTCAAACTTGACAAGAATAAAACGTGTCACAGCATATATTTTTAGGTTTGTAAATAACGCAAGAACACCTAAACATAAACAGCAGTATTCGTATCTTTCCTTAGACGAAATAAATTATGCTTTTAACAAGTTAATCAAATTGTCCCAAGGAATCTTTTCCAGATGAAATTCGAATTTTATCTTTTAAGCATCAGCTTCCAAAAACAAGTAATATACTTAGCTTGCATCCTTTTATAGACGAGCAAGAAATTTTGAGAGTTGGAGGGCGGCTGTCCAACTCAGAATATTCATTTTCGAAAAAATATCCTATAGTGCTCTCTTCAAGTCATGTTTTAACTAAATTAATTATGCGCTACGAGCATGAACGTTTATTACATGCAGGACCATAATTATTGTTGTCACATGTACGAGAGAACTTTTGGCCCATTGCAGGACGTAATCTTGCACGTAAAATAGTTCATAACTGCGTAAAATGCTGTAGATACAATCCTCAATCCATTCAACCAATAATGGGCGATCTACCCGCAGCAAGAGTGCAACAAGCATTGCCCTTTATAAAAGTAGGGGTTGATTATGCAGGTCCTTTCCTGGTAAAGGACCGACGTGGACGCGGATGTAAGATCTTAAAGAGTTGGGTTGCTGTATTCGTATGCTTAACTACACGTGCTATAGATTTAGAATTGGTTTTGTCACTTAGCTCTGAGGATTTTTTGCAAGCATTTACCCGATTTATTAGTAAACGTGGACGACCCTTAAAAGTTTTCTCAGATAACGGATCAAACTTTGTTAGGGCTAATAAAGATCTCCAAGCCATGGGTAATTTTATATGCATAAATAGCAATCATATTTCTGAATCTATTCAAAACTTGGGCATAAAATGGCATTTTATCCCAGCCAATTCACCTCATTTTGGTGATATTTGGAAAGCGGGAGTAAAGAGCTTCAAACATCATTTTAAGAAAATAGTAGGTTCATATACATTATTTCTGTTCGATCTGCAAACTTTAGTTGCGCGCATCGAAGCAGTACTTAATTCCCGACCACTTTGCCCTCTGAGTTCCGATCCCAATGATTTATCCCCTCTAACCCCCGCACATTTCCTCATCGGAAGATCAGCAATGACGATAGCAGAACCTTCCATGATGCATTTGCCGGACAACCGACTTTCCCAATATCAATTGGTGCAAAAGGTTCAGGAGGAGTTTTGGAATCGTTGGCATCGGGAATATTTAAATGAGTTGCAGCAGAGGCGAAAATGGAAAACTAGCAAGGGTAACCTTGAACTGGGACAATTAGTTTTGGTTAAAGATAGTAATCTACCACCCATGAAGTGGCGTTTGGGACGTGTTTTGAAACTCGTTAGCGGAAAGGACAACGTAAATAGAGTGGCTTCAATCAAGACTATGGACGAAATAATCAGTAGGGCCATTGTTAGACTCTGCCCACTCCCATGTTGAAAGCCTATCCTTTCAAGGCGGGGGGCATGTTGTGGCTTGCGCTACTTCTACCCACTACTATGGTCGAAGACCACACGTCAATTACGGTCTTCAGGAGGTGACAGAAGACAGACAATCTCTCTCTCATCACGACACGCCAAGCGTGCAATCAGTTTATTTCATTATTTGTTAATTAAAGTAATATAACTATTTTAAAAACAGTTAAAAATAGTGTCATTATAATAATACAGTCCACTACACACGTACATGTTCAGTACAACAGTAGAATCCATTTGAGTATAGGAACCTATGTCCGGAAATGCGTCACTACGCCACTACGGCCCTAAGACGCGTTTAAATTTAGAAAAAATATTAATTAACTAAATAAGATCTGATGCATTTATTTTTACTTTTTGTATATGATACCATCACAACAATTGTTCAAAATGTCTTCCTCCAACCTCAATACACCGATTTAAACGCCGCACATGATTTCGGCGGACTACACTAAAAATTTGATCCTCGTTTTGAATGATTTCAAATGCTGCTGATATTCGTCCAATTAAGTCTAGCTCTGATTCTACTAGAGTTTCGTAGACTAAAGACTTTACATGTCCCCACAAGAAAAAATCGAGCGACGTTAAATCGGGTGACCTAGGAGGCCAAGAAACTGCTCCACCTCTGGCAATCCAACGGTGCCCAAACCGCTGAGCCAAATACTCGCGTACTTGTACAGCAAAGTGAGCCGGCGCTCCATTGAACTCTAGGATGATAATCGGCTGCAGTCATACCTTGAACTTTCTGGAAGTGATAAGGATGGAGTTGTTGCTCGTGTAGTACCCGCCAGACAGAAGCGTTACTCGTATTCATATTCTTAGCGACGTCACGTGTGCTATTTGATGGTTCATCGGCAACTCGCTGAAGCACCTCTTCTTCAAATTCGACCGTTCTTATGGTTCGAGCAACACCAGTATTATGCATCTTGGTCTTAAACATGCCTGTCTCAGCGATCCGCCGATGAACCGCAATAAACTTTTTGTATCTAGGATGCTGTCGTTCGGGATAACGTTCATGATACAACCGCGATGCTGCTCGTGCATTGCAGTTTGTTGCTTCGTATGCCAAATGCATATCCGCCAATTCTTGATTGGTAAAGTTTTCAATTAGCAATAAATGTTTAAAAATTGTAAGCTATAAAATTTTTAAACATGACATTGAGAATTGACATTGATAAGCGTTGATTTTAAACAATTGTTGTTATGGTATCATGTACAAAAGGTAAAAATAAATGCGGCAGATCTTATTTAGGTAATTAATGTTTTTTATAAATTTTAACGCGTCCGTAGTGGCGTAGTGACGCATTTCCGGACATGGGTTCCTATACTCAAATGGATTCTTCTGTTGCACTGAACAACCCCCAGAAGTTTGATCCCATAGTTCTAAAACACCCTGTATTTTATTTGTTTATTTTCAACCTTAATCCTGACGTCACAAACTCTTGCATGGTGATCGGAAATTAAATCAGCATTCAAAATATAAGAACGTACGGCACTTGTGGGTTTGTTAAAATAAATCACATCAATCAAAGTTTGTGTGTTAGCTGCTACACTAGTAGGCTCATTTATTACCTAGGCAAAATCCTATTCAGAAAAGCAATCCAATAAAATATTGTCTGAAAAGTGATTCACATTAGACTCACCAAGAATAATAGCATTATCATATGCAAGGGATAAAATATCGTCAAAGCAATAAACACAATGACGTGGATCTCACCTAGGAGGCATATAGAATGAGCCGACAAAAAAAAGTTCCTTTCCTAAACATAATTTAACGAATAAGCACTCGAGATCAAGGGAATCAAAAAAATACTCGAAGGTTAAAGAGCTTTTAAGAGACTGTCGAACATATATTAGCAAATATTTTAAGAGGGTATTGTTTAAGTTAAAAAGGGACTTTTTTTTTCTTTAAACATGTGTCCTAAAATGCCTCCGTTAAAGAGCTATATTCCGCGAAAATTGCTTAAAGAAAATAGATTTTATGGAACTGTAACTACAATTATGCATCAATTCTCCTGAAAATTTGCATGTCCTCATTTTTTGGGTGCTCTTCTTATTTTCCATCCCAAAAATGGTGTAAAATCAATTTTAGGGAAGAATTCAAGTGAGCTTACGCGTCTTATGCTTCCTCTAAAAAAGCTAAAAATCTAGCAACATCATCTAGTTATCCCTAAAAAAATCTAAAATTTTTGCCTCTTGCATTTTTCGATATAATTAAACATTTTTGAGAAAATCGATGATGAACGAAATGGGAGCATTATTAAACCTGATGAAACTATTAAATTAGAAAAAATAAAGTGGGCTGTGCCTGTTATTATTTTTGTCAAATTAAATTAATTTTATCCAAAAAATTACATTTTTGGATTTCTTTATGGCTAATTAGATGGTGTCCTACATTTTCAAATTTCTGTTTGGAAACATCAGATATGGGCCATCAAAAGGCTAATCCCCCTGAATCCTTTCCTAAAATTGAGTTTACACCCTTTTTAGGACGAAAAATGTTAAGAAGACTAAAAATACTGGAAACTTGAAAATTTTTAAAAGATTTGACCTATAACTGTAGTGTGTCCATGTATCAGTGTTCCAAATAACCAATTTTCTTCAAACAATTTACGCAGGCTAACTCTGGGAGGGTGCATTTTAGGACACATGTTTATAGAAAAAAAAGTTTTTTATTTTAACTACAGCAATATGCTCTTAAAAAATTTGCACCGGATTTTCTAACACCCTGTATATTACCCTACAATAATATTAGGAAAATCGTGCCACCAATAATAAATATTGGGAAAGGATATTTCTGTAATTGCTATTAAAGAGCCTAAGTCTAATGCTGTCAGCTATTATGGGTTGCCATTACAAATTATTAAATTATGTTACCTTATGATAGTTTCTTTCTTGACCTATATTTTTAATAGAGATTTGTTTTTTCCTGTGCAGTGGAAAGATTGCGAATGTTCATCCCTTAGTTCATAGTATTTTTAACATGCGTCCATAAATCTATTACTACTCACGTTCAAGGTATTTAAAAAGTTTTTACTTACACACATATAATTACAGAACACAAATTATACATTATGTTATTAATAGTGATCTCATCTTGGAGTTTTAGGCAGGATTTCGCAAGAGTTATTGTATTTTATCGGTATAAGTTAATATCTTAGATAAGATTATTCAAAAATCTTTGCTGTTAAAACAATTATTCTTTAACGTCAAAGAAGCTATATACCATTTATTCAGAGTATAAACGAAAGTATGGAAAGGGGTCTGGAAACTTGTGCCGTGTCTTTGAAAAGTCGGTGTCTTTTCCAAGGTTTTTGATATTTTTTCTCAATCTTTTTAAATAACATTGGTCGATGTTTCTCTATCTGTAAATATCTTGCATATGCAGATGACCTAAAGATCTTTTTAACAATTAAGGTATCAGATTTTCGTGCCTTGCAATCTGATCTTGCAAATTTTGAAAGGTACTGTACCTTAAATAAATAATTTATTAATCCAGAAAAATGTCATTCTATGTATAGTTTTTAGCAGAAAACCATCTCAGACGCAAAACAAATGTGATGTCTATCTCGGGGGCACTATCTTGAAGTATGTAAGATTTAGGTGTGACTTGGACGCTAGACTGCTCTTCGGCGTTCATATAGAAAACATTAATCAGGAAGCTCCAAAAAATCTCGGTTTTATATCCTGAATTACAAATGGTTTTAGTAATACAAATACAAATACAAAACGATTTTATTTGTCAGTTTTATAATCAAGTTACAATTTTGTGTTCACTTATTTTATTATGACAAATAGGAGTGTCTCTCGATTAACACAACCGTTTGCCTGCACCATCAGTAAACTGTAGTACAAGTGAGACAACCCTATTAAAGACCTTAAACAACTATTTACATTCCAGTTGCAATACATTTTAAATATTTACGAGACAAACTTAAAAGAACCTATATTTGAATAGGAATGTAAAAACATTTAAAAAAATCAAGAAAAACCACTAAGAAAAATATTAATAAAAAAAAAGACATGCACACTCATGAAGTTATATACCCTTAATGGGGAATGGGGATTCCAGCTTAGATAGGGTGACAGCGCTGATGCGAGAAAGCGAGAAGGGGGACCGCCATGCAGAGAAATGCAGATGAACGGGCGAAATTAGTCGGAGACACGTAAAACTGTTTTTTTTTTTGCAAGTACATATAAGAAAAAACAAAATTAATTATTATTTTGACCCAAAAGTATTTTTAATTTTAGAGGTAATTCCTTTAGTTCTTGGGAGAGGCTGTTCCATATCTGAACAGCAACAAATTTAAAAGAACGCCTAAAAGCTGCTGATCTGTGGATAGGTACAATAAAATCATTATTTCGAGTTGCATGAGAATGGACAAATTCTTGAAGCTGGTGTCTCAGATATGCCGGTTGTCCTCTTTTTATGACTCTATATATAAACAGGTGCATGTGCAGTAGTAGTCTTCTATTATTCATATTAAGAATTTGATTAGCGTTAAGATACGGTGTTATGTAATGTTTATATGGAATGTTATATGCCAATCTCATGCAGGAATTTTGAACTTTTTGAATAGCCTTTTTGGTACTTACAGATAAGGAATCTTCATAAATTACGTCCCCATAATCGAACAAAGACCAAAACCAGACTTTCGCAAAGTAGATATTTCTGTTTTGGGGTAAAAAATATTTTATAAAGCTATTAAGGCAGCTTAGATATGCAGCTTTAATTTTATTTTTAACATGAGATTCGAAACCCATAGATTGGTGGAAAATTATATCCAAGTTTTTGGTTCTGATACTGTTGGGATTTGTGTATCATTTATTTGAATAGAAATGGTATTTTTTATAATCATTTTCCCTTAATATATTAATTGCCAACATTATTAGAATTTTTGATTTAGTGGCATTCAACTTAAGGTTATTCTCTGCCCAAGCATTTAGGTTTAATAAGTCTAAATTAAGTTTTTCTTGCACTGTATTTAAGTTTTCGCAGCTCACAGGTATGTATGTTTGGGAGTCATCAGCATATTGTTCATATTGTTATAATCTCGAGTACTTTATTGTTTCTTGCATATCTGACACATATATTGAAAAAAGCAGGGGTAAGAGTATCGACCGCTGGGGTACTCTTCGATTACATGGCATAAAGGTGGAGACTTTGTTTTCAGAGACCTGAATAATGACCACACAACTCGGTCGATTATGTAGATACTCTTTTAAAAAATTGATACCCTGCAGTGACACACCAAAAAAATCGTAATTTTGCTAATAATAATTCGTGATTTATGGTATCGAAGGCTTTACTGAAGTCCAGTAATGCCAAATAAGTAGGACGATTTTGTTCCTCGTTAATTCTTATGTCGTTTAATATGTTTACTAAAGCCGTCTAAGTGCTAAAATTTTTCCTAAATCCAGATTGCCAAACCGGAATTATATTAAAAGATTCGGCAAAACTAAATATCTGGTTATAAATATGTTTCTCAATGTCCTTTGATATAGCTAGCGGTATACTTATTGGTCTTAAATCTGAAATTTCCTTTGGCTCTACTATTTTAGCTATAGGCTTTATGATAGCCTTTTTCCATATTGATGGATATGTTTGTCGTAGAATGCATTTGTTAATAATATTAACCAATGGGTTTAAGGAAAACGGCAGACATAATTAATACAGTAGCTTGGAATCCAATGTTCACAAATATATTGACCAAATTGAAAGGGTACAACGCAGGTTTGTAAATATAGTAAATTTCTGCTTTAATAAACAAAGACTTTTTTTACTTACTATGATAACTTAAAGTTTTATGATATGAAGCCGTTTGAGAGTCGTAGAAACAATTTTGATTCATAAAACTATTAATAATTTATTAGATAGATAATTTCTGTCCTTTATTTTGCATTACTATCCTTATATTTTGCGTTAACTCTCAATTGTTCAGATGCGCCCATAGTTTTAATAATTTTCAAGAAACCAATTTCAATTATGATATATTTTCTCCAGTATGGCTTCATTTAAGCGATACTTAAGAAATTCCACCTAATTTTGCAAGGAACGATAAATATTGTCCTATTTTTCCTATTGTCATTATTCATATGTATATACTTTTTTATTGTTTATAAGAGATATTATTAAATAAGGTAGTTAGGCTTATGTTACTTGGTATATCTGTTAGGTTTGATAAAAATGTAATATTTGGCAAAGCGCTTACTTGTATTTAAATTCATAAGATATTTTGTGCTTTCCTGTTATTGAATTACTTAGTCTATCTGTAGGAGAGCCTTGTACTTAAGTAAATCAATAAAGAAGCAGGCCGTGGAAACACATCACATCAGCTTTGGTATTTTTAAATTTTATACCTTGAACCACCGCGACCGGCTGCTAAGTGAAACACTTTGATATTATAGATTTCGAAACTCGACGCTACAAATTGGGAGACATAGAACTTCAAATTTCCTATCGCTGTCTAAAGTGGTACCTCAAGGTTCTATTTTGAGGCTCCTCTTTCCCTTAATTTATACATTTGATATGGAATACCTTGTAGATCGTTGTAAAGTGCAAAGATACACAACTTCATATTAGCTTCAATCTTAAAGATGTAATTGATACAGCTAAGTTAATGAATGCATCTCTTTAAAAGTTTTATAGTTACGCATTAAGAAATGGTCAAAAAATAAATCCATCTAGTTGGCAATCCCAACAGTAAACGAGTTTAAAAATGAGGATGTATTATTTGAAACTAATATTAGATTTACAAGCATGTAATAAAAAAGTCCATTATTTCATTAAAGTATTTTTTTAAAAATAAATGAATGACTTTGTGAGTTATTGGCTCTTTCTCACAGTATCTATGCACACAGTTTATGGACCATGTGATGATCTCAGTAGTCAAAAAATCACTTGCAAAGAATTCAAAACTCATGTTTATCCCTCTGATTTTTAATCTTAACATGAGATATCACATCTGACATGTTTTGGTTAATTCTTATTGATTAAATATGGAGGTTCGTCTATGGTTGCACATAGCTTGCTTATTGCATAAACTTTTAGAAATAGGGCATCCGGCGGTATCTTTGCAGAAAGCTTACTTTTAGATCTGCACCATCAGCGGTTTTGATACTCGATACAATAATCTAATAAATAAACCACGACATCGCACATCCTATTTCAAAAGGTCATTCTCTTACGTTAAACCTAGTTTATTTAATACTCGAAATAAGTGTCTAAGTTTTACTATTTTGTATTTATGGATTTTGAAAAAATCATTTTGCGCCTTATTGTAGATATATCTTTTGTTGTTGCTTATTGTTTTTTCTGTGTACTAATTTTGTTCTTATTTTTGTTAATTTTTCTTCAGTTTAGTATTAGATAAGTTAATCTATATTTCTTTTCTAAACATAACTTTTCTAATTGTTACCAGTTTTTATAACTATTGATTTGTATTTATATCAATTGTTTTTCTTTTGTTTTATTTGGTATGCTATTCAGGAGCAAGAGAATGTTTTGTATATGTGGGTCAATAAATATTGATAATGAGATTACTATATAAAAATTATAATAATTATTATTTATTATTATTATTACTATTAATATTTTCTAGAATATTTCAACCAGTGGCTATCGTTAAACCATTAAAATACAGTCTAACTGAAATCTATATACTTTGATTAAAAGTCCTTTTCTAAATACTTCCGGATTTGATTTTGTATGAAGTTTGTATGGTGAAAATCGGAATCGTATGTCGGCCATCTTGCTTGGCAAAATTGACAGGGAGCTGACAGACAGTTGTTGACATTGACTGATAGAACATCATTTGTCATTGTCATACCATTTGAGTTTGTTTTTCCTTTGAATGAATGCAAGCGTGGGATGGGTTTGCTATTTGTTTTAAGGATGTTATTTTAAATTCATGACTTTTTTTCTCTTCCAATATTGGGAGTAATGTTTTAATTGATTTGCAGCAAGCAATTCCTGGTTTCTGGTAAGAAAATCTGATTTTATTTATAACTATTATGTTTTGAGTTTCTTTTTATTTTATGTAAACATCTGCCTTTGAATTAAGTTTTTATTAATATCATAGTTCCAAGATATGTTGTTAGTATTATAAGAGACCAACAAATATATACTATGTAAGTGATATATGTTTATAGTAAAAAGTTGTTTTCATTTTCAAAGAGTTTATTTTGTTTTGTAGATAGATATATTGTTTCTTTCGATAATACTCTGCTATAGAATTTTTAGTTAATTTTAAAAATTAATATTAAAATTATAATTTAATTGATTTTAAAATCTGTTTAATTTTTCTTTAGGAAACAGATACAAGTACATATTTAATAAGGATAATTCATCCTCTATTGAATCTGTGAGTTATTAAAATGAGGATATTCTTAACCTAATAAGAATGCCTTTAGATGTATAATGAGAAAATAACACAAAAATGTTGACAACCGTTTCTAATCTGTTTATAATTAGGGTAGATTAGTGCTAACAAAATACTTTAAAACATTTTTAGATTAATTCTAATTTATATAGTGTCTGTTATAATAAATTATTGTACAGTAAGTATACCATTTTAAGATTTTTTTTTCAGGAAAATTAAATAATGAATGTATTAAAGAAAAACATTGTTTTACTTTTATTTGTCCAATTGGTGATGTCGTACACTATTGTTAATTTATTGCAGTAAATTAACTTATTTAGATATGTAAAATAAAGCTGAAAAGTTTTATTTTTGTTCAGATCAATATTTGCTGCTAACACCTAATTAAAAAGGTCCTTTTCTCTATGAGTAACCTTTTTGAGTAGGCGTTTGCTTTAGATATTACGATTAAATGATAAGATTGTTAGATTAAATGAAATTTGATTTCCCGCCTTAATTTGGCCACGTTTTTCACCATTTTCATTGGTCCAATCCAAAGGTCCAATCACGTCAAACTGTCAAGTTAGTTACAACAGCTTCCGTTGCCAATAATTTCTATCAGTTTGTATGCAACCACCACTTCTCTATATATTTGTGTTCTATGATGGCGACGGTCGCAGGTTTAGGCGAGAGCGACGGTGTTTTTAATTGCTTTGTGTGCAAATTGGGTTTTGATGATGTAAAATCAGTGATCGAGTGTTCCGTATGTAAAAAGTTTTATCACGGAAAATGTGAAAATATTGATTTGCGGGGTTTCCATATGAGAAAGGGTTCGTGGAAATGTAAGGCATGTTCTGAAGCTCTAGGTCAAGAGGTCAACAAGCCCGAAAGATCGAGGAAGAGAAGCCGTGTTGAACATGTGTACGTGGATCAAAATATCATTGATATGATTAATTCAACACTGGAACTCTTAGTTAATAAAACGAATGAATTAAACCGAAAAGTTGATCAACTAATTGCTGAGAATAAAAGCCTGCGAGAAGAAATATCTAGCTTAAAAGGGAGCAAGCCCGAAAATGGTTCTATTTTGCAAACTCAACTACCCCAACCTATTAAGAGCTATGCATCTGTTGCACAAACAAATAAGGTACTAGTAATAAATCAAAAATACGCAAAACAAATAAAGAATGATTTGAAAACTAAAGTGGATCCCAGTGACATCGGAATTGGGGTAGCTATGGGACGAGTAACAAAAAAGGGCGGTTTGATTTTAAATCGTGGCAACGAAAAAGAGATCACTAATGTACAGTCATAAATTCAGTCTAAACTTGGTGAAAATTACAGTGTTAATAGGCCTAAAATCTTACAACATCGAATTAAGGTAATCGGACTTAATGGGAAGGAGCATGAGATAAGTGATAGTGATATTATAAATAAGGTAATCAAGCAAAATGATCTAAATAGTAATTGCAGTAATCTTAGCTTAAAAATATTACGTAGAACCAACGTTTTAAACCATAGATTCAATTTAGTATTCGAAGCTGATGATGTAACCTATAATTTGTTTATAAATAGGGGAAAATCAATATAGGGTGGAATCGTTGTCCTGTTTACAATGAATATGGAGTAATTAGATGCTATAATTGTTGTCAATTCGGCCATGTCAGCAAAGAATGTAAACAAAAAAAAAGTATGTTCCAAGTGTAGTGAAGAACACGATATTAAGGAATGCCAAAATAATTTTAATAAATGTGTAAATTGTATCTTATCAAATAAAAAGTATCGAATGTCTCTAAATGTCGATCACGTCACTTGGGATATAAATCAGTGTGAAACACTGAAGAGGATGGAAAACATGCAAAAAAACAAGTTTTTTAAATAACAAGGATAATATATTTGTGTTTATAAATAATTGGCACCCAAAGCTCTTATTCTTATCTGAAACTCATATTTGTGAGGAAATTGAGCACTGTGAGTTAAAGAGCAATGGATATAGAATTGAACAGTGTATCACAAATAATAGAAGAACTGGAGGAGTAATAGTTTTAATAAGAAGTGATATTAAATATTCCTTAAGAACTGTAGAGTGCGTGCAAAATTATGTGTGGTGTTAGTCTATTGAATTTTCCTTACGTAGAGTTAAATATCTGTGTACTGTTATGTATCATTCTCCTCAAAAAGAATATGCAAAATTTTTGGATTATTTCGGTAGTTACCTCGATCAGGTCACTGTGTTTGAGGGTATCAACATAATAATGGGAGATTTTAATTTTGGTTTACTGAAGCCTTAATTTTATGGTGAAAAAATTATATTCCAAATCTATGCAAATGGTTTTAATCAAACTGTTGATACTCCCACGCGCATTACTGATAGTAGCAGAACCCTAATTGATTATATTGTCACGAATGATAAACATATATCTTATAAGGTAATAACACTTAACGCCTAAAATTAGTGACCACTGTATATTGTCTATTTATCCCGAACAAAAATTTAATGAAAATTGTGATATAATCATTTACCATAGATCTATGAAAGAATATAGTACAGATAGATTACAAAATATAAGTTTTATAGAGAAATTATTGATGGGAACAAAAACAAAATCCCCGCGAAATGTGGAAAAACCTAAAAACATTACTTCCGGGAAAAAACTCTTCATTGCCTCAAGAGATTAAATTCTACTATCAATTAATATCTAAGGAATTAACAATAGCTACAGAATTTAACAAATATTTCATAAGTAGTATTTAGGAAATTGTAAATACCATTCCAGGGAATTCTTTTTTTGCAGATGAGATGCCACTGTTGACCAGTATAGTAAGTTTTCATTTTTCAAAGAAATATCTTTAATTGATTTAAAGAAAATTTTAAAGAATTTAAAAAATGTGGGGGTGGTGAGAATGGGATCTCAAAACGGGTGTTGTGCGATGTTTGTGATGTTGTTGGAAATCGTTTGTTGAATATTGTAAATGCATCACTTTCAAGTGGGATTTTCCCTGAGGCATGGAAGGAGTCGATTGTGACTCCTGGGCCAAGGTTCAAAATACTTTTTATCATAGTGAATTTAGATCCATAAATACAGTAGAAATATATAAAAAGGTGTTGGAACTTGTTGTAAAAAAACAATTACTAAATTACTGCAATAATAACAATATTTTGGTTATAAATCAGTCTGGTTTCCGTGAAAGTCACTCTTGTGAATCTGTAATTATTAATAACTGTCATAGTTTTCTAAAGGAAATTATGTATTGGCAGTATTTTTAGATTTTCGAAGGGCATTTGAAACAGAAAGATCTTATTGAAAAAACTTAAATTTCTTGGTATTGGGCAGACCGTATTAAATTGGTTTGAATCATATTTATCCAGTAGGCGACAAAAAGTTAAATTTAAGAACTGTGTTTCACAGTCATTGAATGTTGAGTTTGGAGTTCCGCAGGGTACTGTTTTAAGTCCTCTATTATTTCTACTTTACATAAATGATATATTCAAATACAGGTGTCGTCATTGCCGCTATGCGATTTTATATTTCCATAGTTAACAATAACTTGTTTTGTCAAATCATCGGTTTGCAGTGACCCACGTATGTATTAATTCGATATTTGTTATTCCTGCTTACGAAAGTAGGTTATAATGTACTGTAAAATATTTTATATGTAGCTTTTTTTTAATGCTAAATAAAGATTATTATTATTATTATTATTATTATTATTATTATTATTATTATTATTATTATTATTATTAAAAAATTAAAATATTTATTTTATATTCAGAATCATTCATTGCTGGGTACAATGAATCTTGGATAGAAACTTTATTGTAAAAACTATTATCATAATAAAGCCCTATTATCTCTTGTTCAATTTTCTCAAAAGCCCTCCAAATTCCATTTATAAAGAATTTCCTTTAACCTTCAACCCTCATAAAAATGTAATACTGTACTCAAGGTATAAATTCTTCACAGAAATATTTGATATTTTAACGGAAATTTATAGTCGGTCAATTGGGCTATCGGAATTTTAAAAGCATTGGCCCATCCTTTATCATCATCCCTTTATAAACTGAAATTTTTGAATTAAGGGCCATTAAAAAACCAGCCATTAAAAAACCTTCTCGAAATAGCGGGTTATTCAATTCGAGGTTGGCTAAGTACAACCCTGCCGTTTGACACCTGTCAGAAATAAGCATCATGTGAAGCGTTTTTTTTTTAATTGAAGGTTTGCCATTTATAAATATGGATCGTTTAACAGTCGAACAACGTACTAAAATTATTAAATTGTTCTATAAAAATGGTGATCCTTCTGTGTCAACGTTTAGAACTTTACGAGCTGATTACGGTCGACATAATCGTCCTACAGAGCAAACAATTTCGAACACAGTAAGAAAATTTTAAGAGACTGGATCGGTTACTGATATTGTAAGGCACGGGCATCACCACGTTCGTTCAGCTGAAAATATCGCTGCTGTGGCTCAAAGTGTGGAGGAAGACACAAATTTATCAATTCCTCGGCGTGCTCAAAATTTGATTTGTCTTACGGCTCACTGTGGCGAGTTTTGCATTTGGATTTACAGCTCCATCCGTACAAAGTCCAACTAACTCAGGAACTTAAGCCTACAGACCATGGACAACGCAGAACATTCGCAAATTGGGTGCTTGAACAACAAGCTGATGATGCTCATTTTTCGAGCAGAATTTTCTTCAGTGATGAAGCTCATTTTACGCTGTGTGGCTACGTAATTAAACAGAATTGCCGCATATGGAGTTCTGAAAATCCTCAGGTGATCGTAGAGAGGCCTTTGCATCCCGAAAAAGTGACTGTATGGTGTGCATTATGGTCTGGTGGTGTCATTGGTCCGTATTTTTTTGAAAACAATCATGGGAGAGCCTTAACAGTAAACTCTGAGCGGTATGGAAGCATGTTGACCAATTATTTTTGAAGAGAAATCAAAGAAGAAGATCTGGAAGACATGTGGTTCCAACAGGACGAGGCCACAAGTCACATAACACAGGCCAACCGAGCTCTTTTGCAAGAGAAGTTTCCAGGACGTTTAATTTCAAGATTAGGTGATATCTATTGGCCCCCAAGATCCTGTGATCTCACACCTTTGGATTTTTTTTGTGGGGCTATGCAGAAGATCGTGTCTACGCCAATAATTCGTGAAGTTCTAGCCGAGATATCACCGAAATGTGACGAAAAGTGATTGGAAATTTTCTTAAAAGGATTGAAGTTTGTCAGAGGTCCCGCGGTGGACATTTAAATGATATTGTGTTTCACATATAATGGAATGATTCAATCTTTAAAACAAAATAGAAAGTTCGCCTCCATCTGAATATCTTGAGTGTTTTATTTAACTTTACTTTTCCAAGCATAAAATGGATAACCCTGTATTTCTTGTATATTAATTATTAATATTACGTATCAAAAGAAAGAAATTTTTAGGCAGCTAAAAAATAATTTTCTCTTTCTTTCTCTGACGACCTTTATGCCTTTTCAATCTTCTCTAGGATCACTCCTCTTTTAATGACAGCTTAAACTGTCTGTTTTTTTTTATTTCTCTTTCTCTTAACGTCAAATACTCATAAGAAGTTATCTTGTCCTTATTCCAGGCACAAAACTTATTTTATTAACGCACTTAGACACTTAGAGATTCATTTTGTCTGAAAACTAATTTTTCCTCTTTTTTTTTTCTACTCTCTCGCAATTCAATCCTTGGTAATTTTCTCCAGATGTTAGGTCACTTGTTCTTTTTTCAAAACAGTTGAGGAATTTTTTTTCCTCTTAAACATTTAGACATTTAAGAGGAATATTGTTTTTACTCCAGGTAGTTAGAGGCTCATTTTATTAACTCTCTTATATACTTACGACTCTATTAAACACCTTAAAAGCCATTTACTTTTTCTTGTAGGCAATTAAAAAGTAGCTTCTCTCTCTTTTCGATTTCTTTTTGGCAGTTAAGGATTAATTTTGACTTCTTCCATTTACCTAAGGTACACTTAAAAACTTCAAAACGCCTAAAAACTTCAGGCTTCTTTCTGTCCTAGTTTTGGGTTATTAAAGAATCATTTTGTCCTCATTCCAAGCAGTTGAGCTCTATAACAACTCTAACTCCCAAATACTTAAAAATTCATGTTGCCTTTTTTCCCCAGGATATTTCGGTCACCTGTTATTTCTTACTGGAAGTTAAAGACTAATTTTACCTTCCTCCAGACACTTAAAGACACATTTTCTTCTTATTGCAGGAAGTTGAAGAGCCCTTGTCCAAGCACTCTTTGTGTAAGCACTCTCTTCATTTCTTCTGAGGATGTTGTAGCTAAAGGTATGGAGTGTTTACTTCTGCCTTCAGATTTCGTTTTGCCCTTTTTCCAGGTAGTTGACAAGTCATTTTGTTTTTATTCTAGAAAGTTAAGGTCTGATTTTATTACTTCTTTTACATCCTTAACCAACTCTGACACTTGAAAAGTCATTTTGTCTATTTCGCAGACAATTGAAGAGTCATTTTCTCTATCTCTTCCCCAGACTCGCTTTGTTTTTATTATTCTGCAATCCTTATTAATTTTTTAGGATATTAGGTTCACTTTTTATTTATTTTTAGCAGTTGAAATAAACTAATTTTATCTTTCTCTCAGGCACTTGAAGAGTTATTTTTTTCTTATTCCACGCAGTTGAAAAGATATTTAGTTTTTTTTTTATTCTTTTAAAGATATGTGAGTTGGATATATTGGAGTCACCATTCCCGTCTGCCAAACTAAGATTTTTTTCTGATTTTCTTGCAGGCAGTTGACAAACCATTTTTTATCTCTCTTCCCCAGGCTCTTTTTTACTCTTTTCCTATTTAATCTTTGTCCATTTTTTCCGTCCATACATTAACATGTTAGGGTCACTTCTCATTTTTTGCAAGCAGTTGAGAATTCATTTTATCTTTCTCTTAGGTACTTAAAGAGTTATTTTATCCTTATTCTAGGCAGCTGAAAAGCCATTGTGTCTCTCCCTTCACGTTTTCTAAACATATTATACCTAAATAGTATATTATAGTCACTCTTCATTTTATTTATTTATTAAATATTTAGGAGACAAACAGATAAAAATAAAATATTATCCTGTTTTAACCCTATTGTAATATCAGGATAATAATGTTTAACTTATTATGAATTAAGCAATAACAATCTTTAAATTTTATCTAATTACTTAATCATATTTAATTTTACACAGCATTAAGTTACAGAATCCCAAAATAATTATCTATGACTTATCTAATTTTAAAAACTTAAGTTTCAGTCTATTTTTAAATTGTAACAAAGTTGTTGCAAAGAAATCCATTAAAATCATTAGAATGCAAATTTAACAGCTTTTACCATTGTTACCAAAGAGGAATTCTGGTAAAAGTCCGTTCTACAGTATGGAATACAAAAGGGATCATAATTTCTAAGTTTACGTGCAAGTACAATAAATATAATTTTAGAATATTTGGAGAGTTTAATAAGTTACTAATATTTTTAAATAATGCTAATCTGTCAGACATAGTACGTTTTTTGTTTAAGTTTGTTTAAGTTTTTAAGAATATTAAAATAAGATTGGGCTAATTTTGTAACGGACCACAACAATTAGCCTGAACTAATTTTGACAAGTTGGAAACAAGTTTTATAACATAAAAACCTTAAAAATGTATTTTGGATTTTCTCAAGTCTGTCAATAAAGCGTTTTTATCCAGGGTTTTATATTAGTGATGAAAATTGTAGCTTACTAAATACATAGAAATAATAAATTGTTATCATTGTTTTATAATTTTGAAACTTTGCACGTTGTCTTTTTATAAAACCTAAGATTCTATTGCAACCATTAAGATTGTCTATGACTCTATGTGTAAAGATAAAGTAATGTTTGAGTCAAATAGAACCGTTGAATCTATTATATGAGAAGTCCTTTTCAAAGAATCATTTCTCAACTTGCAGTTGTAATTAATAGTTGTAATACCCCCGAAAAAGATAATAGAGAAAGGACATTTATTAAAGTTTAAATATAATTGGTTCTCATTGCAAAATTCTATTAGGTAATTGATGTTTTCTTATGATACACCCGAAGATAGGAAAACCTCTCAACAAAAATCCAAAAGCGCAACAAATATTGATCTATTAAGTAGTCACTCAAACCATCTAAAAAGGTCACAAATATCCCGGGCAGCCTCTGTATCATACTATTATGACGAATCTTGTGAAAGGCCTTGCTGAAATGCTGAAATATGTATACAGTGACTGCCTAAAGTTCCGCATAAATTCGATAAAAATTAGAGACATGATTTTTTGAGAAAACGCTCGGACCCGTCGATTTTTATTTTAAGTTGCGCATTATTTCACATAAATTTTTGTATACAGGGTGGAACAAAAAAAAGATATGACGTCATCGGTCATTTTTTTAAATGGAATGCTATATTTTTTATTACATTTGTGAAATAATATAGCTGAGAAGATATGTATAAAAACTCTATGGCAAAGTTATGACACGTAATAGATTTAAGCTGTTACTACGTATGTTGCACTTTGCAGATAATCAGGATAATCCAGAAAATGACAGACTCCATAAAATTCAACCTTTGATTGACAAAATAGTTACAAATTTTAAATAATCATATGAACCTTCCGAAACTTGCTGCATTGATGAGTCTCTTATTCCATTTAGGGGGAGATTGCGACAATACATAAAAAACAAAAGCCATAAGTATGGAATAAAAGTATTTAAGTTGTACAGCAAAGGAGGTTATACCTACAACTTTAAAATTTATGCAGAAAAAAACTTAGACCAAAGTCGTACTACTCCTACATCTGTAGTTATGAGTCTTTTTGAACCCATATTAGATTCAGGCCGTACTCTCGTAACAGATAACTGGTATACAAGTGTAGATTTATCAAAAAGACTGATGGATAGACAAACATATTTGATAGGGACATTGCGAAAAAAACAGACGAGGCCTTCCAAAAGATCTGGTAAACAAAAAACCTAAATCTGGAGAAATAGCCACTCTCGAAAACCAGGATGGTGTCACAGTAATTTCATGGAATGATAAACGTAACGTTTTATTTATTTCTATAAAACATAGTAATACAACAGTAGACACGGCAAACCGCAGACAAAAAACTGTAAAGAAGCCTGAAGCCATTGCAGCATATAATGCAGGAAAGTCATCAGTCGTTATATCTGATCAAATGCCAGCTTATCAGACGCCTTTACGTAAAACCTTTAAGTGGAGCCTTTAGGCATGGAGATTATCCTGAATACTGCGATGGTCAATGCATGGATTATGTATAAGGAAAGTGTGGATGTCACAATTCCCTTACTTCAGTTTCGAAAAGCTGTTACATATAAGTTATGTGAAGCGCAGGATCCTTTAGAGCAACCGGATGCAGAGATTACTCCAAAAAGAAAACGCCAATAACACGAAATGATCAAAAGTGACTATAAGAAACGAAGACCTTGCAGTAAATGCTATGAAAAACTAAGAACCTAAAAAGGATGAAAAGAGGCACGAAAACTCACTAGAGTACGTTTTTATTGTAACGGTTGCGATGGTGAACTGTTTTTCTGCTTGGACTGCTTCACTAAAGTTCATAGATATGAAGATCCATAGATAGGACTTTTTTATTACGTTGTTCATACATTATTATGTAAACTACTGGTTTTTGTTTAAGATTATTTCAAAAATAAACAATATATTATGTAAAATATTTTTATTTCTCTAACCCATCTAGAAATAAAATATGCAAAATAATAAAAATCATCTCGAGTTCAGCATATTTTTAAAAAACTAATATGTTCCAACTATCGCCACTCTATTACTAGCCCTAAACCAATGTAAAATAAAACAGTTGGCGAAGGAGGATTGAATATTTAGCTCGATCCTATAGACCGCATTGACGAGGGTGGCAAAATTTCTTTTCGGTCTTATAGACCATGGTGGCGAATAAAACTAATTCGTTTTTGGTCTTATAGACCGAGTTGGCAGCGAACGTGTTAATGTATCAAGTGTTCAAACTGATTCCCATTTACTTCTTGGAAGAAAGCAAGACGGTTTACAAACTCATGTAAACACTATCAATTATTTCGGGTGATATATGTCTAATTTGATATCTAATTCTGTTTTTCAAATCTTCTACGTTGTTTGGCTTCTCAATATAAACTTTACTTTTCAGGTACCCCCATAGAAAATAGTCGCAGGGATTTAGGTCTGGTGACCTGGCCGGCCACTCTATTGGTCCTCTTCGTCCTATTCATCTTCCTGGGAACACTGTATCCAAGTAATTACGGACATCTCGTAAGAAATGTGGCAGTGCACCGTCTTGCTGAAACCACAAATTATCTGTCGCGACAGCAGGGTCTTGTTCGTCTGGGTATAGGGCAGCCAAAGCAGGGATAAGATCTTCTTAAGAAAATTCAAATAGCGTTGTCCTGTTAAGTTTTCTTCGAAAAAGTATGGCCCTATTACTTTATTTTCCACGATACCGGTCCAAAAATTAATAGATTTACGGTACTGTGTATGAGCCTCAGTTGCCCAGTGTGGATTTGACACTGACCAGTACCGACAATTTTTCCGATTTACGACACCGTTTAAACAAAAAGTTGCTTCATCCGAAAACAAAACTCGTAACACAAACTGACGGTTATTATTGCAAATGTTCATCATTTGCTCGCAAAATTGGTTTTTTCGATTAGAATCGTCCTCATTTAATTCGTGTATTAGTCTAATTTTATAAGGGTGGTATTCATTTGCTTTTAAGATGCGTCTTACTGACGTTCCGGCTATATTATTATCAACTGAAATTTGTGAAGTTGCATTGTTTGGATTTTCTTCGACAAAGAGCAGAACTTTTAATTTTATTTCTTCAGAAATGTTTGGATTAACTGATCTTGGCAAATCCCTAACATGACCTGAAGTTATGAATTTGTGTTCTATTCTACTAACTGTTGACTGAGAAATAGGATGGTTTGGGTATTTGTCATTAAACAGTTCAGTTATTTCTTTTTGCGTGCGCACTCGATCCCTGTACCCTAGCATCATCAAAATTTCAATTCGTTGGGTTTCCGTTAAATTAGACATAATTTATTCTGATAAAAACTATTAATTTTCGAACTGGCAGTGACATTCGAAAATGGAGATTCTTTACAAGTGCAACCATGGAAATAGAAACAATTGGCAGTGTTTATAACATTATTTTTATCCTCGATTTTACCTTAATTTGTAAATAGACGTACTTATTTGTTTTCTTGTTATTTAAATATAAATATTTCGGAAACAGTTGAGTTTTGAGAAACTTGATTGGAATTTCGCCTATATTTCATAAATGCAATAAAAAATATAGTATTCTATTTAAAAAAATGACCGATGACGTCATATCTTTTTTTTTGTTCCACCCTGTACACAAAAATTTATATGAAATAATGCGCAACTTAAAATAAAAATCGACGGGTCTGAGCGTTTTCGCAAAAAAACATGTCTCTAATTTTTATCGAATTTATGCGGAACTTTAGGCGGTCACTGTTTATTATATTAGCCTGACAAAAGTTATATATATATATGCTGTTCTGGGATTATATCACTTATCAGAAAATTAAATAGACCATCTTTTCGAAAACTTTAAAAAAGGTGCAAAGCTTACTAATTGGCCCATACTTTTTAACATTCGTTTTTCTGCGCATTTCTATATGTTGAGGGGTAATAGTAAACACTTTCCAGATGTCTGGAAAGATCCCAGATGATAGAGACTGGTTAAAACAAAGACAAAATCTACTTAAAGTAGTGTAAAAAATTTTTTTTTCAAAAATAGCTGGTATTTCATCTGGGCCTGCACTCTTTTTTTCATCTAAATTTTTCAAAGCTTTCTGCACCTCAGTTTCTATATAAGTAATTTTTAAAAGCGACTTACTCTCATTCCAGCAATGTATTTTATTATATTTCTTATTGGCTAATTGCTTAGCGATACATCTTAAAAAAAAACTGAAAATAACTTGCAATTTTTATTTTTTTTCTCAAGTTTCATTTCTTTTGAAGTGTAATATGTGGTAGCTATATCAACCATTAAAAAATCAAATTATTGCTGGCGGCGCTCTCTATTATATAATTTTAAAAAAGGTTAATTTTAATATTTGCGATATAAAAAAAATCATTATCCAAATTTGATTAAAAGCGAAGAATAAATGCTAAATTTATAGCCAAAATTCAAAAAAGTTACATTAAGTTTATTATTGTGTCTTGATCTATCACTGTTTCTTAGTTGTCTTTGACTTTCGGACTAGGAAAATTTAACTTAACCACATTCTTTTTTTAAAAGCAATCTGCTGTTAAATTATGTACCATTATTGATAACAATCCGTATATATTATTAAATTGCATAGTGGGAAAAAATTTCCAATAGTTCACAATATTTCGGTGGTACATTCAAAGGTTGAAAATGTGTTTTACTTGCAAGATAATCCACTGTTGAATAGTTAAAGCCTCACAAATTAGCACCGGATTGTTCTTCATCTTATCCAGATTCTAACAATATTTTTTATAAGAAGCAGGTTTATTTAGCATTTTGATTGTGGGAAGATAAATGCAGCATAAATAAATTTTAAAATGTCTGACAGTCAGCAGTGGCAAAGCGTACGAGTAGACAAGGTAGACACTGTCTACCCAAAATTATCCAGTTATTTGTCATTAATTTATCACGTAATTATTTCAAGTAACTGCTGAATTAAAATTACAAAAAAATTAAAACAGGACGTAGTCGCTCTCCTTACTATTATGATATAGTATCTAAACATGATTAATCCAAAGGCGCCGCCCCCCCTGCCACACTGATGAAAGTAAAAATGCAGGGCTGACACTCAATTAATGTATACGAGCCCCTCCAGGAAGACACATTGATATTTGTCTTCCGAAATTCGGAGCATCTAATCGAACCAAAAACGCATCAACCAGGCGACAGAGGTCCGGCCGCATCAGAATTCACCCTATTACGTCTGCGAAATTTACTCGCGGGAAAGACATTCGAGCTTTTGTCTATCGAAGTCGACCAGCTATTTTATTATGCTATTTAAGGTTATTGTTTACGGACACGCTTGATCTAGTCGGCTACAATAGATCTTCAGTTTTGTTTTGTTGTGATGAATCTGAAATGAAAAATTTTGATGAAAATGAATTTTGATGAATTGCATTTGGCATTTGGTGCGGGCGCGTACTATTGTAATTTAATAATTAGTAGTATTTCTATTTTTGGGTGTATAGAAATTAAGAAAAGTGTTTTTAGTGGTTATTTATGAACGACTGTTCGATATTAGCAATTGTATTTTAGTTGTGTATTTTGTAAATAAGTAGTATTTATTTTTATGCTATATATTATTATTTTTTTCTTTTTTATATCACTGCATAATTTTTCTCTCTGAGTTAATATCTCATGCGCTTTTATTCCCTATTTCATTAAAGTGAATAATATTGAATACAAATTTTTTTCTAATTAACGATTTTTATTGTTTGTCTACCCGAAAAAAAAGTTCACGCTTCGCCACTGACAGTCAGAAGGACCCAAAGATCTCTAGCATCACTATGGGTTATAATTATATTTGTTTTTTACTGCTACCAAGATCCTACCAGCGTCATCCTTCTTTGAACAAATCGAGATCCTATGACGTCGAAAGATGGAGTATTTTGAATATCAATAGTCTCATGGTCTAATATAGTATCCTTTGACCATGATTACATCATAAGAACTATCAAATATCAAAGGATAGTTTAAGGTCCTTTAGTTTAGTACGACGGCCTTGAATATTTTGCACATTGACTACTTTGAAGGTAGCCATTTTTAGTTAGGAGAGTCATGCAATTTCACATATTAAAGTTATGTAAGTTGGATTAATCACAGGTCTTTAAGGCTGTCTTCACGTAAACTCTTTATAGCCTCGGAGGAGGATGATTATTTCATGTAAGCTGAGATATTGTATGTATATGCAACTTTTTTCCACATTTGCCTTCTTGCACGGGCATACAGGGTGTCCAAAATAAGGATCCATAAGTAAAGTAAAGTAAAGTAAAGTTTATTCAGGCTTATGAAACAAAAATTTCTTACAATCGTCACAAGTAGATAAATACATATTAAAAAATTATTTCACTTACAAATTATTAAAGTTTTACATTGTAAATTAAAACCCTTATCTAAAATATTTAAAAAATAACACCCAAGATACAATTTTACAAATACTAAATAAAATAATCACAATTTACAAACAGTTAAAATTTTGGAGACCCCAATATCAACTTCAACTTCCTAAAACCTATTTTTGTTTCATTTTCACCAATTTTCACAGTTGAGCTTGTAGATACTCATCAAAGCTATAGAAGGCTCTATCAGCAAGTAATATTTTTACTGAGGCAGCAAAAAGTTTTTCATTTAGAGCTTTAATATTATTAGGAAGTTTATTAAAAATGGGGATCTCGAGACCTGTTGAAGTTACAGCCTAGGTTAAATTAGAAAAAAATTGCGTACTTTGAAGCGTATTTAAATGCCGTTGAGAAAATTCAAAAATTTTCGTGGCCGAGATATTGGGAAAAACGGAAATTTGCCAAGATCGATTTTATTTTTTTTTACTTTATTTTAAAGATATAAAAGAATTAACAACACCTTTTCATTGGCACTTTTTAAGAGCTACGCTATGGCGTTTTTAGATTTTGTATCTGACGTTTCGTTGTCGAGAAATCATCATCAACTTTATTTTTTCATATGGCCCGGAAAAAAAGTATAGCCTGTATCTGATTTTATTTATTATTTCAAATTCAACGATCACATGTCACATTTTTTTATTAGATGTAAGAATAAATGCGATATTCCTATTTTTTTAACATATTTTTAAGTAGGCTTTACAAACAAAATAATGCTTTGACATTTTGACATATCTAAATACCTATCATAAGTCATTTATTTCACTAGTTTACTAGTTTTTAATAGTTAATCAACATTTCTTTAATTTAATTTAAAGTTCAAACAGATTCCCGATAATTTCCAAACATAAATACGATCTTCTTACGGTAGAATTTAAAACAGCCTGCAACATGTCAGGTGTAATTCTATTGAATGCGTTAGTTACACATTCTTGTAATTGCTGCTCAGTCTCAAAAGAATGCCAGTATATTTGGTTTTTAAGAAACCCCCAAAGAAAGAAGACCAGAGGCCTTAAGTCTGGGAATCATGCTGGCCAAGGCACTGCACTAGAGGTTCCAATCAACTTTCTATCAGGAAATTTCTACGCAAGATACTCGCGAACCTGCCTTGAATTATGTGCATCCATTATTAAAAACATTTCTTGTATTCGGCTGTACGTCAGATTTGACACATAATGGATTGTGTCAAGCCTCATAATAAATTGTTTGCTGGTGGCTGGTATCTGGTTTTACCTGAACCGAAAATTTGCTAATTTTGCAATTATATTTAATTGAATAATTCACGATTCGCTTATTACAATTTTTTGAAACTTTGCACAATGGTTTGCCAGATTGGTCTCTTCAAAAAGTTATCTTACATTTTTTATATAAAATGTACAGGGAGGCCAATAATTGACCCCCTTAAAATTTACATACACTCGGTATGTATTATTAAGTAAATGCCTAAATGTAAATGTTACAGCGTTACTCGTACGCCACCATTCGCCCCCGGGCTATAAGTAATCGAATGACCTCAGTTCGTCGCGCTGTTTCTCGTGCTCGAGTTATTTTGTACCATCCTATACAACATTATAATTGAAGCACCCTATATATGATAGAAACATGATCCATTGTACGTGGGCGCTACAGAGATAAATCTCGGGATTACCTGACTATTTCTTTTTCTCGCGAATTATCATATTATATTTCACTTATTATGTTTTGCACCGTAGTTTATCAACTAGTATTTTACGTATTATTTTTATACCATATTTTATCTTATAATATTTTAATGAATATGTTTTTTTGTCGTATTTTATCTATTTTTGATTTAGTATTTAAGACCCTAAAGTTAGACCTTAAGCAGTAGAAAGAGTTAATGGTTGCCAGCCTTAACTTTTTAATAAATTTTTTAAAAAAGTTCTGTGAATTACTTTCACTTAACCTACTCAAGAAACTAGGTTGCTTCCACGAACTAAAAGAGGCTGCTGGAAGCAATACGTTATTCTCGTGCGTCGACGCGTGCTTCGGAGAAAATCGTCTGGCTCTCCGAAGTTTCTGAGGAATTCGAGATGATTCGATGGTTGCTGGTATAATATAAGGAAGGATTGTTTGGCGCGGAGAACTTATTAATCAAGCAACGTACCGCAAAATGTACTCACACCGCGCTCAGTATTTTATGTTCGCTTATCTTGTTGTTGTTCGTAGTGGTTGTAAAATCTTATATTTCGTGCATCAAGAGATACTATTTGTCATAAAATTGACCAAATTAAATTAGTGTTAAAGAAGAATGGAGCGTTGGCTTAAAGGTGTTGCAAAAAATGTGGTTCGCTTGGATGATGCGTCAAATTTAATTCAAGGTGATATGACGGCGTCAAGTTCTAGTTTTATGGTTTCAAGTTCAAGTAGTAAAACATCTAATGACGAAAGTATGACGAATCATACATTAATCTCGGATTTGTTGATTCCAACGACTCACCTTTTTGTATGGTGTGCACCAAACTCATTCCTAATAGTCCGATGGTATCTGCTAAAATGCGCCGACATTTAGAAACTGTACATCCCGACTTCAAAAACAAAAGTAAAGAATTTTTTCTACGTAAAAAAGGACAATTATTAAGAAGCCTAAAAACTATGACGTGTGCGACTCAGACTGTGAATGAAAAGGCCACGGGGCATCGTATTTGGTTAGTTACCGCATTGCCCAAGCAGGAGAAGCGCACACTGTGGTAGACATAACAAAATTTATGCTCGACGAAAAATCTGTAAAGCATCTTTTTACAGTGCAGCTTTCGAACGATACAGTTACGCGCCGAATTGGGGATATCGCAGCAAATATAAAACAAGAACTGGTTTCACGGCTTCAAAATAACAAATTCGTCTTGCAAATGGATGAGTCGACTGATGTTGTTGGACTGGCCATCTTGCTAGTAATTGTGCGATATCCATATAAACATTCACTCGAAGAAGATTTGCTTATGTGCTCATCGCTGCCTACTAACACAACCGGAGAAGAAATTTTTAACACGATTAACATATTTTTTGAAGAAAACCAACTCGATTGGAATTATTGCATTGATATTTGTACCGATGGAGCCAAGGCAATGACAGGTAGAACAGCAGGAGCAATATCACGAATAAAAATGAAAGCGCCAAATTGTAGTTCCAGCCACTGCATCCTGCATAGACAATCAATCACTCGCGGTTAAGAAAATGCCACCAAATCTAAAATTGGTTCTTGATGAGTCAGTAAAAATAATTAATTTTGTCAAGTCACGTCCACTTAAATCCCGATTGTTTTCAATATTATGTGAAGACTATGGTAGCGATCATAAAACACTATTACTCCATACTGAAGTGAGATGGTTGTCTCGGGGCAAAACTTTGAAAAGGGTTTTTGAACTAAGAACAGAATTAGAAGCTTTTCTTACAGATGTTTCTTTTATCTAAAAGACCGTTTGTTCGATAAAAGCTGGTTATTTAGACTAGCATTTTTAGCAGACATGTTTGGAAAACTTAACGAATTAAACCTGTCACTACAAGGAAAACAGACCACAGTTTTCAATGCTAACAACAAAATAACTGCCTTTAAAAGAAAATTAGATTTTTGGATTACTTGTTTTGTTAAAAGAGAAACCGAAAGCTTTTCATTGCTAAGTGAGTTCCTTAGTCACCATACACTTAGTGATACAGAAATATTTCAAAATTAAATATTTGTTGAATTGGTGCAATATCTCAATGATCTGCAAGGGACTTTTGAATCTTACTTTCCTGAAGAATAGAATACAAAACTGAAAATAAACTCATGGATTCAAAACCATTTTTCATCTAAATTGCAGAAGCCTGAAAATATGTCAAAGCAGATCTATGAATCATTTCTAAAAATGACATCGGATACAAGCATGGAATATACTCTGGTATTTTGATAATAAATTGAAAATTCAGTGCATACAGACATTTAAATAGAGATTATACATAGGAGATAGACTAAAGCATTTAAACATAAGAAGAAAAGGGATTAAGTACTCAAAGACGACAAAACTTGTTCATTGGAGACATGAAAAGCCCTACTATTATCCTCTTTTTTAATGAAGATCTTCGAATCCTTAATCCAGCAATATGTATAGTTTGATATTTTGCAAAACTCCCGAGCCCTTCTGTGCAGCTGCTTGAAGTATGGAGAGAGATGTTCGTTGACAAACAACCTAGTTTTCTGCTCAAATCCCAAGTCAGAAGCCTTCAAACCACGGTTTCGACCTAACTTAACTGCACTTAAAAATTCGTTTCTCTTCGACACGGAGAAAAACTTTACTATGACGTTTTTAGGATAATTATTGCTGGTATCCGACCCCTTGTTAAAACGACCAACTCTATGAGAAGCGGCTATATCATCATCATGAATTATGGTTCCAACAATGGAGCCTATTTTTTTTACCATTGATACTATATTCTCATTCCTTTTTTCTGGGACGCCGCAGAGTTCAATATTATTTTTACGACTCTCTTGTTGTAGCACTTCGATTTCCGTTCTTAAGTGCAAAGACTCTTTACGAATTTCGGAAATTTCCTGCTGCATTTCATTTATCGTTTTAGATAATTTTTTTACGTTCTCCATTTGGCTGGTAAAGTCATCGATCTTTGCTCCAAAAAAAGTAAGCGATTCAGTAAATCCCGACTGAACGGATCTGAAGGCAGCCAAATCAGACATTACCGTATTAACCTTTTCAACAAGCTCCCGCAAAACTTTTGAGGTGTCCCCCGTAGAGCGGTCAGTTTTGGTAGTGCAGTCTTTACATCGCCAAACGATGCCGGAGTCTGGTTGTAAATCTCCGATAGCCGATGGTAATTTCACGCATTTAAGGTGATATTGTCGATCGCATTCACCTTGGCAGGAGATGCCTGGGTTTGTCCGACTGACGTTACCAGCACATATGGAACACTGGGCTGCAGGCATATTCGAAACAAACAAAAATAAGCTTCTGGTTAAACTGGGAAACTTTTACGGTTTTTTTTTCCACAATAAATAAAAAGGGGTATTTTACCGGTTATAATGTTTGAAGAAAAAGTGTTCAAAAACGCCAAATTAATACCCGAAAACTCACGAAAAGACGGAGCAAAATTAATACGTGTGTACTTGTTCACTCGTCGCGAGAATGTGGGGTTCGTGATAAATATCCACAACTTGCCACAGAAGCTTTGAATGTTCTTCAGCCGTTCCCAACAACGTATTTGTGTGAAACGGAATTACAGCATATACAGCTACAAAAACAAAATACAGATGGATGCTGAGCCAGAAATGAGAATTCAGCTTTCTTCTATCAAGCCTGACATTACCCAGTTGATGAGAAATAAAAAACAATTACATGCCTCGCATTAAATGAACTTAGTGTTATCATTTGATTACTAACTTACTACTTACTGTATCTATCTTTTTTTGTATGATTATTAATAAACAATTCACATATAACTGCTTTTGCTTTTAGTTTAGAGTTTAGGGTTCCATTAAAAAGTTAGTTTTTCAAAAGGGTTCCGTGACAAAAAAAATTTGAGTAACACTGCTCTAAATCAACTTAACAATTAATGTTTTATCCGACCACAAACATAAAATTAAGCCATATGTGATAGAGTAAGAGGTATTTACGTCAAAATATCAAAGCATTATTTGTTTGCAAAACCTACTTAAAAATATGAATAAAAAAATAGAAAAATCGCATATATTCTTGCATATAATAAAAAAAATGTGTACATGTCACATATTTTTTTTATTATACATCATTGAATATGTAATAAGAAATTGAATCAGATACAGGGTATACTTTTTTCCGGGCCATATAAAAAAATAAAGTTTTGGTTTCTTGAAAACGAAACGTCGGATACAAAATTTAAAAACGCCATCACGTAGCTATTAAAAAGTGCTGTGAGTTTTTTTATATCTTTTAAAATAAGGTCACAAAAAAATAAAATCGATTTTGGCAATTTTTCGTTTTTCTCCAATATCTCGGCAGGCCATGAAAATTTTTGAATTTTCTCAACGTCATTTAAATACGCTTCAAAGTACATAAGTTTTTTTCTAATTTAACCTAAGCTGTAACTTCAATAGGTACTGAGATCCCCATGCTTAGGATCCTTATCTTCGGCACCCTTTATTTCAAAAGCTTTTGATTTTCCATGGTCAAATCTTCGTTCAGATTAATAACTCCGCCCTCTGTAGCTTAGAGAGTTCTGCGGTAATCTTGTCAGTATTTTTGCGGTTTTAAACAACAAGGTCTTTTCCCTTTTGGTGCTTACTTTAACCAAAACAGGAAAGTGCTCTTTTTTATTTAATGCATTTTACTGCTTTTTCTGTGGGGATGCTAAATTTATACACGTAAAAACAGCCTTATCAGGCACATTTGTAGAGTATTGGAATTTTATACCAAAGTTAATTATTTTCTTTTCATTTTATTTAGCTTCCTATTTTGTGCCTTATTTTTGCTTTAAAGTCCTTTTTACCTTGCTGCAGGTTTTCAACAAGTCTGTTTCAGCTGCCAGATCTTTTTTTTTGTTCTTCAAGGATTTAGGAGATACACTCTGTGGATTTTTTAATATCAGGTATCTCTTAATTAGTTTTATTGCTTTTACTGTAAGATCTAGATACCTCGTCCATTTTTCCTTCCTTCCAGGAAATTGATTTTCTTTCTCTCCCTCTCCCAATTAATTGAGAGTAATTTTTGTCTTCCTCCAGGTAATTGTATATGAAGGTGGATAGCCTGATCTGAAATTATCCAGATTTTTGAAATCTGACACTGCTTTATACTAAAATTTGTAGAATCTTAGATGGTCATATTAAAATGTAGATTAGCAGCCCTTTTAAGGCTCTTTCAGCTGCTACATTTAAGTTTTCTTACGTAGTGACGTCTGACTACCTGGGACTATCTAATTTAGTTTTCTAAATGTATCATCACAATAAAACTCCAGTATAGGTACTTTTTTCCTATAGTCAATTTTTATAATTAATGTCCTCAAAGGCCTACCACACCAGATTATTGAAACAATTTTCCACAATTCTCAACCCTTATAAAAATATTAATACTTTACATAGGGTGAAAAGTCTCTTATTCCTACCCTTTTCTAAATATTGTTTGTGTTGTTTTTCTAGTATTAACATCTGATCTGAAAAGAAAATCAAGTTGTTGTCTAACGATCCTCCCTCTTTTATCGAGGGAATTTTTTTTCTTATGACGCCACGGGTGGCGGTTAACAAGTCAAAACATAAAATCCCACTTGGCTGTCGTTAAAACGTTAAAAGGCGTCGCGGTGTGCTCGCCGCTGGACCGTGTATTAAGAAAACTCCATTTTCTCGCCCCTATTACCCCCAGAATTAAGAGCATTGACTTTAGGTTTAAGGGGATACTAATTAGAATTTCGTGTGTAGGACGAAGCGTTCAAAAAAGTATATCAGATTTGGTTTAATTGGGTGTATGTTAAATAAATAACGAAATATTCAACTAATAATAAAAGTTTACGGCCCTGAGAATGATTTACCTTCTATCATAAACGATGCAAAGTTAAGGAATCAAAAAGGTTTTTTTACTTCTTCATCGATTTACGTATAGCATCAAAGGCCATATTTTAATTCTTTAAGTCTAAAAGATACTAGATGAACCAATTATAAAAATTATATGACTTAAATTAAATTAAATTAAAAAATAAATTATATCAAGATTTCAAAATATCTGATCTTTTAGAAAATTGTTTGTAAAAGTTGTTGGAAAGATTGTAATTTTACAAAAAATCATTTCGATTTTTTACTAATGATAACAACAGCAAGTTCTCGACCTATAAATTTGAATTTTAAATTCCTAAAGATACAAGAACTGCATACTTTTCTGATAATTTCTCTACCTCAAAATAGAGCTTCGAAAAGGCCAGAATTGGGAAACTACCGGATTAAAGGAAAAACATCTCGAAATAATCATTGAGTTTGTAGAAAAAGAATACTTCCTTTACCTAAAATTTGTATTTTTTTTAGTTTTGGGCATTTCCAGGGGCAGACATGTTCATTTTATTTATCTTCGAATAAGGATTATTATTTTATTATTTTCATTATTCGAAGAATTAACGAAATATTTTCAACACATAAGTCAAAATAATTTTTTACCACATTTCGCGTTCCAGTATCATTTTAAATGGACTTAAAAAGTTATTGTTTTGATGTAGCTGAACTTGTAAAATAAAGACATCATGGTTGCTGATCGTCAATGATTTGACATAGGTGCTGTATTATCGGTAAGTCAACCAACCAAAAATGGAGGTAAATCAGATGGCAAAATGAGAAATCTATTATTGCTGTTCAGTCTCAGATCCAAAAAAATATAAATAAAATCGGAGTATAACGTTACAGATAATGAGATTCTATCCAAAATCTAAAATCATAATAATCTGCATACAAATATCTAAATTTTAATTAAAAACAAAATAAATAACAAAATTTTTTAATGATATTGGAAGTTGATAATAGCACTTATGGAGTTATCACAGAAAAAGAGAGAATAAACATTGAATGGAATCATTGCCTTGTGGTTAACAAATATAGTTTCGAAGTGATTGAATTTGAAGAAGTTGTCGGTATAATCACCTGATGAAAGAATATAAAGGAAATATGTTCAAAGTATAGTGGATCACATGATGTAAAAAATTGTAATGGTAATAATGCTGAGGGTGTAAATTGTAATACATGTATTGAAAAATGGGTCGTGATTTTACTTAAAATAAGTTAATAATTTTAGTGGTTCTAATATTATTATTGGGGATTTTAATTTTGGCTTACCTACTAACTCTTTTTATGGTAACAAAATCATAGATAGCATTTATGTTGATGGATTTAACCAAATATTAAAGATTTCATTTAGAATAACTCCAAGAAGTTGATTGATTGCTTAGTTACATCATAACTCCTAAAATCAGCGACCATTCCAATATATCAATCACTTTTTGTAAAAAAAAGAATAAAGAAAAGAATAAAGAAATCAATAAAGATTTCATCGGAATCTTTATTGATTTTTAGGTCTGAATTAGGTTTTCAAAAGATTTGCAATAGGTTTTTAATGAAAAAATTTTTTGACCTATCAGTATTTGAATGAAAAGCAGTTTTTAAATTTCTACTATTTTCTGTATTTCACATTCCAGTGATATTCTAGATCGACTAAAATAAGGTAAGTTGGGGTATGATCGGGCAAGGGGCAAGTCCGAACGCAGCCTCCAAAAGTCATATTGTTGTGGCAACAGCGCGGGAATCATTCTCCGCGTGAAACAAACAATAGCACGCAGTGCTCGACAAGACAACGTTTTGTTTTAAGGTGTTTCGTGTAAACTACATACAGTTTTGTGTTTTTTTGGTTTATTTTGTGTATTCGAACACACCCCCTTTGCCAAACTTTGCTTCAAAAGGTAAGTTATTAACATTACATAGGTAATCTCTGTTGTGAATGGTCTATCTTTATAAACTGTTTGGATTAGTAAATTAATCAATCTCCTAATTGAGGATTAGCAAATCCTCAATTAGGAAGGTAGAAGTAAGGGGCAAGTTCGAATAACTTTTTCCGATCTTGCCCCAATACATCTACAGCATTGATTTTTTGTTACAGGTCTGACGATGGTTCGAAAATATGTAAGAAAATCCGACAGGGGGAAAAAGCACACCAAAGAGGACCTTGCGAGAGCCATTAATGAATTAGAAGGGGGATTAATAACCCTCCACGGTGCATCAAAAAAATATCACATCCCAAAATCAACACTGCATGATCATTCTAAAGGAACCCATGGGTTAAAAAGCCAAACGCTGGGAAGGGACTTGGCAATTTCCTTAGAACATGAAAGGATTTTGGCAAATGGTCTTAAAACCCTTAAGAAATGGGGGTTTGGTCTCTCAAGAAAGGAAGTTTTGTTTATTGTAGCTGAGTACGTAACACAAAATAACATTAAGACTTCTTTTAAAAATAATATGCCAGGTGCCGACTGGTCTATTAATTTTAAACAACGACATAAACTTTCGATTAAAAAGCCCCAGGCGGTGGAATATTCGAGAAAGGAAATGACCGATCCTTTTATAATCAACGAGTATTTTAGCCTATTAGAGACAGTTTTAAATGACTTAAAATTAAATGATCTTCCACAGCAAATTTGGAATTTAGATGGACGAGCTTGTCTATAGATCCATCTAAAACAAAGGTAGTTGGTGCAAGAGGTGTAGCTTGTTCCCGTGTTACCAGTGGTCTCGGAAGAGAGAACGTTACAATTTTATCTGCTGTGAATGCTGTTGATGACAGAGCCCCCCATTTAATTATCTTTAAGGGCAAGAATGTATGGGACCAGTGGATGGCAGATCGAGACAGCGAAACAGATGTAGCATACGCTGCTAGCAGTAATGGTTGGATGGAGACTGACATTTTTGTCAACTTCTTTAGGAAAACGTTAATTCCTGCACTGGGTGGACTACGATTGATGGACACAGTACGCACGTAGACAATAGGGTAGTAACTCTTGCACAGGAAAATAGAATAACTATTTTAAAGCTTCCGCCGCATACCTCCCACCTTTTGCAGCCCCTTGACCTTGCTGTATTTAGGTCATTTAAAACATCTTGGGATCAAGAATTAGTTACTTGGCAAAGACAGAATCAAGGCGTTAAATTGCCAAAGAAAATATTTTCCGAAAAAGTGCGAAAAATATGGAATAACATAAGCCCAATTGTTATTCAAAATGGATTTAAGAAAAGTGGAATATATCCTTTTTTATCCGACAGTTATTCCAAAAGAAAAATACCTTCCTGAAGCATTAAAAAAGTTTGAAAATATAAAGAATGCCGGTGTAGGCGTAACTGACAAAGCGAATGGTAATAATGACATTCTGGGCAGGGATATATTAGATGCAGGGCCAAGCAGTGCTTCACCTAAAATCACGACTGACGGAGAAATATCTGAGGGACAGTCTAAACCAACAAATGTGTCTTTTGAAGACCTCCTACTTGCAACCGTGAAACAGAATCCCATAAATGCTAAAATCAGAAAAAAAGACATGTTGCAACTGGTGCTGAAGTTATCACGCATAGAGATGTAGATCAGATGTTAGAATGCAGCACGAAGTGCCCAACACAAAGAACTAAGAAGCCTAGAAACCAAAAGTGTGGAAGCTCAGAAAGCACTAGCAGCGAAAGTAGTATAGAACCATTGTACGAAGAGTCTGATAACGATTTAGATTTCCTTGACGAAGAACAGAGAGATGAATTGGAAAACTTTAAATTAAATGCTTGGATATTAGTCAAATACTGTAGCAAGAAGACTGTAAAATATTATGCGGGAAAAATCGTAGAAATAAACAAAGTTCAGCGTGAATGTGTTGTGAAGTTTTTAAGATTTAAAGAAGAACTCAAAAAATTTATTTGGCCTAAAACTGACGATATTGACACTATAATCTATGAAAACATAGAAATGTTCTTACCGGACCCTCTACAGAATGAGGAAAATCATTTCGAATTTAACGTAGATTTTAGCGGATTAAATATTGCTTAACATTTTAACTTTGTATTTTTTCTAAAAATAAAGATTGCTATTGGATTCTAGTTTTATAGGGCTGTTTTTATTTAAATACGGGGTAAGATCGAACACATACAAAAATTATACGACTATAAAGGTACGGTTTAAACAGGAAGAAATTTGCCAGGAGCTTGTTCGGAATTCGGTGTTACCCGAGGGTGTTCTTTACAGACTTATATTATAACTTAACAAGTTGTCCGATCTTTCCCCTTCCCCCCGGGGCAAGTTCGAACTACTGTATTTTTTTTATTTTATTTTTTTATAATTTTTCCTATTAACAAGTATTAAGTTCCACCCAGCGAACTCTTTGCTTACATATTAAAGTTGAAACCTGTAGATTGTGACTTATTTTTAAAATCATTTTACGATACTATGATCAGGTAAATTTTAACTAATCTATATTCCGTGCGATCTTGCCCCAACTTACCTTAATTATTTTTCTCTCCTAGCCGAACTTGCTGTAATTTAAAATTATGATATTTTGAATGGGTTTAAAAAGTTATTTTTTCCAACATAGTTCAACTTACTTTAACCGAAAAGCTTTATTTGATTTGAAGCGTTAATGAATTCGTGACGTTCTGAATCAGCTCAAAAATATTTTACTGACGAAGTTAAATTAGCTTGCAAAAAAGCCATAGTTAAACCTTCTATCTAAAATTAATAATACTAAGGAATTTAAAGACTCTGAACAATTAGTGTATTACCTGTTTCTTCAAAAATCATTGAAAAGATAATAGAGCTTACTGGTAATAACAAATTAATTTCAGAGTGTCAATTAAGCTTTAGAAAGTAAGTAACACTACAGCTTTGGTGCATGTCCTAAATGAAGTTCGAACTGACAAAGAGGTGAGAGTACGTGCTTGACCTTATTAGACCTTAGCAACGCGTATAAAATGTTACTAGCTTAACTTAAGTACTTTGGGTTTTCCCAAAATTATTATAGTTTTTGTCACGGCATGCTGAGTAATAGATTCAACTGTGTGGAAATAAATACAACAAGTTTCGTCACATCAAATTTTAAAGAAAACACAAGGAGTCCCATAAAGTTCTATGCTATTACCGATATTCTTCACTATTAATGAATCAGACATTGTTAAAAAATAATAAAAACTCAAAACTCCAACAGTTTGTAGATAACAGACAATTATACATTCTAAAAGAATGTACCATCGTACCATCTGGGATGTGAATGAAAAGGTAAATGAAGACTTGCATAAGATATCTTTTTGAAATCGATCAAACGATCCCAAATTATCAATCTTATAAAAATAAAAATATAAGAGAACATATTGAACAAAACGTTAATGTTCATACCGACAATAAAAAAATGCCAAAAGTAGGGCAGGCTTAAAATGTAGATGTATTTTTTGACAACTCTTTTTGATTTTCATATTAAAAATAAACTGACTAGTCTATATGCATCTAAGAAATAATTATAAATACTCAATAATCTTATCTCTTTTTGACTATGCAGATGTGGTGGATGCTGTCTTCGCAGACAAAAAAATTCTTAGAGAAGATTCCTAACCGTTGCATATGATTTTCATAGGGCTATATTCTAAAGAAACCATGTAGCATCTTATCTTAACCACCATCATATTCTAAATATGGTTTATAAATATAAAAAACATAAGTATTTATTTACTGATCGAGTTTTAAAAACTGGAAAACCTGCTTATTTGGCTAAAAAATGTCCAATATTCTCGTCTCAAACAAGAAATGCGTACAGCTTTGTCACACCTTGCTATAGAACGTCCGCTTTTCAAAGGTCGTTTCTATTTTCAGAAATAAAAATTTCGAATAATCTGCCTATTGAAGTAAAAAATATGTTTTTTTATACTTTTTCCAAATATATCAAACAGAAACTTTTTCAAGACATCACAGTTCTAATATATTTAGATATACATTTTGTGCTTTCCTCGTCGATAAGCGTTTCTCTTTTTGTCTACTTCCATGGTTCTCTGCTAGACTTTCTCCTCTTTTTCTTCTATAAATATAAAACATCTCAGGACTTTAATAAAAATATTCCTAATATTAATTGCGGATAGCATATAAGTAGTTAGGTGGTTATAAAAAAAGGTGCAAGGTACTTATCTTTGTTCAGTTTGCTCTGTTGCCGAAATTATTAGGTACGACTTTTTTATAACGAAAAATAAATTATTTAAAGCTTACGCAAGGTTGTCGTTCTCCCCACGATAAAATTCAAAACATCTTTAAACTAATGTATAATGCATTATTGTAATACCCCTCATTAGATACTAAAAAATCATAGAAATTCTAATTTTAATAAGTACTAAAAACCTGCCAGAAGTATATAAAACAAAAATTTTAAAAGTCAGATAAACGTTGATTTTACGATTCTGACAAAACTCAGAAAATATTACAAACACTTAATTTTGAATACAAATCAATCAAACCAGATGTATTCAGAGCAATTTTATTTTAAAAGCTTAGCAGAGCGCTTTCGGCGTATGAGCTATCATCAGTGCTAATTGTCAGTTAAGCCCAGAAGTTTACCATAGTGGGAATACTGTTCGTCCTGTTTAGTGTTCTGTATAGTCTTAAGTGTGTCTAAATGTTACGTATAATTTTAATAATATCAAATGTGTTCCCACTATGAACATGGAAAATTGTTGTGATGGAAAACTTTTGGGCTTAACTGACAATTAGCACTGATGATGGCTCATACGCCGAAAGCGCTCTGCTAAGCTTTTAAAATAAAATTGCTCTGAATACATCTGGTTTGATTGATTAGTATTGTCCTTCGAGCAACACAGCGACTTCCCTCTTCTACTTAATTTTGAGGCATCTATGTTGCCAGACTTAGGTATCATTAATTTATGAAAAATCGAACAAGGTACGATAAGGAACTCCTGCATACAAATAAGCAATACAACAAAAGAAAAATTAATTATTGATGAAAACAAAGGACGAATTTATTAATTTTTATTTATTTATTTACGGCGGTTAATTGAATTACAAAATAAAACTGTTAAAATTAGTCTGCTTATTGACCCAAATAAAGTTAGAAAATTTGATGGCTCTATTTACTGCAAAAGCCTCTAATAAGTCCAGCTTCAACCCTTTCTGACAGACATGAAGGACTTCTGTATTAGGTCATGGGAGGGGTCAAAGCTATGACCTGATTCCAGTATATAGTTGGCGAAAGGGGAATTCTGACTTCAATTCCCCTTCTGATTACCATCCCATAGCAAAGTTTGCTATGACTCACATAGCAAACTTTGCATTCTGGATGGGAACAATCGATTCTATAAACACCAGATCTAAGTATGAACTCTATATTTGGTGTTGATTAAGTGTTTTGCTACGTTGTTCTCTATTCTAGAACATATGTTAGGCTTTAATTTTGATTCATTAGAGCGAAAACGCTTAGCAACTTTGGAGGAGACATCCCCAAAATAAAGTTTTTATTTCATTGTTCAATTTTTCTTTTAGTTCTTCTGAAAACCAATAAAAGATATCTTTGAGATTTCTTATTAAAGATGCCGTTAATATATCCAATATGCCATATATCTAAGATATTTGTTTAATACCCTTTGCTATAGACATTATAAGATTTAATAAATATAGATTTTCATTATCGCAATGATGACACATAAGTAAAAATAAGACAATTAAGACAAGACAATAAGAGTAAATAATGTATATAATTAACGAAGCAAATACGCCAATAAAATACATCAATACAATTCTGATGTTCCGTATGTAGTAGGAGAATTCTCATCTTAACATCTCTCAAACTTGACCTAACCTATCTAGTTTTATTTTTAATTATGTTGCTTTTCCGTGCATCCACTGTTTAAAGTATTATGTTTGTAATTTATTAGGAGTAATTATGCAGGCAGGTTACTGGTAACGAGATTGGGATTCTTGTTCATAATATAAAGTCCAATGCATCTGGTGCTGATAGAATTTCGCTAAAAATGATTGAGCTGTGTGACTCAGCCATAACTCTGTACTTGGTACATATATTTAATACTTGTATTTTAAACTTGCAATTTCCTTCCAATTGGAGGAAAGCAATTGTTAAACCTCTGGCAAGGTCACACAGCCTGATAAGTTTTTTGATTTAAGACCCAACGGCCTGTTATCCACAATGGGCAAAATTTTAGAAAATTTGGTTTATCAGCAAGTGGTTGCTTTCTTCAACGAGCATAGTCTCATTCCAATTCATCAGTCTGGCTTTCGAAAGTCCCATAGCACAACTATAGCATTAATTAAAGTGCTGGGTGATATCGTAGGTGCATCAGATATTGGTAAAATCACGGCGTTGGTTCTTTTGGATTATAGCAAGGCATTTGACACCATTGATCATCGTATGTTATATGCAAAGTTGTCTTATTTGGGTTCAGATGCCACTGTGCTGTTTTTTTAGAAACTACTTGAGCAATCAATTTCAAGCTGTTGAAATTGATAACAATATATCATCGTTTTTGCCGCTGGATAGAGGAGTCCCACAAGGCTTCATTCTTGGTTTTTTATTGTTTGTTCTGTATACCAGAGATATTGGACAAGCAATTAAAACATCTCGTATACACCAATATGCTGACGACACTCAATTGTATACCAGTTTTGACAAAGAAAAACTACCTGCATCTATAGAAAAAGTTAATAACGATTTAAATTCCATATATTCTTATTTAGCTAAGAATGGACTAAAATTAAATCCTAGTAAATCGGCAATTATATTTTTTGGGCCTAACAAGGGCTGGGTTAAGGATAATATTATAATAACTTTAAATAATATACCATTGCCAAATGTAGATAAATACAATAATTTAGGTATTATTGTTGATGACAGCCTAAAGTTTGAAAGCCAGGTTGTGAGGGTGGCCCAAAAATCTTTCTGTGCATTGAAAAATTTGTACAAAAGTAAGGAAATATTAATACAAACCTGAAAATAAAGTTAACGGAATCGCTTGTTTTATCACACTGCAATTATGGTGACACAATTTAATGGTCTTTTCTTAATAGAAATTTAAAATACCGGCTTCAAAAGATACAAAATGCTTGTGTACGGTTAATTTTTGGGGTGAGTGTAAGAGAGCATATCACTCCAAAATATTGGGAACTTGGTTGGTTGAAAATCTGCAATCGTCAGAGGCTTCACCTGAGTTGTCTAGCAAAACGATTACTTGACAGATCCTGTCCAGGCTATCTGTTTGATAAGCTTAATAAAAGAAATACGCCTTATAACAGAGACACGCGCTTTAATGATTTATTTGATATTCCTAGGCATAGAACAGAACTTTTCCAACGTTCGTTTTCCTATTTGTTACCTAAGTTAGCCGACACTGATATTTTTCGCAAACTGATGATCTACCATTTTTGAAATTTAAGAAAAATTGTAGGCAACATTTACTTAGCCAAGTTTAAATTGTTAGTTGGTAAAAACAATATACTTACGGCATCGAATGTCAAATTTTTTAGTGATTTTATAAAATTTAATTTCTACGCTTGTTACCTTTTGTATACCTTTATAATTACAAAAGTATCATTGCCCAGTTAGTACCTTAAGTTGCCAATATGTAAATTTAATCTTATGTATTTTGTATGTATGCTCGGTTAATAACAGCTATGCTGAACTTTGCCGAGTTAAAAATAAAATATTATTATTATTATTATTAGATATATATTGATATTAGGACATTTAGAGCTAAGAACATTGAAAGGCTAGCTAGAAGTAGCATGTCGTGGAAGTATGGGCAATTTATTTGCTTGCAACATCTTTAATGCAATAATGCAAATGCTTCTGTAGATATTGCAGAAAAACACTTTATAATATCATAAAAACCTGTCACTTAATTTGTCAGACACAAAACAATACTAGTGTCCCTCCTCGATAAAATATCAAATATATTTAAAAAAAAACTATGATCAGGTTCTCTTTAATGAAGTCGATATTTTAACGTTAAATGAATGTAGATAATATATTTTAAAGAAAATGGGTATAATGACGTCTTGTTGCCATTGTTAATGCCACCGACACAAGGAATCACTACCACTGACGTCGTCAAAAAATATATACATGATAAATATCTATTAATTATAGATTATGCTTTAAATATAAGCAATATTACCGCTTATGAACTATTTATGTGTTTTTTAACACACTTCTTCTAGAATAAAGGTACCTACCCAATAAGAAGCATTGCTATGTAAATAACACTATTTAATAGTCTCTTAATAATTTATGTTTTAAGATAAAATTTTTTAATATATTGTATAATTTTATTGTATTAAACAAATATCAGTTTTATATCACAGCAGATAATATATAAAGGTGCTGACTGCTTCAAAGGAAGCTGTTATATCGGAAACTAATCTATCTAATATCTTTATTGAAAATACACATAATAACTATAGATAGGTGTACATAGGCATTATGCCAAGATTGAATATTTTGCCAAGACAACAATATACAAAAATAAGTCCTATTAGTAAAACCATGGAGAAACCCCCAATTTTTAATATTAAATTTAAAAATATATTCTTATTTCACTTATACTCGTATTTCACACACATATTCACATTGAAATTTTTATGAAGGCTTATTTCTACGATCCTCTTTTTTACGTTTATGAAGACGGTTTCCATGATGTGATGTTATGAAAGTATCGGGATTTACTTTTGAAAAGCTGGGTTTAATTGCCTGTTTCCCATGCTGGCACAAATGGCACAAGTTTGTACCATCGTAACAATTCAGAAAAACTCTGAAATGAGACCTTTTTGTCCTTTTCTCTTTTTTAACCAGACAATAAATAAAAAACACAGAACCTCACAAATGCCTAGTGTAAACACAAAGCCATTTGACTTGACAAGATGGCATTTCCCTTATGCTTGCGGTGTTGCCATGCCATATTCTTAAGAAGCGTTAGGAATAAGAATGTTATTTTTTTTTTGTTTAAAGATGTTATACAGTGCGAGTCTGTAACTTGGAATAAATTCGATAATAAATAAATGGAAGCGTGTTCGAAAAAACGCTCGGACACGTCAATTGAGATTGTAAGTTGCGAAATTTTTACAATACATTTTTTTATACAATATAAACTTACTCAGACGTCTCTTTCATCCCCTAGCTGTCCGATAAAAACGGGACGCCTTGAGGCGGACCGGTGCATTACCGCTATTTATATTCTGTTGTGAAATAATATAGAAAAATGCTTTTATTTTTTATTATGAAAATCAAAGAAACAGGATTTGGTTGGAGAGTTACATAAACTTAAATTACATTTTAGACAAAATGCTTGAGTTTCTGACGTACATTTTGGAAATTTACACTGTTTTTTACCTGATCGATCACGGAATATGCACCTATGTCCTACTTGATCGAATCGAACGTCTTCTGTTGGTAGGTATGCTCGCTTTTTTGGCACAGGTGATGATCTGGGGGACGAAGAGGATAGTCGACCAACGCTGCTTTTACGTCCGATTTGTCCATAATTGCAAATCGATTCAGCCACAATCGACCTAAAAACTGGTAACTCGATTTTTTTTTCAGAGTTAATACGGTGGTACAATATGTACGAATTTACGATCGCGACCTCTATAAGATGAAACAAGATGCGGTTGAACCATTTGCGAGTTTTCATCCGAATGTGATATCTCCCTATTAGTCCATCCATTAAATCCACACCTCCCATGTGTCTATTGTATTCTTTGATAATTTTTGGACAATCAATTTCGTAGTATTTTTTCTCTTTTCTATTCCAGCGAGCTGGCTTTAGAACTTCATTTACGTACGTAGAGGCAAAATTTTTTGTTCCAGCGTAAGAAGATATAAGTCGAACAGTCTTGGTGTCATGCCACAAAACAGAGGTTATATCAATACCAAATGCATTTCCTACATATTCTTCCGAATAACCTCTTTCTACTTTTTTTTTGCTATTTCAGCATCACTTGATAACTTACAATTGGGTACACGATTTGGGCGCACAGTGCCTAATGAGTAAATACCTCTACTTCGGAGATAAACAACCAGGCCTAGAGAGGTGTAAAAATTATCAAAATAAACGATGTGGTTTACAAAATTTGGAATATGCTGTGATAAGCGGACCACCACCTTAGAGGATGCCCCCAGATTTGGAGAGTTTGGAGGAATTATATTATCTCCTGCACCAGTATATATTTCAAAGCATACAAAAGCCTGAAGAATCACAAAGGGGAAAAAATTTAAAACCCCACTTATGCGGTTTATTAGGTAGATATTGCCTAAGAGGGCTTCCAGTCATTTTTGTTGCGCACATTTGTTCATCCACGCAAAGTCTTGGAAGCATTGGTACGGATAAAAATACATTGTTAAAATGTGTTATGAGATGCCGAACCTTATACAAACTGTCATATTCTGGTCTACCTTTGCCAGGCATCGTTAACTTATCGTTGAAATGAAGATACCGTCGAATCTCCTCAAATCGCAACACCGGCATCGTCTGACGAATCCCTTTAAAAGAATGTCTTCCCCAATATGATCTTACATTTGGATAACGATAAACCGACCGAATATATATAAGTATTCCAATATATTGTCGTAGTTCAGTTGCATCTGTAGTGAACCTCGTGGAAATATTTTTTTGGCGTGCATATAAATTAGTCTGTTCGGTCAGATGCTGAAAAAAATCGCCATTCAAAAAGTACCGAACGCAATCAAAGGCAGTGTTTAGATCCTTCAAAGCAGCTGGAAGTTGTTTTTCTCCCCGAAATACGACTTCATTTATGTGTAATTGAAGATTTTTTTTCCTCCAAATAATAGATTTGAATTCCGGCGAATTGTTAGTTATGCCAGTAATATCCCCCGAAAACGTTCCTGTGGTAGGAACTTCTGGCCTATCTTCTTCTTCAGCAGGTTCAGGCGGTCGGACACGATTAGAACGCTTATAAGTTGATTTACGCTTTAAACGACTAGCACTAGCAAGAGGTTCATCTTCTTCAGTGGGTGGTTTAGGTACATTAAAACTAGTACTTGGTTTCGTGCTTGTTTCACTTATTGACGAATTATCAGATGATTGGGCTGGTTGCTCTGGACCTATTTCGTCAAAGTTGTCTACAACTTCAAAAGACGTTTCATTATGATCGAGTTTTAACTCATCTTCGGCAGTAACCAACTTGCTAAGAGGCTCATCGCTGTCGTAGCTAGCATCACTGTCGTCACTGTCTATATAACCCTCGCTATCAGTGTCGTCAGGAAGACCCTCAATTATGTCAAACGCCTCATCTGTTGATATTTTGGAAGTATCAAAATACTTGCGACATCCAGCCATAACTGAAAATACCGCAAAATCTATTATATGTAATAATGTTTATTTACCAATGTGTAGGAAAACTTATATTAGGCATTGCATATGTCCGCCTGTAGGCGGGAACGCTTGTAGAGGGGCTCTTGGCGGTCCTATTTAATTTTAGCAACAACTAACATAAATTTCTTAAAACAATAAGGTACAAATAACTTACCGATAATTTTCTTAACACCAAAATTCGTTTGAAAACAATTTAAAACTTTCCACCAAAATAACAATCACGTACGGACTCGCTTTTTGACCCGATTTCAAATGAAAATTGTTTGAACCAGGTGTTGTTTACGTCGATGCAAAAAGTAGGCAACCAAATATACATTAGAATATTGAGTAGAATTTGCCGAAAGGCAAGCATATGCAGTAGCGTTAATAAAAAGACATATTTTGGTTTTAAATGGAATTTGAATGAAGTCCGCCTTAAGGCGGGCAGGTGCATTAGAGGGTTAATGTGTTATTAGCTATTCAAGAAAATCCTAATATTCTCACTAGGCAGCTAGCGCGCAAATTGGAAGTGACCGAGTCTTCAGTAGTAAAGGTTCTTGAAGCAGAAAAATTTCATGCCTATAAACTAACAATTCTCCAGGAACTCAATAAGGAGGATGCTGATAGAACAATTAAATTTTGGTAACAATTTATGGAACTAATACAGAATAATAATCTTATTACAGAAAACGTTCTCTTTTCCGATGAGTCGACATGCTGCATTATGCTGAACGGAGAAGTAAATGGTCAATATTGCTGTTATTGGGCGCAAGAAAATCCCTGTTGGATGAGGCAAGGCCACTCTCAACACCCAGAAAAAGTAAATGTTTGAGCAGGAATTCCAAGTCAGCAAGTTATAGGCCCACTTTTCTTCGAAGAAAATTTAAATGGAGCAAGGTACTTGGATGGATTGGCAGGAAAGGACCTTATAAATGGCCACCAAGATCGCCCGATTTGAGTCCGCTGGATTTTTTCCTATGGGGATATTTGAAATCCAAAGTTTATGGGACCAAGGCGGCAAATATTGAGGAGTTGAAAACTAGAATAAGGCAAGAGTGTCGAAACATTTCTCCAGAATGCATAAGAAACGTTCAAAATGAATTTGTAGTACGTTTAGGGCATTGCCAAATAGTAAATAAATTACATTTTGAATACTTATTAAAGAAAAAGATTTAAAAGAACCCTCTTTAAGTTTATGAAATACGTTTTCTTTAACGCCCTGTATCTTAAAAACAATCGAATAAAGGTATGGAATGTGATACATCAAAATGTTTGGAATTTTGTGGAGAATCGAAAAATATAATAACATATAGACCAAAAATATAATACTATATAATTTATTAGTGTGTTTTTATTATTTAAGTTTATCTAGTTTGGATGACGATTTTAATGAATTGTGTACTCCAAAAGTGTAAGTAAAAATGAAGAGAAGTAATTTGCAGAAATATTAGATTCTGGCTAAAAGGGATATAGAGCGAAATAAAATAAGTAACGATAATTCTAGCTGTGATTCTGAGGACTGTGACGGCGGTTCGTGAAATATTGGTGAAATGATAACTGAACATTCAGGAAAAGGAGTAACCACTTTTTAATTCAACTGAACTTGTTAAAGGAGGAGGCTCGAAGCTCTATGACTTTATATCGAAAGTCGCTAAACTAATAATTACAAATGAGCAAGCTCTAAATTATAATTCGTTAGGAAAAAAAGAAAAAAATAAGTTTGCTCGTATGAATATCGCTGTATGACTCCTGAAAATACTTTTTCACAGGCATTGAAAGCCTCAATATTAGCAAAGATGAATAAAGAATGCAAGAGAACAATTTAATAATGGCTGAGTAGAGCATATGATCGTAATAGCTACAAAGTCATAACATAAAATAACTTTTTTAACTATACAGGCTGTTAAACCTTAAGAAAAAAATCGTTTATTTTATCATAACTTTAATAATTTTCTAGCCATGCTTATGAAATTTAGCACACACCTTTTGAATGAATTGATTGAAAAAACAACCATTTTTTGATGTAGATTTTTTTTAATTTAATCAGTCGCGTTCGTACAGGAACGTAGACTAAATATTTTCGAAAAATATTATGTACGCCATTAATTTTTTGTAAATTAAAAACCATTTTTATAATCCCCATAAATTTTAGAGCAAATTTTATTTTTTGACTTTTTTACGTCCGACATGTGATTACCGCGGAAAAATAATAAAATTTTTTTATGCATGTTCAATTTATTGGTAAAAAAAAATTTAATTTATTTATTCTATAAACATATCTACATACATTATTTTACTATTAAATTAAAAAAAACAATACGTAAACAAAAATAAAAATTTTCAGTTTCGTGTTTGTGACCCAATATTGCGGAGGGTTATTGGCAAAAAGATTACCAAAAAGATAAAACTAACACACAAAATTTTATTTTTGTCAAGTGTATGTCCCAAATTTAGGTCTCACAGTGTATTAAAAAATTAAGTTTCTGGTTTTGAACGTATAGGTACATACATCTTCCTTATCTACTAATCCTTAACTTATAAACATAACATTGAATCATAAAAATTAAATAAATAAACGCTCGGAAGAAAAAAAACATTTGTTTTTTTGGCTTATTGTCGATTCTAGTTTTCCCACAATAACACCTACAATTTAACCCACGTTAAAAATAATTCTACGCTCCTATTATAAATGTGTTTTAATTATAACTAAAGAAACCTAGACTTAAGTAGGAGGTGTAATGTATAAAAAATAAATTTTATATTATTTTTATATAAAAAAAAGTTTTAACGGATTGTACCTGAATGTAGTTTTGATTGTGTCGTGGTTTTTGTTTTTTGTTATTTTAATTTTTGTACACGTAAAGAACATTTATTTTAATAGTGTTTTTTATGTACTTGAAATTACTTTGTTTTATCTCTGTCATTACTTGAATCCATTTCAGTGTCCTGAGGATAACTTAATATAAGTCGAAACGTCGACATTTAAGTAAACAGGTTTCTGTTTTATTTCTGACCCCACCCAACAACCCTCCGCAATATTAAAAATAAAAATAGTTTAGATTAGCTGTTAGGAGTTTAGGACATAGCTTTATCTAAACTTTTCTTCTTAAAATCATCTAAGGATTAACACCCTTAAGGATCAGCATCTTATTCTGTAACACCGTATATATGGCAAAAAATTTAAATAGTGTAAAAAGATCCTTTTTTAATAAATAGGAAATTTTTCATCAATAAAAAAGGGGGTTTTACACACGCCTAACATACCAAATTTTTCTACTACCGAAGAAAACATTACAAAAAATCAAAATAGTGCATAAAACAATTGCTTTGCACACTTGTGTGTAAAAAAAACGTAAAAAAAAAAAACAAATTATAAATTAAATGTCAAATTCACGCACTAGTGCGTAAAAAGACGAGGGCACAAAAAGCGAAACTTTACAAACCCTGGAAAGTGAGTACTTAATGTACACGGTAGTAGTGTACGCACCGTAATAGATTTTTTTTTGATTAAGTATTTTTGGAGATATTTATGTGGCTTATCCGTCATTATCATAATGTAAAAGATAATAATGTACTTTGTGTAATTTTTGGATACCTGGTCCTTTTTCTAAATAAAAAAAGATATCTTAACATCTTAAGATCTTATTATAAAAAATACCATATGTAAATATTTTCTTATTTTATTTACATGCAATTTTAATTTTAATGTGAATTTTAATTTCATATATATGTATGGTAGCCTTAATAATGCTTAAAAAAGACATCTTAAAGGCATAGTAAAAGGCATCTTAAAGACGCGTCACTTGTTCTAAATAAGAAATCTTTTAGACTTCTTTAGGATATCATTGTGGTAGATGGAAGGTGTTTGTTGTGTAATCTTTTAATTGGGTGAAGAAGGTATAACCATTATTATAAGCCACTTGCAGAATATCTTATTCTTTCTTGAACTTTTCATCGGATAGTGGAATATCAAATAATCTGTGAAGGTGAATTGAAAGCTGCAATTTTTGGTTAAAGGGATGGTTGAGAAAGATATGATGTGTCTATTATTAAAGTTTTATAAAAACCGATCTAAAAATGGCAGAGAAGAATCCTTCTCAATTTTGTAAGTAAACTGGAAGTAAGGCTGAATTGAATTAATGAATTTAAGTCCTCCAGATCTTTTTCTACCGAAGCCATGTTCTAACATGTTTGTTAAAACAATTATATTCACTAATTTTTTGTTGTACTATTATATTGTACATTAACATATCAGCAAGAAATAGACAAAGATTGGATCGTATAGCCAAACCCAAATTTTATATAAAAAATGACTATCAAACTGGAAGAAATTTTGGAGAAGCTTATAATTAACTAATGAGCATGCATAGCAAACAATGAGCAAATCCATTATCAAGTGAGAAGGTAGTTTGGTCATTTTAAAAAGCATTTCTCTAAAATTAATAATTTTATTTTAAGGAACACTTTATTTAACTTAATAATTCTTATTTCAAATTATTGAGTCGTTTCGCATAAGCTTATTAAAGAGCTCACTGTTAGCGGTTTTGTAACGGTAAAATAGATAAAGTATGTATATATAAAGTAATTTTGTAAGTTAGAGGTTATTATCGAGGTCGTGTTTTATAAAATTTTGTTTGATTTTTTTTATATTTCAACTTTTAAATTGGCAAATAAAGTATTTTTGATTTGATTTTTGGGTATGGAATGAGGTTTCAAATGATTTATAAATATATATACTAACTATAATATATATATAAAACCACATTTCATATTCCCGCTTTAAAAGTTATTTTTCTGACGTAATTGAACCTGATGTAAACTAAAAGTGTGCATACTAAATAATGCCTAAGGTTTTTTTTATCTGATTTAATCTTTAATGATTTCTACGTCTAAGATGAGTTCATGTTAAAAAAAAATGCATAAAACGTTCTGAATCTGCTCAAAAAGCTATTTTTCTAACCTAGTTGAACTTACTGCAAACAAAAGCTTTATTGTATTATTAATCATTATTTTTAAGTCTAAAATGAATGTTGAAAAGATGGATTTTGAATCTCATTTTTTGAGTTTTTACCACATTCCACTTTCCAGTTAGGTACGCATTAAATAGCAATTATTATGACTAGTTAAAGTTCTTACAATGGAGACATATGATTTCGTAACAAAGATTCTTGAGGCTAAAATTTTTATGCCGAAAAGTCTAATTTTCGACTGGGGGTCATTTCACATTTTCGGGAAGCATTTGAATGGGCCAATAATTCCGGAGTCTCAAATGTGTAATTACGTCTTATTGCGTAAACTATTCCGAATTCCCAAATTTTTCCTTTTCAATTATTTTCTTGAATCTCAAAATGAAACCAAAATTATTTCGAAAATAATAGAGGTACGACTTTTGAATTTCATTTTTTTAAAGCTCTAATACAGGGTGTCCCGAAATTACATCGCAATATTTTACCAGCCGCATCTTTGTCTAAAAATAAGACAAAAAGTCTATATACAGTATGGTTCAAAAGTGCATCGTTTTTAAGTTACAGGGTGTTTTATGAATCATGTTAAAGACGGTTTTTCGTTAATATATCCGGAACGCCTAGTTGTAATCTTTTGAAATTTTCAACATTTACTATTGGTTTTATTAAAAACTGATATTGCAACCATTTTTGCCAAAATGTATACAGGGTCGTGTAAAAAAGGTGGTCGGTAAAGTTTAAATTATTAAAACTTTTTTTCTAGCAACTCCGTGATAATTTTGGTATTAGAATTTTAGAATTGAAAAGAACAAACGTTTTTACATAAAAAAGGTGCTCTTGTCTAATTTCGATAGGAGCTTCCGTTTTCGAAAAAATTAGATGTATATGTTTTGCAAAGAGAACGCGTAAGTTATTTTGGTAACAGTTAATAAAATTAAAAAGCATCTGAAAAATCCGTTGGGGATAAACATGACCTAAGACTATCACAAATACTTTATTTAAGATCAAAAATTGTTTTTCGAGTTAAATTGTTTTTTTTTAATGTAATTGAATAGGTAAAAAAAAGGAACAATTAATTTATTACGTAAAAAAAAACACAAAAACACCAGACAAAAAAGCACAAATTATAACAAATGTTTAAAGTAGTTTTCATTTTGCTGAAGACACAATCTTGCCCTACGCGTTATTGCGCGAGTAGCCCTTAAAACAAAAAATGGATTTTTCTTTATTTCATTAACAGCCCAATTAATCCTTTGCATTAGTTGTTCACGGGTATTTATCTCCACGGCATATATCAACTCATTTAAATGTCCCCATAAATAATAATCTAACGAAGTTAGATCTGGAGATCGAGAAGGCCAATTTATAGGACCACCTCGACTAATCCAAAATTTCAGGAAAATGGTTATTCATCCACTCACGCACATTGCGACCAAAATGAGCAGGCGCTCCGTCTTGTTGAAAGATCATGTTTTGGCGTAAGATAAGAGGAACTTCTTCCAGAAGCTCCACAAGATTATTTTCCAGCATATGAAGATAATTCTCCGAAGTTAGCCGATTAGGTAATTCTATCTGGTCAATAAGTTGGTCCCCGATTAATCCCGCCCACAAATTTACCAAAAACCTTCTTTGAAAATTAGTACGCCTTATGGCTCTTGGATTTTGATCTGCCCAAAAATGCATATTATGCATGTTAAATGAACCATTTAGTGTGAAACTGGCTTCGTCCGTCCATAAAATGGAAGGAATTAAGTTTGGATTATTAATTACCCATTGACAAAATTGGATCCTCAACGGAAAATCGTCTGGCTCTAAATCTTGGACTCGCTGCTAATGAAACGGTTGTAACCCTTGGGATCTTAGCATTCTTACAATCTAATAAAAGTTAAATTACTATCGTAACAATAAGTAATTTTTTTAATTACTTACTATAGACCGAGGGATATGTGTGGCTCTTGACACATTTCTTATACTTGCCCCCGGATTTTCTTCAAAAACATTTAAAACATTTTCTAATTATTCTTGTGGTCTGCCTTGTCCACGAGCTCTTTAAAAACTTTCGTTATTGCATAAATTTCGGTAAGTGTTTATAAAAACTTGACGATCTGGAACATGTCTTAAGGGAAATCTTCGGCGATACTCACGGATAACCGCTAAAGAACTGCCATTACACAAACCATAAACAAAATGCATGTCAGCTAACTCTTCATTTGTAAATCTATCCATAATTTTTGAAAAATGAATCACAAAAAAGAACTAATTTACTTTGCCAAAGCAAATTTAAAAAATGTGAAATGTCAACAAAACGTTAAACAAAATTTAACAAATAAACTAATTGTCAAAAAACATAGCCAACTATTATTTTACAAGATGTTATTTGTAGTTACTTTTTGAAATACCAATTCATGATTTATTAACAATTGATTTTTTCGAAAACGGAAGCTCCTATCGAAATTAGACAAGAGCACCTTTTTTATGTAAAAATGTTTGTTCTTTTCAATTCTAATACCAAAATTATCACGGAGTTGCTAGAAAAAAAGTTTTAACAATTTAAACTTTATCAACCACTTATTTTACACGACACTGTATAAATTTTGGCAAAAATGGTTGCAATATCAGTTTTCAATAAAACCAATAGGAAATTTTGAAAATTTCAAAAGATTACAACTAGGCGTTCCGGATATATTAACAAAAAACCATCTTTAACATGATTCATAAAACACCCTGTAACTTAAAAACGATGCACTTTTGAACCATACTGTATATGGACTTTTTGTCTTATTTTTAGACAAAGATGCGGCTGGTAAAATATTGCGATGTAATTTCGGGACACCCTGTATAATTAAATAATTATTGGAATAATAATAAAAAAGCTCTAATATAAATATAATACATCAATTTTATTTTGAAATTTTTGTAATGTCTAGCTCATAACACAAAAATCAGTAAACTGTAGGTCGAAACGTTGACGGATTAACACTTTAGATTTATTTAACCAATCAAACAAAGAGCTAAATTAAATACTGGCTCACCAGAATACGTTTCAACTAAATAAAGTTGTTCTGCAAAAATCTATTGAAGGACGTGAGTAGTTGAATAATTTTCTTGGCTCTTAACATGGAAATTACAAATAATAGATCCTTAGTTTTCTAAAATCAATTTCTAATTTTCCGTGGCATGTTTTTCTATAATTTTATTCTAGAACAAATAACAAACCTGGCATAATATCTCCCTTAATCGATATTGTTTTCTTTAATAAACTCCGATATAATAAGATATATTACATAACAGAAGTAAATAACTCACTTTGATCCCTTTAACATATATATGTTTATTTACGTTAATATATGTTACAAAATAAAAACAAGTTGTCCAAAAGGTTTGTTTCAATTTATGCATACATGGCCGCCGCTATGTATTTAAGGGCATCCCTTCCATTATCCCTTGAGATGACTACGTAGACATTTAATATTTTATAAAAATAGTAAAGTAATCCCCAATGTGGAATAAGAAAATATATGAGAAAAGTCTGGAAGTAATTGATTTTTTATGATTCTATAATAAGATTGTATATACGATGGAGATCTTAGAAGCTGTTATTTTAATAATTTGTGTTCTGAGGATGATTATTAAATATGTGTGAAACGTTTGGCATTAGTAATAAAAAAAGGTGTAAAATTGCCATTGATATTCCATAAATAAACGCTCGCCTTTTATATTTAATGAGACATCGTCATATAATTCTGTGTTTGTCAAGAGATTTCCCACTAGATATAAAAAGTTACGTGAAGGGATTTTTCGAATAAGAATTAATAGGAATTGAAAAATATTCTTTTTATTTGTTAGAAATAAAATAGTTATGTGTTTTTTTTTTTCACTAAAATACAATTTTAAAACTAATTGAAGAGGCTTGAGAAGAAACATTTTTAGATGTTAAAAGTACGATATTTAATTATTTTTCATATATCACATTAATGAGCAGAAAAAAATGAGTAAACTTTTGTAATTTCAACAATTCTTTTATATGTACTTACAGGATATTCATCATATCTCACTCCCAGTTGGTAGTCAGGATAGTCCTCATTTATCCTATCAGAAGCCGAAATTCTCTTCTCCAGTTCGTCGGGCGTTTCGAAAGGAATGGCTGTGGCCACCTTCAGGAACGATGAGGTGGCCAGACAGTGAAGAGTAAGAAAGAGAATCAAATTGGAACGCATTCTAAAATATTTGTAAATGGTTTAATTTTAATAAAAAGGAAAAATTTTGGAAAAGATGCTAGTAAAGATAATTTAAAAATATATATATATATTTAAAGCTAAAAAATTAATAAAAAGATGAAAATTAAAGAAACATTTTCGGGGCTAATATTTTTTCTATCTTTTTCTGTTTTTATCCAAATAATTAACATTGACTTGAATACTAAAAAAAAAGCAGTTGAAAATGCATTTGAATTTAAACGAATTAAAAACATTTACATCTTACCTTCAAAATGCAGCAAAACACTTTTTTACACTAAAAATTGTCTTCCGCTAATTCACAAATTAAAATAATAATAATTAATTTTTTATATGGTCGGCTGAAAATAACAGTTAAGAAACTTTTCTTTACAACAGCCAGAAACTTTAATCACAATCAACAATGAAACTCCGAAGTTCGTATGAAAGTTGCAAGTAGAGAAGTTGCGCTTTTAAACGACACGCCGATCGACGAAGGCCACGCAAAATCGGCGCAACAAAAAAACTTTCGGTTTAACCACTTATTAGGGGGAAAACTCCGGGGGTCCAAAGAGTTTAGTGAATGGTGAAAACTCATGAAGTTGACGTCATTACTTGTTAATCCAAGAGAGGCTAAGGAACTTTAACCCAGAGTTAACAAGAGAAATAAAGTTCTAATTAACATCCAAACCACATGCCATTATTTGAGAACTGATGTCCTTTGTCAGTCTATATAATATAAACAATAAATATAAACACTACAAATACGTATGTAAGGCAACTCGTTTTAATTCATTTTATCTTATAATACGATCTCGTCTCTATATGTTGTTTGAGAAAAATATTTTAAAATTGTGGCGTCGGCAGTTTTATGTTATGTTACGTATTGATAAATGTCCAGCCTCTTAAAAAGTTTTTCTTAAATGTTTGACATGTACTGCCGTGTTAATTGAAAAAGGCGTAAAAAAGCGCGTCTGCAAAATTGGCCATTTTAAGTTATTTACCTCTAGGGAGTCTCCGCAATGAGTTCTATCATCTGTTAAAATCTAGAGGCGTATCTGATCATCTAAATGTGTGTATAATTAAAAATAGAAACGGCGTATCTACAAAAATGCAGTGTCTGTTAATTGAAACGATCGTATCTGACAATATATTAGTAGATTTAGACGTAACCAATAGAATTGGTGCAGATACGCCTGTATCAATTAACATAACGTTTAGGTTTTAGAAGTCGATGTTCATCATAACCTCACTTTTTTAGATATAGGTACATATATATCTTGTGAGATTTATGTTATTGCTTTTGTGCAGTTTCTGTGTTGTAGTTTTCATTAATATATACGTTAAAATTAGGATATTTGTGCTACTTTGTGCTAGAGTATTAACAAATTGTTGGTAAGTTAGTACATATTGAAGATAAAAGAAAACTTACCTACATATTTATTTTAAATCTGTTTGCAGTCAAAATTTTAATTGTCATCTAGGAGCAAAAAATTGCTTACGTTAGCTATAAATGCAAAATTAAAAGATGATATCTGTCATTTCAAAAGTAATAATTACTACTAGTAATATAAACTACCCAAAGTTGAACTTGACCCAGACTACCATTACGAATCTTCCAAAATATCTGATTTATCTGATGACGAAATAGATTATTATGACATAAATAAGCCTGGAACTTCTTATTCATACAAAAAGAAAATTGTAGTCATAGATGACATTCCTTTAACTAATAAGGAATGTACAAATATACAAACAGATTGCTTGTCAAATTGCCATGACCCAAATAGACCTGGACCTTCGTCTACAAATAAAATCGTGATCTTAAGTAACATTCTTTTAAATCAGGGATGTAAAAATTTTGAAATGCAATTATGCGAAGAAACTGATGATACAATTTTTATACGAGGAATTGTTACAAACATATTTGAAAACGCGATGAAGCAGACAAGCCAAAATAGCACCGAAAAATTTGTGAAAGGCATTATACTTGATGTTCTAGATAATGTAATACAAATGTTTACAAAAAAAGATGAAGTTAGAAAACGTAAAAGGTATTTTGAACTAACTAAAACTGAAAGGAAAGAATCCAAGGCAAAAAAAAGAAAAACCAAGCATTTAATAAAAGAAGCATGCGGTGAATCCTGTGTAAAAAATGCTTAAATAGAAAATGCGGAACGTATACAGTTATACGAAGAATATTGGAAACTATCTGCAGATAATCAAAGGACTTTTGTATTCTGTTGCCTTACCAATAGCGCCACGAAAAGAAAAACAGTCGGTGAATGACCCTTCAGAAGAAGCAAAACGCTAAATTATTTTTCCACAGATAAAGCGGGCAATAAACAAGAAGTGTGTAAAAAGTGTTTCCTTTGTACTCTGGGTTATAATGCAAATAATGATAAAATCATCCGAAATGTTTTAAGCCCAGGTACATCTCTTATTGCAAAACCAGACGGCCAGACATCAAATTGTGGAAAAACAAAAATTGATCCAAATATTATTATTGAGCATATAAAAACATTTTTATGAATAAATTTCGCAATGCCTCCTTATCATATTACTTATACCGAGAGGTGGTTGCCAGTCAAAATATATCATTTAGTGAATTGGGTCATGAAGAGTGCTAGACTTTTTGAAAAGGAGTTTTTAAAAAACATAATAGTGCTCATAAGAAAGAAAACCTGGATCCCTTATGTAAAAATTGCAATGATTTGGGAAAAACATTATTAAAAATATAAGAATGCCCGCAAAATGTACCAAATAGATGCAAATGCAACACAAACTACATCCGAAATCGTTATCGCCGCTGATCTCCAGAAAGTAAGTGATGAGTATAATTCGTTCGTTTTTAATTTTTTTTTTAATTCTCGCTTTAAATTCGTCGTTTTTAATTCTCGTTTTCAATTTTTAGGTAATCATGTTACCTAGATGTGATACTTTTAAGGAAATCATTTTTATGCCAAGACTTGTGGCATACAACGAAAGTTTCGTTCCGGCTGGCAAATTAGGCAAAATGTCGCCATACGCCGTTTTGTGGCATGATGCTATGCAAGGGAGGTCAAAAGAAAATATCATTAGCCGTTTTTATCAATATTTCCTATACATGAGAGATACTAAGTGTGTAATTTTGTGGCTTGACAACTGTTACGGCCCACAATAATAAAATTCCTCTTTTCATGTTTTATATATTTAGTTAATGGGACAGAAACTTCTATAGAAAAAGTAATTCTGAGATATTTTGAACCTGGTCATACGTTTATGGCAGTGGACTCGTTCCACCATCAAATTGAAGTCAGCTTGAAGAGGCGTGGGAAAATATATGATTTTCCAGATTTCGTAGAAGCGGTAGGAGCTGCATCCAAATTAACAAAAGTTATAGAAATGAATTTGGATTGTTTCTATAAATGGGAAGATCAATCATCACAGTATAAACTAAAGAAAACTACTCCTAGACCATACTTAAGTAACATGGTAGAGGCAATATTTGAGAGAGGAAAAAGAACTATGTCATATAAAAATTCATTTGATGATGAAGTCATTGAACTTAATTTCTTAAATTCCAAGTCTCAAAAACAGGGTAAGTTGAAAATTTTAAAACATCTATAATATTCAAATAAATACTATTGCAGGAATTTATATGCCCAAAAAAGAAATAAGTCCTAAAGGAATACCAAATACTAAGAAAATTGAAATTGTAAACAAACTTCGTAACATTCTTTCAAAATCCAGAATGCCATTTTGGGAAAGTTTACCTACAACAAACGACAGAGTAGAGTCCAGTGATGATGAATGAAGCCTTCGAGCTTAACCCATAAAATTTAAAATGTTAGTTGGCAACCTGAACATTAAATTTAAGTTACTTATTTATTATTTATTGCAGGTTTTCGAATCTTTAAAGCCCCATGTTGGAGAATTTCACTCGTGTATAAATTAATAACGTGTTTAGTGTTAATCGGTTTTTCCGATCTGTATCCTTTGTAAATGTTGAGTTGGATAATTTAGTTTGCTTTTGTTAGGTACCCTAATATACGAAATTTAAAATTAAATTCTAACTTTCTTTATTTGCCTCTTTTAGTTACGCCCAAAATCACTACATTATTGAATGATATGTTAATTGAAAAGAGCGTATCCGAATGTCACTTTTAGTGTAATATACGTCATATAATATAAATATACAAAAATTCTTTAAGCGGAATCATATCACGAATTCCTTTTTCATGTTAATCCATTTAAATCTGCGGATGGCACAAATTAAAGTCTTTAAAGTCAAATGTCTCAAAAGTGATTTTTCGCAAATACGCCCTTTTTAATTAACACGGCAGTGTAGCACTGACGATGGCTTAGCAGCAGAAAGCGCTTTGCTATATTTAAAAAAAAAATATACACGTTATACAAACAGCTTAGTCCTTTATTTATATATAAACAATAAAGTTATTTACTTTATTTAAATCGGACTATTGAGAAGATTTAAATTTTGCATCTTAAATTTTTAAGACAAAAAAATACGTTTAAATGGCATCTTGTAAAAACTATATTTATCCTAAATGATAAAGACGTATAGGTAAGCTGCTAAATGACATTTAATTACCTATAAAAGTTCTGATTATAATTAAAGGTATTGAGTAACCAAAAGTTTGACACAAGGGAGGTGGATTACCGCAGTGTAAGCAAACCATATAATCCACAAATAATTTTCTTAAACGTAAATAACGAAAGTTAATTGACCAAGCATAATCCCCAACTAGGAATATGGTTTAACAAAGACAATATTAAACGGCAGTTTATATACTGATGCCACAACCCCCTAGGGAAAAGTAACATAGAATGTGATACGTAAAGTAAATATAAGGAATTTTCTCTGACGTTATTCAATTTGTAAGTGAGAAAACGCTGTCAGGTATTACATTCACTTGAAAAATGAATGATTATCTCATTTATTATTTATTGATTTTTTGTTTGTGAGAGTTAATTAATGGGCACTTAGGATTACATTAATGGTGACATTTTTATGAGAAGCAATACCATAAAACATTCATAACGACTTCTTAAGATAATAGGCTTTCAATGTTCCCATAAAAGTATTATTTTTATAATCACAGAAGAAATATATGTTTGAATTTCGCGCCTTACGACGTCTTATCTTAATGTGTGTGAAGCTAGCGTCCGATCGATATCCAGCAACCAAAATCGAGAACGCAGCATATGCCGGTTGCCAGCGACCAATTTATAGTCCGCGCTCCCTGTTATTTAATCAATATAATGCCCGTATCTCCAAAAATTCCCAAGGGATTTTAATAATTTTTTGTCCAGATATTAACAATGAATACCTAAATCGACTGACGATGGTCTCAAACCTCTACAAACTAAGGTTTTGTTGTGAAAATTAATTAAAAAGTCAAATGGTAAAAAAATGAAAAAGGCTCTAACTCCCAAAATTCCCAAAGGATTTGGATAAAACTTTTTTTTATAAAAGATAATAAATATCTAAATTGATTTTAGATGGTTGCAAACCTCTACAAACGAAAGTTTTTTGGTAAAAAATTATTGAATTTTTAGATGTACAAAAAAAATTTAAAAGCTATAACTTCCAAAATTCCCAAAGGATTCGAATAAAACTTTTTCATGTAATTACTAATAAATATCTAAACCGATTTCGGATAGTTGCAAATCTCTACAAACGAAAGTTTTTTGGTAAAAAATTATTGAAATGTTAGATGTAGAAAAATATAAACGGCTATAACTCCCAAAACTCCCAAAGGATTCGAATGAAACTTTTTTATACATTTAATAATAAATATCTAAATCGATTTGACATGGTTGTAAATCTCTACAAACGAAAGTTTTTTGGTGAAAAATTATTGAAGTGTTAGATGTAGAAAAATATAAACGACTATAACTTCCAAAACTCCCAAAGGATTTTTTATTTTATTTGGTATTATATCTTTTAGTCTATTTATTGCTCTGGCTTTCTTTGAGTTAAAAGCAATTGAAGTTTTATTCTCATATACCTACCTATATTGTATATCTTGACTGATATCATGTAAGTTAATAATTTTAATTATTAATTAATTATAATTTATTTAATTAAATCATTTAATTAATAATAATATATATTAATTATTTTAAGTTAATAATAATTTTATTCGGTTATTTATATTATTTTTTAATTAAATTTTTTTTTCATCAAGAGTAAAAAAACATACCTCACTCTTTATTGATATGGCTTTCCATTATATTAATAAATTAATTTAATCTAGGAAAAAAGACGTTGAATACAATCAGTTTTGGCTGCTTTTTAATCAACAAAAAATTGATACTAAAAATATCAAAGAATGTAGGGCAACTATTTTTGACTTCTTAGAAGCTGGACATAGTGTTGCCCACTGTGTCTCAGCGGACTTCAAAATGAGTAGAGGGCTAGCTGCAAAATTCAGGTAAATTGATTTTAGATTAAATGATTTTAACCAAAAATGCGAATTTATTTCTAGAGCGAAGTTTGGCGTACCCAATTTGAATAAGAATTGCGGTCAAGTTGGTAGTTGCGTCGACCAGCCAATAAACAGCGGCTATATATTCCACCTAATTAGTAAAGCGCGATATTTCCAAAAACCAAAATATATACACATATGGAGGGCTCTTATAAATATGCGGCGATTATGCATTTTGGGTAATCTCAAAAACCTGGCTTTGCCCAAAATCGCTTGCGGGCTGGACCGCAAAAATTTTAAGATAGTAAGATGCATGATCGCCTATATTTATAGGAATTGCACCACCCAAATAACCATATGTGTATAAAACTAGTTTGGGTTTTAGGAGTTAGGATGGGTACATATCGGCGCCTACGGAGGGGTTTAGTTTGGTTGTTTAGTTGGGTAGTGGCTTCACCGAGCCCCACACTGTCCTGGAGTGCCTTGTGCGTCCCAGTTCGTGCGTAAATGCATTCGACGTCGTGTAATAAAACAAAATAAAAAAAAAAATTACACCAAAGTGCGCAAAGAATTTTATTGCTGGGCAGTTCAGTGGGTAAAAACTTAACTGCTTCTAACAACGTATACAAATTCCTGGATGAATTTCCAAAAGGATCTTAACTGAGACCACACACTACTACAAACGGGGCCTATGTAAGTTTTCCTTAAATACAATTAATGAAACCTCCTCGGGTATTCTTTCTAGGCATGTTGGTAACAATCCAGCCAGTGGTTTTAACGTAATTTTTAATTGGACCTTTATGGAGAATATTGACTGTTGTCTCCTGAAAGAGAGCGATTACCTAAAGGGAAGACCCGGACTCCTTTTGTAGCACCTGACTGTAGTATCGACGACTTAGAGCTACTAGCCCCGATGGTTTAATTCCATACTACTATTTGGCTGGACTTGGATTTTGTATTTCTACTCAGAAATCACTATCTTTGTATTTGTTATATAAAATAAACAGTTGCAAAATTATTATGGTCTTTTGATTGGTTAAAATAACTCAATTTAATTAGTTTAAATAGAGAGTTTTGGAAGTTATAGCCTTAAGTTTTTTTTAATACATCTAACAATTCAATAATTTTTTACCAAAAAACTTTCGTTTGTAGAGATTTGCAACCATGTCAAATCGATTTAAATATTTATTATTAAATGTATAAAAAAGTTTCATTCGAATCCTTTGGGAGTTTTGGGAGTTATAGCCGTTTATATTTTTCTACATCTAACACTTCAATAATTTTTTACCAAAAAACTTTTGTTTGTAGAGATTTGCAACCATGTCAAATCGATTTAGATATTTATTATTAAATGTATAAAAAAGTTTCATTCGAATCCTTTGGGAGTTTTGGGAGTTATAGCCGTTTATATTTTTCTACATCTAACATTTCAATAATTTTTTACCAAAAAACTTTCGTTTGTAGAGATTTGCAACCATGTAAAATCGATTTAAATATTTATTACTAATTGCGTAAAAAAGTTTCATTCAAATCCTTTGGGAGTTTTGGGAGTTATAGTCGTTTATATTTTTCTACATTGCACACTTCAATAATTTTTTACCAAAAAACTTTCGTTTGTAGAGATTTGCAACCATGTCAAATCAACTTAGATATTTATTATTAGTTGTATAAAAAAGTTTCATTCGAATCGTTTGGGAGTTTTGGGAGTTATAGTCGTTTATATTTTTCTACATCTAACACTTCAATAATTTTTTACCAAAAAACTTTCGTTTGTAGAGATTTGCAACCATGTAAAATCGATTTAAATATTTATTACTAATTGCGTAAAAAAGTTTCATTCGAATCCTTTGGGAGTTTTGGGAGTTATAGCCGTTTATATTTTTTTACATCTAACACTTCAATAATTTTTTACCAAAAAACTTTCGTTTGTAGAGATTTGCAATCATATAAAATCGATTTAAATATTTATTACTAATTGCGTAAAAAAGTTTCATTCAAATCCTTTGGGAGTTTTGGAAGTTATAGTCGTTTATATTTTTCTACATCTAACACTTCAATAATTTTTTACCAAAAAACTTTCGTTTGTAGAGATTTGCAACCATGTAAAATCGATTTAAATATTTATTACTAATTGCGTAAAAAAGTTTCATTCAAATCCTTTGGGAGTTTTGGGAGTTATAGTCGTTTATATTTTTCTACATCTAACATTTCAATAATTTTTTACCAAAAAACTTTCGTTTGTAGAGGTTTGCAACCATATCAAATCGATTTAGATATTTATTATTAGTTGTATAAAAAAGTTTCATTCGAATCCTTTGGGAGTTTTGGGAGTTATAGTCGTTTATATTTTTTTACATCTAACATTTCAATAATTTTTTACCAAAAAACTTTCGTTTGTAGAGATTTTCAACCATGTAAAATCGATTTAAATATTTATTACTAATTGCGTAAAAAAGTTTCATTCAAATCCTTTGGGAGCTTTGGGAGTTATAGTCGTTTATATTTTTCTACATCTAACATTTCAATAATTTTTTACCAAAAAACTTTCGTTTGTAGAGGTTTGCAACCATATCAAATCGATTTAGATATTTATTATTAGTTGTATAAAAAAGTTTCATTCGAATCCTTTGGGAGTTTTGGGAGTTATAGTCGTTTATATTTTTTTACATCTAACATTTCAATAATTTTTTACCAAAAAACTTTCGTTTGTAGAGATTTTCAACCATGTAAAATCGATTTAAATATTTATTACTAATTGCGTAAAAAAGTTTCATTCAAATCCTTTGGGAGCTTTGGGAGTTATAGTCGTTTATATTTTTCTACATCTAACATTTCAATAATTTTTTACCAAAAAGCTTTCGTTTGTAGAGGTTTGCAACCATGTCAAATCGATTTAGATATTTATTGTTAAATGTATAAAAAAGTTTCATTCGAATCCTTTAGGAGTTTTGGAAGTTATAGCTTTAAATTATTTTTTGTACATCTAAAAATTCAATAAATTTTTACCAAAAAACTTTCGTTTGTAGAGGTTTGCAACTATCTAAAATCAATTTAGATATTTATTATCTTTTATAAAAAAAAGTTTTATCAAAATCCTTTGGGAATTTTGGGAGTTAGAGCCTTTTTCATTTTTTTACAATTTGACTTTTTAATTAATTTTCACAACAAAACCTTAGTTTGTAGAGGCTTGAGACCATCGTCAGTCGATTTAGGTATTCATTGTTAATATCTGGACAAAAAATTATTAAAATCCCTTGGGAATTTCAGGAGATACGGGCATTATATTGATTAAATAACAGGGAGCGCGGACTATAAATTGGTCGCTGGCAACCGGCATATGCTGCGTTCTCGATTTTGGTTGCTGGATAACGATCGGACGCTAGCTTCACACACATCTTATCTTACACGTTGTTTGACAACAGACACGCCCGAAACTGAACAGACAAAAATATAGATACAAATTACAAACTAAGAGTAAATGACTATTAAAAATAAATGTAACATTCATACGGAATATTAAATGTTAACTGAATATTAACATTTAATATTCAGAAATATTAGACGGAAATAAAAACATACATTAACGCTCCGTTCGATTGACACGAGATACGACCAGTTTAGGTCTGTCGAAAGTAATAAAAATATAAACAAATCGCACAATAAGCAAGAAAATGTTAATAAATTTATAATTATATCATGTAATAAAGAACATTTTTGCAAATCTAAGGCTATCATCTATGCATTTAGCAATAAATCCACCTATGTGTGTAAATTTAAAACAAAAGTTTGGTTGGATAAGATCTAAAGCCATATCATGACTCACCATTATGATGATAAAAAAATTACAATAATTATCCCTGTTTAATAATTTCATAAAACTAAATTAAAGTTAATTTAAATTTGTTACAAATAAAATGTCTGCCCCTGAAGAATTAATAGAAAATGCAGTGCACGCAGCAAAGTTAGCAATAAAATATGACCAGGAGGGTGAGAAAGGACCCTCTGCATATTATTACCAAATAGCAGCAAAATCTCTTGAGCAAGCTTCACAGATTTTAGGAGATGACAAGAATGAATCTATTAAACAAAAAGGGTTGGAATATCAGGAGAGAGCAAAGGCTTTAATGCGAAGTGTTGAACCTATGAAAGAAAGGTAAGTAATTGGTGCAAATTAAACAAATGTCTATTTTTGAGAATGCAATAATAAACCAACAAACACAAATTTCTATTTACAAAATAAATATCCTAGTATTCCAAATGACTTAAATTCTTAGAAATGAGCAATATACTCATTGTCATCAGCTCTAATGCTGTGGGTGTAGACAGGATTTCTATCAGGGACTTTAAAATGTGTCTGCCTTACTGCCTCAATCCACTTAATTTAGAAATAATTAACACATGTTTATTAGACAATACATTCCAAGCATTATCGAAAAAAGCTATTATTTAACCTATTTGCAAAGTTAAAAATTCAGAAGATTTTATGCAGTTAGGGGTAATAAGTATAATGTCAGTGCTGTATTTAAAAAAAAAAATACATTTTTTAGCAAGTAAATGACTTTGTAAATGCTAATAAAATAATTTCATCTTGGTAGTCAGGCTTTTCGAAAAAACTAAAGCCCTATGAAAAGTATGGTAAATATAGTTAGAAGCAATAAAGAAAATAAATCAACTACCTGTATGACTGCTAGATTTCAGCAAGGCTGTATATACTATGGTTTTGGCTAAATTAAGTTGTATTGATTTCTGAGCTTAAGCTCTTAATTATTTTTTGATATATAATTAAATAATAGATCTGAGTCTGGATCAAGTGATGATGGTACCTTCGGGCATTACTCTCATTTTCTGACTTCCAAAATGGGCACTTCCCAGGGCTCAATAATAAGGCCATGTTTTTTTTTTTAATTATTTATTTGTATAACTTTAAATTTACATCACTATTTTATTTAATTCTGTAAACAGTGCTTTAAGCTCTGGCCTCGAGAATATTAACTTAAGAAATATACAGTGTTGGATTGTTATACATTTTCTACAATACACCTAAATACATTTTAATTTTTTTTAAAAACATTGTATAAACTTGGATTACCTTAATGTTTTCAGGAACTTTATTATATGTGTCACTAGCTTGTGCGATTGGATTGCGTAAACCTACGTTTGTCCTTACGGTAAAATTATGGATATTACCTTGAGCCCTAATATTATGACTATGAATATGAATTGAGTGTACAATATTTACATTAGATTTTTGTTGTTTAGTAAGAATTTTTTTAATTAGTTTAATTTGTTCTTGTTCTAATATTGTATTGAATTTTGGGATCCCCAATTCTTGACATAAAGCAATCGGTAACAGTAAACCTCTCATAGTTATATAATACTTTTAGAATTTTATTTTGTGTTATTTGGATAGTATTAAAATTTGTTTTTGCACATGTCCCCCATATTGGCATATCTGAGGTGAGATAAAAAGAAGGCATTGTAGATATTATTTTTGGTTTTTGCACTTAGGTAATTTCTTCACCTATAGAGTACAGGAATCATTGCTGTGAGCTTGTTGGAAATATGCTTAATATGTTCAGACCAATTTAATTGATTATCAATAATTAAACCTAAATATTTTATACTTTTTACTTCATCAACTTCTAAATGATTAATTTGTATATTCAGGTCTGAAATGTGTTTATTTTTTTGTTTAAATGTCAAAAATTTCATCTTCTCTATATTTATTTTTAATTTATTATAAAGCAGCCAGTCAAAATAAGTTGTTAAATCTCTATTGATTTCTCTAACCAACGATTCCTCTTCCTCCCCAGTGTAAACTAAAACCGTGTCTTCAGCAAAAGTATAATAACGGGCTCTGAGGTTTGCACATCTTAGGCTTAGCACATAAATTGAGTATAGCAGTGGTCCAAGCACAGAGCCCTGGGGCACTCCATACTCAGTGCAAAGAACTGAACTCTGGATACCATTAACTTCCACATATTGCCTTCTTCCCGTTAAGTACGACGTAATTACATTTTTTATATTGTTCTTAAAGCCCAAGTTTTCTAATTTATGTAAGAGTATATCGATGCTGACCACGTCAAATGCCTTTTGCAGGTCCACAAATACTGCAACCACAACAAGTTTTTTATCCAGAGCTGCCAATATGTGGTCCATAAAATCCGTGATTGCGCTGACGGTGCGTGATTGCGCTGAAACCGATCAAATCCGACATGTTTTTCAATAAAATCTATCATTCTTTTTTTTTATTACAGTTTCTACAATTTTTGAGAATACACCTATGACAGTTATTGGTCTGTAGTTGTTCATTAAGTCTTTTTTGCTGTCTTTTTTGTCACACCATCTTGCCCTGGGGCAGAATTTATTTTTAGCTCAGTTATGATTTTGCTAACTTCTTGCTCGCTTGCTAACTCTAAATCTAAAGTTGTTTGGCAAACTACGTCATTGAAAATTTCATATCTCGGTCTAGTACGACTCTCACCCTCGAGCTTTTTTACAATATTTTTCCCTACGTCTACAAAATGGCTGTTTAAGTTATTTACAATATCTGTTAAGTTTTTTATTTCATTAGCGCCTATTTTTAATTTTTCTATAATTACCCTAGAGTCTTCTCCCTTTATTAAACTATTTACAAATTGCCACTGTTTTTTTGAATTATTTCCTGTTTTTTCCCACTTTTCTTTAAAATACCTGTTTTTTTAAATTTTTTATTTTAATATTTACCCTATTTTTTAACAACCTAAAATTATTTTCTAGATTTTCGTCATGTGGTTTTTTTATTTTATTTTTGTATAAAGTATCCCCTTGTTTGATCATTTCCAATATTTCCCCGTTTATCCACTCATTATTACCCATTATTTTAATTATTTTGGAAAATTCACATTTATTTTTACAAGATTTTATTAAAGCAGTTAAATCTTGAAACGATGTAATATTTTGATTAGCTGTTCTTAGATGTTCACCAAAGACCTGATTAAATTTTTTTTGCTCCAGTACTTTAACTTCTTTTGATACTTTAGGTTTGTATTTTTTTACGTTCTCTTTATTATAAAATGACAGAAGCCGATGATCTGATAATGATGTCTCTAACATTAATGGGCCCACATTCGCCAATGCTATGACTGGATATAACATGACCTATAATGGTTTTTGAGTGGGGCGTTACTCGCGTAGCTATGACTTCACTAACCTGATTAACTATTTTAAAGTTGTTAAATATAACCAAATTCTTATAATTAGTAGTAAGATTAGAGTAATTATCTAATAAATTTATATTAATATCTCCTATAACTATATGTTTCTTGGGGCATTTTTTAAGATAGTCATCAAAAAACTCCAGAAAATCGTTACCTGGACATGATGGTGGTTTGTATATTGCACTTAACTTTACTATATTTTCTCCCATCGTCACACCCAACCAATTCACTGTCTCACTTTTGTCTGACTTTTCTCTGTTTTCAATTTTAATATTATTTTTCACGTACACTGAGACACCGCCTCCCCTGCCCTCTCTCACTACATGCACAGCTTGATAGTCTTTAATATTATAAAGAGCAGTTTCTGTTTCCTCCAACCACGTTTCCACTAGCACTAAAACATCACAGTCCTGATTAATAACAAAACATTTTATCTCATCCAGTTTGTTTCTCAAACTTTGTATGTTCATGTATGCAATTTTAATAACATCATGAGGCCTTTCTACTTTTTTAGTTGTTCCATATTTTGCACCAAAATTACCTTACTGTTATCATCCTTTCGAAGTAAGACATTACCGTTTCCAATCCAGCAGTACTTAAATCCTTTCTCCTTTTGGTAATTTCCTTAGAACATTGAAAGGCCTTTCAATGTTCTAAGGTAATTTCTAACCGCCTTTGCTAATTCAAGATTAGTTTTGGTAAGGTCATGGGATATAAATATTTTTTGATTTTCACAATAGTTTAGTTCTTTCGTAGTAAGCGTAAATTTTTTGTTGATTTAAGCATCTATTGTTTCGTTTTTTCCTGTTCAAATTGCACTTTTATAGGTCTATTTTTGTTTGACTCTTCCCCTATCCTAAAAGCACAAAATTTCGCTTCCCCTTGTACATCTAATTTTTTTGCTATTATGTTTATAACTTCAGTTAAGTTTTCATTAGGTTTGTACGGTACACCCTGGATTATTAAGTTATTCTTTAGGCTAAGCTGTTCTTGTTTATTTAACTGAGCTTTTATTTCTGAAATTTCCTCCTGTAGATGTCGATTAATTTCGATCTGCTCGTTGTATTTTTGAATTGGGAAATCGTGTCTTTTGTCCATAATGTTTAGTTTTTCCATCAGGTCCGTAAGGGTAATATCAGTTCTCTCATCATCTTCTACGCATGAATCACAAATCCAAGGCTCTGTGGATTTACTTACTTGTTGATATGCCCTTACCGACAATTCAATACACACCCTATGCTAATTTTAATTTTCAAAAACCAATTCCAAACTTTAAAACACAGCAATATGCTGATTAATCACAAATATACAGTTATGGACTAAAATATGGGAATATTTTTAATTCACCTTTTCAGCATGCCTTGTATTTTACAGAAGTATTCTATGTTTATTTAATATACTTTATGCACTAGTGCCTAAAAAACTCTTTTTTTGACATTTAATTTATGGGTTAAAGTATTCTGTTCATAAAAGAAGGATCATTTTACACACTTGTTACATAAATAACTATTATTTATCAGGTAGATTTTAACTTTTACTATAAACATAATAGTGGGTGTACTCTTATTCTAAGGGGTAGCTTGTTAAAAAATACTGGTGCATAGTGGAGAGTTGCGCTCCATGACATTCTCAATTGAAGAAACTTAACTGTAATGTCAGTTTGAGAAGGCAATATAAGTATACAGAGCGCTGCATAGCACTGCCTGACATCATCCTGGTATCCAAGACCAGAGAGAATCTTAACCAGTCAGCTACTATCCTTAAAATATTAAAATATACAAAGCAGTTCGCACTTCTAAACATGTAAAATTTTGTTTGAAAATAGGCATAATATCTTGGGTCACTTCGACACCTCTCAAGCCTACAAAGCGGAACAGCAAGCCGCCCGCTATAGCGGGTCGGGTGCTCATGTTGGCGGTCATTTGTAGGATATTTATTAAGATTTTGTTTTATATAGATTAAATTTTCTAAAATCAACATGTTAGGAACTGTTAGAATATTTAACTGAATTATGAATTTTTGTCTACAATCATCTCTATAATCTAGACCACCAACAATTAGGCAAGGCAAATAAACTTCCATTCAGCTTTTTAGTAAAAACCTCAACATGTGCCTCCCGCTTGAGTCCACTATCCATCTGGACCCCCAAGAATAATGCAGTACCAATTGGCAGAGCACAATCTTTAGCTTTCCTTAGGGTGAAGAGAAGATATCCAGTCTTGGATTCATTTAGGGTATGGCTATTTTTATGAAACCAGTTTTTTGCTCTCGACTGTGCATCCCGCACTCCACTCTCCAAAATCTCCACTTGGGGCTGGTGGTATCATCGGCAAATAGGACATACTGTTCTTTTACCTTGATGTAGGGAAGATTATTGATATAAATCAAGTATAATATAAACCTATACATAATATCTACCTATATATAATAAAAACCTGTGACAGATTTTTGTGGTACCCCAATGTCTATAGTTCTTATGTCCGATGACACACCACCAATCACGACCCTTTGGGTACGACCCTCTAGGTATGAGTATATCATCAAGTTAGTACTGTTTTACGTAAAGTTAAAAATATGAAGTTTTCTGATAAGCAGATCGTGGGATACACAGTCGAACGCCTCACTAAGGTTACAGATCTTTGTTTTCAAAACCATCCATAATGAATGATACCAAATTTAAGATAACCTGAACAGTGTTTCGGCCCTTCCTGAATCCAAACTGTTCCTCACATAAAAGTGCATTTGCCTCAAGATACAACGCCATTGTAGAAGTCATACATTTTTCATACAGTTGATGTCTTATGAATATGGGAATTATGATTTCCTATTTTAGACAAGATGGAAAAGTGTTTTCTTTAGAGGAAAATATTTATAAGTTTAACGGAGAGACCAAAGATATCCCGTGAGTCTTTGTTTTTTAGGTTTGTTGTGAAACCAACCTCCCCAAATTCAAAAGCTGTTTCGGGCAGAAAATCCGGCCGAAAATGTACATCCTCAATAGAGTACGGCCCATCTCCGACCAAACTCCCAGCCACTTCAGAGAAAAACTTGTTAAACTCATTTGGGGAGATCTGCACACTTAGGCCCTGACGTCCCCTGTTATTGTTTATTATTTTCCATATATTTTTAGCTTTATTAGCAGATTCACTGATTAATGAGTCATTATAATATTTTTTTACTTGTTTGATAGATTTTTTGTATTGACGATGTAAAGTATTCTTTTGAGTTGAGAGGAACCGTAACCGGTCGCGCATGCCCCGCAATTTTTTATTAAACTAAGGGAAAACCGTTTGTGATTGTTTGACTCGGTATCGTTTTTCAGGAAATGCAGTTTCATAAGCTACTTTTATTTTATTACAAAAAAGTTCCCATTTTTCATCCACCGAAATATTACCAAGTATGAACGACAAATCACAGCTTTTCACCAGATTATAAATTAAAATATTTTCCCATGTTCGGTTATAGGTCTAAAGCATTTAGAAGTTGTTTTGTGAGAGTTTGAAGGATCAACCAAAGCAAAAGTGGATGTAATTATGATCAGATAGATTGTTATCATGAACACTTATTCGTGTATTAGAGCTGTAAAAATGTATGAATATATTGTCAAGAAAGTTATTATCGCGTGTCTGAGACAGCACCATTGCCTCAAAGCCATAAGATTCCAACAAGTCCAGAACAGAGATGGCTTCATTTTGGGGCGTACCAAATAATATAATAAAACCCCCAGCTATTATTATCCTTAAGCCACATCCCATACCATCAATAGCTCTCGCAAGCTGTGTTAAACAAACCCCAGGGGGGTTAGGGTCAAGTTGCCAAGTTTAAGAGCTGTGGGGTAACAACCTTCCCATATGCACATGTTAAAAAGTTTAACTAAAGGATGGATAATGACATTACTCATTGAATGCAGGAGAACGGTATTGAAGCCATAAATGTCCCAACTATGCTTTTTTTTCAACTTTTTAATGGCATCCCTTACCTCGTTGATGCCTATCTTGTAAAAGGAGAAGCGCAACTGCTCCCGACAGCTAATTCTCTGATATTCTTCCAGGTATAAGTCGAATGAGGAGGCCGATGTAGGCAAACCTGAAATGAGATTATCGGCAACATCAGGGCTTGTGTCTATTATGGTCGAAAATTTCCAATGCAGCTCTAGATTTATTATCGGAAATACTAATAAAATCCGCATTAGCCTTTTTCTTTGCCTTCAAGACAGTCTTTCGATAGCGTGTCTTTTGATAGCAATGTTAAATTCTAAATTCCCTCCTCGTAGAGGGAATAAGTCGTCGTCCCAAATTTGTACAGGACCAAGGCTTTTGATAATCATGGCATATTACTAAGGAAGTTGGAACTGTTTGGCTTTCCTGGAAGATTAGTGGCTTAATTTTCTGATTTCTTGTCAGGAAGGACCCAGCAAGTTTGCATTGGTAATGCTAGGTCAGACAACATTGTTGTCTATTCTGGGATTCCGGTGGCCATTGTTCTCCTCTGCTGTTTAATATATTTATCAATGATATTGCCTCCTTTTTTGAAAATGGTAATTTCTTGATATTTGCAGATGATCTTAAATTTTATAGACAAATATCATCTTCCCTCGACCAGGTTGATTGCAGCAGGATCTAAACAAATTGTATGAATGGTGTATTAATAATAATTTATTTTTAAACATTAGCCCAAAGATAAAGTGTAATATGAGTTTTTACGAAGGAAATAAGAGGAATGATTCATCTTATAGTGTTTCTGGCCATAATATTCAGTACTGCAGCAGAATAAAGGACCTTGGGATATGGTTTGATGAACAACTAACCTCTAATACACACATTAATAATACAATCTTAAAGTCGTCCAGGGTTCTTGGCTTTGTGGTTCGCAAGTGTAGGGATTTCTTACTGGAGACCTGCAAGAGAGTTTATATTTCACTTGCAGTTTCTCTGCTTGATTATGGTTCAATGGTTTGGTCACTATTTTACATGAACAGCTGCTTAGCCTTGGAACGGGTTTAGAAGTTTGTTAGATTTTGTCTAAGCTAAATATGAGAATTCCTGATAATCATATATATGACTATGCATTGGAGATGTTAAGTCTAAAAACTTTAAAACAAAGACGTTTACATTGAGATCTTATTTTTATGTTCAAGTTGTTAAATGGTCATATAAATTACCCTGAACTTCTAAGGATAATTTTCTTTAATGTGCCAACTAGAAACCTAAGACATGATCTCACTCTCCCATGAGAGGGATATTTTGGGCATTACCTTGTCTCAGTTTAGGCATCAAATTAGGGAAACTATTTAAATCTTTTTGTTAATTTTTTTCAATTTTTTTATTTTTGATTATGGAAGGTATTTTAATTTTTAATATTTGTGATACTAGCTTTTAGTGATTGTTCGTTTTTATATTAATTTATGGGTTGTAGTTATCAGAGCCAAGTCAGTGTTAATGACAATTAAATGGTTACTATGGTTGTTAATTCTGTTAGAATTTAATAGTTTATTATTGTGGTCAGCCTTAATGAATTTTTATGTTGTAATATTTTTTTGTTATGGGGTTGATCCCTTATAATAATAATAAATAAATGAAAATAAAAGAAATTCGCGAAAATTTCAACATAAATATACCGGTTCAAACTCAAATCTGTCACCTTATGCTGAAGAAGAAATGCCTCTTTCGTAGAGATTGAACACCTTTGGCAGCACTTGGAGCGGAAAATAAGGGAAAGAATAATAGATAATGTAAATAATGGAAGGTTTTACAAGATGAGTGAAAGAATATTCCAGTTGAAGCGTGTCAGAAACTTGTAGATTCAATGCCAAGATGTAGAGAAGTTAGTAAGGCAAAGGGCTTTTTGACAAAATATTGAATTTTGCACTTTTAATTTGCGTAAATTTTAATAATTTTTGTAATATTTCTATACATTTGTCCGCAGAGTTTTTTTACGTTTAATAAGGTCCCATCGTTTTAATTTGTATTTTTATGTCTCGTATAAAAGTTCATTTATTTAGTAGTGATGTTTTATATTTTGACATAAAATCTGTTATTGATAAACGATTATTAAAGTTATAGGCGAAAAGAAAATCTTTCCATATTTTTATCCATTATATTTGTATATCTCATTTTCATTGTTGGCTATGCAAGATATTAATACTACCTTTAATTCTATTCTTATTATTGCATCCCTTTGTAAAGATCACAATTTTAAAATAATTTTAGTATTGAAATAAATTACAACATAATTCCTTCTGTCAGTAGAACTGATATTTTAGGTATAATATTTGATTCTCAATTTTCATTTGGAAATCATATAATAAACAAAATAAAAATTTATATAAATTAAAACAACTATTACCTAATAGATCTAAGTACTACTTGTGTAATCTATATTATCCTTTCTCTACTTGATTATGGTAATATACCTAGTTTATTCTGACAGTTTAATTTTTAATATTTTTTAAAAAACTAGAAAACTCTTCTACAGGTTTTTTTACAATATACTTTTCAGGTCACATATGACTCCATTTTAATGAGTATCAGATACTACATATGCCAACCTGACGCCTGTATCTGAGGGCTTTATTTTCTAAATCTAGTCACTGGCATAATATTCAAATGCTTTTTTACTACCTCACCAAAAAAATTACTTTTAATTTTAAATAGTTATTTTAACATCAGTATATTACTGTCAAGTCACACATAAATCTACAGTAGCATATATTTTTAGTCCTACTGAAGAAGAAACTACCAAGAAAGTTGCTATCAAACAGTGCTACTTCCTGCTTCAGCAAGCAATAGAAGAAGACGAACATGGAGACAAAGATGATGCTATTGAGCTTTATGCAAAAGCTGTGGAATATTGCACCCAGTTTCCTGATTTATTACAGGGCGAGCTGAAAGGTTTGGCTATGCAAGCTTTGGAAAGGGCTGAAACTTTAAAAGGTGAGGGTGTAAATCATGGTGTGCCAATTGATTTAATGTTTTTCTCTATTAAGGCATTAAAAAGGGAACTGGACACAAGGAATCTTCCTCTGCATTAACCAGTCCTGATTTACCAAAAGTGTCTCCTAATATGGGAAATGTAACATCGAATGTTGGGAATCAGAAAGCATCTACATCACATCAAAAACCCACTTTTCATAGGGGAAATAGTGTCCATTTAAAAGTATGTATGTATCTGGTTAAATTTTAGAAAGGAACTTCTTGAACAGTTTTAAGAAATTGTCTCTAACTAACATTTTTAAGATTAAGAGTAGGTCAAGTGAAGTATCTTTTCCATTGCCCTAGAAAGTCTTTCGATTTGTGCTATTGGCTTTTAATATTTTACATCTTTTTTTTTATTTACTATGCAAGAAAAATTAAAAAATAATAAAATAACACTAATACATAAATGACCTAAGTTAGAATAATTATAATATTCTAACAAAATACAATATTGTACATTATATTATTATAGTGTATTTTGTGTTAAGTGAGTAAAGTACAGTACAATGTATTCATGTTTCTAATAATAAAAATCTTACAATCGTCATTACGGTTATGTATATAAAATTATAAAGGTAAACGTTAAAAGTTAAATATACAGTATAAAGTTCTTATAAAAAACTGTCTTACATATTAGCTTAAAATTAGTTATTATTAAAATTTATTTTACTTTTTTGGCTGGTCTTCCTGTACTATACTTTGGACGTTATACTTATCCTGCCTTTCTTTCGCGCAATAGTCTATAAATGGTAGATTTTTCTATTCCACTCATTGAGGAACATTACTGTACAACTTCATCTTCAGCAATACTAGGGTGGTTATGTTTAAAACAATTATGCACACTTAAAACAATAGATTTTTCATTGACTTAACGTCTGCTCCATTTTTTATACTTTTAGACACTGTTATATATTATTATATATATCGTCAGTGATTTATTAAGAGTGGGTAATCTCTGAACTCGAAATACTGCACACCAAAATTTGGTGATTGAGCTTAACATGTCTTATACAAATATTGGAGGTTTACGAGATACAGGGTATTTAAAGTTGGAATTTTAATTTGAAATTTCTTAATAATTTTGTGGTTTTAAGCAGTATCGTGTTGAAAATTGGCGACTTTATGTTTTGACATGAAAATTACTAATTTTGTGGTTAATTTAGCATTATTTATACAGGGCGTTAGTTACACCCTGTTAGTTAAATTACAACATATCTTTTTTGCCTAATCAGTTATAGCTAGCCTAAAACGACTAGAAAATCTAAAAGGCAGTTCAATTTTTAATAAAAAAGGTACTCTTGTTTATTTTATGTAACTCTATCAGTTTTTAAGTTATTTGCATTTTAAACATTCAGCGTAAAGATCCTAAGCCACCATTATTACATTGATGTTTTTAAGTAGGCTTGTGTCAGCACTTATCAGTTTTTCGTGTAAAGAAATTATATGACAATTTTACTGTCACTAAGTAAGAGTGTATTATTTGTAGTAAAAATTCTAAAATAAGAAAAAGTCACGCCATAATGAATATTCCAACAGTGAAATGCCTGATATGATTTGCGTTTTTGCTCAGTCATTATAGTGGACTTGGTGCAGCCAGAAGGTATTTAGAATTATACCCAAATCGAAGACAACCCAATCACAAACTGTTCAGAAGTATTTATACCCGCCTAGGTAAAACAGGGTGTTTTCGTCCTATAACTTAAATGGTGCTTCAAAAAATATCAACGTCGATGATAAAGAAGAGGTTTTAGCTCGTATTTCGAAAAATCTAGATCTCAGTACTCGTCGGTTAGGTACGGCATCAGAAATAAGCCAATCGTCTATCTGGAGAATTTTAAAGAAAGAGAATCTCCGTCCATATCACTATACTCCTGTGCAAAAATTTGCTACAACAAGATTTCAAGATCACTTCGCCTACAGTTTGCTCAATTTATGCTAGATAAACAATCCGAAAACCAGGAATTTCTTAATGACCTTCTTTTCACCGATGAGGCGACGTTTACTAGACGAGGTGTTTTTAATTGAAAAAACAATCATTTGTGGGACTCCGAAAATCCACATGCTCTAAAGGAACGCATTTTCAGCATCAATTCAAGGTAAATACTTGGTGTGGTGTGATATCTGGTTTTTTATTGGTCCTTTTGAACTTCCTCCTAATCTAAATGGGCCCCTCTATTTAAACTTCCTTGAACTACAGTTAAACCCACTACTAGAAGATGTACCACTAGCCATCAGGCGGAACATGTGGTTTATGCAAGACGGGGCGTCGCGACATTTTTCTCTGCCAGTACGGCGATACCTGAATGAAAATTTCCCTCACCTTTGGATTAGGCGTGGCAGTAAATTTTTGGCCACCTAGAAGTCCAGACGTAAACCCTCTAGACTTCTCAATATGCTCACACATGAAGGACATGGTTTACAAAGATACAATTAATTCCATCGAAGAATTACGTCTCAATCGCCATATTTTGGTGTGTAGTATCTCCAGTTCAAAGATTACCCATTCTAAATGAACCACCCTGTATATTACACTACGGCATAACATCAAATACAATGTTTAACATTTTTAAAGTAATATTTGTACTCTGTGTTTTTATTACCATCCCCATTTATTATATTAAATATTATACTAATCTATGTTACATTTAAACATCGTACCTACCTGTACCCTTCTTATAGCGTTCGAACGCTGCCTTTTTTTCTCGTTTTATGCATTAATTAGGTACTAAATTTACCTAGGCCCATGGATGACCAACTCTCGAAATTTACATTTTGTTACTCTCTACCTATTTGAAATACACTATTATAATAAATCCCAACATTTTAAAAGCTTTGCCAATTATATAATCCCTATGATTAGTAAACCTAAATCCGAAGTCAACAACACACCAACATCTTTTATGAGCTTTACCCTTATTATCTCAAAAGTATTCACTTTATATGGAAATGTTGTCTAGTTTGTTTTTCTCGAAAACGTTATGATTTTACATTTTGTAAGATTTAGGTCCATTTTTTTATGTACACCAGTTACGTAGTTCCGAAATATCTACCTGCGGTTCTTTGCAGTGATTATCATTGGATATCCTTTTAAAACACTTTAGATCGTCCCCAAATTGTAAGCATAATGAATTTTTAATAATTTGGGATGTTATTAGCATGTGCGATCTTTGAGATTCAACAGAGGTAACTTTTCTCTCTCTTGATTGATAGCTACCTATTTTCACAGCTTTCAGTGAGTTAAATTGCTACAGAACAAGCATAATAATGGAACTTTGTCACTGGCTTTTTTAAATCAAAATAAAATACGTCAACCTGGATCTTATCATGTAAGACTAAGGCATTAGCCACATATCTTGAAAAAATTGTCAATATTGTTTGGAAAGATCGACCCTTTTAAAAGGCATGCTGATTTTCCAAGATTGTATGATAAAAGGTTGCCATCAATTCATCAATCTTAGTTTTCAGAAAGTAATTGTAAATGTAAGAAAGTCGATATGATAATGAGGGCCTATAGTTTTTGAAAAACACAGGTGGAATCTTATCTGTACCAGAACCTTTAGATCAATCATCTTTTTAAAAAATACGTTACTACTAATTTCGCTATCTAAAATGAATTGATTACAATTAAATTTGGGGTTTTCAGCTACTACCAGAAAAGAATTATCAACTGACAAGTCATATTCAGACTCAAGAAAGTCTGCAAAACAGTCTACAATTTCCTGAGGTTCGTTAATGCAAACATCTTTACATTTCATTTGCTTAGGGTATCCTATCTATCACGTCTTGATTTTACAAAAGACCAAAAGCATTTGACGATTATCAAAATATTATGTTGAGCAAATGTTAAAAAATGCTCATAATGGCGATCAATATAGATGCTTTTGATAAAGACCTCGAATTTTTATACTTGGTATTTAATTTTTGTCTTTTATGAGTAATAAATTTTGTCAAAAATATGAAAGAAATTTTATATTCCGTATAAGTCTCTTTAGCACTATCAGGTCTTCTAGCTGCATGTAATATTGCAAAAAAACCTGTCTACTATACCATCTACATCCTGTACGTTTGTTTGCAGAATACTCCAATCAATACTTTCGAAATAAATATTTAGAAGTTCGTAATTAGCTTTGCGATAATTATAGTTAAAGAGATCATCTTCCAACTCTAAAGATAAATCCCGGTCAAGGTTATTTCCTTAGGTGGGTTGTTACTTGTTACAAAGTACAGTTTATATTAAAAGTATTGGTAAAAGTGGTCTACCTGTTCAGTTTTCATCAGTCACCCTGACCCCTGGTATCCAATGCCAAGTCAATGCCGTAGAGATTTTCACCTTAAATGTGTAAACTCCCAAATATGCTGAGTGTATTGCCTGACTCAGGCAACGCATGAATATGCAAGGAGTACGTTGGAAAATCGCCTGATGTGGAGACTGATTATCATCTTTTTTTATTCAATGTTAACACTTTGATGACCAATGTCACCAGTCTAAACACTGAGCAGGTTAATTTATCTAATTCTGTAAAATATTGTAGTGGTAAAACTGACGATTTTAATACTCGAAAGGAAAACTCCAATAAAGTGTCTAAGACAGTTGTAGACATGCAACATAATCTGTATACAATTCAGAAGGAGTGTAGCAATCTGCGTGCCAAAATTCAATTTCTGAATGAACAAGGGCGCATGAATGATGTGGAAATTGTAAAAAATTCCTAAAAATAAAGGGGATAATGTTCCTAATGTATAAAAAATGTTGCCTCTACATTAAACATTTGTGTAAATGATAATGATATTGTTCCGGGTCTGTGTTGTTTATTTTTCGGAAAATCATTTTGGAATCACTAGACCAAAAATATTATTGTGAAGTTTACTACCCTTATTATGAGAAACCCGTTTATTACTACTAAAAGACGTAGAAATCCGGGCTTAAGCATAAAGATTTGGGCTTCGGACAGGATACCGCAATTTTTTGTGAATGGACACTTGTCACCTTTTTATAAGATGCTTTTAAAAAACATCCGCGATTTCTGTCAAACCTCTAAATATAAAGACTATCAGAAAAAAGAATCAAATATATTTATTAAAAAAGATGACCACAGCTCGTGTTATATACAGTGCGTCCCAAAAGTTATGTCTAAATTCGTTTAAAATTAAGCGATGTGTTTTTTGCAAAAACGCTCAGATCCGTCGATTTTTATTTTAAATCGCGCTTTTTCGTACGTGAACTTTGTATATACTTAAAAATAAATTTTGGCCATCAATTTCATTTTTTCAAATAAAAGCACCTTTTTTTATTTCATTTTGAGTCAAACAAATTTTGCTAATAATTTAAAAAAATGTAATTTGATACTCAATGAACAAAATGACTTATAAGAAGACACTAAAAATTCTGAAAAATTCTGATTTTATCTTTTAACAGTTTCACCACATCAAGTATTTTAAAAATCAGCATAATATTGGATTTATCGCAACTAGACTCAAGTAAAGGTCCTGATCCTAACGGACTTTGTCCAAGCTTAATTTAACCTCTTTTTATCAAATATAATAGATGTATTTTGACAGGGATACATCCTAAACTATGGAAAATTGCTCAAATCGGTCCAGTACATAAATCTGGTGAAAGAAATCAATATTTGTAATTATAGACCCATATCACTGCTAAGTCACTAAGTCACTTGTGCGGTGTATACTAATTTTTCGAAAGCATTTATTAAAGTTCATCAACTGCCTTTGCTAACAAAGCTTGAGAATTTTGGTGATCACTCCTTAGACTTGTGAAAAGCTATCTTAAGGACATATCAATTTGTCTAAACATGCGGGTGTTATATCAGAAGTACCTCAAAGCTCATACCTGGGCATCTTATTCTTTATTATTATCTTAATTGATGTGAGCCAGCGCTTTTCATAAACTGAACATACTTTATATGCAGACGATTTAAAAGTATATATAACTATTTGGAACACTTCGGATTTGGTCAAGTTGCAAAACGACTTAAATACATTTTCTGAGTATTCCAATAAAAATAGGCTTTTTATTGACTTTTTGATTTTATCTTTTCAAGAAAAATTGTTATGTACCTGCAGCTTTTGACCTATAAGCTTAAATATATTGATACTGTCAAGGATTTTGATTTTGAAAGAATTTGTCTAAGAGCTATAAAAAAACCTATACACTCAAAGATATACCGATAAATGGCAAAAAATTTAAATATGTGTATATATTATATACCTGTTTTAGCTTAAGGAATATTTTGCCTAAAATAGGTTTAAGCATATGACGATTAATAAACGCAAACAATAGTGGAGTCTTAACAATTACGCGAATGGTGTGATAAATATTTAACGGCTATAAGATAAGAGAGGGATGAAAAACGACCAATTATTTACCTTGACGACTTGGTTTGACACTCATGATACTGCACAAAAAGGATGGAGTGACTCCTCAAAAGAATGTAACACCAACGCACCCATGCAGGCTCCTACTTCCAGCTAAAAATATAGCAGATTCTCATTTTGATTACCAGTTTTTAATAAAAAACAATACTCCAACATTAACTGCATTATTTATATAGTGTTAATTTGATTTATTCTAATTTCTGCTTAAATCACATAACGCCAATCCTTACACCCAACTTTTTTTTTTAAATTAAAAGTTTTACGTGATGCTGTAGATTTTGTGTTATTCCCGATTATAAAACGTAGCCATCTTTGTGGTAATGGATGAATTTTTCGATTTAAATAATGCTAATCAAGCTTCACCTATCCGCCTCTTTCGGAAAAACCTTATTTCAAGGAAGAACTACCTACTAAAGATATGGTTTATTCAACAGTGCTAACATTTTTACCAAATTTCGTTTCTTTGTGATGCAGAACAAGAACTAGTGTAGGTAGAATAGAAAAGCTAATAACTTTGAAGGGCTCAAAGAGATCATACAGATTCATTCTTTAACAAACTAAAAAGTCTTAGACATGACCTTGGCAATCTTAGAATATTTTAAACAAAAAACTGTGTCCCACGAACCCCAAAACCCCCTTATTGTATGGTTTGTCAAAAGTCCATAAAACTAAAATACCAATTAGACCTGTAGTTTCCTTTGTTGTACTTATTATTTTGACTTAATAAAGTTTTTAGAAATGTTTCAATTTTTAAAGCCCCATAGTCAGTAAGAAATTCAGTGAATTTTGCTAAAAGTATTCAAAATGGTCACATTCCAGATACAGCCCAGCTTATATCCTGTTACCACTCTTTATTAGATTTTTGCTTTTAATAAAAATTAACTGATGTTGAAAGTCTTTAATAGAGTGGCACATATGCTAACGGCAGCTTATCAGTCTGGAGAACATTAATTAGTAGTGGGTTGGCATGAATTATTCTAGACATGCTTACCTTTTAAATTGTGGGCGCCATCCAGTTTGATGTGTTTATTTAAAGTGCAGTTGAGAGAACCTTTAAAACCTTTAACTGGCAAATTAGTTCTCATATAAACAAAAGGATATAAAAAATATAACACATAGTAAAACACAAAATAAGCCTCAATTAACAACACTATATTATAAAAAAAATCTGTGAATACTGGTCAGTATTCGATGTTTGATCTTTTACTTAAATAAATCATTGTTGTAAAAATTATAAGACAGTTTATTATTAAAAGTACAACCTCTGAAATCAAAACTCTATGCACCAAAGTTATAAAACATTTTAAAAAATCAATAACCCGCAACCCGGTAGTATGTAACTACTCTTTGGTCAAAGTCAGCAACCTACCGCACAGTAGACTGTACAATATGTATGTACTAAATCAAATAAAATAAATATACTTTTTAGTGTTGTTGCTTATACAGGGTGGCCATTTGAAAACGAAACAGAGCCTATTTTGGGTCCCTCAGAACATTTGCGAAAAAATCCTCGGACCCTTCAATTTTTGATTCAAGGGGGAAACATTTTTTTGCTAGTTTCGCCCCCCTGAGGGCAAAGCCCTAGCGGGGGTGACAAGGGCTCCCAAAATTTTAAATGGAACGGTGGGTCGAGTGATACCTTATTTTGAAGGTATTTTTATGTGGATTATAACCCTAAAGTTTTAAATCGTTACTATTTGCCTTAGACACTAGACAACAATTAATAAAGAAGGAGCTAATAAATGATATAAATAAGCCAATATAACTAATCCCAAAATCCAAATAACAATAACAAATCGGAAATCATGACATTGCTTACACATTCTTTTTATCTGGTTTGACCTGGTAACCCATTGTGCAAATTTAAGGACAGCAGCTGACTAAGGTCCAATCAATAACGTCATGAAGAAGGTAATAAATCCTGATAAAGCGGTAATGTATTATGGGAAATGGGAACAGCACCTGAGATGGCCCTTAAGGCTTAATACTTCGCTTAAGACTCTTAATATTCGGCTTAAGGCCCTGCATAAGACCCTATAAATTAACATGTGAAACTTAAAAAAAAATGACGGCCTTTAAAACCATGAGATAACGTTTTACAAAGAAAAGGAATTACAAGATGTTGGAGGATCGTTTCTAAAGTGTATTAAAGTAATTTTTCACATTAGATGGCTAGTGTTGTCATGAGGTTCCAATCCTAACCTCGAGAAATAGGAACTTGTTAGCCTGTTAACCATACCATTTGGAAAGAAAGCCAAAACGCAATTTCTGGGTACATCTTCGGTGGATAATCCCACGCAGGCCCAGTTTTACAAGAATGAAAAATACAACGTTACCCCATTTAGATTTACGTTGCAGCAAGTAAGGACATCAATCTAATCCCAAAAGGCAAAGTATTCAAATAACAGAAAAAACAATTGCAACAACAACCCGGTATTGAAAATGCCTATACCGAAAAAGTTGATCCTGAATGAAGGACAGACAGATACAAAAATCACTTTAGCCAGAGAGAGAGAGAGAGAGAGAGAGAGAAAGACAACCTGATATCAATCAATTGCTTAGAAATTCAAAACGAAGAACCACTAACACCATGCATCTAGGAGTTCTTATTTTTTTACAAGGTCATTAACCGACACTAGGTGTCGCAATCAGTACTATTCATTCCAAAGGCATTCCACCAGCTGATTTTCTTGTCTTAGTCAAAAAGCTTCCCTGAGGAACTTATTTCAGAGCCAGTAATAGAGGATGATGTTCGTCTAGCTATTGATTGTATGAAATTAACTCATTCCATGTCTATAATATAAGCAGCAAAATCATAAAGTCTTGTAAAGCATTTCTTGTCAAACCACTGACATACCTGTTTAATTTGTGTGTTGGCTCTGAAATCTTTCCAGACTCCTTCAAAAAAACAAAAGTTGAGGGACAATTTGGTTTTAGAACTGGCCAATCTACTGTTAAAGCAGTTCTACATGTTGTGGCAGATGTGGTCGAGGACCTTGAAGAGGGGAAACATGTTGGAATAACTTTGTGTGACCTCAGTAAGGCGTTCGACTGCATCTCCCATAATTTACTTGTTAAACCCTTACAATATAAGGGGTTGTCCTTGGAATTTGTTCGCATCTTATATGTCAGGTCGCGAGCAATATGTAGATTTTGTTGGAAAACATTCTACAGTAACATTACTAGCGGCAGGCCTCAAGGCACAATATTGGGGCCGTTGTTGTTCATCATATATGTGAATGATTTGTATAGGCATCTTTCCAGATTAAAGCGTGTAATATGCAGACGATAGCGAGTCCTGGTGTACAAATATTAACCTAAAATTAAATGTTGACAAAACTCAACAACTTATATTCTCAAGTAACAGTCAAGTGACATCTGAAAAATCTGTCAAACTCCTTGGGATAACTTTGGATGATAGATTGAGTTGGCGCACACACATATCTGTTTTGAAGAAAAAACTGTCCAGGGGTAGCTTTGTAGTATGAAATTTAAAAAATATTTTGGACAGTTATTTTTGATTCTCACATACGATATGGACTGGAACTTTGGGGCAACTCAGCTAAAGCATTAGATATCTTTGTATTGCAAAAAAAGATGGTGAGAATAATGAGCGGGGCGGGATACCGAGACCACTGCGGGCCACTTTTTATAGATTTAGGGATCTTAACTATACCCTGCTTGTACATTTATCTCCAATTAAGCTTTATACATAAAAATAAGTATAAATCCAACTCGGACTATCATCAGTATCTAACAAGCTCTGCATCGCTTCTGCGGGCACATAGGTATAAATAGACTTGAATTATCAAGAAAGAAGTCACCAAATATTGCATTATATAGCACTTTACCAACAAATGTAAAAACCTATGAAAAATTTAAAAACACTGTCAAGCTTTATCTCACAGGAAATGCCTTCTACTCTACTCGGGAGTACATGGGAGCGCTTAATAGTGGTGAAAAAGTGTTCGAATTGTGACATCTTAAATATGTATATTTTTTTCTTCATGTAGATCAGATCTATTTTAGTCAACTTGCATTTTGATAAAATGTGTCTTGGTAAGTGTAATGTGTAAAATAGTGTAAGTATAATGTAAAAAATTACAAGTCTGTCATGTATTTTTACCAATAAGCACTGTGATTTGCGCATTTTTGACCTGCTACAATTGTAATTTTTTACGAAGTAGTCAAATAAAGAATTTATTTATTTATTTGACTCTTAGTAGAAAATCTACATTTACTTCTTTCTACTGTGTTAGATCAAAATTTTTTCCAATTTAACAACCTTTTTTTTTTTAAACAGTAAGAATGGGTTCTTGCTTATATTGCTATTTCTTAGTGAAGTATTTCTTAATAAGAAAAAAAGATTAGTAGTAATTTTAAAAATAACATCATCTTTTTTAAGCGGTATGTGGATTATACCTGTGTGATTTGGCATGGCAGTGAGGTAGAGGTTACAAATTTCCATAATTATGTCAACTCTCTTCACTCCAAAATTAAGGTTACAATCAAAGGGAACAGAACAATGAATTTACTATTTTTAGATTTGTTTCTTATGAGAAAAAATAGTAAGATATCCTTTGAAATATATTGTAAACAATCCGCAATAGATAAAATTATACAATATAATTCATCATCCCACTTACCATTCAGCAATTAGCAGTTAATAACTTCTTCCCTCTTAGACTTATATATAAAATGTATTAAAAAGTATGTAAAAATTATTTTAATTTAACCCAGCAACAAATAAACTCTCTTAATACTTTTAGGTCCTTTACTTATTTTGAACCAATCTCGTCACAACTATCGCGCTTCTTTTCTCTCTTTACCCCGGCTTTTTAAACTAATAATTCATTAAAAAGCCACTTAATTAAAACTAAAGATGAACTACCCTCGCTATCTTTTCCAGGACTTTATGAGATTAAACACTTAAATGATTTGTTTGGTTCTGGAATGTATTTTATTTGATTAGTTTATTTCTTTATTCATAGATGGTGCTAATTTATTGAATGCTTTGTTTATATACGTTAGTTGTTCTGTAAATGTTATGAAAAGTTTTTTTGTTAAATTTTCTTTATTTTACTGTTACATCCTCGTAAGTATTGTAAGTCTTATGATGCCCTAGTCCGACCAAACATGCACCCTTTTTTCTTTTTTATTAAATTTTTTACATGAGGCTGTATATTTTGTGGTAGTGCTTTTGATAAAACTCATACAAACTTTTAGAATTCCGAGATCACAATCAAACTACTCTCTACGTTCATCTTTCGTTCTTTTATTCGTTGCCTTAGAGAATCCAACAAAATTAGTCAGCTACAATTTGATATTTATTATTTAAATTTCCACATATATAAAGAAAAAATTAAATCTTTGTAGTTTAGGTAAGACGCTTGGTAACACTTCTCTTATGATATGGTCTTATCTCTTAATGCTAAGACTATTGAATTTTCTTTGTATACACGTTGTGCCAATCAAAAATTGGGCAACTGCGCCTCTGTGTTGAGTGGCCCGTTTCTCCAAATAAATAAAGATATAAGAAATGTTCTTATATGAAGTAATTATTTAAAAAAAAATTGCCTGTTAACTAATAAAAATTTATAATTTTTTAATCGAATCCTTAGGTGTCTGGTCAAGAAACATACAGTGACAACGAAAAAGCTGTACTCCTACATACTTCACGGATCAATGGTAGAGATTATGTGCCTTTTATGAGTATTGACCTAAATGAAAGGTAAGTAAGTTCCACATTTAAAAAGCAAATTAAAAACACAATAAATTTTAGATTTCAATACTCAATACCTTTTACTGATAAAGATGGCCAATTAGCTTTAGCTCCCAAACAAAGAAAGGACCTGTACAAATTCGTCAGGCCGCAAGACATCTGTTCTGAGCCCTGTATAGTTCACGGTTCTGTTCCAAACTACTTAAATATCAAACAAACTGTCATATCAGACTGTAGTTTTGTGGCAAGTTTGGCTGTTAGTGCGCATTATGAAGCGAAATTCGGCAGAAAATTGGTTACGTCTATTATTTATCCTCAGAGTAAGGATCGAAGGCCTTTGTATAATCCTTTTGGTAAGAATTTTAATTGAATGGTTTAAATTATTATTAGTGGTTAATTAATTTAGGTAAATATATGATAAAGCTACACATAAATGGCATCCCCAGGAAAGTGATAATAGATGATCATTTACCAATAGATAGACACGGCAGATTATTGTGCTCGTATTCCAGTAATAAAAACGAATTTTGGATTTCACTTTTGGAAAAAGCTTATATGAAAGTTATGGGAGGGTATGACTTTCCTGGAAGCAATAGTGTAAGTATGATTTTGTTCATTTCTTTTCTAATAAAATTCTAAGCTTAAAATGTATATTATTAATAGTATAGTAATATAGTTTAACTCAAAAACTATTACTGATAGCGAAATAGTTTCTTCATCTGTAGTGAAATTTTCTTTTCTACCAAATTAACCTCCTTCTCTTAGAATATTGATCTGCATGCACTAACAGGCTGGATCCCGGAACGTGTAGGAATCCGTCTGGAAGAACCGGATTTTAATAAGGATACCCTCTTTAAAACCCTCGAGACCCGAATGGCTAATGGTGATGTATTAGTTTCTGTAGCTACTGGGGAATTATCGGAGTCAGATGCTGAAAGGAGCGGATTGGTGGCTACGCATGCTTACGCGGTTATGGATGTGAAAACTGTTAATGGAGTGAGTGTATATTTATTTATCTAATATTACTATGACAAAAATTAAATCAAAACTCTTAAAAATAAACTTAAGAGAAATGAATTCTTTGAATAAAGGAGTCCATCGTCTTCTAGAGCTAAAGATTAAGTTAACCTACCATAAAGCCATTTCGTACTTCCAAGAAAGCTTATAGTGAAATGGAATTGGCACATTAACAATGTCTTTATTAAGAATTAATAACACTATGACATTATTAAATCTTAAAGGGCAAATTCTAGCTTTTTTAGTCACTATACTGCTACTCTTAAATTAACCCGTAAATTATACACGCATTTATTAAATGTCTATAAGAAAAAAAAATCTAATACGTCCTCCTATACATATAATTATTACTACAACCCACTAAAAGTTGAACAAGGAATTTCATAATGTGCAATATAAAACTGTAATCTTAGTTCAACCGAAAAAAAAAGTAACTATACATTTTGATGAAACAATAACATATTCTTTATATTTTTTCGGGGTATTGAGGTAGAATTAGAAATATGAAAATAATTATAAAAACTATTAAATAATAACACAGCTGTAAACGAAAAACTTCTCTGAAACAATGCAGTAGCATGTTGTGGCATAGTTAACTTGTTTCTAACTCTCAAAGAGCGCTAATGGGTCTCATCCCTAAATATTAATTTAGGTCTCAAATATAAAGACAAGTTTGTATCTAAGATTTATAAATAAACATTAAAAGAAGATACTTAAATTCTCGACATTCAGCCAATTCCACTTGTTACAGTTTTTTTTTGTGAGCATAACACTTTAACTCAATGTATTCAAATTTGAAATATTTTAATATAATTTAATAAAGCTTCTTTCATTTATCAAAAGTCTTAGATTAGTGGTTATAAAAGTCGAAAGCAAACAGGGTTTGGGCTTATAAGAAAGGGTAATCTCCATAGAAAAATCAACCATAATTGTATAGGTTTCAATAAATATAAAATTTTGATATATGCAAAATTATGTATAAATATATCAGAACAGAATATAGACATTAATGGATAGATATATATTTTGTTTTATAGCAGAAACTACTTATTAGGAATCAAGTTCATATTAAAGCATAGTCTTGACTAGGTTGATATTGTTGGTACCTTGATCTTGCATTGTGAGGTTGTACAGGTGTCTGATTTCGTTCGGTTGCCTTGGCCAATGTCGATCTGAAAGTTAGAATGAGACTTTATTATGTGTGATGTCTGCAATAGTCAGTTGAGCAGAATTTGCTGCTCTTTCTTTTCACATAATTTTATTGTAGGAAAAGTGTAGTGAGTCATTTCAATAAAATAGTAAACAAAGTAACTGTCAAACCCAAATATTGATTTTCTTCTCAAGACCTCTTTAAGTTTTATTGAGGGCAGTTTTAAAGAAACAGACTAAAGAGTTTTTAAGGTTTTCTGTGTTACTGTTCTTCTGGATATCCTGAAATCCATCACAGAGTGTAGTACTGACTGATCACTTTGTCCAACTACCACAGAAGACACTGTCCTCCCTGAGACACACCAGATGAGCCCCATGGCCGTCTAGTCATCAACCAGGGCGAGAACAAGGACCACAGGTATCGCAGAATAATGTAACCATTTAGAAGTCTAAAACAAAGCCACACACATTATTTTCGCCATAGTTAGTACTAATTGAATAATTTATCGCATATGTATTTACTAGTTTACTTTAATTTTTGAGGCACCTTGTTGCTATAATCTTTGTTGGGAACTGAGTATATATGTATATGCGAGGTATAGTATAAGTTGTACCCTATTTATTTAACCATAAACCGCCGGTTGTTATTATTTAATTTATCTTTTATAAATTGCTTTTATAAACTCTAGTGGACTTTAAAACTTTTAAATTTCATATGATAATACCCATTTCTTTATTTAGCATTTTACACATTCACATTTGGAACTTTGATAATTAGAGGTTAGTTTATTTGTCAATATACTAAAGTTGAATTTACGGATTACTTTTTAATACTTCCTTTTGCGGACCTAAATTAGGTGTGGTTTAAATTATCTAGAGATATTTCCTGCTTTCGGTTTGGGGCCATATTTAGGCAAGATTTTAAGGGTATCATTGCACGAGGGTAGTAAAGCAGGTGGCGCTTATAAATACATATTTAGTAAGGTTTACCCACACCACTCTCGTGTTTTCGCCAGAAGCCACCCTTAACTTAATCAAATAATTTAATAATAAACATCAACAATCATTCTAAAATTTTTTTTTCTGTAATACACTGTTGTATCTTTGATGAAATATCGTCAAATTTCTTGAGCCCATAAATAAATCGATAACAGTTATTTTGCATCCTTTGAGGCCTAATTTTTTCAACCTGAGTAAGACATGGGTAAAAGAGAGTTTAACAGTAAGACAATTTTGATAAAAAATATATGTTTCACATACTTTTTTACGCACTTTAAAGTCCAAAATATATTTGTTTGTGTATAAAACTTTTAAACTTACATATGTCTTTTTACTCAGTGTTGAAATACGATCCTCAAACCTAAGCCTTGTGTCACATAAAATTCTCAAATTTTTAGCTATGTTCGAGTAGACACAAGCTGCTGATCGTCCATGTCAATATGAATGTATCCCCTGAGAAGCTCTGAGTCGGGGCTTGATGTAAAGAGGAAGACCTTGGTTTTATTAGTATTTATCCTCGGTCCATGCTTTCTACTATACTTGTTGACAAATGTTGAATAAGTCACTGTTTATTTCAGTTTCTGTTTCATTATAATATTTAGGATTAAAGGTGTGTAACACATGTGTGTCATCGGCATGAGACTGTATTTGAGTATCTAGTTGTTTTATTCATATCAAAGGTGTATAATAGAAATAACAGAGGTCCCAAAATGGAGCTCTGTGGGACTCCAGATTTTACAGTGCCCATTGCCGATATTCCCACCTGTGTACGTACAACCTGCTGCTTACCACATAAGTAGGATTTTAAAAAGCAAACCACTCTCTCCGAAAATACGAAGTTTTTTAATTTAGCACACATAAGATTATGATCAACACAATCGAACGCTTTTAAATAATCGAGTAAGACTAGTATATAAGACTAGTATATAATAGTAGCCAGCTTTTTATCCATGGCTGAAGTTATTTAAATTCATAAAGTGCTTGTACTAAAACCGGGACGAAAACCTGACTGAGTGGAAGGCAGCAAATTGACACTATCAACAAAAGAAAATATTTGTCTGTACACCACTTTCTCAAAAAGCTTACTCAAAACAGGCAAGAGACTCACAGGTCTTAAATCGCTTCGAGATGGTGAAGTTACTTTAGGTAAAAATAACAGCAGTCTTCCAAACTGAGGGAATACATCCCTCCTCAACGCAAACATTAATTATATGAGTAAAATGATCCAATAGAATAGGGATGCTAACCTTTACCATAAAAAGTGTAATGTCATCAATACCCGGCACATTTGACTTTAACTCGTCAATTCTTTTGTGTATCTCTGCCTGAGTAGGTAACGAAATGTCAAAAGAAGTGAAAAATGTCTATTTGACTCAAAAAAAATTCTATGAAACCCGGTCAGCTCCATTTTGTTTAAATATTGATAAAAAAAAAATTGTAATTTATCTTGTCAGGGTCTTGCAGCTCTACAGGCTTTGACCCTGTCATAACTCCAGCTATCTTTAAACGTTTCCATATAGTTATGGTATCCCGATTATTCAGGTATTTCAGATAAGCCGCTTTTTCTCGCTTTACAGATGCTAGGGCAAAGTTCAGAAGCTTTTTATAGCTCTTCCAATTAGTTGTGGTTTTGTTTGGTTTAAATTTATTAAAAGCAATATCACGCTATTTTAAAAATATGTTTCAAAGTATCCGTAAGCCAAGGAGCTGCCGGTCTGGTGAGTCCTACAGTTTCTACAGGCGCGTGAAAATTAAAAATGTTCATTAAATTTTCAGTTAAAAAGGTAATTTTGTGATTAGTATTCCGAATTTAATATGTTTTTCAAATCTACGTTCTGCTTATCTGTATAAAAAATAACTGTGTTAAATTGTTTAAAACATTTAAAAGTGTAAAGTATTTGTACCCACCCAACAGCAACCTTAAGTTGACAATAAGTAAGGCTATGATCTGAAATTATATCTGTATTTATAACACCATAACAAATAACGAGAGATGAATCGCTAACCGGTATTGGATCCAGTAAAGTGGCTGTCGTTTCAGTAATCCTTGTTGGCTCATTAATTACTGCTTTTAAATTATAGGAGCTATAACAATCGCTTAAAGGATTACCGAGGTTTAGGTAATTGACATTTACGTCACCTGTTACCAATATTACATAATCAAAAACCGGAGTAACCACTGATAAACTGGAGTGGAATTGCCCAATTGATTCTGTTTATGCCCTATTTATACGCTCTTAGCGAAACATTTTATAATTTTTTATATTATTAAGATTTGTAGGTATGTCAGGCTCTAACCAAGTCTCAGTTATACAAAATATGTCAAAATTATGATCAATTGTGACATCACGTATATAAGGAAAATGAGCAACCAATGATCTTACATTTAGATTTCCAATTCTTACAATTTTAGTGTTACCTGCCATGTTGTTGAGAATATTTGCAGGCCTTAAATTATAGCACATTACACTGATTTTTATTTCTAACCTCTGTTAGCACTTTCCAGGGTTGTTTTCACATGAGCACTATCCTTTATTTTAATGGCGTGATCTCCATCGGTGCTCTTTATGAACACCAAGCTACTCCTTTTGACGAAGTTGCTTGGCCTCTTTAAACAACGGGTACGTGTTTTTATTAAGTTCTTCATTAACAAAAACACGCTTCATTTTTTGAGTGATTCCACAGCCAGTTGTATTTAAATCCCCCTTTTCCCTTCGAATTTTATATAAATCCTGCATTACAGCCCTGGATTTAAAAAGCACACTTGCTAGTGGTGATTTTTTTTTGGGTATGACAGGTCACTCCTTTACAATACTCTTCGAAAAATCTGGACTTATAAATTTAATTACTTGAAAAGCCTTTTTCTTTATAACATCAGGATTATCTCCAATTTCAAATGTGTCATTAATTAAAAGCGACTTTTCGTATTTTTTGTTTTGCAACAACGTTAAGTCACTACGAAGTTTGATTTTCTTCTTCTTATTTCCTCCATCATCTTCCCCATAACTTTATTTGCTTGTTTTTGTTCTTCATATAAAGAGTTAAAAAATGCAAGGAATTGCTTCTTAGTTGACACTTCACTTCTTAAGCCACTTATTTCACCTTTCAATTCCATTACTACGGTAAATACCATGGACCCATTGGTATTACCACAGATGTAAATAGCTCCGCACAAAATAATCAGAACGCTTACACAATAGATTTTTTTAGAATTTGCATATTAATACAAGCGCTTTATATATATTAAAGATTTAGTTTTAAGTTTGGCAACATAGCGACGTCTTTACAGCAAAAATAAGCAAAATATTAAGCGTTTCGACTGGTCGACCTGTCGCAGAAATTATTGAAGGGCCGAATTCGGCTATGCGAATATTTATCTGGTGCGGAGCTATTTACATCTGTGGTATTACTTTTGCCAGTTCCAGGAGAAGCACTTGATGTTTGGGAAAATAGCACTGTCGAAGTATATTGTCTCTTACAATTTTTGCAAGAGCAACACTTATTTTGTTGACTCATTATTCGTACCTCAAGCTCACTTAAGTTTGCACACTCAGAATGATTTTTTACAGATACTAATTTTTTAATACTTAATTTTTTACAGATACTACATGAGACTACTACATGAGAATACTACATGACTTATATATTTTTTTGTCACAAGAAAACAAAATATTAAACCAGAGTTCAAGAAAATCGTCTGTCTAAGAATGACCCACCGGAATTTATTTACGATAAATAATTATTAACAACGTAGCATTCATGAGTTTATTGTATGAACTAAAACACATTAAAACAGTACCCAATTGGATTCAAACTAACTTGCTTTTCCGATCATATTGTACGGCGTACTTTGCCAAACATGCAGTTCAAAAATGAAAATTTTCCATTAGGTATTAATGGTGTTTTTCATAGATTTTATAAGAGCCGTTTTAAGTACGTTGTATGTAACAATCTCACGTACTCCACTCCGATTATAATATAACTTATCTCGGTGATTTTAATATTTAGATGTATCCAAACTAAATAACAATCATGCAACTCAAATAATTTAATTGTGTAAAACTTTTGATTTAAAACAGCTTTTAGCAGAGCCTATTCATATTACTGTTTCATCATGTTAGTATTTTAAAGTCCGGCCTTGGAACCTCGTTTTATGTGAATTTACTGCCTCTGAGTCTATTGTGCAACCGATCTTATAGACCCTTAAAGGATATAAATATAAACTACTTCCAAGAGGATTTAAAGCCTGTTCCATTTAATTTGATATGATTTCATATCCATTGATGATTTTTTTTTCTTAGTGTTTTAACAAATAAAATTGTAAGCTAAATTTAGATAATCGATAATTGATTTTAAAAAAAAACTATATAGCGATTAGGTGTGAGAGTCTGCATTAGAGTAGATGTGTTAATTTGTTGCTCCCGTATAAAACTAAATATCTAGGGATACAGTGACTAATTACTGCTAAAAGTTTTCCAGTGATTACATTATTAAGTGCAAAGAATTTTAGTAAAATTTGACTGCTTGGTGAGTCCTAGAATGAGTTAATCAACCTAATATATTTTTTGCAACATGGACATTTTTGTTAAGTTTTCATTTAATTTTCATTTAGTTTATGTAGTTCATATTAATTCATGTTCTTTTATCACTCGGTATTTTTCTTTAGTTAAATTTAATGCCTTTGGTTGACTCACCTTGTTAAGGAAGTATTTCATTTGTTTAAATAATTTATATTTTTTGTTGAATTTCAACACCTCGTTTTGAGGCCTTAAACAGTGTGCGACACATTCGAGCTCTAATCGTCAAACAGTTTAGAGTCGCGACTCAACACCGGAAAATCGCTAGCGTGAAAGTGTAGATAATCATCTCGGCCACCGATAATAGAAGGTAAGGTCTCACAACAGCGTTTTCCAAGTTTTTTAGTTAATTTCATTAAGTTTTTACAGTCCACTAAATTACATTTTTTTTCATCGTGAGTTAACTAACTTTTTTATTTTATTTTTTTTATTTGAACCCAGCGCAATTAGTCAACATTATTTTTGGTCACTTCGAACCGCATTTTTGCTATTCACACTTTGGCCTTTTGAAAATTAACTTATAATTTTATAGAATAAACCGCCCAGTTAATTCAATCATATAGGCTTAAAAAGTACAATTAATTAGTTGATCAATTTTCTTCTCTTTTTCAATTTCAAAAATACATTGCATTATTCATTTCATCTTTAGTTGGTTTGCAGATAGTTTAAATATCGATCGCAAACATTTCATCGCATTTTCTTAACAAGAATTTATGAATTATCGTTTAAATCAACACAGGTCGTTTTTCAAGTTGAATTCTTTTGCAGGATTATATCTAAAGGTAAACAGTGCACATCTTTTTTTCCAATAGGTTTCATTTTTATATTGGTTTTAACAGGGTGTCACAAGTTCATTCATTGGAGTTTTTTAATTGTTGCTTGTACTGTATACGCAACATCATTCTTGTTTTTTTATAGTCGGTCTAAAGTCGGTCTTGAGACTCCGTTTCTTGCCTTGAAATTTTCTTCTAAATTAATTTAATTTCTTCTGTTTTCTTCGTTTTTTTTTCGGATATAGTAGGATGTCCGATAAACTGAAAAGAGCCAAAGTTCTTAGACAAACTGAATTTAATCGTCTATCGGATATTCTTAATATATCGAGAAGTGCTAAAGAAGACACTTCCCAACACATAATCTTTAAATTGAGTTATGATATTTTGGAATCAATTAGAACTGAGTTTTTCAAGCAGCATAACGTTGTCATTAGTTGCATTCTAGATGATGAGGATCAATTCACCGAACAAGACGCGGTACGAAGCTCATTTGAAAAAGATTTTTGGTATATTAAATCGATTTATTTTGAGCTGTTTGGAGAATCATTGACTACAAATACTTCGTCTTCATCATCTAGTAATCAGTCCCATGTAACACTGCCAAAATTAGAGATTCCATCCTTTTCTGGAAATATTACACAGTTTGCCACGTTTAAAGATATGTTTGATGCTTTGATTCATAATAACAGTACTTTGCGTAACATAGAAAAATTTAATTATCTTTTGAGTTTCTTACGTGGTCAGCCTCTGACCTTGATTCAGAAGTTACCGATGACAGATGTCAATTACACAACCGCTTATGAAATGCTAGTTAAGCGATATGAAAACCCTCGTTTAGTTGCAGCCACACACTGGGCAGCTATCGAAAATACCACCAAACTCACAACTGAGAATCCTGCCGAGTTAAGACAACTTTTGAATACATTTTCTGATAATCTTGCTGCATTAGGAAATCTTAACTTTCCTGTAGCTTCATGGGATTTCATTTTGGTTCAGATGTTGCTTAAACGCTTACATGTTTCTATTGCTACTGAATTCGAATTGCAATATGATTCACATACTACTCCATCATTTCAACAGCTTACAACCTATCTACATAAGCGTTGTGCCGCTCTCGACAATGTTTGCTCAGCCCTTCATGAAAAAGATAAAAAATCACTTAAGAGAGAGGATCGCTTCTCAAATTCCAAGGTTGCTCTTCTAGGCACTGAGCAATCTAAATCTAGCAGTTGTGCTATTTGTAAAACAGCACATTCTGTTTATCGTTGTCCTATCTTTTTAACAAAAACTCCTAATGATAGATACCAACTTGTAAAATCGCTGAAAATGTGTTTAAATTGCCTAAGTAGTAGTCATTCTGTCAAAGAATGTAAATCGCCGCATGTTTGTCATAAATGTAGACAAAAACAAAGCAGCAGTACTACACCACCCGCACTCTCATCAACCAGCTCCATCCACAATGATCAATCATCTAGCTCTCAGGCGGACTCCAGGTCTACCAATTCTTCGCATCTGGTAGCGAGTAGCCTTAACAATTATAATTCTAGTAATGTGCTGCTTTCTACGGCTCTTATAGATATGTTAGATGGGTCAGGAACATTTCAGAAAATTAGAATATTGCTTGATTCTGGCTCGCAACTTCACTTTATCTCACAAAATTGTGTTAAACGTCTTGGACTTACTTCCTATAAGACGCCTTGCTCCGTTCAAGGTATTGGAGAAGCTCATGTACAAAACTGTGCAAGAAGTGTATTTACCAAGATTCGACCTTGTAATAAATTCACTCCCAATTTTGATTTGGAAGCTGCAGTTCTTCCAAAAATTTGCGGGCTATTACCTAGTCATCCTATTTCTACCACAAACTGGCCTCATTTACGCAGCGCGTCCTTGGCTGACCCTTTCTATGATACTCCTAGCTCTATTGATCTATTGATAGGTGCTCCATTGTTTCCCTATATTTTACTGGAGGGTAGACTTACCGGTGACTATAATGAGCCAGTGGGAATTAACACTGTTTTTGGTTTTATATTGATGGGTAAAACGGTTTCCAACTCTTCACCTATCGCTACACAATCGCTTCTCTGTTATCAGGCATCAGTTAATGATACTTTGCAGAAGTTTTGGGAAGTTGAAGAAGTACCACATGTCAAAGTTTTATCTCCTGAGGACGAGAAATGCGAAAATATTTTTCGTAAAACTACGTATCGCAATCGGGATGGCCTATTTGTGGTTTCCTTGCCCTTCCGAGGTGATGAGCCTATTTTTTATGGAAGTAGAGAATTAGCTCTTCGCAATTTCTTATCGTTAGAACGCAGGTTACAGCAAAATCCGAAGCTTTATGCAGATTATGCTGCTTTTATAAAGGAATATTTAGATCAGAACCATATGGAATTAGTATCTTCCGATGTAATCCCAAAAAAGTCATTCTATATTCCACATCACTGTGTTTTAAAGGATTCAAGTCCCACTACTAAGCTTCGTGTCGTATTCAATGCCTCTGCCAAATCATCAGATGGTATGTCACTTAATGATCATCTTCTGTCTGGCCCGAAATTGCAAGCTGACATTTTTGCGTTGCTTCTTGGTTTTAGAATTCATCGATTTGTTTTCCTAGCGGATATTCGTCAAATGTTTCGGCAAATTATCGTTAACCCTGCCCACACTGATTATCAGAGAATTGTTTGGCGCTTTTTTAAAGATCAACCTATAGCTGATTACCGCCTTCTCACGGTAACGTATGGACTAACATGCGCGCCTTATTTGGCTATCAAGTCATTGTTTGTTCTGGCTGAAGAGGAAAAGGATAATTTTCCTGAGGCCTCGCAAATTATTTTAAATTCATGCTATGTTGATGATCTAACTGGAGGTTCATCAACAATTGAAGATTCTAGAAAACTTCAAAAAGACTTAGTACTGATGCTGCAGAAAGGAGGGTTCGAACTTCGAAAGTGGTGTAGCAATGATCCTCGCTTGCTAGCTGATTTACCCCCTTCTTATTTGTATAATGAGGACATTTCTCTGAATTTTGATTCAGAAAGTCCGCTAAAAGTCTTAGGTCTTTATTGGAACCATTCCTCTGACATGTTTCAATTTTTCGTTAACTCTGTGGATAGGGGTTGTACTAAACGCCTATTGTTATCTAATTTGGCAAAAATTTTTGACCCAATGGGCTTTCTTTCACCTTTAACGTTTCTCGTCAAGTTTTTAATTCAGCGTTTGTGGAATTTAAAGTTGGATTGGGATGCAACGCCGCCAAATGATATTCTTAATCTTTGGAAACAATATGTTAGAGATATTTCAACCCTTTCTAGCCTCAAAATTCCTCGCCTACTATTTCCTTATTCTCCTGTTGAAACTTTGGAACTACATGGTTTCTGTGATAGCTCCGAAAAGGGTTACTGTGCCGTTATTTATTTTTGTAGTTTACTACCTAACGGTCAGGCAACCACTCGTTTTAGTTGTGCAAAATCAAAAGTTGCACCACTAAAGACACTTTCTATACCACGTCTAGAACTTTGTGCGGCCGTGCTATTGTCTCGTTTGCTATCACATGTTTACGATATTTATAAAACATCTTTTGTTATCAATAAAATATACGCCTGGAGTGATTCTACAATAGCACTTTCTTGGATTAAAGCTTCTCCGCATCGGTGGAGTACTTTTGTTAGCAACCGCGTTTCTTTTATCCAAGAAAGATTACCTTTATCTTGTTGGCATCATGTTTCATCTGAGAATAATCCAGCCGACCTCGGTTCTAGAGGTTTGCTCCCTATGGAGTTATGTAATAGTTCGCTTTGGTGGGCGGGTCCTAGTTTTTTAATTAGCTCAACTCGCAACTGGATCCCCTTCATAAACACTCCTTCAACTTCACATGATTTACCTGAAGAAAAGAAAACATGTCTCTCAATTTTTTCTTCGAAGGGTTTTCTGGATAATCTTATTTCAAGGTCCTCGTCGCTCGACAAACTGAAACGCATTATGGCCTATATTCTTCGCTATAAGCATAATATTTCATTGCCCCGCAAAAAATATGAGGGTAACCTTACTTTGGTAGAACTCCACAATGCATTAATGCTTTTGGTTAGACATGTTCAGTCGCAAACCTTTTCCTCGGATATAATGTTAATTCAAGGAAATAAAATACCTTCGAAAGCGTTTAGAAAATTGAATGTTTTCCTAGATAGTGCTGGGATACTACGTGTCGGTAGTAGATTAAAACATTCTTTAAGTTTTAACAATAACTATCCCGCTCTCCTACCCAGTAATCACGAGTTTACAAGGCTTGTAGTTATTTTTTTTCATTTAAAGTATTTTCATGCTGGTGTGCAGAGTGTTCAGTTTCTTATTACACAGCAATTTTGGATATTGTCATCTAAAGCCGTTATTCGTCGTATTCTTGGTAAATGTGTTAGATGCTTTAGATGTAGGCCTCAGTCAATTCAACCTCCTATGAACCTTTTCTTCATACCGGCGTTGATTATGCTGGTCCATTCAATGTCATGATGTCTCGTTACCGCGGCTGTCGTACCAGTAAGGCCTATTTATGTTTGTTTGTTTGCTTTGCGACTAAAGCTTTGCATTTAGAATTGGTATCCAGTCTGTCTACGGAAGCTTTCTTAGCTGCTTTGAGACGATTTGTAGCTCGCCGAGGTCACTGCCAACATTTGTACAGCGATTGTGGTAGCAACTTTATTGGTGCATCCAAGCAGTTAAATAATTTTATGTTAAAATCCGCCGCATCTGAAGGTATTACATGGCATTTTAACCCCTCCCTCTGCGCCCCACTTTGGAGGATTGTGGGAGGCCGGAGTGAAATCTGTAAAAACTCATTTATACAGAGTCATTGGTATGCAGTGTTTGACCTATGAGGAGCTAAATACTGTATTGGTTCAGATTGAAGCATTTCTTAACTCGCGACCTCTTACACCCTTTAGTAATGATCCCAATGATATGACTGCTCTAACCCCGGGTCATTTCCTGACCCTGGAACCTCTGAGTGTTCCTCCTGAATTGGATGTCACCTCACTTCCCGTTCGTCAATTGGATCGTTGGCAAATGCTTCAAAAAATGCACCAAGATTTTTGGCGTCGTTGGTCTGGTGAGTACTTGCATACGTTGCACCAACGTGCTAAGTGGCATAAATCCAGTGGTAATCTTTCACCAGGAACTTTAGTTTTAATTCGCAATGATTTGGCCCCTCCTCTGCATTGGTCAATGGGCCGCATAACTGAGGTACATCCAGGTTTAGATGGAATAGTGAGAGTTGTTACTGTTCGCACTAGTAATGGGACTTTAAAGCGACCTGTGGTGAAGCTCTGTCCTTTGCCACTTTCGGAGGACTAAAAAATGCAATGCATTTTGGTGGGCGGTATGTTAAGTTTTCATTTAATTTTCATTTAGTTTATGTAGTTCATATTAATTCATGTTCTTTTATCACTCGGTATTTTTCTTTAGTTAAATTCAATGCCTTTGGTTGACTCACCTTGTTAAGGAAGTATTTCATTTGTTTAAATAATTTATTTTTTTTGTTGAATTTCAACACCTCGTTTTGAGGCCTTAAACAGTGTGCGACACATTCGAGCTCTAATCGTCAAACGGTTTAGAGTCGCGACTCAACACCGGAAAATCGCTAGCGTGAAAGTGTAGATAATCATCTCGGCCACCGATAATAGAAGGTAAGGTCTCACAACAGCGTTTTCCAAGTTTTTTAGTTAATTTCATTAAGTGTTTACAGTCCACTAAATTACATTTTTTTTCATCGTGAGTTAACTAACTTTTTTATTTTATTTTTTTTTATTTGAACCCAGCGCAATTAGTCAACAATTTTTACTGATCGTTAATTAAAAGAAATCAAAGGAATTTTGAAGGAAATGACGACAGAAATAATAATCGAATTAATGCAAAATTCCGTATATGGAAGCTATCGCAAAACAAGTCAGCCATAACGTTACCAAAAAGTTTGAAGAGCGTATTGAGCAGTTAAATACAAAAATTAAAATTGAAAACTTTCGGATGTTTGTCGTTGGAGTTATTGAATTGAAACAAAATTACAAATTGTATACGATTTTATGGCATTCCTGAAAGTAATAGTCAAAATCTAATAACAATCTTGCAAAATACCATAGCGACTAACCTAGACTTATCCAATGTCAATATCACAAAATGTTTTCGGAGTGGAAAATTCAACAAACTACACTTAAAGACTTTCGTTTGTCAACGCAGAAAATTTATTTTTTGTATACAAATTTGAACCATATCGACATAAGAGAATTTAATATTGCGCTTTTGGACATGCAATTACTATCCAACCACCATGGGGATTTGGTAGATCTGGTTAATAGGTTTAATTAGGTTTCTTATACAGGCCACCACTTAAGAGCTTTTTTGAATTTATAGATGTTTTCGAGGATACGTTGTCAGAATTGATAGTAATTGTCAATGAAATTATATGTGGGGGAAATTTAAACATACATTTATTTGACTTGGATAGTGCACATTACTCAGCATTTTATGATAGCGTGTTTTCTTTTAGTTTGAACCAACTAATTAATAACCCGACTCGAGTAGATCTATTACCTTGTTAGATGTAATAATGATTTCAGAAAGTCTTTAGCCTGACGGTTTTGGCACTGTTGATGTCGCCATTTCAGATAATTTTTTCCCATTATGCAATTTGTCTTTAGATAGAAATAGATCCGACAGTAAGACTGAAAACTTCCGAAATCTTAAGCGCATTAATAAAGAAAGACTTAAATATTTTTTGGAAATTACACAATTTGATAATATTATTTAGTTGAATGATGTAAATATTCATTATATATTTTCAACTATTCTTAATATTTTTAAGGTGTTAGCGCCGTTTAAAAAAGTAACTTTCAAAAAAACTAAGCCACTCTGGCTGACAGATAATATAGAAGCAATAATTAAACTAAAGAATAAAACATTTAGCAAATATAAAAAAAACATGTACGAAAGGATACTGAGAATACTTTAAACCAATTAGAAATCAAACTAATATCGTTATAGCTAAAGAAAAAAAGAGATGTTTTAAATTTACAATGCATAATAAAATTGTGACAGAGATTCTCGGGCATTATGGAAAAAACTAAATAATTTAAGCATTTGCAATAAAATATTTAAAAATTCCTAATAATGACCGCAATTGCCTAAAGTTCGGCAAGGTATACCAATATGCTGATGATACACAGCTTTCTTTTCTTCCATCTGAATATATTAATGCAGAGAAAGTCATAAACGAGGATCTAAGAAGATTGTTAGAATTTTCAAATCATTATAACCTTCTTATTAACCCATCTAAGTCAAAACTTATGATTTTTGGTAGAAACAAAGACAGTGTTGAACCTTTTACTACCATAAGCATAAATGATAATTTTTTACTATGTGAGAAAGATTCAAAAAGCTTAGGCTTGGATGTCGAGTTGCGCTTGAAATTTTATATTAAAACCTGTCACAAAAAGCACATAATGCGCTGAAGTGACATTATCCTCACAGGCCTTCACTATCGCAATCTTTAAAAATTAAGGTGACTGGCACCTTAGTTTTGAGCTATTTTAACTTTTGTGATGTGGTTTACTCACGTTGTCTAGATTTCACTGAAATATAAAAGATTCAACGGGTACAACAATCTTGCTTAAGATACATCTATGGAATTAGAAAATACGGGCCCGGTCTCTCATAAACTAAAAGACTGTAACTGGTTAAATATGGCGAAGAGACGCAAATTATATTCTTCAAGAATTATGATTGATAAGTGTCCTTCTTTCTTACTAGAGAAGATTAAATACCGAATAGACTTTCATAACTTAAAGTTAAGATTTAAGGGGTTAATTACCCGACTTATAATGATATTCTTGCAAATCTGAAAGCTTTATTGGAAGGATCTTAAAATGAAAAAAAATATGGTGCTTCATTATGTGTGATGTTTGGGTTGTGTGATGTTTCGGTCAAAGTTTATAAATAATTATAGTATGAAAATATATATTTAAATTTAGTAAAATAAGAAATACAAACTTATTATCAGGTAGCAGACCGCTACCTGATAATAAATCAATTTCAATTTTACCAACCCTTTCAAAAATTTTGAAAAAAAAAACAGATTACCGCCTATATTACTGATAAGAATATTATATTACAGACACAATCGGGATTTCGAACGGGATTTAGCCGTGTGACCGCTCTAACTGACGTGACCGATGAGGTTTTCGCCAGTTTGGACAAGGGTGATCCAATGATTTTAATACTACTTGATTACTCTAAAACATTTCATATGCAACATCAAGATCTTCTGATTAATATATTACATTATTTTGGTTTTTTTACACGTGCATTTTCGGGAGAAGATTGAAAGAAGATCAGTTTTGATCTTCTCCCGAAGATACTAACATCGTTAGCGAAACACGTGTCGAGAATAAAATAAAGAGTTTTGGTTAGTGGTAAAACTGTCTCGTAATTTGAGTATCACACCAACCATAGGACTGCAGCTACTAAATTAATTTTACTTTTTTAAGTGATAGAACACAAAGTTATAATTGGAGAAGATAAGTCTAGGGTGGCAAGAGTAGGTCTGGTGTCTCTCAAGGTAGCATTCTGGGTCCTTTATTGTATAGCATTTTTACGTCGGTTTTCATGGATAAATTGCAGTTCTCTAAATACCACCTCTACGCGGACGACACTCAATTATATCTCACTTAATGTCTATCATTTAATGCTAATAATGTTGAAAGAGCTAATTTTTATTTGAATGTTTGTGGCAATTTTTCTACCCTATGAATATTTTTTTTTTGCCTCATAAATGCACGGCAGCTTTTAGTCTGGTGAGCGTGGTGGTGGGCAGATCATCCCTCCCTTTTTATACTTACTGATTTCATCTTTGGACGCCACTTAATTTAATTAAAGTTTGTTTAAATTTTATAATTAAAGATGTTGTTTATAATTAAGTAAATCAAGAAACTTTATAAAGTTTTTTTTTTTCAAGCAATAGTCTGGACTGGTATCAACTTCAAGTGAAACGGTTTATTTTAATTTTTTAACAAAATTTATTTTATACCCTAGATGTCAACTGAAACATTGCATTCCGTGCGGTCAATAAAATACTTACAACTATTTACAAATGGTGGTGTGATAGTGATAAAAAAAATGGATAAAAAAGATACTGAGAATAGTGATAGTAACACTCAAATATCACAAAGAGAACGTGTAGCTCTATGGGTTTATATTAAATTAAAATGGGAATATGACATTAATTATATGACGTTAAACCTGGGGAAAATTCATGAATTCTCTGCGCAGGAAAAAAGGATTAAATAGACAGTACGCACAGGGCTACTTATAAATCAAAATATGTGTACCAACAAAAATAAATACCACAATCAATCAAAATAGAATAAATAAATCATTAAACCAAGTTCATATAAATATGATGAAATTTTACCAACTCCGCCACGCAGCTTAAACACTTCCTGCTCAGCGTTACTGCGTAGGAATGCTAGGGAAGCATTATCCAGCGATTGACAGGCCTGAAGGCATGGCCTTAGGTGGATGAGGATGAAGGTCATCAGTCTGGAAGCAGCAAGGGTTGAAGGCAGGGCTCGGCGTTGAAAATGGCGTCAAGGCGTTGACTCGGCCTTGAGCGTGATGTATGACACCGTCAACTGTATGACAGCTATCAGCAAGGATTGAAGGCAGGGCTCGGCGTTGAAAATGGCGTCAAGCAGTATCGCAGCAATCAGCAAAGATTAAAGGCAGGGCTCGACGTCGAAATTGGCGTCAGGCAGTATGGCAGCAATCACGTGGTTGGGGCAGGTAAAAGTAGACAAAATGACCTAAGGACTAAGCAATAAGTAAGAAGGACCCCCCAAAAATATCAATCAAAGATATTTTGTGGCGTAGAATTATCAACCTTCGTTAAAGTTGATTGGGCAGCAACGCAGGACGAAGGAATCTCTAAATAAAGGAAGGAATACCTGATTTAAAGACACTTACAAAGGAACCACGTGCTACATACGTGATGTCATGGGAAAACTCAAAAATCACAAAATCAGATAAACCACGCCCGTCAGCAAAAGGAAAACTACATCGGTAGATGCAGTGCGAAAAATAAGTAAGTTTAAAATATTAACACATCCCGAAATGGAAAACTTTACTTGATTCGCCCTTTTTTCTAGGCAAAATTAGAACGACTTGTCAGATCTTCGGTCGCACGCCAAAAAGAAAGATGGATGGGCATCAAGGTTCACCTTGGTGCTTGGTGACCTCCCACCACCGAACCATTGCCGTTGTTGCCAACGTACCTTTTACCAGGAAAAGGAATAGAGCTGCTAGGAAATCTACATAAATAATTATGTACGACTGAAGAACATAAACCAGGACCTATCAAAATCCTTCAATAAAGATATGATTCTCAATCAATAATGATAATGATTTTAATTCATTTTGAATATTGAAAATAGTAAGATCAGCCGCTTTTCCGTTCCAGCACAATATGGCAACTCTGAACCTTAACCCGAAGATCGATATGCGCTGATTGTTTAAAGCAAGGTCAAGTTAGACTGGATTTTGTTTATGCATTTTTTGATAATAAAATACTTAAATACAAACGTAAACTGTGTTGTTAATAATAAAATATGTAACACAATATAAAAAACAGGTTTAATGATGTTGAAATAAATTAAAAGTACTTCAAGAGTCCCTTTAATTATTTAAAAGTCCCTTGAGCTTTTAGGCAACACACAGTACATACTTTGTTTAAATTACGGATACCTCCGAAAACGATGTTGCCGAGATTAACATAAATAAATTGGAATAACTAATAAACAATATTCTTTCCAAATTAAAGTAAACTAAATAAAAAGAAAGTATGTAGTATTTTTTTAAGATGATGCTAAGGGAACAAAAAAAATGCTACATGCTGATCATTCTCTTGAATTAAATCTAAGCAAAAGCGTGGTGTTAATTAAATGTTATTTTCTACTGATAATAACAGAAAAGCGGTTTTGGAATATATCCAACTAATTTTTAATGGAGAACTTATCCGTTTTCGTGACTCAACTAAAAATCTAGGCCTAATGAAAGACGTCAAGCTTAAGTTCACAGATCACATTACAAGTTGGATTAAGAAAGAATTTTTAATGCTACAAGAACTTTACTAGCATAGATCGTATTTGTAAAAAAAAACAAAAAAAATATGCGACTCATTCTAAGTTTGATTCAATTAAAAAACTACAGAGCTCGTGCATAAGGTTTATTTGTGCAATTAGGCGTAGGGAAAGGGTGTTAAAACATGTTATTGCTTTAAAAAACGCAATAAACCTTTCAATATTCTAAGTATATTAGCGTAGAATCATACCTGTGACCTCGAAAGGATATTTACCTTAAAAACGCATTCAGTTCGTTTTATGACCATTCCATATAGTATAGATGTTAAACAAAAATTTATTACTTTAAAGCAACTAGTAACACCATCAAGATACGGGTATATTTATGAATGCCTCCTCAATGGATACAAAAGGAGCATAAATATCCTACACATAATACAATAACCTATAATGCTATAATCCAAAACTCAAGAAAACAAAAAAAAAGAAAATGTAAGTCTACATATTATCAAGATTATCAAATTTTTTGACAATCTAAATCCTATAAAAAAGTACCCGAAAAAACTTAGAAATAAAATAAAGCAATTTCTTATTTCTGAAGCTTATTTTAGCCTCAGTTAATATAATGGGTCTAGATTATTTTTACTTTATTTCCAATTATTTATTCGCGATCATTTCCTATCTCCACCTTGAATGGTGATGTTTTATTTTATAAAACGCACTTTCTTCTTTTTTTCCTGTATATCCGTTGCTATTCTGAGTTCAAAAAAGTTGATCACAGATTATTTATAGGCACTTGATTGTCCTATTTTTCCTCAGTTGGTCTACCCTGTATCTTTAACGGCTTCCAATATTCCCATGTACATCATCCTGAACCCTAGATAACTATAATATTATTTTTTGTATATATGTACATGAAGCTTAATAAAATACAATTAATATTATTAAATTTCGTTTATTTAGGTTAGACTTTTAAAATTAAAAAATCCATGGTCTCACCTAAGATGGCGTGGTAATTACTCTGAACTAGATACCAGACATTGGACCCCAGAGCTTCAAAAAACCCTCAACTATGACCCGCATAGCGCCGCCGAGTTTGATAACGGGGTCTTCTGGATAGACTATGATAGTGTCTTAAAGTTTTTCGATGTTTTTTACATGAATTGGAATCCGGAACTGTTTAAATACACTTATTGCATTCACCAGTAAGCGAGCTGTTGTTCCTTTTTTTAGTGAATTTTAAACATTTTAAATTGTTTTCCAGGATGTGGCACGCTGGCCAAGGACCAGCAAAAGATTTATATACGATTTCCTCTAATCCCCAATTTTCCTTAAATGTCAGTCCGGATGCTACAGGAGCCGTATGGATCTTATTATCCAGACATATTACAGATATTGAAGATTTCAGAAATAATAAGGAGTTTATTACTGTTTTTGTCTATAAAGGAGGAAGGAAAGTGTATTTTCCTTGTAAGCGTTTAAAATTTTTAATTTGAGGCAAATACTAATTGATTTTTTCAGATGATCCTTCTCCGTTTATTGATGGCGTAAAAATCAATAGTCCCCACTATTTATGTAAAATTATCCTGGGCCCAACTAGTGCAAAAGATTATACCATCGTAGTGTCTCAATATGAGAAAAGTACCACCATTTATTACACTTTAAGAGCTTATGCCACTTGTCCATTTAGATTAAATGAAATTATCGATCCTTATACTGTAGAAAAACAGGTAAAATTTTATTTTGTTGTATGAGATGTTTAACTATATTACTTCGTTTAGATTATAAAAAAAGAAATTCGTTTTAGATTACAGGACAATGGAAGGGATCTAGCGCAGGCGGTTGTCCAAACCACCAATCCACATATCCAAGAAATCCGAAAATCCATTTGGAAATTCAAGGGAGTTCGGATAATAATCAGGTTTTATTGGAACTGAAAGGGCCTAAACAGTACCAAATCGGCTTAGAAGCGATCATTAAGCAGCTGAATAATGATAGTGTTACTGCACCTTTCAAATCGAAAATGTCTGGGCCATACAGGTAAGAATGTTACCCTACTTTTATACTAAAATTAATTACCCAATCGGAAGTGCCCTAAATACCAAAATTTCTAATCCAGCAGAGGGATTCTATAATCACAACTCGATACAATTGCGACTTCAAATTCGATGGCGACTTAGTCGTGAATCGCGAGAAAGGGTGATTCCAAATTTCAATCGTCGGCTAAACTCGTTTTATTTGACATAGTTTGCTGCAGTATATTTGGCATTTTCCCTAAAATTTAACAGATGGATTAACTAAAATAAATAATAAATCTATTAATAATTTTTCATGTTATATGAAATATATTTAACATGTTCCGTTAATTTTTTCTTCTCCGTGATTTTTTATTTAAATAGCGGATATTATTTCTTCAACATGAAAAAAAAATCGTTTAAAACTACCTCGACCCATTGGGATATTTTAATCAAATTCATGGCAAATCATAAAAATCTAGGCAATGGCTAAGGGTAAAAACATAGTGAGGCTCCAAGCTGCGCTTCAGGCGGCGATTTAAGATTTATTATACAGTTTCAAATGGAAGAAAACATATTAAAGAGTTGCTACACGCATTCAGATCCGATACCTACCGCGATTTAAGCGGCGCTTTATATTTCAAGATTTCTTGCCTCTAGAATCCGCGCGTTTTTGGTACCATTTTACTGCAGTCTTCAATAGTATTAACAGGTGGTGACGAGTTATACAGATAATTTACATACCTTATACATACCAATACATACCTTAAAATTGGAAGTCGAGAAGATCATCAAACACAATTAGGTTCCACGTCTGCCCAACAAAATAGAAGGGTATAGGTCTTCTTATCAAAAATTAATGACACTATCACCGAAATGGACATAAAAAATTACGTTACCAAGCATAGCAATTGCACTGATGTCTACGTTAAACAGTGTATCCCGAAACAAAACCAATCAGACAAAAAAAAGTTTATGGTAGAAGTGACTCTATAACTAAAGGATACCATCTACAGCATTTCCTTCTGGCCAAAGAATGTTGCATTTGAAAGGTTTAACTTCTCACTTGAACGAAATTTTTTAAATGGATGGAAAAATCTGAACCAGAATCTGAATTAGAGGGAGTTGCCCGTTCTTGTAAAGAAGATCCCAAATATAGACAACATGTCAATAAAGACACACTTTGAAGTCGTTGCGATTGAGATTGAAGCCTTGCAGGTTGTAGTTTTGAGTGTCTACAGATCTCCATCAGGTAAATTGGAACTGTTGATACAGTTCTAAATTTCTTATTCCATAGACGCAAACGTACCTTTATTTATGGTGATTTTAATATAGATCTACTAGCGGATAACCTCATTTCAGCCGAGTTCACCCAACTTGTTAGCACATATGACTTTAAATTCCTGGTAAATAGCGCAACTAGAATCTCAAAAACCACAAAAAGTAGTTGCCTTGATAACTGCATAACAAATTGTACAATTAATTGTAAATGTACTCTATGGGACACTTATATGTCAGATCATATGGCTATTACTAATACATATGAATCAATAAATGAAACTACTGAAAACACCCACACAACGGTCTTACGAGTTCAGACCGTATTGTGGAGAGAGATTTTCTCGCTGTGTTACTTTATTACTAAACGTTGACTGGTTGTTAATACTTGATAATTGTAACGTTGACAATTCTTTTGAAATATTTCTCAATCTTCTAATATCTATTATAGACTTTCATATTCCCAAAAAAACTAAAATAATTCTCACCACAAATAAAGAAAAAAAAATTCTTTTATAATGAACTGAAGAGATTGAAACATAACAGTACTCTAGATCTCTCAGAATTGCTAAAAATTCGTATAAAGGAATATTAAACTAAAATGTAACAAGCGAGACACTCGTATTATACAAACAAAATAGGAAATAGTCATAACAAATCCAAAACCATCTGGAACATCATTAAAGAAACAAAAAATAATGATCCTAGTAATTCGAAATGTAATATAACTCCCGATGAGTTTAACAAATTTTTGTGAATATAGCTGACTCAATTGCAAATACACTGCAAAAATCTTATGGCCCTGTACAATTTACAGCAAAATATGTACATAACAATTCAACAGTATTTCTCTCGCCTGTTACCGAAATAAAGGTCATTGATTTTAAAAAGTTTAAGTGATAGTTCTGCTCAAGACATCTTTGGGTTGAGCGATAAAATATTGAAACTACTTGCAAATGATTTGGCCCTACCACTATCTCTAATAATAAACAAATGTTTTTCATCTGGTACATTTCCACAAAAGATTAAAATAAGTAAAGTTGTTCCTATATTTAAAAAGGGTAATATGGATGATCTAGGAAATCATCGACCCATATCAATAATACCGATATTATCCAAGCCCATTGAGCTCTGTCTAAACCAACGTCTCATATCTTTTTTTGATAAACATAATTTACTTTCACCAGCGCAGTTTGGCCTTTGAAAAGGAAGATCCACTGCTGATGCACTCAGGGAAATGGTAGACTACCTGGTTGATGCATTTGAGGGGGGCAAGACAGCAGGTGCAATTTTCTGCGACCTCTCAAAAGCGTTCGATTGTGTCTCGTATAATGTTTTGTTGAGCAGGTTGGATTTTTATGGTATCCGGGGTATTTGCCTGGAACTTATCCAGTCCTACATTTGTGAGCGTCAGCAGATGGTGACTTGTGGAGGAAGAACATCCTCCATACTTCCAGTAACAGCAGGGGTGCCTCAGGAATCAATTTTGGGTCCTCTTCTCTTTTTACTTTATGTAAATGAATTACCCGCCCACTTCTCAGAGGTGATGTCTGTACAATATGCGGATGACACAACTCTTCTCAGTCGGCATTCAGATCTGATTTCCCTACAGAATGGAACTAGTGCAACACTTCACAAGTTAAAAGCATGGTTTGCTGACAATATATGTTTGAATCTAAATAAAACAGAGGTGGTTAATTTCTCTTTAAGGGAAAGACATCAGAGAATAGTCGCGATCAAATTTCTAGGTGTTTATCTTGATAATAAATTATCATGGAAGAGCCATATAATAGATCTGGCAATAAAACTCTTGTCGGTTCTTTGTCGGATGTTTTTTTAGTTCTGGAAATAGAGTATAGTACTGTCCCAACTGGTTTCTTCTACTGTTAATTAGATGAACACTATATTCTCTGTTATAGCCCATAGCAAGTAGAATACGCACAGCTGCACCACCAAAAAGAATTTTACCCTCACTATCTGAGCTCATATTGTTTACTGATTTACCGTTACTTTGAATTCAAAATTAAATCGCCTTTTGACGCGTAGCTCGAACCTTCACTATGTTTTTACCCTAAGATATAGTTTTAGTGCAGTGGTTCTAGTAAAAATAAACAACCCTATATATTATTCTATGATAAGCAATACAGACAAGACTTCGGTTTTGATAAACAAACCAGTGAAACAAATACGTTTAAAAAACGATGCTGAGAGATTATCCACGTATTGAATAAGGAAAAAGATATATCGTCTCTTGCAAACGATACACCCAAGCGTCTCGTTCAGAATCTCGTTCGAAATATTAAAAATATTTTTTGTGATTCCTAAATTATACCAAAAAATATTTGTTCAAGAATAAAAATCTTGTTTTGCATTTCAAAACTTCAATTTTGGTGGCTTTTAGACTTTGGCTGAGAAAATTACTCTAGTCAGGGGGCTTCTAATATACAGGGTGGTCCATTTAACTTGAGACATCGCAATATCTCGAAAACTAAATATGTATCCAAAAAATGTTTCATGTGAAATTTGAATGGTTACCAGGGGGCCATAAAATGACGTCATTGGTTTGACCTTGAGTGGACGTCTTCAAGGTCACTAACATTCAACTAACAGTCAACTTCACTTTTTTGCATAGAAACTCCAATTTTTTTTAATAGTATCTGATTTAGCGTTAAAAAATAAGTAACTTTCATCTGACACTTTTTTACATGCGACCTCTCCTTTTCAAGATATTAATTCTTGTTTCTTTTACGAATTTTTTCTTTGACATTAGAAACAGGAACAGCTTTGGTTCAGCAATTCTTCAATATTGTTGTGACAAGGCATTGTTGATCAATGCATGTTGCTATAATGCGAAATTTTCTATAGTGAATAGATCTCACGTGTTTATACCAGGTATTTCAGGCGATTGTAAACAAATACTGTAAACAATAAATAAAGTAAATGCGAGATTATTTTGGTTCACAGTATTCGTTCAGTTATCAAGTTTTTGACTATTTTGTTGAGTGACTATAAAATGCCTAACAATAAATTAAAAAGTTGAAATGGTCCTTATCTATGGTGAATCTGAACGGAATATTAATAGAGTCATTGAACTGTATACCATGCGACATCCTTAACGGCGACTTCCACCGCGAACATCATTTTATCGTGTAGTGAACCACTTTATAGAAGATGGAAGTGTGAGAATGATAAATCGATCACGAAAGAGAAGCATTACCAGTCAAAATAATGAAATTGCCGTCTTAGCTGCAGTTGTCCATAATACTGGAGTCAGCTCACGATCAATTTCTTCTGCTTCTGGAATCTCCAAAACAAGTGTCCTGAGAATTTTGAAACGCCACTAGTTTCATCCGTATCTCTTGTCGTTACATCAAGAGCTTCACGGGAATGATTTCCAAAATCGATTATTTTGTGAATGGGCCCAAAATCAGCTGTTTTGACTTCCTTAGATTTTTTCTATAGGGTTATTTGAAGGAGATTCCATATATCGCGATCCACCAACGACTCCCGAAAATATGAAGCTGCGAATCATGGAGGTTTGCGGGCAGATAACTCCACACATGCTGCACTCTGTTCATCGTTCATTAGAAAGCGAGTCGAAAAATGTATAGAAGTGGAAGGTCAACACTTTAAACATTTATTGAAATAATTTTCTGACGTTTTTGTTTCAATTTCTTTTATTTGAACTTTGTACGTTTTATTTTCAAGTTTTCGATTCTGTTAATAATAAAATTCTATCATAAGATACTTTCACTCCTTTTAATAGATCATCAGATACTACCTACAAGGGCAAATGTCATGCTCATAAAAAATATCTGAAAAGTAAATCTCAGCCTCATTTTGAATATTATAAACAGCTAAGAAACTACACAAAACATGCTATAATACGAGAAAAAATAACACTTTTTAATCAATTATCAAACAAAAAAGGACAAGAATTTTGGAGAATAGCAGATAAACTATTCTTAACCAAAGGAAAAAGATATCAAAACGAGCTACCTACTAACATATCAAATCCAACAGATATTGGCAATTTTTTTAATACTGTTTCCACCCTACCAGATACTACAAGTAAAGAATGTATTGAATTTTATCAAAATAATACCATAAATAATACAAAACTTAATTTCCAGCTTTTGGACCAAGACAATATGATTAAAATAATCTCGACTATTAAATCAAATGCAACGGGAATCGATGGTATTTCTATAAAAGATATAAAATTGTGTTTGCCTTTTTGCTTAAGTCCTTTATTGCATATTATTAACGAATGTATTCTTCAACAAAAGTCTCTAAATGGAAAAGGGCAATTATTAAACCCATTCCAAAAAATTCAAATCCAAAAGAGCATAAAGATCTCAGACCAATTAGTATTCTACCAGCATCATCTAAAATTCTGGAAAAACATATTTTTAATCAAATTTCAAATTTTGTTGATAAACATAAAATTATCCCCGATTGTCAATCCGGTTTCAGAAAAAACTTTAGCACGTCTACAAGTTTGGTGGGTATTTTAAATGATATTAGGGTAAATGAGGAGAATGGTCAGCCAACATGTATGGCCTTATTGGACTTTAGTAGGGCTTTTGACACGATTAACCATGATATGTTATTGGCAAAATTAAAATATATTGGTATTTCAGAAAGCGGTGTAAATTTGTTCAAGGATTATTTGCGTAATAGAGACAGTTGTGTTATGGTGGTTCGGCAGTCTGAAAAGCATTACTCAGAATTTACACCTTTTAACCAGGGAGTACCTCAAGGCTCTATAGTATCGCCGTTACTTTTCTCTATTTACGTGGCTGATATGTACAAAGTAATAAAACACGCCACTTTGCAACAATATGCCGATGATTCCCAAGTTTATATTCCAATTCACCTTAATAATATAAATCTATTCTATCAAAATTTTAATAGTGATTTAATTAGTCTACATAAATACGCAGAAAATCATAATCTTAAGCTTAATGCCACAAAATCTAAAATTCTTATTATGTGCTCCAACTCTAATATAAGGCAAAGGCTCGAACACAACTTATCCTTAAATCCTATATCTATTGATAATACTTCAATTCCTGTTGTTTCCGAGGCAAAAAATTTAGGCGTTATATTTGACAGCTCTCTCTCTTTTGAATTACACATAAAAAATAAAACGAAAACTGCTTATTTACGTTTAAAAAAACTTTTTAAGTTTAAGCGAAATATATCGGCAAAACAAAAGTACTTATTGTGCGATAGTCTTATTTTGTCATTGTTTGATTATGGTGACGTAGTCTATGGAAATTCTTTATCTTCACAAAATAAAAAAAATATACAAAAAGTCCAAAATTCCTGTATGAGATTCTCTTATAGTATCCCCTACAGAAACCATATATCGCCTTATCTCAATAATAATAAAATATTAAATATGAACAATAGAAGAAAGCTACATATGTATAATTTTGTATATCGCATAGTAAATAATAATCAACCATTTAATTTAAGAAGTCAGTTTCAAGAATTCGAACATGCGCATGCCACACGAAATAACGTTTTTATCGTACCATTGCATAGAAGCGCAGCATTTCAACGTTCTTTTAAGTATGTAGCTGTTCAAATGTGGAATGGCTTAAACAATGACATAAAGCAAATGCCCTTGGGAGCTTTCTCTGGTCAAATAAAATCTAAACTACTTATGGAACAAATAATTGGCAATTAATTCAAGTAGGGCGATATATAAAATGGGATAATGCGTATAATAACATAATACAAGAAATAGTAACATGTAACAGAAGATATACATGTGTATATAATATGCTAATTTTCAGTGGAATGTTCGGAGATTATATTTTAAAATCCCGCTTTTAGTTTTATTCTTTCTTTTTCCGTAACATACATACGTATATTTTTTAATAGCCTAGGCCGATGCACGCATCTTATCTCACGCGGGGTTATTTTTTGGGGTCTTTTTTCGCCTCGTCTGTCCTCTCTCCTTGCGCTCGTCCGTTGTCGCACTGCCGCTGCCTGTCTTAAAATCTTAGGTTAATTAATTCTATATCTTACTTTGCATTCCTATATAAAAACGTTATTTTTATTTTTGTAAAATTGTTTCTGTAAATTGTAAAGGGCTTTTTCATCCCTTCTTTGCTTGTGCTAACTAGGGAAAACGGTTTTATAATCGAGAGAATAGTCCTATTTGTCAATGTAATTTTTTTTTCTCTTTGTAATTTTTATTGACCTATAAAACTGTACATTTTGACAAATAAACCATTTTTGATTTGATTTGATTTGATTTGATTTGATTTGATTGTCAAGAAAAAAATTCGTAAAAAAATCAAGAAGTAATATCTTGAAAAGGAGAGGTCGTATGTAAAAAAGTGTCAGATGAAAGTTACTCATTTTTTAACGCTAAATTAAATACTATTAAAAAAAGCAGAGGTTTCTATGCAAAAAAGTGAAGTTGACCGTCATTTGACCTTGAAGACGTCCACTTAAGGTCAAACCAATAACGTCATTTTATGGCCACCTGGAAACCATTCAAACTTCACATGAAACATTTTCTGGATACATGTTTAGTTTTCGAGATATTGCGATGTCTCAAGTTTAATGGACCACCCGGCATAAGACGGATTCTTACATGAAACTATTGAATAAAAAATGTCCTATCTTTGTCTTTCTTAATTTGACGAGAGAGAACTACGACTTCGAGCCCTGAAGATGAATTAAATACAATTCGAAACGTTGGCGAGAAACAAATAGTTTTCTTTAACAATTGACCAATACACCCAGAAAATACCATTTCTTACAGAGGGTGTTTGAAAGGTCGATGCAAACAAACTCTTGAGGAAGTGAGAGATCAGACCATTTAAAGTCTTTTAAACAAAACATACCTAAGTACGAACTTTTATGGTTTTAAAGATTTTTGCTATGATTATTTATTGTTGTTATAAACTTAAATTTATACTATTTTAATAATTAAGAATAGTATACAGGGTGTCTACTATAAAAACCGCCAAGCTTTAAGAGATGATTATACAAGTCATTTGCAACAAAAAAGTCGTATAACATTTTTTCGAAAAGTTGTTAGTTCTTCTGGTATTTAACATTTTTTGATTTTATCAAATTTCTTTGTTTTTTTTTTTCATATAAACAAGAATATCTCCGTTATTCTTACCACCACATAAAATTTAGATATACCATCTGAAAGAGAATTAAATTTGCTATAAGATGGGTATATTTAAGTTTTTGAGGAATTTTTGATACTGGGTGTTATCAGAAGGTAAATGTAACATTTGGGAAATATACAGGCCAGTTTATTCCATTTATTTAAATATTATATAACCTATAACCATAGATTTGTCTCACTTATTTAAATTTTTATTAATATACCTTTTATTTCAATTTAACGTTACAAATAGGCTGATATGCTTTGGGTAAAAAGGTTCATGAACTTTCCCCGGGCGTAATACAAATATACACATACTAAAAACTTTAATAATTGCAATTTATTTTTCAAGTACTGAAATCTACCTAGTAGCAAAATCATAATTTAAATGTTATTTTTGTCAAACTTATTTTAATCATATCAACATTATTCATATTTTAATTCATAATAAATTATTAACATTTAACAGATTAGAACACGAGGTGTGTACATATCTTTGATGTAAATATAATTTGGTTGTATTGTTGAGATTTTTTTGCTTCTTTAAATTTACCTTATCCAGGATCATTTAATTATTAATTGAAACCTATATACCAAGTCTTTTTCTTAGTTTTCTTTAATTTATAAAAAAAACTAAGTGGCGCCCTCTTATTTAATAGTTATAATCAAGTTTAGATTTTTTAATAGCCAGTCATAAGTGAACCTTCGAATAATCCCAAGCCTCCAATAATTCTGAGCTACCGTCTGCAAACTCTTGGCAAAATAGTAATACTGTAAAGTTAACTCCACAAAGTGTCAAGGGATAAGTACAAGAAAACTGGTATAATCTGCATAGTTGGGGATTTCAGAGTTATTATCTCGTAGAAATCTTTGAGGTTGTTTGTGTAAATAATAAATAGTAACGACCCGACAACACTGCTCTGTAATGTAGCTAACGAAATATTTGCAATTACTGAAAGGACCCTACCTTAACCCTTTTAGATAGCTAATTCTTAATACCTTTCACGTAATACCTAATCCATTTTAATATTACTTCACGAATTCCATATAAGTATAACTTTTATGTTTTTGCCTTTCATTGACCTGCCAAACAACCTGTATAAGCTCTCTCTGGTCGATGAGGTACTTTGGTGGAAGCACTACTCACTACTCAGGAAACGGGTGCCAATATTGGAGCATATTATGCGAAGAAATGTTCACAAAAAGCCACCTTTAAGAGCTAGGCGTATGGTATTGTAGAACAGATCAGTCTTCAGATCAGTCATCAGCTTTTCGCAGTAAACCTACGTATATATAAAATAAGTCCTATATATAATAGTAATATCCATAAATTTGAAAAAAAAGCAAAAGATAAATTCGCCAAAGGCGTTACTCTGATTTGGTAATTACTAGCTACTGATTTTTTTACTTTTTTACATTGATAGCTATTTTATGATTTTTGAACTAACTGTAACTGTAGTGTCTATGGTTTATGTCCCTTTGTAATTGTCGGTAATCGTGTAGAATTTAAAAAAATAAAATCAGCAAAAAATACCGTCGAAATACTTTCACCAAAATTAATAAGTTATAATTCGATATTTTTTCTTTAAATTCTAAAACATACGGCAAAAGTTAAAGCTTTTATGTCGGCACTCTATGTTTAGGTATTCCCAAGGTACTTACTTACTATTATAATAATTTCTACTGCAAGACAGATTATCAAATCTTTACCATTAATTAGTTGGTAAAAGTATTCCTCAAAACAAATTTTTAAACCAGACTTGTGTTTTTGACCCTTAAATCCTTAAGCTCCTTCAGGCTCTAAGTAATAAATTTCAAGAATATTTGAAATATTTCAATAACATTTTCCCAAAAAGTTACTTACTTACTACTTGTCTCGCAGTATCATGATCGAATTTGTACCAATAATTCTTTGGTGAAAATATTCCTCAAAATAGTAAAAATTTGCTTGGAAATTTAGAAGAATCAAATGTGAACTGATACAGCTAGCTATAACTACACATCCTTAATCTCGAACCACATTTTTACCCTCAAGTTCATCCTTATACTACTCTGTGTAAAAAATTGATACTATGAAAACCTCGTCTTAAAAATAGAATTTTTTAAAACTGCCAAATATTGCAAGATTCGTTAATCAAATTCGTATTTTTATAGAGGATTTCTCGGTTAATGTTATAAGTTTTTTTAATCCAAGTATCATTCAAAGGACTACGTAAGGGCAAAACACGTGTTTTGCATCAAATATGTTTATCTTTTGGTATATTGTTTTATTTATTATCTTGGATTATTAGTCCTTTTTCATAATATGGAAAAAAGGAACCCTAATAATAGTGAAAACTGGGAAACTCTTATAAAAAATATTCATTATTTTTATTTTCTCCTTAATTAGTTTAAGCACTCGGATCACTGCCCTCAAGATAAAATCAAATCAAATATTATACTAAAAATATAGTAATGTACATATTTCATCAATAAAATACAAGATAAATTTAGGGATATTACAAAAATATATAATAAAAAAAATATTAATGAATCACACACTAAACATTAATTAGTAAATGAGATTGTAATGTCATAAGTAAAAAAGAGTGAAATGTACATTAGGGTTGGTGGCAAATTATTAATATAAACTAAAAATAATATTGGATCCAGATTTGCACCTTGGGGTATACATATCTTTAACTCCGGTATTATCGACAGTAAACCTCTCACCAAACTCTTTGGTGTCTGTTTATTAAATATGATTCTAAGATTTTAATATTATTGTTATTAAAATCATAAAACCGAAGTTAAATTTTATTAAAATAGTGCCTGCAAATACTTCATTAGTGAGACATGATAGAAAAATAACAAACTACTCGTTTACAAATTTGGTTAACAGTCTGTATATTGTGTATTCAAGTTGAAAAATATACTTGAATATTGAACTTCGTTTCCAAAAGTTCAGGCAAGCAAAATACCTTAAAAATAGTTTAAAGGTTAAGATATTTTAATTAAGCGACATTATTTTTATTTTATGTACTAATTAATGTTCTCTTCCAGGTCAGGATACACGATCCTAGAGCTACCGAACGTCCCCTCTGGAACTTTAGAGTTAATTCCATCCACTTTCTTACCTGGCCAAGAGGGCCCTTTTATTCTAGTCGTTAAATCTTCAGCGCCTTTTAAACTTTATCACGATTAATATCTTTTGTGCTTTATATTACACGTTACGTATAAATATTTTAAATTTTATATTTACATTAAAAAAAGCGACAAATCTCAAGATGTTTTATTTATTCGGTTATGGATGTGCACACTTAGTCGCATGGTATTGTACTAAAAATACAAAAACTACAATAACAGCCGTGAAGATTAACGTAATATATACAATACAACCCGGACAACAGCATGTATGCCTGAAAATAATTTAAATATAATAATTTTTTTGTGTTCATTTAAAAATGAAAAAATGAAATAATTATTTATATGAAAAAATTATTTTTTACTTACGTGTTTATGTAATTGAGACATCGGTTAGTCGCCATTTTACTTAATTAAAGCGCTATTAAATGAATTTTTTACTATTGTTTTCATAATGTTTTGTTGTTTATTATTGGCATTTTTTTAAATAAATAAAATACGTCACGTCGTTGACAGAAACGCGTTCTGTAATGATACAATGGCGAGTAAGTAATTCCAAATTTAATTAAAATTTACAAATCTGTTTTATTATTCCAGGTGTTCCTGAAAAGTTTTTGACAGGTTTATTGATAATATTGTAAAATATTCAAGTAGGAGTGTCATTATTTAGAATTTTCTCATAGTAAACCAAGAAATTTGAAGCACGAATAAAGGTAAGCGTTCTAATCCATATGCTCTTTAAAGGGTGAGTCGGGAGGAACGCACCAGGTCATTATTGTACACGTGAAAATAATTTTTAAAAACTCATATGGTCTTATCCGAAACTCATTTGTTTATAAATTTTATTGCGTAATTAAAATAGTTTACCGCTTCTTATCACAAATTATGCTATGTACCGCTCTTATGTAAGGGCAGACGAAAATCCACACGTAACGATCGAAACTAATTTTCAGCACAAGTTGGAGAAAATGAACGAACAAACATGCAAATGTTTTTTTATCAGTACGATGGAGATCACGAACTTGGCAATCGTCAGGTTAAGCAATATTTGGGCAAAGAATTTTCAGGACTATGGATTGATCGCGGTGATCCTAAGAGTTGGCATCCAGGACCTTCAGACCTCACACCACTGGACTATTATTGTTTATAGGGTGGGTTTAAAAATCAAGTGAACAAAATAAAAGTCGACACTCAAGGGCCTAAATCGATGCATTAAATGCGGCAGTGTTTGTCAAAGATTCGAAGAAAACGTAAATCACTTCGAATAAGGGCCCTTCGCAGACCAAGTAGAATATCTTAGGAGGTTAATGGCTTTATATTTGTTTGTAATTACCTTTTATTTTGAAATTAAATGAGAATGCACAAAAACATTTGTTTTTTTTTTAATTTTGAAGTGTACAATACTCACCTTTGGTGCGTTCCTCCCGATTCAACCTGTATAATTAAATTCGGCTAATCTTAAAACAATTAAAATTTGATTATATTCATTTTATAAGTTGTAGGCCTTAAATTGTAGAATATTTTTTATATGGGTTTCACATAAAACATTCTTCGTTATTCAAATTTTTCGTATTTTCTTATGATTTAGTAACGGTTAGATTGATTAAAAGTGGTTTTTGTTTTCGAAAAAACGCTTGAACATGTGAATAAATTATATTTTGGATCGGGCATATTGTAGATTTGTAGTATACTAGGCAGCCGGAGGCTGTTATGCATATAGGTCTCCTGATGCACTCGTCGTGCTCCACCAGAGGCCAATAGCCTTAGAAAAAGGCTCCATGGTATGAAGAACTTAAAGTCGCTTGGTACACTGTAGGTGTTACTCAAGAATTTAAACCTAGCGCGCGTGAGTGCTGTGGGGGAGTGCACAGCACTATATAACGTGGCCTACAGTTTCCTCCTCCTCCCAACACCACCGGGGTTGTCCAGTTACTAGACCTATCACTAGCCGAATTTTGCGTCTTTTTAAGCGCAGCAGATTTCTGGTCAGTTGCTTCAGTCCATCTTCGGAGGGTCCATTTGTCCAGCAAACTCTTTGTTGATGCAGCTGCTACGCATTTACCTATACCGATTATGGGTTCATGCCCCACCGGTTATTTTCATTTTAGAGCCATCTGTATACCAGATAGTCTCCCTTATTTAGCAATGGGGGTCACAAATCCCTTCTAATCCATTGTCAGGTGTCATATAGTCACTGCTCATCTGAAGGAGAGGACACCCCTGTACGGCCTTTGTCTCGAATTGCACCACCAGGACAAATGGCGCAAGGTTCAACTGAGTTGCTAGCGATCTAGTTTTTTGCATGGAACCCGGTATTCAGAGAGATGCAAGGTGCTGGACTCTATCCAGTCGGACTCGGATTTTTGCTTTTTTTGCCACCAAACGATAGCTCTGTATGTAAGAAGAGGTAATAGATGAAAAGATCTAGTGGAGGATCTTAGGGGATAGATCTCAGGTGCTGCCAAAAGCTCTTCTGCGGGCCAATCGTGCGCAGGTGGCCTTCTTAATTTTGACGTCTTCCTGATTACACCGGGAGAGTTTGGAATCTAATATGATTCTCAAAAATCGAACTGTCCTGGAGTATTGCAACTGCGCTCCACCCAGAGACACAGCAGGTGGTATTCCAAAGTTATATCTCCTCGTAAATAGTAGAAGGTCTACTTTTTTGGACTTGATCCTGAGGCCCTTCAAGAGGCCGTTTGTCCACTATACGCAGAGGACTCATCATCGGGCCCTACATTGTTGCGGCGTCTTTCTCTGGGCACAGGATTACCAGGTCACTAGCATAGGCGGGCCTTGTTTACATATTCGGTCAAGCTATCGAGCACTAGACATCACAAGGTTGGTGACGAGACTCCTTCCTAGTTCCTAGCAGCCAATGTTTTAGGAACCTCGCTGTTAAGATGAACAAATACATCACACTGCGAGAGCATGACTACTATCTAACTCACCAAACAGGGTTCTAAGCCTTGGCATTCGAGTGCTTGGCAGATTACTCTGAAAGAGTTGTTATCAAACGCTTCTTTAATATCTAGGAACGCACTCAGGCAGGCTTTGCCATTGTCTGTAGTACTCTTCACTTTCCTCACTAGGCAGTGTAAGGTCACGTCCACGGATTTGCCCGCCTGGTAGGCATATTGTTGCACATGCCGTGATCTTTTGACCAAGATGCCTTCTAGTTAGCTCTAGGTCAGCCTCTCCATTGTGTTTAGCAGAAAACTGGTAAGGCTTATTGGTCGGTACGATTTGGAGCCTGTGTAGTCGCTCTTTCCTGGTTTCAAGATAAAGAGAACTTTCATTTTACGCGAAAATTTAGGACGTAGCCCTAAGCAAGGGAAGTTCTGAATAGTCTGAAGATATGTAGATCCATCCATGCCCGGAAGATTGAAGGGGCTGAATGATTTTATTGTTCAATTCACCTTCTCGTAGGTGATTATCCTTTTAGCAGTTTCATATTCGATATGAATCGGGGCCCGAGAACTGGAGGGGGATTGTGAGACGAGTCATGGTATCGTGCAGCTTGGAAAGTGAGTGCGTAGCATGGCTCTAAGTTCTCCCTCTCGACTGTTGTAAAGCCGCCATCTGGAAGTGACAGCAACCCCATTTGAGTAATAGGGTCTTGGGACCAACATCGGCGCAGAATCGCTTCTACTGTCTTTTAGAGTCCCTGAGTATCTTTTTGTACAGGTTTGCAGCTGCGTGGAAAGCATATCAGTCAGTGGCAGGCTAGAAGCGCTCTTCCCTATAAATGAGCCGGCGCATACTGTCACGGTATTTTTCAAATAACTTTGTATTTTGTTTGTATGCATGTTAGGAAATAACCTATAATTAATGGATAAGATTTTTTTATAAAGCAATAAATTTTAAGTAGTAACTCTTAAATGCTAATACCATGAGTATAACCTGCATATTCCCTTGAAACTGACAGGCTTTTAGGCCCTTTTTAATGAGATATGCACTTAATGAGCACTTTTGCTACTAAGTAACTGACTACTAAGTAAAAAACCTGGAATAAGTCACACAGTCAAAATTGGTGTATTTGTTCACAAATTTGTGTTAGAAGTGAGTGAAGACCCATAGCTTATTTTTCTACCATACTGAACAACTATTCCATTTTCTTATCTTTGGCGCTAATGAATGGTTCTATATCGCATTAAATAAGTTTGTTTCATTTATAACGTTAATTGGTTCAGCGTCATCTAGGCTTGGTCCTTTGATGTAAATAAATACAGTCCACTAGTACTTTCCAATTGCAACAATTGTGTCCCTCTCGAATTTAGAGAAGTCAGGTAGCAGTTCTCCCCCGAATAATGAATTTATGTAAAATTTGTTGATAATTAACTTAGTATTTGTAGTTTAAGTTGTACAATTGTTCAAAAGACTGTTGAGTTATTATAATACAAAAATGTTATCCTTACCTAGAATATGTTGATTGCTTTTGTTCAACCTAAGAACTACTGGTCCTTTGCTAGATATAGTATGTCACAAAAGTGAGGGCAGAGAAATCAAATCAATCAGATGTGCCTGGTTAAAGTAAAATTAAAACTCATAAAATAAGAACCAGCTTAATTTTTTCAGATTTCATCACAGATTAAATGGTTTTTAAAATAAAGTAAATATAAATTAACAAGACAACTTATAACTGGAAAATAGAAAGAAAATTCAGGTGCGATGAGTCAAGAAAGGTAAAATAGCCCTTCTTTGTAGACGAAATATAGGGTAAACCCCACTACTATGTCCCCAAGTCACAATAACATAATGTGTGTCGATAACATAATGCGATATGTGAGTGAATGGTTGTGACATACGGATTGTTTAAGACACTTTTGCACATTTTCTCAGATTTCTAAACAAAAAAATATTGTCACTTATTTGCCTACACACGTATCATCTCAGCGCAGGTTTCTATCCAAAACTACACCCAAAAACTCACTTGCCCTATGTGCCTTGAAATATCTCTAGATGAAAATACCATAATTTGTGTTTTGTCTTGGTTTAGATTCTTGGTTGATCTGTATGTTTGTACTTATTCCTGAATGATCTTGGGAGATAATTGGATGCAGTCAGCTCATGGCTCGATTCAACTGCCTGGGATAAAATATTTATGTCTTCCAGGCAGGTGAATGCTTTACATTCAAGGAGATTCCAAATAGATAGTTTCTGTTTTTGATTATTTTTTCTTCTTCTTGCAGGGCCTATTCGTTCCGAATGTTGGCGAATAACATGACAATGCATACTTTCTTGGCGGCTGTGGGGAAGAATCCAGTCATAGTCATTTTGAACAATTTTCTTAGATTTTGAAGTCAGAAGATTCATCTTCGTCCTGGCCCCCTTCTGTCGTTTTCCTTGTAGAATGAATTGGAGGAGATCATATGGTTGTTTGTTCCTCATAATACGGTATTCCAATTTACGTTTTTTAATTGTGGTAATAACTTCGAAATATTTTCCTGTTCTGCATATATGACTTAATTATTTGTGACTCGGTCGACGCAGGAAATTCTTCGGATGCGTGTGTAATACCACATCTCGTACATACGATTTCATTTTTTTTTCGTAGCTGCTTCTGACAGCATCCAAGCCTCCACTCCCTATAGCAGAACTGAAAAAGTAGAGCACTGTAATACGAAGATTTTGATTTTTAGCGGCAGATCATGGCGTTTGAAGAAGGTGATCATTTTTGTAGCTTTTGCTATACTTTGTATTATGTCTAATAAGTGATTTCATTAACTAGTTAAGTTGTAGAGTGTACGTATGAGCCAAGATAGGTGCAGTTTTTAACTTTTTAATTAGCTGTTAGTCAGTAGTGTATTAAGACTAGGTATTTGCTAATGACGATATATTTTGTCTTCTTTGTGTTTAGGTCTAATCCATACTGTTGGCTAATTTAAGTTATACGTGTCATCAGACCGTTGCCCTCTAGACTGTGTGCGAAGATCACTTCGTCGTCTACGTATCTGATTTGTTCAAAACGTTAGCGGCTAATTAATAGACTATCACCACATTCCTCCAAGCTTTGTTGAAAGTTATATTTCGAGTAAACATTGAAAAACATGAGGGTTATAGTACACATTACTTTAGTAGTGTACTCTTATATTAGCATCTTGGGTATAGTAAATATTTATGATAATTCGCAGATCTTTTTCATCTATGCCAGTCTCTTTAAACAGTGATTTGACTTCGTTTTGCCTAACTTTACTGAACGTCTTCTGGTAGTCGATAGAGCATATGAATTTAGCAGAACTGAGTGCATTTGGCTTAGCCTTAATATTGCCTGCAATAAAGTTTTCATTTCTTTTAGACAGCTTAAAATTCAAGTAGAATCCAAAAGTCATAAGTTGTTTAGGTTCCCGATTATTCAAGGAGATAACTTTAAGCATGTAGAATACAATTTTTATCTCTTCTTAATTATTCAAGTCATTCCAATTTGTTTATGTGTGTTTATACTGATTTCTGAAATTCTTGGATAATCTTTGATTAGTCTTGGTAGATAATTCAGGGCATTTTGCTTGAAGCTCTTTTTAATTAACTGGAATATTTTTTTTATTTTTTGAAAATTTGCAGTTGAGGGCTTTAAATTAAAAAAAAAACATGTATTTTTTATATTCTTGATTATTCAAGGTATTTGCTTAAAAAACTAGTTTAATACTGATTCGTTTAGATACATCCAAGCGTACTGAACATGTCACTATGCGTCAATATTACAGTAATCGTGTATTCCGATATGCCACTTGTGAGTTTCGACCTGCTTCTGCTGTTCTAAGTGAACCCATTAATTGAACATTTAATTATATGCATATATAATAATTATATATGCATATTATTAAATCACTCAAGAAAAACTCAGAAGTGGCGTATCGGAATACACGATTACTGTAATATTGACGCATAGTGACATGTTCAATACATGGTTTCATTGAATATACCTAATTTATATTCATAATTATTATGAAAATAAATTAGGTATATTTAATGAAACCCAAATATTTTAACCGTCAATATTAAATTATATTCCCAAGTGTTCAATCAATTATCAAATTCAATATCAAAAAAATGTGTATGTTTTCGTAAATTTTAGGATAACAAGCATATGCACATACATACATATATAAAGATATAATAATATTGAAATCACCTTATAAATGACAAAATTGACAATTTTTCTTTATGACGTAACCCAAGAAAATTATTTATAAAAAAAATATGCTTTCACATTAATTATTCCTCGAGCAAACATACTTACAGAAAACCATATTAAAATCACTTAATAAAGAAATTATGATATTTTCCAACTGTTGTGGAAGTAAAAAACCGGAAATTAGTCAGCACGAACTACAAACAACGTATAAATAAATTAAACACTATTGGCAATTCATTATAAAATTTGTATTTACAGGTCAAATTCTAAGGAAAGAAAAAATGATTATTATAGGCTTATTATCATAATAGGCCTAGTGGTTTTTATCGCGGTGTCGTTCGTTTTATCAATTTGCCTTTTAATAATTATCATATTTATTTATAAAAAGTAAAGTTTGTATTTTTATCTTAAATTAATGTAATTTTGACATAGATCTTCTTCGATGTACAGAAATTAATAATATATATATTTTTTGTTGCTTTAGTCCCTTGAGGAAGCGAATAAATCAATTGTCCAGCCTATTTATTAACTAAATTAATTAGTGCAGCTGTAATCCCCGCAGTAATCATTATTACCACAACAACTATGAGGGTTATTCTAATTATTATATTTTTTCTTCTTTTACAAAATGACCTGAAAAACAAGAAAAATACAAAAAAAAAACATTATTTTTTATTATTTTTTTTTTACTATTTATTTTGACTTACTGGGTTGGATTAGGCCTTTCCTGGTCATTATTATCAACTTCAATGCTACAGCAGCTACAACATACCATACCCTGCAATTTTTTTCAAAAAATTTGCATTATTTTCACTCAGCTGCTTATAAATAAATAAATAAACAAAATTACCATTTAAATTTATGTCAAGTAATGGCTTTGTCAATTTTTAATAAGAGGGTTCAAAAATAAACATTGCATAAGAGAATTTTTGTTTCTACTACCGTGCGTAAAATACTTACTTTACACACTTCCCAGGGTGTATTTGACGTTTATTTGACATTCATTTTATAATTTGTCAACCTTTTTTTGGCGCACTAATGCGTAGAGTAATTTAGTGGTATTTTTTATTTTTTTAAATATTTTTCTCGGTAGTAAAAGATTCGGTGGTAGTTTGTAAAATCAAAAATCCAAAAAACCAAATCGACTGCCTGGCAGAATATTTTAGTTTCCTCTAGGCAGTTGAATGTATTTCGTAAGTTTATAGAGTCCAAGTCCCAATTAAGTGCTCTGAAAGAAAGTTCTAACTTTTTTCAAGGAGTTGAGTTATGAGGGCATTCAATTAACCCACAGAAAACCAAGCTTCAACTGCCTTGAAAAATATTCCTATTTTTTAATGATTGCTAAAAATTGTAAAATTAAAATAAAAAAAAAATGGAAATTACTGAGGTCCTAGGAACTCTTTACTTCCAGGCAATTTCTCATAACTCTAAGATCTAATTGAACTACCTGAAATCTTTTCCCATTCTTCCAGATCTTGACTGCCTCGATTATATTTTTAATTTCTTTTAGACAGTTGAAGGTATTTCGTAACCTTATAGAGAACATCAATTCTTAGTTGAAAGGCCTTGAATAAAGTTTTAACTTTTTGAAGGCAGTTGACCAGCTCTGAGTTATGAAAGCAACCTCCTAGGAGAATGTTGATTTACACTTTTAACCAACTGTTAATTTATTATAAACAGTTGGTTAAATTTTAGTTTTTGCAGAGAATTATTGGGGTATTTAATGAACCAATAGATAATAGCAAGCCTTAACTGCCTTGAGTTTGCGAGTTTCTCTCGCTGTATGGTAATTCCTTTGTCTTCACACCAGCTGAGGTCCAGTTGAGACTGCTAAATACATGTTCAAGTTCTAAGGTTAAGAGTTTTGGCGGAAAAAAAAGCAGAAGACAAAAACATCAATAAGCTTAGACAGAACTATGGAGAAAATTAGATAAGAATTTAACCAGAACAATGAGAATATTAACGTAACAAACAACAAAATCTGTGTGATTTTGTTGACATCTTAGAAGCAGCTCGCAAAACGTGGGTACCCATGCTTAGGCAAAAAGATAAATTATCAATAGAGGCAAAACAATTACTGTAGAAAAGAAGAGAACCAATTAAAACAGAGAAAGGAAGAAACACGATAAAATACATTGCAATAAATAAAACAGTAAGGAAAAACAATGTTGTCACAGTCTTTCAGAGAAACAACGTGCAACAAAAATCATACAGCTGCTAAGTAAAATAAAAATAACATCGTCTCCGGGAGAGAAAAAATACTAGTGATCCAACATTCTACGCAGACCTCTATGAAAACAAAATGCCCAACGAAACAATCATGCTAGAATACCGAACAAGAAAGCCATCATAAATGGAAACCTCGAAAAACTACTGGACATAACTATAGAAAGCATTGATGAAGCACTTAATAATTGAAAAAGTGACAAAGCACCAGGACAAGATCGCATTCTTCAAGGTATGCTTTAAAAATATGACCTAAAACTAAAAAAGTACTACGGAAGCTATTTGACAGATATCAAATACTATCAGACAATGGAGTAATACCGAAAATGATTGGAGCATCAATATCAATAAAAGAGATATGTTGTCTGAGCTTTTTTCAGCTAAGTTGAATATAAATATCTATAAATGAACCATGATTCCATTACTGGTACAAAATCATTGTAATGCTTCAAATTTCTTTATTTAATTAATAATTATTGAATGACAACACTTACAAACTTATCATTATACTTACCAACATATTATTAAAAAATGCCAAGATTTATATTATAACATCAAAAACATGCGTATTGGTGATATGGTCGGGATAAAAAGGTAAGCAAATGTACTAGAATATAGTACTTCTAATATAGCGTATATTGACATAGATGAATAATGCAATAAAGGATAATTTTAGTTTCGCATTCAAGTTATAGCACAACACTGTAACCCAGGTTGAATTATACGAAGTAGATAGAATAGAATCGTTTGTTGCTGTTTTACGAATATAAGCAGAATTCTCCAGACTCCCTCTTATCTTATTGAAAGTTCACAAATAAGAGAAATGATTTTTGACAAATATAACGTTGACAGGGGCCAACCAACAGCTAAACAGCTTACAAATGTAATTTTGTCCGGAGTACCTACGAGGTCCTCTCGTACCGTGTTTAAAGTTCACAAATGACCCTCACTTTTCGTGTCCAAACTACACACAAGGATGACATTTGACAATCTGTATCTATCAGCTCTCACTGATTTGTTGTGTATATGTTGTGCTCTCACTGATATGTTGTGATCCGGTGATCTGTCAAATGTATTCCACAGTTAGAGCGTTGATTGAATATTTGAAACATTCATTCAGCGGTTATAGTAAGAAAAATAAATTTCAAGAGCTGTCACTGCCAATACTTGTCTGTCACTGCCAATACTCACCAAAAAAGAAACAATTTTAGCCGTCAGAGTCTAAACAGTTGCTACGTTTTCGTTGGTATTGAATTTGTTTGAAAACGGACTAAACCATGAAAACCATTTGTCTGGATTTTCAAAACATTTTGAGTCTAAATACAAACTCATAAATTTTCAATGTCGGATCTAGATCCTAATGATATCCAAATTAGTTTGCCTTATTTTAAACATTTTTAAAAATGCATAAACAAATGCAATAAATACCTAGGAAAATTAGTCACTGATTTTTAAACTGAAATTACACAAAATATTTCATTTACCTACTTTCTTTAATTAATTAACTTTTAGTAATACTTTTACTAAAGGAAAAACAAGAATCGCAGTAATTCATAATTATCCCACAGAGCTTTATAACACAGAGAAACTAAATAAACTAATATTAAAAAATGTAATGCTTTTTAAATACCAAAAATTTGTTTATATCAAACCTCTCTTATGACCGTCCAGCTTCACACATAACGGGGGAAGGGGATGATATTTCACAGATTGACAGTGACCTTGGTTGACTTTGACAGTGGTCAGATTTCTAGTTATTTATGTTAAGGTTCAATTACACGTTTTAAACCCCTCACAAAACGACAGGCACTAAATTAATTAAACCATAAACTTTCACAAACGTTTCCATTACTAATACAACATAATTGTAATGCTTCAAATTTCTTTATTTAATCAATAATTATTGGTACAAAAAATACAAACGTATCATTATGGAATGGCAACATTTATATTATAACATCAAAAACTTTATTAATTATCAAAATTCTTCAAAAACTCCTCGCTCTCTTTGATGATCTGCTGCAGTCTTTCTCTCGTGGCAGAAGTTTGATGCTCCTTCAGTTTTTCTTTGGCATGGGCGATGTTGGTGCGGTATCCAGTTACGTTGTGGAAAACTTTAATGTGTCTATCGCACGAAACCAGCAAGAATTTTCCAGAGGCGTCGAAAAGCATATTGGTGATATGGTCTGGAAAAACAATGATAAAAAGGTAAGAAAATCTAGGATTTGGGGTAACATAGCATATATTAATACATATATATATATAGAGAAATGATGGAGAATGAATCAAATATTGTCTGTATGACTCAGACAACTACATGAAAGAATAATTTTAGGTTAACATTGAAGTTATAGAGATAGCACAAATCTACTTGAGGTGCGTAGAAGTAGGTACGTATTTATTTATTCGAGGCAGTAGAGTGCTTTTCAGGAGCTCATAGGGGAATATTAGGCTTCAATTCACTGCCTGACAAAAACCAAACATTTTTAATTTAAAAAATGTTTCAGTTTTAGCACCACAAGGAACTAATTCACGTGCCTAGAGGATCGTTTTTTATTTAATCCAAGCAGTAGTGCAATCCAGGAACTTATAGAAAAGGCCTCAATTTAACTGCATGAAAGAATATTTGTATTTTTTTCAGAAAACTGAATGCATTCAGGCTACAAAGATAGACAACACAAGACTTGAATTCAGGTTGAATTCCAGGAAAAACTACAAATCATTTTTTCAATTATTTAAATTGAGGTTTGTTTTTCTATGAGCTCCTAGAGTGTACTCTGTCATATACAATAAATACAAGCGTTCTTTTAGGAAGCGGAATTAGAATATTGTGCTTTTTATAATTCGGATGGCGTCAGTGCCTGGAATTTGCCTGGAAAAACTAAAAACATTCTTTCAGTTAAATTCAAAAATATTTTGAGCTTTTGGCAGTCGAAAGCATTATAGGAACTCTTGAAACTTGAAGCTCTAATTCAGCGACCTAAGAGATTTTTATTATTTATTCCTTCATCGTTATGTTTATTTATTGTCAGACAATTAAGTGGATTATAAAACATTACAGAACATTAAATATACATTTATAGTTTATATTCATGAAAAGAATGTACATAGATCTTGAATATTTTGATTAGTTGCCTGTGACTAGATTACAACCCAATCTTTCAGTATTTAGTTTCAAAATGATTTTTGGTATATTTTGTATAAAAGTTAGATATTTAGTTTATTATATAATAATAATAATAATAATAATAATAATAATAATAATAATAATAATAATAATAATAAACGTCTTTTTATTAGGCTCGGCGAAGGGCAGCCATAGCTGTTTGCTTAACCGAGCATACAAAAATCAAATATTACATAATTACAATATTGCATAAAATATCGGCAAACATCTAACTAAATACATTAAATTCTAAGTAATAACAGTCAAATGTATAATTCAGCATTAATTAAAAACTACTATGTTACAATATTAATTTTAAGGGAAAAACAGGTGAAAAATACTTATAAAGATACCTACTACTTATACGCGAGAAAAATAATAATGCTTCTTAAACAGTTTAGAAGTTTTATTCTTATTTATATTTACCCAGCAAGAAGCCCTTTAGTCGAGTTTTAAAACCCGATGAACTGAGATTTTCAAATTTGTTACATATTAAAGTGTTATAGCACTTGGAAGCCAAAAACGAGAAACTGTGCTGAAACATGGCTGTTCGATGCTTTGGCACATTTAAGAGATTATTATGGCGTGTAATCCGATCATGTGTAGAGGATCTGTACGTCATCTGAACCCTTAGATAATCAGGAATACCCGTCATTAATATTCTATAGAGAAAACATGCAAAATGAAGAGTTTCGCGGTCCTGAATATTTAGCCATTTTAATTCTGGCAACTTGTATCTTACATGATCTCTTGCTCTCAAATTATAGATAAAGCGAATACAAGAATTTTGAATGCGTTGTAATCTCTTCTTTGATATTAAGTCAAGTGAAGGTCCATATACAAAGTTACAGTAGGTAGTATGCGAGAGTACCAAGGACTCACACAAAGTCTTTTTAAGATGAGTACCAAGAACGCTTTTGCTCTTGTATAAATTGCGTAATGACATATAAGACCTTTGCACTACTTTTGCCACCTGTGATCGAAATTTAAGACCAGAATCCATTATTACACCGAGGTTATTAGATTCGTGTACTGTTGGAATAATGCTCTGGGAAATCTGGACTACCAAACTTTCTGCTGCCCATTTGTGATTAGGACCAAAGTATATAACAGCTGATTTAGAAGGATTGAGCTTTAAACCGTTATTTTCTGAATAATTTGCCACTCTTTCCAGGCATTGATTCAATTGACTGATGACCGCATGACTCTCAGATTTAGAAAAACTCTTAGAGATTTGGGTATCGTCAGCATATCGATTGCCAGAGCAGTCATCGCCAATCACAGAGTCTAAATCAGCGGTAAAAATGACAAATAATAGGGGTCCAAGAATAGACCCTTGTGGCACACCCTTAGTAAGCAATTTAAGATCAGATCCCACTCCATCAATCTTTACAAACTGAGACCGTCCCATTAAATAACTTTTAAAAAATTCAACGGTTTCGGGAGAAAAACCAAAAGACCTCAGTTTGGCACATAATAGTCTGTGATCAAGCGTGTCGAAAGCCTTGCTATAGTCAAGAAGAACAAGCGCTGTAGTCTAACCCCTATCCGCAGCCTTAAAAATGTCGTCCATCACTTTGAGTAGAATTGAAGCTGTACTGTACCCTTTACGGAATCCCGATTGTGTAGAGCTAAATAAAGAGTGTTTGTTGAAATGTGCAAACACTTGGAGGTAAATTAATTTTTCTAGAATTTTTGAAAAGACACACAACAAACTAATAGGTCGTAAATCAGAAAAACTCTCTACATTTTTGTTTTTAGACAAGGGAAGAACTACAGATATTTTCCACTTGGGAGGAAACACACCATGTTTAATGATTTCATTAAAAATATGAGTAAAAATCGGTACAATTACAGGACAGCAGAGTTTAATCATGTCAGGTAATATGTTATCAAAACCGCAGGCGTTTGACTTTAGGCTAGATACAGCACGTAACACATCTGTCTCAGTAAAAGGCGAAAATTGGAAAACATTGTTTGTTCGGCTTTCTTGGCCACTAGCAGTAGAATTATTATTCACATTTAGCGTTAAAGCATTTACAGAATCTATAAAGAAATTATTAATCTCATTGGGCTTTTTTAGGTGGTGAGGTACATTAATATTGTTTTTAGTTTTATTGTATATATTTAGCTCATTTAGAGCTTTCCACGTTTCCCTGGAACAATTTTTACTTGTAATGAATTCTAAATATGACTTTTTTTCTTGGCGCACAGCACGAGTAAAATAGTTCCTTAGGGATTTATAGGCCTCCCAATCCTCCTGTTTTTTTGTTCTTTTGTATTTAGACAATAATTTGTTGCGTTCTGACTTCATAATTTTTAGGACGTCAGTAAACCAAGGAGATTTAGGTCTGGTTACACGCGCTTTTTGAAGAGGAGCATGAATATTGAATAAGTCTAACATATTATTGGTCAACAGCTCGACTTTCCCATCTATACAATTTGTGTCAAAAATTCTTCCCCAATCTGTGTTGACTAAATCAGCATTGAAACCCTCAAGATTAAAATATTTAAAACTTCTAAATTCGACTAGTTTGGGTGTTCTACGAGACGCTTTGCATTTAAGTTTGCAATAAATAAGTTGGTGATCAGTAATTTCGTGCATGTCATAGTGAATAACATCACCGCACAACAAATCGACATTCGAGGTAATTATATAATCAATCAGGCTAAAATTATTTCCGCAACAACGCGTTGGATTTTTAACTACTTGGTACAGTGAAAAAGAATATAAATAAATTATTATTAAAATGTATGCAGACTGTTACCTTACTTTTGCTATTTCAAATTGTGTTATTTTTTACTATACGTAATTATTACGTTTATCTAATATTGCTTTGTAATTTTATGTGGTTAAGTACAATATTATATATCATTATTATTGTTTAATGTTTTATTTATGCCAGGCACTTGAGTGTATTTAACCATTCCACAGAAAATGTACTTCATTAGTTCTAGAAGATTGAGCACAACAAAAAATAGCGAACTCCCTCCAACCATGAAATTCTTTAGAAATTATATTTAGAATTATAGAAAAATACCAATTTTCTTACCATTAGATATGTTTTCAATAGTGAAATCCAACTCTCCAGTCAACGTCGAAAAGAATTGCAAATCGCATGCGGTACCTATAACCAAAACTTCTGCATTGGGTGATAAAGCTACATGAGCAAAACTTCCTGCCAGCTCATATTTGCCCGATCTGTCCAAACGTGCGTCTTGTCCTTGTTTGTAATTAACTGTAAATTTAATTATTGATTATATTGATTTCCTATAGGAGGACAATAATAGGACCTTTGGTGTCAAACATTCTCCAGGTGCCATCTTTGGATACGGTAGCCATATGCGAGGAGTCAACGTCAAAAGCCACATCGTAGACTCCTGAGGTGTGGCCACCTAAAGTCAGTTGGGGGATTTGCTTGGCCTCCTTAAATTCGCCGGACTTTTCAAAGGTTATTTCCCAAGTTTTGGCTTCTGGAGTAAAACCTGAAAAGTTGTTTTACGAGGTTAGAATATGGAAATGTTGAATTAAAATGAATATGGAAATGCCGAAGTAATGTTTGTTGTTAAAAGGTTCAAATATGTAAAAATTATTTCTTCCAGAAAGATACTATTAATTTATTTCTTCCAGAAAGTTGCACACCTTCAGGTCATTAGAGAACCCCCAACTTTTTATAAGTTATATTATATAATTATTATCGAGTATATTTAATCACCCTACAGAGAAAACCAAGCTCCAATTCAACTTTCTGGAAGAATTTTTCTTTTATTGGCAGTTGACTGCATTTAGGAAGTTGAATATTTTCATAAATATTCATAAAGTAGTTATAAGTCTAATTTTCGAACTTCCATTATCTTTATTTTTTTTTTATTTAGCACGACATTATTAACTGTAAACTGACAACAATTATTCTACAGGCTTATATACTAGAGATGTATGGCATCCATTAGATTTTGCAGGGCTCCCGATGTTGGAAATATCAAGACTAGACAGGCTCCAGGAAGAATCCTTAGTTTTGTATGGTATAAGTTGTTTTCAGGAATCTTCTTTTCTTTTAATGTTGTCTTAACACAAAATCTTGGTTTCCATACATTCTGGTCAAGAAAAATCAAGGATCAAATAAACCAAAGAGGGTTTTCGATTGAAATCTACAATGTCGGGAACAAGACCAGTGTGCTTTATAGAGCGCTCCAGTAAAGAACTGATGCGATACCAAGTCGGATACCATCGTACTACGCACCGCTAGGCAATTTTTGTAAACAACGATACCAGGAAAGCAAAGAACTTGCTCTGGATGAAAACTCTGAGCCAAACTTTGCCAAGATTGACTATACCTAGCAAAAGTTTCGAGAGCAAACACCAACGTTTAACCGAAAAATTCACGTATGTACATGCAAGAATCCCCGAGCGAAAAAACCATAATCAAGGAGTCTATCAGCCTACTTTACGCAGAAGTAGACGAATTTCGCTACGAGAAATGTACTTTGGACCAACTGGTAAGGAAACCACCAAAATCGGATACCTCTAGACAGGAACAGTAGTACTCAAACAGATTCTACTCAAAGATATAAAAGGGGACACCAACAAGATCATACCAACAAGGGGCAAAGCAACAGTGATAGATGCAGAAAACTACAACAAGGTTGAAAAAACTCGGGTAAAGCTGAATACAAACTATTAACCAAAAATCCTACACTAACAAGAAGAATTTACAGGAGTCTTAAAAAGTATTTCGCTTACCTATCTGATGCATTGTGGACCAAACTCATTCCACACTATAGCAAGCCGCCACGTTTTCATAGGCTTCCTAAAATACACAAAGAAGGGGTTGCCAGCACCAAGCATTTGCCAATATCAGAACTTCCCAAATTCATGTTTAAGATTATTTAGCCATTACAACGAAATATGGACTATTTTATACGCAACTGAGCTCATTTCCGCGTCAAAATTCTTCAGACCACTAAAGTTAGACCCACCGATAAACCTGTAAGAGTTCGTTTCGCTCAGAGTCGCTATACTTCAGAGAATCCCTTATCATCAGGGAAACATTCAGGCAGGACGCAACGCTGCAGAATGCATTGGACTACCACTGGAGGGAATAATAGACTTTTTGGAACTTTGTCTTCGTAAATCCTACTTTCAATTAAAAAATAGGTTTTACCATCAGTACAAAGAACTTCCAATGGGCTCGTCATTGTCTCCAGTGGGGGGGCAACATATACATGAAGTATTTTAGTAATTCGAGGAGTGACGCTCTAAGGCAAGTTCAATCCAAACCTGTAGTGTGGCTTCGATATGTGAATGATACCTTTATAATTTGAGATAAAACCGATACAAAGTTAGCAAACTTTGTGGAGCACATTAATAAGCTTAGGCTAAGCGTCAGGTTCACGATGGAGTTGGATGTAAGCACTGCCCGTCTTAGTTGTTCTTGTAAAGAACAACAATGGACATCAGTGTTTCGCAAAGCAACACATTCAGGACAACACCTACACTACAATTCAGGGAGGAATTCATTAAAATCGTGTATAGAAGGGCAACCACAATATGCAACACTAAGAAGTAGACCTCAACAAGGAAATAGAAAACATCACCAAGACTTACAGCAGAACGGGTATCCAAGCAAACTACTTAAGACACTTGGAAAGCAGAAAATATAACAAGGAAAAAGCCACAGCAACTGGAGGATCCTATAAAATTTTTAACGATTTCGTATATCAAGAAAACTTGGGAGATCAGGAGAATTGCCAGGAAATTGTGTCAAATCAATATTGCCTTCCTTTCGAAGACAATCATACGAGATTTAGTACCGAAGATCAAACTAAAATACCTACAGGGCATCAAGAACTACGTCCCTGTGAATATGGGCAATCATACATAGACGAACCAAAGATATAATTAAAACCAGCTAACATTAATCAATTCTCCAATAACGCCTTATCGTTAACAAAAATCCTTTTCGCATTGAAATGTAAATTGGCATATGGCTTAAGCTATTTAAATCAGTGTTAAAACACCTCTTAATTGGCCTGATCTCTTATTGGTTGCGTACCGGAAGTACAGTTTTACCCACTTAACCATACGTGGCTGTTAATAATAAGAATATATTCCATCACTGAAAGACTCTTATTCAATTAAAGCTAGAATTTTTTCCTACAGATGCATTAGTATGACCTTTAAGCAGGAGTCAATTATATAACGTTTTATTGCTTATTTTTGTTTGCAAACCTAATAATATGTTTGTTAACATTAAACGCAAACATTAGAGAATATTTGATGAATACATTTCTAATTTCAATTATGGTTTCAACATGGAAAATATATTCTATTTTGGTAGATTTATTTGTTTATGATGTCATCAAAGAAATTTTATAAATATTAATATTATAAAATAATTCAAATTTTGAGAATGTATTCGTGTGTATCTTCCTAATTATGATATTACATAAATAACTGAGCGACGAATTAATTAATTGTTTTGATCTCATTATGTTTAATTTCAATCGAAATATGTCACCTAAGTATTGCTTTTAATTAATTTAATAATTTTTCGGAGAATCATTTTTTTATCTTTTTCAGATAGTTGAGTACCTACATTCAATAGGTTTATAAAGTAGCCTATTTCCAGGAGCTTTTAGTCAAGTTAGTAGTAATACAAACGGCACAAAACTCCCATTCAACTGTTCGAAATTTTTTTTTTTATTTATTCAAAATAGTAAGTATATTCAACAAGTACATAACAAACACCAAGAAACCTATTCTGTAGTTCTTCTAGTCATCGCAGGCCCCATTTTGCTCAACTAGCTGGAGAATATTCGTTGCTTTTATTGTTCTTGAGTGCTTGGACATTTTTCTTTATCTATATTCGAGGGACACACTTTTTTTCCATTGAAAATATTTCTAGTTATTGAATTAGAATATTAGTGTTTATTCCAGGCAATTGAAGGCATTCAACAGTTCACAGATAGTATCAAGATTAAATTCAACTTCCTAGAAGAATATTCTTATATATTGCAGATAGTTGAGAGTATTTGATCAATTAATAGAGAAAATAATAATTTAATTGAAGTGCCTGAATTATGATAGTTTTTTCAGGTAGTTGAATGCGTTCGGCTCTCCAACCAGAGTCTCCAAGTGCCTGATAGAATATTTTTGTTATTTATTTTAGGCAATTGAGAGCACTTAATTTACTGCTAATTAAAAAAAAACTAATAATATTCTTCCAGGAAAATCAAAAGCATTGAACTATCATAGAAAGAATCAGGTTACAGTTCAGTACCCCGAAAGAATATTTTTATTTTTTGCAGTCCATTTAATATATTCAAACAGATTATCAAATCTAATGGCCAAGAATATTCCTATTTATTCCAATCAGTTAAGACAAGCCAATCAGCTTATAGAGAGGGCCACGATTTAATTCTGTTTCTAAAAAATTAGAAATATTCTTCCAGGCAATTGAAAGGGTTTAACTAATTTATAGGAATCGTCATTCAACTGCCTTGAAGAATGTATATATTTATTCCAAGCGGGTGAGTCATTCAATTAGGTTATAGGGATGAGAATACTAATGGAACAACAGGCCTGAAAAACACTCCTATTCCATTATTTCTGCCCATCTGGATGATATTTAATCAGCTCATAGAGAACATCGGGCTATAGCTGAACTGCCTGGAAGAATATTTATTTTTATTCCAGACAGACTAGTATATTTTATTTAAATATAATTCAACAAACTTACAGAGTGAACTTAATTCAAATGAAAGAACTTACAAAACAACACTCATAAAAATTATAGAAAGAGAAAAAAACGCTGGTGGACTGGTTGAGAACGAAAGAAAATACGAGTAATACACAAAAAATAAGATAGTTGAATTGGGTTTAACTTATCCTTTTATATTTCTATTTAGAGAAGAAAAAATTAAGGTTGTTTTAGGCGTTTGAGGACATTTAACCAGCCCACAGATGAAAAATATTTATTCTTATTCCAAGTATACATTAAAAAAACATGGAGGGAGAGGAAGAGATATTGGAAGGCAAATATGGTAAGATATTTAATCTAACAGAATCGAATTTACCGAGATTAAGACTCAATTAAATTGCGTGAAAGATAATTGATATTTATTTATTGGCAGTTGAGTACCCTCAACCAGCACATAGAAAACACCTAACTCCAATTCAACTATAAGAAAGAATTTTTTTAGGTATTGAGAAACTGAAATTTAACCAGCACAAAGCGTGAGAATTGGTAAAATAAAAGTTGAGTTGTGAATTGAAGTTAAATTTCTGGTAGAATATTAGTCACGTCTAGATGATTATTCGAAGTTTTTCCAGGCAATGGAATGTACCTAGCAACTCACAAAGAGCAATAGACACTGATGTAACTGCCTGGAAGAAAACTCACAGGAACACACAGGAACATAAGGCCCCAGAGCAACTGCATGGAAGTATGTTTATAAATATTTCAGGCAGGTGAGGGTATTCAATCAGCTCATTGAGAATATCAGGCTGTAGCTGCCCTGCATAAACTGCTGAATATTTATATTTATTCCAGGCAGTTAAGTACATTTAATAATCCGAAAGAGGGGATCGAATTCAGATTTGACAAAACTAAAAAAACAATATTTGTAAAATTTAGAGAAAGAGAGAAAAAGCCTGTAATGGGATAGTTGAAAAAGAAAAAAAATACAAAGAAAATTCTACACAATTAAATTGAGTTTAGTTTATACTGTTATATTTTTTTAAATTTAGTTATTAAGACTAAATTAAGGTTTTTTAGGCAACGGAGCACATTTAATTAGATGCAGAGATTATTGAGACTGCCTGGTTAAGTACGATCAACTTTCTCTTTTTCAAGAATTAAAAGACTGAAATTTAACCCGCCTACAGGGTAAGAATTGTTACAATAAAACTTGAGAAATGAATTGAAATTAAACATTACATCATACTCCAATTAAATTGCATGGAATAATATTTATATTTATTCCAACGGATCAAGAGCCTTTAATCAGCAAAAAGATTAAGTCAGTCATTCAACTGTAAAGACGGAACTCAAACTGCTTGAAAGAATATTTTTAGTTTTTTCAGGTAGTTAAAAGCAATTAACTAACCGACAGCTTCAGATCAACTGCCTTGAAGAATGTTTATATGTATTCCAAACAGATAAGTGGATTTAATCAAGTGACTGTAAATCAGCTGCCTGGAAGAGCATTCTTCTATGCAGTTTATCTGAATGGCATTTAATCAGCCCATAGATAACATCAGGCTCTAATTGAACTAACTGGAAGAGTATTTGTATTTATTCCAGGCAAGTACATTCAATAAACCCGCAGAGAGGACCTAACGAAAGAAAGAGAGAGCCTCTGGTGGAATGGTTGACAAAGAAAGAAAAAAAAATTAGACAGTTGGGTTTAATTTATGTATGCTATTATATTTTTTGTCAGTTAAGAAGAATAAATTAAGGTTTTTCAGACATTGGAGGAGATTTATGCAAACACAATCAAATTGTAACTAGCAAATAGAAAACACCAAGCTGCGGTTCAATTGCATGAAATAATAAATATTTTAGTGTTTTATTATTAATATACGAATATTTTTTTCAAGCATTGAAAGACTAAAATTTAATTAGCCCACAAGCGATTGTTGAAATAAAAGTTGAGGTGAGGATTGAAGTTAAATTTATTTAAGTTGAAGGCTTTCAACTATAATTATTGAATGAGTTAATAGTATTTAGTCAGCAAGAAAATGCATTGATTCATATTCAGCCATAAAGAAGACCATGATCTAAATCAACCGCCTGGAAATATTTTTAGTATTTCCAGGCAGTCGAATACATTCAACAGCTTTTAGCATTATTTATAAAGAAAAACAGACTCCGATTCAACTGCCTTGAAGAATGCTTACATTCATTCCAACAGGCGAGGGCATTCAATAAGGTTACAGAGAGAATGAGAGTGAAAATCAACACCCTGGTAGAAGAGTCCAGGATCTAATTGAACTACGTAGAAAATGCTTCATGTTAGGTTCAAAATGAGTTTTAGACTTTGGGATGCTTAAAATTAAAAAAAATATATATGTATTTTTTTAAATATTCTTACCTGATGCTACGACAAATCTTCCACAAGGAGATATTTTGGCGCACGTGGTGCTCATTAAAAACGTGTCTACTTTCGCCAACCTTTCACCTTTTAGGTCCCAAATTACCATGTCGGTCTTGTTTGAACAGGTCATAATAAATTTCCCGGTGCTCGCTATACCCATTCCTATTACGTCAGTCTCATGAGCCTAAAGAATCAATAATTTGAACTATATTAATTATAACAAAAGTATAATTAATATAGTTCAAATTGGCTATATCTAAAAGAAGGGGCTAATAATAAAATAATCTTAAAAGATGGTAAATTAGGTAAATATGCATATAAGCCTCATACTTGACTTTTAAGCTTCTTAGATTAGATTATCATAATTTATTTAATCATATTCGTCTATTTTGAACATAAAATCTTTAAAAAATTATTATTTAGCGGGCGTTTTATAAATCTTTTCATGACCTTCAACTATTGTTACTACATCAGAGTCCTAAAATGGGGAGCGCCTTATAGCCGAATTCATATTGCATTATTAGTTTTATTTTACTTTGATAACCCATTATTATGTATATAGGGTGTGTCGACAGATAATGGCCATTAATATTATATCGGGATTGTATTTTAAAATTATGCATTGTGTTGATGTAATATCCTGCGGACAATATAGTAACGGTTTAATTTATTATGATTGTGTTGAATGATAAATATTGGGTTTAGATGTTTTTCCTGCCTCACTGCTGATTGAGAAGGTTATTACTATGAAAAGAAAGGTGTTATAGGAATATAAAGATTGAAAGTTTAGTTTTCCCACAATTGTAGGACAAAGTTTTAAAATTGACCATTTTTAACGTTTTTTTAGACTCCATTTGACTTAATATTATCAATACCTCAAGATCTATAATAGGTACTGTCTTTTCAATAATCTCACTGGATTCGGTGAACCAAGAGTATGAAATACACACAACAAACCTACACTGGACACAAGGTGCCCCCACTCACAACAAACCTAACCTAACCATCTCACAATTATTACATTACAAAAAAGTCTGAAAATTGGCCATTTTTGACGATTTTTTCGCAAAAATTGCCGTAATTCGAGTCAAAGGCCTTTGAAAAGGTACAAAACATTGTCCCAATCCCATTTCATAAAATCCAAAATTGCTTTTGTGGTGGATTGTTATTCTCTAAACCCAAATTGAAAGCTTTTAAGAATTTTATTTTATTCAAAGTAGGTATAAAGTTGTTTTCTTAGAAGTAGCTCAAACACTTTTTATATCATTGGAATTAAAAATATTGGACGATAGTTATTTAAATCATTTCTAATTTTCTCTTTGAAAATTGATATGAAAAGCTTAGCTAGAGTACACTGATAAAAATGGTAGTAATATTAGCTAATACGTCATGTACATTTTACATAATATCTTAAGTAATAATATTGTTACTTGATATATTAGGTAAAATTTTACGAATCTCCGTTTTACAGTTGATATTGTGTATTTTATATTTTACATATAAAAACTATATCTTAAAGTTAAATTTTCTCGTATAAACTATGTGAATAAATAATAACAAATAGTGTATTAAAAGTTACAAGTTATATTATGTACTTCCCTTTTTATATGAAATATTATGTCAAAATTGTTCACATATTCTATTATGTAAAATTACAGTATAAAAGCTGTAAAATCACAAAATATTACCACTATAATATATAGCCCCCATAATTTCCCAACCTTGTTCTTTTTTACCACGAGACTTCGTCTTCAATATTTCTCATCCTGTCGGGTTGATCGCGTCCCTTTGTTTTAAGAGTGAGTTTCATTGAATCTTTATTTATATATTTATTACCCTTTAAGGTAAGTAAAAAAATATATTTCTTTATAATGATAGAATGCAATTGCACCAGTATTTATACCGTAATTGGAAAGGCGTCGTATTTTTTTGTGTGCATCATGACTACAATATGTTTCTTAAAACGTACGTTGGTTTTAAACAATATATTTATAGACAACATTCATTAAATACACGTAAAGTGTGTCATAAAATACTTCAGGTTATATATTGTCCTGTCCAGAATTGCGATTATTTCAATAGAATTTTTAATAGAATTCAATCATAGAAGGCTTTTCTGATTTAGATAAATTAAACTGTGATAATATAACTTGTAATAATGATAGCACAAATATACAGAAATCACTTTTTTTTGAGGCTCATTATTTTGACAATGGACAACTAAGAACAACATAATAATATAGTAGCAAAAAATATTATAAAGAAAATTATAACTTTGTTGAACCTAAAAAAATACTAATAGAAAAAATGTTAAACAAAGATTTTTTTTTATTACATTCCAATTTTAAATACCAAGTACACTATTAAAAGATAAGAATGTCTTTGATGATTTTTTTTCGTTATTAGAAACTCAATTAAAATTTAAAGAGTTTCTGAAAAACATCTTACGAGATAGATATTGCGAAAACGCTAATCATAAAGATGAACTCAAATTTATAATTAAAAAAAACTGGAAAAGAATAATTTGGTTTAAGTATTTCCTGTTTTTGAACCTGTTATATTACAAGATTAAGGTAATTTTACATACAGGGTGTTGCATTTGAAAAATTTGAGATAATGCGTATTTAATTTCAGCAAGTTTGAAAGTTCTTTAAAAACATCCTGTATTAAAAAAATACAAATTATCATAGTCAGGCTAGAGGAGGTACCCTAGACTAACTGTGGTACAAGTTTCATAGGCGCAGAATATATTTTATGTTAATTATGATTTTTTAAACGAACCCTCTAAAAGGCAAAAAATAACATAAAAAATTAATTACATTGCAACGCCGCATGGAAATTTTAAAAACGTTATACCAAAGTAAAGTACTGTTTTTGCCTCACATTTTAGTACTATAATATTATGGTATGTACAGAGCGTACCATTTAAAAAAAAAAACAATTTTATTGTAACTTTTTTGTGACACACCCAGTATACATAAAAATATTTTTAGTTCGTAGGTTTTTGTCAACCCTACAACTTTGTTGGAGAACTTTTTGCTCTACCTCATATAGTTAAGGTGCTATTTTAGCCGTACACCTTGTTGGCACACCCTGTATATGTGACCTCTTAAAAAGAAAAAAAACCTGTAGATACATATGATTGACAGGCCTGATCCATAAAAAAGTAATGTGGCTGATGATACACCCTTAAGAGCCTCTTCTCCGCTATATCCGCAAAAACATTGTGAAACTCACATGCAGTGAATTCTATGGGATCCTTTCGTTTCACGACTACCACTTTGCCCTTGATCGGCCTCCCTGTACATATTGAGAATTTGCCGGTTTTTTCGCAAATATAGTCCCATTCTTATATCACTTTCTATAAACTCTTACCTAGTCACCAATTTCAGGATGTCTAGTAGTTCCACATTTACGACATGTAAGGTTTTGCGCATTTGCCTCTAACGATTAATCATTCAGAAGGCACAATGATGCCTTATCATTTACCGAACGAGGAGAGTGCAGAAATGCTCAGTCAGTAGCCTCTAAAACTGTGGTCTATGAAAAATAGGCTTTGCCTGGCCATTATATTATGTCACAGGGAATTCAATCTCAATTTGAACAGTTTTTTGATCTGATGAAACAGTCTCAAAAATGGTTGTTGAAAAAATTAAAAACTCGTCAAAATTAGCAAGGATATATTATCAATCTATTTTAATTGCCTTGTAGTTTGAACATTTTGTTGTGGAAACCTATTATATAAAATATAAAAAATATAAAAAAACGAAATTATGAAGATTGAGGCCTTAGTCTCAAAATTGGTAATTTTTTACGAAATCCTTAATATCCCGGAAACTATAACAGGTACCAACTTTTGGATTGCTTCACTGGATTCAATAAATCAAGAATATGAAGAAAAATTCTTGGAATTATATAACTAAGGATTAATAACTAAACTTGGATATTAATAACTAAGATTTCCCACTATCGTACTTCAAAATTTAAAAATTTGCTAATTTTCAATGTTTTTTTTAGTCCTCAAAAATTCTTAATATCTCAGGAAGTTAATACCTTTAAATTGTTTTATTCGTTGAGCCAAGATATTTAAAAAAACAACACTCAAATAATTAGGATTGAGAGTTTCGTTATCACCAAATTGTACCCCAAAATGTCAGAAATTGGCCCATTTTAATGATTAGTTGATTTTTCAGAGCCGAAATTCTTCTAAAAAATTATCAATATCTCAGCAATTATAAGAAGTACCCCTTTTAAATAGTCTCACTGGATTCAGTAAAAATTCAGTCTTGGTTTTCCCACAATTGCAATTCAAATTTCAAATTGGTTAAGTGTTGCTGGTTAAGTAGCGCTCCAATTATTGGACTAAATCGCAAAACTGTTGAGCTTAATAATGCTGGCTTGCAGGATCAACAAATGCAAGTCGTGAGGGAAATTCAGATTATGGAAGGCCGTACGCAGACGCGTATAAACAAACATTAAACCAGAGTTGTTTGTTCGTGAATATTGCAATGCAAAATTGGCTAAAACAAAAAATTTCGGGTAATAAAAGTAAATGGCCCTTGTATGGATTTTATTTGCTTGCACGAAAACAATGCATATTTGGAAAAAAAATTCAAAAAACCGGTGGTTTAACTTTTTTTTTCAGAAAAAATTAGCACACATCTAAAATTTTATTAAAATTGCTAAAAGTATTTTAAAAACAGGAGAAAAAATTCGATTTTTTTGACGGTTTTTAGCAAAGAAAGTGATGTTAACATAGGAGTCAAAAGTATCAGTGAATTTAGTGAATTAAGGAAATATAGGAAATAAAAGTTAAAATTATAAGGATTGAAGACTTAATTTTCCCACAGTCGCATTGCAAAGTTTTAACATATACCATTGTTGACTATTATTTAAATTGACTAGATCCTCCTAAATTCTTCTTAAAAGGTTCAATATCTCGGAAACCATACGACGTGACGTATTGAAAAACCATTGATATCATAAGATGATTTGAGGCCACAATCGTCATTTAAACACAGTTTTATTAGTCCAACCAATTACTTACGGCAGGAAAAGTAACAGCCTTAGTAGCAGACAACCATCCATCCTTCTTCTTGTCAACCTTATAAACCTCAAGGCAGTTTTCATGCGATTTATGTATAATAAAGGCCTTAGAATCCGGACTCCATTTGACATGCGTGGCATAGTCAAACTCCACGTTGATCCTCAACGATTTTCTGTCTTTATTTGGTAATTCTTTGGTGTCCCAGATGAAGACCGTACGATCTGAAACAACAAATGAATTGCTTATTATTTTATTAAATTCACATTAACATAATAAAAGGCGAATTAACGAGTTAGAAATGGTAATTTTACGGTACCGTACCGGTACCCACGCACTAGTGAAAGTGTTTAAGAAATTTCTCTTTTAGGTGTTAAGTAACTGAACAAACAGAGTGATATCATGTGTTTCTTGTTACCGTCTGTTATTTATTTATAAGAATATATATATAATTGTTGTTCAAAATTCAAATGCCTTTCCAACTGGACACAATGCAAATTATCAATTTTTATAGGTAGTGGTAAATATATTATATTTAGGATGAGATCTCACTTTGAAAATCTAAAAAAATAATTAGGCTTTATTTATTTTTATTAAATAAATCTTGTTTAGGGTGTAAATTAATCCAAGCAAAAATTTTAGACTTATCAGTTACCTTATTTTACTAACTTACAATGTTTGACCCTCAAGATTCACTTCAAATTTCAATATCCCAAAAACTATTAGGACTATTATCGTGTAACGAAAAGCATGATTTAAAAAATCTGTTTATACTTATATAATTCTTCCATGCTATTTAATATAATTAATACACTTTAGTCATTGCTTAACATAAATTTTCCATCACCGCAAAAAAAAATTTAAAAAAACTCGTTTGTTTCTCGATTTCCTCATCGCCCGACCAATTGGAAGAGCGTTTTTTTTAACTATTCGACCCGTGTTCAAGAACGACCATTATAATTATCAAATAACAACAATTAAGCCCGATTCGGAAAACAATGCCAGAAGATGATTATATAATGAAAACCTGAGCGAGACAAAAAACAACAAAACCGTATATTATTATTCAGTCTGCAAAGCGAATTATAGTAGTTGCAAAAAAATAGCACACACGTAGCGAGAGACTGTAAGAGAGTACGTTAAAAAATGTTATTATTTTTATTATTACGGGCATCATACTATTTTAGGACTGGGTTTATGTAGGTCGATTAGGCCGGTTTTTGTTGGTGCAATCTTCGTTGAAGAAGATCCACATTCTACTGTTGAAATCAAAGAGATCGTCGATATTTTCGTAAATTTTATAGAAATGATCATTAAATCCTTTCTATAAAATTAAAGATTATTCCTTTATAGCTCACTTATGTTTCTTGTAAAGTGTCTTTTATCTTTTTTTCAAATAATTTTTCAAAGCAACTCTTCAGTCCTAGTTTTAATTAATTTAGTCTATGATACCATCTTTCTCTTGACCTTTTCATTTCAAATAAACTATAACAATGAGCTTTCTACATAAAAAACCGAGCGATGACACATTCGTGGTGTAAACTTTCACTGCAGCAGAACAATTATCTCTTTGGTTGAAAAAAATCGTACCATCGATGTAACGGCTCCACTCGTGAGAGATTGAGAAATGGCTGACCGTGAAAATATATAATAAACGGACGAAAGTAAAAGTGAAACTTTTTTTACTCAGGCGATGGTTTATAGGAAGAGTAGGTATAATTTATGAAAACCTTTTAGAAGAAGACGAGAAAATGGGTTTTATCAGTGGTGATTATAAATTGTATTTTCAAGAATGATTTTTTAAATATTTTGTTTTTTCTTTTACGAAGATCACCCCATTTGTTGTTCAAATTTTGGAGCTTCAAGTGAGTTGCTTCCTTGAGAATATAGACCTTGCATATGAATGCTAAAAAACTCTGATATTTCCCGAATATTCAACTCTATTGATTTGAACTATCAAGAGCATTTATATACAATGCATTTCTGAATATAGAGCTGTTTGTTTCAGGGCAATAGGCTCATTGTTCTTTGAGATTTTAAATTTGGAAGTGAGTGTTCAGCTTAAAAGACAGACATTATCATCGGACACCAGTATTCAAAGTCTGATAACTATAAAACTTTTAATTGGACGACTTTCAACTATTAGCAGCATTTGAAAATAATCTGAATATAATGCCTTTTATTTCATAGCTATAGTCCTATTAGTGTTTAGAGATTTTGGACTTGGAAGTGAGTAATCAGTTTAATCGTCAGATTTTGGTATTGGACAAGACTGCTTAAAAGTCTAATAAGTTAAAATTTTTAATTGAAAACCTATGAACTATTAACGACAATAATGGTTTTCTGAATAAAATGTTTTTTATTTCATAGCAATAACACCAATAGTCTTTGAGATTTGGACTTGGAAGTGAGTGGTCATCATAAAAGTCAGATACTGTCATCGGACGACAGCTTAAACGGTCTGATAAGTCTGAAATTTTGAATTATTAAGAGCGTTTGTAAATAATGGTGATATGATTATATTGCTTTTTATTTCATGATTTAATCATTAGTCTATGAGATTTTGAACTTTGCAATTAAAAACTTTAAAAGCCAGGCATTGTTATCGGACACCGCAGCCTAAAAGTATAACTCTAATATTTTTATTTGGACTACTTGAAAAGCCTGATAACTATGAAATTTTAGATTAGATTTGAACACTAAACAGCATCTATAAATACTGCTTATCTGAATATACTCCCTTTTATTTTATAGATATAGTCCTATTAGTCTTTGAGATTTTGCACTTGGAAATGAGTGGTGATCATAAACAGGCACTATCATCGGACACGACTTTGAACTATCTATTTTGACTGATTTTGAACTAGTAACGGCATTTATAAAGCATACTTTTCTAAATATATGTAATTTTGTTTAATGCCAATAGTTCCCTTAGTCATTAAGATTTTGGACTTGGAAGTGAGTGGTCATCTTAAAAGTCAGACATTGGCATCGGACACCACTACTTAAAATGTCTGATATTTTGTAACTGGACTACTTTGAACTATTAACAGCATTTATAAATAATGATTTTTGTTTCATGACAGTCATTTCATTAGTCTTTTGAGATTATGCCTATGGTGGTTAACTCCCTACTCTTAATTTAATTAGCCTAAATTCTGATTTTGATAATATATTTTCTTTTATATATCATTACATCATTACATCAATCCCCTTACATCATTATTTGAAAATTATAATCTCACTCAAATAATTGAAGAGCCAACCAGAGTCTCGGCTACTTACAGCACTCTTCAACATCTCAGATCAACTTGGTTTTCTGTGAGAGAAATTTAAACAGGGCACCCATAGTTCCTAAACTAATTGAAAACAGGTGCTTTAAATATTTTAATAACCAACTTTTTTTGCAGGATTTATATTTACTACCATGGGATAACATTTTATATCAAAATATTATCGATAGTAAAATAGTAATTTTAAATAATTTAATTCAAACACTTTTTAATAAATATGCTCCTTGGCTAACATCTGAGGTACTTCTTTTTCAAAAACAATGCAAAGAGGCATTAAGGAAATTCAAGGCAACAAGGGATATGCAAGATTGGGAGAATTATAAATTTCGGAGAAATCATACTCTGGCTACAATTAGAAGAGAGAAAAAGAAGCACCTAAATCAGTTGTGTAACGAAAAAAATAAACGTCAGCATTTGTAGAGATAAAAATAATACAGAACAATAAGAAAAATAATAATAGAACACCTGTCTGATCCAAATCAAATTAACACCTTTTTTACTCAATTTCTTCAAAATTCTTCAAATTGTGATGAACAAATTCACCGTTATAATAATGATGTATTTGATAACAACCTGCATTTTACACTTAATCTTGCAACTGTTGAAGATGTAAATAGAATTTTAAATAGTATTAAGTCTAATGCGACTGGAGTGGATCAGATTGCACCAAAAATGTTAAGGTATTGTAGCCCCTTTCTTGATTAGTACATATGCCACATAATAAATTGTTGTATAGAAGCTCACTATTTCCCCGACCAATGGAAAATTTCGATTGGTAAACCCTCATCAAAAGTTGCTAGCCCAGAAAATTATAACGACTTGCGCATTATAAGTATACTTCCAGTACTTTCATATTTGAAAAGATACTTCCGGCTACGTAATGTGGATTTAGGGAGAACTTTGGTACCTCTGTAGCTCTACTAAATGTACTGTATGATAATTATAATGAACGCTATTGATAAGCAACAGACAACTGTTCTGGTGCTTTTACATTTCTCTAAGGCGTTTGGTACAATAAAGCATGCCTTTTACTAGCTAAGCTTAAATATTATGGCTTTTCGATGGAGTCTATACAGTTAATTGAGTCTTATTTGAATAATAGATTTCAGACAATATTTACAAATAATTCTTATTGTAATCAGGCTCACATTTTGTCTGGACTGCCCCAGGGTTTTGTCCTGGGACTTCTGCTTTTCCTTATATATACAGCAGACATTCTTAACTCCTTAAAAGTTTGTAAGGTGCAAGCGTTTGCTAATGATACGCAGATATTAACTTTCAAATCTGATGATCTTAGAAAAGCGGAGATTGGTATAAACAATGTCTTAAATATAATAAATCAATTATCTAAAAAACATAATTTAAAATTAAATTCCTCAAAGTCTTGTTCGATGGTTTTTGGAAATAGATACAAATAAAACTAGAAATATTAAAAGTATAATAAATATTCATGTGGAGGGCTCTAAGCTTTCGGTTGTTGAAACTGCCAAAAATTTGGGCATTGCGATGGACAGTAAGTTCAGGGAGCATGTTAAAAAAAAATGTTTAAAATTCGTTTGCAGCTTTAAAACTCTTATATAGTAAGAGATTTTTTTTTAAATTTCACAATATTTTAAAACAATTAACTGGCTTAAAATGGACAATAGTAAGGTGCAAGCGTTTGCTAATGATACGCAGATATTAACTTTCAAATCTGATAATCTTAGAAAAGCGGAGATTGGTATAAACAATGTCTTAAATATAATAAATCAATTATCTAAAAAACATAATTTAAAATTAAATTCCTCAAAGTCTTGTTCGATGGTTTTTGGAAATAGATACAAATAAAACTAGAAACATTAAAAGTATAATAAATATTCATGTGGAGGGCTCTAAGCTTTCGGTTGTTGAAACTGCCAAAAATTTGGGCATTGCGATGGACAGTAAGTTCAGGGAGCATGTTAAAAAAAAATGTTTAAAATTCGTTTGCAGCTTTAAAACTCTTATATAGTAAGAGATTTTTTTTTAAATTTCACAATATTTTAAAACAATTAACTGGCTTAAAATGGACAATAGACAATGGTAGATCCTTCACTTTTCCAATTTTTTGATAAAAATTATTAGCGGCCCAAAGGCACCTGTGACCATAAGGAATAGATTGTTGTTTAGAGTAAATGTACACGGTGTAAATGTTAGAGCTAGAAATAAGTTAATCATGCCGGTCCCTAGAAGTGCTATGTTTTAGCGATCGTTTTCTTACAATGCTGCTCAGTACTACAATAAAATACCGGCAGAATTTGTGAACCTTCGTGCAGATAAATTTAGGAGAAAATATAAAATTGTTCTTATGAATATTCAAAAGAATTCTCTTACTGTTTAATATGTATCGAATTTGCTGTTTTTATAGAAGAAAACTTTTTTTGTGTTACATTATAATTGGGAATCTTTCTTTACATATAACATGTTGTTATAATGTCGGTTTATATAATTCGAATACACGCTGATCTGGTTCAGTGAAGTAGCTATATAAAGCTAGACTGCGCCAGGTTCACGTACCTTATTTTTTTTGTATGAGGTTTGTAATGAATCTGAATAATAAAAGACATTTATTATTATTATATTATTTGTCCAATAACAAGGTCTGACATTGTTATCGGATACCGCAGCCTAACAATCTGATAACTCCAAAATTTTTATTTGGACTACTCTGAGCTATTAACAGCATTTGTGACTAATGATTTTATTTCATATCAAGAGTTCTATAAATCTTTGAGATTTTGGACTTGAAATTAAGTGGTCATCTTAAGGATCCGACATAGTCATCGGACATTACTTTTTAAACAGTTTGCTAACTCTAATATGTTAAATTAGATTAATTTTGAACTAATAACATCATTTATAAAGCATACTTTTCTGACTATATTGTTTTTTGTTTCATGACTATTATTCTGAAATGACCACTCATTTTCAAGTCTCTCAAAAAACTAATAGGACTTACTATAAAATAAAAAGCGTTACATTTAGATAACTATTCACAAATAATATTAATAGTTCAAATCAGTAAAATTAAAAATTTCAGATCGATTGACAATTTCTGACCTCCAAGGTGACCACTAACTTCCAAGTTCCAAATCCTAAATGCTAATGGGAATATTGTCATAAAACAAAAAAACATTATATTCAGAAGAGTATTCTTTACAAATGTTGTTATTAGTTTAAATTAGTCAAATTTAGAATTTCAGTTATCAGACCTTTTAAGCATAGTGTCTGATTACAATATCCGACCACTTATTTTCAAGTCCAAAATCTCAAAGTCTAAAGAGAATTATTGCCATGAAAAAAAAATCATGATATTCATGAGACTTTGGACCCGAAAGTGAGTGATCATCTTAAAATTCAGGCACTGCCATTGGATACCACTGATTAAAAAGTCTGATAACTCTGAAATTTTTAATTGGACTGATTTGAATTATTATGAGCATATCTATACAAAGCTTTCGTGAATATCATGATTTTTTTTCATGACAGTAATTCTTTTTAGACTTCGAGATTTTGGACTTGAAAATAAGTGGTCAGATATTGTTACCGGACACACTGCTTAAAAGGTCTTGTAACTGTGAAATTTTTAATTTGACTGATTTGAACTATTAATAGCATTTGTGAATAGTTAGCTAAATGTAATAAAAAAGTTTTCTAAATGGAATGCTTTTTATTTTATAGCAATAGTCCTATTAGCTTATAAGATTTTAGATTTGGAAATCAGTGGCCATTTTAAAAGTAAGACATTACTATTCGATATTACTGCTTAAAAAGTTTGATAACTCTAAATTTTGTAAATGGACTACTTTGAACTATTAACAACATTTAGGGAGTTTGGGTGCAAAACCGGATATATCCACTTTTCACCGAAAATCGTTTTTTGACAGTTTTTGGTTCTTTGTAGGTTCATATATTGTTTGGAAGTAAAACCGAATAAATCCTATTTAAAATGTTAAGTAAACTTCGATATTTGGAGCAAAACCGGATATATCCAAAGTTTGATAACAAAAGCGGATATATTCAAATAAACAAGTTGTGCGTGTTCTATTGCACTTTTTATTATCTATTCTAGTAGTTGTTGCTTGGATGTTGAGTTGTGAGTCCACGCGCTTTTAAATCCTGTTAGACCAGTCAAATAAAAGTGTTCTTTTAGTGTTTTAAGTTCATAAGACATGCATGAAGACATCCAGTCATTACAACAAAAGAAAAATACGTTGAAATATATAAGTGGGTTTGGTAAAAACACTGGGTCTTGCCTGGCAAATGTATATTATTAAAGAACTGAAAAAGGTATATAAGAAAATAAAGGGAATTTAGAATGCAAAAGATTTCACTTAAAGAAAATTGAGAATGAACATAATAAAACCACTGTTAAAATTAAGATGTCTCAATTTTATCGGTTTACATCATTGAGTGACACAGTTTGGGAATCACTCCTTAAGAAGGGAAAATCAAAAGACAACATACAGCTTAGCACGCTACCACTAAGTAATTCCATATCAGAAAAAAAGTTTAAATCATTTGATGGAGCATTTTGGGGATGATTGGCGAAAGAGGAAAGATTTTTTGTGGTACAAAAACCTATTATATTTATTACTTTTATCAAATTAATTAACTTGATCCAGTTTGTTTAAAGAGAAATAAATATATATTTTTGCTTACTATGTCTCATTTGTGTGCAAAAACGGATATACAGGGTGTCCGAAAAGTCAACGATAATACTGAAGGGGCTGATGGAGCAACTCATAAGCACCCAGAAAAACATAAAATGACCTTAGTTAAAAATCGATGGTTTTCGAGATATTGGCACTTTAGAGGAAGTCACCAAAATCCTACTCTTGGATCAGATTTTCGATTGTCACGCCTTAAAAATAGATATTTTTTAGAATCTCTTTTTAGCTATGCAACACTGAATAGCCATTTTACTGATCAAAGACAAACATTAAACTAAACGGCCAAAAAATTTAATAAAAAATCTATTCTAAAATGAAGTATTACTTATTTTTATTTTTTAAACTTTGAATTTGACCGCTCATACTGGACCAAAAAAATTGTACGGCAACTTGGCTAATACCTTTGAAAAAAGCTTTGCTCATTTAATCTACTTTTTAAAATTACCTAAATGTTTTTTTAACAGTTTACTATTATTCTGTTATAGTAAAAAATAACCCTAATTCACCTTATCATATCATTGTAAAAAAATTAATAACATTAACAAATTTTTAAGTTATGTTTAAAATGTTTTTATTTAACTTAAAAATTAAAAAAATCAAGAGCGAAGGTAATTCTTATCACCATAGCAATAAACAACAAACATTTTTGGAATTTAGTTTGTTTACAGTATGCCGTGAACTAACTACTTTTTCGCTTGTATCCTAACGTTTTTGTTACCTTTTGCTTTGGATTTGTTTTTGAGTTCAGTTTCCTGTGAACTGTGTTCTTTGAGCTGTTTGTTTTATTGGTTAATCATTTATTATGCCCTTGCCGTATACCGCCCAAGAATATGCAAACATGCATCTCATTTATGGTGAATGCAGAGGAAATGCTCTAGCAGCATCTAATCTTTATCAAGAAAGATATCCGAATTTGGCCCGATATCCTGACTATCGAGTATTTATTAATGTTCACCGCTCATATTCCGAAGGCAGAATGCCTCATGCTCCTGTTCGAGAGGGAAGACCTCGTATTGATTATGTTGATCAAGTTTTAGAAGAAATTGAAAATGATCCGACTACTTCGGCACGAGCAATCGAAAGAAGAACAGGGATACCGAAATCGGTAGTAAACGACATCACTAGGCGATTTCAATATCACCCTTATAATGTTCAACGAGTGCAAAGCCTACTGCCTCGAGACTACGAACCACGCCTACAATTTTGCCGCAGAATGTTGCAAAAAAATCAAGAGGATCCGAATTTTTTAAATAATATACTGTGGTCGGATGAGAGTACATTCAAAAAGGATGGCTTTATGAACATGCACAATTTGCACACTTATGCGTTGGAAAATCCCCACTCTATTCGAGAAGAAAGGTCACAGTACCGATTTAAAGTAAACTTGTGGACCGGTATCTAGAACGGGGGTGTAATTGGCCCATTCGAACTACCAGAAAATTTGAACTGGCAGGCTTATTTAGATTTTTGTCGAAACAATCTACCAATTCTTTTAGAAGATGTTCCTTTGGCCAGTCGCCGAATTATGTGGTTCCAAAATGATGGTTGTCCGGCACATTATGCCCATGAAGTTCGTCGGTATTTAAACTAAACATACCCCAACAGATGGATCGGCCGACTTGGTCCAATTTTATGGCCTCCCAGGTCTCCAGACCTAAACCTCCTCGATTTTTTTTACTGGGGTTGCATAAAAGAAAAGGTTTATGCAAGACCAATAAATAATATTGCTGAATTACGGCAGCGAATAAATGATGCAGCCCAAGTAATGATGCAAGATCTTAACGCTGCCAGGAATGCAAGATGGATCAATAGGTCATTTATTAAAAGGTGCCACGCCTGCATTCGCGTTGGTGCTAGACAGTTCAAACATTTTATTTGATTTTTAAGTTTTTTTTAAGTTAAATAAAAATATTTTTTGAACATAACATAATTATAAATTTGTTTTATTTTTTTCATAAGGTAGATTAGGTTTATCTTTCACTCTATCACAATAACAGTAAAGCTTTTTTTAAAACATATTGGGTAATTTTAAAATTAAATTAAATGAGCAAACTTTTTAAGATATTAGTCAGGTTGCCGTACAATTTTTCGGTCCAGTATGAGCGGTCAAATTCAAAGTTTAAAAAACAAAAATAAGTAATACTTTATTTTAGAATAGATTTCTTATTAAATTTTTTGGCCGTTTAGTTTAATGTTTGTCTTTGATTAGTAAAATGGCTATTCAGTGTTTTTCAAGAGATTTCATTTTTCAATTCATTCAGGAGATAAATATCTATTTTTAAGGCGTGACAATCGAAAATCTGATCCAAGAGTAGGATTTTGGTGACTTCCACTGAAGTGCCAATATCTCGAAAACCATCGATTTTTTACTAAGGTCATTTTATGTTTTTCTGGGTTCTTATGAGTTGCTCCATCAGCCCCTTCAGTATTATCGTTGAATTTCCCGACACCCTGTATACAAACTTTTATTGCTAATAATGAATTGTTAATTTTTTTTTTCTTTCTTTGTATTTTAATAAATTGGTCAACCCCGCTTAATTAAAGCTATTTTCTTAAAATATTACTATTTTTAAATATAAATACACAGAGTGTTTTCGTGTTTCCTGAAAATTTTCTGAAAGTGGATATATCCGGTTATGCACGCGAACTCCTCATTTGTAAGTAATGCTTTTCTGAATATCAACAGTCTATTAGTTTTTGAGATTTTAGGCTTGTAAATGAGTGGTCATTTAAAAGTCGGACAGACTGCTTAAACAGTGTGATATCTTCGAATTTTTTTAATTTGACTGGTTTGAACTAGTAAGAGCATTTGCAAAGAATGCTTTTCTGAATATAATGCATTTTGTTTAATGCTAATAGTCCTATTAGTTTTTTAGATTTTGAAACTTGGTAGTAAGTGGTATTCTTGGAGATCAGAAAGTCATCGGAAACCGTTTCTTAAGAGTCGTTCTCAAACTTTACTTTGACCCTTATCGACAACGTTGCTAAGTTTTATTCTTATTTTGATATAGTAGTATTTAAGTACCTCTGTTTTAACCAGCGTATATTATAACATTTTTAAATTCCACGCAGAATTTCATTAAAATCATATATTTTTTTCAAATTAATTTGCTTCTTCTTTTTGGCATCCAATTTGTAATTCTTTTGGACCTAATAAGAAGAAAAAGGCAGTTATAAGTATTAATTAAAACAAAAACAAACGTATAAATCAATAATGTTTATATTAAGTATAAAAATATCTTTTTCACAGTAGACGACACACAGCCATATTGTTTTCTAAAATAACAAATAACTGCACTAACTTTAATACAAAAAAGTTGTTTTTATTGTATAAAAAATGACAAAAAGTATGACTAACCTAAGATGAATAGGAAAACCAAACAAACAAAAAAGCACACTCGAAACTAAGATGATGTAAAACGACGAACTTAAAGGTAATAACAGTGTGAAAAGTCATTTTACTACATTTGAACTTTGCACACTGTATATAGGAACTAACAAAAAGAATATATTAACTATATGTATAACATGTCTTTTTAATAAATAACGAAAATTGCTTAAGAAGTTGTTTGGACCCATTTATTTCAAATCCAAGACACGTGATGGTTTAACAAGAGTTTCTGTGATACTTTTGTGCAATGACGATTACTTTAAACCTAAAAATCTAATAAATTGGACGAGACTTAGAAAGCTAACCGAAAATATCACATAAGTCCTTGTGAAAACACTGAGATTCGACATAATATACTAAAAACTTATATATAGCTAATACTATTTTTTCAGTTGCTAAAAATAATTTTTACAACTAAATATAAGATGATTTATGGTGGCATTTTTAATAAATAAAGCTGGCGAGAATGAACAATAGGAGGGTTTTAGAGGCAATATCTTAGAATTAATAGTTTTAAGTTGGCATTAAATTTACTTTTATCGTCTCATCTGTGTCAATATTTGTACAAATTGATAAGATTTCGGTGTTTATTAATGAGTGTTTTGAGTTGCTATAAATAGTTCGAAAATTTGTCAATAAAAGAATGCTTGATATAGCAACAAAAAAAAATTCAGATTTTAGGTTAGAATGTTCATGAAATTTTCAGAAAAAAAACATCAAATTGCTTTGGAAATTTTATTAATTTTCCAAGCATTTTAAATTCTTTTCTTAAGTTTTGATGAAATTATGAAAAAATGTATCAAGTTGTTTTATCAAAATCTGCAAAACCCAAAAAACGTCAAGTTTTCCAGTGTCAATTTTGATTACATTTTAAAAAAATAAATTCAAAATCAAAAAGCTGTCTCCCGAAAACTCAAAAATTTTCACTTTTTTAATAGTATTTTAATAATGTATTCCAAAAATTATCAATTTTTTTTTTAAAGATTGAATGCCTCTTAGATGTTTGGTATACATTATCAGAAAAATTATTGACAGTTTCGTGAAAAGTGTCATAATTTCCTGACACATCAACATAAAAAAAAAACAGATTTTATGTTAGCATATTGATCAAAGTTTAAAAAAAAAATTGCTCTGGCAGTTTAACTAATTTTCCAAAAAATTTTAGTTTTTAGGGTTTTGATAAAATTCACGTTTTCCACTGGAAAATTTTGACAAAATTTGCAAAAACTAATCAAAAATAATGTTTTAGGATTAAATGGCTCTCAGGAAGTCATACAAGTTTCCTCAAATCCCAAAAATGTTGAGTTTTTCAATGGAATTTTAATGATATTTTTAAAAAATCATGAAATTGCTTTGACAAGATAAGAAAATGATATTTTTAATTTTTTAATATTTGTTTTTTTTTTCACTTCCCATATAATAATAATAATCTTTATTAAATAGTTTATATTTAAAACTTTTGAACTTTAAAGTTAGATGTTTTACAAAATCTATCAAAATTATTAAAAAATTCCAAAAAATTTTTTTTTAATTTATTGAAAATTTAAGTTCCAAAAATTTCGATTTTTTAAATCATTTTTTTTTTTAGAAATGATCAGAAAATTGTTTTAAATTTATGAATAATTTTTTTAAAAGATTTGAGTTTTATTAAATGCCAAAGTTTGAGTATTGACTAAATGATAAGAAATTCTTTAAAAAAACTTTTATTTTAATTCAAAATTTGTGAAAACATTTTTAAACACTTTAGTTATCCAAAAATTCCAAAATGTCAAGTTTTTTAATTTTTGGAAAAATGTTGAAAAGTTCATCAAATTGCTTTAGTATTTAAAAACTATGATTTTTTATATTTTAGAAAAATTACCCACTTGTTTAAACATGTCCCAAAAATTTCGAGCTGCATCAGTTATTTTAGAATATATCAATTTCCCAAAAATGTTGAGTTTAAAAAAAATTACAGATTAGCAAAAAAAATTACTTATTACCCGAAAACTATCCGTCTGGCATTTAAACATAACAATAGAACCGCTGAGAATTATTCCCACAATTTCTAAATATAATTAAGTACAGAATGTCAGGAAATAGCGATAATTTATACAGAAAAAAAATCGGAGTAATGTGCTTGAAATTATTGTGTGAATATCGTATCTATGCGAGGAGAGATAAGTGTGAAATGTTCACTATTTAACTCATGACATGTCAAGTATTTACAATAAATTCAAATTCCAACCTCTAAAACCCAGAACACAAAATTATCATGAATCACAACCGGTATTTTTTGTTTTTGTTTGTTTAAAAAAACTATAATTAATTAAGTTTCATTTTCACCATGTAGATACATTCACTTCGTTAGTTTATCACTCATTACGTCCCTTATAACCTAAAAGGCTGGAAGGTCAAAATCGTTCTGAGAAATCAAAATCCCTTTAAACGCTTTATTACTTTGGCCACCCTGTATATATCAATACATAATTTTAAAGGTTAGTTCGTCTCAAATTAAGAACCTTCCAGCCTATAATACATAATTTGTCATACAATTAAAATACTACTTACACGTGTCTCAATATAACCGCGACTCCATGCACCCAAAAAAAAAATTTAGCATAAATCAGTCTTCAAATGCACATAGTGTGCATGTTGAATTTGCATTTGAACGAAAAAAAAACGGGCCTATTTGGCTCGAAAGATAATCCTAGATATGTAGGTGCACCGTTAACACCTTCTTTAGACTTTCACTTTCGGCCTACTTATCCAAAAGATCCAAGTTGAAAATCACCCCGGAGCCTGCGCAATATCAATTCTATGCACGTCCTAGCGTCCTCGTACGAATCGTGGCCGCTCGAACTGCATTGAATTTTTTTGTTGAGGCAATATTGCGCAAGACTTCGCAAAGACCTTTTAAATGGTAGTCCCTTGTAGTGTGGGAAGGTGAAAGCGGTGTCCACTATCGTCCTATGGATTATCTTAAGTCCTTTCAAGTCGTTCTCCAAGCCGTGACCGATCAAAACCGTTTCGGAAGTTATGAACTTGAGAAGTTCGCGTTGTACTTGCGCCAATGGTTTCGGTGAATATCTGACGAAATCTTCTGCTGTGATGCCGCTGTATCTGTAACAAATAATTCAAGTTTAGACTTACAGAAGTTAATTTAAAAAAATAGGTTGGTGATACTTTGTGAAGTACATTTTTTGATCAAGATTTAAAAAAAAAATGTTTTTTGATAGGGAGATTTTCATCGGATTTCCTGGCTTCCGATAGAAACCAATCTAGTTTCACGGCTTGGAAGTTTATTTATTTATTATCAGTATCCACCAATTTACAAAAATAAAATAATACAAAAGATACTAAGTTAGGTGGCATTAATGGACGAAATAGAGATAGCTTTAACACAACTGACTAAAGATGTTGTGGGACGACGCCGTGACGGTGTGCCACTTCAGTAGCGTTTAATCCCAATATCAATAAACAAACCACTAAGAGGGAATTAAGATATGGCTGCGAGCAATATGAGTGGATAAAAAGTGGACTAATAGTTGAAATTGCTCGTTATCGGCAAGTCAAAAGATCCACGTTGTGAATAACAAGTGAGATCTACGAGAGGTGGCAAAAACTTAGATAAAGTTGATTGGCCTGTCTTCCCTAAGAATCATTAAAATGAAATATTCTTCGTCTAACTCGGCTACTGTATAGCCAAAGCGCCAGGAAAATATTTATCTTATAACAAAAATCAATAAATCGTACAACCTAAAAATAATTTTAAAGACTTTCTATAAACTCAGACACCGCTTAAACCTTGACTAACTTATACGGACTATATCGCAATAATAATAATAACAGTCAACATAATCTCTCAAGGATTTTAAGACGAAGTTTGTAGGCTCTAGGAATCCTGCAGTCCCTAGTGAAGTTTCCTATGAATTTTAGGTTTTCAAATGGGTATGATATTGTCAACTGCAGATTATTTCTCAGAAAATTATGGCACATTACGACTCTAGATAACATAAATATCTCTCCCTACACCATTTTCAATGCCTGGAGTATACTTTGGGCTATTTGATACTAACAAAAGTCCTGCAGCGGTACTCTCTAACTCGATAAACATAGAAATAGACGAGAAAAAATATAGAAAGAAAATATCTTTCTATGTGCGATTAGCACTGGCTAACCTTTTCTCTATGTCACTCGGCATCGTTCGGCTTTAGACATTCTTATACTACCCAATCTACAAACATTAGCTTATTTTTATAGTTAATGGGATTTTTCACAGCCCACAATGTCAATTACTGAAATGTCATTCGACATTATCGATCTTTTAAGTAATAAGTATGGTTTGTTATTGTTTCTGTTTTCAGGCAGGCAGGTTTCTTATTGTGCATTAAGCAGGTGGTTTTAGCCAATTCTGCGCGTTATTTTGGAAGCTCAAGATAACAAGCGAGTTACAAATTATAGGCCCTAGAAGTACTCTTAGCTCAATTCCCAAAATTTTCGAGACATGATCTGCAGCGGAACTCTGCAACTCAATAGACAAGAAAAAATATAGAAAGAAAATTTCTTTCTATGCGCGATTAGCACTCTCTAACCTTTTCGTTATGTCATTCGGTATCGTTCGGCTTTAAACATTCTTATACATTACCCAATAAACAAAAATTAGCCTATTTGTATGGCTAAAGGGATTTTTCACAATTGTCAATGTCAATTTCGGAAATGTCATTCGACATTATCGATCTTTTAAGTTAAGTATGCTTTGTTATTGTTTCTGTTTTCATCTGATGTCCACGTTTTACGAAGGGAAAAAATTTCTTAGTTTTATTATTGATTTTTGATGTAGATTTTTTTACAAAGGATGTCAATAAGACGGCGAATTTTTTTTTTAATATAAACATTAAAACATAAATTCAATACAACATTATTGTTAATTTATTAGATTTTGCCTTAGAAATGGAAGAGGGAAAAAACGATTGAATTAAGAATAGAAAGATTATAAATATAGAGTTTTTCCAAAATTTGTAGAGTAATAAAACCCATTTTATTCAGTGGAATCACTGGGGATTTCCCAATTTCGGGGCGTACATCGTGGGTAAACTACTATATGACCTAAGTAGTATAACCTTATAAACTTAATGACCGTTTTAAACCTGAAACAAGTAGTTAAGAGAATTTGTTGATTTTCAAATTTGCTACAAAAACATCCCATCCCCACAAGAAACATAAATATATATTTTTTCAATGTACTAAAAAGGGACCAAAGTAATAGCAAGACCATACAACCTCTTTCTATATTTCTATTCCAAAGGCTACCGACGGCAACCCGCAGTTGAGATCGAGATTGGAGTTTAGACATAAAAGGTTCGAGTTTTTTGGACGGAAGTACTTTATACATATATATGCGAAAGATAGCCGCCTGCCAGGGCCTAACGGTCAACTTAAAAATAACAGCTTGTCAAAAAGGTGAAAATCTGGTTTTAGTTACATCATATGCCTCCAACAAATTTTACTACGGAAAAATTTCCAGATATATTATTTACCCGGCAGACGATAAATGAACGCCTATATAGAGCAGACCCCCAAAATCCGACGTAAGTTACCTAACAAGATCCATGTGAAAATTTGAGCTCAAATAAAAGGTATTTGTGTGGAGACTACACACGTAAAGTTTAAGTTCTATAGAAGGTCAACAACAAATTGCAAACGATCTAGAAAGTGTACGCTTCTTAATTTATATATTTATGAAAAATAATAAAAAAGAGAAGTTCTGTTCATCATCAGAACAATCTTACATTATCTTTTCCAATTTTATCGTCTATATTCTCGTGGGTATCGGGTAAAATTATGTCTTCTAGACAAGCAGGTGATTGAGGACTATTAAACCTTGGTTCCATTTGGCTGCATTATTCCATATGGAACAAGTTTGTTTATAAAATGTTTAATATTATTGAAAGAACTTTGATTAATTTGGGCTTACGCTGATCGTAAAAAATATCAAATTGACTCTCACAATTAAACCTTTCTACGGAACCAATTTACTCGAACTGCTTGCATTAAGGTCAAATGTTCAAAATATTTCTTGTGGTTTCTAATCCTTAAGTATCCCAAACAATTTTAACTTGCCTTTTATGGAAAAAAATGCGGTATAATCACAGTCAGTGAAAAAATTAAAAGCGGGCATAGATTTGCACATATTATAACCCAATTCATGAAAAATTGCCTTAACAAATATACAGGTATTTTTGGATGTAACTCCAAACTTTATCATTATGCATTTTCGTGTTTATTAATTTTATATTAACAATATATGTATCAAAATTGACGAAAAACAACATACATACATATATATCATTTTGGCAAAAATCTCAGAAAAATGTTATCAAGGATTATCAAATATCGTCCTTTCGCATTACAAAGTACAATCAATACGACTCGGTGAAGCGGAAGCTCCCTCTTTTTCAAGAAAGGTCAATTTTATTCTCTAAAGGTAACGCTAATTATTCGACTAAACAATTTGCGTTCAAATAGAACTTTTCCGATAACCTTTTCTCATTCTCTTTTTTTATTATTGTCTTTTTTGCAGTTTTAGAGTTAAAGGGATTAATCTTATTTTGTACTTCGTTACTGAATGATTTTAAAGCAAGGTTGTCTTTTTTAACTGAATGTGATCGGCAAACATTGCTTGATTTCTCCGTTTTACGACTGTTTAAAGTTTTAAAGAATGGTTCGACTTTGATTAATAATAGAGTTTTTACCGATCTGGTTTGAAAGTCAAGCACCTGCACCTGTCTAAATGACATTTTACCTGATTTTACAATCACATCGGTTTTAGGATATTTATATGAAGTAGTTTCATCCAAGCAACTTGCACCTTTTGTACCCATTAAGGTAATTTATTTGATTCTCGGACGAAGATTTTTGATTACATCCGGAGATACGTTGTTTATTAGAAACTAATTTCAAGTCTCTTACGCCATTTTTCCAGTCAATCATTGGATACGCGTAAGTTAGCAACATAAATTAGCACTCACTACTTGCACAATTAAAACGAAAGAAGAATTAAATACATGTTAGAGAAATCTCAGTCAAACCGATAATTTCGGTTCGTAGTGCAGGATCACCAATACGCTAATAGACACAAAAAGTATGTAATACTTATAGTCCCGTTGATAGAGTTTTCCCGTTGTTCGGTTTCTGGAGTTAGTTTTACATTGAAAAAATATGCAACACTTTGGTTCCAGAAAAGTTATCTGCATAAAGGAGGTTTCCAATTAGGTATTTACGTTAACAAATTATCTAATTTAACTTCTTAAATAATAAATAACAATTTATTAATTACTGAATAGTATTACAGTAGACAACTGAGAATGAAATATACTTTAATATAAGGAAATGTGGAACCTAGAAATTAAATTAACTCTAAAAATTAATATTTCATTTAACTCCTTGAATTTATTAATTGATGTTACTTTATTTCCTGCATATTCAATGTTATTACTCCATTTTACATGTGTATCGAGCGCGAACATTTTATTTTTTCTGTCAATTTAATATTTACTGACTTATTAAGAAATTGTTGTATTAAATTGTACTAAAGAATGAATTATCAAGCATAAAGCACGAAATTTTTTCAAAATTAAAATCTTAATCAAGTCAATCTCAGCTTTTCTTAAGATCTTCCCAGAAGATACTCAATGGCAAAACACGTTATTTTTCCAAAAGAGTGGAGTTTAAAAAAATCAATATAAAGAATAAAAAAGTGTACATACCTTGTGTTAAAATCGACAATCTTATTATTAGGCTGCACAAACTCGTTGTATACGGGTCTGCCTTTAATATCCACCATTGTCACTTTGACCACTTCCAATCCGGTTACGGTATAGGACATTTCGCAATCCAAACTGTAGACTCCATAGTTGTCGTCAGCCTTCTTAAATTTCGGTGGTTCTGTTTCGATGTACGAAGAGTTTACTGAAATAAATGACATCAATAATCAATAAACAATATGGATTGGGTGTTGGTTTAAAAACAGTTTGCGCAAACTAAGATTTGCTTGAATAAAATGTCAAGTTATAAAAAGTTTTCATGCATGCATTTTGTGGATATTTAGAATTAAAAGCTCTTATAAACCCATAAAAATCAGTGGAGAATGAAGGAAATTATCACCAGTTGTCATGTATTAGAAACAGATTTTCCAAAATTATTCTTTACTCTAAAATTGCAACTTTTCTGGGTGTGTTGGCCATTAAAAACTTTTTCCTATGAGATAAATTTAATAAAAATGGGTCCAAAATTAAGGAAATTATGGCGGATTTTTACTCAAGCACTAACAGTGACTAGGACCCAAAATTATCCTTTTCTGATTCGCGACAGAGTTTTGCGAGCGCAGAGCGTAAAAATTGGTGAAAAATTAAATAAGTTATCTTAAGATTTATTTTCAAACGTTTTTTTTTTCAAATTTTTCTACTCTGAAACTATCAGTATTAAAAAAAATTGATTGATTATGTTACACAAGCCACTTCACATAAGTAAATCCCTTGAAAAAATTTTCACAAGCCAATACTCTTGGTTTCAATAAAATAGAATGAGAAAACAAGTGATTTCAGGTGTCTATTAGCTTGCACATGCCCAAATTTATCTGTACTCAAAAATTATTGATAGTTTTGTGTTGTCCTGTCATTGAATTGGATAGGATTTGTAAAATTTTTAAAGGTGAATAAAAAAATAAAAAAAAATCCCTGGAAATCTATAAGAAATAAGGAAATAAAAGCAGAAAAGTAAAAAACCAGTAATAAATCGTTACAAAAAGTGTACACAAACCAATACGACTTGACAATACAATACAATACGACAAACCATTCGACTTGAATAACAAAAAAAAGACGATTTCCAAACTTACCAAGTGGTTCTTTCGGACCAGCCCAGACGTGTAACGGAGCACTCTCGCATCCAGTTGTCCCGTTGGGTTTCTTGCAGCAGCTGTGCACCATCGGTCCGTAGGCCCCATTAACAGTCTCGATTTTCCCGGGATGGTAAAAGCACGTGTCTATTGTAATGTAGACCTTGGACGTAGTTCTGAAAAAGCTGCCGCATCTTACGCAAACGTGCGTACGTGCATCCTTCCATTTAGTGGTACCCGGGGCCAATTTTGGAGGCGCAGCGGAAGTAGACTCTTCGGAACCTGAAGCAGAGTATTGGTGTTATCGTCAAGTGTACTGTCTCACTTCGATTCATACATTTCAGTAGAGGAATTAGAAAAATCATAAATGTCTAGGCTATGCCTCACATAGTACAAAGAAAATAGATTCTTGCTAAGGGCAACTATATGAAAGAGTTGATACTTACCATCGCTTATGCTACTGGTGTCTTCCTCGCTGCTGCTGCTTGTGCCGCCGTTTCCACTATCACCACTTTCATTTTTGGGGACAAATTCAACGGCGTGCACGTCTAGTCTGTGATTTTTGTAATAATGGTGATGATGATGAAATTCGGTTTCCCTACGTGTAGCATGTACTTCCGGGCGCAGAGGATATCCTAAAAGAAATAAGACCTCCCAGTAAGTATTGTCGCCGATGAAGATATTGATACATGATCTTTATGAATAAGAAAAGGATCAAGACACTTACCTAAAGTGGCCATAGCCTCGATGCTTAGGGTATACTTCTCCTTAAGGATTCGAACGAATGTCCCCTCAGACACATTCATTCGTTGCAATTCGTCGAGGGGTTCCCACACGATTTGCTCAACGCCCTTCTTTACGGTTTGGCGCGCACTATTTGGCACTGACTTTTCTTTTTTAGTTTTTTTGCTGGTTTTTTGCGTTTCCGGTTCCTGAGCAGGTTCTTTCGGTTTCGGGGAGGAATTTCCTTCCCGTTTCCGATTCTTTCTCTGTCTCCTGCTCAGGCCCTTTTCCATAACCGGACTTGAACTGGGGGCGGGACTACTTTTACCGCTGCTCTCCGAAGAGTTGGAAAGATCACCGCAGGACGTTGCCGTAATGAATCGTGCTTCCGAGTCTGGATCTTCTGAGAAAGAAGAAAAATGGTTGATAGCAGATGATCATCAGGTCAATGTTAATAATATTTAAAACGTTAATTTTATTTAGTTAGTAGGAAATTTATAGTTTAATGAGTTTATTGGATTAAATCCGAAATAAGATATTTTTTTTTCTTTATTTATTCTAAATTTGAAATTAATCCGAAAGAGCATGCTTGGCAACGTATCGAATAAAATGTCATCCACGGTTGCGACGTTCGGTTTTTTTGCCCAGTTTTAAAATGAGCGACCCACCTGGCAACAGCGCTATTACTGGAAAGGGCGAGCCGATTCAATTTTCATAGATATTTCACATAGCGATTTTTTTTTTAATTATATCTTTTTATTTTAAAAGTATATAAGCAATTTCTTCAAACGAAAAAATTCAAAAAACCTTGATTTTAACCCATTTTTCATCCCTCAATCTAACAAATATCCGGATAAAAAGCAAAATTTTACCTGCTGCTCCCAAATTTTTACGATTTTTCCTACTCGACTTCATGAGACTCGAAATTTTGAATTTTCCCAAAAAGTCAGAAAATCGCTTTGACTTTGTTCAGTTTTTGACGTTTATCGGAAAAGAATATCCATCAACTGACAAGGCGATACTGCAACTGAAGGCAAGCTGGACAATTGGTACACGACCTTTCGTTCTTGTTGATCATTACCATGGCGACGAATATTAAACGGTTTTTGAGAAATGACAAAAATGATGACAAGCAAGCGAAAGCGGGAATGAAGGATTATAGTAATGCATTTTTTTAAATTTTGACATTTGTTAAACGTATATCCCTACGACAGTTTGAAATAATTTTGTGGGCATTTTGAAACTGGAACCAGTCAATTTTTGGCATTTGTAGAAACCCTGCACGATATGACTAAAACGTTTTAACGCATTTTTTTACGCAAAACACAGTAGATAAATATCAAGTGTTACACATTTAACATAGTTATTTGGAAAAGAAAATTATGTTTAACGCGAACTCTTAAGTTAATCAGAATAACCCAAAGCCGACATGGCTATAATGTTTTAAGGCGTTTTTTACGCATCTGTCAAAACACAGTAGATAAATTAGTGACATTTAGCATAATTATTGTACAAAAAAAATTACGTTTAACGCAATCTCTTGAGTTAATGAAAACAATCTAAGGCTATTTAGAATATGAAACCCTTTTTAATCTTTTAATGTTATTCAGTTTTTTTAATGTTTCTCAGCATATATTGTTAATTTATTTAATTAAATGCAAATAATTCCTTATATTAATCTGTAATTTAGTTATTTTTTGACATTTCACCCTGGGGTTGTTACAATGACAGACAGCACCATCTCTCAAGAGAATCAAAATAATCTCGTGGCCATTTTGAATATAAAACTAGATAATTTTTGACAGTTATCATGTAATTTTAATGCAACGATTTCGTTTTTCAGATTTTTGATATTTTTAAACTTATATCCCAACTACAATTTGAAATAACTTCGTGAGCATTTTAAAAATAAAACCAGTGTGTTTTTAGCATTTGTATAAAAAAACCTACACGGTATGGCTATGTTTTAAGGCATTCTTTTACGCAACAGCTGTCAAAGAGATAATGGGTGACATTTAGCATAATTATTTTGAAAAAAATACGTTTAACGCCCTCTCTTGAGTTAATCAAAATAATCTCTAAGCCATTTTGTACACGAAACCAGTCAATTTTTGACATTAATAACTTGGATTTGCCTTTTTAAAATATTCTTTTGAACTTAATGCAAGTTATTCCGTACAATAATCTCTACTTTAGTTTTTAATTATTTTTTGACATTTCACCCTATGGCAGTGACAATAACAGCGCCATCTGAATATTTGAATATGAAACCAGATAATTTTTTAACAGTCATGTAATTGTATTATGCAGGTATCGTTTTCCATATTTTTGACAAATGTCAAGTGTGCGACAGTGATATTGATAGTTCAGTATCATTTTTTTAAAGAAATCTTGTGGTCACGTCTTCATTTTTTCGTTTTGACTTTAATGATTTAATCAAAATTCGTTGCTAGGAGTTCCTAAATAAATATGTCATAATTTCTTTATTAGTTTCTTAAAATTCGACATATGACAACTGTTAATATATTAAGTGTGACTGTGACAATTCCAATCCATCTTTTGAAACAACCAGTCAATTTTTTATCTCAAGAAACCTTTAATATATACTGATAATTTTATGTAAGTAACCTTGCAATAATAAATATTCCCACAAATATAAAAGGCTAAAACGCAATTAAGCGCCTATAAATTGATTAAATTAAAAACTATTTACAATAACAAAACTTTTCAATACAGGTAGTTAAAATATTTTCCTCCTAATCGTGATTTTTTATGTCACGATAGACGCATTAAGTCGCATGTTTATAGCAAATTTTTCTCGTGAGTAATAATTGGAAAATTTCGTCGTAAAATGCTGCATCAACTATAAGAATGACACAGACAACGAACCGGAAATCACAGCCATTAAGTCAGTTCATTGACTAACCGGAAGCAAAACTGATTTATGCATGGTTTCGTGTGCTTGGGGAGTAAATTACATAAAATATGCGATTCAGAGTTGCCAGAATAGTTTTAGGTTGAAACTAAATGGTACAATTCCGCAAAACTGCAGCAACTACCCCTATAAGAATGACAGAGATAATCAACCGGAATGAGAGCCATTAAGTTAGTTCATTTAATAATCTGAACCAAAACTCATTAATGTACGATTTCGTGTGATTGTAGGGGCTTAATTACAAACTCCATCCGGAGTTGCCAGAATAATTTTAGGTTAGGCTAATACTACATACCAAACTGAAACAGGTATAAATTGAAACTTTTTTAACATCAAGCAGACCTTTAAATCTTTAAAAGAAAACTCACCATCTAAAATTAAGTCAATCATGACCACAAAAATGTGCACTTATTTAACACGAAAAAAAAAACTATGTCAGGCGTTTTGACCATTCAGTGTCACACTGAACTCAAAATATAAACAAACCTAGTATGAAATGCGTAAATTCACGTTACTTATCTCGCACTGGTTTCTCCATACATCGATATGCAACGACTATCGCACAAAACGATAATCGTTAAACAGTTTATAAACAAATAATCATTTTTTTTATATTTATAACGTGTATAAATCGCGTGTATAGTATATGGCATTGTTTTGACGCCTATAGGAGGTTATTGTCTTCAGATAAAGGTTGGTTGTAGGTTACGATGCGTTTGAAAGAATGAGAACATGTTTCTATAAAGGATTTGAATTTAGGTCCTAGAGATCAAGATTTTGAAGACTTCAGTCGTCCCCTAGAAAACTTTTGAAGAAATTCGATCTGGGTACATAAAATGACACTCCAAATGAAGATTTTAATTTGAGGCCAGGACAGAAAAATTTTAAATAGTTCTGACGGTTTAAAAGCAACCCAGGAAAGCCCTAAAAATGAACTTTGGGAAGAACATTTTTTCGGTAGGTAGGTACATTACCAAAAATATTGGTTCTTACAGATATAGATATTACAATTGTAAGATGAATTTTGAGAAAATCAGAAGGAAGAATCAATTGGGAATTATCGTTTTGGCTCGAGAGTAAGATTTTAGTTTAGGCTCTTGGCAGTGACATTTCGGGGAGAGACAATTTCAACTTGTGGGGTAAAAAATTGAATTTTCGAAAGGATATTTGAATTTGACACTATGGAGTACAAAAGTCTGGATATATTTTACCCTAAAAAATAATGATTGAACAACTGGGTAGAAAACTTGCATCACACTTCTTTGCAATTAGGATAATCTCCAATGATTTTGACTAAACAGGCATATTTTGCATTAATTAAATCCCATTTATGGTATGGCATATGTTTTTGGGCTTCTTGTTCTAAACACTCGATGCATACATTATTTGTGTTGCAAAAAAGGCAAATTAGGTACATGAATAAAGCCAAAGCTACAGATTCATGTAAGACTCTCTTTGTGGCAGATAAAATTTTAACATTTCCCTGTCCCATTATACTTGAAACAGTATCTTTAATACACGAGAAATGTGGTAGCCGTTTGAGTCAGGATTTGTCTTTTTACTCGACAAAGCAGACACTAGGGTGCCATTGCCCATTCCTAGATCGACCCTGGTTCATGATTGTTGCGTATAATAGTCGTCAAGTTTTTAACCATTTGCCTATCAGAATAAGACAGATTTCTCAGGCTTGTGGATTTAAAAAGGAAGTCAGAAAATTACCCTATTATGATATTATATAGTTTGATTGATTTTTTTTAGCTTTAGATTTTATCAGCACTTTATTTTGTTTTATTTTTATTTGTTTGTATATTTCATATATTTTTTTGGTTAACCGGCTTTGTTCATAACAACAAATGTTTAGAACAATAAAGCATATTTTGAAAAACAGTGTATTTAAAAATGAGGCCAAAATCGACTTGTAGCCTAGAAAAGAATACAGTTTTAGTTTTCCCTATAGAGAACAAGATTTTTCGAAGATATTAATTTGTTCTGAATAAACCTAGGGACACTCTAAATTACTAAATGTACATTATTATCACATTCCACCGGAAAAAGTCAACAATTAAGTACTTAATTTAACCGAACATGGTTTCTGGAAGGTTATTGACTGCGCCACTTTAGCTCCAAAACAAACAAAAACTTGACCCCATAAGCGATCAATTAAACGAAATCATTTTCAGACGTGAATACCGCAAAAAGTCGAAAAACACTCGAGATCAATTATAAATAAGTCCAACAAAATGTCGAATTTTGAAAAATTATGTTGCAATGTTACCACGTAAAGCGATTAATTTCACTTCAGCATATGATTATAATTAAGCAGTTTAATAAAAAATGTAGTAGACTTACCATAGTAGAAAACACGAGACATTCCATTATAGGAATCGACTGCATACATGAAAGATTGTAAAAACACACAATTCGGATCGCCACAATTACAAGGAAATTGAATTACCGGAGTTGGATAAACCATAATATAAAAATAATCAATAGGATGAGCGTATGAACACATTTTGGAAATGTGCCATAGGACGTAAAGAAGAAAACTAATTCGATTATAGGTGGTACCAGTGATTTAAATACTCATCAGATCCAACCCTCAGGTACGGGGATTTAATTGGGCAAGTACCTGATCAACTCAATAAACAGTATTTTATTGAAAGGGTTTAACTGACCATCATAAAAAGATTTAGTCTGGTCGTTCTAATGAGGCAAATTTATGTAAATTCGGATTTGTAGATAATGTGACTGTAAAAAATAGAATTTAATCGCTTTTTTCTGCAAAACCCTCTCCTTTCAAGAACCTTTTAAATTAGTTTACAATCTAATTGTGTCTTTCTAAACTGAAATTTTGTGCAAAAAAAACCAGAATATGTCTGATTCATAAATAAATTTTACATTTGCAAGGTTGTCACCTATTTTTGCCAATTTTTGAAGATTTTTTAGAAAAATAATTTTTATTAATTAAATTTTTACGGGGTATTTTGCCACTGTTTTGAGAAAATAATGGAATATTTTTTCAAGTTACCATGTTTATTTAAGAATTAAATAAATAATTATTTACATATCTAGGTTAAGTTCTCTATAAAATATGGAGCTCAAACGTATAATAAGTAAATTTATAGAAAAACAGGTACATTTCTGCGTCAACTATTAAATGCAATACAACGTTGTTTTTTTTACTACAAACTACATCCTAATATCCCTTTTCTATAATTTCGTTTCATTTATTAAAAGCTCGATGGAAGATGTAAACTAAAAAAACCTGTATTAATAGGTGTCCTATTTATTTAAACTTTCCTAACATAACTAAAGTTCCAATAAAACATATAGAATCTTATACTAATTAATTGTAAGTATATAAATGAACAATTTCTTTTTACCAATTCTTATTTATCATATTTTAAATGAAATTCTGTGAAATTAACAGAATACGTCTAGGATAAATTAATGAATTGATTTGCAACGTTGTCACGTGATTTTTGCCATTTTATGAAAATTTAAAAAAATTCTAATTAATCTTTGAACAGCTGGTTAAGGTTATCTGAATTTCATAAAATCTGTAGACTAAATATAGATTTCAAAAAATTACAAATTGCATTGGGTTTTTTTTTTTAATTATCATTCGTTAAATCAATGGAATATTTTAGATATTTTTTCCAAAATCGTTAAAAACGCATGATGCCTTTTTAATAGAATGTTTTAAAATGTTTAAAAAAATGTGTTAAATGAATGTTTAAAAAAATTTATTTACCTTAAATCAATTATTTGAGTATAAAATAATGAATAAACAGTGATTAATTTCAGTTTTCGTATCCATTAATTAATTTATTCTCGTTAAAAATTATTAGCTTCTCATTTTGCTATTTTTTTAGCTTTTTTACCATAACCTAAAAATCTAATAATAATTAACATTTGTCACCTGTCAAGTGTCTTAATGGAGGTCGAGATAATTAGATAATTGCTATATCTTTCCACATGCATTGCATTACTTCCGTTTTAGTCATTTTTTTAAATTAATTACACTCCCCCTGCCTTAAGCATTCATGGAAAAAAAGAAAGAAATACCCTAATTTGTAGTTTAATTAAAAAATCGTCAAAAAAGTTTTCATTTCAAATTTTAAAAAAAAATGTTTCATTCAAGCATTTTAATGGAAGCACGCGGTTTAACTGGAAACATAAATTCATAACGCCCTTAATGATTAAAGGCAACGTTCTTTCTCAGTTTCCTATATTAATTTTCTATCTAAATTAATGGACTTTTCCCGTTATTTTTCCATTAACATTAATATGCATGGGAAAAATGTAAAATGTAACTTTTTTGTTATGAAAAAACACGAATAAGAATGAAAAATAATGAGGTATTTATGTACATAAATATAGTGAATATAGATCATAGAACGGAATATTTTCTATAGACTTTTTTATTCAGCGTGGTATGGCGATATGTTTATGATATTAACCAAAACCAATTAATTGAGTACTAAGTTGAATATTTCAAAAATCTAGTGTAAATTGCAGAAAAGATATACAGTTTGGCAACGTCATATTGTTTAGTTTAGGTTTGTTTAAATTTATGTAATTTTACAGGTAAAAGGATGATTGAAAAATAACAAGTTATTGAATTCTTCTAAGACGGTTCATATTAGTTTCCAATAAACCCTGATTCTATTTTTTTAAGAGAGCAAATTAGACATGAGATCACTTTATATATCAAACTAAACATTTTAATATAGACATGGTATTCGTTACATTAACTCATAAAAAAATTTTCTATATGGAGAAATAGTTAAAGTTTTGTATACGCTTGTGTGTGAGCATAAATAACAGTTTTACAGTAAAATAAATATTAAATTAAAATAACTCGACCTTAAAAATAATTAATTACCTTTAATGAGAAATAAACAATTTTTACGATTTTACATGATCTAATACCAGATATACATAAGCATTACATCTGTATAGGTCGGTATACTCGTATAGTAAATAAACACATTTATATCCTTGCGTGCGTTAAGTGATCCTAAATGTCAATAATGATGGTCTAAAATTGCACCGTAAAAATGCCATAATCATTTGGTAGGAAATTTTACAAGCTAAAAGGTCTGTAAATACGAGGATAAATATATTTTTGGTTTTTCCACTTAACAGGGCTCAAAATGAATAGTTTTCACTTTAAACTACAAACTTTGAAGACTAACAAACAGTACTTTCATTTTCCGTCGTACAATAAAATACACAGAACAACAAATATGCAATAAAAAAATGCATTTGTTTACTGTTCAGTTTTTTTTAGTTTATATATATATTTTTTAAATATAGTTCATTTTGGAAATTAAGAAAAAAAAATGTTAATAAAATTTAAAAAAAAACCCAATTTTTTTGTTAATTTATATATTTTTTTAGAATTTTTTCAAAAAAAGATTTTTTATTGAGGAGTTTGTCAAGTTAAAAAAAACGTATTTCAATCAACCTTTAGGTTTATTATAACTTTTTTAAATCTTATACAGTGCTTTTCTTTGAAGTCCCCCCCCCCCCCATTTATTTTTTGAACGGGTCAAAGAAATTTTTGAAACTTGGCATAAGTAAATTGGTCTATAGATACTATTTTTCACTGTAAACTAGGTAGTTGTAAATTCCAAGATGGCGGCTGGGCGACAACTTGAGAAAAAATTTTAAATAGAAAGGGGGGTCGTGTGGTACCTCATTTTAAAGGTCTCAATGAGTACTTTATAACCCTGAAATATTAGACCCATATCTTAACTCGTTTCAAAATGGCGGCCTAATAAAAAAGTATTTTTTTTTTTATTTTAACGTTTTACATTTTTATGATTTTTGAATAGGTAAAAATGAGTGTACGAAAATAAATGCGTCACTATTTTATTTTGACATAAAAACGACAGTTCTAAATGTCAAAATAACACATAAGCGCCATCTTGAATAAATACATTAAATAGAAATCTTGTGTTACCTCATTTAAAAGGTTTTATTGAGTACTTTTAATATTTATTACATGGACTCGGTGGACTCCGTTTTGACCTGTCTAAAAGTAACAGCCAAAAAAATACACTGTTGCGATTTTATTAACGTTTTTAATAATAATATACAAATAATTTATAATTTTTGAATTTTGGATTTAAAAATTGTTTACAGTGAAAAATAGTATCTATAGACCAATTTACTTATGCCAAGTTTCAAAAATTTTTTTTGACCCGTTCAAAAAATAAATGGGGGGGGGGACTTCAAAGAAAAGCACTGTATAACTTCAAACCCCTAGTACATAATAAAATGTTGAGCTATCGTCGCATCTTCACACAAATCGGTGGAATTCATGTGTCATTTCCTCATAGCCTGTAGTAAATATATTTACATAAAAAAGTTAAACAGTTTGGCATTTGACATTATGCCAACGTGTTAATTGTCAACGGTGGATGTTACTAGTTTTTCTTCAACTGATGGTTAAAGCTTAAAATTTTGCTTCCAAAAGTACCAACGATGCAATTTTTTCATTTTTAAGACAGGTGTATGTAACCCTCAATGAAGGTAGTGTAGCCATATTTTCTGATTTCACTAAATCTTTGGATTCTGTTGATCATGTACTTCTCTTGCCCAAGCTGGAGTTTTATGAATTTCGTGGTGTTGCCTTGAGATGGCTTGCATCCTATTTCTTTAATAGATGACAGGATGACAGGCAGTGCTATTATCAAATAGTACATCAAGGTTTTGTGTTGGGACGTTTTTAATTTTTATTAATGACCTTTTAAATTTGAAGATCTTTGGATGTCGGAATGTATTATATTTGCTGATGATACCACTGTCCTGTAGAACAAGAAATTAAAGAAAATCTACATCAAACTATCATCTTGGCTCTGAATACTCTTGGAGATTGGTGTAAGGCTAACTTGCTGGAACTCAATGGTTCACAAATTCTTGGGGTCCTGGATTGATTCATCAATAAACTTTTTAACGTACATCGCCGAGACAGCAAAAAAGGTGAATCGTGGTTGCTATGCTGTGATGAATGCCAGAGACATTTATAATGTCCAAGTCAAATGCTATCTATAATATGGCATTTGCTTCTGGGGTTCCTGTCGCGAAACTCTTTTTAAACTTCAAAAACGAGTGGTCAGATGTATGTGCGGGTTAAATCGGTTTTTTAATCTTGCTAACCTTTGTATCAGTCTCAAAAAATATTAACATTAACATCCTTGTTTATTTGAGAAACCTGTTGTTTGATCCACTAATTTTCTGCATCCCTAATTTTACAAGAAGTTCTTATATTGTATCCTATTCTTCACTCAACATAAACAAAGAATTTTTTAATTTATTTCAGTTTAAAATTCGTTAACCTTCTTCCCTCTTAAAATAAAGGCAAAATTAAATTTAAAAGAAAAGTAACGCGCTTGATGCTGGGGAAGGCATACTATAGATTGTTAGAGTATTTAGAGGATAATTTTGAGCTTTGACTTTATTCTTATTATATTTCTCTTTAAATCTTTCTATTTTATGAAATAATTTGCGCTTTTAGATTATTAGTGTAGGTTATACCTAATCTGTGTTTTGTTTCTAACAATGAAATTTGTTGAAAGAATAAAGCTTTCTTTATTATTTATAACATTATTATTATCATTTAAACTGAATTAAAATGTTTTATTATAAACTTTTAATGTAGTAAGGCATCTGTTGCCCATTAATTTCAAGTAAGTAATTACAGACTAAGTAGCATTCCTAAAATGTTTGAAAGTTATGTTATAACTCTCTCTCTTCAGTCACAACCTATCAATGAACAGTTTGGTTTTGTTGTTGCTGGTTCTTTTACTGAGTTAAATTTTCTAATGTTTTTATTTTGTAATGTTGATTTTCTTTCTAGTTCTCTGGGGGAATGTTTTCAGGTCCAGGCCTTGTACACAGACTTCTTTCTTTACGACCTTCGATAGGTCAATCACCAAATGTTACTATATAAAATAAAGAGAATGGATATTGATGGATTTTTGGTGCAGTGGATTGAATCATACCTGATTGGTAAAAAAGTTTTTCGAATCCAAGGTTATCAATCTAGAGAGATTCCTCTGTTAGGATTCGCACCTTTGTTCTTCAATATTTGGATCAATATCTCTCAACGTCTTTGTTTCTTTTCGAAAATTGTGCCCGTCTACAAGATACTGTAACAAATTGGCTGATTGATGCAATAATAATTCTATGGATTTAATTTATTTTTATTACATCAATAGCAATATCCTTAAATCTTTTTCACACATAAAAAGCCTGGGTATTACATTTGATAGCCGTTTGAGCTTTATACTCCTCATATCTCAAATCACTTTAAAGGTACTTCAAATGCAAAGCTTTTAAAAGATATGTAGAGATTTTCAGAGCACTGACTCCATTCGGCTGCTTTAATATCCCCTTGTGCGTTTTCACTTGGAATATGAGTGTTGTGCCCCTTCTTGAGCAACTTCAACCCAAATTCTTTAAACATACAGTAAATCTTCTTGGGACCAATCTCTATCGACTTAATATTATTAACTCGAGAAGGTTTTACATCTAAAATTTGAAACCATAAGAAATATGAGAGACATAGTCAGTTCTTATGATATTCTAATTCTAATAACTTATGATATTAAGTTGTTAAACTTATGTTATATTGGCATATAGAGTTTACTTAGTTTACTTCAGCTTGCGGCAGGCAGCAATTAAGATTTTAAAATAAATTTATTACTTGTAATATTGGGCCTTTTGCCCTTTCAAAAAATAAAGTAATAATTTTAGTATTCTAACTAGGTGGCGCCGCATGAGGGTGTTTCACTTTTCTGAACCCTCTATGTTTGCCCGCAACACCAATTACGTCATAGGCACTATGCCGTTGTAAATGTTTGATTATTCATGCTAATTAAAATGTTCAAAAAAAAAAACATTAGTCATACAGCTGTCAATAAATACGATTTTTATCTGTCTCGATTATCATAAATCAAACGTACGTGGTTATTTTTTTTTGCTAAGTTTAGTCATGCAAAGTATACGAATTGCATCATTTTACCTTTTTTACATAAATAATTGGAAACCGTTTTAATGGAAGTAGAAAATGTTATTTTTATTGTGTAGGTCATAAATAAGAGAAAATGTAAAAAATCAAATTTTTTTAGGTCACAACTTGACCTTTACGAGATCATCATTGACGAAACCCGGGGCGTTTGTAAAAAATTACGAAAACATATTTTTTATGAATTAAAAATACATATTCGGGTCCAAAAATAGTCACAGTTGGTGCCAAAAACACATGGGTTTATGCACAATATTCTTAGTTAAAAATATTACTACCCGCCTAGTAAAATCCCAATTTGCCAACTCACAGCTGTCATTTGTTTGACAGATAATATTTAATGTGAGGCCGTAGTATTGCCTCCATGTCAACATGGCCACAACAGTCAAAAATTGACGTTCCCATAAATTTCATTATTAAATAATTGCAACAATTCATGCTCCCCTTAAGGAGCTAAAAAATGACTTAAGACCTGTCACCTGCTATCAACCCACGAAACGAACTTCTCAAAACTTGACAACATCGTGCTGGTGTGTCTGTCGCACGCGCTCCGTGCAAACAACAAAACGCGATCCGATTGGTCAAAAAAAGAGCGGGTCAAGTCGCGCCTACGATATTCCGCCAATCGCGTTAATTCAACGTGAGAACGTAATTCGCTAAGTTGCCAGAACATTTTTCTATTTTGCCTTACTTACCGTCTCCGCATGAAACGAGATATTTCCCGTTAGGAGAGAAGTCCATATCTAAAACGATTCCCGCATGTCCTTTGAATGTTGTAAGTAGCCAGGGATGTCTAAACTCTGAAAAAAAAATGTAAATTGAATTAAGGTTCAGGATGTTTGGTGACCGCTTACCTTTTTCGTTTGTCCTTGCGGTACGCATTCTGTCAGTTAGCCTCTTCTTTGATGAAGCCTTCACCGCATTGGCCTGCTCTTTCTTACCGTGCTTACCAGAAGCGTCAGTTGAGGAGCCTTTTGATTTTTCGGACTTTTCATCTGAAACAAAATCAATATAAATTAAAAATTCCAATAAAATACAAGTTGGAAGAACTGCGATTAGTGGCTAGATTTAGGCTCCAATTCCAGTGTTGCTAGCTTATGGTTTACTGCGCTGTTTGAATTTGATAATTCTTGTTTGAGCAAAATCCAGTAAAAGCGAGGTTTCATCAAAGAGATTCCAACTTCGTGGAAATGTGATAAAGAGGTGGCTAAATGTGTACTCGTTCAAGAATAATATTTGCCTCTACGAATGTAGATAGCAAGTAAGGCGGGCTCAATTAGCATCAGTAACAAAAATGTTAAGAACATTTGGAAAACTTAAAAGTTTTTGTTAAAAACTGGCAACAGCAGATTGAATACTGGGAATTGCCAATTTTTAACCCATTTTCTTTTAACATGATAACCCAATAAAAATATGAATTGCGATAGAAGCAAATTGACTTTAAACCTATTTTCCACGTATCCCAACACAGACCCAAAAACCATAAACGATCGTAATGAAATGACAGCCTACCTCGGTCACGAGCATAAATATGAATTAAAAATAAGGTTTCAAGATAATTCAAGCCATAATGGCAGTTTAAAAGGTGGTAAAAACCCAAAAATTTTAATTCCAACCCATTTTTTGACCTGATTGCCCAGTTGTAGTAGTTCATAATTTATTAAATTCAATTGTATGCACATATCTTCCTAAACCTCCTAATAAAAGAATTAAAACCCCCTAGGTAGCACCCAAAGCAGGTGCTACGTAGTCTTTATGGCTCTCACTTGAGTGCAGTTATAAAATCAGTTATAAAACTATAACAGATGTTTTATTAAACCACATGGTTGGCACACATGCGGAATAACACGAAGCTATTTAATTTTATTTAGAAAAAAATTAGACACATCATAAGAAAATCATTATTATCGTCAACATAATAATCACTGGGTATGATTCTGATCAGTAAGAGCCGAAACTGCTTTAATTATTACCAATCGTGATTTCATCTTAAAATGGTGATTTCATTCTAAGATGTCGTCATCGCATGCTCGAAATCATGACTGTATCGTGGACCGGCCCACCTTTAAACCCAGCCAAAACAAAATTTTGACATCTTATGACTGGTTGAGTCATGGATTATGTAATATGTAGTTGCTATAAAAGGGTTTTGTAGAGGACTAAAATATAGTTTTTTGATCTGATAATACATATATTTAATATAATCCTTCTTCCGTATTAGATAAATATATTATGTAACTAAATGATAAAACGATATAATAACAGATATCAAATTCAGATTATTATTGTTTCTCTAGCCATTGTAAAATAATTACAATAAATATTATTAAGGGTCAATAGCATAAATAAAACAAAGATCGGCTTTTTAGCAAAGTTTAACGCCTTTTTCATTATGGCCAACGAACTGTCTAAATTATACCTAATATAGAACAAACTTTTTAAATAAACAAAACTATTGCAAAACCGTTGCTTTTATTATAGTTATTACTGCAGGGCTTATCGAGATGACAATGTAGCGGAACGGATTATACTGTAAATTTCTTTGATGAACTGTGGGGTCACGATGGGATAGACAATAACGGCATTTTGATTGGTTTTAAGACTATTATACAGAACTCACACGTTTAATGGTGATCCGTCAATTATCAAAAAGTTTGTGTCATGTCAATCAATCTAATTGTACAACAAAATATATAATTATACAATTCGTTCTTTCGGCTCCCCTGATGGGTTTCCTTAAAAGATAGTCTAAGTGGCTAAGGCTTGAACAATGCACGGCATGTGAAATCTGCGAGATGAATAGACTTCCTTTAGACTCCTTGGTAAAATTGAATAATGACCTTTCAGGGCAGTTATGATCATCATTTCCAAAACTATTGATTTTAGAAACTTACTTTTAATTACAAAATTTTATAATTTTTTGTGCTCTACAAAACTTTATCTTCATTTGCTTTTATGAGGTTTGGTATCTTGGCAACGGCTATTATAACTTCTTTTTTTTTAATACGATACTACATTTTTTATAACTTAATTTAAAAGCATTTTTTATTCTCTTTAAAATCATGTATCTCATTCATACGTTTCCCAACGTTTCGACGTGTTAATAACCATCATCCGGAATTTTTCCTTAATGCGAGACTGATTTTTTTTTAATTGTAAATTAATTACTTATTAATACAGTTTATCTTTTTGGTTGTTATTTAAAAATATTTATAGACGCTAAAATATTATAAAAGTGGTAATATTAATAATAATTCCATTTTAGACACAAAATGACTTGGATTTTTAAATAACCTTTAAAGAGTGTGCTATTTGTTTAGCTGTCATCAATTTATTTATTCAATAATCATCTGCTGAATAACAAATATTGAATAATAATAAATATTGCTATACTAAATGTTAAACATCAGTATTAAAAGGAGGTATTTAAAAAAAATAAATATTGCAACAATGATCTGATTGACTTTATATTAAATTTATTTTTAATAAACAATAAAATAATGAACAAAAATAATATTAAATAATATGTACACAGAAATAAATTGTTATTAATCTATACTCTATTTCAGAAGTGTATAGAGCAATAAACTGGGGAATTCCGTTCTGTTTGGCTACATTTCGTGGTAGTTCATAGGCGCAGGTACTTATAATATTTATGAATTTAATTTTCATGGGTATTATATCAGCCGATCTTGCCAGCTAATTTATAGGAGGACCCTTGTTACCAATCCAACAAATATTAACACGAATAAAAACTTGCGCGAAAGCTTGATGACTTCTGTCAAAAATATAATTTTTGTTTGTATATCATGACAACGCAGACATAATTACTGTCACAGCCAACTAAATTGAACGGATAATATCAATAGGTATCATAGTTTAAAACTACATTTCTTAACATATTTAGATTAGGGTACATCGGGTTTCACACAAATAAACATAATAGTTTAATAAGCTTAAGCTTTTAACTAATTCAATTTTAAATCACGAGGAAAAGAGTAAACATTTAAAAGTATTTAAGTTTTTAGCAATTAAAAAAGTCAGATCCGCACTAAGGAAAAATTCCTAATGATGGTTATTAATCCGTTGAAACGTTGGGAAATATTTGAATGAGATACGTAATTTTACAAGGAATAAAAAATGCTTTCAAAAATAAATTATAAAAAATGCAGGTCCGTATTTAAAAAAAAAAGTTGATAGCCGTTGCCAAGATTTCAAACGCCATAAAAAAAATTAAAGATGAAGTTGTGTAGAGCACAAAAAATTATACAACTTTGTAATTGAAAGTAAGTGTCTGAAACCAATAGTTTTGAATATATATATAGAATATATATATATATAATAATAGAAATTCACGAACTAATAAACATTTTACAACGATGTAAAAGGATTTAGAATAAGCATCAAAATTGGCAACTTTTTCCTAATTTAACCGCCCTCGTATCTCCTAGTTTCGGAAATAGCAATAGTCACACAGAGCAAATAGGACACCCTGTATATATAAATATCAAATTTATGACAATCCTACATTCAACACGTAGAAAGACCACGACTTTCAAATACAATAATAATAATAATAATAATAAATATGCATGCGAGTTTGCATAAATAATTGAAAGTAAAATAATGACTGTAATATTCCACCAACTAATATTTCTTTTTTATCTACTTTTCTAATATAATTTTATAATAGAAAAGTAGATAAAAAAGAAAAGTTAGACAATGTAATAAAAACAGGAAGAAAAGAGCATAAGAAAAGAAGAAAGAAAAACAATAAGGTGGGGAAAAAGATCCGTGAACAAGTATTAGTATACAAATATTTACATGATGTACATCTGTCCTATATGTTATATTCTGGTACAGGTATGAAGGACATCTACCATTTATAAGCTGCCATTTTATAATTGTAGAAAAAATACGACTAAATCCAAGGTGCGTTGGTCAGTTATATTAAGCAATTTCAATTCTGCCAATTTGCGAGAGTTTTGTATTTTTTGGATTATTCCAAAAATGATCCTGACAAATGATAAGCAAAATCTAAAACGGAGAGTATAATAATACCTCACCAAATATGGCCATAGTTTCCTATGGCAAATTAGTATCCATGCGAGTACATTTCTTTAAATAATAAGTAATATGCTCCTTAATTTTTAATTTTCACTCAGTTCAAGTTTTATAGCTTTCTGCAAATGGTTTCGAGATGTTTCAATGCAAAAAGGATGGCGCAAGATTTTGCAGGATTTATTTTGAGTAAGTGCTTTTAATATAAAATCCAAGTCGCTATTAAGCAGTCATGATTGCCACTGAGTTAGGGTTGAACATAATGTATGGAGTATACATATCTAATAAAAAGGAGCGAACCAAATATACTGCCCTGTGGCACTCCATTTTCACAAATAATTATATTGGATTTTAACGTGTCTATTTTGAGAGCAATCTTGTTGCATCTTATCTGATAAAAATTAAGATATTTGAGCGCCCGCGGACTCCCTAAAATAATAATAATATAACATACTTCAAAATAGCGACCATGATACAGTGATTAAGCATGTCGAAAGCTTTGGAATAATTTAAAAAGACCAAATTGTAGCATGATCAGAATCCTGAGAAGCTATATATCGGGCGATGTCGTGCCTGATATGTCGGACAGAACCGTGGAACAGCTATAATAATTATTTCTAAACCCCAATTGTTTAACAGGGATAATATCCAATTTATTAATTCAATCGAGCTTCTTCATCAACCCCACTAAAAGAAAAGTATTCGTTATGTAGTCGATTATACCCAAAATGTAATAATTATTCTGAATGATATTTTTTTGAATAGTTTGTGAAAAATGCGTTTTTTTCATTTCATTCTTTCACGTTTTTCTTTCATTTTCAGAATATTAATTTTCCTCAGTTCATTCCATTTTTATTGAAGACTACTACTTTTTATTTAAGTATTCTTTTTTTTCAGCCCTGATTGAATTTAAAGATCAGCAGAGCAAAAGATTTAAATGTTCCATCAAAATTACCAACATGAAAATGTCACATATGTCAAAAAGCGCGAAATGACTTTCCACTAGACTTCCGTCAGCTGTATGATGCCTTGACAAGTGACGTTTTACAGCCGCTGTGACTTTACTTGTTCATTTTTACACCAACCAAGCCAATATAATTGTACAATAAAATACATAATTAGAGAATTTATGACAACCCTGGATTTAACTCGTCAAAGACCATGGCTAGGATTCTAATAAAAGCAAGAGAATTAAATATTCCGCCAAAATTACCAATCGTCATATGACAAAAGCCACGTATTGATTTTCCACTAGACTTCTGTGTCGATATGATACACAGAAATCTATATTGATATGAAATCATTTTTAAACCATCGTTGAGAGTCATCTATTTTTTCAAGTTTAGTAGAGATTTAAAAAAAAGGTTCTAAACTGTCACTTGTCAATCATATTAAAAAATAGACTTACTTAAGTAAATCAGGTCCTGACCAACTACTTAGTTGCAGATTTTTTTACCAGGCAGTGTGACTCATAGATGTGTCACACCTTGAAAACTTGTGTACCATATCTCTGAAGACTCGTGTTGTCATATGGTTCAATCGCTTGGGAAAGATTGCACAAATCACAGCAAATAGGCTACTCGATAAATTAAAACATCGTATTTGACAAAATTTATATTTTAAATATTTCCACACTTTAAACTACGCAGATTTTTTGTCAAAAACATATATCTCACCTTGAGCCTGGAGATAAGTTTTGTTTCTAACCTTCGTTTATGGTTTTATTATAAAAATGTAATAATAAAATTTGAGTATGCCACTTTATATAACCAGTCAGATAAGTTTGTAGTAAGCGTAGTAAACTTTAACCTTCAAATTCTCGGCGTAGTAATATTTTTTTGATGTTATGAGTATTATGGACATTCATTCATTTAAACATATAATTATAATTATATAATTATTTGTATATATATATAAATTAAGGCACAATGTGATTCCATTATTTTAGTCATAACTGGCTTTCTCAATTTCTAATTAACATAAAGAAAATATAACATTTTCATGCTCTTCTACGTTACGGTATATGAACTCGTGGGAGGCCCATAAGCTTCAAATAGCAGCTTTAAAATAGAAAGCACGCAGGCAATTTTCAACTATCGTGTTTCGTAAGAAAGATCTGGCTAAGAATAGATGTTTTACTACTCATGTAGCAAATGCCTAAGGTGTAGTAGCATATATTTACACGGATACTTTAAAAGTTCAGTTTTAATAGCCATTTAATGCATATTTATTGAGAAAAATTTGATGTTTGTTGGATACGATGAAAATTAAACAAGTCATAAATTATTTAATCGAATTACCAGGTAAATAACTATTTGTCGTAATGATTTATTTTATAAAAACATGTGGCAAAATTACCATATAATAAATGTAAGTGTACTTTAAATAATAATAAAAATATTGTACCGCAAATATAGATAAGACCAAATGAAGGGGTTGTTGAAATTTCTGAAGGAACACAGAATTTGAGATAAAGAAAAAGAAGAAAAATAAATCCTCCAACAAAATATTATAATTTCAAGCTGAATTTTGTTGAAATTGAGCAATCATATTCAGAAACACTCATTATGTTGAGTGTGTTTTACAAACACTGCCATGAAGTTGGATCTAAAAACTGCGTTCCTTCATGGAGACTTAGAGGATCCAATGGAAACTCAGAAAATTTACTGTGTAAATTCAAGCATCAAGTGGTCAGAAGCTGACTAATAATTTGGTAATGTTGCCAAGATAATAATTGGTGAATTCTGTAACTGAACTCATAATTATCTCTCAAGAAAGTTACATTAAACAAACCATATCAAGGTATGACATCTAAAATATCTGATACCTATAGATTCCAATATACAGTTCACTACAGAAAATTAAGAGTTGCTACTAGCTAATGAGGTCCTATAGGCATACTGATGATCCTTACAGGCAGGCAATAGGATTTTGATTAAGTGACTACTTATTCAAATATATTAGTGCCCAATGCTATAAAGGAAGTGTTATGGTTACATTAACTGTTGCAGAACACTTTAGTAAGTATGATAAAAGTGCTAAATGTAGGCATCAGTATGCTTGCTATTAAGTTGATAAAGAACTCTTGAAAAAAGAAACATATTGAAGTTCAGGTTCTCGAGAAAAACGTGATTATCATCATGTCAATGTTTTATTAAGAAAACGTCTTGCTACCTGACTTGCGTATACTTATCTATTATATGCATTACAGATCAAAGAATCACGATTATATAAGAAAAATAAATTTCTAGATGAATGAATTTCCTTTATTGAAAAACTATTTTTTCCTAAAAATTTGTTTGATTTTTCAGCTTTAAGGTAATTTTCCATTCACTCATAGAAAGAAATTTTTAATTACGAAAAATACATATTTTTTTTTCTTTCATTTCATTCTCAGTGTCTTAGTAAAAAATAATCCTAATTTTTCAAGTTTTAAAAACATTTTGAAAAATTTTAAAATATATTTTTCCTTTTTTTATTTGAAATTGAACCATTTTGAGTATTTTTCCTGCTGTTTTCGTCATCTTTAATCTAGTTACGTTGAAGAAAACATCAAATTTTTTAGAAAAATGAATTTCTGATTTTTTTTTTGGTTATTTTAAAATTTCCATTTTTTTAATTTATCTGACATTATACATACTTATTTATCTTTTCCTGACATGACATTGCTGATTATAGAAACGAGTAATAGTTAATAGAAACTTTAATTCATGATAGAACCTAGGGAAATGTACAAATACAAAATGTAAAAAACATTTCCAAAAAAACAGTATTAGGCAATAAATTTAAAAAAATATTTGAAAACTTGTAAAAAGCCAACATTTTAATCATCATTTAAGGAATATTTTACTAAAAATGCACCCAAGATCATGAAATTAATAAAATTTAAAAGTAACAGTATTGGATCACCAAGGGCATGAATTTCCAAAAAAAGCTGCTATAAATTGATTGTACTGTTGGGCTTGCTGCCTAAGACCAATTTAAAAAAATATATTTTTGATAAGAATCTCAAGGATATGCCATTGCTCTATAGGTGTAGATCATTGGCACCTGAGCCATCCAACAAATATTTATGATATATTCCAGTGATTAATTGAGCCGTACCAGCAAAAAAAATTTTATCTCAGTCTTCTTACCATCCCATATCGAGATTACAATACATCACATTGACCTTCGCGTCATGAGACAACAATGGCATATGTATGTATGTAGACACCAAGGTGTAATTTTTTTTTCGTGGGTGGGCTTTAATAGTATTTTTCTGTTGTAAAAAAAATGTTGGCCGAGTCGCGCTCTTTTACACTGAGAAAAATGAATCGTTTGAATCTGAAAAAAGACTTTTAAATGAATCTCTATATTTGAGTGTTAGCTTTAAAAACATGTTAATATTTGCAAAGCAAAATAATAGGCGAAGGGTCCTGTTTACTTCACAATCTTTATTTCAAAAATCCCGACGCGTTTCAGTTGTTAAACCATTGTCAAGGGAAAACTTTGTAAATAAAAATATAAAAGGGTGTAATTAAACTAATATATTAATTAAAAACGTAGTAAAACTTAAATGATATTATAACAAAATGTCCAGAAAAAGGTTAAAAACAACGGCATACACATAGCATTACAATCATGATTTTTGAAATAAAAATTGTGAAGTAAACGGGACGCGTAGTATAGTATTTACATACTATACTACAGTACAAAGCACCATAGAACTCGGCGGCTCTGCACTGCAGTATATCATGTAGTTGAGAAATGCGCTTATTTATCACTACATACTATACTACGCTACAGAGCATTAGAAAGAAAAATGTTTTTATGTGAATTGTTTGGTGCTGTAAAATTGGTAGTAACACATTTAATTATTGTGTAATTATTATTAAATTTTGTTTTTTTTAAGTCCATTCCTAAATTTGGTTTAAGTTAAAAATATAAGTTTCGCTTCAGAATGTACAGATGTATATTTTTTATCATTAAACTGCTTGTATGGATAATACAGTGGGGTAAACTTTTCTGAAATAGCGAAAAAATGCCCTTATGTTGGTAAAAATGTTCAACGTAGCCACACATTGAACCACAAAATAGAAATAGCGCAAAAGTTGATTTATATTATTCCGCAATTGATGAATTAAAAACTAAATTAAAAACGCCTTCAGTGGTTAAGCTTGACTACGCTAAGTATTCTTCTGAAGTTTGCTTTAAATTTTTTTGCAATTTCAGAAAAGTTTGCAAACTGTTTGGAATTAGAAGGTGTACCAAGTAAGGATACGACTATAACTGATTATTTTATTAGACTTACTTTAATAGAAAAATAAAACAGATGTATAGGTATTAAACAAATATTAAATTAAGAAATATCATTATTCCTTAGATTTTTTTAGTATTAATTGTATCGCTACGTCCACTATTGTTCTATATTTGAACTAAAATGCTTTTTAAAGACTTTGAGGACCTAGGTCTATAAGGACTTTGATTCTAGAAAAATATGTTTTTACATACATTTAGTAAGTACAACAAGCATTTATTATAATATAGCTTTATATTATTTTGGTAACAAGCAGTTTTAATTTAATTTTAAAGACAATAAATAATTTGTTTTTGAAGAAGTTAAGGCTCTAAGGTCACTAAATAAACTTGTGCCCTACAATCGTCTAAACTAAATATATCACTATATATAAATAGATCTAATAAAATACTGACTGATTTCTTACAGCTTTTTCTTACTGATTAACAATGGAGTTCGTATAAACTCCTTAAGTTTGGTAATAGGTAACATGTCCAATCTATAGTAGACATTATTAGGTAAATCAGTAAAATAAAACGACAATAAATAATAATGTGTATCTGCGTGTACATTCTGTTAACTTAACACACAAAAATATGCTTCTAATTCTACCATTTCTAATCTGCAAAGTCTTTAGGTTTTGCTTTCATATTTTAAGCAAAAGTAATTGCTTTATCTAAATTCATAAGACCCTTTAAATTTCAAATCTAAACTTAATAGGTAGCACCTTATTAAAATCTAACAATTTATATGTACTTATTTAGATACATACTTTGTATTCATATACATAAAAATAATAACATATACATTACAACATTGTTTTTAAATTTTAAAGTAGCATTGTATTCATTAAGTATTTTAACATGTCTCATCTTGCATATTAAAATCACTAACAAAAATGAAACAAAAACCAATAATAATAATAACATACATAATTACACATTTATTCACTCTGTTACTACCAATTTTACAGCACCAAACAAAACACATAAAAAAATATTTCTCTCTAATGCTCTGTAGCGTAGTATAGTATGTAGTGATAAATAAGCGCATTTCTCAACTACATATTATACTGCGGTGCAGAGCCGCCGAGTTCTATGGTGCTCTGTGCTGTAGTATAGTATGTAAATACGCAAACGGGACCCTTCGCCTATTATTTTGCTTTGCATAATGGTACTTCACCCTGGAGAAATCTATGGTAATTTTAATATTTAGTTGATGAGTTGACATTTAAAACTTCCTATTCAAAAAAAATATTTCAAACAATAAGCCGTTTAGATTAATTTTTACTATTTATCAAATTAATGTTACTTTATCCTTAAGCAAACTATTTTTGTATATTGATTCAAATACTTAACTAACATTGATTCAGCATTTTAAATGTTAGCTTTCCATAACGCGCTTTTACTTTTTAAGTGTACCAACTCGAGACTTTTCCGGTTTCTCAAAACATTTATTTTGAGTATTGAGTATTTACATTTATTTTAGTTTTTACAAGGAAGAAGTTTTTTGTAGCTAGATATTGCCAGTGCAAATTAATTAAGACGGCTTATCTTAAATTTTATATTTATGTTATACAAATATAAAATCATCATAAATATTATTATTGGCTAAGTTCAAGGTAAGTAACAATTGGAAACCTAAATTAAGCTCTGGCCGTTGGGATGGCAGGTTTGTCAAGAAATATATGCTTCTCATCATGAAACTTTTTAGATGTTTATGAATATTTAGACGTCACAAAGTTGTTTTACTTGCATACTTACTTACGACACTGAAACAAAAACAAAGAAGGCATAACAGGGTATTATGCCTTTTATATAAAATTATAAACTTCCTTGTATCGTCCTGTGTGGCCAGACCTAATATTATAGCTATGGCTACGCCTCTACCGCAAAGCTATTAATATCTACCGTTAAAACTTTTACTCATACTTTCAAATTCATTTACAAAAAAAAAAATAGAGAAACATCAGAAAACAGAATAATAATTATTAATAGAAAAGAAAATAGAGTATAATCAGCAATACAAAAGAATGGGAGCAACAATTTCCCAAAATGGCTAGTTCCTGGAACGTCAAAAACACAAGGCTTTTTCAAACTGTGCAACAGAAATATTTGTGTGAGTTCGGGACAGTTGCAACTTATAAGGCGTCAGGATAGCTATGCGCATTAAAAACAGCAACATTTAGAAAATAAAACAGATTGTGATAGTTTGGCATTCATAGAGGAACATAATTTGCCTTTTCGAGTAGCAGAACATCCTGCATCACTTATTTCCAAGGTATGCCCCGAATCCGAAATTGCACAAAATAAGAAATGTGGCAAAACAAACACTACTGCCATAGTTAAAGATGTAATTGGCCAATCAGGTTCTAACAGCATATGTGCAATGTATCTAATGTTTTGTAACTATTTATTTTTTATTATATTGTTTTAATTTTTTTTTAGAATCCTTGACGTATTTCTAACTATAGCTGAAATGAAAAGTTTAAAAGCACAAGATATTAACAAAGAAATCGTCCATTTTTTTGACATAAAGCAGATTCCGTTTTTTAAAAACCTTATTGGCTTTGCATCTTATGGAGCAAACAACAGGGTTGGAACAAAATGATATCTAGATATTCCTCACGTTTTCCTCATGCAGTGTATCTGCCACAGTTTTGCTTTATGTGCATCTAACGCACGTTTAAAATTAAGAGCTGTTAAGGATTATGTGAGTGATATCTATAATTATGTTGGTAATAGTCCCAAAAGGATAGACATTGAAGAATTTAAACAAACCAATATTGACAAAATACTGCGGTCGGTATAAACGCGCGGGTTGTGTTTGGAAGCTGTTGTTTGCAGAATAATAAAGCAATACTAATACAATGCTTTAAAACTTTGTATTGTCGATGCACTTATAACAAATTACCATCAGCAGAGACAATTTCACATATTTTACAAGATCCGCTAACTTAAGACTTTTTTGCAAAATTTAGAGTATATATATTACTGATATGTAATAGTTTAAAGATTAAAATAAAGAAAGGCTGTCTACCCAACCCAAACTTTATAATCTTTATTCTCGAATATGTAATATTTACAAAACCCTTTTAGACTGTTCATTAAAAAACATGTTTTAGACACCCAGTCTCTGCATAAAATCAATGTTAAAAATCCAGACAACTACAGGACAATTAAAAATGTCTATTTGGGAGCAAACACAACACAATACATTTTAAATGAAAATTTGTCTGCAGTAAAATATATTATTCGCGTACGTTTTCTGGATTTTTACATTTATTTTTACGAGGCAGCATTATAAGTTTCTAAACGAGTAGATTTTGATGACATAGTATTTAAAAACGGAAATAAATTTAATGGCCATCAAACAGTACTTTGAGACCCTTTAAGCTCGCTTACCAAAAAATTACACTAAACGCCAAAAAAACTATACATGTACCAAATAAGAACCAACTGCTAATTGTATTCAAATACCAAATGTACCAAATTAATATGCTTTTACGGCTGGTGGCACTTTTCGTGAGAGCATCCTTTGGCGCGGTTTTTAGTAATTGCTTCTGATATGGTGAAGGATTGCTCTAACGAGTACGTGATTAATACTGATGAGAGATGTTATGCTCATCTGCCAACAGTGTCCGTAAAAACATGGACAGAAAGTTACCAATGGGCAAAACTGTCGAAGCAGGTGCCATTAAAAATTTGCTCTGTAGCACATGAAACTGCCCAAAGTTATATTTGCAAGCATCTCGTTGAATTGACAATTCGGCTTAAGCATGTCCAGCCACCTTCAGAGGCAAGAGGTATTTAAATTCGAAACATGCTTTGGTATGATAAATACATGGTATGTGTTGATAAAGCTACTTATATTATAAAACATGAACATAAATCGACATATTATTAACACATAATTAAAAAAACAACACAATACTGGGTTCAATATACTAGCATTCATAAACAATAATAACACAAAATTTAATTTAAAATTCAAGACGAAATGAGTTAAAATTTTGTGAGAGTAAAATCACAAAAATAATAATATGATATACAACATGACAAAAAATCTAACCTTTAAATCTTTATTAAAAACTAATTTTATCCTATTGGCCTATATTCCCAATTACCTTCAAAAAACTCTGTTAGGCTGTAAAAATATTTGCTTTTAAGCAGTTTTTTTAAGCAAGGAAGACTTTTAGAGGCTTTGATGCAATTTGGTAAGATTTGAGCCACAATGCAATGCATTTTGGCTCAAGTATATAAGGGAATTCCATGTTAGTTCACTTTTCGGGATGGACATTGGAATATTGTAATTTTGTCTGGTATTGTAATGTTTTGAAGATCCATTATTTACAAGATACGATTTAGATTTTTTATATATTAGTCAAGCAGACTCAACAATAAACAAGCAACACAAAGCAAGTAAACAATGTCATGCCAAACAATGTCATCCACCTTCTATTTACATTGTTTGAGAAGTAAAATGCTGGTGTTTTGACGGGTGACCATTCTAATATATCGTTGCACTGGACTTTATCTTTAAATCTTTAAATAGGGGTCTACATGAGTCCTGTGGAGATTTATGACACATATATCTAATGGCTCTTTTTTGCAAAACAAACACAGAGTTAAAAAGCCCTTGACTACAGCAACCCCAAAATGCTATTCCGTGCCGTCGGTAACTTTTAATCAAAGAAAAGTAGACCGATTTTGCAGATTTCAATCCCACTTCATTTGAAATCACTCTAACAGCATAACATCCTCTAGCCAGTTTTTGCCTCAATGTTGACATATGGTCACAAAACTTCAGCTTATTATCAATAACAATTCCAAGAAATCTGTTGAAATTATTCACTTCCAATTCTTTGTTGTGAATCATTAACTGGTGTGAACATACAAACTTAGAAGTTAACAATTTAGTCTTATCTATATTTAAAGACAACAGATTAGCATCACAACACTGTTTAACCATTAATAAATCTTCAGAAATTGTTCTTGTTATTGTGCTTCTATTATTGTCTGCCCGTAAGATGGTGGTGTCAGCTGCAAAAATGGTGAAGAATCCTCTTATCTGGAGGGACGCCAGGTGATTTATATACAATAGAAATAAAATGGGACTGAGAACTGAACCCTGAGGAACTCCATAGCTCACTACACAAAGTTCAGACAAAGTGCCATTTGACTGAACAGACTGTTTTCTGTCTGACCTAAACCCATATGGAGAAAGCTTACCGAGCAGTATTCGATGGTTAATACAGTCCAAGGCTTTAGAGAAGTCACAGAACACCTTCAAGCTAAAGTATAATCTCTCCAGAAATGAAAACATTGCATCACTCGTGCTAGTGCGCTCTCGAAAACCAAATTGGCATTCACTTAATATGTTATTTTTAGTTAGCAAAGCTACCATTCTTACTTTGACCAGTTTCTCAATAACCTTATGACACGCAGGGCAAAAGTGAAATTGGTCTGTAATTTATGGGGCCATTTAGTTCGCCACCTTTAAAGAGAGGTGTCACAAGGGAAACCTTAAAATTACTTGGAAATGTTGCAGTATCAAAAGAAACATTTATAGCGTGAACCATTGAGCCCAGAGCTTTATCAGGTAAACTCTGCAAAACTCGGACGGACAGTCCATCAATCCCAGATGTTTTTTTATTTTTTAATTCGTTCAGCAGTTTTCATTTCATATAGATAAGTATGTCTCAAATAAAATTATTGTTGTATAAAGATATTATGAGTATCTATATAGTACGATAGGGGATCTATTTGATTTTTGAGTCTAGATGCTACTGAGCAGTAGAACTGATTAAGATTATCTGCATTCCGATTTGCATGAAACGAAAAAGAGGACAACCAGTCAAATGCTATGAAAGCATTAATTGTGCAGTAAATTCTTAAGTAAGTTTTATTTTTTAACTTTATAGGCAGTTTGTTAAATAAACACAAGAAAAATGTTTTTTTTTGGGTAGGGGTTTATTAATTTTGGGTCGTAAAACGCTTGACATTAGTAAACTTTTTACAATATTATTGAGTCAAGCTTCGGAAGTTCAATTACTATGTTTGCGTAATCAATGATTTATCTATAGTAAATTATTTTTTTTGGATAAGGAGATGTTAAATATTTGGATGAGAATTTAAATTAAAATGTGGTTAAAAGTTTGGTCATTTATCCTTTTTGGGTTAATAATTACCAGTTTGGGGTGGTTTGCTTTAATAGGATAGCGAGATATAAAATGTTTGGTTATTATCTTGCATTAAAATAGGGTTTACATTTTTTTAGCAATATAGTGTTTTTTTGAGGTTATAGATTTTGCTATATATGGTGGTCAGTTAAACATAAGCCTTTAAAAGCATGTCATTAATAAACTCTAAATGTATTTTTGAAGACACAAAGAAATCCGTAATACGTTTAATGCATTTTTCAAATTTAGTAGCAGATAATGATTTTTGAAAAATTGACAACGAGGAATGCTGACAAATTCTAAAGTATCAATTTTCTAAAGACAAATTTTAATAACATCATTTTGGATAAATGCTCAAGGTGAGCAGTGTATGCTGAAGGCGTCTCAGTATACCCTCTGCTCTCAAATTTTGCGTCATTCCTCGCCTCTGCACATGCAGAAAGGAAAATTTCACAAATTAATTTATTAAAAAGGAACAAACTATCCACTAATAGCATTATTGGTCTAATATATTCAAAAGAATACGCAGGCGGCAATGAATGCTCTAACTTAAACATTAATCAAGAATTGTTGTCATATCACAATAATAACAATATGTACAAAAAATCGGATAACTTTTCTAATTGATACTAAATTTAATATTGACTCTTAGTTTGATTGTTTATATGTAGGTTAGTAAATTTTTCTAAGATTTTATAAGTTCTATTTTATCTATGTATTACATTATGTCAATTTATTTTTAACATTTCTTGACATATCTATAATACATAGTAAAAATGTTAAATTAGTATTTCCACGCATATAACAAGTTTATAGGGGCAATTAAACCACTTTAGCGGCTAACCCGTTTTTTCAGCTTGGCTGGTGTTTACATGAGAGGATTAAGAAAGGGAGTCCACCTTAAGATTAGCTGTTTCCCATTGCCAACCTAGGAATTAAAACAAAAAATTGTTTGAGCCGGCTCATTAGTTTATTACTTAAAAAGTTGACTAGTTTAACAAGAGATAACAAAACGATTTGGGAAAAAATTAATATACAACATTAAAATATCTGTTTATTTTAAAACTGGATCATCCACTTAAACCTATTTACGATCGCTAAAGCGGTTTACTGGTGGTTATACATGCGAATTATGTTAAACCGATTTCCACTAAACCACTTTAAGGTGCTCGTATAAACTTGGTAATTAAATCTTAGACGGTGGCAACTTTAGTTATTTATTTTTGGCAATAAGCCTTTTGTTGATTTTAACCATAGTTTTGTATTTATTATCTTCTAGAATTAAAAAAAAATATTGATGATTTCTACCGCCTGCGGTAATTTTGACCTGGCAACACTGCGCCTTGTCCTATTTCATTTACCATTTGATTTGTATACTGTGTGATTTAAGACTTTTACGAGTGTCGCGTTTATCTTGTCATTTTGTTTTTCAAGTAAGTTTATCATTTTATATAAAGGTGTTTTCTAATTATGCAAGTCTCTAATAAATTATCAACAATTCTCTTATGCTTTTTGCGTTTTTTAAATTGGCGAACTGGGCGACATAGGCTTACAGGACTTAAGTAGTATAGATTTTTATTGAAAATATTTGTTAAAAAAATTATGCACTTAAAAAACTGACGCACGAGTTTTTTGTGAAAAATATTTACTCACTTCCAATTATTAAGATGGGTATTTGTTGGATAGCTGTCAATATTATCATTACATTGAAACATTAAAAATATTTTTTTATGACGCCATTTGAAAGTTCAGCTCTTAAGGATGTTGTTTAATTCTGAATATGACTGCAATAATGATTATTGACTGGAATATTGATGATCACATTTCCTAAATGACTAATATTATTGGTGATTGAGTAATTTAAGACCCATCGATTTTTAGATTTGTTTGGTATATTTAGGAAGCTTACCTTAAATCAATTAAATTAAAACAAAAATTTTTTTGGATGAGCCATTTTTTAACAAAAAAAAAACGAAAATTTATGTTGTATATGGACCCCGATTTTCCCATGCTTCTATTTACTTCTAATCACTATTATATTGATCTAAAATATTTTTACTTTATTCCTACAATATATTAAATAAAAAAAATTTAACGTTTAAAAACACAACACTTTTAATGTTGTTTACCCAAATTGCCTCCTTTAATTTAGGAACAATTTATTGACATTTGACACACATTCAGTTTGATTCACCTATTAAGGAGAATCAAACTAATCAATACAGCGTTGCCGGTTTGTGAAGCTATTTTCTTAGCTTTCATTATTCATATATTATTTTATTACACTTTGTTTAAAGTTTTTTTTTCCATGTCGATTTTTTATACAAGGACTTTATAATAACTCGTGTCAACATCTTACATTTTGAAAATGAAACAAACTAAAAAAAAACAAACTGAAATTATCACAGAAAACAGAAATTAAAATCTGTTCACGGATTTGCTATACCTCGCAGAGGGCGCTACCTGCGGTATATTGCATGTGTTATAAATGCCAAAACTTTTTTGTACACCTGTATAATAAAGTTCTAGTAAAAAATTCTATTTATCCAATTTTTTCTTGTAAAAAAGTATTCTTAATAAATGTCGGCCTGAGAATCCGTTTATTAGTCTTTCATACATCCCCAGACTGAAAAATTTAAAGGTGTAAGGTCGGGCGAACGAGGTGGCCACGGAACAAACAGGAGCATCTCGACCCCTACCAATCCATCAATTCATTTTGCTATAAATAGTTCCTAACATTTATAGCAAAATGAACCGGAGCACCATTGAGTTGAAACCAAGATTTTGTCTTAAATTTAGAGGCAAATCATCAAGCAAATCGGGCAGTATTTCTTGTAGAAACAACAGAAATTAATCACCAGTCAAATTACCTGGTAAAATGACAGGTCCTAAAAGAAAGTTATCCACAACACCTGCCCACTTGATGATGTGTCTCAACTATGGTTCTAGGATTCCAATATGTGTGCGTTATGGATATTTGTCATGCCGTTTCTCGTGAACGTGGCCTCGTCAGTAAACAGAATCGCCCTTATAAAATCCACATTTCTATTATTCATTTCACATAACCATCTACAAAAGGCAAGTCTTGCCTCGGGATCGTTGTATAAAAGACCCTGTACTTTTTGAAGATGAATTGGATAAAGTTGTTGACTCCATAAAATATGATGTGTCTCGGTTTTCCTAATATTTCCCACCCGTTCAGCCAAAACCCTAGTACTAATGTTTGGTGATTCTTCGACAATTCTTAAAATTTCTTCCCCTTGCCCTGATTGCATCGCACGAGATCCGCCGCAATTACCCTTCCGTCTTTCGCTGAAACTTCCAGTCTCCCTTAGGCAGTTAATCAAATTTAAAAAATATTTTCTTTTGGGATGAAATCGGTTTGGGAATGTCTGGGTATAGCGTCTAGCGGCTAAACTAGCATTTGAGTCACATTTTCCTTGTTAAGAATTGACAGGTAATTACCGTTTACATTAATATTTAAAACCTGCCAAACATCAGAAACATATCCGCGATTTCGGAAAAGGACACATACATTTCTTGGTCTGTGAGCCATTATGGTTTTATAAGTTGTTAGAAAACACGCCAAATACAAATATGTAATTAAAAAACGTAGATTTATTTTAGGAGTAATTGAGATACAAGCTTCTTTATGAGCATCAGAAGCATTTAAATTTGTTACTTTGACAGTACGTAAAAAGTTACCGGATCCGGGAGGTCAGCCAATTTGTTAAGAAGTATCTAGATTTTAAAATTAAGATATCTAATAAACGGATTCTCAGGCCGACATTTACTAAGAATACTTTTTTTATAAGAAAAGATTGGATAATTAGAATTTTTTACTAGAACTTTATTATACAGGGGTACAAAAAAGTTTTGGTATTTTTAACACATGCAATATACCGCAGGTGGCGCCCTCTGCAAGGTATAGCAAATCCGTGAACGGATTTCAATTTCTCGTTCCAAAAAACCTCCTCATACCAAATTTTAATTTAATATCTTATGAAACACTCGACTTATTTAAAAAAAACGATTCTATATTTATCACTTTGACGCCCTGTATATTATACATAACGAAAGTCGCATTATTTTGGTCCACCCTATATGTGGCCGGCGGATTGGCCTCCTTTTTCCGGACACCCTGTATATATGTATATACAGACGATGCATCTTAAAATACAAACATTGAACAATAGGAAATTCACTTACAACTTGTAAGTTTTCGAAGAAGTTCCAAGTTAAAACCGAAATTTATTCCCTCCATTAATTTTGTTAATAACTGCCGACTTTTACTTGTCCAATATGGCAACACTGCCGTATATTCTCCTGCAAAATTGACATAATGGAGAATTTTCACATAGCAATGTTTTGAAAATTATGTCATTTAGTGTAAGCTTTTGTTTTTTTAGGGCAAAATATGCTTCATCCAAAATTTTGTTTGGATTTTGAAATGTTCTATAGACCGTACCCTTTCTAAGCAATTTTTTTTTGTAAAATAGTTGGGTCTTAAATTTCCCAAGCACCACACTATTTTATACATATGTAGAAGGTTCATGGCGAATTACCAAATTCTTTTTAAGATTGTGAGGTTGAAAAAATGCTACGATTGATTTTTTTTATGAATAAAATAAGCTATAACTCTCCTTCAATCTCACAAATGGTTAATAAAAAACGATTTATTTTAAGATAGCCATTCTTCTCTTTTCCTTTTTTATAAATGCACTTGCTTATTAAGTTTATTTCTTGTTTGTAGTAGTCGTGAAGATTTATTTTCTTATGTTATAACTAAATAATTGTTATTTATATTAATGTTATATTATAAATAAATAAATGTTTTTTTTTGTTTGTTTTTTTAACTTTCTGTGTTTTCCAGTTTAATATTCCTAATAATAATTTAGGGCACACTTTGATGATTTGAAAAAATGACTGACCCAATTAACTTAAATAAAAAAATAACATTAAGTAAACCTTCTGAATATATTAATTTAAAAGTTTCAGTACTTGGAACATCATAAATATTTTTTTAACATCAGCAAGTTTCTCAAAATCCTATTAACCATAAGAATGATATTGAAACAAAGATTTAATAACACATTAGTGAATATGTTACCTGAACATTTAAGAAAAATTATTTTAGCATTTAAAAAATTTTTGTAGCAACTAGCAAGAAACGACAGTTTTACATTCTCGAAAATTTTAATTTAACATTTCTTAATATGCGTTTTAACATTTAAAAGGGAGACATCTCAATCTTTTAGACTATTGCAGAAATATTAATAAACGTTTATTAACCCACGCGGAGTGTTGATATAAACTAATTTTTTTCGTTTTTTGGCCTTGTGCTTGACACATTTAGCCACTAGTATTTAAACAATTATACTATTGGGTATTATAACATTGTATCTAATTTTCAAAAAAGAGTATAAAAAAGGAATAGTGCAAGAAAGATTAATACTGGGGATTTTCAAGTAACTAAAATTATTTACTAGTGCATATACTTCCAAATTATATTTTCCTTTTATAAGTGAAGTATGATACATAAGAAGCAACCCAAGCTTTTTCAATTTATTATGCAGAATAACATCACTGCATAAAAATTGTTTTTACATTCAAAAGAAAAATATGGTTCAAGGCATAAAGTTTAATTTGTTTTCTTGAATATTTTGGAGCGAACATTGTTTTAACTTTAAAAAAGATATATTTAATGAATTTTAATGTTAATGAATTTTAGTGTAATATTTGGTTCACTGAAGAATTTCCCAGTGTTATTGTTATTATTTCACGGGTTTTTATTTCAACATCAAACATTTAAAATTCATTGAACGTTTATTGAACAATTAAAAGTTTGATTTGACGTGTTTTTTTTGTCTCAGTGTAGGGATTCTCAAGGCTGCAACTCGGCAACGTCGCGTGGCGCAAAACTAGGTTTTTAGATCTAAAGAGAGCGGTATAAAATTCCAAAAAAGTCCCCGACAGGTCGGGTGAATAACATTGTAACTCCGTTGAAGAATCGCCGGACCGGTCGAAGTGGTCATTGATTCACACCGTGTTTTATTTCTAGAATAAAACTTAATTAATTACGGTTTTTTTAACAATATTGCTAAATCAAATTTTAATCTGACAGCTTTTCACAGCCGACACTTTAAGATTTTACACTGTCATCTGTCACTTTAGATGATACAAACATAACAGAGACCCTTTTAGAAAAAAAAAAAGAAGTCATTTATTTGTAGATAATTTTTATTTATTTAATTTTATAGTGTAATGGCATAAGGCTGTAATAACATTAAGATAACTGTCATCTTTCTAGACACCATGTATAGTTTCCAGTATGATAAGAGGATCACATTTTGTATTCCGGCAATTTTATACAGGGTGTTACTTAAAGGTATGTCATAATTTAAAAGGGACATTCCTTATTTGACCGATTTTAAGTCAAAAAGTTCATATAAACATGGGTCCTAAAATGATTAGTTTTTAAGATACAGGGTGTTAAAGTTTTATTTTTTTTTTCGTTTATAATAAATTTTTCAAATACGGTTTAAAATATTGAACTGAATTTTGGCACAGGATATTATGGCATAAAAACACATTTTTTAGATATGATGAATTTTTAATACAATTTTACAAAAAAAATATTACGCCATTGACCTATGAAAAAAATTATGATTTAATCTTAATTATCAATCAATTATAAACAAAAAATTCCTCCATGACTTTTGCTGTAAATCTTACCGTTTGGGTGAAATCGTTAATTAAAAAAACGTCTTTTATGCATAAAATGCATCTTTAAAAATTATGGAAATAAATCAAGTTAGCTTTATATTTTATTTTCAAACTATTTTTTACAAACTGGTGAACAAAAAGCAACAACAATTAAATACAATACATACATACATAATTTACAACAAATGTTGGAAATGACCACCTCTTGCCTCTATGCAGGCTCCTGCTCTTCTTCTCATAGAATCACGAACTCTTTCGAAAATTCCAGGCGTGTTTCGTATAGTTTCACATCCGTCAATAATTCTATTTCTTAGTTCTTCTAATGTCACAATTGGTGTCTGATAAACCAATGTTTTTAGGTGTCCCCACAAAAAAAAATCTAGGCTATTTAAGTCAGGTGATCTAGGTGGCCAAAACTGTGGTCCTCCATGGCCTATCCATTTATTTCGGTAGACTCTATTTAAATGCTCACGAGCCAATATGCTAAAGTGGGCTGGAGCACCATTATGCATAAACCAAAGTTGTTGCCGTAACTGAAGAGGAACATCTTCGAGAAGCAAAGGCAAATCATTTTGGAGAAAATTACAATAATTCTGTCCGTTAAGGCGTCCTGGTAAAAAAGATGGTCCATTAAATGATCGGATACCGATCCAAACGTTTATTGAAAATTATTCCTGAAAATATGTCTCTGTAATCTCATGAGGGTTTTCTTGAGCCCAGTAATGATTGTTATGGAAATTGATTATTGCATTTCTGAAGAAATTAGCTTCGTCCGTAAACAAGATGTTCGCACCAAATTGAGGATTTTATGTTACTTTTTGGAGATACCATCTACAAAATTGCGTACGCGGTTCATAATCTCTAAGAAGCAATGCCTCAACCCTTTGTATGTGAAAAGGATATAACAAAGAATCCCTTAAAATTTCCCATACCGTCTTGTAGCAGATGTTCAACACCATACCAATTTTTTGTGTACTTGTGGTCGGATCCTCTTCGACTGCATGTAGGACAGCCTCTTCAACTGCCGGTGTCCTAACTGTATGGGGTCTTCCCTCAGCAGAATTAGCCTTAAAACTCCCAGATTCAGCCAGACGACGATGAATGTTTATAAATATTCTTCTGTCTAGGACAGCGCGATTAGGATACCTTTCTTGATACAAACGCCGAGCCTCCATAGCATTACCATTGGTAAGTCCATAAAGGAAATGCATTTGCGTCATTTCCAAATTAGAATAATCTACCATTTTTTAACTAGTACAATTCACGTTTTAAGATCCAAAGGGTACTAAAGACAAACTGTCAAGAATAATCACTAACGCAAGTGTCATAATGTTTAAAACAACAAAAAACAATTTCTGGCAACAAGCAATGCTAACTTGATTTATTTCCATAATTTTTAAAGATGCATTTTATGCATAAAAGACGATTTTTTAATTAACGATTACACCCAAACGGTAAGATTTACGGCAAAAGTCATGGAGGAATTTTTTGTTTATAATTGATTGATAATTAAGATAAAATCATAATTTTTTTCGTAAGTCAATAGCGTAGTATTTTTTTTGTAAAATTTTATTAAAAATTCATCATAGCTACGCCACTGGTTGCTAAAAAAAAGTAGGTGAACATCTAAAAAATGTGTTTTTATGCCATAATATCCTGTGCCAAAATTCAGTTCAATATTTTAAACCGTATTTAAAAAATTTATTATGACATAAATTAATTATGACATACTTATAAGTTACACCCTGTGTAATAATAATAATAGCTTTTATTTCCAAGAGGTATTACCAATTACCGAAAAATCACTAAAAAAACATATTATATTAATTAAAGAAAGGTCTACATTTATCAAGAAATTCTGGTAAATAGAAGCAAGGTATATCGCAATCCACAGGGATACAATTAAAGTTTTTATACACATTATGGCTTGTATCTTGACAAAAAACCCTGACTAAAGAGCAGCCTGGTGAACATCCTGCTCTGGGTAAAGTTTTTTACAAAAAATAGTTAAATTTCTGAAAGATCACTAAAAAGGTCATTACTTTTGTCATATTTAAGCTAAGACGGTAATTCATACACCAGTCTCGTACACAGTTAAAACCCTGCTGCAAAAAATTACAGTCCTCAACAGTGGCACTTCTCCAAAGAGATTTTAAATTGTCGGCGAATTTCAACCTGTGGTGGAGAAAAGTGTTAACAAGATCACTAACAACTAGCTTGAAGAAAGAAGTGGGCTAAGATTAGAACCCTGAGGTACACCAGAAGTTGGAATGAAGCTGTGTGATTTAAATTTATCAATATCTATAAATTGCATTCCATCAATAAGATATAATTGAGCAACTTTACCAGAGTGCGCGAAAATCCAAAAAGATTAGCGAGTTTTTATGGTAATATATGGTGACCAATTTGAGTCTAAAGTCAGTGTAAATAGCATCCAGTTGACCTCTTTCATTTAGAACTTCGAGAAAAACTACTAGAGAAAAATCCATGCTAATCAACTGATATTCGAGAATGGATTTTGGAGAAAATTTTATGCCAAGGAATGGTTTTGAGAAGTTTAAAATAATTACAAAGAAATGAGTAAATAATTTTCAATTGAGCTAGGATCTCCCTTCTTATGAAGCAGACATACCTTGGCAAACTTCCAATTGTTAGGAAACACTTCAGTCTTTAAGTATCAGATTAAAAATATGGCACAAAGAGGATGAACGTGTGTAGGCACAATTTTTTACAACAAAATTAAGAATGCCGTCAGAACTAGCAGTTGCTTTATTCCTTAAATGTAATATACCGGGTGACAATTTGAAAACGAACAACATTTAATATTGCCTCTATCAAATGAAAATTAGTCGAAACACGTCAATTTACATATCAAGGAGGATAATTTGTTGTCATGTTATTCTCAACCCCCTGATCCCCAGTGCATTACCTCTAAAAATTTTAATGGCAACCCTATTTCTTTTACCATTTTTGTGTTCCTTATAACATTCTACATAAACTGCATTTAATTTTTTTTTGAAAATCCTGACTTAACCTCACAAATGAGTGAAATGTATTTTATGTACATGTAAATAAGACAATTCCTTGAAAAATTATGATAATGATAATGAAATACTAGAAACCTTATTTTTACTACTTTATGAATTGTTCAAAATGGGTTCCATTCTACTCCAAGCACAAGTACAACCAGTATTTAAACTGTTCTTGGGCATTTTAAAGAGTTTCAGGTGAAATACTTCTATACTCCTGTACAATTCTTGGTTATAATTGTTGAATTGAATCTGGTTGAGTTTTAAATACAACGCATTTCAAGTGAATCCATAAGAAAAAAACCAGCGGTGTCAAAACCAGATCTGGTGATCTAGGTGGCCATTCTATGGGTCCTACCAATTCACTGCTCTAAGTAATGATTATCCAACCACTCTCTTACTGGGCGTACATAATGCGCTCCGTCCCGTTGGCAGTGCAGCAAATAGTCATCTAGAGCAAGATTTCCAATAGCTTCTCTTTGATTTTCCACCTCCCTTTGATTTCCAACTATAAGAGGTTCTATAGTTGTGTCTAACATTTCTGCATACATTTCAGTGTTTAGAGTTCCATTGATGAACAGAGGACCGATGATGCTATTGCCTAATATATCCGCCCAAATATTTAATTTTTGAGGGTATTGCGTATGTCTCTCTCTAATAATGTGAGGAATGAAGTTGCAGTCTTGGCTCATTCCTTTTCTTATTGCCAACAGATCCTGTTTCGTCAAATTTAGCTAATAACTCACGGATATACGTGTGTCTAACATTTCTGTCACGATGTCTTTCGTTGAATATGGCCGCCGTTCTTGCAAAGCAACGATTTTGAGCTGCCTAGATGAAAATCATTTCTACGCGTTCAGCAATAGTGTAAACCATTTTATGAAACGACACTAATAATTGAAAACTATGGAAATTATTTATGAAACTAACTTTAACAGATTTTTTTACTGATTCTAGAAGAACATGAAATAAATAATGAACACTAGGAGTCGGGAAATAAAGAACGTATGTACCTACTTATTCTTTGATAGCAGGATAGTATGCTGTCCGTTTTAAAATTCTCACCCTGTGTAATAATCTCATGTAAGTTCTCTTAAGTTTTTGAAATAGTTCTTTATAATAGAATATACTCCCACATCAAATTAGGCTTAGCATCTAATAATTAGTTTTGTTAAAAATCACTTCTGCGCATTACTACCTTGTCTAAATGATTATTTGTGTCAGCATTTGGGTAATAGGGGTGAAGTTGAAGTAATTTATCTTGATTTCTGCAACGCTTTTGACCAAATCGACCACTTTGTTCTTCTTCATAATTGATGAATTAATTATTTGATTTTTCCAAAGTTTACTTTATACTTACAATTGTTTAAGTATTTTATTCTGTAAACTTTGGTTTTTCTAAAGATTTAGTTTTATAAAAATGTTATTGACGAAATCGCAAACAATTTGTGGAATATGAAGGCTTTAAGTGTCATGTATATGAAGTGTGCTCGGGAGTTCCGCAAGGATCTAACTTGGGCCCGCTTCTCTTTTTATCGTCTTTAATTAACGATCTTGCCAAATTATGGTTTTTCCAGAGTTTAGTGTTTGCAGATGATATTAAATTGTTTAGAAAAAATAGATACAAAAGATAATTATGAATTCCTTTAGGCAAATCTTAATAAATTTAAGAGTTGGTGCATTGTCAATAGGACGTATCTTAACGTTAATGCTCTATTCTCTCATTTTCAAGAAAACTTAATTATAATTATTATTAATTACGATTAATTTTAATTCTAGAACAATAATTTTGTGTTAACTAAGGTGGATAAGGCAATTGATTAGTTAATGATGCCAAATTAAGTCTCACCAACCATATAGCTTAAATTGTTCCTGATTCTGCCAAATTGTTAGGTTTTATTTATCGAAACTGTCGATATTTTGAAAATGTTAAAACTCTAAAAGTACACTTTTCTTCTCTTATATATGCTCAAAATTAGAGTAAGAGTTTCTAATTTGGTACCCAATTTATAACAACCTAATTTGATATTTAACGCATTCAGCGCATGTTAATGAAGGCTGATTTAGAGAGGAAGTATTTCCGCCAAGAAGTTTGTATTTAATCAATTATACTTAAATAAATTTAATATACAAAGAAGACAAATCTTTTCTATAAAATTTTTATATGACCTTATTCATAAAAAAGATTGGTTGTACCAACCTTTTGGCTGGACTTAATTTTCTGGTACCAAGAATAAACTCTAGGCATTTATGTTATTTTATGTAAATCCCCTATTAATATAATGCAATGTGTCCAAATTATAATAATAATAATAATTTACATCAGCGATGCGATATTTTTTTTGACAATTTAAGATCATTATAGAACGTATAAATTAGATAAGTCTTCAAGGGTCTTTCTGGTGTATTCTGGCATTAGTATGTAAGCATAATGCATTTTTATTTTATTTTTTATATACATATTTTTTTTGCTATGTGTATTCTTTTTTTTACACCCAATTGCTTCCTCACTTCCCAAGTCCTGGGATAGTAAAATCACCGAGTCTAGGTAAACATAGTGAAAAAATCAAACTGAATGCAGAAGCTATTTACTGTGGCCCTTATAGCTACCAAATGCATCCCTCATCATAGGAATTAATATATAAGTTCCTGATAAATAGATCATTGAATGAATTCATCTAAGGATGGTCAGAGGAAACTTTGATAAGATTTCTTTTTTAGAAAGTGGCAACGCCGGAAATGTTAATTATTCGCCAGGTTGATTATTGTTTATGCTTGTAAGGTTAAAAAAAGATACCTAAGCAATTTGGCATTTGCAATATGTCAAGAAATTGGCATCTGGATAAATTGCTTGGGATTGCCAAGATTGCCTCCAACGTAAGCTCACCTTAAGAAGCGTTGCGCAATTATTGTCCATTATTGCCATTTTTATAACAATAAGAATGATTAGTTCACTTTATGGGGTTTCTTCTAACTCTATTACCGTCTAAATTTGCCGTGAATTAATTTTTGTATGTTATGGTAGGCCAAAGACAATTCAGCTTATAATTTTTATGAGGTACAGACAAAATCAAGGTTATCTGAAAATACTCCTTTGACCATTAATCTGAATTTATTGTGATTAGTCCCGAGAAAGTGAATCGCAATACACGATTTTTATAAATGTATATGATTATTGAGAAAATATGTTCGTAATCGAAAATTAATTTACATAAGTTGATATACACATAGGGCCAGTTTATATACAAAGAAATAAAATGGAAAATAATAACGTCACGCGTTTTTTTCTTGTTTTAATATTTGAAAATAAATATATCCCTCTGTATCTGGGGAGAGGAGGGAGATCGCCTCTTCATACCCCAGCCCTCCTAGATCCATCACTGGCTTCATGATTTCATGATGATTAGGTAATTTAAAAATTCAAATAAATGAAATATTCAAGACAAAAACAACCCTAACTAGAATAAAAGATTATGGTAGTCATAGACTATAAATTCATTTAGCACCTAGCAAACTATGAAGTCACAAGTTAGCTTAACTTATTATTACAATCGAGGTGAGAAAAAGTGAATTTTCGAAATCATAACGCGAGTCTAATTTAATCGGTAAACAAAAATTTTACTCTTTTTTTCATATACGCATGTGAATGCCGTCAAATCTACTAATTTGCTAGACTACAATACTTAAAATAAATGAATTAGTATCTTATTCTGACCTCGAAATTTAAATTATATTGTTTAAGGATAATGGTTTTTGTATACTTAAATTAGCTTGTTTCTTTTCAATGATATGCTCGTTTTACTCTCCTAATAAGGTCGACGCAATCTTTAGATTTTATGTAGGATTAATTTAGGAATAGGAAATTACGGTAGCAAATCGAAAAGGAACTTAAGATGATCCTCAGTTAGTCTACACAAGGCCTTTTTAACTCATAAAAAAGTTTAAATTTTCCGCCAAAGAAAAGTTAGAGGCGCTGCCGTTAATTATAGGTACCTACATTACGGTTCCCTGTCTTTTTTTGTTTCATAAATCTGGGATGACACTTGAGTTTCCTTTCATATGTGCAATAACAATATGTGTGTGACTCTTTTTATCAGCAAAAAATATTAAAAATCAAGGTTATGATGTCACATTGGTGATTGTGAAGCTCATAAGTGCCATAATTTTGGCAATAAAAAGTTAAAATGCATGGTTTTCTAATCCTATCAAATGTTTGATAAGTATAAAGTATAGTACTATACTATAAGAGATAAATTACAACATTTTTAATTAAATATTTGTTGTGAATTAAATGCATAATATTTTTATTTTTATAGATAAATTTTCAAGCACTTAATGTGACTTTGTAGCCAACCAGGTGATGCAATGTTGTCAATAGTATGACATGTATGTTTCCCTTTTTTTCATTTGAAGATATTTTGCCTTAGTGGAAAATTATTTATTCTAGATTTATTATAATAAAAATTTATTATAGACCACTTGCCATAAAACTATTAAATATTTTTACAGAAGGACAAGTGACAGTGATAAAACTATACATTACAAAAAATGTTAGTACATGGTTGCCATTATACTTTAAACCATTTTTTGGCTTTAAGTTGATTATTAACAATAATATTAATAATTAGTAATAGTTTAGACAAAGAAATCAAAACAAGTATAGTGACCTCAAGCAATCTAACCTTTAAATTAATAAATTTATCTGTATTATCAAGAATAGGATTAGTGCCCAAAATGTAAATTGTATGTTAATGTGTCTAATAATTATTAATTGGCCACTTTATAATTAAGTGTGGCGCCCACATTAAAACTTGACGGCAAGGCAAAGCATACTTATCACACAAAGCAAGAGATAATATGGGAAGAATTGCGTGGCATACTTTTTCACATTTTGACCTAAATAGTCGATAACATGAAAGTTTTCAGATATATTGCATAAGAAGTTTATGTTATGATTTTGAATCACTTTTAAGCATAATATACATTTTAAATATAAATAGCAGGTGCACTCATAATAAGTACATACATGTTTATGTAGTGCATACAATTCATGGAAAGATTATTTTATAAGGAGCAAAGATAAATACATAATCAAATTGTGTCAGCTAAGATTCTGATAAAATATCTACAATTTTAAATTCCAAAAAAACATAACCAAAATGAAAAGGTGACAAATTGTGATTTTCCAATTAATTTCTAAGAAAATGATGTTATCCGTCATTGCCAGACTATATATCACCGTCCACAGAGGACTGTGATAGCAATACTCATAATTTTTGATTCCAAACACGAACCGACCACATGAACGCTGCGCGCTTTAGATTCGAGTTTGCGTTAGTAAATCTAAACAGGGACCATACCCAACACTCGCATCATTAAAAATCACATATTCACAAAGTTTTTACCTTAAATTAAAATTTTTTTGGGTTTATCTTAAGGATGAAACCTAGGTTTTCGCAGTGATGTGGTATATGGAATATTTTCTGGCAAAATTCAAGGCTTGAAATTATCATGAAGAATTCGTTTCATATACTTTTTGCTACCAAACAGCATATAATACAATAACAACAGACCCTGGTCTGATCCTTGTGGAATGCCAGTAACATCAATACTAAGCCAAATTTGCATTTAGCGCATCATGACTGATCTTATTGAATGCTTTCGAAAGTCAAGCAATACAGGGAATGTTAACTTTTGAATATTGATGGATTCAGTTATATGATCAGTTACATTTAAAAGTGCATTGGTAGTACTGTAATATTCTCGAAATCCCACCTAGAAATCGGATATAATATTGTTTTTCAAAAGGTATCTTCTTATTTACCCAAGAGCAACCTTCTCTAGGATTTTTGATAAAACTGGTAGTAAACTAACAGGTCTTAAATCTGTTAAAAACACACCTTGGGATTTTTTAGAAGTGAGCATATGAAAGATTTCTTCACTGATAAGAAAAACAACCTTTGTCTAAACAAAAATTTGTTATGTGGCATATCTGTACAAAAAGTAATGGGGAACAATAATTCAACATCTGAGTGTTATGTTATCATTACCTGATGGGTTTGATTTTATAGAATTAATAAATTGAGCAAAGAGCTCAAAGCGGAACTAATATTTTGAAATTTATTTAAGTTTTGATACACCAAACCTGTATTTTAACATTCAAAATTCTTCCTAATGACTTCACTAAAAAAATTATTTTGATCATTTGCTAGAGCCAAATTAGCAGGCAGATCTACTACTATTATTCAACCCTAAGTCATTAAGAACCTCCCAACCTTTTTTTATCACTAAGTGAAAACATTCTATTTGTGTAAGCTTTCTTCTCTTTCCTGTTACTTGGTAGCATGAAAGGATGTATGTAACTCATACCTTCATTTGTTAGCCTCACCTTTACTTTTTTTAAATTTTACAAAAGCCATGTCTTTTTCATGATCCTAAAAACATAGATTTACTAACTGTCAAGGTGCATGTGGTAGATATATAGGATTATACAAATTATTGCAATTGACTTAACTTAAATCATGCAGAAATTGCTTGTGATTAAATTTTTCAAAATTTCTAGTCATTATAAATTTTTAATTAGACTTCCCTACTTTTATGCCTTAATGACAAAAAACGACTTTTGATTGAGAAAGAAAAAGAAGCCACCAATGAAATACAAACTCCCAAGGAAAGGTCAGAACAGCCCAAGTGCATAGACCATGGTCCACCTAGAGCAGGTGGACAGACGACGGATAATTTTACAAAAATACAGTTTTATGTGAAAGACTGGGACAGTGGGACAATTATGAATTTTAATATTGATTTTACTGCAAGTTAGATAAAGGTATCAACAGTCAGAGATAGTCACAAATAATCTAAAATTAGATTGTATCTATAAATGTTTAGATCATATGGCTGCTTATCAGCCCTTACATATGATTTACAAGCTTAATATATAAAAGTGAAATACACTCACAAATTAAAGGATAATTTTCAGATAGATTTAGTAACAGCAGATAAATTTGCAAAAGATCAAGGATTTTATTCTGTCAAAATGAATTCCTATTATTTATATGGTTATTTTCTCATTTTGGGTTATCATGTACTTTAGCAATTAGTACAAAACAATAAATATATATGAATACTAAAAGACAAAACTTTTGTAAAACTATTTGTTTCTTAATTAAAAAGGTAATACATATCAAATATGTATAGGGATACCTCCAAAAGAAAGTAAAATAATAGTTTTGCATACCTACTAATAATAATTAGAATCAAAATTTACTCATTATAATCAGTGGTTAATGATCATGAAACAATTCTTGACCTTTGCTTTACTACTTTTCATTCCACTTTAACAACTTAATATAATGGTCTTGTTGAGCCTGATCCTTATCACTCAGGTTTTGAACTACCACTTAACAGTAATATATTCTTACAACTTTATTCAAGCAAATTTTAAATCTTTAAATAAATACTTTTTTACATACAATTTGCTGTCTAGAACTGTTAATCATTTACTAGAACTTAAAAAATTTTAATCTCACAGAGAAGAACCAATATACTATATTTCTAAACAATAAAAAAAAATTAAAATACCTTATACCAAAACAAAGCATTCTTAAACATATTTAAGTAAAACTGCTACCAAAAACAGAAGTTAGAGGAAGTAAATTAAACAATAATAAAACATGTTTGTCTAACACATAGAGTTATAGGAGTGAGTTCCAAGTAAAAGAAAATGTAGGGACTGGTATGGAAAAATCATCTACCTGATGAGTCATATGATTAGTGTCAGAGAAAGAAAAGAAAACAGAGTTAGGATTTTTTTAAATATGAAGAGTCTACAAGAATCTCTTAATGTAGGTATCTAACTGCTTTTTTGGAATCACAAAAATAATGTTTACTAACCCCTTGTGTCTTAAAACCCAAAAAGGCATGCAATAACAAAGATAACACTCAATAAAAGAAAAGTACACTGAATATGCAACCACCTCTCCTAGCTGATGTCTTGCAAAACATCCAGAGGATAATTTTGATACAAGTGATATGATCTTTAACTCAAAGGTGATCAATCATTAATGATAATAGCAAGAAACTTATGGTAATACTAAGAAAACAGTTTTCTTTGCTTTGTAAAGGGGACTTTTCACTAGACACCATGCCCTAAAAGTCACACTTAAACCCCAATATAAAGGTCTTACCTACATTAAACACAAGGCTGTTTGAAGCATACAACCCTGATAAAATCCTAAGATTCCTGAAAAACCTGAGCTCTATATAAAATCAGAATCTTTATAACTGCATAATATGGTAGTATCTTCAGCAAATTTAACCACTTTGCCTTGCAGTCTCAATGAGCCTAAGTCATATGCAGCAAAAATAATAGTTGTCCTAACCCTAAACCTTGAGGTATGTACTCCAGATTCAAGGGATTTAGAATCAGACAAACACAGATAGGATTCTTGCCATTGCAATGAAATACCTCTTAAACCATATTTATTAAGCTTAGACAACATAATCAAATGCCTGGGATAGAACAGAAAACACTGCTGCCACCGACTCTTCATAATTCATTGACACTCTCCAAAAACTAAAAACAGCATGATGAGTTCCTTTTCCAGTTTTGAAATCCAAGTTGTTTGTTTGAAATCCAATTGGTTTTTGTGGTGTACATTGCATGAAACATCATTAAATATTGAAATGTAATAATATTAATAATATTAATATTAAAATGTAGGTTTATAAAGTTTTCTGGTTTAAGGGTCTCCCCTTAAACCAGATTTGCAAAAGATCTTTTTTTTTATTTATATGTCTATGATGGATTCACTGATAGTCCTGTACTTCTTTCTGGTGTATGTTTCATGGTGCCTAGGCTTAATGCTAGACATCCCCTAACATTCTTTCTGCCAAGGCTTCATACTAACATCCTGTTGAAATCGCCACTATATACAATATGAGCTATATTTAATCAGATCCGTCACATGTGTGATGTAAATTTCTCTCCGGTTCATGTGATTGTCGATATCTTGGTGGATCATTACTCTTGGGATTAAGACCCATGTGTTTAAGTTATAGTTAGTAGGTATATTGCAGTTAATTTAATTTAATTTTGTTGAATATGTGATTATCTTGTTAAACTTTTATAATTGGGTTTTTATATCATATTAATAGTTATTTGTTTTAATTTTTTTTGATAACTTTTGAGATTGTGACTTTACTTTACTTTTTTTCTTTTCTTTTCATTCTTTTAGGTTTGTTTGTGTGTTTTTTTTTAACTATATTTTTCATTTTTTTGCAACTGTTTCCTGTTATTGGGCAAGTTGCCTGTTGGAAATAAAGGCTTATTATTATTAATAAGCAGTCAGGAGATGCAACAGATTGAGCTTGAATGTAAAAAAATGCAAAATTTTGACACTTTCCAAAAAGAAATATAATTATTTATTTGACTATTGCATTAATAACAATATCTTGGGTAGTATTAATTAAATTAAAGATCTGGGTGTGTATATTGATAGTGGTCTTAAATTTGATTACCATGTAAATTCTACTAGCCTATATATTGGGTTTTATTAATCAAACTTTAAAGGATTTTAATCACATTCAATGTATTAGAGCCCTTTATAGCTCCTATGTGTGATCTATATTAAAATATGTCAGTCCAGTTTGGCCACCACAAAATGCAAAATCCAAAGAAAATTCCTTAGACTTGTTGCTTTTAAACTTGGCATAGAAGACCTTGATTACAATTACATGGAAAATCTCTTAAATCTAAATTCTTTTAAATATCATCATGTAATACTTGATCTATCCACTTTATATAAAATTGTTAATAATGTATTTAATTGTTTAAAATTGTTAGATATTAACATGCTTAATGTCCCTCAAAGATTTACTTGTGTTCCAAAATTTTTGAATAGTCCATTAACTAATATTTATTTTCTGTTTACACTCTTCCATTTTTTATATGTACAAAAATGATGTAACCAAAATTGGGAAACTGGTAATAAAACTATTATAATTATTATTAGAACCAGACAAGGCTATGACTACTAATTATTGTGCCCAGTTCTTCAACATTATTTTATTTTAACATTTATTTCAACATTTATTTTAGTCCATATAAGAAATCTTGAATCCAAGATTTTTCTTAGGACAATTAAATTATATTTGGTAAATGCTGCATTTTATTCTTCTGAGGAATACTTGGAAAGAAGTTTAAATTTTCTTTGACTGATGATTCTGAATATTACTCTTGTTGCATTAAATTACTCTTCTAACTGAGTATGGATTATTGGTGATTGTCGGCTTTATACAAGTGGGAATTTTTTATGTTTATGTCTGTCTGTATTATTTGACAGTTTGTTTTCTTTAGGTGTTCTGTTTGTTATAACAGAATGTTCCATTGGTCATATTACTAACTTCTAAAGTAGAGAGAAAACATCAAAAAGAAAACAAACAAAAATTAATATGAATCTGGGTCTGGAAATGCTTCCTCAGGGAGCTAGAGCTCTTTGAAGATAACCTAGCTTTCGTTTTATAGCTTCAGAACTACTTTAGCTACCTTAACCAATTTTGGGACATAAATTATAGTAAGTACATTTATTAGTATTATTTATTCTTTTGAACCTAGTAAACAAAAATAATTTTAACCAGGGAGTGGACACAAGAGGGATATTTGGTAAATTTAACCCCATTTCTCTAAAACTTCAATTTCTGCCCATTTGGGTATCAGATTATAATGGTCATATGCCTTTTGTATAAAAGGTGTAAAAAAGGTGCTCTCAGCAAAAATCTTTAAATATCAGTTTTTGTAAAAATTGACTAAAAGTAAATTATAATAAGATACAGCACTAGAATTAATAGTGCATGTTTACAAGGTTTAAGAATTAATCAGGACTGAACTTCTAACTTTCTGCTGGATGTCCCACAATACTGTGCAATCAAAATTTGAAAAATTACATAAATTTATATCCACCATATCAATAATTCTTACAACCCCTATAAAATTTCATGTTAAGAATTTAATAAAATCACCCATAAATAGATTCAATTAAATTTTCTTAATACAGTCCTAGAAGCAGTCATTATCCTTAACATCTTTTTTTATGCCAAATAATAAGAACATCATAATCTGATGCTCAAATGGGCCAGAAATTGAATACTTGAAATATGGGGAGAAATTTACCCATTGATTGGTTTGCACACCTGCGGTTGAAATAATTTTTGTTTTAAAGAATTTTTCGTTTTTTTTATGTTTCCTATCTACTTACTAAGTTTGTAACATCATCAAGGGAACACCCTGTATTTTATATGAATTGTATTTAGATTTTAATGTGCAACAATTTTCCACCTAAAGTGTCCCCACCCCCATAAAATTTTTGTTTTTTAAGGGATTATCAAAAAATCTTGAGAAACACTTTTTAGGCATATCATTCAATGAATCTTTTGTGCTTCTTTGGTAATGTTTCCAGATGTTGAAAATAATGTTTCTCATTTACCTACTTCAGGCATTGAGGTGGATGGCATCTTAATGTCTTCCAGGCAGTAACTGTTAATTTAATTTTTATTAACTAAAGTAATTTTTTATATTTCCAGGGATTTTGAATAAGCGTTGTTAATATTTCCTAACTGATGATACTTGGTTTCCTGACCACAGACATTGAGCATAATAAAATCTTCCGAAAAATTCAACAATCAGGCAACGCCGCTTACAATTTCTTTCAAGGGCGCGGTTAAAGGCGTGCAAGGCGGGAAACTGGAATGCCTTAAGATCGGAACCATGTGCTCAATGAATCACGTACGGAATTTCTAACCTAAAATGTCTTAATACAAATAGTGCTCATGGTTACCGACGTTATTTCGGCGTAACTATGGCCTGTATCCTTGGAAAACCTTGTAATTTGATAAAAATAGACTGTTTCGGCTGATATTAGTGATATTTAAATGCCAGAACATAAATAAAGCACCCACGTTGCCGGGATCATAAACAAAAAAAACAAACAACACGTGAGTTTTGACAGGTGAAGTATTACAACTATTCTTACGTTTATCGTTACAATTTGTTTGAGTTTAAATAGTTTTAAACTTACTTTTTGTGTTGCCCTGTTGGTTCTGCTCCTGTCTTATCCACTTAACAAATAAAATAACACAGAGTCCAACGAACACGGTTAAAAGCACCACAGCGAAAACAGCCGCGTTTTCGCCACTCTCCACCGTACTTATCATGTTTTTTTCTATTAATTCTTATTTTCCGGCGTATTTAATTATAAAAACGTTTAAAAATCCGGAATATATTTCCGGCGAAAATTCCACTCGGCCACACGCGTGTTGTTTACACTGCTCCCGTCTCGTTCTATTCGGCAACGGAAATGAAGTTCGCACTGCACACCGGTGTTAAAACAGATCCGATGAATGGGCGGGATCAACGAAAAGGCGCCAAATTTGAACGGATCTAATTTGAATTTTTTCTGATAGTTTTTTCGAATTATTTTTCATTCTATGCTGCTTGATGATTATTGGATTGAGTAGACCCATTCGCGTGTTGTAGATGAGAGTTGTCTGATGTCCTTTCTTTCTGTTAAGAAAAGCGAAATTCGACTGAAATGGTCCGCGATCCGACGCGCGGTTTTCATTTCGGATGGGAGAAGGCGGCTGAAAATGTCGCGTGGTGTGGAGACGGCGCAATGTTGCCGCGATAAAATCGATTTCTCCAACTATGGGAAATACCAGGAGAAATATCCCAGCTCCACATTTAGTATTAGTAGAATAAAAAATATTGTTGACACATCTTACTAAATATTCTGAGAATATCATGATAACTTTCCACGTTCCCGTTTAGAATGTCCATAATCATATTTATTTTTTACGGTTAATTAATTGCGGGGTATAAAGAACTTTTTGTTTTCCCCCGCTATGTCGTAATGGGCGGCCGTTTTGGATAGCCACGTCATACTATGAGGCTGTCACGTGACTGCCAGCTTATTACTACAAAATCGATCATATGACATCTGTCAGCCAAACGGGAAGCGAGCTCTTATTTTCTTTATTACAAGGGTTATTCGAAACGTGTATATTTTATATTTTAGTTAGCTATGGGGTGGAGTAAGAAAAGTTTATTCTTCAAAAAAATACGTTCATTAGTGGTGAATTTAAATAAACACCTTCAATTTTTGGAATTACAGTAAACTATAATGTTAAAACCTAATTCATCATACTCTCTTGGGTACGTACGATTAATAAAGGAGCAAACTCGTATAACAAATACTACTGCAACATGCTTAGATCCCATTTTTATTAATACTTTAATAAGATTATAATAAGATATTTGTCATAAAAGTGGCACCTTTGTTTCGGGTTTAAGTGATCACAACCAAATGCCTTTCTGCACTAGTCGTTAAAAGACAAAACCAAAAATATTAACCTTTTGCGATTTTAAATATTTTTAATGAGATATACTTTAGGATCGATTTATCGCATATTTACTGGGATAATATTTATTATCTTGCGGACCACTGTAACATCCCTTTAGAAGAATTTTTAAGTCTTTTAAAGTTTGTATTTGAAAATAGTTATTTCACTTTCAATAATATATATTACAAACAAATCTATGGTCTTGGAATGGGTAACTGTCTATCACCTATATGTTGTGATCTGATTATGTCAGAATTACAAAAATATTGTATGGGGAAAATAAAATTTAGGTTACCATTTTTTACAAGATTCGTTAACGACATTGCCACGTGTATTCCAAAAACTGAAATAGAAAACATAAAAAGTACATTTAACAGTTTCCACCCTAAATTACAGTTCACTATAGAGTGTAAAACAAATAACAAACTTCCATTTCTAGACATTCTATTAATCAGAACAGAAGATAATACAATCATCACTGATTGGTATCACAAACCCACTTTCTCTGAGAGATTTCTTAACTACCAATCAAATCACTCATTTAAACAAAAATTAAACATAATTAGCAACCTAAAATCCCGCGCAATAACCTTATCTCACTCCAGTTTTCATAAAAAAAATGTTAACAAAATTAAAGATATTTTACTAAAAAACAATTTTCTTCATAAACTATTAAACAAAATCCTAAACAACAACCCTACACCTATTAAAGTCAAAGAAAACCAAAACCATAAATTTGCAAAAATTCCTTATGTCAAAGGTTTGTCTGAAAGGGTATCAGAAGTTGTTTCTGATGATGAAGTCAGAATAGCGTTCAAAAATGAAAATACCATCAACAAACACTTCTTAAAACTCAAAGATAAAACACCAAGTGAGTTACAAAGTGGCGTGGTTTATAATAATATATTTAATATTAATATAATAATATAATATAAATATAATAATATAATAATAAATTTAACGTAACGTTTATTACGGGCAGGTACTTAAAAACCAGAATTAGCAAACACGAAAGAAGCGTAAAACCAAGGAACTACGCAGCATCTGGGAAGACTGCTCTAGCAGAACACTCCTTCAATCAACAACACCAATTTGATTTTAACAGCACTGGATCATTGGCAGAAAATCAAATTATAAAAAAAGAATTTTACTAGAAATGGTTAATATAAAAAAGTATAAAGAAAGCATTAATAAAAAACAAGACACTGATGATCTAAATGCAAGTTACTATAATTTAATTAATTTACTACCAAAAAGATAAAACTAAAACATAAAATTTATTTTTGTCAAAGAGTGTATGTCCCAAATTTAGATCACACAGTTTTTTAACAAATTAGTTTCTGGTTTTGAACGTATAGATACATACAGCTTCCTTATCTACTAATCCTTAACTTATCAACATAACATTGAATCATAAAAATTAAATTAATAAGCGCTCGGAAGAATAAAAACATTTGTTTCTTGGCTTATTGTTGATTCTAGTTTGCCCTGTAATAATGCACCTACAATTTAACCCATGTTAAAAATAATTCTACGCTCCTATTATAAATGTGTTTCAATTATAACTTAAGAAACCTAGACTTAGGTAAGAGGTGTAATGTATAAAAAAAAATAATATTATACTGTTTTTTTTTTATAAAAAAAATTTTTAACGGATTGTACCTGAATGTAATTTTAACTGTGTCGTGGTTTTTGTTTTTTTGTTGTTTTAATTTTTGTAACTTAAAGAACATTTATTTTAATAGTGTTTTTTATGTACTTGAAATTACTTTGTTTTATCTCTGTAATTACTTGAATCCATTTCACTGTCCTTAGGATGACTTAATATAAGTCGAAACGTCGACATTTAGGTAAACAGGTTTCTGTTTTATTTCTGACCCCACCCAACAACCCTCCACAATAATAAATAAAAAAGTTCAATACTTAGAACAAAACATTAATTATTTGTTTAATATTCATGTACGCTACAGAACTATAAGAGCCAGTAAAAAGCCAGCTCCCTGGTTGACAGACATCTTATTTTATTTTAAAAAGTGTTTTTAAAATATTATAACAGACTTATTTTAAAAAGTGTTTAGAAAATTGGAGACGATACACGGAGTGTCGTAATTTTGCGTTGGCATCAATAAGACGAGAAAAAGCTGCATATCTTAAAAGCTTGGGGAGGGACAAAACTGGTAGAATACTTTAGAAAGGTCTTGAAACTTTGAATATTAAAACAACCAAAAATAATAACGAGCTGCCGTCTAATAAATCTGTTCCAAATCAAATAAATGATTTTTTTGTAATTTTTGCGTCTTTAATAAATCTGATAAATGTTTAAACAAAATAACTTCTACTCCAGTAATAAATTTACCGAAGATAATGTTAATTTTTCTTTAGTAGAGCAAAATACTGTCAAAAAAACTATAAAAAATATTAGGTCCAATGCCTCTGGCGTGGATAACATAACTCGATGTATGTTACACTTATGTCTCCCTGATATTCTGGATCATGTCACTCATATTATAAAATGTTGTTTGGAGGTAAGATATTTTTTATACTTAGATTTTAGTAGGACATACATTAGGTGGTATGTCCATAATATGTATGTCTCCAGTCCTAAAAGTGTTCAAGATTTACCTCCCATAAGTTTGCTTCCCATAATCTCAGAGGTTCTCGAAAGAATAGTCTATATGCAGCTGTTATAATTTTTAATGTCAAATAATATCCTCCCTTCCCATCAGTCTGGCATTAGGAACATAGCTCTTGACAAAAAGATTTCAGCCATTATGATAGCTCAGCCAAGAAGTGCGGGTGAATAATGAATATTCTGCTTCGAAAAATATTATTTCTTGTGTCTCATTATTTGTTATCATTATTATTCCTTATACAGGGTGTCCCAATGTCCCAAAAGTAGACGTCCAAACGAGAGGAGGTGATAGAGGAGATCATTTGCAATAAAAAAAAACCCTATATATCCGATTGTTGATGGTTTAAAAGTTATTTCCATTTTTCTAATTTTTGTAAAAATCACTTCATGCATCATACACAAAATTTATTACAAAAATATCATAATTTATTTACATAGTATTTAGTGCGAGTGTGACCCTAAGGAGTGCACCCATTCATAAATATGATTTGGATGCATAATTGTTTCTTTCACTAGTAAAAAAAAATAATTTTTCAATATGTTTAATTTTTATTTAAAAATTATTTGCCTTTTAAGTGAACTCGGCAGAAACAAATTTACTACAAAAAGTTAAAGATTATCAGGAAAAGTTACTTATTTAATGAAGATTCTCATATGGTGAAATACTTTCAGATAAGTGATACGAGTCTTTTTTGATTGACATTTTTATTAAACTAATCGTTTTTGGAGAAAAATCAAAATATTGTAATACTAAATAATCTAATTCTAAATAATGAAAAAAAAAAAGAATTTATTGCTATTAAACATCACAATAAATATTCAAAATGCGAACCACCTGCCCTAATACACATTCAGCAACGGCGGATGAAATTACTTTTTATGCGCCGAAAGGCTCTGTCATTGTTGGTAATAACGTTGGTCGCTTGTCTTATTTTTCTTCACAGTTCTACTTCAGTCTGGCTTTCATCGATAAAAACAAGTTCTTTGAAATATCCCCATAAAAAAAAGTCTAAGGGGTTCAGGTCAGTAAAACGCGGCGGCCATTGGATGGTTCCTCCCCTTCCAATCCATCGATTATTAAAAGTAGTATCAAGATGTTGCTTTACGATTCGGACAGAGTGAGCAGGAGCTCCGTCCTGTTGCAGCCACATGTCTCGCCGTGTTGCTACAGATACGTCTTCAAGTAAATCGTTCAAGTTATGTTGCAAGAAATGTAAATAATTTTCGCCGTTAAGTCTTCCTGGTAGCTCGAATGGTCCAATTAATTTGCCTTCAATGAACCCTGCCCATAGATTGACTGAAAACGCTTACTGGAATACGCTGAACTGCTTACGTCACTCCACAAAATGTTTTAAAAAAAATTTGAGTCTTCTCTATTACGCTGCAGCATTTCCCGACCATGAAACTGAATCCTTTTTTTATAATCAGTGGGCAGAAGTGCTTGAACATGTTGCACATGATAAGGCTATAACAGATTTCTTTGTAAGACTTGATGAACTGTGGATTTGGGAAGTCCCGAACGTCTTGCTATGCGACGAACACTTGTTGTTGGATTCTCTGTTGCAAATTCCACAATATCATCTTCATCGTTATCATTTCTAGGTCTTCCTACTCTCCGTGGCTGACCAGGAATGATGCCTTCCAAGTAACTTTGAAGCACATTTATGAAAACTCTATGGTCAGGATAGCGATTTCGACCGGGAAAGCGTGTTTCATATTCTCAGGCAGCAGCTCGAAAAAGTACACTATTTAAGACAACATTCATAACAAATACCACGCAAATACGTGAGGATATTCTTTCTATGAGTTCTTTACAGAATTCATGACACTATTTTTATAAAAAACAGAAAAACGGTAATAACTTTTAAACTATCAACAATCGAATAATAGTATATGGGGTTTTTTTGATTGCTACTGACCTCCTCTATCGCCTCTTTTCGTTTGGACGTCTACTTTTGGGACACCTTGTATATACTTCAGATTTACGAGGTCTTGTTGAAGATTCAGAAATACATCAGTATGCTGATGATGACACTCAATACATACATTATTTTGACTCTGGTAATTTTGATAACGTGGCTGATGCTATTAACGGTGATTTGAACCTAATAAATCAATTTTCAAAAGAGCATAACCTTGTCATTATTCCTAATAAAACAAAAATCGTTTTGTTTTCAAACCGAGGATCACATAAAAATATAATGGAAATTATTCACATTCAATTGGATAACGAAACTATTTTATTCTCTGATACTGTGAAGGTTCTGGGACTGAAAATCGACAATTCTTTAAGGTTTAAGGAACATGTTATTATTCTTCTGCACAGATGTAATTTACGCATGCGTATGCTTTATGCCAATAAACACATTTTAAATTTTAAAACTAGGAAAAAACTCATAGTGGCTCTTGTTTTATCCATTTTAAATTACTGCCTTATAGTTTATTATCCTTGCTTAGACCAAATAAATCATTACCGCCTGCAACGCGTACAGAATACTTGCTGTACATTTATTTTTAACCTTAGAAAGTCTGATCATGTATCAGACTCTATATTTCAGTTGAGGTAATTAGCGATACCTTCCCTATTCAAATTCTTTACTTCTACTTTTCTTTATCGATTATATGTTAGTCATGTAAGTCCTGAATATCTTTTTGAAAAGTCAATACTTGTAAACCAATGTTTAATACTTCTTTAAATGTGTATAGGAAATATTATAGACTTGTTTTTAAATCAATTCAAAGAATAGTCTAGTTTTCTAGAAGATAAATACTTTACATATAAATGTTACTTTTTTCGTTTTCTCCATTTATACTGTGATTGTTAGAAAGGTTAAAAGTTAAAGAATAGCTCTAAGCTAATCTTCGCCTTCTTTGGCAATGTAGTATTAAGTAATATTGTAAGATTAATATTGCTTTTTTTTTAAATAAAGACATATTATTAATATTATTATTATTGTTATTATTATAAAGTACACTTATGAAATAATTTAGTCTATTATACCGGGTATCCAGAAACTCTACCGAAAAACTTTACAGGGTGATTCTCTAGCAAAAAATAGGATATTATTTTTATGAATGTGTGTCCTAAACATGTTACTTCCGGATCTATACGGTGTTAAAAATAAATTTTATTTTTTAAGTCCCTGCTTAGTTTTGAGCCAATTTCTATTGTTAGTTTTTTTTTAATTTGATGCATTGTTATTTTAAGAGAATACTGACAGTCAAGGTAAGCAAGTGTCTAGAAAATCTAAACTTCAAGGATTTAAAATAATATAACCTAAATTGGGAACTAATCAACTTAAACTACAAAATACCGGTAGAATTCGTGTCTATATCATAACGTAATTTCATTCTGTTACTTTCTAGGTAAAGGTAAGTCCCTTCATGGACCATTTGCAAACGCTCTTGTAAACAAAAGAAAGCTTTTTGATTATATCGTGGCCAATTCTCTATGGCTTCCATCAAACTTCTTTTTGACATATGCAATATTTGTTAGGACTGAACTTTCAGGTTGGCCTCTCGGAGCTGACCAAATACCGTAAATAAATATATACATTATATTGGAAATTATCATTTACAATAAATATGCACATAGAAACATATGTCATTATTATTAAAAGTGTCCTTAAATTTTGTTAGTAGTACATTTTGAATAATTTCATTCTTTCTTGTAAAAAAACTGATCCTCTAGTTATGACTATCCCTTATGTAGGCCTTAACTGTAATATTTTATATAATAGCAACCTTACTTCACTTTTTAAAAATGTTCATAATAATAACATAGATCTGTACAAAATATTTAAATCTCATCATGCTTATAATGTTGGTCCTGACTTGGCTAAGTTGATGCATATTTATATCACAGGTAAATATCTTAAGACTCATTCTGCTGTGAAATCTGTTAATGACATCTCTTCTATTGGCGAGTGCCCTTTTTTAAAGTAAATTTACCCTCTGATGTGTTCTCCATCTTCCTGCTAAATATTCAATCTATTAGAAAAAAATCTGATGATTTATATATTCTCTGAGAAGAATTAAAATTTCCTCATTTAGTTTGCATTATGGAACATTGGCTAAGGCTTAATGAATTAGTTTATTTACCCAACTACACTGTTCTTTCTAAATTTAGCAGATCTAGTTTCATTCATGGAGGTACACTGCTGCTAATGAGCAGGGAGGCGGAGGATAGATTCAATTATTATATAGTTCATATAATATTCATATATATAATTATTATATATTCATATTATTAGCGTAAATAAATTTGACCATTTAATTGTTGTTAATGTTTATTATAAAGTCATAAGTGCATGAACTTCTGATCATGAGGTTGTCTTGGCGGGGTTGGCTTTGATTTAACCTTGGCTTCTCAACCATCTACCAAATATCGGGGATACATTTTTTTATGTGAATTTTTTTTATTACCTTCATTTATCCGTTTTGACAATTTATAGGTAGTTTGGTAGTTTTTTTTTGTCTTGTAAACATTTAGCTTAGTACATGAAATATATTATTTTTGTGACAATAAAGCATATTTTAGTTTGATTTGATAGGCTAAAAATAAAATGACTTTAATAATGGTTTATTTTAATAACGAAGAATATGCTAATATACATTTGTTTTAAGGCGAATCTTGAAAATCTCTAAAAAATTTCCTAACAGAAGGCATCCATTGCACTATACGTTTACTGCATTTTATAAGCGGCTTAGAGAGACAGGATCAATTATTCCAAAGAACTATAAGACAGAAAGACACCCAATTATTAATGTTGGTGATTAGGAAATTATTTTAGAGACCCTTGAAAAATCCTGAAATTAGGGTAAAAAGGCTTGCTGCGGCTAATCATTTGTCAAAATTACCTGTGTGGAATATTTTACATAAAGAAAACCTCTATCCATTTCGTTTTCAATAAGTTCAGGCGCTTTTAGAACGAGAGTTGCCCCTCCCTTTAAAATTTTCCTACTGATTACAAAATAAAAAAAAACTACGATTATCAGTTTTTTTCTAAGATTTTGTTTAGTGGTGAATCCCTTTTTACTGGAATCTGTGAATCCCTTTTAACAATGGAATTTGTAATATTCATAACGGCCGTTTTTGAAGAAGCCCCTCACCAACACAGATTTCGAATTAATGTTTGGATAGGAGTAACATTTTATTAGGATTCGTCGAAGTGCCTGATGATGATGATGAATATTTAAATTTTTTACAAAACATATTACCACAGCTGCTGGATGAAATGCTTTTAAATATCCGTCTAAATTATTGGTACATCCGTGATGGCTGTCCCGCACACTTTGGTGTAAACGTTCGGCATTATTTAACCAAACCAAAATAAATGGATAGGAAGGGGTGGTCCGATTGCTTGGCCTCCTAGATCCCCCGATTTAAATCCCTATGATTTTTGCATTTGGGGCTATTTAAAATCGGAAGTTTATACCGTTGCCATAGAAACTTAAGAATAGCTTTGGGAAAGAAAAAAATCCAAAATAAAGCAGGGATTTTTTAAAGAATTCGCTGTTCCTTATTAAACAGAGCAAGATTATGTATTGAATTAGATGGCATTCATGTAGAACACTTAATGTAAATATTAATTTGTTTTAGTTTGTTATTGTTCCTGTTGTCATTGTATTTTTTTTTATTTATATGACGATTTTCTATTTGGATAAAAGCCTATAATAAAAAAAATTATTTAAACACTAAAATTTAGTACTCAAAAATCTTTAATTTCTTAGGAATTTACAAATTTAAAAATCACTTGCGGTTTACTTTTTCTCCTAGTTTTCATATAAAATGCTGAAAAATTGCATTGATTTTCCAAGAAGATAAACTTAATTCATTTTAAAATAATAAACTTAAGAAAAATAATTTTAATAATTACTGAGTGGCCGAAAATGGCCTGAAAGAAAAAAACTTTATTTTTTTTTGTAAGTCAAAAACTGCCCTCTGATTTATAAATCACATCTGCAAAAGTGTCTCAAAATTTTTAATTGTCTTCCATGTAGAATCAAAAGTGCTCAAGACTTTTTGCTCCAAATTTTTAAGAGAACTCTTAAAACCTGTTAGGAGACTGTTCTTTTTCCTTGTTTAGTTCTTTAACTTTAGATTTAGTAAATTTTTTTTCTGGTAATATTTATTGTAATTTTATGACAAATGCTAGGCATTGTTATGATGTCGATCGTTTGATTTGATATTAATGACATGGCCAATCTTGGAATCTTGAGAAAATTTATTCAGTTTGCACTGATACAACAATTTTCTGAAATGACACAAATGCAGTAAATCTAAATACCACAGTTAACAGAGAAATTGTTGAAATCAAGAAATGTTGTGATTCTAACAAACTGTGTTTAAATATTTCAAAATCAGTGTTATGAATTTTAATGCAATTTAGATGATTTGTTTTTGGATAATCAGATTCTGAACAATTTGGACGAAAATACATTCTTAGGTTTATTTAATGACAATAAACTAACATTTGAAAGTCATATTACACAGTTATCTCAAAAAATATCAGCAAATAATTAAGCTCTTAAGGTAAAGCAGGAGAGGTTGATTGAAATGGCGAGAAATGTTTATTTTTCTTTAATTAAATGCCATTTAACGGACGGTTTGTGTTTCTGGGGTGCATGGCTGCATGCACACTTTAGTTATTTAATACTGCTTTTGCTCGCAAAAGAGCAATCTGGCGTCTGTGTAATGTTAGTATGCGAGAGTCTTGCCGTTAATTACTCTTAAAATCTTAACCTTTCCTTCCTTAATTATATTGAAATCTATTTCCTAAAAAATTTATCATAAAAAATTTTGAATCATGAGTCCATTAAAAAGGCATGAATCTAGTAGTCGATGAACTAATTGAACTAAGCTTTTGCATATGCCTACAAGTTCATTAATCAAAAACATTTATATTGGATGGTAAAAAACTCTTTAATCATCTTCCAGCAGAAGATGGGTGGTGAAACTTTTTAAAAAACATGCTAGAGAGCTAGACTTGAAAGAATATTATGAAATAACTGAATTTTTGTCAGATAGGTTTTAGTCAAGATTTTTGCATTATTTCATTTTACCTCATTTATTTCGCATTTATTTTTTTAAGTTTTACATTAAATAGAATTAATAATATTTTTTCGTGTTATACATATTGATACTCTTGACATTGCATTGTCTTGGCATGCCTTGATTCAGGGACTTGACGGATTATTTCTGTATAATCTTCAAATGTTTTTCTGTAGATGTATTTTCTCATTTTACATTCTTGTCAAAACAGTTATTTTTATCACAATTATATTGGCGGGTTTTTTTCCGGTTATTCATTCCGTTGAACCACGTGCAAAATTTTTCTAAACCGTCAAGACGCGGCAACGCTGCGCCGTGAAATCATACTAACCCGCTCTTCATCTCGTACCGTGCGTATCGATCTTGATCTCGGTCTACAAGTACTAAGAATTTTTACGAAATGATCTCCGAATCCTCACATGACGGTGATTTGGTAATAAAAGATTATGACGTGTGTTCGTGTTATTTTATGATGACGAAACTGCTAAAAGGTTGAGAATTATGATAAGATTAGCGTGTCCACTGTAATGAAGTGTTTTTTTTTCATGAAAAAATCATTTTTAAAATAATATTCGGATTGTGAACCAGTGACGCCACAGTCTATACACCTACTGTGGGGTAACTGACTGACAATTATGTACGTCACTGGTTCCGACAAACAGACGGAGAAAATAAGGAAAGTTTTATAGGAAAAGGCACTTAAATCCATACTTACCCCAAAATATCTTTGTTGATTGTCAAATTCTTGGCGTATCATTAGTTTTTTACTTAAAGCTCTCGGTATCACCTGCCTCACTATATTAATCCCCAGAAACCAATAGAAAACAAAGACTCTTATTTACTAACTTGAGTACATTAACACCTCAGTTTCACTTTTAACAATTCTAAATACTGACATTGATATTTTCAAAATTATCACTTTCTAATCTAATAGCACGTTTACTACTAAAGTTGCGTCTCGAGTTCGACAGACTAACAAATCGCATAAAGGAAAACCCCACGATGCGGGAAAAACAAATAAAAATCTGAAAAAAATTAGTCACTTTTGTCAGCTTAACCTAAATTTGAATCGGGGTTTCGCTTTGTTTGAAACCCGCTATTCGCGCTCAATTTTTATTTCGTAAAATTTGGCAAGCGTGCGCACCATCATTTCTAAAAACGTATGCGTCATAATATGTTTTTAATTATAGTTTTCCGAGGATTGATTGCTTAAACGGGTTTAATCGTTGATACATACAGTACCGAGCAAAAGGGGAGAAACATCTTATTTATTTCAAGTATAGTAGGATTAAATCGGTCGATCGTTTTCAAAACTATAAAGTTGCACTTCATCATAAAGTCCTTTCTAAGACCACCTAAAACCAGGTAGCTCTAGCAAAACGACACCTAGAGTTGACTAGAAGATTAAATCCTTAGTTCTTGGAAATCCATTCAAGATAGCAATAAACATAAAATATCAATTGGACGTTAGACGAACAATAGATGTTAGTGTACATACAATTCGAAGACGCTTAAAAGACAGTTGCTTGCCGGTTAGAAAACCGTCCAGGAAAAACCCTTAATTTCGAAGATGAATCAACCATGAATTCGTCGGAAACAAAACGGAATACAATGTTATTTTCCGATGAAAGTATATTTAATTTATCTTCTTCGGGTAGTATTTTATTATAAGTATTTTATTATAATTTATTATATATTATAGTCAGGCGCCCTAAAAATTCAAGATATTCTCCAAAGTACACTTTGGGCACTTTTAGGTATGCAGGGTGAAATGTACAAGTTGGGAGCGAATTCTTTTTTTATTGAAATGTCTTATTGTCAAAATTGACGGTTATGGATCGGAATACATAAGTATAAAAATATTACGTGATTATAGGTTGCCATATGCAGAGGAAAACATGCCATTGAAATGGCTCTTTCAAAATGACAATGATTTTAAACATACGGCTAAAATGTGGTAACCCTTTGCAAAAGGTGAAAATAATTAAGTTTTTGGGCATTTTGATTGATCAAGAATTACGCTTTGAAGACCATATACTAAGCTTAAGGGTTGTAATGGAGGAATTGGGACATCAGCTGACACGGACGGTAGTCTATTTCTCCTTATTTTAGTCACACCTTAAGTATGAAATAGAAATCTGGGGTGTTGCCAACAAGGGACTTTTGAATATGGTTTTAATGATCTAAACGAAAGATGCTCGTTTTACTACTGGAATAAATCATAGACTGCCAAAAATCTTACCTCTTTATTCATATTAAAGGTTTCTTCACTTACTTAATTCTTTATATTTATATTATTTTTTTGAATTGTTTTCTTTAATTTTTGTGGTTTGGTATGTATTTAATGGTTTTTGTATACTTTTATACCAATGCAACAAAATCTTTAATTTTGTGGACTAATAAAGCACATTGAATTTGAGTTGAATTGAATCAATAAAAAAAATTTGGGGACAAAAAATAACTAATGACTTTAATCGGCAAAATAATTTGTAGTAAACATGCTAAAAAATTTAAAAATAGAACCAAGTTGTTTGAAGCAGTAGAAGCTGATTGGCACCCTAGAGTCAAGGAGACCTTAAAGAATCTAATTGGATCTATAACGAGAAAATGCCTCGCAGTTATCAAAAACCAGGGATATGCAACTAAATATTAATTTTTAGTTATGATATGTTTTATGTTTATATGTTTCTTTATTTTTGCTCCCTGTGTTTTTAACATATATTACAGGAAGGCTTTATAACAAGTAAAATTATTAAATTTTTTTTTTGATTATAAAATAATATTTTGATTATATAAATAATTATTTGTAATTAGAAAAAGTAGAAAATATGCTAAAAACGGAAAGTTTTTTTTGTCGTTACTGTACATACAGGGTGTTCATTTGAAAACTTCCCACCACGGATTTATCGAAAACCACTGTTTAAAAAAAAACGCCGAAATACGTCAAAAGGTTTGACGTATTTCGGCGTTGACCTTGACAAAAAAATAAATAGCGGTAAAGTTGAAAATATTTTTTATAATTTTTAAGAAGCTGACCTAAGAATTTTATATCAGAGCTTTCTTAGCATTAACTGGATTATATTGGAATCTATGGATAATATCAATTCTGTCGTCGAACTTTTCTATAATAAAATTTATAATTGTGTTGATAACTGTGTCCCTAAAACTGCCAGGCGCAAACGATCTTATCCACCCTGGTTTACCTCTGAAATTATTGAATCAATTAGAAATAAACATAGCTCGTAGAAAAAATATAAGCGTTTTCATCAACAATATGATTTAACTAAATTTACCAACAGGGAATGATTATGTCTGATCCTCAAGCTATTGCAAACGCATTCGCAGATTTCTTTAAAAGTGCATATATTTCTTCCACTGCTACACAACCTGGCAACAATGCTCAAAACATATTTGCAGATACCATCATTATATCCAGATTCACGGAAGATGAAGTATTACGAGCTCTTAAAACGATTAAACCAAAAGCAACTGTTGGACCCGACAAAATTCCTGCTTTCCTTCTCTATGATTGTGCCATAGCTTTTGTTAAACCATTAACTTTCCTTTTTAATTTAGCGTTAAAACAAGAAAGCTTTCCTGATCTTTGGAAAATATCTAAAATTATCCCTGTACACAAAAAGAGTGACAAAAATCTTATAGAAAACTATCGCCCAATAACAATAATTAATAACTTTTCTAAATGTTTTGAACGTGTTCTGCATACTGCTTTATATCCATCAATGAAACATCTGATTGACAGTAGACAACACGGTTTTATGAAGGGCAGGTCTACCACAACAAATCTAGTTTCTCTTACTGAATTTATAACTGAATCAATAAATAATAACTCTCAAGTCGACGTCATATATACGGACTTTTCTAAGGCCTTTGACCGACTCGACCATGGCATTCTCGTTAACAACTTCGATCGAATTTATGGATTTTCTTCCGGCCTAACGAATCTTTTAAGATCCTACTTGAGTGACCGCCCCCAGTACGTAGAATTCTATGGTCGAAGCTCGGCAAAGATTGTTGCCGCCTCTGGAGTCCCACAGGGCTCAATTTTGGGACCGCTTTTTTTCAACTCATTTATTAATAAAATATCTGAGGAACTTTCTGTAAATAGTCTATTATACGCGGACGATAAAAAAGTTTTTTATCGAATTAACAGCATTTTGGACTGTATTTTACTTCAAAGTGACTTAAACTGGCAACTTGGCAAGCATGGTGTAAAAATAATAACCTGCCTCTAAATGCTGCTAAATGTAATGTTGTTTCTTTCAGTTTAAGGAAAAAAATAATTATTTATGACTGTACCATAGACAATGTCACAGTCCCTAGATCAACAGTTTTGAATGACTTAGGTGTAACATTTAATAGCTCTCTTTCTTTTCAGCCACATATTACAGATATTGTCAAACGTAGCTACAGAATGCTAGGTTTTGTAATACGTAACTCTCATAATTTTAATAATATCCTCAGCCTAAAAATCTTATTCTTCTCATATGTCAGATCCATACTTGAGTATACTTCTCAAGTTTGGTCCCCTTATTACCAAAACCATATAAATGAGATTGAAGGTATACAGAGAAAATTTCTAAAATTTCTTTGCTATAAATGTGATGCAGTGTACCCAGAAATCGGTTTTCCACATGCACGGTTACTGGAAAGATTTTTCTTTCATTTAGAAGATAGAAGAAAATCTGCTGATTTGCAGTTTCTATATAAATTAGTGAACAACTTACTGGACTTGCCAGAATTATTACAAGAACTGAACTTTCACATACGTCGCATATCAGCCAGAAACTCACAAACATTTTACCTACCTAGACCAAGGACTAACATTAACAAATTTTCTCCACTACGCAGAGCCTGTAACACATATAATTCTGTTCAGGGTCAATGTGACTTATTCAACTGTAGCATAGCAGATATCAAAAAAGTACACTATTCTTAGTAAAACTTTGTTTTTTTTTCTTTACTTTTCTTATTGTTTTTCTTTTTAAGCATTTCCTTATTGTTATTGATTGTAAATGTATTTTTTTCCCATTCAGTAATTGGATGTATTTCTGTTGAATGGCGTAAATAAAATAAAATAAAATAAAAGGTTTGTCAAAAGAGACAACTTTCTAACCTAAAATTACTTCACCCCCTTTCGCCCTCACTCCTCGTCTAGCCATTGCCGAACGGGAAGAACATAGTGAGGAGGAGCGCCGTCTTGCTGGAAATATATTTTAGACGACGAGTTTTCAGATAAATGGATAGGGCCAAGGGGGCCTATAGAATGACCTGCTAGATCTCCTGATATAACGCCGTTAGACTTTTTTCTATGGGGTCATTTAAAATCTATTGTGTTTACTCCCCAACCTGAAACTGAAAGTTTGGATGAACTTCGGCAACGCATCATCGACAGCTGCCATGATATCCCACAACATGTTTTTGAAAATGTCCGTCAGGAATTTGAACATCGCCTACCTATATCCTTGTTTGGCAAAAAACGGGCAACATTTTGAACACTTATTGAAATAAAAATTGATATTTTTATGTTTTTGTTTTCTATCTAAACAAATTAAGATAAACACAGATTTTTGCGTGTTTCGGCGTTTTTTTTTAAACAGTGGTTTTCGATAAATCCGTGGTGGGAAGTTTTGAAATGAACACTATGTATATAATATATCATAGCCATTTAGCACAGATCTTTTACAGAAGTTCTATCAATGTTTGAATGATTCATGCAATATTTAGCTTTTCATGACCGTAAGTAATAATTAATTACTTAAACGGAACGTGTTAATGTTATAAAAGGAACTGAATCAAAGTTATACACACTTACGTACAGTGCATAGGTCAAGAAACATTAAACTTTGTTTAAAAAAAAAGTAAATCAATATTTACTTTGGGAGAGCCGAAAATTAGACTATGACTCCATAGATGTTTTTGGTTCCTATAAGCGGAATTGAATATGTAACCTTTTGTAACCTTCATTAATTGATAATAATTTCCTAAGGTCGCGGTCAGTGCTCTGGTTCTATATAAATCTTGATGAATTTTTACACATTTGAAGTAATAAAGGTGGTTTATTAGTAATCATACATTTTTGATTAATTGAACCTCGCACGTGGCATTATAAAGTACTCAGGACTACCATTTTCTATTTTATTGACCTTAAAAAGTAAAATTCGAACGCCCTCAATAACAAAAAGTTAAATTGAGTAATATGAATTTTGCGGAATTTACTAGACATCTTGAGGCTAACTTTAAACAGATGATTGTTTACACTAGTCATTTTGATAATTCGAATTAATATCTTTACATTAAAACATTCTTAACGGTCACTCTAAACAACATCCAAATCAATAAAAAATGTGGTTAATTGTTCATTGTTTGCCTCACATTAGATTAAATTGGTCTTGATCATCTGGTTAGGAAGTATGGGGCTATGGATCTTAATCGAATTCTGTCAGTTTTTTGACTGGTCGCACACAGTTAATCAGGATAAATAATCATATCTCTAATGGCAATAAAGTATCTTCAAGCGTGCGTCAGGGTTCGCAAATTCTGTTCGCAAGTCTGAAACTGACTGTAAAGAAGGGTGCATGTATTTCGTTTCGTTCTATTAAAATTATTCTTTAGCACTACACAGTCAACAATAATGAACTTAGATCAGTTGATACAGTTAAAGATTTAGGTTTTTTTTATATCAAGCTAACTTTTATACAGCACATCTGGGATATTATTAACAGGAGTAGAAGTAGTCTTGGTTTTATATCACTAGAAATAGTGTACATCTTTGACCTTACTGTGTCAAATTACTTTATTGCTCTGTGGTTCGTTCCTTGCCTAAACATGTACAAATTGGTCCCCTTATTCTGATGTTATGTTAAACGCCTTGAGGCTGTACAGAAAAGATTCTTAAAATGCCTTGCTTATAGAGTGGAAGTTAATATTTTTAATAACTACACTGCACACCCCACAAAAATGATCCTATCACTAGTATTTTAAGATATTTTTAATATTTTTTGGGAGAATCTGTATATGTATCAACTTAAAAGATATTTCTGGTTTCTTATCATGGACAAAAAATGATCGAAATTTCTTACATATTTTTTTGAAGCAAAAATACTCGCGTAGATTATTCCTTTGTTGGCGAGTGCATTGAGATCGAAAATGTTTTAAGCAAATAGTATTATTCTAAAGTGAAAATTTAAATTTATTGTTAATAATGGATGTGTCTGAACGTTTAACAAGACATGTGACTAATGAAGAAGCCGCTAGAATCATTGCGCTCATAGAAGATGGCCGCAGTCAAAGATACGTCGCTCGGATAATGGGAGTTCAACAAAGCACCATATCCAGAGTTATTAATCGCTACCAAGAAACAGGACAACTATCCAGACGACCCGGACAAGGCAGCAGAAGGGTAACTTCGGCAGTAGATGATCGTTACTTAAGGTTAACGGCTTTAAGAATTAGGCATACCACCTCTAGAAGACTGCAAACAGATCTGTTGGCTGCTCTTAATGTCTGAATGAGCCTACAGACAGTTCAAAATAGGCTGAGAGAAGCAGGTTTACGCGCCAGAGTGCCAGCTAGAGGTCCACGTCTTACCAGAGAACATCGAGTAGCAAGATTGCAATTTGCTAGAGAACACGCAAATTGGAACATTCAAGATTGGTCCAATATTTTATTCACGGATGAATCAAGATTTTGTCTAAATTCATCAGATAGGCGTGTACCAGTATAAAGGCGACGTGGTGAACGGCACGATCAGGTTAATTTTTGTCAAACTGAAAGCTTTGGTGGTGGCTCTATCATGGTTTTTGGGAGGAATTTCTTTTGAGGGTCGCGCGGAGCTAGTACCAGTGAATGATGGAAGACTAAATGCTGACAGGTACATAACCGATATCCTAGAACCCCATGTAGTGCCCTATATGCGATATATCGGTGATAATTCTGTGCTAATGCATGATAATGGTCATCCACACGCTGCTAGAGTTGTTCGGCAATACCACAGCATAAAGAAAAAGTTCTTTATGCTGTGGCAATACTTAGAAGAGGTCGAGATACCCACCCTAAATTGGCCTGCACGTAGCCCGGACCTTATTCCGATAGAACATGTCTGGGACCATCTAGGATGGCAAATTCAGTAACATCCAGCACCAATAAGAACACTAGATGATCTTCAAAATGTTCTTTTTGACTTCTGGGCAAACGTGCCGCAAGAATATCCCAGAATCTGTTTAGAAGCCTTCGAAGACGAATGGAAGCTGTAATTAGAGCCAGGGGCGGTAACACACGCTATTAGAAACTCATTGGCTTAAATAAAGTTAATTTTTTTGTATACATGTTTTGTACAATTTTTTTGATTTTTGTATGTTTTGGTAAATCAAAATGTTTGTCCTCTGTAGATTGAACTGATTTAAAATAAATGTTGCAAGAGTCGTATTATTTGCTGATTTAATTATCAATATCAATAAAATTTTAAAAAACAGGCAAAAAATTTAAAATATTTAAGAAATAATAAGTGATGCGATAATTTTTGTGGGGTGTGTATAATAATCTAAGTATCCAGTTTGATATCCATAATCTTGAAATCAGAAGGCATTATTCTGATGCTTTACCTTTTTATAACATCTTGAATCATTTATATTATTGTCTTATTATCTTAGAAACAATTCGTTCTAACACCTGTTCCCTATGTTTCGTTTACCTTTTCATTCACCTAAATATGGGTTTTTTCTCCACCCAGTAGGTCTGCACGTTTCTTTATTGAAAATAATTTGGATCCATTTTCCAGCAGCTTAAGGTCATTCCGATCCAAATTTTTTTAATCTTAGACTTGAACCTACGTTCCTTGTATAGTGTTAAATTATTTTTGGGTGAAGTTTTTTGCTTTGGCAATAATTGTTTGTGTTTACTTTAAGGTTTTATCTTGATATATATTTTTTGTAATTCTAGTAATATTTTTGTATTATTATATTATCTAGTATATTTTGTATTATTTAATATTATTTTTGTAAATTGGGTCTGTATTATTATCAAATATTGAAATAAATGTCAATTGTCAAGTTTATACGGAGCTTCACAGTCTCATTACAATTCGATTTAGTTTAAATGCGGGTTTTGTGGTGTCGACCAAATACTTTTAAGATGTTTTGACGTTAGGCTATTCCTTATTACTTTATTAAATTCGAAAAACAATTGTCCCATTTATTGTTTATATAAAATATAGAGGGTTCCATTTAAATTAAGCAACTTATTGCCTTGTAAAACTGTAATAATTTAAACCCAATTTTTGAACGTCCTGTATAAAATATTAACTTTTTTACAATTGAAATCTCAAGCTTAATAGTTTAGTGCAAATCCGGTACAAAAAGAGAAAACACATGTTAAGGAATTTTTTATTGAAATTGTCTCACTATTTTCACAAAACACAAAATATTTCAAAAAGTTTAATGTTTAGGCTGGGTAAACCTTAATAATGTATAGGGTGTTCTGTTAAAAAAAAACATAGCTTTGATGTTTCTACACTTTAAAACACTCTGTATGTCATCAAAATAATTTTAAAAGTTACTTCTGAAACGCCTCTGAGAATCCCATTTTTTAAATTTATTTTATTCTGTAGTTTAGCTAGCTTTAGTTCCGTGTTGTATGTCGTGAAGAATCCTGTATAATACATTTTTTTAATAAATCTATGCCGTAACTATTACTATTATTAGTATGCCTAATGTAAATATAGTTATAATTATTAAGGTTTAAATTATAGGCGTAGCCAAAAAATCCTGACAGAAGTAACAGACAATAAACGCATGTGCGTTTACACGAATCTGAACACTAAAACGATCTGAAACTGTATCTTTTATTACTAAAAGGTGAAATCTATTGTTAAAAAAAATCGTTAAAGCTAAATTCTAAAATCAATCATATTGGAAAATGGGGCCTCTGGTACAATTAATTTAAAATTATAAATATCCGAAGCAGGCATTTTTGGTACACCCCATATAACGGTAGAACCGGTTAAATGTTCATTTTTAACCTGTTCGTGTTGAAATTATGCCTTATAGTTTTGTTATTTAATATCTTTCATTAAACAGGTTTATAGCTGTGGCAGATTTCATTATGATTTCATAGTTCACTTTCACGTTTCCGATCGTTTTTAATTCCTGTATCGTGTAATACAATTTTAATGTATGGAATAAGAGAAAAATAAACTATTACGTGCCACCAGTTTACTATTATATTTGTAGATTGTGAGATTAGAAAACCATACAATTCAGAAAAAAACGTTTATATTATCCGAGTTAAGCATGTATTAACAGTTTCGTGTAAACGTAAATGGGCATTGAGCGAGGCGGACCGAGGCATTTAAGAAAAGAGCTCATGGAATATATTTGAACCATTGTGACGTTGCCAAATTATTCAAACAAAGTTGTTTTACTTCAAAACCAAAAATAATAATTTATGATATACACCCGCATTAAATTTGATCTTTTTTTTTTAAATAATCGGTGACCTATTGACCTAAATTTTGAACTTTTATTGACAATGGCGGGCACCATTAAGCCAAGGATATAACAAAATATATGATAACAATTACGTACAATACCTAAAATTAATTTACTTTGTTCATAATGTTCATGTGGGTCATCGGGGTCCAAGATACCTTTTTTTTTCAACTGACTTAGGTTAATGATATAGAAGAGTAGTAACATTTTTCACCGTATTGCGCAACAAAATAAATCTTAGGTTAGGGTGTTGCGTGGCACCATTAATAATATAGAATATTTAATAAATATTCATTGATTAGTTTGTTAACCCGAAGAAATGAGTTTTAGCAGAATATGATGCAAAGGCAACGAGAACTTGCGTATTAAATTGCGAAATTATTATTCTACGACGATTTTTCCTTCAAAACAACTCGTTTATCTTGAATAAAATAAGTTTATATTAAGCGAGTCAATAGCCAAAAAAATGTATTTTTGTTAAGTATGGGCTTGACTAACAACCTTTTTGATATTTAAGTACAGTTTAAGATGGCGCATAATGGCAGCCATCTTGAGAATAAACCTTGCCTAATTAACATTATCTTAAATTTGGGCGTGATTAAACAAGCAATAGACGTAATAGACCATCTTTTGGCGTAAAAATGGCAATTAAAAATGTGCACCATCTTAAAAATATTAAAATACTAAAAAAATGGGCAAAAGTTTGAATTAAACCGTATGACGACTTCGTTGCCCTTCTTAAAATTCCCAATTTGTCTTCATCAAATGACAGTGTTGAACATTGAAAAAAATGATAAACGAGTCTCATAACCGTGTTAACAATAGTCGGAAAACGAAACCCACAACAAAAGGAAACCGAATTTACATAAGTCGGTTGACCTCAAGCGTTATAATGTCACGTAACTATTACAAATTGTGGGTCCGATAATAATAAATTTTAAGTTCGTCCTCACGATTATTTTTTATTGCTTTGTTTAAAGTGATAATTGTTAATTTATACGCTGAAGACGCGCATAAATTTGATAAAAATTAAGGAAATTTTTGAAAATTGAATTTGAAAAGACGCCAAATAATTCATTTTTCTACGTTTTAACGCATCACAGTAGATTCATCAATGACAGCTATCAAAGGTATGATTAAGTGTCGCTCGTCAAGAATTAAGAAGATAAAAAATTTAATTGACGTCACTACACATTTTTCTAAAAATAATAGGAATAAATATATAGGAAATCTGTAATTATAAGTTTCTTATAACTCAAGATTTAATTTTTGTGTTTCAAATTTTTAAATTAATAAAATGAATACGCCAAAATGTCTTTATTTCTGTTTCTTTATTTTTTTCTTTCTTACGCAGACCTTAAGGCGAAACGTCAAGACCGTGATGAAGCCACTTTATTGGATTTAAATTTTCGATGCCCATCGGCTTGTTGCTATAGAAAAACATCAATATTGTTAAATTTTTAATTCAGTACTGGAGCATCATAGCGAGCAAAAAATTAAATTTGGAATAAAAAAACCCTACCTAAAAATCAACCGAATAACCTCATGTTTGCATTAAGTTTCAACTAACTTTTTCTCACAAAAATTTTGGAAAAATTACTTTTGACCTCTTACTATTTTCAATGTAAAAAAACTCTTGTGAAAAATCAACAGAATACCCACGATTTGGTACTCATTTTCAACAAACTTTTTCTGACTAAACTGCTGGAAATATTACTTTTTTTCTTTTACTTTCTTTAACTTGAAAATCAAATAACCTTGTAATTTTTTTTTGTGACCCAAAATTTTTTTATGGCTCTTGTCAAGTTAATTGGATGTGAAGTCAAATAAAACTTTTAAATTAAGATAAAAAGATTTTAAATATTTTCTATAAACAGATTTTTGAGTTAGGAATGAGTAATTGTATCTCTCGAAATTTCAGAACTACAAAATAGATGCTTGTCACAAAGGCCTTTTGAAGTTCAAGTCCCATCTTTAAAAGGTACGTGGATGATTTCATTACTTGTGTCCCAACTAATCAAGTTTCAACTTTTTCACCTTAAAATACAATATACCACTGAAACAGAAAAATAAGATATACGTTTTAGATGCATACTTATAAGAACTGAAAATAACACAATTATGAAAATGGACCGGTATCACAAACCCACCTTTCCCGAACGATTTCTTAATTTCCAGTCTATGCATTGATTTAGACAAGAAATACACATAAAAAACCTAAAACATAGAGCCTTAGAGCTGTCGCATCCAGATTTTCACAAAAAAAAAACATTAAACACATAAAAACGGGTATCCGGCAAAATTAATTAACAAGATTTTAAAACACAAACCGCCAACACAAGATTGCCAAACGGTAAAAGCTACTAACACAAAAAAGTTCTGTAAAATTTCTTATGTAGGAAATCTGTCAGAAACAGTGGCTAATACACTTAATAATGAATATTTTACTGTACTGTACTTAAATGTGAAAATACTGTCAAACAATTATACACTTCGTAAAAAATACCTATTCTTAATATTTTTTAGATAATAGTTTATATTGGACGAACTGCAAGACACAAAAATAAGAACTACAGAACCTAAAAGAAGTGTCAGACCAGAAAATCTTTTAACATCAAAAAATAAAACGGCTCTTATAGAACATGCCGATGTAAACCAATTCACTTTTTAAGATATAAAAATCTTGAATAAAGAAAAAAAAAGAATAATTTCAGAAATGAGCAAAATTAAAAAATATAATAAAAACATTATTAAAAAGCAAATTACAGATAATTTAGGCTCGTCGTATTTCAACCTTATTAAACCAATAAACTCAAATGGCTAAAATGTCATTGTTAGATATCCCCGGTAATCAAAAAATATCATTCGTATTTAATTTATTAATTGTGTTTTCAGTCAAAGAAAAAATCATAACAGCTGTAATAAATTACACATCTAAAGAATCTCCGAATCGCTCGACAACCAAGATTAAAGAAGAGTAAATTACTATAATTACATGATTTGTTGGTTCCACTTCTGTTTAAAAACCAGAAAGTCTATTTTTTTGTACAATTTTATGTATATACGTCTATATTTAAAAAGTGTATCGTGTTATCTGTCTAAAATGTGATATGTATTTAAAACTAGTAAATTTTAGTTCATATTATTTTAAAATTTAAAAGACATTAATAATTTTATAATTTTGATTAGCGCTATTTATATCAGGAGCTATAAATCGATTTTTTTAAATCAAGCGAATGTCCTCAAGTTTTTCGCACATAAATATTGTGAATATTATTTTTGACGTTTTACTATTATTCATGTTAACATTGAAAAATTAGTGCTATATTCTATGATTTTTGAGAATTTTTTGCATAGAGCATCGGAAATTCATAAAAAACCCTCTTCATCAAACCTTCTTCAATATAGAGGGTGTTTTCAATTTTAACTGCATGTAGAACTCGTCAAAAGGAGTATAACGTCAAAGTATAATGAAAAATTACCTATAGAAAAAATGCATAAATTGTTTCTACTTTTTAAGTCTCTACTACTATAACTTAATTAATACGAATACACAGTAATTTTGTATTTTGTTAGTTTTGTATTACATTTTTTGTTTATAGTTTTATTATTTTGTCTTATTTGTTCTTTTTGTTCCTTATAGGCTGGGCGGCCTATCTTTTGTTGTCTATCGTCTTAGTTCTCTGTATACTCCAGGGGGTCCAATTCTTGACGACGATAGAATAGAACGATTAATAGAGCATCCCTGGGGATCGATTCCTAACTCATCTCTACTCCCTCGCGTCACATCTTAAAATTCGACAGAAAAGGAGAGAGCAAATTTCAAGGGTGTTGCCAAATATTCCAACCTATTATAGAAGGGTATTTTTGACATTTCAGGTTGTGGGGGAGCTTCTTTTTAGTAATGGGGATAGTTTTATGGGCTGCCGTTTTTCTTGCTGTTTAGTGTTTTCGTTTAAGACTGTGATTGTCTGATTGATGATAATGATAAAAAGGGGTCACTTTGTGGAAGATTATTTTTCGGAATTCTCCAATATTCATTAGCATCTTCTTGGTTTTGCTCAACAACATCCCACACCAAGATTGCATTTAAGTTATCTTGGTAGCTAATTAGAAAAGCAGAAATACGATAAAAAGAAGTACTTTAAATAAGCGCAATCAAAGACAAAATAGACAATATATATTCATAATTACCACCACCCCATAAAATAATAAAAACAAAACAAAATTTACCAAAATGACACATGACATACAAGGTGAAATTAGTGCGCTTGCGTTACATGCGATACCTAAATCGTTCTCCGCAAAAAAACCAGTAGAAGAAATTTTGATCTCCAAGGAGCAACCTTTCTATCGATTTTCAGTAGAGCGAAGTTCAAGAATACGGATTTTATGTTTTTAATAGAGCCACGCCTCCTTTCTATTAGCCGTTCTACTCCCCGGTTTTCAAGAATTGGGGCCCGGCTGGTTTGCACTTTTTGCAGTCTAGTGGGTTGGGTTGGAACGCGAGAGCTAGAGGGTAGGCTGGCGTGTGACTCTAGCTCTGGCGTTGTGTCCGTCTTTGCCAATTTATAACAGTATATCTCGCTTTTTGCACACTGTTTTAATCTGTGTTCGAGTTCTTTCAATCTGTGGCCTACAGCCACGCTGATGTTCTCTTTTACATAATGTCGTCTATAGTCCAATGTTAGATATCCAACGTTTTTTAGTACGCTTCTTACTGAGGTCGAGTCAATTTCCTTCCATTAAATACTCCCTGTTCAGATGGCAAGGTTTTCTGGCTACTAACTTTCATTCTTCGAGCTTTGCAGGGATAAGGTTGTGCAGTAAATCATTGTCTTCTTTTAGCATTTGTATTATCTCTTAGTGTGGACCCTCATTTTCAACTCCTGTTATTTTCATTTTCTGTTTTCATGTGCGTTTTTGTTCTTGTTTGTCCTATATTTTCTTGTGGTAGTTTTGTTATTTGTTTGTAGTTGTCTTCGACCATGAGTATTTTAGTTTCTCTCTTTCCCCTGACTATTTTCACGTCTATTATTATAGTACTTTACTGTTTAATTTGTTGTTGAATTTCTAAATGTTTCCAAAGCGTCTGTGCGTCCCTCTATAGATGTTATAATAATTTTTGTTTTGTCTGTTTGGTCTAATCCTTTCGTCTGCTCTTCCATTGTACTGGTTGTGTGTTTTAGTTTTTTGTTATCATTATTGTATGCTGCGTATGTGTTCTTATTTATTAGTTCCTGTTTCTTATTATTTTTTCTCCTTATCTCCCTCTTTTCTTATTATCTCTTCTTATGAGACTAACTATAAGGCTTTCTAAGTGCTTCCTTCCTGCGGTTTGTTAATCTTTATGAAATTATTTTATTTCCCGATATCTTTGTCATTTCATTTTTATCGCTTATTGCAGTGTTTATTAGGTCAATGATCCCTTTTTCAAATTCTGTCCTCTCCGATTTAAATTTGTTTTCTCTACTTTCGTACTTAATGTCATCATCTGAGTTTGTCTCTCAGTTTATTTTCTTCTTTCCCGTCCTCTTAGTTTTTTCGGTTCTTATTTTATTTGGGTTTTGTGTGTCCGACTGTCTCGCTTTTATGTTTTGTCTGGGTGTGTTGTGTTTTTCTAATCATCCTCATTGTCCGTCTTTTTTACCACTATCTTTTTCCCCAATTCTTACTCTAATAATTTCAGTAGTGCTTTTTGTGTCTCTATTAGGGCCCTGACCTCTTCGACACTCAGTTTTTTTTCTTTGTTGAGGTCCTTCTAGTTCTTAGTCTTTTTGCGAACTGGCTTAGTCCTGGGTCATCATCTGATCCATCTGATCATCCACTGTTGGGTTGTTTTTTCTTTTAATTTAATTTTCAGAAATCATCATTTTTTTTTCAAAGGTTGTAAAGAGTCGTGGATTTGCCGAGCAAGATTTTGTGTTAGTCGTATAGTTATAATTTTGAACAATATTTGTAAGAAAGGTAACCCTTTGCATCTTTATAGACCTGCCGAAAACATTTAATACGGTAAACCATAAAATCGTATTAAATAAGCTTGAGGCTAATGGTATAAGAGGAACTTGTAAAAGATTTATAAAAAAAAACACCTCACCAATCGGTATCAGTCTGTAAAAGTAAATGAAGTACAAGGTATTAGTCTTAAAGTAATTTGTCCCTCAGAAAACAGTTTTAGGTTCTCTACTTTTTATAACATACGTAAATGGTCTTTAAAAAAAAAATGTCAACCGGGAGATTGTTAGAGAGAGAAGTTAATGTGATGATACTGCAATTTTGTTTACAACAAATACGTGGCAAAATTTAAAATACACTGCTGAAAGAGATGTTGGTAATATTTCAAATTAGTTCCAAAAGAGCAGGCCTTCATTTAACATAAAGGAAACAAAATATATTAGTTTAGTTTGACATCTTAAGTTTCCTAGAATTAGACCATTAGTGGTTAATCCGAAAATCTCAATTCCCGAAAGAGAAACCATTATTGTAGATCAACATCTTAAATGGAATTTTTGTATTAAACACGTAATCCAAAAGCTCAAAGGCCTGGGATCTAAGTTTAAGCACCTAAAGACATATCTGGTAGGAATCTATTCGCTAATATAATCCCAACTTACGGAATAACCAGGGAGGCAGAGGTTAGAGATTCACATATTAAACCGTCAAATATCATTCAAAAATGGCTACTTAAAATAATATTTCAAAAAGAATAATTGTTTCCAATTGATTTGTTATTTATAGAAACTAAACTATTTACATAAGACAAGAAAATTCGATTAAAAAAATATTTATTCGTCAATATAATTCCTTATGATCTCCGAAATGTAATTGGAGAAAACGCTTTAAATAAAAACTACAATAATGTGTTCAGGAAACAAGTCGTCAAATTGTAGACGACTTAGTGAACAATAAATAAAACACTGAAATTAATTACAAAATAATCAAAGATGGATTGAAATACACTAAACTCGACCTCTATGAACCTAATTTACTTTTTTTCAAAATGTAAAACTACATCCCGAATTAGACGTTATTATATTGTGTTTGTACTTTGTTATTTGTAAATTAATACCTGACCATGCTTAATGTCATTTATAATTAGTTAGCTTTAGTGTAGTATACTACAATACAGAAAAAAATGACATTACTAACAAGTTGCCAATAAGAGCAACTTCTGTGATTTTTTTTTCGTTAATTTGTAAGTATGTACTTATTTATGATGAATTATAAATTTTGGCAAATAAACGTTTTATTACTATTATTATTTATTTATTTACGGAATCCATTTACAAAAGTGTTACATAGCATACCCATATACACATATATATACAGATACAAAACTATCTATAAATCAATGAAAGGTGTAGATGAATTAATTAATTAACGACCCTATGAAATAATATTTTTGCTGTCCCGTAAAAGATGTAATCGTAGAGTCAAAAAAGCTTCTGTCTAAACTATCTGGAAGGCACCCTAAGTTTAAAAAGAGACAATAACTCGGGACAATCTATAGTAGCATTTAAAACCCTATGCATAAAACATAAGTCGAGTAATGTTCTTCGTGACTCTAATGTAGGTAAGTTCAGGTTATCCCTGACCCACTGATAGTAACACTCCTATTTCCCGTAACCACATCTAAAAGCAGCCACCCTTAAAAATTTACGTTGAGCCTTTTCAATCTGCTCAATTTACATGAAGCATTTACATGAAGAGGACCACATAATTGAGCCATACTCCAAGATGGGTCTAACAAGAGAGCAATAAAGTAAACAAAGACAAATCAGTTGTAGACCGTTGGATAAAACCCAGCATTTTCATTGCCCTACCGGTCACATGATTGATGTGACTTTTAAAAGACAACCTGGAGTCAATAAATATTCCTAAGTCAGAAACCTCTGTTTTGACACCAATTGCTACATTGTTTATTTTATAAAGAAAAGCAATAGGGTTTCTTTGTTTAGAAAAAGTAATCATATGGCACTTATTGATATTAAGGGACATTCTATTCAAGTGGTACCAATCAAAAAACAAATTAAGGTCTTTTTGCAGGAGCACAGCATCATAAAGAGATGTGATAAGCCTTAATAGCTTCACTTCATCAGCAAACATTAGCACACGACAATTTTCAAGTTTCCAAACTAAATTAATCAAAAAGAGGCAAAACAAAACAGGGCCCGAGTGGGAGCCCTGTCGCACCCTAGATGGCACCAAAATTTCAGTGGAACATGTACCTCCACGATTAACAATCTGGGTTCTACCTCTGATGAATCCCAAGATCCACTGAAGAAGAGGCCCCACAATACCTAAAGCCCTAAGCTTCTGCAAGAGTACCCCATGGTTAACCCGATCCAAAGCTTTGGAAAAATCTATATATATCGAGTCAACCTGAAGTCTTTTCTTCAAGCAGCAGTAGAGGTAGTTGACATACAGCACCAAATTAGCATCAGTAGATCTGCCTTTTATTTAATCCAAATTGCTCAGGATTAAATAAAGATTTAAAACTACAGGCAATCCTATGACTGACCAGGCTGGCCATAACCATGACTGGCAACTCAGATTGGTTACACACTGCCCGATAATTGGAAATTTCATTTCTACTACCAGATATAAAAAAGGGTTTTAGAAAACTTCTCTTTCAGAGAGTGGGATAAGAACCAGTACCTAGAGATTTATTAAAAATGAACGGTATCGGTTTCGTAAGAACACAAACGCATTTCTTTAGGAAGAATTCCGGAATCCCACCTGGTCCAGCGCGGAGCTTATTCTTAGAGGAAGTAATAAACTCATAAACATCCTGCGTTGACAGAGTTAAAGTGCTCAGACAAATTGATTTATCAAAATCAAAAGATGGTATATCATTGACTTGCTCATCCGAGTAGACGGATGAAAATTATTCTGCATATTATTATTAAATTATTCTACATATCCGCAGTATCCGAGATATTGATGCTAATTCTGTTATTGTATGTCATTCTGGAGGGAAGGCTAAAACCAGTTCTTTTATTTTGAATATATGACTAGAAGTACCCCGGATTGCCAGCGAGATTCATTTTCACCTTATTAATATATTGTTGATAGCACAACTCTCTTAAGTACTCACATTAATGCCTCAAAAATACAAATTCATCATATTCCTGCAGTTGACTACTAATTTTAAACTGTTTGTGAATTTGTTTCTATCTTATGATCAAACTGCGAAGCTCTGAAGAAAACCAACATGGAAAAGAAGAACTTTTGTACCTCTTTAGAGGAATAAACCTTTCCATCGAGGAGTAGATCACATTATATAAAAGTTAACTATGACATCAATAGATAGGTCTCTCCCAAAAACAATTGATTCCAGTCTATTTCAACAAGACAATTATTAATTGTCATGCAATCTCCCTTACCAAAATCTTAAAAATATTCCTCATATATCATATCATCAGAATTCTCTGCCCAACAAAGGTCAAAACTAATTGCTGTATGGTGTAAGCTATTCTTAAAAATCTTGTCAATTGAACGTTCGACACTAATTAGATCTGAGCTACTAAATACGAGATTCAAGGCAACCCCATTGGTATTTAAAACCCCATTTACCTGAAAAAAGTTATAGAAGCTAAAGCAGTTGGCCAGAGAAAGCAGACTCTCTGTCATTCTCCAGAGAACCACCTACCACCAAACCAAGATCATCATTTTCCCATCTAGCATGTGGTAAATTGCCAAGAAAAACAAACTACTTGAATGAATACCTACTATATACATGTTCAACGGATTCACAATGGCTTAAATAGGGTTGAAGTGGGAGATTATTATTAAATTTAATAAAGATAATCAATAATGTAAAGTAACTCCCTTATTATGCAACTTTTATATAAGTGATTTTTGCTATATTAACTTCTTTTGAAGAGTTAAACAAAATTTCTCAAATTTGAAAACACCTGATACCTATAATTGTGCCTGAACATAATTTCTTTGTGATTTTAACTTAGGACTAGAGCTTGAATATTAATTAATGACCGTAAAATAGTGTATCAAAAAGAGAAAGGCTTATTAATAAACCTGCAGCCGAAAATTTGCCTATAGAATTAACATTTTAAAGAAGTTTAAAGGGTTTTGTATGATGAAACCCTAGATCTACTTACATAAAAAAAAATTAATGATGATGATGATAAAGCCAAAACGTCGAATTTAAACGTCTACTTCGTAACTAAGACTAATAATAAACAATGATGTACACATGTTTATTTTTTGAAAAAAAAAATTATAATAAAAAACATCAAAAAAAAACTTACCCACGTTAACTTCGAAGACTTTAAGATCGGTTTAACCCATCATCACAAACCATACCACCACCACCACCTTACTGCTCCACATTGACCCGTCCGGTTTTTAACTTTAAAGATGAACTTGATGGTTGTAAAAAAAACCAAAACAAAGACATTCATTTACATAAAACTTATGTGTATATAAATACGTATGTGTACGCGACCATGCACTCACTAAAGCATGCAATTGTTAAAACAAAAGCCGATCATCAGGGTCCCTGATTGGTCTTCGACCCCTTATCATCAACAACAATTGAAGGTTTTTTTTATGCGCGACCCGACGAGTGCGAATTTAAAAATTATTGTCCGATTAATAACGTTTTTTCGTTATCAACAATTTGGCTAGATTTTTAGTCTGGTGACGGATAAAGTCTGCGAAGATTAATTATATATCTGCATTTTTTTATTAATTATCATCACTATTTAATTTCTGGTTTACACTCTGGGACATCTGGAAAATGTGTTTTTCTTGTATTATCATTTATTCATAATTTTATAACCCTTTATATTATTAATATTTTTGCTATTTAAACCAAGGTAAGCATTTCGTATCATTGTTCTCTTATCTTAGTGGCACACCAATACAAAGACTTCTGTGAAGATAATTTTTATTGCATTATTTATCATTTTGATTTTAATTAACAATAATAGTTATTAATTTTTTACTTGACCTTCCTTTCCTTGAGATATGAATTTGCCATAATATCAATTAGCATTAAACCCTCTACTAATACACTGGTTTAGATGAAAAATGTACGTCGACGAAAAAGCGATTTTTAGACTAATTTAAAGTCGCTGAAACCGAAAATTACTAGTATTTTTTTTTCAAAGAACCCTTTTCGAGATTTTTGCAAAAAAACTATTATTTGTGCCATACTACAGTGAGCAGCATTTTTTTGAAGAGTTTGAATTTCGAAAGGCACTCATACTACCTTTGCGGCAATATATGATTCGTGTCCAATGCAGCCCCAAAACAGCTGTTGAAAGTTGAGAAAACATTGTATTTTGACGTTTTTCTTCCAAATTGTCAAAGTTTATTGACTTTGGGTCAAAATATGTCAGTTCCAAGACAATTTTGTCACCTACATTTTAAGCCTAAATTAGTCCTAATCGAATGAAAAGTGTGGAAGTTATAACGCGCAACGTCAACACACGTGATTTTGCAGTTGTTGAGACAGTTAGGTATATTTGAGATCGAAAATACGCTTTTAGTTTCAAACTTTTTTTTTAATGTTTTGTGGAATCTTCTCGAAGCTGCATCCAACAATAGTGGCGATCATCATGCATTGATCCCAAAAGCCCTCATAAAGCTTTTCGTATCCGTAATAAAAATCCGTATTAATGTGAAATGGATGTATTTTCAAAGACGTGCACCTGTGAACATCAACAAAATTAAATATTAATTTCTTTATAATTGTCCCGTAAATTTATATGATTAATATATCTTGGAGTATATGTACGTTTTTGCTTCCTAAGAATCCATGAACAACTTTTTGGTAAGCTATCAAAGATAAAGCTTGACTAAATTTTGTGTTTATATTATCGTGCATTAACAATCTCTTAATCTATAGACCGAGAAATACCCGCTTAAATTTCCTCTGTTGACAATCTTGCGAACTTGGTTTTCAAATATTCAAGAGATGTATTTTTCAGATTTTTTGCCAAAACTTTTGCAAATTTTTTCATTTGCCCAAGTTTTATATGCAAAAGGGGAAAATTACTTTTTTCCCAACAAGTGCTTTTTTGTTAACGCTGCTTTTTCCCACAACTCGCTCCACACGCTTCGGCCAAGCACGTTGAGTAAAATATTTTTCAACTGCTCTGCTCTCCCAACGACAATACAACTGTATTTTGTATAGCCACCCTGCAGACTAGTCCGTACAGCGATAACATTTAAGTCACTGTATATCTTCCAGTTATAAAACTGTAGTTATACAAATTGAAGTAACTCTTTCATTATCTTATTCATTATCATTAAATGAGCCACGGGAATCGATTGTCTCTTGTTGCCTTAGAATATCATGGATAAAGAACGTAAGAAATGAATACGTTCTTTGAAGAGTACAAATAGAAGATGGTGAGGTAAGTAATAAAACGTAGAAAAATATCAAAGTTACGAAATACTATGAGAGGAAAACACTACGAATTATACTACCTTATACTTTAAGATGAGATCCAAAGAGGAAAGAGGAGAATAGGAAAAGGAGGTTTTTGTGGTTGCGGATTATTGGAAAAAGGACTGCAATAAATAGTATTCAAGAACTCCATAATGCTGCCATTGATAGAAGCCTATGCAAAATTTTGTATGGCACTTAATTCAAATCAAATCAAATATGCTTTATTATCATAATATTAAATGCTTATGAAAAAAGAAAAAATGAAAGTACAAATATTTAAAAAATAATGTGTCTTTTACCTGTTCACTTACAGACGGAAAATTTAAATTTGACACAAGTATCATAGGAAAACATATACAGGTTGGCGAATAGAAGACGACACATAGGCATTATAAATGGCAACACCGCTTCTAGCTTACTTACAGAGTACAGACTTAGGTCTGATTTGCTATTTTCAATCGGCACGGCACAATCAGCACACCTCATTTTGCTGTGTGATCGCATACTGCACTGTTGAGTCTTAAGGCACTATTTTAAATATTTATCACTATGGCTGTTTCCCTATACCCCTTCCGAAAAAGTTCAATTGAGTTATTGATTTTATGCAGGCAATTCGGCAGTACATGCAGGGATTTATTCTGAGTAAATTTGGAAAATAGACCGATTCCTTGTGCTAAAACTATTTTAAATGTTATGTCAAATTTTAAGACATCTTTTCGCCTCCCAGAATATAGAAATTGTCACATCAAAGCTCAAGAACCATCTATTGAAAGGGTCCAGGAGATAGTCGACGGGAAGAAATGGTTTATAGTGCTTTAGTTTTGGATTCAACACGATCGAGCAGAAGTGTTGGAGAGGAACTGGGTATGCACCATAAAACTGTGACGAGTATTTGGAAAAAATATGGATACAAATGTTTTAAATATTCCAAAACTCAGGAGATGTTTCCTGAAGATCAGTGGCGAAGAATGGCATTTTATGAAACCATGATGGAAAAGGCAATGAAATTGAAAATTTATTAGAAAATATTTTATGTTTTTAGATGAGTCCTCTTTTTCATTGCATGGTAAACATAATCCTTCCATTGTTACCGGTCTCAGGAAAACGAGCACAGAAGTTTTCAGTTCCGTACTCAGTACCCTCAAAAGTTGAATGTTTGGGCTGGTATTTTGGGCGACCATAATAGCCCAATAATATTGGGCCATTTTTCATTAATAGTACTTTGAACGCCAAAAAATACCTTGAGTTGCTACAAAACCAAGTTCTTCCTGCCTTTAACTCCTCCCTGATATAGACCTGGGATCAGTCTATTTTCAACAAGATGGCTGTCCTGCTCATAATGCGGTTAGAGTAAAAGAATTTTTAACAAATACTTTTCCTAACCGCCTTATTTATGGGACTATATTATAGCAATATTAAATAGCCTCCAAGGTCTCCCGATTTATCACCAAATTACTTTTATTTGTGGGGTTATTTTAAGGAGACTATTTGTAAACATCATAATAGTTCGCTCACGAATTTGGAGGAGTTGAGAAACAAAATAGTTGAATCTGCCAATTCCATTTTACCTCAAACTCTTTTACAGAGGTTTTATTATAGACTAACCTTTTGTTTGGGTAACAAAGGAGATCTTTTTAAGCCTTTTATTTAAAGAATTATTTTTTAGGTTTTTATTTTTTGTTTTTTTATAATGTTTAGATTCTATTTTTATCAGAGTTTATATTTTATTTTAATAAGAACAAAGCTTTAATATTCAATGAATTCCCAGCATAAAAAAATTGTAATTACGAATCTATGTGGGTTTACCACATGTAATTTCTGCATGAGAAAAATATTACAAGATTATATATTTAAATAGATATAACTCCCACCGACGTCAGACGCTTACTAAAATAAAATTAAAAATAATGGAGCTTGAACCTCCAACACCAGCCTACTGTCGCGGCGGCAACGTTGCAATATCTCCGCCTGTTGGGAACTTTATATGTTCAGTGATCCATTCGCCAATCTGTATATAATTTAACTTAAAATTAATAAATTAATATTATATGTCTACAATACCAGCAACAACAAAATAAAATCTCAATAAAATATTATTAGTTTTCGTTAAAATTAAAGTTCAAAAAGTCTTTATCACATGATAAAATCCATAGTTAATTAGCATTTTTTTAACCTTAGCTTTAAATTTTCTATAGTGTTTAATTTTCCTAATGCCAACTGGCAGATGGTTGAACAGGTTTTAAATACTTTTAATGTTATAAATCACAGACTTCGTTGTCAAAGTGGAATGAGGGATTGGCGGGTTAATCGCATGCGTACACCGAGTATATGTTCTGTCTGGATAGAAGATCATTGAACTATACTTTCTATGCATTAAGCAAACAGATTCTATAATAAAAATACATAGCAATGTAAGAAATTTACATTTTACAAAGTTTTAAAAAAATTATTAGAGTGGAAGCGTTGACGGTCTTTGTTTATCATTATTAAAACTTTAAACTAACTTTTTGAATTCTGTGATACACCCACATTTCAAATGCTTTAAATTCAATCATATTTGTCCTTGAGTTTAACCCTTACCTCTATAGAGAAAAACCAGCCAGACGTAGCAGTCTGCAAATCTCAATCTAAGCTCCAAATCGAAATCATAAACGAGTATCATAGTAATCATATACTTGTAGGCGCAGTAAAACAGCCGTAATACTGTACTTGCTACTTATCAATGAATAGATGCCACTCGTTCGGACCATGAGTTTCTTTAAGCGCAGCAAGCAACTCATTTTCATTTTAGCAGTATCAAAAATCGTCTGTTTTTTTAAAACTAGTGTTATCAGTTATTTATCAGTTATCAGTTATCAGTAATTCCATTAATAGTGGAGAGATATATTTTATTTAAAGCGTAGTTTAGAACTGAGGAGGCCTAATTAGGCAAAAACCAGATGTTTCCCATTCACTGTCTGGCCTTTTTGGATGAATATGAACAATTCTCGACCCTACATTATTTAACTAAAGAAAGGCCAATAAAATTGGCGCCTGCAAGACGTCATAAACAAATTGCATATGAACCACTTTCGCCAGATGTTGTATCTTGTTCGGACCATCACCATCACCCGGAGAAAGTTGTCATTTGCTTAATGTAATTGTTGCAAGAAATTCCAAAATAAAAAATATATGCAAATGGTGAGTTTAATATGTAGTTTAATCAATGGTTTTTTTCTTGATTTTCGTCAGATAATGTAGACTGATTACAGTTCATACTTGAGACTATGAACTGTACCACTTAAATTTAAAGTAGTTACGTTTAAAATTATCTATAACATATTCAAAAAATCTAGACATTAGATAATTTCAATGAAAGTGAATTGAAGTAGCTAAATTAAGGTTTTTTTAATGGAAAAATTATCAAAAGCAAAATTAGGTCAAGTCGAATTGATTGAATATTAATGGGACTGGATATTTTTTTTGAAAAAGATCGCTGGGTAATTGGTTAATGTAATGCTGAATTACAATATTTTAATTCGAAGAAAAATTGCATTGTAGAGTTCACCCAAAGATATACCGTTGATGTTTTGACCGCAATAAAACCCTAATTATTTATTATTATTATGGTTATAAAAAGACCCAAAATTATCATATCTATGGTCAGAGCCGGATAAGAAATGTAATATTTACCTGTATTACAAAATATTAAGTAGGTACAGGCAAAAAATGTAAATGTGTATATGCAGGGTGTCCGGAAGCTAGATGCAATCCTTTAAGGGGGTGATAGCTGACTTAATTTCAAACATTTTAAGCTATATATGTGTAGGTCGAAATTTGTTTACAAATTTTTTATGGCAATTTTTGCATTTTTCTCAAGAAATGCCAAAATTACACAGTTAAACGGTAATAGAGCGCAAGTTACAATTAGTATCAGAGTTTCAAAGTTTATTTTGTTTTGTCTATCGTGTATTAATAAAAATACGATCAATTTCAAGCTTCTGTGTAAACTTATAGAAAAAATAGAGACATTGAAACGCCCTTTATTTTTAGATATCACTCATGTCGATGCCTGACCAATTCTCAGAATTATGGCCTCTTTTGTGGGGCAGGTCATGTAAACAAAAATTATTAGACTGAGACCTCTCATAAGCCTACTAAGCATTAGAGCCCCAAATGTGGGGTTATTTTAGGTTTTAATGTTAAATAAAACACAATTTTGTTTAAACTATTTATTGTTCATGTTCAAAATGCAATCTATTATTTCTAATACAGGCACGAGCCCTTTTTGTTACTTCGGTGGTGGTTATTCTTATGGTCATATCTTCTTTAATCCTGTCAAATGCTTCATTTATTTTGCGAATCAACTCTTCTCTTGTTCTTATTTCGGTGGTGTATACAAGCTCCTTTGGCCGGCCCCATATGAAAAAATCCAACGGAGTTAGGTCAGGCGATCGAGGAGGCCAAGGAAAGGTTTCGCCTCTACCGATCCAACCATCCGGAAAACAGTCGTCTAAGTAATTCCTAACAGCCAAGGACGAATGCGCTGGACAACCATCTTGCTGAGAGATCATTGGTCTTTCTCGTTTCAATAATCCAGCTTCGTCTAGAAGAACGGGGATATCATTTTGTAGAAAATCTAAATAGTTGGCACCATTTAAATTCTCTGGTAGAAAATGTGGCCCAATAATAGCCCTGTCTATTACTCCGGCCCACACATTGACCGAAATGATTCTTGTTTTTTCCAGTGCGGATTTGCATCTTTGGCAGCCCATTCGTGAAGGTTGTGGAAGTTGGTAATACCCTCCCTGGAAAAATTAGACTCGTCTGTCCACAAGATACTTCTTAAGAATAACGGGTCCTCGATGTCCATGTTCAATAAAAAGCGGCAGAGCTGAATTCGCCTTGCAGGGTTGATGAAAGGGATACTGTCCATCTTTCTTCATGGTCGTCCACACCTTCCATCTAGTAATCTCCGTAATCTCCGATCTCGATAACGTTCCTGGTACAAGCGTCGTGCCAAAGCTCCATTACCGTTAGCGCGTCCATATGTGAAGACAATGTCAGCGTACTCTTTGTTGGTAAATCATATTTTACAATACTGTTTAATAAAACGGGCAGAAACTCGATTTAATAAACCGTGGATGCAATCAGTACGAAGTTGATAATCTTACAAAATTAGAGGCGAGAGTGAAACTAAACAACAAGAGGCTAAAATCACACGTTTTTATTTATTAAGCGAGTACCTAACTTGTAACCCCCACCCCAAAGCACCTACTAGGTACCCCTTACCCTACAGTATCTACTATTAGGTACTTCTGCTTAATTTTGTTTTTTGTACTTTTTATTTACCTAAACTGTCCCATAATCTCCAATCCAGTAAGTTTTGTTTACATGACCTGCCGCACAAAAGAGGCCATAATTCTGAGAATTGGCCAGGCATCGGCATGAGTGATATCTTAAAATAAAGGGCAGAAGCTAGGCATATTTTTAGAGAGGTTTGAACGACGAAAGCATTTTCATAACAATTATTTAAAAATAAAACAAAGCATTTTTATTTTAACTCCATATTTATTTTTTACGTTTCAATATCTTTATTTTTTCTAATAAGTTTACACAGAAGCTTGAAATTGATCGTATTTTTATTAATACACATTAGACAAAACAAAATAAACTTTGAAACTCTGATACAATTGTAACTTGCGCTCTATTACCGTTTAAGTGTGAAATTTTGGTATTTCTTGAGAAAAATGCAAAAATTGCCATAAAAAAATTATAAACAAATTTCGACCTACACATATTTAGCATAAAATGTTTAAAATTAAGTCAGCTATCACCCCCTTAAAGGATTGCATCTAGCTTCCGGACACCCTGTATTTATACGTAGGTATAAATACAGGGTGTCCGGAAGCGGTGATCTTAGGTCTGTGAGTATTATATCTACCTTTACGTCTGTAAGTACCTACCTAGGGTCTAATATAAATAAGAAAAAATTGAGTTTGACAAATTAGTTGTAAGTTCTTTACGAGTTAACTTAAGTGGCTATTGTTGTTGTAAGCAAGTCATTTAAGCAAATTATTTATTGTGGCATTATAGCGCAAAAATGTAGCGAGCATGGGCGGCTTCTGATAGTGGGCCATACTGTAGTAACACCTTTAGAAGAAGGCATTTAAATTCCGATGTACTAATCTTTAATATCAAGAGATTTTAACTCTAGCGAGAGTGTGCTTTGCTAAAAACACCTTTGTCTACAGTTTAAGATACTATAGGGAAATCTACAATTTCAAGGAGAAAGCAAATCGACTCCTGCTCCTTGAAATGTGTGGAATAACGTGATTTGGATCTATTAGGAAGAAAAAATTATCAGATGTATGAAGAACAATCAATGCCTACTGTTGTAAGAAAAATTTACCTAAAATGGGTTTTAAGCATAAGACGATTAATAAACGCCAAATAATAATGGAGTCTCAACGATTACGGGAATGGCCTGATAAATATTTAACGGCTATACGACAATATAGGGATGAAATAAAATAAAGGAAAAAGGATAATTATAATACATGCAGGCTCAGAAAGTGGCTTATTTCCAAACTGTCTACTACTTTCAGCTAAAAATATAGCAAATTCTTTCTTGGATTATCACCAAGACACTATCTCATCACTTTTTAAAAATTGGTTTAAATATCGGCTTTTTAAAAATATTCGAAGAAATAGTGTTATGGTTATGGATAATACTAGTTTGTCAAGTAATAAAATTATTTTGTTATAATAGTACTAAAGCAAAAATTCAATTTTGTGGTAGACAATATCATATATTTTGAAGAGACGTACAAAAAACGAGAACTTTTAGAAGTACTAGAAGCTTTTAAAATAAATAATGAATATGTGTATGAGTATACAGTGTTGCATCTGCCTCCATATTATTGTGTTTTTAATCTCATTGAACTTCTATGGCATCAAGTAAAATCCCTATCAAGTATAAATTCCCCAACATTAAATGCATCTGTAGTGGAATTAATTAAAAGCGTAGTAGATAATATTACAACCGATAGTTGGAAAAACTCCATGCAACATGTTTTAAAGGTAGAAAATTCTTACGCTAGTTACGGGTTCTAACCCGAGTTACGGGTACCAACCCGCCACCTTATGCCGACCCTGCATACTTTATTTAGAAATAGCTTAGTTTGTATTGTCATCATTTTTAGAACCTATAAATATAATGTAATATAATGTAAGAGCAACAATAATTATTATAGTAATCGATGTAGTCATTATCTATCAATCAAGTTAGTTGTAAGTTAGTCCCTGTTCTCAATAAATTTGTTTTTTAAAAAAAGCAAATGCTCTGATTTTCTTTCCAATATTGGACAAAAATCGCCATATTTGGGTCCGTTTCTACGGTTTGAAGACCGCTACAATCCCTGGAAGCTGAAAGAAGACCTGCAGAAACCGCAGCAATCCAATTGAAGTAACCACCCGGTCAGCACCAGATTGAGAACAGCTATAGTTTAGGTCCTGGGAATACAAAAATCAGAGACAAATGGAAATTTTGGCAAGAACCTTACTAATCCTCACCCTCGTTGGAAGAGAACTAGCCCTTCCCCAAGTTCATAACCTCAACCAGAACCCTGGACTAGTACCACTTAAACTCGGCAATGCCCAAAACACAGCAGACTATTAGTCTTTTGTACAAATTTTTGACGTAAGTGACATAATCCAAGAAACCAAATACCTAGAACAGACTTTTATAAAACTAAAAGAATCAATTTATAAATTCTTTGACAATAACTCCTTTTTAAACTCCTATAATCTTGTCAATTCGTTAAGTGCTAAAGTAAACTTACAAATTGAACAACTAAATCCCTTATTTAACAACCGAAACAAACGTGGACTTATTAACGGTTTAGGTTTCATTATAAAATCCATAACTGGTAATCTCGCACAAGAAGATGCTGAAAAATATGACAAAGCTATTTTGGAAATCTCTAATAACCAAAATTCGCAAAAAATGTTTATAAAAGAGCAAATCACTGTATCTAAAAAATCTGTCGAACATTTCAAAAGCATAAGCAAAAATTTGTCACATAATCAACGTATTTTAGAAAATCGTATAAAAAAACTAGAATTGGTAGTTAAACAAATGAATTTGAATAATACAAATTCATACTCTTTCTTTTTAAGTGAAATACTTGTCTCTCAAGTGATAAATGCGTATCAAAATATATACGATATCTTGGATAACATCGAAATAGCGATTACATTCTCGAAATTAAATATATTTCACAGCTCAATAATCGACCCAAAAGAACTTCTAAATGGAATAAAATTAATTGGCCCTAACCATTACCATTTGCGGCAACTTTAGAGAACATTTTACTATTCGAAAAAACTGTCGAAATTAAGGGTTATACAAAGGAAAACAAAATATTCTTTATAATAGAGGTACCTATAGTTGAACTTGAAAATTATGTACTATATCACCGCTACCCTTTGCTCGTACCCTTAAATTCTATTTACCAAATAATTATCCCTCAAAGTCAATACCTTATCCTAAATGAACACTCATATGTACTGTTCAATGCCAAATGTCAAGAGGTAGCTACAGAAATCTACCTCTGCAAAGAAAACAGTCCTCTGAGCGTATCCGAGGATCCGCCATGTGAAGTACAAATGATGTTGTATTCAAAACATCCCTCAAATTGTCGAGTCATTCAAACCGAGGTCAAGTCTTTGAAAATCCAGAAGCTGGAACAAGAAAAATGGATAATTGTTTAACCCCAAAAAACCGTAGCTGTCCAACAATGTGATAAACCCTAGCTGCACCATACAAATTCAGGACTTCCAGATTAGAAGTTTCCACGATACAAACACCCATTTTCACAACATTGAATTACCCAAGCTGACCTTAGACTTAAATGTTCGCCCTAATGCTATTGATTTACAGCCCTTTGAACTCAATAGCTTAAACTTCGATGAACTTAAGAACATTCAAACCATGATGGACATCCAAGCCAAGAAAATGGAAGAAACCAGCCAAGGACCTGTCCATATAACAAAAGTTAGCGTATGGACCATCATCCTCTATATCCTGATGACCACTGTAGCCGCCTTCCTGTTGCTAAGAAAGACAAGAAAATTAATCCAGACCAAAAGAAAACATGCCAACCAAACCACCACCACGACCAGTGACGACGAAGAAACCCTACAGAATCCGAGCCATATTGTCATATAATTCACCCCTGGGCTCATTTCTTAGGGAGGAGTTACGGGTACCAACCCGCCACCTTATGCCGACCCTCCATGCTTTATTTAGAAATAGCTTAGTTTGTATTGACATCATTTTTAGAACCTATAAATATAATATAATAGACAAGAGCAACAAGAATTATTAATTTAAGTTTAGTTAGATTTAAGACTTAAGTTAAGTTAGGTTAATTGTAACCGTTCTCGAATAAATTTGTTTTTTAAAAAGCGAATGCCCGAAGCTATCATTTAACTTGCGTCTATAAATACCAATGTTCAGCCCTTAATAATAAGTTTAGAAAATGATAGTGGATGGCAGTGAAACAGGTAGAATAAGTTATTAAGTAATGTTTGAATTTATAAGAAATAGTTGTATTTTGTATTCTATATCATGCTCCTATTTTATTATTAATTTTATTTACTCCTATATACTTTTATAAATAAATATTATTTAACTATCTCGTCACTTTGCCTTACCTTGGAGAAGAAAATAAATAATATTATTAAAATAATAGCATATAAAATAATGTATTTTTTATACCTGTTAGCTTTTTCTAATGAAATAATTTCTTTATTTAATTAGTAGATAAGTTTTATTTAGAATTAGTTTTCAAGCCGATCCTGTTCCTTTTATCTCAATGGTCTAATTTATTTCTGGCAGTAGCAGTCAACGATATAACTTTGAGTGAACTATATATTAGATGCAGAAGATCAGTTCTTTTTAATTGGTCAGTTCTATGTATATCCTTAGAAGTTCTAAATTTGAAAAAAAATTGCGACTACTGATTATAATACCCAAAATTTATTTTTCATACGTGCAATGAAACTTATGCTGGAAGAGGGGCCATTGAAGTAGCTTCTGATTTGATTAACTTTATTTGGTGATCTTTATTATTATATATAGGGTTTCAATATTTTGCTAGAAAAATTTTTTCTGTGTAATATATGCATTAATGGTTTGGTTTTTAAATAGCTCTAATAAGCCTCTACTTCATTAAAAAAAACTAAATCATTCATTTCTGCCAGCAGATTAGCAGGGTATTTGGAAAACAAAGACGTCTGAGCACTTTTAAAAACATACTTAATGACCAAGAGTACTTACAAAGTTTTAACCAATGTGATACAGTTAAGAAGGGTAGGACAAGAAAAATAGGTAAAGTAAATATAAGAGAAGCATTACTAGATCAGATAACAAGCGCAGCAGAAACTCTAAAGGATGTTTCACACCAAGGCGACACTCACGCTCCACTCATACGGTGCTCCAGGTACGCTCAAAATTGATATAATGAAATCAAATAGGCATGTTCACATTACCACTGACACCAAGCTCACGCGCATTCATTAGAGCGTCGCGATCTTTTGCCGAGGATATTTTGAGCGTTGGATTTTATCGTGTCAAGACTTGAGCGCTAGTGTTTTTACCAAAAATGGACAACGTGGACGAGAAATTAATAGAAATTGTTCGTAATAAACCCGAGCTGTATGATCAATCGAACAAATTATACAGTGATAATGTCAACAAAAAATATACATATATGGCAGAAATAGAAACGCATTAAACAGAACAGGTAAATACTAAAGATTTATTTTATTAATCTAGAAATAAATGTATAAACATTTTTAAGATATTAAGTTAGATGTTACGTTTGACATTTAAATCATATCATTTTTCCAAGGGACCGCGACTTCCTCTGAGATAAAAAATCTTGTAAATATTTCTCTTGTTTGAAAAGTTATGGCTGCTGAGTTTCCCCCCATGTCAAGTTGTTTTCTATAACTTCATCAGTGTTTGAAATGGTCGAAACCGTTCCATGACGAATGAAGTTGTGTAAGATACACGTTGTTAAAATCACTTTTTCGGCATATTTAGGCCCTAATTCCAATCTTCTGCCATAAAATATAAATTTTTGGGTGAGAATTTCAAATGCATTTTCTACTACTGCTGCGGGCGCGAGATAATCGGTAGTTAAAAATACGTTTTTCAATTTGATTTTCAATATGAGTTCCAGGAAACGGTCTCATTAAAAACTTTTTTAAGGGAAAAATCTGGATCTCCAACGATAACGTATGGGTTTGCATCATCCGGAATATCAAGTGTATTTCTTTCTAAGCGCTTTCCGAGATTTGAATTTGCGAAGATCCCTCTTGAAGATCCTTTGCCCATCACTACTTCGTCCAACGATAAATCTATAATTTGCATCGACAAGTGCCAATAAAACTATTGAAAAGGAATTCTTATAATTGAAGTAAAGGGAACCCGAATTGTGGGGAGCTTCGATAACAACATGTTTGCCATCCAAAGCTCCTAAACAATTGGGAAACTGCCATTGTTGCCAAAATCCTTGGGCAATTTTTTCCCATTCTTGTTTGGTTGGTATTGACATAACCTCCTTCATCATATTTTTTAAAATAACATCGCAAACTTCATGGACTGTTTGTTGTACTGTAGAAGTTCCCAGGCGATAACTGAACGCTATTGTCATGAATGAATCACCACTGGCCAAAAACCTGGAAATAAAAACATATTTTATTTTTCTAAGTAACCCGTGTAATATTTAAAGAGCTTAAAACATTAGAAATTAAAAAGTTTTACAGCCGTATTCGGCATCTTAATCTCTATTAAACCTCTTTTAGCTAAAAAGCGCTTTTAAAATCAATTTGTCTTTATTTGACATGTAAACAAAAATAGAAAAACAAACAGACATATTCAGCCGTTTTTACACCTCTTCTAATTAAAAGCGCTTCTAAAAATTAGTTTTTTCAATTTTTGTTTACATGTCAAACAAAGATTGACTAAGACAATGAAAGGTTTTAAAAGCGCGAATATGGCTGTTTAGGTTTAACCTATATTCTGAAGCATGCTTTTTTTTAGCCGATGAATGCAAGCAGAGATGGATGAGTTTGCGAAGTCAGCATTGCAAGGTTCGTCAGAAATATACTACTGTAAGTGGCCAAGCAGCTGTGAAGTATCGAAAATGGAAATTTGAAGATATGTCATTTTTCGAGCCCTACATGAAGGACAAAGAGCGATTGTCATCAGTAGATTTGAAGGAACAAGAGAAAAACGCTGAAGAAAGTAAAGCAGAGACAGACAGTACTCAAAAGGGAGAACTGGAAAAACAATCAGCTCAAAGTATGGAATCTCAACCAATACCTAGATCTTCCAAGCGATCTCTGGATCACAGACAATCTAAACCAAGATTTATTAGATCTAAGAATCCACAAGAGACAGCTTCCTCAACCGTAATGAAATATTTAATTGAAAAAAAAGAAAGTGCGGACAAAACGCCACAAAAGGATTCCTTGGATCTCTTTTTTGAATCAATGTTGAAAACTGTGAAAATCTTCTTTCCTATCGATCATCATCAAATAAGGGGCCAAATATTTAATGCAGTATCGCAGATGGAGGCCAAATATTTGATGCCAATGCCACAATCTCGGCACTCTTTACCTCAGCATGGCTCTCATAGTATTCAGGTACAAAATACTACAACTGGAACAGACTTGGTGTATTTGGAAAATACAAGCAATCGTTATGTCTCAACCCCAATCCCTTCACCCGACCCTGGTTATCAAATTCTGGTTGTTCCACTTACTTTTCTCCTGAACAATATTAATTTTTTCTTATATATTTCATTATAATATAGAACTTTTGTTAAAATATTAAAAATAAAGGACATTTTCAACTGAAAATACCGGCATGCATATTTTTTATTTGAATGATGGAAGGTTTAAATTGGAATAGGCCAAGTAATGAATTTACAAAATGCTTCTGCTTTAAATATTAAAACCTATTTTTTTATTAAAAAAATTGAAAAATATATCTACTTACCTTAAACAAACTGCTAGTTTCTCTCTTGGTGAGATTGCCGCCCGAAATTTAGTATCCTGTTTCTTGAGGTTACCACCAATTATTGAAAGCAACATTTCGAATCGCTCTTTTGACATCTTAAAATACTGAAAGAACTTCGTTTCGTCATCAGCTAATTGCGGATATAGTGTATGAAATTCCCCTTGCGTGGATCTGTACTGCAAGGAGGGATGTAACCATTTTCTTTTAAGTTTTGACTCATCTTCATCTAACAGCAAGGCGATCAACAACAACTGTTCATCGGAAAAATTCATTTTATCGAATGAAGTTTACTAGCATGCACCTTCGTTAGGAAAAATCAGTGATCATAGTCTGAACACGCATGAATCTTGAGCGTACCTTGAGCATCGTATGAGTGGAGCGTGAGCGTCATCTTGATGTGAAACAGACTTAAGAAATTCGCCCGAATCTATCCACAGAGCAATCTGAGCTGTTCACCACAGAGCTGACATGTGGTTAGAAGTAAATGGTGGAATTCTTGAAAATTATAAAACCTAGCTTATGTTTTGTTGAACAATAATTTAACAACAATAGTTTTATTAAAATAATTTTTTTAAATCCAAATATCTCGAAAACGGTTACTCAAATCAACTATTACATCTATACTTTTTTGACGTAAAAATGATAAAAAATGTATTTCATTTACTTAAAAATGTAATGCAGTACCAAAACTTTAACACCCTGTGTTTCGGGAACGAAGGCCTTGCGGACCCATGTTTGTAAAGACTTTTATGTTTATTTTTGGATCCTGAATATGTACAAACCTGAAGTATTGACATTTCCTCATAAATCACCGCGAATCAATTGGTCTTTTTCAGGCTGAGGTATTTTTTTTTTGGCTTTTTTAGTTTAGCTTTAATCATCTCCCGAAGGTGCTAACATCGTTAGCGAAACACGTGTCGAGAATAAAAATAAAGAGTTTTGGTTAGTGGAAAAACTGTCTCGTAATTTTATGATTTAAATATTCTAAAATTTTGAAGATTCTCATAAAATCACACCAATTGGAATCAACTGGTCATGTTTCCGTTAAATCAAATGAAGAAGTTAATTGGTATTTTTTGTTATATCCTTACAGATTGACTTCGAAAAGCTCTTCAAAAAATTAAACCAAGTCGAGTTTACTTGGAAAAAAATTTATGTTGTATGTGAATCGTATTTATGTATCAAAGAATACTACCTGTGGACATTCATATGTCAATTTTTTATTTAAAATAGTTATAATGAATTAAATAGTGAAATTAAGGAGTTTAAAAAAAAATAAATCAAGTTGAATTTTGTTTGCACAATGTGCGTATTTCATCACCAGCATCCTAACAATTAAGTAGGGGCTATTGAAGCCACGAAGTAAACTGTTTATTTATTTTTGATTTTTTTTGTATGTAAGAATTCTATATGTAAGAATCTATTTACAAAATAAAGAGGGAAAAAGAGAGAGAGAACAGAAAGAGAGATCGAAAGAAAAGAAGGCGTAAAGAAGACAAAAAGAAGAGGTGACACTATAAATGCAGCGTTACGTCACATATTATGTAATTAAATAAGTTACATATTAAACAAATTTTTTTTCCAAATTGAAATTCTAAATGAGCGGACGGACGGTAGAAAATCACTAATTTTATACTAATTTATTAGCTTTGCAGTATTGTAGGAAAAAAATGGTTTAAAAGTTTTCTTATGATTTCTTGCAATATCAATAAGATATCTTTGTCTTAAGTTTATCAGTAAGGGGTACGATTTTTTAAAATCTTATAATATAAAGAAACTGAATGCTCTTTATGTGTTACCATATCTAACCATTTTACATCTTTAAGTTTATAAGAAATGGTGTTGCGTCTTCGTATACCAAAAATAAATCAGGAATTTTGAACAACTTGAATATTGTTTCATCATCAAGGCATGGGCCGTAAATTGGGTCACAAAAGTTAAGTAAGATAAGACTAAGAATTCGCATAACGTTTTTTTGTTGTTGTTTGACTTAATTATGTTTGTGTGGATTTAGGGTTGAATAGGCATTTTTAGGGTTGAAGTTTTGTAGTGACGTGTTCTTTAAGTCGTAATTTATGATCTATAATTAGACCCATGTTTTTTTGCTCTATCTTTAATTCTTATCTTTTGATTTCCTATATTTAATTGTAAATCATTAAGTATATTCGTGCGGTGAATATCACTGGCAAAGACAATTGCAAGTGACATTATGTTTATAGGTAAACTGCCAGTCAATTATTTGATAAATTTCTGGTAGATCAGATGAACATTATCACCGTTTTATTGGTCATTTTTATATCCTTAGAGGTTAAGTTTGAAAATTTCTTCAAAAGATTAAACAAATTGAATTTATTTGTATAATTTGCATTGTAGGTGAATCTCGAAAAGAAGACTATCACATAATTGATCATTGGAATGTCAATTCTTGGTTTTCGAAAAGCCGCATGATAAATTACTTAATGAAGTTAACCAAGAGTTCTTAAAAGTGAAGTCAATTCAAATTTATTTGGAAAAAAGGTATATAGATGGGTAACTTGCTAGCTTACGTGCACTTATGGAAATCTTTTTCAAAAAATTAAATTAGGACTTGGTAACCAAATCACAGAGCTAAACCTTCAGTTGAAAGAATAAAGAAGACCGTTTGTTATTTTTGAATAGATACAAAAGAATGGAAATAAATCTCTCCGACTTTTTTCAGTTTCTTAAACCATTCATTATTAATTAAAGAAAAAAACATAAATAAAGAAGCTAATATCATTTATATCGAATTCCCATTAAGAAAATGATAAAGCCGTGTGTGAAATTCCGTGATCGACAGAAACTAATAACAGACCTATTAATAAATAAGTAGGGACACGTAAATGGTTGACGTGTTTCCACTACACATTATCCACACCATTAATTTTACTTTTAGTTTTAATGATTTATTCATTTAATAGTGTTCTATTTTTAGATATACATAAGGGCTATGACCTTTGACCCAAAATTCAATTTCCTTGCATTTATTCTTAAGTAATATTAACATTTTCTTAGATTCCTTAAATCTATACAAGGTGTCCATAAATAATGGTAAATAATTGAACAGCAGATTCCTTTTAAACAAAAAAGGGTTAAATTAAATTTTCCTAGTCCGAACGTCTAATACAACCAAGATCAGGGTTATAAATTTAATGTATTTTGATGAATTTTGGCCATAAATTTAATATTTATTGTTTGTTTTTAACAAAATTTTGATTATTGGTTTTATTATATGACAAATCTTAAAATCAACCTTTTTTAAAATTTTGTCATAGAAGGCGCCACCAGCAACATTTTAATTTTTTTTTTTTTAGTTCGGATTTTTTTATGTTTTGCATAATGTAATTTTTTATTTAAAATAAGCATTATTAAAACTGTTTTGCTTTAAAAAATTATACTTCAAAAATCTCGCTACCATTAGTCTTTTTAGAGATATTTACATTTAAAGTTTTCAACGCACTCACCAAATACGACATTCATAAACTATTTAAATTGCTTTTGTATACTTCGAATAAATGATAAAAGATAAATAAAAAATAAAAATTATAAAAATTTACCAGTAAATGATCAGCATGATCTCCATTTGTGTCAATAGATTTTAAAATTGTTTTATACTGAAAGATCGCCGAATCTTAAGAAATAATTGGTCATTTCGGAATAACTTAGCAGCAGTTAATATTTTTACCATTAATTGGCTCTGTTGCGTTTATTGTATTTTCGTAAACAATTAATTTTATGTATCCCCATATGCAAAATGCTGATGGGGTAAAGTCTGGGCTTCGTGCGGGTCAAGGTCTTCGACTTCCACATCAACATAATAAGTAACAATAACTAACAGAACAAACAATAAGAACGCAATAAAGGGTAATAGATAACGTTACAAAATGTATGATTTGTAACGTTATATAAATCCTGACAGTGATAATGACATTCATAATGATTATTATAATTAATAATCATATGAATGCACAAAAAATTTAGCGTAAAGTAGGAAAATAAACTTTTATCTTGAACGCATTGAAAATATTAAATTTAAATATCTCAAAAAGAGTTAATCGTAGCGAAATTTTTGAAGTATGCCTTTTTTAAGCAAAACTGTTTAAACAATGCATATTTTGAATAAAAAATTAAATTATGCCAAGTCTAAAAAAATTAAGCAATTTAAAAGAAAATCTTGATGTTGCTGGTGGCGCCCTCTATGATATATTTAAAAAAAAAGCTTTTTTAAAATTTTAAGATTTGCAATAGAACCATAAAAATAATTATGATGAAGATAGAATGTACATAGACCACTGCGCATCCAATACATATGGGGTAGGTACATAGGGTGCCGCCATTTGTATAGTCTTCTTCTGTTACAACAGCTGATCAGCTGTTTTTGCCAATTAATTTTGTTTTGAATTAGAGCAGGTTATTGATTTTATTTTTCTGTTTACAACTCGAAATTTCAATATTTTCAATATTTGTTTTGTATTTAGTGCATGTTAGTTTTTTTAAACATTTATTAAAAAAAATTATTAATAAAATCCAAAAAACTAATATAAAAGTAGTCTTTTCCGAAAATATTCATGAGCACCATACTAGAACTCAACATGACATCTACTGGGATCATAATATTAGGACTATTATAGAGTTAGGTACTTAATCCAGCTTACCAAGCCGCAAAGGCATATGTATAATAGTTTACCAGAAGTTATTAAACACATGGACTCAGTTGCAAAATTCTCAGAAAAACTTTTAAATTATTTGTTAGAATAGCGCGCGCATAGCAGGCGCGTCTTCAGTTGATCTACGAGCCTCATCCCATTTCAGTTAGCCCAATAGATTTTTTTTTTAATTATTGGTGTAAGCACTAAAAATAGACAAATTATATAGTTTTGTGCACTCTTTATATTTTTTGAATAGGCTAATTATGACTAACCGAACTTTTCCATCAATAACTCTACTCATTTTTTCAGATTACACTAACGTCAATGCTCCAAACATGCATCTGCTATTAAAAAACACTTCTGATGTGCTATACTGGAATACTTGGATTTGGTCTAGGGAATGGGAGTCCTAATGAATAGAACTCTTGTATATGCGTAAAGAATTCAATTACCAACAAGACGTTCTTGACGTATTCAATATTGTAAATATCATTCCAAGTGTTTCTCAGCATTCAAAATCAATTTTAGACGTAACACTTAGGTCATGTTTATAGCATATCAATACGAGTTACTTTTTGGTACTGTGAAATAAAGGCTACTAAATTCGTTTTTTACTAATTGATGACATAGTAGTTAAGGTACTAAGATATATTAGTTATTATAGTGATTTAAAAATGCTTGCCATTTATAGAAAACTGAGAAAAACCATTGGTTTCATTGCCTTTTTGTTATACGTTAAGCCTAGGTATTAAATCAAATCAAATCAAATGGTTTATTGTATCCCTACAAAAAAATGTTTACACTCGTCAAAATATATAAATCGAAAAATCTTACAGCTAAATATAAAATATTAATAGTAGATAATACACTCCACACAATCATAAAAATAATATTCATAATCATAAAAATAAAATACAAATATACATAATACATTTTAAAACGCTAACAGAGAGTGCATTGAGATGCTATGGCCACAGTCTAACATATGAAATCTACACATGAAATCTTTATACTTTGCTATGGCGGACGATTAAAACTGGAAATCAAGAAATTCTTGTACACTATAAAAAGGATTTTTCAATAGGAACCTTTTGATGTGGCATTTGAATTTTTTTAAATTTTTTCCCTTACAGAATTAGGCAGCTTGCTAAGCAACTTAACACCAATAAAGTCAGGTCTACTCTGACACTTTCGTAAACGGCAAAACATAGGAACACAGCTAGCCTTGTTTCTAGTGTCATGAGTATGTATGTCCTGATGAGCAACTATATTTCCGTTTTTCTTGATGTAAAGAAGGTTTTCTAGGATATATAGACAAGGGAGTGTCAATATTCCTAACCGAGGGAAAGAGTTTCGGCAGTCCTTTCTATAGCCCATACTACACAGAATCCTAATGGCCCTTCTCTGAAGACCAAAAACCCTCTGTGCATGAGAGGATCCTCCCCATACAAGCACACCATAAGCCATAATGCTGTGGAATTGGCATCTTCCAGTAGGCGGTTTTCAGGGTATCAGCAGAAACGCATCCACACAGATTACGCAAGAGAAAAACACTGCTGCCAAGCCTTTTACAAACAGTCTCTACATGCACTTCCCATTTTAATGTTGGATCCAGAAGAATACCAAGGAATTTAACAGAGGATGTTTTATCAATGCCAGAGGTGTTTCTTAATGTGAAGGTAATATTTTGGGTCTTCTCCTGGTTCAACAAGAGCCCGCTTGCTAAAAACCATTCCTCCACCTGTAGACAGTTTTGCGGGGGCTTCTGCCTCAGACTCACCAAATGCAAAGGCAGTGGTATCATTAGCAAAGATTACAAATCCCGATATTTGCATTTCAAGAGGAAGATCACTAATAAAGATCAGGAAGAGAACTGGGCCCAGCACAGACCCCTGAGGAACTCCCACACTTACCTTGGTTGGATCAGAAAATTTACCATTGACCTTTACCCTGTGCTAGCGATCCTGCAAGTAGCTCGATGGAAGATTTATGGTGTTTTCATCAAAGTTATAGTATTTAAGTTTTTTTAATAATAAATCGTGAGACATACAATCGAATGCCTTGCTTAAGATCACAGAATAAGGCAGAGAGATAAAGGCGGTCCTCATATCCGTTTACGATGTTATTTAATAGGTCAAGTACCGCATTTACGATGTTTTTACCTTGTCTAAAACCAAACTGAGCGTCAGAAAACAAGTTATTGCACTCAAAAAAATTTACAATTTGATTGGCTATGACTTTTTCAAAAATTTTTAAATTATTTTATATTATTTGATGAATTAAATTAATCAATTAAATTCGATGAATTAAAATCCATCGTTATTTAAAATAAAATTTCCAGATCTTCAACCTGGTTCTGTTAACATCATTTACTGTGTGCTACTTGTTACACATACAACTTTTTTTTTTGTGATAGCAAAGTCTATGAAAGGTATTTTTTGTGGAGTCATAAACAGAGGTCTGCCTGAAATGTTACATCTTAAAAGACAGTGCAATGTTTCCTCTAAAAATGGTCTCCAGATATATTCGTTAGATATTCTTAGAGCAGCATGGTCTTCTTTTCCAAATGGGGTTGTGGTGTTTAAAATAACAAATAGTGTATTGATTCTGGATGTAAAAGTCTCTGTGGCTATAATTCAAATATGCATCTACTCTCAAATACTTTATTGCAGCAGATACACTTTAAGATAGCGTTTGGGCTACCTAAAAAATTACCTAGTTAGTTAGTAGAAAGTTACCTAAGTAAAATACTGTCCGTTCTAGCATTATACAAAAGCCGCATTATAGAAATATAAATAATCTTAGCTTAATAGTTTAGTTTGAAAAATCAATATGTCTTTTGGATAATTTGTTACCAAATTTTAAGGTTTCTTATTCCTGGATGCTGTGGAGTTTAATGATATAACTTCATTTAATATAATTTCTATTTACATCTTTGATTATTCCCTAATGTTGCCAGATTATTTTTATTAATTTAAGCTTATGATATGATATACAAAAAAAACAACATGTATATTTTCTCTGAAAACCTAATATAAAATTTTAAAAAATAAAGATTTTGTACAATAGGGAAGTTTTTTGCTAAAAGAATTTTTGCAGTTTATTGAGTTGCAACATTAAAAATTAAAAAAAATGCAGGACAACTCTAAAATTAATGAGAAATTGATTATAGTAATAGCAATAATGAGCAAGTAATTTTAAAATTCTCTTTATATATGATTTTTTAAGATACTCGACATAAGGTATATGTTTTACATATTATTGATAATGCCCTATAATATGTTCTTATTAATTCTATTTTGCCCATTTTTCTTAACAAAAGTTTTAATAAATTTTGTACGATTTTACAAAAGTAAACACCACAGAAGCAAAAAAATGCAGAAATGAAAAACACATGGGCAGTTATCATAAAAGAAGAACAAGAAGACCATGCAAATGGCGGCCATTGTCAATAGACAATTGGCGCAGGTCTTGGCCTATTCTATCCTTTCTTTATTTCTATGCAAAGAACATAAAAAACATTGTTTAAATTTCGCTAAAAACGAAGAATAAATGCTAAGTTTACGGCCAAAATTCATTAAGTTTGTCACCCTGTATCTTGGTTGTCTTTGACTTTTGGACTAGGAAAATTACTTAACCTTTTTTTTAAAGGAATCTGCTGTTAAATCATTTTAGTACAATTAATTTGGTATCAAAAAAGGTCTGCACTTTCAGAAAATACATCATGTTACCATTTTTTGATAGTTAATAGTGGTCCATGAGAAAAGCTTAAAATCAAAAAGTTGAATCCTCTCTAATTTTTGGAAATCTCAAAAACATTTTGAATTTTATTTTTCGCGGAAACGGTTGGACGTACGAACAAGTAAGTAAGACTAAAATGAAAAGAATAAAATTCTCTACAATTTTCTTTCATGCGAGCAAAACCGTACAACCAATCAGCACAAAGATAGAGGTTAAGATACCAAAATTCAGTTTTTCGAATTTTTCATTTTTCATGTTGAAAAATTAATTCTTTTACAGTCGCTTGAATGGAAAAAGTGTATAGCATACAAAACACATAAAATTCATGTATAAACTTCTTTTGTAAGATAAACCGTTTTTGGGAGGGAGAATTCAACTTTTTGATTTTAAGCTTTTCTCATGGACCACTATCAACTGTCAAAAATAGTAAGATGATGTATTTTTTGATTGACTGTACTATTTACCATTATTTATGAGACACCTTGCATACATACACTCTATATACATATTTATAAGGTAAATACCTTTTGAAATGGTCTTTGGCATTTCAAATCGTCTTAAAAATATCTCTAGTTTAATATCTGGTTGGCATTTGGCGCGTAGGTCTAACTATATAGGCATATAAACCATTTTTTGCCTCCGTTATATTGCACACACTTATGACATAATAACTTTCACTTATGTCCTAACTCGATTTGGTGACCATATCTTGAAAACCATTTCTGCATTAAAATTATTAAATAATTGTCGTGTCGTGAGGTGCATCACAATTTTAAAAAAAATTAAGATTTTTCGCCTTAATTCGTTACGCAAAACCAAATTTCGGCCTATTTATAAGAACGAGTTAATTTGTATTCACATCTAGCAATATAACCGATATTTCAGTTGAATATTCCCAAGGTTCTTGCCTACTTGTTTATTTGAATCAGCGGGCAGTTAGTCTGCAAAAATGGCCAGACTTAGATTTCCTTCCTATTACAGAACTACTCCGACAGAATTTACTATGCGTTTAATGTATAATTTATATTCGCTTTTTTACGTAGGCGACAGTAGTCAATAAGTATTTCCTTGTGCGTAATCGTTTTACTTGCTGCTGTATAATAAGTTCAAAGATGATAATTTAACTATTTTATTATTCTATATCTATACTTTATAAATTAAACAAAAGAGGTAAGCAAAATCCTATAAAAAGAGCGTTTCCTGGTGGAGATGTTTGATGAGTTGTATAAAGGGTTTTACTTCTTAATTTATGCAATTCTCATTTTTGTATCTTTTATAGGATTTTTAATAAACTTTTGACTTTGACCTAAAGCTCGATTGTGTAACACAGGTAGATATTTTCCCAATCTTTCCTATATTAGATATGTATAGTAATGACTCACTACTCATTAGAACCAAAAAACGCGATAGTAAAAAAAGCTTAAGATACGCGCAATAAATATTATTATAATATTAAATCGTTATAAAACAGTTTGTAATTAGTTATATAGCATTGACCATGTTTTACAGCTGGCTGCTTAGGGTCAATGGAAAGATTCGATACGCTTGTTGTATTAATTAATTTTTTTGTTATGGTTTAATCATAATTTAATTCTAACAAGTTGCTTATTAAAAAATTGGTAATTGATTTTTAAAAAGTTTTTTTTAGTATGATGCGAAGCTATACAGGGTTATATCTAGTTTAGAGTTTAATTGTGGAAATAAGGTATTCAATTTCCTTATTAGAAAAAAGAATTAGATGACCAAGTTTTTAGGAGAATAATTAAAATTAGATTTCAATGATAAAAAACAGTAAAATAATAAATTATGCTTTAATGTTTGTAAGGAGTTTGAAAATAAGCTTTTTTATTGTCTTGCTAATAACGGCGCGCATTTTGAACATTTAATAAAATAAATTTGTTAAACTAATTAAATTTGTTTTTCTACCCTACCGATTTACACTTTAATTGCTTCTTGGTCAATCAATTTTATTTTTTTTTACAACCATTGATAGCATAATGAATGCCCTTTAAAATAATGTATCACACCATGGGGTAGCCATTTGACATACCAAAGTTTGGCGTAAATAAAATATTCATTATTTCTAGACATTTTCGCTAACTATTTGCTTACACATTTACCGATTTCATTTTTTTTGGTACCGTTGAATAGCGAATTTTACGCTCCTTGTGATGTATCACACGATTGGGGTTCCCATTTGACATATTAAAGTGAGGTTAGCTGGAGGTGAGGAGGTGATTGACAGAACTTTAGTAAATGCATAATTAAACGTCCCCCTGTATATCTAATTTGACTTGATTTATTTTTTTTTTCTTTAAGAAAGTTAAGGGTGGATCGTTTTGAAATGAAAGCACTGTATACTAAGTTATGGCAGAAATTGCATTTGAAGATATCGTTCCACATTGTTTTACTATGTCAGAATTATTGATAAATATAGGATCAATAAGAGTGCTTGAGGTCTCCGTCGCTCTAGTAGGCTCATTTATAAGCTGTTGCAGACCATAAGACTCAAAAGTATCCAATTATCGTATGAGTAACCATTATGACTACCAACTCGTATGAGTACAACCATTTTGTCCTCATTCTGTCAATCGTACAGCTGCCTTAACATTTGCTGCATTATCTGTAGTTATAATGCAAAATTTTTATTCCCATTTAATGGCAACTCTAAATAATTCTTCTTTTAGCTTAGGTTGAGTCGTGTAACTTTGGTCTTATGGACCACATTTTATTAAATAAGAATATAGAAGCCAGTTTTCTGTATCAATTGTACCGTATAAAAACTATAGCTACAGAAAAAAGACTGTTGTATTCCAATTATTTGTTAGTATTTGGATGTTTTTTTATTGTTTTAAATATATTTATAATAGTTTCAATTCCATGTTATCCAAACAATTTAACCCTTAAGTTCAAGATAATTACAGCTACGCAATTAAATTTTAAATACTTTATGTCTCTAATGATATATTGTGTCCCTCCAATACTGATATAAGCATTAATTTAATGAAAGCATTTATGTAATTTTAATATATATCATGCTTTTCATTGAAAAAAATATACTATTTGATAATTAAAATCATTTGCTACAAACACATTATTCAGTAATTAATTTAAAATATATCTATTTTCTTTAAAACACAACTATTACTGTCACAATACACCATGTTATTAATGCAATGTCTAAATTGTTCAGAGAATTACGCAGTAGTATTGGGCCAAAGACATCTTATATTAACTTCAATGATCCTTGTCGTTAACTCAACTACTTTGTACTCCCGTAGATTGGTATATAATTTGGATCTACCGAATAGCGTAAATCTGTGCAGCGTGCCTGTGTGGAGATGTCCTATCGCGTCGTCACTAACTTGTCATTTTGGCTTGTTTGCTTCAAAAAGCAGCATTATCGTCCCCGCGCCTGCATGTTAATTTGTGTTCGTGCTAATTTAAATTGTGTGTTGTAGATCCATAATATTAATAATTTATAGTACGATGGACGAGTTTTTAAAAAAACATGATTTAGAGGAGCTTATATCTATCTTTGAAGGTAAGTACCTACCTTTGTATGTAATACATAATGTCAGACATGGTTGTAGTTTTCAGGTTTTTTTAATTTATATACCATAAGTATTTTATTTTAATCATTTCATTTTAAGTATAGATACCATAGTTTTTGCAAAAACAGTAAACGTAATTATTCTATAAATATCAATTAGATGTTTAATATAGTAATATTTTATTAATTAGTATTAATTTCTTCATAAATATTAGTTCTTTTCCTACTGTCATTCGTTATTTAAATAACTTAAATCTTGTAGCACTTCTAACTTTTTAGATATGAGAATAAATATAGGTACCTCCTGTTAGATATAAGATATTTATACCAAAGTTCCTAAACAAAAAACTATAAATATACATTTACAATTAATTGGATCACAATGGATTTTCCGGTCTCGTAGTTACATCTTCATAAGGTCACTTGCAAGTACTTTGTACAAGTACAAACTTTGCTTTTAGGTTTTAGTTTAGTTTTAATCTCCTCCCGAAGATGCTAACATCGTTAGCGAAACACGTGTCGAAAGTAAAATAAAGAGTTTTGGTTAGTGGTAAAACTGTTTTGTGATTTAGAACATGTATGTACATATACATATAATAAAAGAATGTCGAGAAACCTTGAAACAATAATGATTGCACTGGTCACTTCATTTTGGTTTTTGCAAGAAAACTTGCTTATATATTATATAAATGAATAAATTTATTTGGTTTTGTATATTTCTAGTCTGTTTCCTGTTCCTGTTTTCCTAGTGGTCTTAGAAATTAAAGAAAATGTTTTTTATTTTTTTGACTTTTGGAACAAAAGTTTATGTTTAAATTGTCTATAAGATTTGAAACTGAATTCACAGGTTTCCTTTTTTTGACAAATAAATTATTATGTTAACTATTTGATTTTTTTTTAATTCCCATTTCAGCTTTGCGATGTTTCTATTTAATTTTAAAGTGTATATAATAGTGTATAATCAGTTATGCTTTATTACAAATAGATATAAAACATGACGTTTCGTCTCTGTTTCTTTTTTCTTTTTTTGTATAACTTATATGTACATTCTGTCACATTGAGAAAGTCTTGTTTTTTTTTGTCATGTTTTATATTTATTTGTAATAAAGCATAACTGATTATAGGTTGTACTTTTGCAAACTTTGTGGAACTTATTTCTTTCTTACTAACTCAAATACCTACAGAGTGATTATTAACCTATATGTATAATCTTGAAAAGTTATTGCTGATAACAGAAATAATGACTAATAATGAAGAAAAAAGATAAAATATTTTTAGATTCTAAAATAATTTGTGTTTTTACGAAAATTTGTATGAACTTTATGAAGTGGAATTTTATTTATAAATGATGTTTTTTTTTCAGCGATGGAATCAATTGATTACAACTTTGACATGATCAAAATGGTTTAAATGTTAACGGTTTCCATCGATAAATCCATCACTGAATAAAAAAATCGCCCTTTATAAACAAAATTTTACCTGATAAAGTTGATAATTTTTTGTAAACAAAAAACAAATTATTTCAAAATCTAAAAATATTTAACTAACATATTTTTTAATTTTTAGTTATTATTTATGTCATCAGCAATAATTTCCCAAGTTTATGCGTATAAATTAAAAATCACCCTGTATTTACTATAGGATCACACCAATTAATAAAATATTTCGGATAACAAATCAATTGTAATTGTTTTGAATCCAGATACCTATAATGTCAATTATAAGTTTTAATATCCTCAATTTTTGCAAAATTACTAATTATTCTGACAATTAATGTATTAAATTCTTCCAATTGTAGGTAAGATTGGGGCAATTATGAATCTGACAAAATTCAAATACATACTATAATTCATTATTTTATAATGCACTACACTGGTAATCTATGAAACAACATGAGGCATCAAAACAATTCAACATGCGATCGTAACAAAAGAACCATAAAGTTAAATAAGTTAAATCTTTCATTAAAATCCGATAACATCTTGTCATTGAATCCAAGATATGATATAATTAGTTACCAAATTTAGACTTGTAGTTGGATAAAACTCTACTGTAATTGAGGAATACTGAATGTAAGAAGTCATTGAATCAAAGCACAAGTCTTTGACAAAACGACAGATTTTTTTGTGTTCATACTCAAGGGTCGGCGTTTAGTAGTTAAGGTAAATCAAGTTATCTTTAATTTTTCTTTTTTTGTTGATGTTCTTGATGCAAGAATAATTTTGTAAAAGTAAACCTACTACGCATGGGATAAAAGGATTTTAGTGCATTTATTAATTCTCGAAAATCATTATCTTCTATAATTTATAACGGTTGATGATTCGTACCTTTAAAATAGGGTCTTATTTACAGGATTTATTTTTTACTGCGTAGGAAACAGGTCTAACAAAATGACCAAGCAATGAAGTTTTGACTTATTCTTTTTCTATATGATAATTGTATAATTTGGCCGGAAACAGACAGTGATTTAGATATACATATTAGTACATTTGCATTATATGCTAATACTAATTAGCGAATACTGAATAACCAAAGTAATTATTTAATTTTCAGATCGTTATTCATTACTACGAGATTTGGCGAGTAACAAATAGTTACTTTTTAACATCTCTAGCCTCGGGGATCAGTTGTCCTTTTTCGTATTCCTCTACCTTCTTCTATACACACGCGCATTACGATCATTGCAGTACAAATTAACATGGCGGCCAATTTCGCGATAGTATCAACCAACATCTCAATGGGCAATAATTCTACCCTTGTCAAAATCGCTAACATGGTGATAATTTTGACGACTTTAACCTCGAGGTATTTTGTTATGCTTAACACGAGTGAGTAAATGGACGAGCAATAATTAAAAATATTTGTACTAATCAGCTCTCAGAAAATGCTTTCTTCACAAAAACTAAGAGATACAATTTTAAGAATGGTAAACAAAAACAAAGATAAAACGTTATCGTTACCATAGCATGCTTTAAATATAGTCATTATTTTGCCGAAAAGGTTAAAGAAATTATTTCTTCTGGGTGTAATATTTCTGATATCATTGATTATATGGTGAGATATGCTTTTTTCCTGGGCGTCGGAATTAATATTAGCTTTGTTGAACTTAAAAAAAAAACCCTTGTTTATAAAACTTTTATTGAAAATAAATAGAAATATATATAAAAAGAATTGCAATTTTCAATTAACGATAATAAAAGAAGTTTAATATCAATGGAAAGTAACTTGAGTAGGGTCAAAAGGCCCTGAAAAGGGTGATCCTTCCGCATTCCATGCTTTCCTCAAAAGTTCCTGTTTTGCTAACTCATCTGAGGTAGGCAAACCCATCCTATAAAAAAAAAACAAATATAAGGGAGAAAAAATTGTTAGTAATACATCTCAGTAAAATAAAAAATCATTAAAACAACTTATTCCTACTCATAACTAGTGTAGAATGATACTGTATGAAAATGTAAATACTTGTTTTTGTACTGTTTTGCTCTTATTTTATAGTTTGTTTGTATTTTTGCTGTTGATTAGTTGTGTTTATTTAGGGATCTATTTACGTTTTGTTTAACACTTTTTCCTATAGTGTCTAGTTTTTTTTAGTCCTTTATCTTGTTTGAGATTTTTAGGTTATTTTTATTGGAATTCATTATTCCATGGGCCTTTAAAAGTAAAACGTTTCGTATCATTTTAACCTCATCAACATTCTATCATAAACACATCAAAATGATCTAGGGAACACATACAAATATGTAAATATTTTTGAGAAGATTGGAAAAAAGTTAATTATTGCAATTTTTTTACATTATTCGAATAAAATAACAATATAATTATTAACTTTTTTTTGTAGATTATAATTTACTCATAATTTAGGGCCCAAATAAAAATAAAGAACAAAATCCCATTTATTACCGTTTATTAAAAAAAATTATAAAAATAAAAATTTACAAAATACAAATTAAACTAGTAGCCAGATGGTCCACCTCTATTATTAATAACACTTTGGCATCGCCTGGGCATACTTAAAATTAAATTATTAATTAATTCTTGGGGCAACTCCTCCCAAACATGTGTCACAGCAAGACGAAGCTACAGAGCGCTTTGAAAAAAGTCAAATCGTTGAAGAAGTTGCCTTTTTAACCAATCCCAAACATGCTCAATTGGATTAAGGTCCGGTGAGGTAGAGGGCCAGGGTAGAAGATTGATTTGATTTTCCTCAATAGTGATTCGTACAAGCCGTGTTCGATGTGGTGGGGCATTATCTTGTTGCAACAACGAATTTGGGCCCATTTCGCGTAAATATGGAACAATTACAGACAGTAGTATATTATCCCTATAACTTATTCCAGTTATTGTATTTTCCACAAAAATGAGGTTCGTTTTTCCGTCAAGTCTAATGCCACCCCAAAACATTAGTGATCCACCACGTTGCCTTACTACTTCCCGGGCATGACGCAAACGACTTTCATTTCCTTCCTCTCTCCAGACACGAATTCTACCAGAATCAGCATAAAATGAAAATCGAGACTCATCCGTAAAAAGAACTGTGGCCCATCTTTCTTGATTCCAATTAACATGTTCTTGGCACCACGTTAATCTTGCACCTCGAGTTCCTAAAGTTAACCGAGGAACCCTTAGGGGTCTTCTGGCATGAAGTTCTCTCTCATGAAAACGGTTTCTAATAGTTTGACCTGAAACCTCGACGTTATGCACTCGTGAGAGCTGCTGAACCAAAACAGAGGCTGTTACCGTGGGATTTCTTTGAGCTTGCAAAGTTATAAAACGGTCTTGGGCAGGTGTGGTACTCGCGACGAGCCTTGATGCCGTTCTCGTTCTCTAACATCATTTATCTCTCTATATCTTGTCCACAAACGGTTAATTACACTGGGAGATGTATCCAAAGCTCTTGCAACGTCTCTTTGACTTGTTCCTGCCTCAAGCACTCCGACTGCTCTTAGCATTTCCTCTCGAGTTAAATGTCGTCTTTCCATTTTTATTGAATAAAAACTACATCACAATTGTTCAGTTGGAACCACAGAAAATGCGATATTGCGTTAAAATTTAAAAATTATAATCTGCGTTATTTCGACAAAATGTGCAAAAAACGCTGTTCTGGCATGATTTTTTGTACCCAAATATTTATTTTACTTCGTTGGTATCTTAATATTAAAGGTAATATCTATTTCGTATGAAAATATAGATATATAAAAATTTATAAGGCGAAAAAAACTATTTTTCTAAGTGTTCCTTAGACCATTTTGATGTGTATATTACTCAAACTCCAAACATGCTTTATTATTACAAGATCAAATAAATCTCACTGACAAAGCTGTAAATAAAATAAAGTCAATATAAAAAAAATACTAAAAAAAACTAAATCAAAATTACAGAAACAAAAAAAAAGTGCGCTTGAGACCACACGCCTGAAGTAAAACTTCTTTAGCTCCATTCATATGAAAATACAGTGCGGCTCTTAATTGTTCCCCGCCCTCTTATCTTTTGAATGCGTTTATTTAAAAATTTGAAATTTGGCACACATCATAAGCAATCTAAATACTACTTTTTGGTGGTAAAATTTCAAAAAGACGGTAAAATTTCAGTGGCGGGACGCCAACATCTCACGTAGGTTTCGGTCGCTATTTAAAAAAAAACGTAGTCTTTTGTTTCATACTGGAACGTTCCACCATTCAAAAATATAATAAAATAAAATAGCAACAACTAATACACTAACAAAATTTAATCAAGGGATAAAGAATTAACTTTTTATAAAAATATTTACTATTTAATCTTAATGTAATTATATTTAGTAGTTTATAATAATTATTAATACTACCTGTATGGTACAATGGCGAGATCATTAAAATGATCAAAACCAAGGAAAGGTTTTTATTTGTTCACAATGCTTTGAATAATAAAAAACAGGTTGATGTCATATATACCGACATGGAGAAAGCATTTGATAAGATTCGACATTCCATAATAATAACATCTCTTTATGAAAATAATATAACTACAGATTTAATTCAGTTAATTTCTTTCTATTTAGAAAATAGACAACAGTATGTAGAGGTTAAGAGCGCCAGGTCTGATGTTTACACTAGTACCTCAGGAGTTCCCCAAGGTTCCAATTTGGGACCTCTTTTATTTTTGGTTGCCATAAATAAAATTGCTTCTGTTTCTAATGATTCACAAAAACTACTTTATGCAGATGATTACATAGAAATCACCTCTCTAGGTGATTGTATCTCTCTGCAGAATGATTTAGATAGGGTTGTTGATTGGTATATAGCAAACTCATTTCATTTCAATAATAAAAAATGTTCAGCAATTTCGCTGACACTTAACAAAAATATAATTAATTATAGCTACAATATTAGCGGTACCAGCTTGAAATTTTCCAACAATGAAAATGATTTAGGTGTAATTGTTGACTGTAATTTAGGTTTTACCGATCACATTATTAACACATTTAATGAGGCACACAAAATAATGGGTTTCGTTATTAGAACTACCAAAAACTTTAATGTTGAGCGTTGTTTAACCCTTTCAGGACCGACGCGTCCACGAAAAAACATGCCTGCTGGACCAGAATTTTTGGATGGTCATATGACCCGGTGACGGCTATATCCGACGAAAACATAAAATAGTATAATTCTTTTTTTATTTTATTAAAACATACTTAGAAACACAAACAACAGTAAATAGAACTAAAGAAGGTCAATTAATACTGAAATTGAAGCCCTAGAACTAATACCTAAATACAAAAAAAAAAACAAAGAGCACATTATACTAAAAAAGCTCAAAAGACATATTTACTTCAGAAGTGGGTTTCTTCATGATTATATTTTGAAGCATGGAGCTGGACACAAGTACTGAGCGGATTTAGCCGACACTGGTCCCTGTTGTAATTTTTATGAATTTTAATTTTTAAAGGAGTCGCAAATGAGCGACATTGGTTTTATCAGTTTGTTTCACCCCTGTCGTATACAGCCGACACTGGGCCTAGGGACAAGTTTCTTCCTGTCGGACCTTGCCGTCAGCGGTACCGAAAGGGTTAAAACTGTTTGATAGTCTGGTTTTACCGAAATTAGAATATGGAAGCATAATTTGTTCTCCAAAATATGACATCTGGATTAAAACCATGTTTTTTAAGAGATTTGGATATTATCCTGATCAAGATTATAACCATAATTTGCTTCTGAAAATATTTAACAGATTATCCCTAGAAAATCGGCGCATTAAAACATCCCTAGTGTACGATCGTGCCGAAAAAAACTGGGACAGCAAAATCTCCTAAATCTCTTAGAATAAGTCTATTATTTTAATGTTGTCAAAGTTAATTTAATTTTTGTGACAGCCGCGTCAACAAAATCGTTCTTTCAAAATGCCCCCATTATCTCCTCAACAAAAAGCGATAATATACACGCGTTCAAGTTTTACCGTGGCCCTCGAAAGCACTGATATCAACCCAGTTGAAAACGTTTGGGGTAAAATGGCAAAATATATGTACGTCTAAAGATAAACATATATAAAAAACCAATAACCGAATAATATCCCAGAAACTTAATTTTAAATATGCTACGACGTTTGCAAGCTGTAATTGATAACAACGGTGTGCTTACTAAGTATTAATTATTTTTTTATTCCATATCATCAAAAAAGATAATATTAGTTAGTTTTGGTTTATTTATAAAATGTGTTCCAAATGAAAATAAATATCGAAAAATAAAAATGTTTTGTATCAATATTATTATTTAAATATGTAATTATTAAGACACCAAAAATTTATAATGCGTAAATATGCATATCACACCCAAGGAATGCGATTTACTATAATAGACCAGGAGACAATCCCTACCTAAATTTTAGTGTCCTAGTTTTTTTTGGCACGATGGTACATTTATAAAATTTTAACAAATAAGATTGATGCTTCTCAAATTATGGCAATGCTGCCATTCTTCATTAATGTTGGTAATACCAGACAAAGAAAAAATTGTCATCTTGATTGTCCTAGAACAAATATATACAGACCTCTGACCTTGATATTGCTATTAAAGATTTAAGACATTTTACAGAAATTATTGACATTAGACTTTTTGCTTCTCAGTCTTAGGACTGATATGTGATAATATAAATATGTATAATTTTTTTTTCTAAATGTGGGTAGTTGAAAGTACTGTAGTATCTGTAATTGGCCTCTATGGCTGTTGATACTGTAATTCAATAAATAAATAAGTAATATTTTATACGCAATACAAGTATACTGGGTGGTGCATCGCCGAGCGGAACATAGGAAATCCCATGTAAATTTTAAGGGAGTCAATTATTGGCTTCCCTGTATTTTTTACAGAAAAAATGTAAGATAACTTTTTGAAGAGACCAATCTGGCAAACTCTTGTGCAAAGTTTCATAAAAATTTTTATAAGGCGAATCTTAAATTATTCAATTAAATGTAATTGCAAAATTACCAAATTTTCGGTTCAGGGAAAACCAGACACCAGCCACCAGCAAACAATTTGTTATAAGGCTTTGTCAAATCTGACGTACAGCCGAATACAAGAAATCTTTTTTTTTTCGTTTCATCAATCTCACAACCATAAAATCTCACAACCATAAATCTTCAAAGTAAGACACGTTAACATTACTTTTTTATCTAAACTTTTATTTAATATAACGGTGAAGTTAAACCAATAACAATTATTATTATCGATTATTAAAAAAATAATTTTATCATACTTAGAATTTAATTAAACCAATAGCAGTATCTGAAATATTTTCAATTTATTTTCCCATCAAGCCTATCTGGTCCATTTCAACCATTAAACCTACTGTTGGTAAATTCGAGTCCCAAGACATTGCAATAAATAATTGTAAATGTTTAACTCACAAGATCAAAAATAGATCGGAAAAAAGAGAGAACAGAACTCTTAATATTTTACTAAGTGTGGAAAAATAAAATACAATAACTTTTTTAAAACTAAAAGAGAATTACATAAAAATATCAATTAATCAAATGATCAAACAACCCCCCATTAACAGCTAAACAATATTCTAACCGATCATAAAAATTCATTTCTAACGTTACTAAGTTGATATTGGGAAATTTTATTACATTCTAACGAAATAGCGTTTTGTAACTGGTTTAGATTCTCAAATTTTACACTTTTATAAATGACACTTTTTAAATGACCCCACAAAAAGAAGTCATTCGGTGAAAGATCAGGTGACCCGGATACTTGCTGGCCAAAACTTTGGCCGGTACCGTGGACCAATAATATTGCCGTTAAAAGCATTTTCCAAGCACTCTCTAACCATACGGGCATTATGGGCCGGGCAACCATCCATTTGGTACCAGATCATTTGATCTTCCTGAACAACTTCTTCCAAGGCGGGTCCAATTTAATTTTGAAATAAGTCCAAATAGCTTTCAGCTGTTATAGTCCATAAAAAAGGGTCCAATGATATGGTGTCCGATCATTCCCACAAATACATTTGTTTTTTGGGGATATTGTGTCCGAGTATGAACAAAGCGATGTTCATTTTCTTGGCTCCAATACCGGCAATTCTGAACATTTGGTTCATTGTTGAGGGTAAATGTACATTCATCGGTAAAACAAATATTTAAAAAAAAAATTCCTATCATTATTTGCTCTTTCCATCATTTCAAAACAAAATGCCATTCTTCGCTCTTCATCTCCTTCCTGCAGCTCTTGATGTTTTTCAAATTTATACAAATAATATTTGTGTTTGTTCAAAGTGCGCAATACTGTTGTATGATGTTTATTTACCTCTTGCCCAAGAACCCTCGTACTACCATCTTGTTTTCCTCCACACTCGGTAGAATATTAAGATCTCTGTTCTCTTTTTCTTCGGCTCTATTTTCGATATCCTGAGTTGAACATTTACAATTATTTATTACGGTACCTTTGGACTTGAACTTATTGACAATATGTTTAATAGTTCAAATGGACGGAATGGGCTTGGTGGGGAAATAAACTGAAAACATTTCAGACACTGCTCTAAAACTGTTTCCCGCATAATGCCACCTAATTATGGCTATTTTTTCGTCGATTGAATAATTCATACTTGTTTTCAAATATCGACTGTCACTGATTTATTGACACTTTTCCTCAGTGACAATATTCATTTTACTGGTGCCCGTTTGGTTTTACCTCAACCGAAAATTTGCTAATTTTGCAATTACATTTAATTGAATAATTCAAGTTTCGCTTATTAACATTTTTTGAAACTTTGCCAGATTGGTCTCTTCAAAAAGTTATCTTACATTTTTTCTATAAAATGTACAGGGAAGCCAATAATTGACCCCCTTAAAATTTACATGGGTTTTCCTATGTTCCGCTCGGCGACGCACCACCCGGTATAGGAGATATTGAAAAAGAAATTTTGAAAATAGAAAGATAATTTTTTTAAAATTAAATATAAGGAAAACAATTAAAATAAAATTACAGGTATTACTCATCTAACCAAAATTCTAAAAATTCATTTTCATCCAAATATTGTTCTATTTCCGTGCCCCAATCAAGTGACTTTTTATTGAATCTTGAATTGTTCCTGAGGTCGGTGAATTTTGAGTCACAAGTTAACAGCGTTCTTATTAATTTTAGAATTTATTAATTAAAAATTTTGGGATTATCAGAGGCGTTCTGTTGAAAGTCGACTTTTTTTACTTTAAAAGGCTATACTGTACTGAATCTATTTAATTTAGAAAAAAAAAGGATTTTTAGTTTGCTCTTTTAACTTTGTAAGGCCAATTCATCGACCTATATTTTATTAAATTCAGGTGTCAACATTTTGACAGTTATTTGGGCAAATAAAATAAAAGAACATCATCGTAAAGGTCTTGAAAAGATAAGATAGGAAACTGAAAACCTTTTTTTTCTAAGTTGAATAGATTCAGCATTACAGCCTCTTAAAGTCAAAAAAAGTCGATTTTCAACTATTTTTGTTTTAAAAACAGTTGAACAAAATATGACCTATGATTCCTCAAACTTCTTTAATTTTTGCGTAGAACCTAAAAATCGAATAATATATAGGGTGTTCCATTTAAAAAAACATAACTTTGATATATTTCTGCACTTTGAAACACCCTGTATATCAAGAAACTAATTTTAAAAGGTACTTCTGAAACGCCTCTTATATTCCTAATTTTTTTTACCCTGTAGTTTAGCCTTAATATTCCGTGTCGTATGTCGTGAATAGCCTTGTATATGTATATTTCTTAATTCACCCTGTATTAAATTTAATTACATGCAATAATAATATTTTACCAAATCTTTAAGGTTACTGTTACATGTGTATACTTACGACACAGGTGCCTGCCTTTAAAGTAATTAAATAAATATTGTAGTCTTGGTACTTCAAAAAAAAAAGGGGGGGGGGGGGGGTGGTTAGAGGGTGGCTTTTTTTATATAAGTAAGGCATAAATTCTTCAAAACATAGTAACTTTTCATTGGGTTGGGAGAAAAGCAAGACAAGACTTTTTTGCTAGCTACCAAAATAACACCATTTATTTAAATAATTCTATTTTCAATTAATAAAGTGTTTGGACAAAATACAAGAAAAACGCAAATTTCGGCAAAATGCAATATATACATTTCGATTGTCAACATTTTAAAGATTTTATAAAAGAAAGAAAAGCAAATTACAAAACAGTTTTTTACAGTTTTTTTGTAATCCTTAGATAAAAAGAATTTAAAAAAGCTGCCAGTTTTTATCATTTTTTTTCCATACTGCTGCCAATGAAATTTTTATTTATATTTTAAAATGTTGTTTATAATTCCACTAATAACTAAAAAAAAAATCACCTTAAAAGCACAATGACTTATAATTTTAAAAAATAATTCAAAACTAAAAGCCTTAATATGAACAAAAATATTTTTCTTTTTTTCATATTTTTTTCTTGTAAAATGTACAGGGAAGCCAATAATTGACCCCCTTAAAATTTACATGGGTTTTCCTATGTTCCGCTCGGCGACGCACCACCAGGTAGATTGTACCAAGATTATAGAATATAGCCTGAGTATAGTCTAAAACCTAAATACTTCACTTTAATGGAGAGGTTTCTAAGTGTAAGACTTATCCGATCCAATATTAAATAGTAGGTATACCAAACCGTCTGTCCCGGTGATTCCCCGCGAATCATCTACACGTCATACGTGAACAGCGCGGCGCACGAATTTTAACGCAACGCGACACGTTCAACGATAACTGCGATAGAGTACACTGTACTACATACGTAGAAAAGAATAATGCACAAACAAATAAAATTAATAAAATTATATTTTTTAATTAATATTTTATTTTTATTATAAATTTTATTCTAAGACTACTCTAAGGGTACTCAAGGAGGCGGGGAGGGGGGGGGAGGGAATTGCCATCGTTGCCCCTTCCCCTTGGATCCGCCACTGTCAGCAACTCTGTAGCGTCCAAAAGGACTTCATTCTTTGGATTGTAATATTGTAATAGATAAATTGGTTACAATTTATTGAAGTATATGGCGCCGCTCCGTGTTCGCCAATTTATACAATAATTGTATCAGATCCGTCCATACTATTTTATTGGCGCTAAGTGTTATGAAGTCTGTTGGTCTGCCTTTCTGTCGAATAATCGCGAAAAGATCTTTCTTTCTTTACGCCCAACACCAAGTTGAATTTGGTATTACATTTAGGAAAGCAAGATTCGATTCATTACAATTGTTGATGTACGTTCTGATGTTTCAATTTGTTGTTGTGATTGTGAATTACCTCTTCTAGTTACCTCTGCGGATCTGATGTTTATTTTTGATGAACCAGCCTCTTGATTTATTTGTGATAATGATGTGCTGCCTAAAGTATCTAAATCTTCATCACTTCTCTGCTTCAATCGTGTTTTCTTTGCTCTAAATAAGAAAATGCAAATAAGAATTCAATGTAATTAAGAAGAAACATTTAAAGGCATAAGTTTTATGAATAAAAATTAATTATTACAATTTTTTTCTCTCTCGGTATTCTCGCATGCGTTGGGCTGCAGTTTTCGCCTGTTTTTTTGATAACTCACTGACTCCTTTTTTTTTGTATCTCCACCGCCGTGTTGCCTCTGCAGACTTTTTTCTTTTTTCTATTATCCTTATTTCAGAGGGCCCAAGGACTTGATTGTCTTTTGATGGACCAGCACTTCGTATATCCTTTGTAGCAATTTCGACTATTGCATCTGGTTCCTGTTGTTGTTTACTTTGTTTTTTAAGCAGCGCTTTTCGTGCTCTGAATTCTCGACCACGTTTTGCAGAACTTTTTGGCGTTTTACTCAACCTATAATTTCATTATTTTATTTTTGTAAATTTAGTAAATCATTAAAGTCATTTAATTTACCTAACTCCAATAATTTGTGTCGGTTTTTGTACATTATCTATAGTGAGATTTTCATCATCATCTTCCATTTGATTATTCTCATGTTTAATCGCGATGTCACTAATTGTTTGCGATGGTGAATCTCTACAATTAATAAGTATTTTATTATGTACGTATTAGTTAAATGTTATGTTATCCTATTTCGAAAATTGTCTGAACTAAATTATATGGCGAATATACGGCGAATATAAAGACTAACAAAGAGAAAGAAAGAGAGAGAGGCATACTGAGAATCAAACGCTCCCCAATATCGATAGTAGAATGCCGCTTGTTGGTAGAGGGAGAAAATAGACAAGAAAAAAAACTTGTGCACTTGAGACCACACGACTGAAGTAAAACTTCTTTAGCTCCATTCATATGTATATACTCTCTCTTCCTCTTACGGTAATATACGAACCGTAACTCTCTCTTTTTCTATCTCCACTAACTCATATCTCTTTCTTAACTATCGTTTGCCTCACCCGATCACACTTTTCGTAAAGAAGTATTACTTCAAAAAGGAACGCTGCATATGACGCCAGTAACTAGTATGAAATACGCACTCACCTTCGTGATTCACTATCAGTTGATTGGGTATCACTGGGTTCGAAATCTTGCCTTGAATATGTTGTCACACACTTTTACGTAAATTCTTCTTAGTTGATGGTTCTGGAGCGCCACTTTCATATTCAGAGTCTGTATCACTTCCTGCCATAATTTCTTAATATTCACCCGAATTTTCACAAAATATGAACTTTACAATGAATTTGTAATTTTATTCATTTTAAACGTAGAATAATTAATAAATTAAACAAAATTTAATATATAAAATTGTTCAAGAACGAAATGGAATTAATAAATAATCAAGAAATCACCGTTCTGGTAACGCTAGCAAACTCGCAAACGAACTACTGACTGAAATACATATACAAGCTGTTTCGGGAAGAAAGGGAAATAATTTGCGAACATATTCAGAAGGTCAAAGTTTTTTTTTGAAAATTTTTGGAATAATTACGTTCTCTGTATTTCTAACTCACGTTGCAGGTATTTTAGCATTGTTTGTCAATACCTATTTTAATTGCCTGGTAGTTTTGACAAGCATGGTTGTTAGTTTGATTGATTCTGAGCGTTTCAATTTCAAGCGAAAGAGCAAAGTTTCCATTAAGTAATGCCTCACACATTCACCCATAGGGAGTATGCTGATTTGATATTCGTGTATCGTTTCTGTAATGCTACCGCATTACATGCTGTTGAATGAATATCGACGTCGTTCTCCAAATCGAAGAATTCGTATTCGAAAAGTTTTTCAGACAGTTTTTGCAAATGCTCAAGAAACAGGAATGTTTCCAAGCGTAAGAATTAATTCTGAACGAGAGGCGGGACTAAATGTGAAAAATGATCCATATTCAACCGGTTCAACATCTTCAACAGGGTGATTATGACTTAAGGGTTCAATTATGGGAATGGATCCGACAAAATCGAGGCCTACATAAATACATTTTATTTAGCGATGAAGCTCATTTTACCTGCAATGGAATTAATAACCCACACAATGAACATCGGTGGTCAGATGAAAATCCTCATGCCACGTTTGAACGAAACCTGCAACATCGATTCAGTGTTAACGTGTGGTGTGGAATGCTGAACGACCAATTGTTTGGTCCTTTTGTATTTGATGAGCGTCTTACTGGAGTAGGATATTTACGCATTTTGAAAGACCATTTTATACACATGTTGGATGATGTTCCGCTAATTGTTCGACATCGAATGTATTTTCAACACGATGGAGCCCCGCCTCATTTTAGTCGCCGAGTGCGTAATTTCTTAGACAATCGTTTTCCTGATCGTTGAATTGGCAGAGGAGGACCTCAAGTTTGGCCACCGAGGTCACCAGACTTAAATCCACTGGATTATTGCCTCTGGGGGTGGATGAAAGCTCTAGTGTACGAAACACTAGTAGAATCCGTAGAAGGACTCCACAATCAAATTTTGAATGCTTCAAATATTATTAAAAACAATCCCCGAGCAATTAAACGTGCAACACGCGCTTAAGAAACGTGCTGCAGCTTGCCTTGAAGTTGGTGGTGGTATTTTCGAAAACATTTTAAATTAGTGAAATTTTGTTTTTTTACTAGTATTTGTTTGCATTGCTTTGAAAAATTGACTTTTTGACCATAAAATTGTTTAAAATATTTTGTGTGATACTTCGTTGTAATTGTCATTAAATAGGCTTTCATACACAGGGTGTAGTTTTTTTCGATCCATCTAAAAAATAAAAGTTCATGACGATAACTCAGAGACGAAACGTCGGATTTAAACTATTTATACGTCAAATTGTAAAGCACAAAAAGTGGAAATGAAAAAGTGCTTTCGGTTTTTTGGTATCTGTTAAAAAAGAGCTAGTAAAAAATAAAAACTATTATGCCAAATTTCGTTTTTTTCCGGATAAATCCGGAAGTATTCGGAATTTTAAAATGGTTGAAACTGTATTTAATTAACGGTCGAATTGCGCAACTTTTCTTTAATTTAACCGACCTTGTATCTCTTAACGTTTCCGAGATCCCCATGCAGTTCATCCTTATCTTGGACACTCTGTGCCATGCACTGGATATGAGAGGAAGAGAAAGAAAATAAGCGTGCGCACGGCTCTCTCTTGCTCCTATAGTATTATACGAACCGTAACTCTCTCTCTTTCTATCTCCCCTAACTCATATCTCGTTCTCAACTACCGTTCGCCTCGGCAGATCACCCTTTTCGTAACGCATTCGCCAACTTACTCCCCAACCCAAGTATGCGTAAAAAAGTTTTACTTCAAAAAATTTAAAGGTTATATCTGATAAAATACAAGTGTATAAGTATTAAAATATAAAAAACTTACTATTATCCCTATTTTATAACTTAAGCTTTATACCAGATAATATAACATTACCTTGATGTAAGTTCATTATTAAAAAATTCCTACACTTAATATCCATTGCTAAATAGAAGTTTATTACATTTACATTAAAATTGTTTAAATTCTTCCAAGTTTCGCAAGTTAAGGGGTGAGTAGTTGTCGATATTAGTAGGTTATAAGATTATTAGTGAGTATTCATAGAAGAATATTTTGTGACTGTCAAGTAAGATGTTTTCCTTGCACAATGAAATACTTTCTAAAAACCAAACATACACTGTCAAAAATAAATAAACAAGGTAGTCTCATAATTTTACGTCTCTAAAAGACAGGCTTGCTTGCTTTTTTTTCTAAAATGAAGATAGTTTCAAATACGTAACCACTGCACCTGCCTTAAAAGAGAAGACCATATCTCAGGTTCCTTTCAATCAGAGCGAAATATGCCATTATGATTGCACTCTGATCCAAAACACCAGAATTAGCCTGCAAGGCAAAACCATGGGAAGATGTTCTTTTCGACAAGTTATCACTCTGATTTTTAAAATTAAGTGTATTGCCCACTGTAATAATTACACATTTTTAACCGCCTGAATTGTTTATATTATGTGTATCAAGAAGAACATCTGCAATATTACGCTCAAAAGTAAGAATATTAGTTTTTGTTATATAATGTGAGTAAGTTGCTATGGAACTACATCTTTATGTTTTTCAAATTAATATTGATATTATTCTCCAACACGAAATAGGCGGAATGATGACACAAGATACTGATATCATCAGCAAAGAGAGTTGTCACACAGAGTCAAAAGCTTTTGTCCAGTCACAAGATATCGCTTCAGAAACTTCACCCCGATTCAAACCAACATATAGATGTTTCAGAATCAAAAAGAGAACATTAGTCGTACCTAACTCTTCCCTAAAACCAAATTGGTTTGAGTTTAGGATGTTATGTTTACTCAAAAATTCAAGGACTCTGAGTAAAACTAGTTTTTCTATGTTCTTAGAGATAGCGGATTAGGAAGGGCGGGAAGACTTCTCTCAAGAAATAAAAATGTCTATCTTGTCAAGAGTAATGCAATTCGATGAGTTTACTCATCATCATCAGACACTCACACTGAAGAGTCTGATGATGAGATACTTTTCAGAGTCTGATAGTGAACTCATTGAAATGCATTAATCTTAACAAAAGATTGGCATTTCACGTTTGGAGAAGTCTGCCCGCCTTTCTAACCTGCTATATTATAGCCACTCCACTTCAAGAATGCACTTCTACTTACAAATTCTTAGAGAGTTTGAAGGAGGGATATGGGCCTATCGTTTGTGGGATATGAATAATCACTGCTCTTGTGCAATGGAATAACAATAACCCTCTTTGATGTACTAGGGAAGTGGCGATTCAAAAAAGAAGCATCAATCATAAAATTGAAAGCAGAATCACGTCTTACATTATGAGAGTCAAAAATATGAGATCTATACATTACATTAAAAAAAATGTATTACTTTACTTTATGAATTACTACAATAAATAGATGAAAATTTACAGATTTACTGTAAGAAGAACCAAATCTCTTTATTCTTCAGGGAGAATTGAGAAGATGCATGCATATTACTGCTCCATGGTTGGTTAGCTCATGTAGTGAATAAGTCTTTTATAAATGGCCTATTTTCTTCTTGTCATAAGAGGTCTAACATTGTTCCAATTCACAAGAAAGATGATCTGAATGAACCTTGCAATTTTCGTTCTATGGCATCGCTTTCTGTGCTAGGAAAGATTGTGGAGAGGCTGGTTAAGGCTTAAACTGCTTGATCCGCACCAGTTTGGATTACTAGAATCTAGAAACACAAGTGATGCTATGTTTGGCTTTCTTCAGGAGCTATATCTCAGTGATATTGCAGCTTCGGCGTTTTGTGATATGGTGAAAGTGTGCATCATCCAACCATGTTATATAAGCTGGAAATTTATGGCTTTCGAGGAGTCGCCCTAAAGTGGTTTTGCTCTTAAGGTACCTATTGACAGAACAGAACGCGCAAAGCATTTTCGGAGGTTTGTCCGTAAATGTAATTTGCTCAAAGAGAATTTGTTTATTTGCAGGCTTTTAGTAGGTATCACCTTTTCACCTATCAGATGGTAAACAGAGGGTTTTGTTTAATAATTCATGTTCCTCTGAATTATCTATTTCATCTAATGTCCCACAGGGACCAGTCTTGGGTCTCCTGCTATTCTTAATATATATTAACGATTTGCCTCGATTGACGATTAGTGGACACTTCACAGTTTTTGCAGATGATACAATGATACTTTGCCATGACAAAGATCCTCAAAGGTTGAAGTGTTCAATTGTGTGTGATATGCTGTGTCTGGAGGAAACTGTTCTGAACTAAGTGCAACTTAGATGACATGTCTTTAAACATTAAAACTACAAAGTTCCTGGTTCCTTAAAATTTGAAAGTGACATACTTCAGTTAAACAAAAAAAACTCTGTTCTGGTTGCTGTGCTCTTTGTATTATATCATTCAACCTGGGAGTGGCATGTATGGCTCTCTAATCAAATCACATCTTCATTATATTCTATTAAAATCAGGCACTGTGTGAGATGTAGTGTTAAAATTCAACAGTCAAGTAGACCGCCAGCCCTTAATCATTCTGTCCTAGTCTTGTACTGCATTTTAATTTTGGAGACTGTGTGCCTTGTTTACAGGGGAACTGTATTTTACTTTGCCATATAACACAACACAGATTTTATTGCTACCTTTACTTATACCAAGGGTAAAAAACTCCATAATTTATAAGAAAACTATTTAATAATCTCCCTCTCTTATTAAGACAACACCATGGTGCGAGGATATTTTAAAAAACATTAAAGAAACTATTATTAATGAAAGCATATTATTCCTTGCAGGAATATTTTTATGACTCTCCGAATTAGCTAGAAGGTTTGAATGCATGAAAGGATGCTTTTTTTTGTAATTTTGTTCAAATATTTTTTGTGTTATTTGGTTAAATCTTTATATGTCATACATTAGTTTAAATTTAAAATTAATTTATAAACTGTCTATTATTTTATATACAACTTAAAGTTAAAAAAGTTAAAGTTTGTATATTGATGAACTTAGAAATTAAGATTTAAGGCTTAATACAATATTATTTTTTTATTTACAAATAAAGCTACTTTTTGACTTTCAAGTTCAAGTATGTTCAAGTATGTTGAAGTTCAATTAGGTCAGTTGGAACTAAGAAAAATGTCTACCGGACTGTTATATTAGAACTTCACTGATAAAATTTTAGAAGACCAGCTTGCACCAATAGAATAAAAGAAATCATTGAGCAACATACAATTTTTATATATTATATGAATAATATTAGTGAGGTTCTCCTATCATTTATTTAAACTTATCAGAAAAAAATTCCAAATTTAAGATTTAATAACCATTAAATAAAACAAAAACTCACCTTTTTCTTTCTTGATTCCATCCAAGCTCCTCAATTTTAACTTGTGCCTCCTCAGGCAAGTCTTCAAATGGTCTGCTGCAGTCCAATTTTGATACATCCAACCTTAAATTTAATTATTTGACAATAAAATAAAAGCAAATGTATTAAAGAAAATGTTACTTTGGCTCTGAAGTGACCAAGCAGTCCCACCAAATTTCATTGCACTTATCTAGGTGGATTTGCAGTTTCATTTGATCTAAAGACCAGATTGCGTCTGTGGATTTGCATTTTTGGCATAAGTCTCCTAAAAAATTATGTTTTCTTTTAAGGCACTGTTTATTTATTATATACAAAGTGGTACCTTGTAAAACTATTTTATCCTTCACTTTCACCATTAAACTTTGAGGCAGTATTGTAACTTTTATGTGTTTTGCTGAGACATCTGGTGGTAATTTTATGGTAACATCAACCTCTTTGATACTTTGGGACCAGCAGTAATCATCATAAACACCACCATTATAACTTTCAGATTCAGAAAAATCAATTAGCTTCTCTGCAGGTTCACCTTCTTAATAGAAATAATAAGTAAATGATTGCTATAGTACCTAAATTTAATGATTTCGGGCTTACTAATACTAATCTCTTCCATGTTAGCCGTGACAGTGGCTGCTTGTCCAGCATCTTCCTCAATAAGAAATTCCTCACTAACGACCTGAGGTACTTCACTTTCTTGCAAAATTTGAGGTTCATCAAGGTTTTCTTTAGGTGTCCATTTCAGAAATGAGTGTCTTACAAGACTTTCTGCTAGACCCTTGGGGAGTCCCACAGGAGAATCTGGATTAGGAGCAATATGATAGAAGTCGGTCCTAAAGTGAGAACAAATAATTTTTGTTGTTTCATTTACCAGTGAAAACAGGTAATTTTTGTGTAAGGGCCCTACCTTCTACTTAGAAACCCAAATATTTCGTCCAGGAATGCAGGTAGGGTCTTGCATTCCTTTAGCATGTTAAAAAGCATATCGTCATGTGCAGTAGACATTTTTTGTAAATAAAATTTTTGAGAAAATAAGTAATATGTATAGAAAAGTCACCTGCAAAATTTCAAAAATATTAGGAAATAAACAAACACAAAAATGATATGACAGTAAATTTGTAGGTTATGAGTTTTGACAAGAGCTTTGCTGGGTTGCCACATTGTATTTGTTGCGTGTCTTGATTAACTGATTAAGACCCAGTTGTACAAGCAGTGGTTCAACTTAAGTTCTACTAAACTGCAGTTCTTCGTTAAACGTAGTTCAGAGGTTCGTGTGTTGTTCCAGTACAAGTTTAGTTAAACTAGGTTCTATTTAAGGTCTGCAATGGCCACATAAAAAAGAAGTTTCCTATTTATTAAAATTCATTTATTTATTTGTTTTTTATCTGTTGCCGATTATAAGTATTTTTCGAACACAAAAAATACCGTAAATTCCGAAGTGTTGTTTGTTTAAAAGTGTTTTGTGCCGCCTTGCTGCTTGCCAAACCATTTGGGTCTGCTTATCTTACATGGAGAAAAAAATTAGGGCAAGCAATTTCTCTGTGAGAGAAGAAAATGTTCTTATTAACTTAGTAAAGAAATACAAGGAAACCATAGAATGTAAGAAAACGGATTACCACAATAATGAAATTAAAGCAGAGGCGTTGGAGAAAATTTGTCAGGAATTTAACAGTGTTCTCGGAGAGCCGCTTAGAACTGTTACATTTCTAAAAAATAAGTATGAGAATATAAAAAAAGGGCAAAGCAAAAATTTACAACAATAACTGCAAGCGAGAGTGATATCCATGAAATATTAGAGAGCCAACTTACAGGACTAACATCAAAATACAAGGTTTTTTAACTTGTTTTAAATCATTTTCAATCTTAAATATTGTAAAATTTTTAGAATCAATTGTTATTTAGATTAAAAGCAAAAATGCTGACGATATTCTATCTAAAATCTAAAAGTAGTTTAAAAGTCTATAGATAGTGTAATTGAACTAATACAAATCATCATACTTGTCCGTAACCGATGAAATTTGTTCAGAAATTCTATCTACTATGAATCTTACAGCTTGCTTTTCCAACCTAAATCTAGCCTTAAATTCTTTATCATCCCAAATGTTCAAATGTTCCAATCTATCCCTGTATACCTGTATACCTGCTGATCTAGGGTGTACAATTTTATTTACTAATTCCAGAAAATTTTCGTCATCCGTAATATCTTCCCAAAAAGGATCCATTTTTATATTTATGGTTTGTAAACTAAATCTAGGGTACCTAGTAACTAATAAATTAGCACCTTACCAAACACAATAATTATTGAAAGGCGGCTGTATTTACATAAATAAAAAATATCAAAATGACATATACTTTTCCTGATATTGTACTTCTGACTGAGCACTGGTTGAGGCCTAGTGAATGTTTTTTATCTGATTATGTTCCTATACCAAATTTTTGTCAACAATCTATACATGGAGGAACAATGATCTTGGCTAGGCAAACAATTGAAACGATTTTTTGTAATATTAAGTATAACAATCTTCCGTTAGAGAATGTTTTTGAATTCTCTCTTTCTTTTTGTAAGCGTTTTAATTTATATATTCTTTGTGTTTATAGGCCATCTACAGGAGATATTGCTATGTTTCTGGACAAACTTGATTCTCTTTTATCCCAGTTGTCCCTACACTCTAAGGTTATAGTGGCTAGTGACTTTAATATCAACTACACTGATGAAACCTTGCCACGTACTTCTCTTTTATATTTTAAATTCTTACGATTTGAAAATGCACGTTCTTTCTCCCACACGAATAACTTCTTCATCTGCAACTACAATTGACTATTTCTGTACAAATTTTGATGACGTTTTATGCACAGTACTCCCATCTGGTATTTCCGACCATGAAGCTATTCTTGCTAAAATGCCATATAATACTGTATTATCTTCATCTCATTATATGGGAAGAATTTTCAGCAGGAGAAATTTCAATGCTTTTTCTGCTGCTACAGCTTCGGTAAATTGGAATGCACTTGAAACGGCTTCTGACCCACTTACTTTATTTTTTCAAGTTCTGTGTAATAAGATCAATCAGTGCTTTCCTAAAATGAGGCTTAAAATTAAGAAACGAAAACCATGGGTTACAAGAGGTCTTAGAATTTCAGCTAAAAACCTCCGTTTTTTGACTAAATTGTGCAAATATACTACAAATAAAAATATCCTTCTATATCATTAGAAATACCGTAGTCTGTACAGAAGGACAATTACAGCAGCAAAATCTAATTATTATAGGGATCGCTTAAATATGTCATCAAATAGGCAATTTAATGATTTTAGACATTGCCATAGAAAAGTATCTGAACCGGAGTTAAGACCTGGCATTTTAAACGACTATTATTGTGATATACCTAATATCTTGCTCAAGGGTATTCGTAGTAACATTAATCCCTTACACTATCTTCAACAAGTGTAGGTTGAGCATTCATTTTTCTTTCATCCTGTCGATCTTACCGAAGTAAAAAATGAAATCAAACGCCTAAAAAACCATAAATCATCTGGAGCTGATGGGATATCTTCGAGGTTGTTACTTTTTTTGCCAGATTCAGCCTTAAATGCTTTAGTTTCTGCCATAAACAATTGTTTTACATATTGGCATTTTTCCTTCATGTTTAAAAGAGGCAGTAGTTATCCCTCTTCATAAGCGTGGAGATTTGGATCAGCTTTGTAATTTCCGTCCCATTTCTATTTTGTCTACCCTCTTTAAGATAGTTGAAAAACTTGCAAAAAGCAGAATTTTGTCCTTTTTACATCATATATAATGGCATTTTGTCTGCAAATCAGTTTGGATTTCAAGCCGGTAAAGGGACTCATGATGCTGTTTTTAGCTTTTTGGAGAGCGTCTATGTGTCCTTGAATTCTGGAGAGTCATCGGCGGCAGTGTTTTGTGATCTATCCAAAGCATTTGACTGTGTGGATCATGGAATACTGTTATCTAAGCTCGATAAATATGGTTTTAGGGGCGTAGCGTTGCGATGGCTTGAGCCCTATCTATCAAATCGTGCTCAGAAGGTTACAGTGTATGGGCGTTTATCTGCTTCTAGATCCCTAAAATGCGGGGTTCCCCAGGGTTCAGTGTTGGGACCACTGTTATTTTTGCTGTATGTGGATGACTTGAGTTCATTGAAACTGCAGGGCAAGGTGGTTCAGTTTGCTGATGATATCACCATACTATGGAGCCATAAAAATTCTGATTATATTAAGACTTGTATCCTTGAAGACCTTCAGATTTTATCAGGGTGGTGTGCTTACAACAGGCTCGTGTTTAATGTAAGAAAGACGTCTATTATGGGGTTTAAGTGCGATGTTCAGGGTCTGATGTTTGACGAAAATTCCCTCTTGCAGAATAAAGAGTGCTGCAAGTTCCTAGGAATTACCATTGATGGTCGCCTTCGGTTTGAAAATCATATTTTACATTTAGCTGGGAAATTATCTTCTGGATGTTTTGCAGTAAGAATGGCAAAACAAGAGCTGGGAGGGGTGGTTACACGTTCAGTTTACTTTTCACTTATTGAATATCATATTCGGTATGGCTTGCCTTTTTGGGGTTTAACCAATAAGGGGCTACTTAACATTGTCTTTGTTATTCAAAAAAAAGCAGTTAGATACCTGTGTTCTGCTAAGTTAAGAGATTCTTGCAAACCCCTCTTCATTTCTGAAAAAATTCTAACTCTTTTTTCACTCTTTATCTTAGAAACAGCTACTCTTATTCACCAATTTCCAAACTACCCTCTGACACTGGCCATTTGACTCGTCGTGTAAATTATGTTCTCCTACCTATTCCTACATCTTCCCTTACCAAAAACTCATTAATTTACATAAGTAAAAAAATTTACAATCATGTTCCTCTATGTGTTAGACATATATCGGATGTTAATAAATTTAAAAGAGAATTAAAAACGCTTTTATTAGCTAAGGCATAATATAACCTGGATGACTTTTTTAATGATAGGTTTTAACCTTGGACATGTTGGAAAGTTTTTTTTTCTCCTTTTTTCTTCTCTAGTTTTGTCAACAAGTTTACATTTATTTAGTAATTGATTATTTTATTTAGTTGTCTTTAATTCAAGTATGTTCAAAAAGTTTTGTCTTCTTATGTTTAATTTTGTTCATTGTTTTGTCAATTTTTGAAATTGTATTTTTGTTTTGTTTTTTTTTAGCTTGTAGGATGCTTGTACACAAGATTATTCTTACGTAATATAGCACATTTTCTTTCTTCTTCTTTCTTTCTATACTAAATATTAATTTAATCTCAAAAATTTGCTTGAACTTCCTTTGAACGCTCCCAATTGGACGTTCAAGATGAACCGCAGGTTATCGTTTGAACTAACATTGTACAATGGATTAATTCCGCTGAACCGGAGATCTTTATGAACTGTTGTTGAACGCCCATTGTACAACCGGGCCTTAAACACAAGCGATTCAAACTCAACTTCACTCTTGCAGTCAAACCGGCAACTCTGTGGTATTTTTTTTTTTATATATGCAGATAGTCGAACTTCCTGGCTCCTACTGATTTTGCTTACATAACCTCGAAATAAAAACCGAAAAAGATTTGAAATATTTTGCTTTTCTTTTTCATTCCGCCACCAGAAATAAAAATAATCTATTTATTAGCCATTATTAACACATCTTCTATTAAACATGCTGAAGCTTTACCAGCTGCTACCGAGATGTTCTGGCTGCTTAAAATTAAGTCCAAAATTCAGGTAATAGGCTATTTTATACTAATAACTCTTGTTGAATTAAATAATATTTCCCTTTGTTAGAAATCTTGCTCGAGGCTTTTGTACAAAGAAAAGTCCAGTAGAATTAGAGGATATCAATGCACCTATAAAATATTCAACAAGCAAGGCATGTATGTACCAAGCAAAAACGACTAGAACAGGTATTGCAGAAGAACGGCTGTGGTATGAACCTTATGTCATCCTAGCAAGTATCACAACATTCCTCCTTTATTTTTGTGTATTTAGAGAGGAAAATGATATAGACAAAGAACTTAGTGTCAGTTTATATAGTCGCATTGATGGCTTGGAAGAATATCAGCTAAGATTATCATTAAAATATAATTTAGACAGAGGGCTGGATACTACAGCAATAAGAGACAGACTGGCACAAATTGAAGAGGAAAAACGTCAAAAGAATCCTGATTTATAGTTAGTTTTTTTTAGTATATTATCTGCTAATTTTAATAAATTTTCCACAGATTCATTTCTTACGTAGCAGACCAGTTGTATATTAGAAAAGTAAAGAAGCCTCTAAGTAATTGTGTTTTAAATCAAAAATCCAAAATGTTGTTTAAAATGCTAATGATTGGAAGGAGATAAAAATGCATGGAAATCCTTTTTTTTTTAAATTTTGGTGCTGCCTGACAACTTTTGACACATTTGGCCAGATGTAAAAGGTTCTTGGCAAATCTTGTTTCTTCCAAAAAATTGAAGTTGAAACTATCTGGAAACTGAACAAAACTAATGGGTCTCCCTCTTGTAGAAATAAATTCATTTACTTATGTGAAAATATCAGAAGACTAGATCAGAAATAAAAAAATACCACACAATAAAAAAATTAAAGTTGATATAAGATAATATAAGGATATACTTTATTGTTAAGAAATACAAAGTTTTCTATCAAGAGAAGCAGGCTAATGACTAAATCTTAACAATCTAACTACTTGTAATTATACTCCAAACTAAATTAAAATTACAAATATGTAGAAGTTGGATAAGTACAATTAGATACAATACATTTAAAAGATAGTCCACAGATTAAAATTTGGTAGAGTACAATAACAACATTTAAATTAAAAAAGAAATAACAAATGGACACAAGTATAAACATATGCTTAAAATCCAATTGCTAGGTTCTCAATTAAGTGGGTATATACAGGGTGTTCATTTGAAAACTTCCCACCACGGATTTATCGAAAACCACTGTATAAAAAAAAACGCCAAAATACGTCAAAAGGTTTGTCAAGGGGGATAACTTTCTAACCTAAAATTACTTCACCAAAGTCATCCCCTTAAAAATTTTAAATGGCAAGGGGTATCGAGTAATAGCTTGTTTAAAAAGTCTTTTGAACTCTTTTATTTTGACGTTTGATTTTTTTAAATCGGTCGATTCGTTTTCGAGAAAATTAGAAAAATCTTTGTTTTTCTTAATTTGTTCAGATAGAAAACAAAAACATGAAAATTTGAAAATATCAGTTTTTTATTTCAATAAGTGTTCAAAATATTGCCCGTTAGGGTTTGCCAAATCTACAATTCGTTTATAATTTAAAACGGAAACTACCAACATAAAAAGCAATTCTGAAGATTAAACATGGAAAAAACTAAATAACAACCTGAATTTTTTTTCCGCATTCTTTTCATCAATACAGATATCTTGGGCGAACTGTATTTATTGTTATACCTGCTTAGTTATTTATAGTTGCTAAGGAAAATAAAGAATTTATTTTGCCGTCAGTTACATTTGTGACAGTCTTGGAATATAGTCTAGGCGAATTGTACTTTTTAGGGAAAAAATTGTTATCCGGAAACTAACGACGGGAAAAGGTTTGGGGGGGTATCAGGAACGAGAAAAAAATTCATGCAGGAGCAGGTTAAGGGAAGTAAAGTTTTGGGGGGGTGAAAAATTGTACCTTTTCGATTTGCGGCGAAAGTTGACGTCAAAGAAAAAAATGTATAAGGGAAAAGTTGTAGATAATAAAAAAATCTACAACTTTTATAGAAGCCACTTTGTGACATAACCTCAAAATTTCCAAGAAAATCGCGAAAAATTGCTGTTTTTTAAGTTTTTTTGTTTTTTATTTTTCATTTTCGGAGAAACACACTGATTTTGATCAAACTTGGCAAAAAGATACTTTCATGTGTTCTTAAAAACCACAAACTTTTTCAGACCGAAATATTGAAAATTATCCGAGATATTAAGTTTTAAAAAAAAATTACGTTTTTTCAATTAAAATTTGTCCTTCAAAAAATCGTCGTAGGAGGTTCATCCAGGTTTCATTTTGTTTTTTTTTTATGTACTTTCAGATAAAATAAAAAAAAAATAGACTTGCGATTTAAAAATGTGCTCAAAAATGCAAAAAACTAAAAAAATTTTTTTTTAAAAAACAAAAAATCTGATTACACCATTGAATTCTACGGGAAAAAATACAAAAAAACATATATTTTGTTATTTGATCGTAAAGTTAATTTCTTGATAATATTACTATAAACATTCGATTGCATTGAATATAATAATGCATTTTAATATTTTTAAAATTGAAATAATCAATCACCGTAAGTTGTTTGGGTAAAAAATGATACGGTTGAAGTTATTATCAACAACTACGTGGCTTTTGTAAGAAATCATTATGCCGAAAACAGCTGCTTCGTATTTGATGGGTACATAGACGATGAGGCAGGTAAAGAACATTCCACTGCAGTTTCGACAAAAGCAATGGAACGCTTAAGACGAAAAAGTTCTTCAAACTTTCCTTCTTTTCGTCTTGAATCTCACACAAAAATAACAATTGCTCAAGATAAATTTTTGTCAAACGATAAAAATAAAATTGAATTGATAAAGCAGTTATCTACAGCATTGAAGTTTGAAGGCTATACAGTTCAACAAGCAGAAGAAGATGCAGATGCTATGATTATAAAGACCGCAGTAGAGATCGCTGATAGCCACAAAATTAAAAACTCCGCAACAGGAGTTGACGATTATAAAAAAACTGTTGTTGTAGTTGGCCAAGATATCGACCTTTTAGTTTTGTTGAATAAATTCAATTCGGCAAATGCACCGATTTTTTTCCTTAAAGCAGGAGGAGGCAATGTAAGGGACAGTATTTACTCTTCAAACAGTTTTAAGTTTGAATGTTATCGGTCTATTGTCGCTTTTTTACATTGCTTCACTGGATGCGATACCATATCTGATATCTACCGTATCAGATTTAATAAAACCTTTTTACGAGCCCAATACAGATCCAAGAACTATTGCTCGAAATGGTTGCGCTTTAATTGCATCAGTTTATAACGCTAAGGATACCACATCATCTCTAGACGATTTAAGATTTCAGCGATACAAAGTATTGACTGCAAAGACAACCTTTCAATTACAAAAATTACCACCAACTGTTGGAGCAGCTACACAACACTCATACAGATCGTATTATCAGCTTCAAAAGTGGCTTGGAAATGAAATGAATGCGACGAAGTGGGGCTGGAAAGAAGTAGCTGTGAATAACTCTAAAATGCTCGTGCCTCGTTTTACAGACATCTCACCAATACCTGAAGAGCTATTAAAAAAAATATCTTGTAGTTGCAAAACAAATTGTTCAAGCAACCGTTGTGGATGTCGTAAACACGGTTTGAAATGCACCGTATTGTGCACACAATGTGAACACACAGGAAAATGCTCCAACCTACAAGTAATTGAAGATGATGTTAGTAATTCTGAAGACACTGTGCATGCATTCGAGCAACCAAGTATTTCCTTGGATCAAGAAAATGTAGAGTCGGAGCAATTTAGCGATGCAGAAGATTTTAATGATGATCAAAAAGAAATAGAATCAAACGATCAATTACAGGATGACGATGCAGCGATGAAATTAGTGAAAAGACCGAGATTAGCTTAATAGATTTTTATAAATAAAATCAATAAAAAAATATTTTAGATAAGAAAATGATAATTTTAATTATTTACTTTAATAAAACACATTGATTGTAATACATTTAATAATAAATAATTTCAAACATTCCTTTTTTTCATAAAATTTATTGTGTATTTTTTCTGTTATACCATCCAATCAAATACTATGATTGATTATTTCAATTTTAAAAATATTAAAATGCATTATTATAAGTTGGTAAGCCGATAATGTATTAATTTTTTTTGGAAAATTAGGAAAAACTGACTATTTTGCCAAAAATTTAGTCATACGGCCTTGAAGAAAGCGAATTTGGGCACAGTAACCTTCGAAAATAGACTCAGCACATTGTAAAATATTAAGTAATGTGAAATTTAATCGTAAAAATAGTAAAATCAATGAGATCTCACGCCCCTTAGTAGCCGGAGTATTAAGTATATCAATGCAATCGAATGTTTATAGTAATATTATCAAGAAATTAACTTTACGATCAAATAACAAAATATATGTCTTTTTGTATTTTTTTCCCGTAGAATTCAATGGTGTAATCAGATTTTTTGTTTTTTAAACAAATTCTTAACAATTATTGTAAAAATTTTTTTGAAAAAAAAATTTTTTTTGTTTTCTGCATTTTTGAGCACATTTTTAAACCGCAAGTCTCTTTTTTTTATTTTATCTGAAAGTACATAAAAAAAACAAACAAAATGAGACCTGGATGAACCTCCTACGACGATTTTTTGAAGGACAAATTTTAATTGAAAAAAACGTCATTTTTTTTTAAAACTTAATATCTCGGAAAATTTTCAATATTTCGGTCTGAAAAAATTTGTGGTTTTTAAGAACACATGAAAGTATCTTTTTGCCAAGTTTGATCAAAATCAGTGTGTTTGTCCGAAAATGAAAAATAAAAAACAAAAAAATTAAAAAACAGCAATTTTTCGCGATTTTCTTAGAAATTTTGAGGTTATGTCACAAAGTGGCCTCTATAAAAGTTGTAGCTTTTTTATTATCTACAACTTTTCCATTATACATTTTTTTCTTTCACGTCAACTTTCGCCGCAAATCGAAAAGGTACAATTTTTCACCCCCCCAAAACTTTACTTCCCTTAACCTGCTCCTGCATGAATTTTTTTCTCGTTCCTGATACCCCCCAAACCTTTTCCCGTCGTTAGTTTCCGGATAACAATTTTTTCCTTTTTTGCTTAAAATTGGTACAATTCGCCTGGACTAATAGTGAAATGTGAAAATTTATTTGTTGAATTGAAGATTTTACTTTCAAAATGGTTTACACACTAGCCGAAAGAGTGGAAATTATTCTGATTTATGGTGCCCAAAATCGGGTAGGTATGTTTTTGACCTTGTTACTAAGATTACTGAAACTGGATCTGTTGCAAATAAAAAACGTGATCATCCGCGAATTTTGGATGAAGCCGCTCAAGTTGAAGTTTTGGGTAATTTTGGAATAAATCCTAATACTTCATTACGCAAAATTGTTGCTGCCACTGGTATTTCATTAGGCTCTGTTCACACAGTTACCAAACTTCATAAATTTCATCCATTCAAAATGAAAATATTGCAAGAGTTAACCGAAGACGATTTCGATAGGCGAGTTGAGTTTTGTGAAAAAATGACTGAAGCGATTAATAATAATACTATTCATGTAAAGAATATCTGCTTTAGCGATGAGTGCACACTTTATCTAAATGGATGTGTTAATAAGCATAACTGCAGATATTGGAGCAATGAAAATCCTCATGCATTTGTAGAAGGGCATACCCAGTACCCTCAAAAAATTAATGTATGTGCAAGCATTTTAGGAAATAAAGTGATTGGCCTATTATTTATTAACGGAAATTTAAATGAAGACACTTATTTGGATATGTTGGAAAATACCATCAATCCGCTTATCATTGAATCCATTGAAAACCAAATCGATGATGATGGAAACCCTATACTTGATGAGGCTGAAATATATTTCCAGCAAGACGGCGCTCCTCCGCACTATGTTCTTCCCGTTCGGCAATGGCTAGACGATGAGTTTCCAGATAAATGGATAGGGCGAAGGGGGCCTATAGAATGGCCTGCTAGATCTCCTGATATAACGCCGTTAAACTTTTTCTATGGGGTCGTTTGAAATTTATTGTGTTTACTCCCCAACCTGAAAGTTTGGATGAACTTCGTCAACACATCATCGACAGCTGCCATGATATCCCACAACATGTTTTTAAAAATGTCCGTCAGGAATTTGAACATCGCCTATATCATTGTTTGGCCAAAAACGGGCAACATTTTGAACACTTATTGAAATAAAAACTGATATTTTCATGTTTTTGTTTTCTATCTGAACAAATTAAGATAAACAAAGATTTTTCTAATTTTCTCGAAAACGAATCGACCGATTTAAAAAAATCAAACGTCAAAATAAAAGACTTCGAAAGACCTTTTAAACAAGCTATTACTTGATAGCCCCTACCATTTAAAATTTTTAAAGAGACGACCCTGGGGAGCAATGGGTGAAAGGAGGTGAAGTAATTTTAGGTTAGAAAGTTGTCCTCCTTGACAAACCTTTTGACGTATTTCGGCGTTTTTTTTTTAAACAGTGGTTTTGGATAAATCCGTGGTGGGAAGTTTTTAAATGAACACCCTGTATATATATTAAAAATCTTCTGTCAAAAAACTCCCATGGTATATAAAGACTTCTCCAATAAAAGAGTTTTTAATTTTCCTTTAAACTTCCTGACAGAGACAGCACATCTAATATTCTCAGGAAAATTATTAAATATTTTCCTTCCCTCATATACAGGGTGTTTGGCAGAGGGTTAGCCAAACTTGGTGGGCATATAGATAGGCTCAGATAGAAAATATTTTCTTAATAAACTTGTGTTCTAAAAGTTTTTTTTTTATATCATTGATTTTGTGTTATTTTCAGGATTTTCAAAAAATTATGCCTTTTGACATCTTTAAATTTTTTCAGCATATTTTTCACGTTTTTTTTTACATTTGTATTTAGTCTGTAATGTATCCTGAATCTAAAAAAATCAATATCAAGTACAAATAATACCGAAATAATTCGTTTTCAGCTCAAAAAGTTAATACAAGTAGCAAAAAAAGTTATGAAAGGTAACTTTAACTTGACGCAAAAAAAAACTAAAATCTATCAAGATGTTCAGGTAGTTTTAAAAACATCTCCAGTTAATACTCTTTTCAATGATATACGATGTGTAACACAAAGCCGACTAACTTGCTACAATTCATGACTTTAAAAGACAATAAAGTAAAAAAAAAAATATTTTTTAAATTTTATGTATTTATTTCAAAATTACAAATTTTGTTGAAACTGCGCTCTCCTGGCTCTTATACATGCCCTACATCGCCGTCGCATTTCTACTGTCGTAAGACGAAGCCGCATCTCTTTTCTGATAGTTGCGGCATCGATTCTTTGAATGGTCAAATGAGGAGACGTGGAACGTGCTATGGGACTGTTGTTGTGATAACAACAATATGTGCTACATTTTGTTGTTGTTATTTGACATTTGTATTCACAAAAGTGCCAACTTAACTTTGAAAACTTATTTTTTTACCAATACTGAATGAGGTATTGTCAATAGCTGGCTAGAGGCATTATGATATACACATTTGATTTCGTGATGTACACCTCTACCGATTTTTTTATAAAAGACAGTATAATTTCTATAAAGGTGTACAATGGTCCTGAAGTTTTGATCCACAAATATACCTTACAGCGCGACTTTGTAAATGAAAAATAATGTACATGAAGTACTGGATACCAGGATCCCCAAAAAAAATACCCTATCTTAGCCGTGACTCGATTAAAGCAAAAAAAATTAATTACACAAATACCAGCAACAGGTTAAAACCTAAAATATGTCCATTATTATTTAGGATTAAATTGTGGATCTTTTGCCTAGATTTAGATTCTTATGAATATAAGTCAATTTTGTCTCTTAGTTTATAAGTTACTTTTTGAATCAAATTAATCAATTCCAATTCCTTATTACGAGGGTTGCTATTCATAATTTGAGCCTTGGCACAACTGTCTTTTAGCTGCCATTTCCACTTAAAAATTTGCCATTGTTGACACGCAACCTTCAGAACGTTTTGTCATTTGAGGATAAAGCAGTCAAAAATTTTATCTCGACGAAAAAAATTGATTAATTTATGAACATTTTCGTGCGATAATTTTTTACAACTTTCGTTGTAGATTCTAAAGTCCACAGTGCATGGATCAACTTACTTTGTCTATATTATTATTTAATCCAGCTTGAAATAAATGATTACCTTAATACCAAGTTTGAAATTGGAGTAATAAAAATCAAGCTTTTTTTTAAAAATATTTTATTAACTCTAAGCTTAACATATATGAACTTATTTTAAATTATAAGAATAAAACTCTATTAATCACTTCTCAAAAAATGATACATATAAAAAGTTTAAACTTAAGGGATGCCAATAACAATTAATAATGTATCTTCTAAGCAGTGCATGTAAATAAAGAAACATATTTGTAAGAGATGTAATGAAATTCATTATGTAGCACCATATAGAAACTTGATACAAAAAAATGGAAAATTGGAACAGTATGTACAATTAGATATTTCCAAATAATTCATCTTGTTTTTTGCCCATGACAGTACCCATATCTTAAGAAATTACGCTAAACTAAAAGAAACTTATCTTTTGACCCTCTAATTTGTTAAAAATAATTCTTATTTACATGCTCTGTAAAATAACCACTATTTTTTTTTAAGAATCAACAATTTTTTTAATATATTACAGCATCAGTGATTTAATATCTAAAATATTCACTTCAGTCCAGTTGTACTAATTGACTAAAAATATAATTAGCAACATATGTATCCCCTGCATACTTTGCCGAAAATATTATTTGAAACATAGGTAAAGTACAACAAGACTGAGCCGAAACCACTGTACAACAACTAATCTACTATATTACAAAGGGGGATATGAACAAACATCGCTCATTTCATAAATGCCTCTGCGGGAATTGCACCTTGACTTTGTAAGCTATCGAATGTCGCGCAGGCCCTTACGAAATCCCAGTCGTTCCCTTCTAGACATCTAGAATAAAAGATACATAACTTATAGAATCTATTTATACATGTATCTCAATAGATTATTATTATTTTTAGTGTATGAAATGAGTTTCGAAATATATATTCAGATAACAATTAGTAAATTGTGGTGTTTAGGGATCGATTAATTAAAAAGTCTATACTGTAGTTTTAAGTAACCGACGTTTCGCAAAATTTATTTGCTTCAGGGCTTCAAATTAACATTGAAGCAAAATAAATACAGAAAGTCACTTAGGTGACTAGGTGTCAAGGACAATACAATATTACTATTACTATATTACGTGGATAAACTCTACAACTATGATATACTACGGATAATGTAATGTACAGTAGCAATTATAGTTGTTATACAGTAATTTGTTATGAGTTGTAGTGTTATCTATGTAACTTGTCCTGTGCTTAAATGTCTTTCTATCATTATTTTGGTTCTATGTTGACTTGAACTTAAAGTTTTAAATTGCCCGGCAGAAGCAAATAAATTTTGCAAAAAGTACAGTAGGCTTTTTATTTAATTGATTCCTAAATCCAACAACATACCGATTTCTGTGTAAATTAATTAATAAAAATCCACAATTACTAGATATGCATACACTTTAAATTTTTGGGATATTTATGAGAATAAACCCATAATTTGGTATGGGAAAATCAGCCTGGAAGTCACCAGAGATGAATTAAAAATTTAAAAAGACCATCTGGTGACCACATTGAGTAATTTCCGAATAATTTACTTATTTAGTAGGCAGATAACATCTAAGAAATACATTTTCTTAAAGATATTTATATTATCAGTGACTTACATAGCAATTCTTCTTGTTTATAAATATACAAATTAACATCAATAATTGAGAACTGAATTTTTTAAAAAATTATTTTATGTCAGCTTAATCTGGCTCTGGGGTATTTTCACAAATAAACTATCTATGCTCATAACCTAACTTAGAGAAATGTATGGAATAATGTAAGATCTTGTTCCCTTGTTGTTTATTATTGTACATAACTAAACAATTACATTTAATTTCCGTTTGACACGAAATTGATTCTTTCATAAACGACCTTCATTCTATAGGTACATAATAATAGAAAATTTGTCACCGAGACAAAGGAAATGCAAAACAAACACCAACATTAGTATAACAACAATTCAGTATAAAACCAGTTTCAATTTGATACTAACTCTATGAATTGAATCATAAAACAGGTCAATATTATTTTTATCACATGATTTGGAGCACTAATTCCATAGTTCTGTAAAAATTACCATTAAAAAGTAATTAATTTCGATAGTTAATGCGCGATACATGAAAACCAACAACTGCAAGCAGTTACAATATCTATATATTGCCTTGTGCTCTCCAAAGAAAAGTTTAAAAGTGATACATCTTTAGAATTCAAGAACATCTTTTCATATCATTAGAAAGAATATTCAATTCAAGAGAAATTCTTTTCAAAAATTTTCGTTAGACGTGTTCTATCCTGTTCCTATGGACAGTATAAAATGGCTGCTAAATGCAGTATTCATATTATAAGAGTCCAGAATCAAACCAAATCCTAAACAAGACATTGACATTTAAACTGAAAATCATCCCATTGAAAATAAATGGATCCTTTTTACGACTGAAGGATATTATTTATTGGTATTCAAAGCTTAATCTATTTTTATTGCACCACAGATGAAAGCCATTAAAATAATTTTGCAGCAACTTCCAATAAAAATATTATTATTTCTTTCAACCCTAAACATTTTTAAATTATCTGCAAAAATAAGAAATGATACTGCAGAAAAAAATACTCAATATCATTGATAAAACAATCAAAAAGAAATGCAGAGAGATGACTCTTAACGAAGTCACTACACTACCTCAAAAGATCACAAAATCTTCTCAACGTCAAAAGTTTCGTGTGAAGCAAGTCAAGATCGACCCTGCCTTTGGACAAATAATAAATTGAACCAACCTGCCACTTATTCTGCAAAGCCATCCCAACCCAACGAAGCTTGTTCATAACGCAAAAGGTTGTTAATGGTGGATCTACCCCTCATAAAGTCATGCTTTTCACCCACAATAAAGTGCTTAATTAATGCTGGAACTCTAGTGGCCACCATCAATGATTTCGAAAATGCCGCAAACAATTTCGAGATCAATGATGTCTTTAATATAGGGCGCTAATTTTCAACATTTGACCTATTTTCATCTTTGAAAATTGGTGTAATATAGGTTCTTTTCCGAAATTCCCGCAAAATACTGCTTTCTAATGATAGATTAAAAATATTACAAACTTGCAAATTTACATGACCGCAAGAAAACTTTTAACTACTAACTAAAAGTCATCGGCAACAGAAATCAGGAGTACAGTAGATTTTAGCAGACTTTCAAACTTTGCACAAGAAATATCCAAAGAATTTTGTGAACTTTGACCCTGACTAAATACCTATGCAAAATATTGGATGGAAAAGTTTGAAATTTCCAATGGATCAGTCGACTCAATGTTGTTATAAATCATACTTTGGGGATACTGAGCATTTCTCTGTTTGGAAACGATCCAAAAGGATATCTTCGAGATCGGAGTTCGTCTATTTTCGAGATCTCTCAAATAATTTCTCCACTTTGCCTTCTTAAATCCGAAAATAAAAAGTAATTCAAGGATTATGACAGCTTAGTTTTTATGTGCTTCTTTCTTTTTTTAAATTATATCCCTCAAATCATCCGTTTAGGAAATTTATGGATTTTTTAACAGGAACAGGTGTGTATAGCTTTTAATAAAAGAATACAAAATGTCATAAAATCTAGACATAACCACATTGACATCATGACAGTCAAACACCAAATCCCAATTTACACTTGACAAACAACATATTCGTTTCAAATTATTTTGTTTAAAATAAAATTGATCACAAGCAATAACCTAACCAGAGCATTTAGTATATTAAAAGTAACTTTAAAGGCTGAATGTAGAGCATTCAACCTCAAGAGTGTACTATCACTTTTTTCAAACTCAAACTCAAAAATGCTTTATTGTCAATATAAACATAGAAGTTGTAGACAAAGCCAATAGACTGTACATTAAAGGAATAAAAACGAGAAACTAATTTAAAATAAAATAAAATTATATTAAACTTTGAAAAATACTTAAATGCTAATCATTAAAAAATTCACCTAAACTATAGTACGCTTTACTAGCAAGAAATATTTTCGTCCTTGTAGTCTTATTTCTAGTGGAAGTTTATTAAACAGCTTTCTACCTCCATACATGATAGAGTTACGGACAAGTTCAAAATGAGGAATGTAGCCTCAACAAATAATTTTGTCGCGTATTATAGTGGCTTCCTAAGTGGAGTTCCTGTTTATATTTTCTAAAAACTAAGCAAACTGTTTCCAAAATAAAAATACAACACAGGGTTAAAATATTATGACTTACATAAAGCGGGCGACATGAGTCACGAGGCTTGGCCCCACATAGATATCTAATGGCCCTTTTCTGGAGTACAAACACTGAACTAAAAAGTGAATTTGAACATGAACCCCAAAAGCAAATTCCATATCGAAGGTGCCTCTCGATAATCGCGCATACTTCGCGATGGAGAAATTAAGACTGCTGGCAATAACCCTTAGGGCGTAGCAGCCTGATGAGACTTTTCTACATCCATTCACAATATGGTCTTCAAATTTAAGGAACTTGTCTATGGAAAGACCCAAAAACTTACTGAACGGTGGCATGGTGATGGCTTCATTATTTAAACATATATCATTTGTATTACAATTAAAATTAAGGATATTTGTTTTAGAAACATTAAATGTCAAAAAATTTGCATCACACCAGTCTTTTATTTTTAACAAATCTGCACGTATATTGGCCTCCATTTGAGAAACATCAGAGTCGTGCCAGAGGATGGTGGTATCATCGGCAAACAATGTAAATTCGCCAGTTGCCTGCAGTTGTGGCAGATCGTTCACATAAATGAGAAAAAGTAAAGGACCAAGTACTGATCCTTGCGGAACACCCACATTTATATTAAGTTCCTTAGAGATACCACCATTAAATTTGACAGCCTGGACACGATTTGATAAGTAGGAACGAAACCACTCAAGGGCAGTTCCTCTGAAACCATAGAGCTCCGGTTTCATTAGCAGCACTCTGTGACTCACGCAGTCAAATGCCTTGGACAAGTCACAGAATACCGCTGCTGCAACTTCACCAACATTCAGTCGGTTGTACAGGTGCTCTAGAAAGCTAAAGATAGCATCATTTGTGCTCACAGACTCACGAAAGCCAAACTGCTGAAGACTCAATAGGCCAAACCTATTTAAAAATGAAACCATCCTCTAAGGTCTAAAGTTAGGACAGTCGCGATCGCCACCCTTGTAAAGAGGAACAATCATTGCTCTTTTTAAGCACTCTGGGAAAACTCCAGACATAAATGAAAAGTTAATTGACTCGGACAAGACTTCAAGACTTCTCGGCCAAAGCAACAAGAGGTAAAGCAGAAAATATTTTAAGAGAAAGCTCATCCCAATCTGATGAACTCTTATTCTTAATATTAACCATTAACTGTTTAAGCTCTTCTACACTTGTGGGGGCAAAAAAGAAAGATTACCGCTGCCACTTCGGCTACTACCACATTGCTGAGATAGCACCTGGGATCTATTTTATACTAACAATATCACAGTAGAAGGAATTGAGGACATTGGAATCTAAGGTACTTGGAATAACCAAGACATTATTTTTGCCCCTTAGCTCATTTAAAATCTTCCAAGACTCTTTTGCTCTGTTGGAGGAATTATTTATCCTCCTTTGAAAGTAGGTCCACTTAGCCATTTTGATTGAGTTTCTGTAAATCTTGCGGTATCTGTTATAATAATTTAAAAATGTTGCATTGTTCATAGCGTATTTCCTAATGTAAAAAAGGGAGCGCATATTTTTCCCAGATACTCGTAAACCCTTAGTATACCAAGGTTTTCTATTTCGTTTCTTAATATTGACAACAGGAAAAGCAGTGTTAAAATTGTTTAATACTATTTGATGAAAGCTATGCAGTGGGTTAACAGTAGTCAATACATTATTCCAACTTGACATATTGCAAAGCAAAGAGAATTTGCGGAAATTAGCTCTAGTATAAAGTCTATCGCGTCCAAACTTATTCTCATTAGCTGCACTATTAAGCTTTACTAATCCCACTATTGCCTCATGGTCAGACAAACCGGCATTGATTGTTGTACACTGATTTTCGTGTTGGTTAAAATTTGTACAGAAGTAATCTATCAGTGAGGAAGAAAATGCTGAAATCCGGGTTGGCTGATCCACGTGCATCTTAAAATTAAATGAGTTTAACAGATTAAAAAGCATTCGATTTGATCCATTAGATTTGTCTAAAAAATTTACATTAAGATCGCCAGTCAGAATCAACTTCGCATTAACCGAAATTTCACTTAAGAGGATCTCCAACTTTTCTAAAAACAAATCTAAATTACCAGATGGAGATCGATACAATCCTAAAATATACGAATTTAACTTACTGCTAAATACAATAGAAAACTCGCACACCTTTTCAATCAATAGATTATCAAATCTGTCAATAGTAATAAACACAAATTTAATTAAAAAAGCTTTCTCTAACATAATAAGAGTACCACCATGTGTATATTGCTTGCGTGAAAATTTAGAAATTAGTACATAACCAGGGATATCAATAGGCTCGTCAGACCTCAATCAGTGTTCAACAAGAATTAACACACTAGGAAAGTTAACCGATCCTAAAAATAGTTCCAATTCGCTAACTTTTAAATGCACAGATTGAACATTAAGAAATGCTAGGGCAACTTGATTATGGTGGGAGTTTCTATTAAAAAAGAAGATCCAATAGCAAGGGTGTCTATAGGTTGGTCTAGTTGAGGCGTAACGGAAGACCTACCTTCGATCAAGGGTGTATCGCTGATTATCCCACTATTGCGAATACCTAAAGATGCTAATACTAATTTGGATGACAGAAAAGTATTTTTAACATATAAAGATAAAAGTTTGCACATAGATTTGGCAGAGTGACGGTACCTAAAATTTTGTCTGACATCAGTAATTATTCTCACAGAAAAGTTACGGTTACAGCTGAAAGAATTCAGAAAATGAATAGTATTGTAATATCTGCTTTTTGAGAACTTATTAAAATCGCATTTAATACAAACAATTACATTAGTTATCCTGCCCATTGATAGGAAGGATTTTATTTAGGAAAAAGATGGCAATGTACAAGAAAAATCAAGACAAACAACAACAACATCATTCTTCGTATAGTTAACAATTAGAGGAAACGCATAATTACATAAGGTCTGGGCTGTAACATTACTAAACACATAACCACAGTGAGACGATTACATCATTATAATTTGAGGACAATATATTTATTTATATATATATATATATATGTATATATTTTCTTAAGTAATTTCTAAACCTGTTAGCGATACAAATATTCCAAATAAGTAGCGCAATCAGAAATTGCAGTAGCCTTCGCTGAGTGCATTCCAAATGGCAAAGTCCCCGTTTTAGAGAAAAATTTCTCTAAAATCCGATTGATCAACTAAATGGATAACAGAATGGCATAATAATATCGACATGCCTCATTTTTCTGTATTCACGCTGCTCCGTTCAAATTATTTTAAAGCGCTATTATTTTTTTCTCATCTGATTATGGCTGTTTGTATTCCTTCCGAAAGAGTTCAAATCCGACGACGACAAATCGTTCGACCGTACAACGTAGGGATTTGTTTTCAATTACATTTGAAAATACACAGATTCTTCAAGATTGCAAGAACCATCTATCGAAAGGGTCTAGGAGCAAAATCGACTGGTTTGTAAAGAAGTTTATTTAACATGATCAAGTAGAAAAGTTGGAGAGAAACTGGGTATTGACCATAAAACTGTTACAAATATTCGGAAAAAACAAGAACAAATTTTGTGAAACCATGATGGAAAAAGCAAATGACAATGAAATTTTTTAATAAACTACTAACTATTTTCAGATGAATCTTCGTTTTCATTACATACGAAACACAATGCTTGCATTGTTCGATATTGGTCTGGGGAAAACGAGTAGAAGTTTTAAATTCCATACTCAGTATCCTGAAAAATTGAAGGTTTGGCCATTTTATATTGATGGTACTTTAAACGCCCACAAATACCTTGAGTTGCTGCAAAACCAAGTTCTTACTGCCATCCAAATTCTGCCTGATTTAGACCTGGACTATTTTCAACAAGACGGCTGTCCTGCTCATAATGAGGTTATGGTAAAAGAATTTCAAAAAATTTCAAGAAATTTCAAGAAAGTAGTATCGTAGTAGTCCTACTGAACGTTGTGTTTTCGTTCTACGCGTTTGCCGGTAATTGCTCAATTGTTTTGTTTTGATTTGTTTTGTTTTGTTTGGTCTATTTGGTTTTCCGAGGTTCACCGCACTCGTGTGTTTGTTTTTTTGACGTGCGTTTGTCTCGTATATTTCAAAACTGACCTGCCATCCCTGGAACTTGGCCTTGTCCTGCCACTGAACTGAGTAGGTGGTTACACTGGGCAGATTTGCAGAATTTGTTTGGCATTTAAATAGTTTTGGTTTGGTCTGTTTGGTATTTCTGGGTTCATGGCACTCGTGTGTTTGTTTTTTCGAAGTGCATTGGTTTTTCCTGTATTGCTGGACTGACCTGACTTCCCTGAAACTTGACCTTTGTTCTGCCACTGAACTGAGTAGGTGGTTGCACTGGGCCAGGCTGCTGGGAATTTATTTGGCGTTTTAAGTTACATTTATTATTATCTGCTGAATTAAGTAGGTAGATCAATAATTTTATGTAAATTTATGTATTAAGTTTTAAATCAATTTAATATTTTAATAGTACAGGATGTCTCGCAGTTTTAAGTGTTGTAAAAATAAGCTCTTTTTAAATTATATTTGTATACTCTGCAACTCTGTTTTTCATCCAAGTTGTTTGGAAAGAATGACAGAAGTGGTAAAAATAGGAGTTTACAAAATTTTATGTTCAGACCAATGTCAAAATAGTCACAATGAAAGAGAGGGTGAAAATAGGATATATGACGAAAAAATTAAACATTTGCTAAAGAAGCTGGAAGGAAAGGACAGGTATTTAGAGAGATTGCGTAGAAATAGTCAAGTATCTGAGTTTTTGAAGCCATCACCATGCTACCGTTCAGTCGTCTTTCCATAGACAAGTTCCTTAAATTTGAAGACCATATTGTGAATGTATGTAGAAAAGTTTCATCAGGCTGCTACGCCCTAAGGGTTATTGCCACCAGTCTTAATTTCTCCATCGCCAGATCTGCATACTTCGCGATTATCGAGTCGCACCTTCGATATGGAATTTGCTTTTGAGGTTCATGTTCAAATTCACTTTTTAGTTCAGTGTTTGTACTCCAGAAAAGGGCCATTAGATATCTATGTGGGGCCAAGCCTCGTGACTCATGTCGCCCGCTTTTTGTAAGTCATAATATTTTAACCCTGTGTTGTATCTTTATTTTGGAAACTGTTTGCTTAGTTCTTAGAAAATATAAACAGAAACTCCACTTAGGAAGCCACTATAATACGCGACAAAATTATTTGTTGAGGCTACCCTTTCCTCATTTTGAACTTGTCCGTAGCTCTATCATATATGGAGGTAGAAAGCTGTTTAATAAACTTCCACTAGAAATAAGACAACTTAAGACTGAAAAAAGCCTACGTACAAGGACGAAAATATTTCTTGCTAGTACAGCGTACTATAGTTTAAGTGAATTTTTTAATGATTAGCATTTAAGTATTTTTCAAAGTTTTATATAATTTTATTTTATTTTAAATTAGTTTCTCGTTTTTATTCATTTAATGTACAGTCTATTGGCTTTGTTTACAACTTCTATGTTTATATTGACAATAAAGCATTTTTGAGTTTGAGTATAACCGACGACTAGCAGACCGAACGAAATGCATACGTGAGCGTGCCATATGTTCCCGTTAAGCACTTCTCTATGTATAGTGATCAATTCCACAACCTCTATACGTCTTATTTACAAAAAATTGTATTCTTATCAATCAAGATATCACATGCTTAACATTCTTAATGGGAATTTTCAGCAACACTTTCAAAACATATAAGACAAAGATTTTTAACCTCAATAAGTACACCTTCCTGGGACAGAACATAGTGTAGTGTTTCCGTTCAATACATTTTTAATTAATCTAATCCAAAATAATATACTTTTTCAAGTTAATCTTCAGTAATAGAAAATAATCAATAATAGTAAACTTACTTGATAGACCACTCCATATTCATTCCAGTTTTTAGTGCTATTTGATTAATCATTTCTTGTTTCGTGTTGTTATCTAACATTGGAGACATCACTGGCGGCGCGTGTATTACCGGCGAAGCCTCTGGAGTAGAAGGGGGTGCTGAGGTACCAGGAATGGGAGCACTTAAAGATGGCGCCTTAAAAGCTTCCTAAAAACAACACTGAAATGTATAATAGACGTAATAAAATTGACGTTGAATTTAGAATTTGTATGCGCACCTAATCATTTAGCTAATTACAAGGAAATTATTTTTTCCTCAAACTAGCAGCCAAAGCGGGTACCAAACTAGTTACTTTCTGGTAAAGACTTATGAACTAGCAGCAAAGATTTTTCATGATTTGCATGTATATTTTTGATTTTTAAGATAGAGGATTATATATTCTGAGCGTTGTGAATAAGAAGCCTCTGTGAACAGCTAAATAAATGGTGTTATCGTTAATTGATTTGATGTATCAAATAGATGAACGACGGTTCTCATTTATAATTTATTTAAGTCGATACTTTAGCTTTCGAAGATAAGTTTTCAATAAAATAGCCTCTATTTCTGTCGCACACGCATACAATAAGTTAAATTTGGTATATTTTAATTACATAATCCTTTGTTAAACTCAATAATTATAGAATTCATCTAATAGGGTTTCTTTGCTTCGGTTTTTAATTCTTCCACAACGTACCACCTCTCTGATTTGATTGGTTGTACTTAAATATTCCTAATACTTTCCCTTTGACAGGCAGCATCCATACCCTGGAGAACAGCGAGTTATTAATTATTAATTATTATTAATTATTGAATTAGCGAATTATTAATTACTGATGAAGCCAATTTTTAAAAAAATTGCCAGTTGCGTAACATACGGAGGGTCCTTTTTTGTCTTAAATCTGCGAGGTGATAAAATATTTTTTTATAAGAAGTCAACTGTTAAGAGATTCTCAATTTGGAAAAAAAGTTACTATTACAAAATTTTAATTTAAGGCACTGTTTTTATTATACCTTAGTTTAATTGTACAGAAACGCCAGTTAGAATGCTGCAAAAACTTTGAAAAAAAAAAGAAAATTAGGCTTGTATCTTAAATTAAACCTGTCAAATGAAATAATGACTTAAGGTAACTTTTGATCATCTTTTATATTCAACTTTTTTACAAATCCAAGCCCTTTTTTTTATAATTATTTGCAACATTTTAGCAGGTATTTCTGAACAGTTAAATTAAGATATTTTAAAAACAGTGCCTTAAATCATAATTTTGAAAGAGTAATTTTTTTCCAAATTAAATGGAGAATCTAACAGTTGACTTCTTATAAAAAAAATATTTTATCACCTCGCCGTATAGTCCCTTCGTATGTTACGCCACTGGCAATTTTTTTTAAAAATTGGCTTCATCAGTAATTGATAATTCACTACAATAACCTGCAAGCAAAATTTAATTAAAATTGAGCTGGCAGTTTAAAAGGTATGATAAATAAACAAATAATTATTCTTAACTTTAACCTGTATCTTTGTTATTAAACATTTCTGAGAAAAATTGTATAATAAGAGTCTATTTCTTTTTAAATTCTCTATTACGTATTAAAATTAATGACGTTTAAACTGGACCTGTATCAAGTTCTGGCCTAGTTGAATTGGGTTCAATGGGGGTCAACCCGGCACTCCTACTAACGTATTGTTTAAACAGATGAAATAAGAAAAAAAAATTATAAATAATAAGCAAAATACACCATAGTTAAATAATAATGTAACCTTAAACATGCTCTCTCAGTTTTTTAAATGCAGTTAACCGATCACAGTTTTTTATAGTGATTGGCAACATATTATAATTGGACGTAGTTATGCATAACGCGACCAAGCGTCAGAATGACAATTGTGGGAAAACACAATTAACACAATTAACTCGAATGCCCTTAAAAATCGATAAAATCTAATACAGATCTAATTTTTGCAAGCGATATCCAAGACACTATTTCAAATTTTAGAAGTTATGATAAAAAATGTCACCTAGTCTGGTTATGCTTTTTTACTTATTATTAGGTTTTTTATTTTACAAAATTGAACCACACACCAAACTTGTCGCATAGCGCGTTTATGCAATGCCACGTATTTTCTTTTTAGACTGTATATTTCGACTATTTTTCATTAAGGTAGTTTATGAACAGAAATTTTGTTAGGAACACCGACTTAAAATGAAAAGTGACTATTTAAAACCCTTACAGATCTTTTAGAAAATCCTGTAAAAGCACTTTTTATTTTAAAGCAAAAAAAAATATTACAGTAAAACTAAATCACTTTATTTACTTACATAATAAGCTAAGCAAATTACAACTGCATAACTATAGCATATTGGGTCCGGTAAAGTTAAAGAGACGTCTAAAAACAGATTTTTTTTGAAAATTTTTACATAGAATGTTGAGTGTGGTCAAAATATTGATAAAAAAGTGAGGATGATTAAAAAAAATACAAAACTTTGGAAATTATGAAGGTTGTTCTACATACGATAAATACGTAATTATTGCCGGCTTGCACAATGTTTTTTAGCTCTTGATTTTGCTATAATTAAAAAATATATATATTGGGACAATTTTGGAACTTTTTGGGGGCTATTATTGTAAATTTATAGCATTTTTTATCGCTTTATACCCCTTTTAATTACATATTTTGTAATTTATACACAAGAAAAATAAAACAACAACCTTATTGACATAAATGGCAGTGGCTTCACTATGTCCCCAGTAGTATTTTTTTGTTTTGTCTGGAACACTTTTTAGTTAGATGGGTTGGTTGTGGACTCAATTTTAGATAATAAAAGCATAATATAGTTAGATTTTACATTACATGAACAGGTGTTAAAAAATAGATATTATTTATTTTAATTATTATTTATTTAAATTATTTTATGTAATTTAATATATAATAAGTATTAATTTTGAAAAAAAAACATAATTTAAGATATTTAATTATTAATAGGTAAATAATAACGATGAGCTTTAATGTACATTAACTTATAGGCATTAGGAATAGAAATAAGGTATAGAATGATACAGGGGCTGCCGCCCCGTGTTTGTGCCTATAATTCCTATTTTCTAACCATTATCCTATTCCCTAAGTAGGGCTCACACGACTACCTAACCCACTATTATTTAGCGCCAACCCAAGGTTCCAATCCCTTTTTGCAATCCCAACTTGACATGTGCACCAACCCACACAGTCCCATTTTTTATCGCTTTACAGATTGGCATTGGCGGGGCTGCCGCCGCATGTGCGCCCGCCTTATATGCGCACACAGAGCTACCGCCCCGTGTGCATGTTTTATGAGACAAGATACCGATAATGAGACAAGACAGAAAATTACGATAATTGTACTAGTACAGTAGCCACTCCCAATAAATAATATTTGTTAACGTAAGTGACATTTGACAGTCTTTTTTATTTATGAATAAATCGTATTTACATATTTGATATTCCTAATTTGCGTGTGGAAATTTGTGTTTATGACCTAAAGAAGTGATGTAAATCCTTCAAAGTTACAGAATTTTGTTACTTAAGGCTTTAAATTTAAATTAATAGCATATATATCATATCGTGTAGCATATCGTGTTTTCGTTCGTTACTTATAGGAAACCGCATAGACGCGAAATTTTGCAACGTCGCGCGTGTACGAGTGCCTGCGACAGAGCACCGCCCCGGCCGGCCCGAGGACGGGATTAGTAAGCATCTGACTTACGTAGGAGCTGCGTCGTTGGGCGACAAAATGTCCCAAAATATTACGCGAAAATCCAGGCATTTTTAAAATATTTATTCTAATGCGGGTTTTACAAACTTGACAATGTGTAAAACCCGCATAGAATTGTAATCTTAAAATGTTTAATATGCTGTGTTTTGCATAATGAAAATTAAAGCGTTATTCTAATAAAAAATAAAATATCAACTCTGATAAAAATATAATAAAAAATCAGAAATAAAACTCTAATAAACAAACTTAAAAACATATCATTTTTTAAATAAAAGGCTCAAATAAACCGCCTTCTTTCGCTAAACTAAAACTTAACCTATCGTAAAAGCTATTTCGCACCTCCAAAAGAGTTTCAGGTAAAATATAATTGGCACCTTCGACAATTTTATTTCGCAACTTTAAATTTGTTGGCCTACTAAATTCATGCTAGTAAATGGTCTGCTTAAGGTAACCCCACAGATAAGTCATTTGGAGACAAATCTGGAGATATAGAAGGCCATTTAATATCGCCAGTCCCACTAATAAGGCGGTTAGGAAAAGTATTTGTTAAAAATTCTTTTACCCTAGCCGCGTTATGAGTAGGACAGCCATCTTGCTGAAAATAAACCGATCCCAGGTCTACATCAGGTAGGATTTGAATGGCAGGAAAAACTTGGTTTTGCAGCAACTCAGGGTACTTTTGGGCGTTTAAAGTGCCATCAATAAAAAATGGCCCTATAACATTGTCGCCCAAAATACCTGCCCAAACATTCAATTTCTGAGGGTACTGGGTACGAAACTCAAAACTTCTGTGCTCGTTTTTCTGAGACCAATGACGAACAATGGAAGGATTGTGTTTGCCATGTAATGGAAAAGAAGAATAAGAAATGTACAAAATATTTTTTAAAAAATATTCGTTTTCATTTGTCTTTTCCATCATGGTTTCACAAAATTCCATTCTTCGCTACTGGTCTTCAGAAAATATTTCCTGAGTTTTTGAATACTTGAAACATTTGTACTTATATTTTTTCCGGATATGAGCAACAGTTTTATTGCTCATTCCCATTTCCTCTCCAACACTTCTAGTGGACCGTGTCGAATCAAGTTCTAGGGTACTGCAAACCATTTCTTCCCGCCGTTCTATATCCTGGACCACTTCAACAGGTGGTTCTTTACGTTTTGTGTGGCATTTTTTACAATCTTGGAAGACAAAAAGATGTCTCAAAATTTGTAACCACATTTAAAGCCGTTTTTGCACAAGGAATCGGTCTATTCTCAAATGTCACTGAAAACAAATCTCTACATTGTACTGCCGGATTGCCTCCATAAAACCATTTAATTAATGAACTCTTTCGGAAGGGGTATAAACAGCCATAGTGAAAAAAACACGAAAATAACGCTCAAAAATTATTAATGCAACGTGCAGTAACACAGCAAAATGAGGTCTGCTGACTCCCGGTTCAAAAAATAAAAACGAAAAATTTCGCCGCCTGCAAGCAGTGTTGCTATTATTTTCGGTAATACGTAGCTCACGATAACACGATCTTTATAATGGTCAACGTGATGCCTAGTCGCAAATAGAGTGTAGTTAAGCCGGGTGTAATTGTGAATTATACGTAAGTAGAAAATCCTTTATAATTTTAAAATTTTGCATTTTTTTACTTCATCCTCACTTTTTTATCAATAAAATGTAAACTCAACATTCTATGTAAAAATTAAAAAAAAAATCGGTTTTTAGACGTCCCTTTAACTTTACCGGACCTCAGCCCCATTTTATAGTATCACTAGATAGTTTGATATTGATATCTACTTACCTCTAAATTTATTTCATATGCGCGATTTAGTAAAATAGCAGTCAGCATTTTTTGAAAATTTAAATTAAACCACTCAAAAAACGTCAGTTGATATTTCCTAGCTAAGTTCGGTAAATGCATCTGCGAGAAAAATGATCAAAATTTGACAAATATCACGTGATATATTACCTATTTTTCGGTGCCAGATCACGTGACCGAATTTAACTGCTATTTGCATTACTAAGCCAAGCGCCCAGTATCATGGCATTTAATTGACCTATATGCAATTTCGTGGCATTTATGCATGTCGTTTTATGCAAAATTCAACTAGTGTTATCAACCGTTTGGTGTTTAGTTTAATTTAAAATATATCCTTAACTATAGATTTCTAACGCTCGAGATTTGTTTCGTAGATATTTGGCCGTCAGATGACACAATAATACCAAAAAACCGAATTTGGCGCTTGATCGCGTTATGCATACCTATGTCCAATTATACAAGCCCTTATACAAAAAGGAATTCAACATTTGGCTAGATGCACATCTATCGGTTGAAATAAAATCAGAAAATTGTATTTTATACAATATACTAAGGACTTTCTTTTACTTTTATTTATATATAGCAGTAGCGCTATATTCACAATTTCATTTAACCTCATATCGATGCCATACATTTCGTCATTCATTCCTTTGGAAAATTTAGATGATGCAGTGTAATTATTGCAAAATCCATTTGAGCCGTTTTTGCATTTTTAGCTTGACTTGCTATAATCTTGTCCAATCAATTCGAAACCACTGCGGTGTAAAATTCAACAATTAAATCGTAATAGAACACGTTAAAAATTAAATCTGGAAGAAAATAAAATACGTTCTATTGCTAGTATACGATTTGTAACGATGTATCCATAAAACCTCGACCTCTCTACATGTGGTACAAAAGCTGTCTAATCTACCAGTATTCTTAGATCCGTTACTGATTGAAACAGAATAACCAAAAAAAAAAAAAAAGTTATTAAATACTTCAGAACATTTCAATATGAGCGTTTAGAGTCACGGAGGCTACACAAGTTTGGATTCAATAGACAAAAACAATAAGAGGTCGCCAGCAAACAACAATTCCTTACATCTTAACTAACAAATAACACTTTTACCAAAATCAACTTGTCCAGCAGTATAAAAATCTTTCTGGAGATTCACTTACTTTTGCTTGCTCCGGTGTGGCATTTGTAATATGACAAACTTCATTGGCTATACATAAACCTGAACCAACAGGAACAATAACCAAAGTTCTAAAGAAGAATCTAGTAGGTGGTACTTTGTGTCCGGTTTTTAGTTCTTTAAACATGCCCGAGATTGTTAGGCAAAGCATTTGAGGCTGAAAAGTACACAATTACTGCAAACTGATTTTTTTGGTATCAAATTGCCGTATACTTACTGTATACAATGTTAAATCAATTGTAAACCCATTAATATCGTGCTTGGTTTCGGGCATATCTTGTAAAAAGGAGACAACGCTCAACTGTCCCTGCTTGAGCAATTTACATTTTCTATCAATATCCGGAACCCTCAAGATGTTTCTGTTATCAGTCTGATACCAATTTAGCCAGGCAACATTTTTATCTTTGCCCAGTCCATACGGATAACACATGGTAAAAGAAAACATCGCTTTTTCATGGTAAGCCTCTAATAACGGTTGGCGATTTCCACTGTCATAAATGGCAAAATATTGATCGATAAACCTTCGAACTGTTATTTCGCCTTCTGGACTGCATAAAAACCGGTCTCTCGTCTCTGGTATGGCCGTTTCTTCTGTGATGTCGAAACTAATTGGCGGAGGAAGATCTATACCATCCTATAATATATTTAGGGTCAACTGGGGTAAATATAAATGGGGTTAAAAGTAAAGGCTGCTTTGCATTTAACCATATTTTCAGAATCTAGTCGTTTACGTTTCTAACTTGTATTGTTAATTTTTATCTGGGATCTTATTATAATTATATATTTTTATTATATTATAGTATATTAACACCATTAGCCTCTTTGTTTAATGACTCTAACTTTAAAGTTATTTATATGTTTTATAGTTTTGACGCTTCCGAGATTAGCATTTCTTTTAATTTGTCAAAAAATATTTAATATAACTTGACATAATTTTATATTATGATAAGTATTTATAATTAAAATGATCTCTCAAGTGAAGCCACTATTAGTTTGTGGCATGACCCCACTCTGTAAGCTATGTAGTTTTTTGAATTGTAAGCATGCCGGAAAACGGTTTTTAAGTTAACCATTAAAAGTACTTTCGTAGTCGAAATGAGATGCTTTATTTTGCCTCATAACAACCATCTTTAAAAGGTTATGGGCCCAGTAAGCTGTAACAGCGATAGTGGAAGTTAAGTTTGGGGCAAAAACTGTTCTGGAGTTGTGTTAATAAACACAAATTAAAGCAAGTAGCCGGCGATTGGTATTTTGGCCAGGACTAAGTTTTCGGTTGTATATTTTTTTTTATAGTGGACTCAAGTAAACTTTGAAAATGGCAGTGAGTAATATTACAGTGCCCATGTTAGAAGCAAACAACTATAAGAATTGAGAATTTCGAATGAAGATGCTCCTTAAGAGGGAAAACTGCTCGGATGCTCTGGAAGCACAACTGAGAAGGGCAAATTACTTTAAGAAAGATATAAAAGCCATATCTATTATTGTGCGGGGTATCTCTGATAAACATTTGGACTTAATAAAAGACTAGAAGTGCTAAGGAACAGTTAGAAAAATTAAAAGGTATTTTTTGTTAGGGCAAGTAGTTTTACCAAGTTATCACTTTGGAGAAAACTTTTAAACCTAAGGCATGGTCAAAATGAAAAGTTAGAAGATCATTTTCTTAAATTTGAAACAATTATTAGGGAGTTAAAAGATCAGGGATCACACATAAATCAAAGTGATCAAGTTTGTCATTTACTTTTATCTTTACCTCAAAAATATGATACTGTGGTTACAGCTATAGAGATGGATTTGTATAAATTTTGTGAAACCACAGTTGTTAGATGAAGAACTGAAGCATGTTTCAAAGAATGATGTTGACCAGGAGTCAGTTTTTAAGGCAGGTATATCTAGGAGTGCAAAAGGATGTTTTACATGTGGAAGTACTCTTCATATTCAATTTTATTGTCCAAAAAAGAAATCTGCTAATGCTGGGGGAACACCAAGAGGGGGTTTTAGACATAACTATCGAGGCCAAAATCCAAATTTTAGACATGAAAGGGGAAACCATCATAAAAAGGAATCTCAACATGAGAGGGGATATGAAGCAAGTGCAAAGGATGATCATGGTGTTGTGCTGTATGCAGCAAATTTATGTAATGAAGAAGATGGTAAATTTTGTAATAGATTCTGGAGCAAGTAACCATTTCGTACAGGAGGGTATGCAAAAACTTATGTATAACATAAGACATATACAGGGACAAATAAATGTGGTACATTAACTGGGATGTGTCAAGGACAACTAGTTCATATAGAGGCTTTTATTGTTCCAGGCATAAAGCATAACCTCATTTCTGCCTCAAAGCTGACAAAAAGAGGACACAAAATAATTGTTGAGAGAAACCAAAGCATCATAACTGGAAAGAACTGAGAAATACTGTGTGAGAGAAGAAACGGATTGTTTATTTTAGTATTAGATAAAATAAACACACAAAGTGAGAATTGTCATATTGTTGTTAAGAATTTATGGCATCGTCGATTAGGCCATGCAAATAATAATGCTTTGGCATAGTTGGGTCTAAAAACAATAGACAGCATATGTTAATCTTGTGTAGAAGGAAAAGCTACAAGATCACCTTTTTACAGTAATGAGAAAAACCCCAGAATGAATGGAGAGTTAATCCCTAGTGACGTATGTGGTCCAATCACCCCAACAAACATTGATGGAGGAAAGTACTTTCAGGTAATCCTTGATGACTTCTCACACTTTTTGGTAGTTAAAATTTTACAAACAAAGACTGAAGCTGAAGAAAATTTAAAAGATTATGTTAAGTGTATAAAGAGACAGTTTGATAAGAAAGTTAAAAAGTTCAGACCGGATAATGGAGGAGAATTCTAATTAAATAGTTTCAAGTCATACTGTAGACAAAAAGGTATTCAGGTCGAATACACTATTCCATACAGTCCTCAGTCCAATGGTAAATTAGAAAGGATGAACAGAACTCTACTAAATATGGTAAGAACCAAAATTGTTGCATCTGGAATACCAAAATCTCTTTGGGGAGAAGCACTCAAGTGTTCAGCATATGAATTAAACCCCACTCCAACCTCTGCCTTAACACGAGGTCGAACACCATCAGAGATTTACAATGGGAGAACTGACTTGAGCAAGTTAAGGATTTTTGGTTGCAGGTGCTGGTACACGGTTATGCCAAAGAGGAACAAACTGGACCCGAAGGCAGGAAAAGCTGTCATGGTTGGTTATTGTGGAGGAGGATACAGGCTGTGGTTGCCAGAAGAAAAAATTGTAATTAAATCAAGGGACGTCCGGTTTGATGAAACTGTAATGGAATGCAAGAAGGGAATGCAGGGAGAGTAAAAGTGTAAACATAAGCATTGAAAATGATATTAGAGGAATAGAAGATGATGATGTACTAGAGAATGACAGAGAGATGAAGAATCAGGATCATGAGGAAGGACCGGAAGAAATTAATGGAAATGAAAACCTAGGAGAAGACCAAGACCATGACGAAATGGAAAGTAATGAAGAAAATTCAACTGACGAGGAAGCTTTACCACTGGATCGGGAAGGAATGTAACAAGGCCCAAGAATCTCAGTGACTATGAGATTTATGTCGCATTTTGTTTGCTTTCTTAATCAGGAAATGAACCAAGAACATATATGGAAGCCTCAGAATCTGAAGATTGGCAGGAAGCCATTAATAATGAGCTAGAATCCCACGAGAAGCTTCAAACTTGGACACCGGCAGAGCTACCAAATGGGAGAGTACACATTGACACACGTTGGATATTTAAAGTCAAAGATGATGGTCAAAAGAAAGCAAGACTAGTGGCAAAAGGATTTCAAGCGCCTAATGAATCTGAGGAGCTCAGTTACTCACCAGTCTGTCGACTACGAAGCATGTTGGACAACGAAGCATTTATCAAGAAACCAGAAGGTTTACAGAGCAGGTCAAAAACGTTTAACACGTTCACTGCCGGAGCCATATGTGCTTGTTTTGCCCAGCAGGCCATATGGATTTTTTGAAATTTTATCCTACAGGCCAATGTTGTCATTAAATATAGTACTGCATAACTAAAGAAATTCTAGCGAAAATGTTGAAAAATATCCCATATGGCCTTCAAAAGTTGTTGTTTTCCCTCACGGTCCTATAGACCGAGTCGGCGCAAACGAATCTCGACTTCGATTTGGGACGCTCGGTCCGATACCGCGGTCCGTCTTGACTTGCGCTGACTTGTTTGTATTTTTTATTGTTTTATAAAAGAAAGAGATCGCTAACTAATGCTGAGTTAGAGGCTATAGCTACAAATATTGACTTGTCTGCTGAAGAATCGGATTTTGATTCAGGTAAAATTGTTTTTTTTCATATTTTAGAGTTACTAGAACAGCTTTTTCTTGCAGATGATTCGATAAATGATCCTGATTTTGACAGTAATGCTTATACTTCCGATTCTGAATCTGAAGAAGAAATTTACGTCGATTCTTCGAAAGCAAAGCTGCGTCCAATCGGAAGTTTGCCGTCATCCATCCACGCTGAACTAGAGACTGGGGCTCAGACATCAAGTTTTCAACCCACGACACACGCCTGGAGCGTTACAATCAACATCTTCCGCTGAATTAGAAATTGAAGGAGGGGGATACCAATCAGATGCCGAATCCCTAACACAACACGACGTATCCATGCCAGATAAGATTGGTGATGATATATGGACATTGCCAATGGGGAACCAGCCCAATCTTATCAGGTTTGCTGAGAATGAAGGTGTAATTCCTGAATTTGCTGCCTTGATGCATCAATTAAATCCAGAAGACTTTTATTTCTCACTGATCGATGACGATTTTTTCGCATATGTAGCGGATGAAACAAATTTGTATGCGACCCAAACAATATGTACAAGAAATGATACATCCAGGCAATCACGATTACATGAATGGACGCCAACAGATAAGTTTGAAATAAAACGATTCTTTGATCTTGTTTCCTTCATGGGTATTGTGAAAATGCCAGGTATTTCATGTTACTGGAGCAAAAAAAAAATGTTCAATATTGCAATGCCCACAGAATGCATGAGCCGTAATCGTTTTGAACTTCTTCTCCATATGGTTCATTTTTCAAACAATGAAGATAACAGTAATAACGATCGGTTACATAAAGTACAACCAGTATTGAACAAGGTACAGAAACATATTCCGAGTTTATGCAACCCTTCAGAAACAGTTTGTATAGATGAATCTTTAATTCCATTTAGAGGAAGACTTGTAACGAAGCAGTATATAAAAAACAAGCGCCACCGATACGGAATCAAGTTGTTCAATTTATGTAGCAATGGCGGTTTCACATACAGCATGCAAATATATGCAGGGAAAAATTTGGAACTAACCAAAACTACACCTATAAATGTGGTAATGAACCTAAGTCAGCCAATTTTAAACTGCGGCCGAACTGTTGTCACCGACAACTGGTACACTAATGTGGAGCTGGCTTCTAAACTATTAGAGAAGCAAACATACCTTCTAGGTACACTCAGAAAAAACCGTAAGGGTTTACCTAAGGAAGTCGTTGACAAAAAACTGAAGATTGGTGAACACGTCATTAGAGGAAATGCACAAGGCATATCTGTTCTAAAATGGCGTGACAAGCGCGATGTCCTTTTATTGTCCACAAAACATTCAGACTCCATGGTACTCACGCAAAATCGCATGGGCAATTTCAAAGATAAGCCACAAATGGTTGTAGAATACAACGCTGGAAAATCTGCCGTTGACTTGTCTGATCAAATGACAGCATATCAATCACCACTAAGGAAATCGTTGAAGTGGTACCGCAAATTAGCGTTTGAAATAATTTTGAATACTGCTTTAGTAAACGCTTGGATAATATACAAACAGGTGACGAAAGAAAATAAGCCAATTGTTGACTTTCGCAAACGGATAACCTACAAGTTATGTGAATCCTTTCCTGATAATTATGTTGAACCTGACACACAATCAATCCGAAAACGACATGAAATTGGAACTCTTCCGTACAACAAGAGGCGACCATGTACCAAATGTTACGAAAAGGTAAAGTCAGAAAGTGGATGGAAGCCCTCAAGAAACCTAAAAAAAGTGAGAACCTATTGCCAATTTTGTCCTAATGAACCAAATGTATGTTTAGAATGCTTTAACGTAGTTCACAGGATTTAGTCAGTCTTTAATCTGTTGTACAATTTTTCTTTAACGCTTTCGAATTTCTAGAGAATATGATTTTTTTCAGTTTCGATGTTTTTCCATTTTGATCTTTTTAACTTGTTCCTTCTTTATCCAAAATATATTTTTGTTGACAACTATTTAAGTGATTTCATTATGCCATTTTTTACGAAATATGCCAATAAAATATATTGTATATAAAAGAAAACATAAGTTAATATTAAAATATATTTATTTGACAAAAAAAAACGTAAATTCAAAACTTCAGGTATGTGCGAACCGTTCCCACAGGCCGGCTCGGTCTATTTTCATGCCTACTTCCATAAGGGAAAAGACCGGCGGCACTTGAGAGCGTTTCAACGAGCTCGGTCTTATAGACCGAGCTGGCCTGTGCGTAACATATAGAATGTTACGGCTCGGTCTATAAGACCAATTTTTTTTAGTTGGAACACTTTTATAAACCGTGGTGGCAGTGAACGTGTTAAAATAAAACAGAGCCCTTTATGGTTTAAGAAATGCTCCAAAATGTTAGAACATCAAGTTTAATGAAGTGATGTCACAATTACATTTTAATAGATCACAGTATGATTACTGTTTATATATCAATGAAGATGTATACTTAGTATTATTTGTTGATGACGCATTAATTTTAGGACCCGATATAAAAGTTAAGAAACTTGTGCAAGATTTATATGATATCTTTAATGTTAAAAATATACCAGATGTAACATCGTTTCTTGGAATGGAAATTACCAAACTGGAAGACGGATTAAAAGTTACTCAAACAAGGATGATTTCAAGACTCTTGACTGAATTCAATATGATAGAGTGTCGCTACATTGCCACACCTATGAAGCAAAACTTTCAAGTGGATGAAAATCAACCAGTCTTGGAAAATGTACCCTATAGAAGACTAATTTGTAGCCTAATGTATCTGTCAATTGTAATAAGACCAGATATCACATACAGCGTGTCAGTTTTGAGTAGATATTTAGACAAACCAACAGTACAACTTTGGAAAGCAGAAAAACGCATTTTGAGATAGCTGAGTACTACAAGAGACTATGGATTAAGATTTAGAAAAGGAGACAGTGGTTTAGAGGGAATGTGTGATGCAAACTGGGGTGGAGATAAACAGAGCAGAAAAAGTATTAGTGGATTTGTGGGTTTTCATGCAGGAAATGTAATTGCATGGTACTCCAGGAAGCAGAACTGCGTAGCTCTGTCTTCAATGGAAGCCGAATATGTATCAGCAGGAGCAGCAGCCCAAGAACTAGTGAATCTGAAAGGTATTTTATCCGAGTTTCATGAGTGTAGTCCAGTGATTCTAAAGATTGATAATCTGAGTGCAATTTTAGTGATTAAAACTTTTGAGAACTCTAAGAGAAGTAAACACATAGACATTAAATACTATTTCATCAAAGATCTGTGCAATAAAAAAGAAATTATAATAAAATACGTGTCTTGTAACTAAAACTATTCAGACATTTTCACAAAATCTTTAGGAAAAGAAAAATTTGTGTATTTCAAAAAATCTTTAGTAAGTTAAGTTTCATATTTGTTTAATTTTGAATGTACTGCTAATTTCAAGTAAAGGTAGATTCTATGTTGAGTAATTGAAATGTTAGAGCATTTAAATAGAGAGGGCGTGTTAAGTATTTATAATTAAAATGATCTCTCATGTGAAGCCACTGTTACTTTGTGGCATGACTCCACTCCGTGAGCTACAGTATTGTGCAAAAAGATAGCAACATTGAACTTTCCTATTATATATCTTTTAGTATCTATTTTATAAGTAAGGTTTATATATTATTTACAAGAATAGTTAGAGCCTGTTTATATTTTCATATTATCATATTTTTTGTATCATAATAACCACCAAATTGTTTTATGCAAATTTATTATTCAAAAATATAGCAACAAAAAATAGTTTTGATTCTAAAAAAAATAACCCAACTAAATTAAAATCAATTCAATATTTCGTGTAGTACCCCTTCTCCTTTATAACATCTGCACATCGTCTTGGCATGGACTCAATTAATTTCATAATATAGCCATTGTTCACTTCTTTCCAAGCCTTTTCCACTATTTCAAAGAGAATATTTGTATTAGAGCATGTTAGGTGCCTGATTTTGGTGTCAATGTAATGCCATAAATTCTCTATAGGGTTTAAGTCTGGCGATTGAGATGGCCAGACCATTACATTTATGAGAAGCATGTTTTGGATCGTTGTCATGCTGAAATGGACTTAGCTGCGAACCTTTAAAATTGGAGCAAAAGATCGAACAATGCAACGAGAATACGCAGGAAATCCTTAAAAATTCCGCAAATACTTCAGTAGTAAACAATAATGTACAATGGTCTAGTGTTGTTAAAAGGAATCCGCCGTTAATAATCCGACCCAAGAATGTAAACCAAGATAGTGCTACAACAAAAAGTGCACTCGAGAAAAAAATTAAACCATCGGATTTGTCGGTAGCCGTAAACAAAGTCAAACCTGCGAGCAATGGATGTATTGTTGTTGAGTGCGGCGATAATGAGTCACTGCAAAGGCTCCAAAATAAAGCAGTGGCGGAGCTTTCAGCTAATTATGATGTGGAAATTCCTAAAATGTTAAGTCCCAAAATTACTGTGGTTGGTGTACGTGAGGAGTATCTTAGGGAGGAAAATAACTTTGTACAAAGGATAAAGAGTCAGAATAGTCTTAAAAATGTACAGAATTTGGAGATAAAGTTAATAAAAAAATATAAGCCGAGTAATTCTACAAAATATAATGTGGTAGTGGAAGTTTCTCCAGAAGTTTTTGAAATGCTTATAATGTGCAAAAGAGTGTTTTTAGATTGGGATTCGTGCTTGGTGTATGAACATATAGGATTACTCAGGTGTTATAAATGTTGGAAGTTTGGACATAAAGCTGCAGTGTGTCGCCGAGAAGATGTTGTGTGCCCATTGTGTAACCGAAGCCATAAAAGTGATGAATGCAAGTCAGAACATAAGGAATGTACAAACTGTAAATATGCATATGAAGTTTTAAAAATCAAAGATATCAAATTTGATCATACCGTGTTTGACAAACAGTGTTTATCCTACCAAAAGGCCATAGAAAGACAAAAATCAAAAACGCATTATTAGCAATTAAGCAATAAAAATGTTAACATTCAAAAAATATCAGATATTTTAATTTTACACGTTAATATACAAGGTCTTACAACACACTTTGATGAATTCTGTCAATTTATGGAAGACAAAAAAACCTATGGTATGTTGTTTAAGTGAAACGCATTTGACATCTGACATCGAAGAAAATGAGTTTTTTATTGACGGGTATACTGCAGTAAACTGTTTATCTAATAGTAGACATACCGGTGGGGTTGTTACTTATGTGAGCAATTGTGTGCCTTTTTCAATTGTTCTTAACGATTCTCAAGACTACAATTTTTGGTCCCTGGTTGTAAAACTAAAAATTTCGCAGGACAATATTATGATTGGTGCATGCTATAGATCTCCAAATGCAGACCCAGCTCCCTTTTTCCAGTATTTAAAAGATAGCTTAGGTGATGTGATGTTTCATAGACAGCGAACCATTTTTTTAGGAGATTTTAATATATGCTGGTTAAAAACTACTAGTGACACAAGAAAAATAAAGAACATTGTTCAGAGTTCAGGATTTAAACAAGTGGTAACAAAGGAGACTAGAATAACAAAAACTTCTTCTTCTTTTATTGATTACATAATAACCAATGATTTTAATCTGCAAGAAGTTCAAAGGGATTTTCGAAGCATAAGTGACCATGAAATAATTGGGGCAAATATACAAATACAGAAACCGCCAGAAGAAAAATCGCTTTTCTACTGCAGAAATCTGAGTGACGAGAATATTGCTAATATAGCTGAGGAACTAATAGGAAAAACATCTCTCAGGAATTACACCTCTGTAAATGTAGATGTTATTTATTCGGATTTTATCACTAACATTCAGACAGCCTTAGATAAACTTGTACCAAAAATGAAAATGAATCCTAAAAAAACGTGGATAAATCAAGATGTAAAACAGTTACAGGAAAAAAGAGACAAGGCCTATAACATATTCTCTACAAAACAGGAAGCAGATTGGAAAAACTTTAAGAAATATAGAAATGAAGTTGTATCTGTGATAAGAAAAAATAAAAAACGGTACTACGAACAAAATATTGACAACTGCAAAGGGAACAGTAAAAAAATGTGGAGAGTTTTAAAGGACTTAGTCGGAACAAAAAGGCAGGGCAGTGAGCGGTTTACTGAGCTAAATTTTGAAAATTACAACGGCTTATTAGAGGAAAACTTTAACAACTTTTTTTTGGACTCTTTGAATGAAGTTTCTGAAATTATAGAGGATAGAGACTGGGAGGCGCCAGACCTAAATATTAAATCAAAACTCTCTCAATTTAAAACAATTAATATTGCACAGTTGAAAAAAATTGTATATGGTTTAAAAAACAAAGGCTCAAGTGATGATTGTTTAAATGTTAAATTGGTAAAACAACTCTTTGACGTTATTGGATATCCTCTACTTTATTTAATTAACACTTCAATAGTCACTGGCAAGGTACCTTATGACCTAAAAACTAGCGTTGTAATTCCAATCCCCAAAGTGAATAAACCAACTGTTCCTTCGGAGGTTAGACCTGTATATCTTTTACCAACTGTAGATAAGATCTTAGAGACTATAATTTGTAATCAATTGAGGGATTATCTTGAGAAAAATCATTTGTTGTTTGAGGGACAATCAGGATTCAGAAGTCAACATTCCTGCCAATCTGCAATCCAGTATGTATGTACAAATTGGAGAGAGAAAATGAACAATGGTGAAATAGTTCTTGGTGTATTCGTAGATCTTAAGCGTGCGTTCGAAACCATTGATCGTAGAATTCTTTTAAAGAAAATGAGGCTTTATGGTATTGATGATTATGCTCTAAGTTGGATTGATAATTACCTAAAGGACAGGTTTCAAAGGACAAAAATAGGACATAGGGTATCTCAAAAAAAGGAAAGTGTACTGGGTGTACCCCAAGGAAATGTTTTGGGGCCCTTATTGTATTATTCTTTATATAAATGACCTGAATAGGATATTAAATAGATGTTTTATACACTTATTTGCAGACGATACCCTCATATTCGTCTCTGGAAAAGATTATTTAGAAATTGTAAATATATTAAATAGTGAGCTTAATGTGTTGTATGATTGGTTATGTAAAAATAGATTAAAACTGAATTCTTTAAAGACTAAATGTATGGTAGTAGGATCAACAAAATGTAAATATTTTTTCGATTTAGGATTGTCTTTGTTCATAAATGGTTCACCTATAGAGTTTGTATCTGAAATTAAATATTTAGGTGTAATCCTTGATCCGCAATTAAATTTTTCAAGTCATGTAAATTATTTATGTAAGAAAATAGGAAAAAAAGTAGGGTTTTTTAATAGAATATCGTATGTTGTTTCTAAATGGTTAAAAATGTTAATTTACAAAACTATAATTTTACCTCACTTCACGTATTGTAGTTCATTATTGATTTCTTGCAACAAAGAAGAGATACAAAAATTACAAATACAGCAAAATAAAATAATGCGTGTATTATTGAATTGTAGCAAATATGTGCCGACTAAAGACATGTTAAATTCTTTAAATTGGTTAAATGTTGAGCAAAACATAAAAAAGGCAAATCTTTCTATTGTATATAAAATTGAAAATAACTTATTGCCAGGGTATCTCAACGTTTATTTAAAAAGAAGAGTACAATTCCACAACTATAACATTAGATCTAAGCAAAACTTTAACATTAGGCAGGTAACGACATCCGCGTTACAAAAAACTTTGTTTTACAAGGGACTGTGCATGTTTAATAAGTTGCCTGAGGAGGTAAAGAATGCACCAAGTGTACATATGTTTAATAGGGGACTATTTGTTTATTTACGCAATCAAAATTGATTTTTTGTTTTTTGTTAAGTAGATATAAGTAGCCAAGTGCTAAATAAAAAGATTATTTATTATTATGAAATATGGCTGTTACTGGCATGACTTTTTTTTTTTTCTTCAAGTACTTTATTGTCGAAAATTTGGTACATGTACACGAATTTTATTGACAAAGCTTCAGAAAATAAATACAATCAAATCAGATTTTACAAAACAAATATAAAAAATTTATACAACATATAAAATGCCTAAAAAAAAAAAAAAAATGCAAGAGAAAATGTTACAAACAAAATCTTTATAAAATAAAATACATGCATGTAGACAAAGGTAGCAGAGATAAAGGGACACATAAAGGTATGTTCAAAATTAAAATTAACAGATTAAAAGCTTAGCATCTACTACACAACATCCTCAGCCTTAAAAAAGTCTTCAATCGAATAAAAGGCTTTTAGAAGCAAATATGACTTCAGTTTACAACGAAACTGGCGCAAAGACTGAACACTTCTTAATTCCACGCTAATGTGATTATAAATCATTAAACCGCGATATATAAATGAATCTTTGATAGATGTAAAATGAGGAATAGGAAGGGGAATATTATTAATCTGTCTGGTAGGATAACTGTGATGTCGGATTGGAAAACTGTTCTTATTTTTGAATATTAAACATGCAGTTTCCAAAATAAATAATGATGGTAGGGTCAAAATACGGCTCTCTTTGAAAAGATTACCACAATGCATTCTAGAATGGGCCCTAAATAAACTTCTGACAGCCCTCTTTTGCAGCATCGTCCATATATGGCACTAAATGTGTTTGCAGAATGTCTTTGTACATGAAACGATCCATTTTGCCCACTATTCTTACTATAAGTCCCATGCCACGAGCCGAGAAACATCCCATACAAAAATATTTCCCCCTCCACGTTTAACTGTGGGGCAAATGTACTTTTGTTTAATCTTTGTTCACTGGGGCGTCTGACGTACATCACTCCATCAGTCCTGAATAAATTATATTTAGATTTATTACTAAATACGACTTTCCTCCAATCAGCTACAGACCAGTGGACATGAGATTGGGCAAAGTGAAAACGAGCCTTGACGTTCTTCTTTGAGAGTTTTTTTGCGGGGCGACGAGCAGGTAAGTTGGCATCAAGTAATCTTCTCCTTACGGTATTGGAACTGAGGTTTACTCCTCCACCCTCTTTTAATTTTGCCAAAATTTGGGAAGAAGACAAAAAAGGATTTACTTTGGAAATTTGTAGCAGCTGCCTATCCATCCTCAAATTTGTTTTTCTGGGTCTACCAGGAATGGGCGCCGGTGCAGCTGTTCCAGTAAGGCGAAATTTGGATACGATTGACCTGTGAAGCCGTAAGCTTCTTGCAATGTCACTCTGCCTAACACCATTTTCGTAATGCTCCACAATAATTTTTCTTACATCACCAGAGACGGTTTTGAGCGACCCATTTTAAGTTAATTCTGAGATTCAAAAATAACAACTTTACAGCAGGTAAATCGATATTTAACTGATAATAAATGCGGAACAAGAATGTTGCTATATTTATGCACATTGTCTAAATAAACAAACATGAAGTTCCTTACTCTGCATTGGCATTCTTATGATATCTCGGTATATTTATAAAAATACAGAGGCGTGTACTTAAAAGTAAAGAAATAATATGGAATAAATAAAGGAGCAAATAATATTTTTGAAAACATCGCTTGTTGCTATATTTATGCACAATACTGTATGTAGTTTTTAAGGTTAGTTTTGTTGTTGTTGTTTTTTGAATTGTAAGCATGCCGGAAAAGGGTTTTTAAGTTAACTATCAAAAGTACTTTCGTAGTCGAAATAAGGTGCTTTATTTTGCCTCATAACAACCATCTTTAAAATTTTTGAACAGTAAAGCATTTTTTGACCTTAACTAAAAGTACTCCCACTGATAAGAGCAGCATTATTAAATGTACTGTAAATAAATAAACAAGTTTGCAAAAGCATTTACAATTGCCCCAGTTGATCATATTATAAACTTAGATTATTTTTTTGTATATAAAAAAAATACTCACCAGTTTCATGCATTTGGGAAACCGTTTCCGGACCTCACTGTAGACAGAGAAAAGGCCGAGCCGAACGGCTCGACGTCGTAAACAATTACAAAGATCCTGTAAGATTTGCTTAAAATATCAGAGTAAATGTATAATATTTTACCTTTTCCACTAAATGATATTTATTAGCATTTATAATCTCATGCTATAATTTATTTACCATATAGGAAGATGAGCAAAACAAAGATTAATTATAAGTTTCTTGTAAAGTTATTATTTTTTTTTGTAAAGTCGACTCTAAATAGAATGCAAAGTTTCCCAAATGGCATTTTTATTAAAATCACGAAATAAAAAAGCCAGATCCACTTTCAACAATGAACACTTTTTTTGATAGCCGCCCTCAGTTTGTTTTTTAAAAACTACGTATGTATGTTCTCTGTCAATTTGTTTATAGGTTTTAAAACATAATTTAAACGAACAATTATAAAACTTTGGTCTTTAGACCTCTATAAAGAAATATAAGTTAAGCTAGTAAAGGATTTACTTACATTGAATATTTGAAAACGTACAACTTTATATACTGTGCCTTTGTCTAAAACATTTCCTTTTCAAACTTTTTTCATTTACTCTTTATTAGCCTGCTGACATTATTAGAAATCAGCACCAAGACATCCATTTAATTAATAAGAAATGCATGACCAAATATGTGGATTTTATTCTGGCATCTTAAAATATAGACTTTCTTAATCTAGTTTTTATAAGGTTTCTTTTGTTTTATATAAGGTATACCTAAATTATATACAAATTTGATTTATTCCAAAATGTAATGAAAGAAGCCTTGTTTAAAAATTATATAAAATACACATATTTTGTCATGTATTCCTGATAAAAAAAAACTAAAGATGCCTCAATTATTTAAGAAACCCATTCAAATAACCAAGTGACTTAAAAATAAATAAATAAAATGACTATTCAGTCAATAACAATAGATATACTTCTTTACATCCCTAAATCTTTAATGCAAACATTGAATACTTTATAAAATACATGCTTCTAGACTTGGAAACAACTTTAATAAATGAAAACAAAAATCTGAAAATGGCCTTATTGCTCTCCACTTTATTTCGACAGCCAGCAGACCTAGTTACTCTAACCTTCTTCACTCCCGACAAGAAATATCCAAAAATCATGGTTTAATGGGGAGACTTACAAGCCAGATTCATGTACCACCTTTTTATGAGCCTTAATCTTATCGAAACAGGCAATAAGTGGCACTTGTATGTAACATGATGGTTTTTTGTGGTTCTGTCTACTAAAAGTTTCAAGCATTTAGGAAAAAAATCTCTTTAAAAGTACCAAAACAAACTAGGAGAAAATCCAGAAGCCTGTTTTTCTTTTAATTATTTTTTTCTATTAGGGATATAAAGTTGCAAATCTGATACCACCATTTGTGATTTGGATTATATAAAATCACTTGATTATACTGTCTGGACAAATTAATTTACTTTTGTAGGCATGGAATGCTTTTTTTTTAAATTACTGCTGCGACCACAAAGAAATTGACAAAAATCAGAAACGGCAAAAGACAACTGTTTCATAAGTTCACCATTGATCTGATCTGATTGCTTTTTTACTAATTCAGGAACAGTAAATCAATCATTTTAAATTAAATTAGAGAAATATTTACCAAAATAAACCATCAAAAGAGATAAAAGTTATACCTGATATATGAACTTTGTTCCTTAAACTTATCACAAAGTGGATTTCCATGCAAAAATAGCTCCACAATTGGCAATCCTATAAATGCATCTAGCTGCATTAAATCTCTTATCTAAAGAAGAAAAACAAATTTTTGCAAAAATCAAATACTCTAATCATTTCTCGAAACACTTACCTTATTATTGCCCAGATGCAATATCTTAAGATTGGGTATACTTTTTTGAACATTTTTTAAAAATCCAAACACTGAAACCTTATTGTCATTGAGACATAGAGCTTCCATATCTGGAATATTTTCTTTGATGATATCAAGAACGGCTATGAACACTATTGGTTTGAATAAGGCACAAAAACAATCCTGAAATTTAACACAGAAAACTACATAACAAAACTTCAACTTAATTAGGAAATGAATTCTTGCCTGTAAATCTGGATCTGCATGAAACTTTGTCAGATCTAAAGCCTTATTTGCTGCATTATATCTCTTGGCCATAACAAGCTTCATTTTTTCCTTTGTAGATGAAGTCATGTCAACATTTGGAGTACCAGGTTGTACTCTGACTAACAATTTAAAACCATTAGGAAGCTGCACTTTTTTGTCTAAATCCAACAGTTTTTGAGCCACTTTTTGGTCATCCACATAGAAAAACACTGTATGTCCATTTGAGTGCCACTAAAGAGTAATCAGTAATAACATTTTACATATTTATAAATAAATACTTACAGAAATCGGCCAAAAGGATAATGGGGCCACATTCTCAACAAAGAGTTTTAGTAAGAAGCTCTTATCATATTTCTCCCCAAATGGTATCTAAAAATGGATAAAATACAAAATTTAAGGAGAGAACATATTCAGACCATTAGGGCAGGCTTATCCATATACAGTAAACTCAAGAAACAAATATAGCCCTGATCAAAGCATAACTTAAATTAACAAAAAAAACACTAAAAACCCAAAAGTGAGGTTAGGCTTGGGTTTTGTTTGTAATTTTCCCAAACACTTCTGAAAAACTACCAGAAACTAGCCAAAAACGTCTTTGTGTTCTGCCATAATTCTTTACCACAAATTTGTTTGACACTATGACCTAAAGTACTGTGCTAAATGTATGGATCTAACAAAACTTTAAAACTACAAATGGCACTTCTTCTTTTCTCAGTTAATGTTACAGAAATCATTGATTCTATTCATTCCTTAAAAACTTATTCAGTTCCCGGAAAAGATCAAATAACATCAACAATATTAAAAGACTCGCATTTATGCTTGTTCAAAACGCTAAAACATAACTTTAATCTCACCTTTCCCTCTGGTCAAATTCCAGATAAGTGGAAATCATCTCTTATAACCGCTGTATTTAAAAAAGGCGATCGAATGGATCCGACTAACTGTCGACCAATATCATTAATAAGTAATATTGGAAAAAATGCTTAAAATATAAATTAATGTCTTTTTTAGAACATAAAAATATTCTATATACAGTGTGTCCCACTTAAGGGTTAGCCACCCCTCTAAAATTTTTGTTTCTTGACCAATTTGCAAAAACTTTTTTTTGTTGGATAGATAGTCAAAAATGGCACTTATGAGCCAAGTCAGAAAGCAGGTCATGGCCTACTGTATTCAAGTTTGAAGTGCGAAAAATCGTAAAGTAGTATCAGCGATATTTATTTTTGAAAAATAGTACTGGATTATTGTTCAGGACCACTTAAAATTTTTGGCTAATTGGCATGCGTCTTGAGAACACAAAGGTTGGAAATATCCTTCAATAAACAACAATCGATCATATTATCATACTATTTTGGGCTTCACAATAATACAACTTCATTTATAAATTTTTTAGTTTTATTTCATTGTTAGGTTGCAATTCACACTTCACTAGTTACTTAATAATGTAATGTAGGCTAAGCAGCAAATCTGAAAATAATTACCTTAAGGAATTACCTAAAACCAAAGATAATAATAATACTAGTATTTCATCTTTGCTAACACTCAAATTTAAAAATTAATGCCACAAAACTAAATATTAGTTCCTTCAATATGTCCTCCATTAATTCTTATACATTTTTCTATGCGTCTTCTGTTGTTTACTACCACCCTTCTTAACTGTACTCTGCTTATTTCATTACACTCTTGTCTAATGCGCTCACAAAGATCATGTAGAGTTTGCGGTCTTGATTTAAACACTTTGTTTTAAAGGGTTCCCCAAAGAAAAAAATCTAAGGGAGAAAGGTCGGGGGAACGTGCTGGCCACTGAATTAATGGACTGTTTCGTCCTATCCATCGATTCGGATAATTCCGATTCAGCCAATTCCGCACTACCACTGCATTGTGGATAGGCGCACCGTCAAATTGTATGTGTAAGTTTCTTGTTTCGGCTAACGGCAAATCATCGATTACGTCACTAAAATCACCTTCCAGAAATCGAAGAAAATTAAGTCCATTTAGATTTTCATTAAAGAAAAACGGCCCGATTATACGTTCATTCAAGATACCGCACCATACGTTAATTTTCTGCGAATACTGCCTTTTACATTGTATCACCCAATGGGGATTTACGTTACTCCACATTCTAATATTTTGAGATGACACAATGCCGTTTGTAGTAAATATTGCCTCATCGGTGTATAAAATATTTTTCAAAAATGTAGGGTTAGCCAAATACTCGCCTTGTAACCACAAACAATATTCCATCCTGCGTTCTTCATCCCCGTGTTCCAAAGTGTAAAGGAATATAGGCTTGAAAGGCTTCTTGTTATTTTTCTTTAAACACCTCCATATGCAATTTTTGGAAATATTTAAGTTGGCACTAGCAACTCTAATGCTAGATTGCGGATTAGCATTAAAGTATTCAAGAATTATTTGGTTATTATTATTTGCTCGATTACGATATAAATGAGAACGTACTCCGCCTACTGAACTAGACTGATCAAACCCATAGTTTATTCTGGCTATTGTTGAATGGTGGATGTTTTTACCAGGATGTCTCCTGTTAAATTCCGCCGCAGCTTCACGAAATGTTCTAACTCCATCGCCAACTAGCCGCACTACTTCAACCCTTTCGTATAAATTATAATCACCCATAATTGTTCGAGAAGCAGTCAAAATGAACTAAATGCATGAAAACTTTGACAAACTGTCAGGAACATTTTTTTTCATAGCATACTTGGGTAAAATTCCCACAAAATAATTTTTAACCAGACACAATCATATCTTTGGAATTTAACAAACAAACTCATAAAAAAACAAACAAATTGAGCCCAAAATAGTATGATAATATGATCGATTGTTGTTTATTGAAGGATATTTCCAACCTTTGTGTTCTCAAGACGCATGCCAATTAGCCAAAAATTTAAAAAATATTCGTATTTGATTAAGAGTGTTATTGCGCCTTTTAAAAATTTGACTCCAATTTATTTCAACACCCTTTATACTATCATAACCAAATTTGGTACACTTATGTCTTAAGTGGTCCTGAACAATATTCCAGTACCATTTTTCAAAAATAAATATCGCTGATACTACTTCTCGATTTTTCGCACTTCAAACTTGAATACAGTAGACCATGACCTGCTTTCTGACTTGGCTCATAAGTGCCATTTTTGACCATCTATCCAACAAAAATTTTTTTTTTGAAAATTGGTCAAAAAACAAAAATTTTAGAGTGGTGGCTAACCCTTAAGTGGGACACACTGTAGATATTAATTCGGCTTTCGATCTCGAAAAAATACAGGAGATGCAACCGTCGAACTGATCAGTACAATTTTAAAACTTCTTAAGCAAGACCAAAAAAAGTATATGTTTTTTTATGGGTTTTTTTATGCTTGGGCTCAGCATTTGATACTGTTCCACATGAAATGTTTTTGGAAAAAATGTTTGATATTGGTATCAGGGGAACGGCTCTAGAACTTTTTAATTCATATTTAAAAAATTCAATTCAAAAAGTGGTTCTGCATGATACTGATAGTTCAGGTAAAACTATTGTATGTGGAGTTCCACAGGGAACGGTATTGGGGCCGCTCCTCTTCTGAATTTCTATTAATGATATTGGTGAACTTCCAGTTGGTGGAAAAATTGTTTCATACACAGCAATAGTGTTTCCCACAAGTAGCTGGAAAGAAGTATCTTCTGAAATAGAAGCTGATATGTTATATAAAATTTATTGAATCTTAACTGGTTGAGCCTTTGTATAGTTAAATTTTTTTTCTTCTCCTTAACTTCTGCTGATCAACCACCAGATAATTTAATTAAAATTCACAGTGAAAAATGCTAAGTTTCAATGCTAAGTGGTAATTGTGCACACATTAAAAAAGTCAAATCAATAAAATACTTGGGCATAACAATTGATAAATTTCTGAGATAGTCAGAGCATATTATAGAAACTGCTAAGAAAATTCAAAAAATGTATTACAGATTTTAACAATTAAGAACAATATTAAATTAGAAGTTACTCTTAACGCTCAATCTGCGTTGCGATATTGTACTGTGGTGTGGGGAGGCTCTTACGATGGTGCCATTTCTTGTCTTAAAACGTGCCAAAACACAATTATTAAAATAACGTTCCATAAAGATTATTTATACTGAACAGAATTGCTTTACAAAGAAACCAATATTCATAAACTTTCATTGTCATTTCTCCATCATTGTAAAAAAAGCATTTAAAGCATTTGGTTCTTGTATCTGCAATACTAAGCACTCCAGAATGACTATAATAGTAAGATTATATAATGCAATAGTTAGACCTCACCTTGAATATGCCTCTCCAATATGGATACCCTTTGTACCTAGATCAAATAGAGAAAGTCCAAAAAGGTTTCTGTGCTATCTTTATGTTTTAAATATTAACTCTTATCCATATAAACTGTCTTATAAAAGTATGCTGGGCAGTTTTTCATTTAAAACTCTTTAATACTTTTATACAATATATTAAATAACTTTAACTATAAAGACTGTAACTTGGTCAATTATATTTGACTAAATGTACCAAAAATTAATCTTAGGCTTCCAGATTTAAATAACAACTTATCCCCATTCAACTGAATGATGACTGTTGTAAATGAAGTTTTTACTTAAGTTAAGATAGAGATTTTGAGTATTTGTTTAAAAGATTTGAAAGCTTTACTGTGCTTTTCCATTTAACTACTATATTTGAGTTGGGAATACTATACCAGGTTAAGACTTTCTGACTTTTTTAGACCTTTTATGATTTTTCTTGTTTCTTTTTTGACTCTTTTAATTATTTTTAAGTCTTATATTCTATTCTTATTATAATTTTTATTTTTAAAGTTATATTATCTTCTGTTTTAAATTTAAGGCTTAATGAATCTGTAACTTAGGACTTTACATGTAATTACCAATTTTGTGGTGTTTGTAGAGTATTGCAGTAAATAAATAAATATGTTTACAAAAACCATAGTTCAAAAAGTGTGGAGAAGTTATCACACCAGAAACATGCCAGCCTCTAGGTTAACTCGGGTCTCTCAATAGCCAGATGTGGTTTCTTTAAAAAATTTTAATTACTTATCTTGATATATCAAGGAAAGTAAATCTCTAAAAATTATTTGCTACAGGAAAATTTTTCATAAACATTAACTATGTTTTTATGGCCTCTAATTTCTATACTAAGGGGCAGTGGAATCTGTTTATCATGTTGCACTCCTTGTGTTGTGATTCTATGTCCTAGTCATATATGATTGGATGTTCATGTATGTAATTATAAATGGCAAACAAATTACATGGACCTTGTATTTAAAAAGAAGTTCTGTTGGGTACAATCTATCTTTTTTATACATAATTTTAAAAATTTATTTTTGAATTATATTTAATTTACATAAAGTTAATATGTTATCGAGTCCTCCCCAAACCAAAATGCCATATGTCAAACCAGATTCAACTAGTGATTTATAAACTGCATCCAAATTGCTCCTATTTAAAAAACCTTTTAACAGATAAAATGTATGTATTAAAATGTGTATCTTCTTTGACACATAATCAGTATGAGGTTGCCACTTGATAATATGTTGATCAAATATAATTCCTAAATATTTCGTATACAGTACATACATTCTTTGATCCTAAGTGTTCTAATAGCAATGTAATATAGAGGCTGGTTTGCAAAAAATGCTATATAATATGTGGTTTTCCAGGTTCAATATATTTTTATTTTTAACTTCCTCCCAAGACTCCCCTGATATAACATGTACTGTATCATAAGCATAAGAAATTACTAAGCCCTCAGTTCAACAATGAATTAATATAATGTCCTCTCAATGCCAAAACCACAAATGTGCAAATTTTCAATTTTTTGCCTATATGCCAAAACATGGAATTTGCACTCTTAAAAAAAATAAATAGACTGTGTATTTTTCGCTCTTATTCCAATATTAAATGGGGGTTTTCTCAAAACTACAAATTTGCACATTCACAGTTTTGGCATTGAAGGAATGAATGCTATGAAAACTATTGGACCCAAAACAGTTCCTTGAGGTACACCAATTTCAATTTCTTGAGTATCACTTAATATATTATTTATTCTAGCTGAAGGTTAGTTTTTGAAACTTCATATTGTGTTTTACTAATTCTATAGTTTTGTAAGAAACTACAGAAAAAAACTGCCTGTAAGTTTAACACTGAAAAAAAATACTGCTAAATACTTATTTAAATTATTGTAAAATTAGATTAAAAATGTGTACAGGTGTTTCATATATTTCTGTTATAAAATGTTTCCCTTACTACATGTGCTTTTATGCCATCATAGCCAGGTGTCATTATTTTTTAAAGAGAAAACATGTTTAATTAATTAATTTTTTGTAACAGGATAGAAATATAATGAATTTTTAACTGAGACATCAATGGAGTAGTTTTGTTGGGAAATGGGAATTGCATTTTCCATTTTAAGACCTATGTTTATATAATGTCTTGTACAGAAATTAGGCATGTCATACAAATTATCAAAACAAAGAGCAGTATAATTTTTAGTTTATAAAGTTTATTTTAGTATGTTTCTCACTCTTATAGATTGTTTTTTTTATTATTTTGTCAAGGGTTTTTATATCATTTGTATTAACATTTATTTGATTCCTATAATAGTAACTTTTCTGCTTATGAATAAGTTTATTAAGTTAATTACATTTTTCATATTTAAATTCTAATTGTTGTAAAAATTCTGTATTTAACTGCTTTTTCATTTAGTCTCTATACTTGATGAATTTAGTAATTCCAGTTTTTAATTTTTTTTTAAGACTGAAGGAACTTGTAAAAGATAAAGTGTTTCAACAAGCTGACATAATATTGTATTATTCAAAAAAAATATTGACTGCAGTTTGAACATCTGTTGTGATTGCAAAGACCAGTCAAATTGCTTTAAAAATTTCTTAAATTTAACCACATTTAACTTAGAAAACTCATCCTTCCTTAAATTTGAATAACTTTCATTTTTCTGTGTGATTTATTGTCAGAAATAGCTATGAAGGTTGGATTAAGATAATGCCTTCTTCTAAAATGAAAGATTTAATGTTCAGATGAGATTTCTTAGTTTTTGTAGCTCAAAAATATGGTCAAGACATGAATTAAAGTCAAGTTGAATGACCAGATTTATGAAAGTTTCATATCTCAATGAATTCAACATTGTAACAAATTTGCAACATTATTATCATTAAGGTCCAATCAATTAATATTAAGATCCCATTGAAAGTTCCAATATTTTGAAAATGCAGTATGGGTTAAAGCATTTCCTACCCAATGTTATACCAGAAAGAGGCAAATTTATTATGGAAAATATAATATTAACATTATCTTTAATAAATTGTTGTAGGGCTTTAAGATACATAATTCCTATAAGTTTTGTTAAATTTAATAGTTTTAAAAGTTTTAATGTTTTGTAATAAATATGTGCTGCCGCACAAAGAAATCTACCTAAGCATCCAAAAATCAAATATTTCATTTTAATTGAGCTGATTTTTAATGTTGTGCAATTGGTAAATTTTTATTACTTTAAATAATGAAGTTTTTAAATTACAGAGTTTGCTATTTCCCCCTGTTTTTTCAGGTGCACAGAGAGTGATCTTTTTTCTCCCTTCCATTTACAAATGCTTGTTACATATTGAGTGTGTGTAGATAGTGCATTTGGGCATGCTTGTTCGAGAAATCATTGACTTTCCTAAGGATGCTTAGGTGATTTTTTTTGTGTGGCACCACATATTTGAAGTTGAACTTACAGAAACTTTATACCATCCAGTTGGCCCTTCAAAAAGTCTTCTTGGTCCTGGGGCAGGTGACCCAGGCCTATTACCTTTCTTTTTGCCATAATTCTTTTTAAAACTCTTACCGGACCCACCTTGGAGGTTCATATCAATGTCCTCTTCCTCCAGGTGGGACCGAATAGCATTGCTCCAATCCTTGTTTTTGCCAAATTTGCCCCCATGGCGAGAACCACCACTTGGCTTAAAGGTGACACGCCTATCATTGCGGTAATCACCACCGAAATCCCGATCTGTAAAAAGTTGGGTGATAAAGCTTATTGTAAACCTAATAACACTAGTGAATCAAAACTCACCACCACCACTATCACGATCGCGAACGAACTGTTTGTTGTAATTTGGTTTAGGCATATCCACACTTTCTTAAAATGTTGATACTTATACAACCACACCACAACTGTTTCTTGGAAATTCGGCAAATATAAGAAACCCTGGTTTTTTTGATCTAACAACGCAAAAAAAAAACGCTTTTCAAAAGCTTCCTTTCTTTTGCCCAAGTTGCCTCACGTCAGTTAAGTCAGTTTTTATACGTCAATGTCGATGTCAATATTTGACATTGACATATACATACTGACATATCCTAAGGCTTACACTATGGGAGACTAGCGGAACGACGTAATAATTGGATATTGGCTAATTCGGTTGCGTCATTCTGCTTTTCTAATCTGTTATCACTTAGAAGATTTAACAAAAAAAAAGCATCAATTAAAAAAATTGCTAGGGTCAATGGTTATGACGATAAAATTACTGATAAGCTGATTAGAGGACATAGGTTTAAAGTTAATTTTAGAAACTCTACCACATTTCAAAAAGATGAAAATAAGCAAACTTTTGTTTCAATACCATACGATCGTATCTTGACAAGAGACTTTGATAGGGTTTTCAAAGACTTGGGTCTAAGAATGGTCTATCAAAGTTTGGCCAAGTTACGAAATCTTTTATGATGTTTTCGACTGGCTGCATTAAGCCGCACTCAATGGGAACTCGAACAGAATTACAATTTCGACTAGTAGAAACCAAGAAAGCGCAGTGTTAAGCGCGTGTTTGAATCTCTTTGCACTGACCCGGTGGCGTATTTCAAAAAGCGTCCTCATTTCGTCTCCCTCATGGGGCTGAAATCGGGACGCATAAACCGATTAAAAATGCTTAGAAACACGTACCTAGTTCGTCAACTCGAGGAGACGTATTGGAGACGCTTTTCTTGCCAGATACGCAGTAAAATGATCGGTAAACCCGTCTCGATTTCGGCACCGATTACGAGGAATTACACAGATAGGGTAAAACGTTTTGACGCGTTTAATTTAGGTTAGTTTATCTAGTATTACAGTACGCGGTTACGCATTAAAAATTATTGTTTTGAATAAGTAGACATTTTTAGTAGAAACAATGAACAAAGAGTGTTGCAAGAGCTTAATAAGTTCCATACTTACCGATTTTTCTATGTTGCAATATGAAGGAGAGTGAGAAATTTAAAGTGACATTACAGTGCAAATTAGTGCAAGGCGAAAGCTTCGATGAAAAATGTGAAATATTCATCAAACACTTCTCTGACAAAACAAAAACAAACTGGATAATGAAGAAGCGTGTTTCGAAAGGTGTTCGTTTTGAATTTTGCAAACGTTTCGTCTGTCAACATTCTCTAAGGAATAAAACAATAAATAAACGGAAAGGAGTTCTACGAAATTATAACTGCTTGGCAAATATTACTATTAAGTTTTTAAAGGAAACAGTGTATACGAGAAAAAAATCTGTTCTGTTGAGAGGTTGATTAAATGTACGTATTGAGATAAATTTTTGCCATTCACACCGAATACAAGTCGCTTAAGCATACAATTTGCTGCGCTGTAATGAAGAAACAAAATTCCTATATTATTTCGTATTTTGAATCAGGAATAACACCGGCTTCGGCAAAAACATTCCATGAAATGCATATTGCATATTGCCCAATCTATAGAAAAAGACCTTCTTATACATTTAGCAAATGCCCAGGTAAATCCGACTAACGCTCAAGTGAATTATTTGTACAAAAAGTGGAGATTGCAAAACTATGTTAAGAGAGATACGACTAGCGCATTTGAGATAATCAAAAGAAAGCAGGCGAATAATAGTGAGATTGGACAGTTACATTTACTAGAAAATCCTAACATCATTGTAATTATTACGCCAATTATGAGAAGAGTCTTTCTTGCTGGATTAACAAAAGAAATCATATTTATTGATTCAAGTGGTTCGTCCGATCAGAGCAATATATGTGTGACATTTATTTTTGCCCCAACCAAAGTAGAAGCTGTGCCAGTAGCAGTGGCTTTGCATGATAGTCAAAGTGAGATTAATTATTTTTTAGTATTTAAAGCAGTTAAAGAAAGTTTGTAAAAGTTAGGTGATGTGTCATTTAAGTCTAACGTTATAATGACAGATGACTCCACCGCAGAACGAAATGCACTCAAAACAGTTTTTCCAAATTCCACATTGCTGTTATGTATTTTCCACGTTACACAAGCTTTGTGGCGTTGGCTATGGTCAAGGGAAAATAATGTTTAGAAGTATGATCGTAAATTTATTATGAATAAATTTCGAGGTATAATATTTGCAAAAACAGAACAAGAGGCAACCGATTCTATGGAACATATTTTCTCACTTGATTTAATGAGCTATAATGAAAAATTAAATAAACATCTTCAACATTTATGGAACCGCCGCCAAGAGTGGGCGTTAGCATTTCGCAGTGAACTTTCTAATAGAGGCCATAATACTAATAATTATTGTAAGGCCTCGATTCGCATTTTTAAAAATGTTGTACTCCAACGATGTAAAGCTTTCACTATGTATGCTCTAGTGGACTTTGTAATTAAAACATTCGAACTAAATCACAAAAAAAGGTTAATTTCTTTCGCAAATTCAAGATCAAGAAAACTGAAAAATGTTGTGATAAATCCAGAAACATTCAGGATATTTTAAAAATTAGTGACGATGTTTTTCATGTTAAAAGTGTAAAAAAAATGAATACTATACTGTCAATTGTATAGATGCTACGTGTTCTTTTCCAAGGGGTGATAGCGGTAGTTTTTGCAAACACATGTGTGCTGTTGAAGAGAAATATGGTACGGCTGTAATAAAAAATTACTTAAATCAGTTAATAAAAATAGAAAATTAAATGGATACGAAAGTTTAGCAATATTCAATAATCAAAAAAACATTCTGGGTTAAAGGTCTAATCTTTTATAGTTAATTATATAGTTTAATTAGTGTTTAAGATTTGTTCGGTCATGCTTCATTGCATTTTCCGTTCTATTAGTTACGTCAATAGTATATAAGGACATTTGTAAGTAGTTTAAGTTTAGTTTTAATCTTCTCCCGAAGATGCTAACATCGTTAGCGAAACACGTGTCAAAAGTAAAAATAAAGAGTTTTGGTTAGTAGTAAAACTGTCTCGTAATTCGACTGTCACATCAAAGGCTCCAACCATAGGACGATTTTAAAAACCAAGTTCGCCCAAAATACCGTAAAACACTTAATTGGACATATATTTTGGGAGGTTTCAACTGGCAAATAAGATCACCTATACTCTATTTCAGAAGTGTATAGAGCAATAAACTGGGGAATTCCGTTCTGTTTGGCTACATTTCGTAGTAGTTCATAGGCGCAGGTACTTATAATATTTATGAATTTAATTTTCACGGATTAAATGCCTTTATTTTGAAAGAGATTAAATACTAAATAAATACTTTTAATCCTTTTGTATAGGTACATTGTTTTGTTTTGTTGTACCTATCTTTTAACGCTTTGTAACATGCAAAAATGGGGTCAGGTAATATATACAGACTATAAATACTTTTAAATCATATTTTAAACGTTAGTAGTCACTGCTACGCTGTAGTGTAATCACAGTATTATTATCCCAATATTTAAAAAATGGAGGTATTCAGTCCAACGAAAAGATGTACTAAAAATTCTCCACTATCGCTGAGTGAAAAAGTTATTATTTTAAATGTACATGATTGCATAAAACACGATTACCCTAGTTTTACTGTGCAAGAAATTGTTGAAAAATGTTCTCGAATGAGTGGAATTGGAAAGTCCACCATTTTCAAATTGTTGCGGGAAAGAAAAGTAGCAGGTCAAGTGGAATCTCCCAAGCAAAAGCCAGGACGACCTACAAAAGTCCTTGATGAAAATGCTAAATGTATAATTCGAAGAAAAGTTCACTCTTTTTATTTTAAAAAGGAAATACCCACCCTAGACAAAATTTTAATGGAGCTTGGCCGAGATGACAGTATTCCGTTGATAAGTAGAAAACTTTTATGGAAAACTTTAAAAAATATGGATTGTGCCTGGGAAAAGCATAACCGCAATGCACTTTTACTGGAGAGCGACGAAATTGTTTGTTGGAGACGACAATACTTGAGAAGTATCAAGCAGTACCGCAGGGAGTAAAAGAAAGTTTTTTATCTTGATGAGACGTGGATTAACGAAGGTTATATAGTCCAAAAAATGTGGCAAGACAAAAATATAACCAGTGCTCGCCAAGCTTTCATAGAAGGCCTGTCTACGGGTATTAAAGTACCTTCGGTAAAAGGAAAAAGACTTATAATCACACATATTGGAAGCGAAGAGGGATTTTTAAAAGAAGGTCTGCTAACCTTTGAGTCGACTCGCACAGGAGATTACCATGAAGACATGAACTCAGACGTTTTCGAGGACTATTTTGGTGAAATGATAACATTTCTTCCGGCTAATTCGGTGGTGGTTATGGATAACGCAAGCTATCATTCACGGCGAATAGAGAAGACGCCAACTTCAAGTTGGAGAAAGCAAGAAATTATCGATTGGCTGACTGCAAAAGGTATTGCGTTTGAAGCAAATTTGATAAAAAAAGAACTGCTGGCAATAGCAAACTTACACAAAACTCGTTTCATGAAATACGCCGTGGAAGATATAGCCGAAAAATATAATATAACTGTACTGCGCTACCGCCATATCATTGCGAACTAAATCCTATAGAACTGATATGGGCGCAGGTAAAAGGATTTGTAGCAAGACAAAACACGACTTTTAAAATGAAAGATGTTAAGCTACTGTTTGATCAAGCCATTACGGAAGCGACACCAGAGAATTGGCGAAAAGCAGTCCAGCATGTAATTAAGCAAGAGGACAAAATGTGGGATCTTGACAACCTCATCGATCAGACAGTCGATCCTTTAATTATAATGTCAAGAGGTGATGACAGTTCGTCAGATGACGAAGAAGACTACAATCTATTATAATTTAAAATTGTTATACACTGTTCAAAAAGTGCCAGATCCAAAAGTGACATTTTCAACTGTTTTACTCTACATATTATGTTCAATAAATTTGTGAAAAAAATATATTATTCCATTTAAACAAAAGTAACTTTCTAAAATAAAATAGCATTTAAGTACATTAATTATAAGGTAAAAAACAAGTCCCAGTTGCACGCCTTTGGCGAACCGTTTTCAATGTTTATCAGTGGGTAACAATGGGCAAAACTCATAAATTGACCCAAAACCGGGTGGCACTACCTGCAATCAACGAAAAGAAAGAATTTTACATTGAAACTAATACCCAACTAAGGTAGTGGCATAAAATATTGGTGGATCACCAGGTACCACTTTTGCATACCTAATGAGGTTTTATTGCTCTACACACTTCTGAAATAGAGTATAGCTAATCCATATAATAAGGCACTTGATAATAGCGTCGCTTGAGGTATCGTTCTCGAGTATGCGAGTATGCGCTTTCCACTTTGCCTCAAACACTGTCGTTAACTGATACTGAACTATTCAAGAACCACCAAACGGCCAATACGATATTATGTACAATGCTTTTTTATTTATTTTTATTATAATATCGTTTTGACAATAACATTATTATATTACAGAATGTACGTATTTTTTGCCTAGTATTTTCTGAATAAAATATTAAGTTTTGTTCTTCTGATATTAAGATTTGGAAAATTCTTGTTTAGAAATTCGAAATAAGTACATTAAGGAAGTATGTTGCATGAAATCCAAGTGCTAATAGGATGCGTTCTCATGGAGATAGAGCAGATCTATAGTTCGTATTTTCTTTTTGAATTAAGGAAGAAATTTTGCAAAGCAACCATTCCAAATCAGTAGTACACGTGCGATAAAATATTTTTAAATATCCATTATTAATACATTCGGATGTTATTTCATCTTTTTTTAAGGAACTTAAAAGATAGATGACACCTTGTGACTTTCTTTCTAAAAGATTTGGTCTGGTCCAACATTTTCGGACCCGTTTCGTCTGTTTTTGTAAAATAACTACAACTGCAAAAGCTGCCTGTAAGTCTTTGTCGCATCACATTGTTCAGAATAATAAAAATAACTGCACTGATATATAGATACACGTTTCCTGTTGCAGCAAACAACAAAATATTCACAAGAATGAGTTTCCTGAGTTTCTGTTTCCATAAACAAGTAGCAGCGACAAAATGTTCCTCTGTGTTTCTTTAGTGTGGCTTTACAATCACAACTTGGAAATCAAGATGACTGGAGGGGATAGATCCTATGCTTGCCGCATGCATAGCGCTAAACATTTGTAAATATTTGTGCTCTGTCGCGCTAAAGTCGATCTACGGGAACCAGCTAATTTGCCCACTCTCCCACGCGTCTCATTATATGTCTATTTCCTTCCCTCGTTTCTATGTCACCTCCGCTGCCACTTGTTCTCCGTCCGCGTGTTTTGAGTTTGTTCACGTATTGATTAGGGCATTCAGGGCCTTGAAATCTTGGGCGATTTACGGAACATTAAAAACCTTCTACTTCATACATTTAATGCAGATTTTTTTAAACTCAAGCATCGAATTACGTCATATAAAATTTGGCCATTTGTCATAGTCTTTAGCTTGCACAGGCTAAACTAACTTTCATTAATAAAGTTTTGCGAAAAATCTTTAAAAAATTTATATGTTCTCATACTTCGCACAAAATTTTTCAGATTAGTTCAGTGTGTTGTGTGCTAATTGTGATTAGTTTTCATTTGGGTGGATACACGTGGGATACAAAAAAAATTCTAAGAAGAAGCGGTTGTGCTAAATCTGTGGTTAGCAAAAAACACAGATAGCAGGGCCAATATGTTTAATACTTGGGTTCAGATTCTTCCTGATGCCTTAAACCATGAAAATCTCAGTAATAATCAATTCTTTGCATGTGAAAATTATTTTTCACATTTATTCAAGCAGAATTCAAGGAGAGGCCTTAAACCAGTTGTCATACCTTCGGTTAACCTCGTAGGCTTAATAGAAGGTGAGTTAGAATGATCTTCGTAACAAGTGACCCTGTCTGTGAAATGATAAATTTGACATAAATAATATTTCTTTGAGTTTAAGATGTATAGGATATTCTATTTAAAAATGTCTTTTTCCAGATCACGATTATAAGGAACTGACCACTTTTGATCACATAGAGCAGCAGCCGACAACAAAATATGCTGATGGGTTGATAGCTAAAAACTGCACCTAGGTCTTAAGCAATACCATAAAATCCTAGCCGGATAATATGGCAAAATGGGATAAGATTTTTTTTAATGGTATTAACAATGAATACTTTAAAATATGCATTCTATTTCAAGACATTGGATTCCAAAATAAATTACCCAGTGAAGTTTAATACGGAGTAGAATTCATTTTCTCTTTGTATACTTTTTGACAGCCTCAATGTCAAAACTTACTCAAAATGTGACGCCAAATCTGAGAGAAGAGCAATTTCGACAGTTTCAATGCATGACCAATTTTGGATCCTATACAAATCTTGGAGAATTTTTCAAATGCTATTAGAAAAATGGTAGCTCCTATAAATTTTACTTTTAACATATTTACTTATTGCCTCTTTCTACAGAAAGTGGCAAACTAAGGTTAAAGAAGGGGTTTCAACTCGAAATCCCGACAAGAGAAGAATGGTCGGCGAACCAAATTAAAGAGCCAAGTGGTTTCCAGGCCTGGTACACAGATGGATTATGGATGAAAAGCACCAATTCAGCCGGAGCCGGAGTGTACAGGATGGAAACGAACACAGGGGAATCCTTCCCGCTAGGGAAACATACCACAGTTTTCCAAGCGGAGGTGTTTGCTATACTCGAAATAGCACTTTGTGAATAACTCGTGAATTTTTTGCTATAATCTCTTCTTAAAATATGGTAAGACATTTTGTAAATATTTGTTATTTAATTTCTGAATTCCAGACCTATTTATCTAGTAGGAAATGTATGGATCTTTTAGAAATTACACTTGGCAAATAAAAAAAACACAAATCGGGGACTTTATTTAATATGGACAAAAACAGTCCCGATTTGACACTTTTGCAGCCTGCCTACTATAATTTCCGAAAGAACCACACATTTCCCACTAGTTTTAAGCGCATGATAGAGTAGAGCGTAATTCAAATTTGGCGCTATAATGAAATTTAAAATTAACCGCTATTATGATATCACAAACCCATTTTCACGTCCGGTTAGTACTAATCTTCGACAAACAGAGCGCGCAACAGTCAATCTGTGTTTAGTGTTCTGTTGGCTTTTTTGGGAGTTCCCTATCTAAGAAGTTTTAATCTATGGTATTGATTTTTATTAATTCATTTACATTTCCCAGGCAGGTGTTCCCACCACAGATTACTAACACTTATACTAATACTTGTTGCACACTACGCTACTGCCCGTATAGCATGCCACACAGGATTTGGCTCACCCAGCATAGGCAAGATATCTCTCCGCTCTCGAGTTTCTTTGAAACACTTTTAACGATAATACAACGCTGGTACTTGGCGGTAATAAATGTTGTTCTTCTTCCTTCGTGTCTCCTGAGTTTCTTCAGGAGACGATGGTCTAAACGGCTGTGGCTATTCAAACCAACTTCTGTGTCTTCGTCTCTAGTATATGTATACTGCGTAGTGCGATTAGAGGGACTCTTCACAAAACTTTTAAAAAACTTCTCAATGCACGTTGTCGCCTATAGGCGGGTACTCACTTAAATCTACTATATTTGTGTTCTGTGACTTAAAGTATCTGATACGGTATCAACCTGCAAGTGTGTACGCCTCGTCTTCGTTTACTGCGTATCCAGCTAAGAGCTTTCGGCTCCGCTCTTTTTAGCAAGAGCTTCGCAGTGCTCGCAAAGAAATCACGCGGAAAATGTTATCCGAAATGGTGGCTTGTGCTGCGTTTATATTTATATACAACCTCACTGAAGATTATAAAAGGCCGCGTCGATTTTGGCAAAGTGAAATATACAGAAAAAGAAATCGAACTAATTTAATATTGGACATGTCTCAAGAGATCAGTGGACATTTCAAGAATTTCACGCATATGGCATCTACGGATTTTGAATTCCTGTTAAATCTTATTGGACCTAAGATTTTCACTAAAGACACGATGTTCAGAAAAGCTATAACAGTTCAAGACAAATTGGCTGTAACACTGAGATTTTTGGCAAGTGGTAATTCGTTTACTAGTTTGCAGTATACATTTAGAATATCCAAGCAAGTCATAAGCAAATTTGTTCCAGAAGTTTGTAAAGCAATCGTTGACGTACAATGTAACGTTAAAAGGCAACGTGAAGGTAAGATATTTTTATTATTTTTTAAACTATACCAATACCTAATCATTAAAGTCCATATTAAGTAACTCTGACAATTCACTATGCGGAGATGGCTGACAAGTTGGTGATGGTTGTCCTGAATGTATCTGAATAGGAGATAGGGGGTGTTGAGAGTCTTTTGAAGACATCAATTGCTTTGTGATTGTAGATGCTCCGAAATACTCTGAGTATAGATGATCTGAAGCTAGCTGCTTTAGAGACGAATGTCGGGATGACAGGTTTGAAGATGACTGCGCCAGAGTCGTTCTAGTCGATCTAGTTGAGTAGGAACATGTAACACATATCCGGATGTATCCGGATGTACATGGTATTCACCTGGTCGTATCGTAACAGGTTGAATGTTAACATTATTATCAAAGTAACGTCTGTCTGCTTTGAAAATTAAGTCGCATATGCCTTCTTGCACAGCGTTTTTAGTGTTTTCGGAATACTTTGTCATTTTACTTCCTACGAATTCCAAAAAACTTCTAATTTCGTCATTTTTTATATTGCTAATTGGATCAGTTGGTTTTGATGAAGCCGTTTTTAAGATTCCGAAAGCCTCTTTCAGCATTTGTAATTTTGGATCTGGTTTTGCCGATTTCCTTGGTGGCTCTGGCGCTACTTCTGGTGTTGCTAAGCTGTCTTCTTCAGCTATTTCATCATGTCCTGTCTTCATCCCATTACTCTCCTGAAACAATATTGGAAATTATACAATATTATATATTTTTTTCTTCAAATATATATGAATAAATATTAAAAAATATTGATTGGTTCCTTTGTTGCAGATTCCTAACAACTGTGAAGAGTGGAAAACTATTTCAGACGATTTTAATGTTTTGTGGAATTTTCCCAATTGCATTGGGGCGATGGACGGGAAACGTGTATTATTACAAGCTCCATTTAACAGTGGAGCAGAATTCTTTAATTATAAGTCTACATCATTCTCTTTGCACTGGTGGATGCAAATCATAACATTCTTTACGTGGATGCCGGCTGTCAAGGAAGGATTTCGGAGGGAGGAGTTTTTAAAAACAGCAAACTGCACGAGATGATTGAAGATAATGAACTTCAATTACCAGCACCTATACATCTAAACGGTAGAACTAAGAAACTACCGTACTTTATTCTTGCCGATTCTGCTTTCGCCATGAACGAAAGTGTTATGAAACCTTATCCAGGGCAGAATCATCCCAAAGGCTCGAAAGAAAGGATTTTTAATTATAGATTGAGCAGAGCTAGGAGAGTGGTTGAAAACGTTTTTGGGATTATATCATCCACTTTCAGGGTGCTAAGGAAACCAATGCTCTTGGAGCCAGATAAAGCGACTGTTGTAGTAATGGCTATAGTTCACTTGCACAATTTTTTGAGGCGACCCTCTTCACGTAATTTTTATATGCCACGGCACTACGTCGATAGCGAAAACGAAGATGGACAATTAATCGAAGGAACTTGGCGACACGATCATGATATGGCATCATTCTATCCTATAAAAAATGTTGCACGCCGCTCTACAGCAGAAGTTAAAGGACTAAGAAATGAATTAGCAGACTATTTCATGGCCGAGGGAAGAATTGCCTGGCAAGACAAATATTCTTGAATCAGCTCGAAACGAGGATGTAACATAAAGGTTGGGAATAAAGTAAATGGCGTATTCCTGGGTAAAAAAATAGCTTTTTACAGGAAAAACCTGTTATTACCAAAAAGCAAATTTAAAAATCAAAATCTAAAAAAAAAACAAATAACATTTTTTAGAAAAAAATTGACACCCTGTAAGTTGAAAAGAAACTCCGTAAAGCATAACTTCATAAAGGAAAATTATTATTTTTTACCAAGGAATCTACCATTTAATTTATTCCCAACCTTTATGTTACACCTTTAAATATTTTTACTTTATATAAAATACTTGGACTAGTTATAGTATTTATACCCGATTTTTCCGTGGAGCTCTTTGCGAGGAAGGTCATTGCTTCGAAAGCAAACCATTTGCTACTATAAATTTCTGAAGTACCTGCAATAAATTAGCATAAATATAAAAAATTGGAAACAAAAATTGTTAAAAAAAAAGTTATAAATATAAAAAAAAGTTATAGATATTAATACATACCTTTACCGGTTTCATGGCTGTTCTTCGTTTTCATTTTCTCCCTTCTGTAGTAAGCCAATAAGGTTATAAACTTCTTCTTGCAACTTTCTGCCGGTATACGCATAGCCTGGCCAATATTCTCCCAGGCATCTGCTTTCAAATTTTTTTTATAGTAATTAGAGTCTTTCGGATCCCATAACACTGGATAATTTTGGTAAATTTCAATTAAATTCAAACACTTTTCTTCCGTCCACTGCTCTCCCATCGTGTCAATACGTCGACGTACACACTTGAAATACGATCAAAGTGATGTCCACGAGCGCGCTGCGAATCTCTTTAGTGTTCGTAAAAAACCGCCATGAGACGGATAGCTACGAGCGCAGTGCGATCCTCCTAGAAGAAGTTCGCAGCAGACTTTTCTGTAACTAAATTTGAGGTATTGGGAAACCTCCGTGATGCTGAAGAAGATTTGGAAGGAGAAAGGCAAGTTTTCCAAAGGATTGATCCCTTTGCATCATTAACTGACCAAGCTTTTATAAAAAGATTCAGGGTAAACAAAGAACTTGCCCGTGATATAATTGAAGTGGTAACTCCATATATGCAAGCTTTTTACCCTAATGTTTCACCTACTTTTCGCCATTGCGTTCAAGTTTTACAGTATGCTCCAGGGAATGCATTTAGCGTTACAGTGATGTTTTCCCACAAGTTTTGGGCGTCTCTCTTTGTAAAACTATTTGAAAAGAGTCCATTTTGTAGCTGGGAGTGTTTTTTCATCCACTCAGAATTTTTTTTTGTCCATTGGTCATGGGGGTCGATCGATAACACTCTGCCACTTTAATACCACAGACTACTTCTATCTAATTTCTAATTTATTAAAGTGGTAACACTAACACAGACAATTATTAATGTCTTTAAATCCGTTGTACAAAAAAATAAATAATAAATACCCGGCATCCGGTACGTCAAATGTCAAAATCCTTGTCAGGTCAGCGGCACGTCGAACGTATGAGCGCGCGTATTGTATTGATCGAGAATCTGGCAACGCTGTAAGAATACATGATCGTGATGATCGTTCACCACACGGTCACTGCTGTTACGGAATACCATAGAGTAATTAAAAGTATGTTTAATAAAATATTTAATATTCTAATAAATAATTTAATAATCTAAATAATTTAATATTCTAATAAAATATTTAATATTCATTTCTCTATGCGGAATACTAATTTTTATACCTAGGTAGGGAGAGGAACGTGATGTGAGATCCCTTCTCTCAGGAGGAAGTGTCACTTCCTCCAAAATTACAGAATAGCCGCCCTGTCTACATGCGTGAAGAGGAATTAGAAAGGAAAAAGAACGACCACGTGTTGAATCCGTAATCCTTTCTGAGCATAGAGTAATTAAAAGTATTTTAATATTCATTTCTCTATGTTTCTGAGCTAGCAAATGTCAATATTTGACATTGACGGATAACCCTAAGGTACCGTTTACACTGTAGGCGAGTAGCGGAACGACGTAATATTAGGATATTGCTTAATTTTGATTGTTTTACGGTTGGTTAGTAATAAATCTGCCTTTCTATCTGAGCTATTTGCTTTCACATGCCAGACAGGGAACACTAAGATACTGTTTACACGTTATAGGCAAATAGCGATACGTCTGGATTTTGTTTTAGTCACGTCAATCAGCTTTTTGACATCGATGCCAACCGTACTATAATGCGGCGGCTAAGGGATGATAAAGTAAATAATAAATTTTCTTCTTTCTGAATTGTCAATACGTGGCATTAAGAGTTTACGCAAAATAGTGGAATGACGTAAAAGTGAGTATTTTTGTATTTCCAAAAACATCAAAGGAATAGATAAAAACTTACCACCAGCTATTATAAATCAACAATTTGCAGTAATTTGCCATTTTACTGTTAATTACTAAAGCTCAATGATACCTTTAAAATTCTTTTTTATGATCAATATGATCAATGGCACGATTCATATTGTAGGCGAATAGTGGAACGACGTAACAATCGCAATTTGTTTAATTGAATCACAATTTCCGAGCTATCGATGCCAATATTTAAAATGGACAATAACGCTAAGGTACACATCATGTTATAACATGAGTTTGATGTTAACACGAAAGCACCGTTTACACTATATTCAAAATATTTGAACGACGCAACATAATTTTTTTAATGCCGTTACGTGTTCCAGTATTTTATGCTTGGTCTGTTTAGGAGTTAATGAAACTCTCTGTTGAGGAATTAGTGACTTCGAAGCCTGGTACTTGGAACTACTAAGTAGTGGTACTTAGAAAATAAGCCAAAACTATTCGAAAATTAACTATAAACAAATATGAAAAAAAAGATTTGTATTTAGTCAAACAGCTAGGTAGTGCTCAACCTAAAAACCTAGGTACTTCAAAATGCAAACAACAGGTGCAACGTATTTACCTATAAGTCCTTAACGAAACTGTCATTTATTGGGTTCTGTCATTGTAACATCTAAATTATTTTGTGTATAAAAAAATCCCATAAAAAATTATTCAAAATGAACGAGACTGCCGAAGATTTGAACTATGATTGCAACTACAACATGTTCCTAGCGAAAACGATGTTACCCAACTTAAATAAAACTGATGGTAATTTAACGAGCTCTGAGATATGCCCAAAACCCAAAAGGTTATTAAGCAAAATTCTCTCATTTTAGATAGACAAAAAGCGGTACGTTGGATGAAAAAATTAGCCACCTGCAACCGGTCCATTGAAGAAATGAAACTTAGAAACGATTTCATGTATTATTTGGTCGTAAACATTCAACAGGGGGAGCTGCAGCCTCCTTTTACAGAACCACCCCCTGCCAGCCCTTTGCCTGATATAGCACATCTTTTGGTAAGTAAATCTCATTTACGCAAGGTTAACTGCAGTTTATTCCTGGAAGGTCCTGGTTAATGGTGATCTTCATGTAGTTCGTCAAAGTAACTTGGTCTTAGTAGATGCAAAGCCTTTGGATTCCATGTGTCCCATATATTCGTTTTCCAGACTTTACTAGTCTGGGCTTGCCAGCCTCAGAACGCCATGTGGCTGTTAGTTTTTTTTCCAGAGTGGTTGCAGCTGTAGGGTTTTCCTAGGATGATAAAGAAAATAAAACTTTTATGAGTTTATAAGTTTTGGTAGTAGGTGAGCTGCATACAGGCATTGTTTTTCAAATATGGTCTCTTCAGTCTTGACTGTCACTTGACTTGACTTCAGTCTTGTTTTTTATCTTTTTAGTTCTACAAGTTAATGAAAATTGGTGTCAATTATGGTGTACTTTTTTAGCCTGGAGGTGTGACCGAAGTAAATTTAGACGAATGGGGTGACAAAACTGGTAAAGAAGGAGTTAAACCGCCGATGCTATATGAGCATTCACCGGATGGGGGAGCTTTCTTGGCCGCCCAGCCTGTTCCAAGATGCGGAGCTTTTTGTTATCTCGCAGTAGTGGCCAGAGAACCCAAGAAAGACTGAAATATAAATAAAGTTCTGGTGATAGCGTCTGTAAATGAACGATAAAGTTAGACAACCTATACTTTTTCATAAATATCATGTCATGTTAATAATAGCAGTCCAAAATTATTATGGTTTTTTTTTTCGGAAAACAAGCAGAAACTTAAAGAAAAAAAATGAAAAAGAATTAGGGCATTACAATAACAAAAATGTGAGGAATACTGAGCATTTAAACAATTGTTCAATAAAAAATTTATTCATGTTACATCTGGTTATCGATAACAGATTACGTTTCTTTACCAGTTAAGTCATTTGATGCCGGCGACACGCATATAAATCTATTCTAATGCGAAAAGGAAAAGTGAAATTTTATGGGATATCACTCTCGTCTATTGCCTTACATTGCACAGGTTAATCGATACGGCTTGTCGCATATTGTAAAAGCGAGGAAGCGGGTATTTCCTGCTTTTTTGCGACATCTTTTCTACGCTTTTACCGTTTATTTGTGACGCCCCTAAGCTCCTAAGGTTAACTGGAATATCATGTAAAATATATTTTTAATTAACTAAGTTATATTCTAACATTAATTGTACTAATTTAAATTATTCTCTGCTGTAATGAACTTTAATTAAATCACTGGAAAACCTAAATAGGATATCCTATCATCTCCTTCAGTCAATAATTCATCATTTCCTATACACGCAATTTCAAGGTATAAATTGCATACACAACATCAATGAATAATTTTCAAGGCTGCCCTGATTCATTCAATGATGTTTATATATTACTTAATTGTTTAAACAAAACAACTTGTTATAACCAATAATAGCTGATTTATTTTTCTTGAATCATCGTTGTATATATTTAGATACATTTATCAGTATCGGTATAATCTAAGCAGTGCCGTAACTTTTAGGTTTTTTTAATTTAAAAAAAATTGAAACGAGGCATTAAAAGCAATTGTAACTAGCAACGTAATTGTATTTATTTATTGACTTATCGTAGAAAAATAATTACATGATCTAAAATAGTTTCAACTTTTGCTTAATATTAAGTACACTACTAAAAGTGAAACAATTTCATTATCCAATAAGAACCCAAGGTCTGAAGTATAAGTTTTCCTCAAACGCTCCAATTTTTTACGAATTTCACATGAATCTATATTGCCAAATTCAGTAGTTAGTAAAAATTTATCGTAGATCTTTTCAAATGCTATCTTGCAAACAGTCAGTCATCTTGACTCTTTGGGATATTCGACGCTTTCTCTTCATATACTTTGAACTCCATTCGTGATTCGTCTATCAGCCACTACCTTAATCAGTCCACGATGACCGTTTATTATATCAGCTATGCTGATATCAACTATTTTTGTAATCTTTTAAGTAAGAATGGAATGTTAAAAGTAAGAAATGCCTAATTATCGGCATGAATGCTGTTCCAAGTCGATCTAGTTGAAGTCAAGGTTTCAATGATTTTGCCATAGCGTTGATAAAGTATTTTTACTGCATCCTGACGAGCTACCTATCTTGCCGATAAAGACCTCAAAATAAAGTTTTTTCCAGCGTCAAACTATTTTAACTAAGTAAGTAAGTACAACAACTGTAAGTACAACATTTGTTGTACTTACTTAGTTTAATGTCATTTATTTCCGGCGAATTGACAGTTGCCTCATTGACATAGAAATTTCATTCTTAAGGATTGCATTCTTATTATTAATGCCTTAAGTGAAATCTAAGAAAAGTCTGCTAACCCTCAAGCTATTTATCATCAGTATTGTGCAATTAATATGAGTATTAATATAATGAGTATTAATATGATCTTGCATTTTATGTACTAAAAATTAAGAAATGGTAAGAAGGTTTTGATGTATTTTGACATACGCCAGTATATCCTCCGAAAATAAAGCTGCATTCATCCAGTTAATAAGATGAAGTTAATCTTGATAAAATTCAGTTATTTTGTAGATAGGAAAATCAAAGCTCTTCTCCGTAAATAATCTCGATATTTCTCGTATTTGTAATTTACTCAGGTTACCGTGTCAAACAAGTGTAGTTATCCCCTTGATTGATGAGACAACTCGGGTAAGTCTAGAAGATTAGAAGAGCCTCCTTCTGCTTGCTTTATTGTAAATACGCTTAGCCGCTGTAGTTTTTACTGTAATATTAAGATGCTAGGAAAAAAATTCGCATATCCTCAGTACACCAAAAAGGCACGATACAAATAAAAACAATGAAAATTAAACCAATTCGCATTCAATGAGTTCAGGGAGAGTTCTTGTAAAAAGTACAAAATTTGACCAGGCGAGAGCTAGAATCATAGAAGTAAGAAAAGTGACTAGAAGAGTCACGGACGATGGCATTCCAACATTCTCCCCTACAGAAAATGTCATGGTTACATCTTAGGGAAAAAACATACCCAAAAGCATAATAATTATTATATAATTGTCTAACTGAAGGCACAATCTAACTGAAGCCACACAATTCTTCTGTGACCACAGGGATTTCTCAACCACCTTTCAACAAAAAGCACAAGAAAAATTGATAACCCTAAACAAAAGATCCCACCTAAATGACAAGAAAAACCACTAATATCTAAAATTATGTCTAACACAAAAAAGAGAAGAACATCCGCCACTCAAGGCTGCAGTAAGCAAGAACATAAAGCTCTACTACTATCAAACTCATCGAGAACCCGAATCGATCCCATAGACATATCAAGAACGCAAACAAAGAACAAAGAACCAATCCAGATCCTACACCTGCTGAACCAGGAGCTTAAAAGAACTACTTTTGCAGAAGAAGTTGTATTGCATAAAGTTAAGGAAGCAGAAGACTTAGAAATGGAAACAGAATAAGGGCAAATCCTAACCCTTGGTAAAACAAGGAAAGACCAAGAGATGTCTGATAAAGACCCTCAAAGAAAGACCTACACTCCATCAATAAGGACCTAGTGATAACCGAATGGAAGTTCCAAAGTATCAGAAACAGTACTGTGAATTTGCTATTTAGAGTAAAACTTGATATTCTAATTTCAAATGAACCTTGGCTAAATCCAACAATAGATATTAACTTTCCAAACTACTCAAATGACAACTAAGATCTAAAAGCAGCACATAATAAAGTCAATTTATTTAAATTATATAAAATTTTGATCTCCTTGAAGGTTCACATAGAAATAGCCAATTATATATTCAAAATCATGTACAATAGAGACGGCCACATCCTAGATCAAGATAATAGGAATAAAAACGGGAGTCGACCGAGGAAGATCAGCAGCTCTTTATTGTTCAACGTATACACGGCCAAAATCCATAAGTACTCTCGTGCAATACGCAGACTACTTTACTATGATAATAGAAGGTAATAACTTTTAGCAGGCGCAGGCGCTAGCAAGAGAAAATAACAAAATGGAAAAGTTAGCAGAAATCTTTAAGCAAATCGATTTCGAATTGTCCGCAAACACATCAGCCGCAATGCACTTCATCCTAAAAACACATGAAAAAGCAAATATCAAAATAAAGTATTATGGACAGGAAATCAACTAGATAAAAGAATACAAATATTTAGACCTAGTACTACTATCGATACCCTTCGTTCGAATAAGCACCTATAAAAAACATCCATTACGGACCAAAGGCGCATAAACATAATGAAGGCAGTCACAAGAGTGTGATCGAGAATCCTTCCATTATTTTACATGATACAAGGCATAAACAAATTAAACAAATTCCAGGCGCTCAGAAAAGCAATGGGATGCATGAGAATTACCAACAAACCTATTATTGGCTAAAAGAAGTAAAATAACCCTAGAGTACAGACGAATATTGCTATAAAAGAAAAGAGCAGAGTATGATACTCGAGCTAATTAAGATGGTGAACAAAAAAAGCAACACAACAGGATACCTACAAAGAAAGGGACCTACAAACCTAGTAATAGCATATAAGGAATTAGAAGTCTTTGAAGAAAACATAGAAAAACACTCCAATTTACCCTGTTTAAATTATAATTCTAAATACCAAATGATAAAAAGTGTCGATTTAGGCATTAAACAGGAGAGGACAATATTAAATGAAAATTACTAAAAATCAAAAACATACAGTCACCACATATACATAGATGATTCAATAGGTAAGAAAACAGAAAAAAGCGGGATTTGGAGTACAATGTCCACAGGAAAAGCATAATTATTCCTAACTAAGCAAAAAATATTTAATGCAAACAACAACGCATTTGATATCAAACTAGCCTGGATTCAAGACATTCAACCAAGACATTCAATCAAGACATTCAAATATAAAGGGAAATGAGACAGCAGACAGATTGGTAAACATAGGAAGAATATTATGTAACATACCATATCCTATAGATCTGGATATATAGGATATGGTATCAATATGGTATCGATCTTTCCCAATTTATGGCGTAATAAAACAAAGTTAAGAATTAAGTTTAAAAAATCGAAAGTGAAATTTGCAAACACAAGGAATAATCAAAGAACTCAATTAAGTTGTTATAGAGCAACCTCAAGGCAAAGAGTGGAGCAAGACAAGAAAGTAAAGCAAATTATCCGATTTGGAGAACATGGTACATACCTGACGGTTTTCCTGAATCACCACGTGACCTCCACCATAGTTTTCCTTAATGGAGAGGCCATAAAGGAAGAGAGAGAGAAAAACAAGATACAACTGGCTAAATGCTTTACCAAGGCAAAAAGTCATAGTAACCAGAAGAACATATTTATTTGTCAAATGCGAAAGTCTAATATCATAGTAATACCCCATTATGACCAAAACCTTCGATACCGGTGTCGATTCGGTGTTGCATTAATTCTTTTTTGTCCTTAAAGCGAAAGATGGAAGGTTGACGTGGTTTACAATAGTTTGAGGTTAGAAATTTACGTAAAATTTAATTTACGATATAACTTAAAAACGGTCAATAATACAAAGGAAGCAGTATGTAATAATGGGCGCAACTCTTATTTCTTTAAACGTATATACGAACACGTGACTCATATGCTTTCTGGGTATAGGGTGGGTTTTGTTCGGTGCACGCACTATGTCCGCCACTCATGACCAGCATTGTCCGTAAAACTATTAAAAAACACGTGATGGTGTAAGCGAAAATTGGTTGCGTGCTTAATAATAGGGGATAGAGGGTGGCCCTCTAGGAACTGCATCTGTGGCTAAATGGAAAACTATAAATAGGAAAATATTGAAAATTTGGCAATGTGACAGGGTCATTGGGAGGAAGCAACTAATATACAAAGTGTACGAAAATTTACAGGGTGTCAAAACACATTCCTGACAATATGCTGTAGTCCGAAATTGCTCTGATTTCCACCTATCGGACGGTATAGTTAATTTGTTTTTTAATTTATGAACTTGTTGTAACGTAAATATTATTTTAAAAATTTGTCTTTAGGGTTTTTTTAGGATGTCAAACCTGAATATACAAACCATTTCACTGTGGCCATCGGAGGACGCTTCACACTGCATCTAATGGTTAAAAATGTTTGTAACTTATTTCTACTCTTTTTTCACAAAAAAAAGGAAAAAAAACATGTCAACTTAGATAGAAATGGGATGTTTAATTTTATATTTGACAAAGTTCTATCAATCACCTTCAGCTGACCTCACTTTGACATGTCAAATGGAAAATTGTAATCAGCTATGTCTATTTAACAGGGCAAAAAAAATTAAATCGGTTGACATATACGCGAATAATAGTAAGCAAAAATGTGTGGTAATAAAAGACATTTTATCAACTTAAACTTTGGTAGGTCAAATGTTTGCCTCATAGTGTTACACATTATTTTAAATGTCATAAAAATTTTCCATCTTACTTCTCCAAAAAAAGTTGAAGCGGTTTACTAGTAAAAATGTATGGTAATAAAGAGTTAATTTAGTCCAAATATTTTTGTGTGGATGAAATTAGTGTTAAGGAATTACACGAAAATAATTTGTATTTCCAACAAGATGGAGCCCCCGCTACGCTTTGACAATTCGAGAGTGGCTTAATGAAAAGTTTCTAGGGATGTGGATTGGCAGGCGTGGTACAATTGAATGGCCCGCACGGTTTCCAGACTTAACATCACTAGATTTTTTCCTTTGGGGGCATGTAGAAAGAAACGTTTAGTGCCACCTGAAAATATTAATGATTTAAAGAATCGAATTACTCGCGAATGTAGCGATATTAACAGACCTCACGAATACTTGCCAATGTTCGTAAGGAATTTCAAAAGACTTTATTGTCTCGAGAATAACGGAGTACATTTTGAGCATAAAGGATAGGATTTGAGGATAAAATAAATTCTGTGAACTGTTTATATTGTTCATTTTTTAAACACCTTTTTACACCCTTACTGTTTATAGTTGTAAAAATTATAAAAATATAGTTATAAAAGTCTATAAACTTACAATTTTTTATACACCGTTGGGTACGGTAGATTGTATGCCCTTTAAAATTATATATCACACTATAGGATAGCCATTTGACATACCAAAGTATGACGTCGATAAAATATTCATTATTGCCAGACAGTTTAGCTCACTATTCGCTGGTACGTCAATCGATTTAGTTTTTTTTGGCACTTTTGAATAGATATTATAATGTTGCTTACCTTAATGTGTCACCCAATGAGGCTACCCATTTGACATGTCAAAGTGAGGTAAGCTGGAGGTGATTGAAAGAACTTTGTCAAATATAAAATTTAACGTCCCGCTTTTATAAATAAAAGTCATGTTATTTCCATTGAGCCACAGAGAACAATTGAATACGATTTTTATCAGAATTGCTAAATTGAATTTTTTATGATTAACAAACAACATTAAAAACGTACGCTTATGATAAGTACTTGGCGAACAATCTGTATATGGAATATTAATAGCAATTAACCTGCACAAGGTTTTAAAGTATTTTAAAACAGAAGAAAATTAGAAATTTGATAAAGTGTCTGAAACATTTTATTGCAACTACCTACCTGGCTAATATAAAAAAAAATTCGTCCGATGACGTCAAAACCGGGAAAATCTGAAAAATTATTTGAAAGCCGGCTATGGAAAATAAACAATGATATACAAAATCACTCCAAATATCAGAAGAACCTTTTAAGTCCGGCCCTACAAGATTTTGAAAAATTACGTCAATTGTCTTCAAGACATAGGAAATAATAAACCAGTTTATTTACAGCTACTAGAAAATTGAAAAAAAAATCATTAACTTCTATGCAATTCTTAAAGAAGTCAAGAAATAATAACCAGAGCAAGTAACAATATTCTGTGATACCTTATTACAAAAGATAACCTAACTCATATGTAAAAAATAGTCATTTTGTGTGTTACTCTATACCTATAGGTTTCAGTCAGTTAAGATGGATTTAGACTAATTCAGTTATTTCTTTTCGGGATATGTGTTAAGTCCGCGTATTCTTTTCCAATAAATAATTTTTCATTTATATTAAAAAAAACATAGTTTTATATCTGCAGTTCTTCAGTTTCATCATCATCATATACAGTTTATTAAATTGTTAAAAGTTTCTCTGTCTCTCTACTGTAGTCAGTTTCTAACATGCATTTTAAAATTTCATTGATTTAATTTATCTTTAATATTTTTAGGAACCAAGGTATAAATTTTATAAAAGTTAAATATAAATGTAAATACTTACAGTATCGCTTGCTAATAGTTTTTGTACTTCGATGTATTATTGCTATTTTAACCGACCCTGTATCTTAAATATTAACTAAGATACCAACGTACCGACTAAATTGGAGTTATACTATACAGTGTGGTATAACGAAAATAAGCAAAATTAAAATTCTAGATATTTGCTTCAAATTTACATCGGTTCTCATCACTATTACTTGTTTTTGAATATGTGTCTTTTCAACATGCTTTTGTTAGTTTCAGTTGAGTCAATGAGTTTTTTCAATAGGACATGTGGAATTACATTTTCATATGCACTCTTTACAGGAGCCAAAAAGAAGTAGTTTGAAGGACATCGATGGTCGGAAGTGCGTCCGTTCCAAAATACAGTGTTGAAATTTTTCAAAAAAATCGATTTTTTTTCCTCTATATTAAAAACGCTTAAAGCAATTCGACTGAAATATTTGGGTTTTAAATGATAGGTGGTGAAGCACTTTTTGAAAAATTGCAGGTGATTTGACCTGTCCAGGGACGGATTTGGAGCACATGTATGTTAATTTTTGCGCTCCGACGCATCGTTTTCGTGCAAAAAAATAAAATCCATACAAGGATCCTTCAAAACTTTTTTGTCACAATAAAAAGTTTATTATCATTACAATAAAAAATAAATAATTTAACTAAACAATAAACAATTTAAACAAAAAAAAAAAACAACTTAAAAAGAACAATTTAAGTAATAAAAAAAACAATTTAAGCAATAAGCAACAAAAAAAAAAACAAAAAATAATTCAAACCAAATGCTCAAAGTGTCCTCCACACATTTTCTGCACCTGTTGACCCAAGATGCCCGTACGCGAGCAAAGACCTCTGGATCGTTTCTCAGTCCGCAGGCACCACAATCTAGCAACTAGGTCTTCTCTGTTGGTTACAGGTGTTGTGTAGCCCCCATGGCGCCCCAAATAAGTCTAGAGCTGTCAGATCAAGTGACCTTGCTGGCCAAAGGACTGGACCACCTCTACCAATCCAGTTGTTGTTGCAGATCTTATCTAGAAAAGCCCTTATAGTACGAGCGAAATGCGCTGGACAGCCATCGTGCTGGAATCAGAGTTCTCTCTGCAACTACAGAGGTACATCTTCCATTAGGCCCGGCAGAACATCTCGCAAAAATTCTAAGTAACTATGGTAACAACAAGGTAATCTGGTAGAACGAACGTATGGCCCAATTAAGTGGTCGCCAAGAATACCTGCCCAAACATTGATGTGAAATTTCTGCTGATACCCTCTGATGTGTTTAGAGTGAGGTTTTGATCGCTCCATTCGTGGTTATTGCGAGGATTAAATGACTTCTCGCGCGGAAACACTTTTTCGTCACTTGTAAGGATTAAACCTATAAAATTGACGTTTTGTTCTATTTGACGGAGAAACCATTTGCAAAACTCGAGACAATGAGGAGCATCTCCGCAAAGAATAAGATGCTGCACCTTTTGCAGTTTAAATGGATGAAGAATATGGATTTGTAATACTCGGTACACAGCGTTTTTGGCATAACTAACTGCTGAAGCTAAATTACGACTACTATTATTGGGCTTAATTTGAATACGTGCCATAAATTTATCCCCTTTAGCATCTCTTACCGCGCACCACCTTGCAATTATTCGATCAATCTGTAAAAGAAAACCATTGAATTTTAAGACATTAATTACACAAAAATGTGATAGGGAAAAAAACAGAGTTTTACCAGTGATCATTTATGAGTTCTAATAATACTTACTATCATTGAGCCGGTCTCCCGTAACCCTTGATCAATTTTTATGAACGTTCTGCGTTCCGGAATTTGACGATCTTGAAAACGCTGTACGAACAAAGCGTTTCCTCGAAGTTCTCCATACAGAAGATTCATGTCTGCAGGCTCATCCAATCCAAGGCGATTGATTTTTACCAGTTTTCTTTTAAAACAAATAGAGACAACTAATTATTAATCAATTAATTAATTTAATTTTTTACTTTTGTTTGATTACTGTCATTCATTTTTCTCTTTTTCATGTTATCGCCTTGACAACATTATTTGCCATTGGGTATAGAATCTCGATCTTGTGCAAAAATTGACTTTCGATCCGATCTCCTAATAAAAGTGACTGCCATAGTGCCATACCGTAAAAATACGATAGTAAAGTCCAGTTCAGAGATCTATTAGAATCTTTGATGTATCGCAGATGCCGCACTAACTAGTCCATGCGCCTATATATGTCGTATTTATTGTTGCATGATATACATGTTTAAATGGCAAAATGTTATATTGTTTATCTATGAAATCATTTTAAATATACGTAAAATCCCATGTTTTATACTATTTTTTATTTTTCTTTCGAAAATGTCAATTTTTAGAAAGAAAATAATATCACAAGAAATTAATATCAAAAAATTGACCGCGGACTAAAATTCAAGCATCTTACAAAATATTTTAAACACTTCCAGCACTCACAGACTTCTCACCTCTTTTTAGCCAGTCTATTAAACAAAGATAAGACACCTGCGTTCTGGCGATTCCTATTTTAGGCTGTGCAAGTGATTATCCCACTGATTTTGGGAATTACAGGGCCGTACCCAAATAAATTTTTGGGCTGTTTTTGTATTATTTTCGACGTGTTTTTAAAGAGATCTTTAAGGATGGATCTATTGCCTTTAAAATAGCTATTGGATGGGTTTATCACCTTTAATAATTGGAAGGGGGGCCATGTGAGGTTATTATTATTTGATGGGTTTTGCCGGTTTTGTTTTTTACACGTTTATGAAAGTGGAGAATTTAGAATATGGTCTGTATTCGTCTAATTTATTTGCAGTTTTCACTATGAGAAAGTGTATTTTTTTTATTTGTGTTTGTGGATTTGCTTTGGTATTATACCTACCGTGAGTGCAGAAGAAAGATAATAACATTTGTGATGAAAACAATAAGAGTGATCTGGACAGTGATTTAGACTTACATAGTTCTGATAGTACTTTTTCTAGTGTTGAGAAAGCAAAAAGAAGCAAGGGAAGTAAAAGCTACAGGGGAAAATCAAGCAGTTTTAAAACGTAATTATTTAAGTACAGACGCCAAACAAATTTATCTAAATGTCTATAACAATCTAAGGAATGATCATCAGTTCACAAATGATTGTAGTGCTTTGCAAGAAACAGCGTTTTTAACAGGGGTACCCTATAGTACAATATGCCTGTAAAAAAAGGGATTAAAGACAAAAAAAAATTAAAGATGCCGACAATCAAAGGGACTTGACACGCATATTGCCAAATTGCTAAGGAAAGTTGTGTATTCTAAATACAAAAACAATGAGGTTCTGACCATAGAGATGGTTAAGAACACCTTATCGGCAAGGGACAAACATTCCTCAGTCTCAACCTTGCGGAGATACCTGATAAAACTTGGATTTAAGCTTAAGAGCTACTGTAATGGAAACTGTAATGGAATTATCAGGTGGTGTATAGAATATTTGAAGAAAATTAAACCATTTTGGGAGTAAGAAAGATCCATATATATATTATTTAGCCGAAACATGGTATGATACATTTATGATTGATGTATGATTTCCATTCTCTGGAAAAAAGTCCCTTTTTTGCCATAGTAAGAAAACCCTATTTTTATTAATAAAACAGACAGCTAGATGATTTTTAATGTAAAAGTTTATTTAAAAAAAAATGCTTTCACTTTTCTGAATACATAATTACATTCATGAGTATATTATTATAATATCATAATATGTATTAATAAAAAAAAACAATAATAAAGGACATTGAATATGGCAGCCAAAATCGCTATTAATAATCACCACCAAGTAAAAATAAATCTTAATACCTAAAAAAAGGAAATATATAATGCCTTAATCCACAGAATAAATGGGTCTAAGCAATTCGTACTACCTTGTTATAAACACCCCACTGATGGCCCTAAAATCTAAACTTATTAAATTAAAATCGTTGATTAAGCTCATTTTACGTACTTAAATCTTATAGTTAAATTAAATATTATCTTGCTATCAACTATCCTGAATTTATAACTTAATAAAACTAAGCCCAAAAATCCCGAATAATAAAGTTTTAAATACAAATAAATTTTAAGGCCGGACCTGTGTAACTTTTCACGTTTGAGTGGCTGTGACTGAGGTCAGACGTCTAACAAAATAGTACGTGGGCGCATGTAGTCAAATCTTACGAATCAAATATATAAATTCTTAAAAAAATGCTTAAAACATTTATTCATTTAATGGAATAATTAAATATCGCTTAGAATATTACTTTATGACTCTTTCCACATAAAATGTTGCGATTTAAACATGCATGTCATGTGACAATACAAACAACATCGGCACACGGATTATTCGCGGCACATCAAAGATTCTAATAGATCTCTGAACTGAACTATTTAGGTATACACCGACACTAAACATGTATTATTAATATTTATTTTATGGAGATTACCATGAAAAATTGGCTAAAATGTTCGGGACATAAAAAAACTAATAAAATAAAAATAATAAAATAAAGAACCCTGGTATGGATTTTATTTTTTTTCGCCAAAACCGTGCGTCGGAGCGCAAAAATGCGAGGGCTGTGTTTTGTTAAAAATAAACAGAATATTCAGAAAAAAAACCTTTTTTTTCAAAGAAACAGCGGCGCATCTGTTTTTTTATATAAAATTTACGGAACACGTACTGCAAGCCCGTCCCTGGACAAGTTAAATTACCTGCAATTCCTCAAAAAGTTGCCCCACTACCTATCATTTAAAACCTAAAAAATCCATTTAAAACCCTTAACGCGTTTTTAATACAGCGGCAAAAAAACCATTTATTTTTTAAATTTTAACACTCTGTATTTTGGAAACGAGGCACTTCCGACCATCGAAGTCCTATCTCAAACTACTTTTTTATGGCACCTGTATATACTGTAGCATTTTTAACCATTTGAAAGGGGACACCCTATATATCTAAGAATAAGGCTGGTCGGTAGCCATTTTTTTAGTACCTGGTTTAATGATTAGAACGATAACTGATTTTGAGATTATTTCTTCCCCTTTAATTAAATCGTGAATTTCGAAAAGGGCTTATCTCGCAAAAACGTAATTTTCCAGGAAAAGCTAAAAACTGAATTGCTTCTGACAGATTTGAACTACGAAAATATGAATTTTCCTAATATTCACAACCTTTGTTTGACATCTTAAACTTGCCAAATTTTTTTCTTTTCACATAAGTATACATGGAGAAAATGGACTTTAGAATTTTCCGAGATGAGCCGTTTTCGAAATTTAAGCACCACTTGAGAGGTTATATAATCACAAGAACATTAATAAAGAAACTTCAGTTTTATTTTTTAAAGAAGGATACAAAAAACTAAAAAAATCCTTAAAGATCAAATTTTTTTTTGTTAATTTATTTGGAAAATAATAACAAATAAAAAGTAACTCTGCTAAAAGTCTTGTTCAATGTCAGCTCCTGCTTCTCTGTCAGTAGTCGGCCAGCTCAAAATACTATCGTAAAAGTTTTCATATTCTGCAGGTATAAACTGCCTCAACTTTTTCAAGTCAGTCATTTTTAAGTTATTTATTGGCAGTTTTGAGGAGTAGCATGGAAAGTCTTCAATAGTAGGAAGATTAGCACAAATACCTTTAGTTTTTGAAAGGCTAAAAGTTTCAGTATTAATTTCGCTGTCAATGAAGGGGCGGCATAAAACTTCTCTAGGCTTTTCTGGATTAAAGTCAAATTCATAAAAAGTTGAAACTTGAAAAGATACTTTGTTTTCTTTAGCAACTTTTTTTCCATAGCATCTTTCTGATAACGGTTTTGCTTTAAAGTGTACTTTGTACCATGCCTTGAAATCAATGATATCGGTATAAGTTATCGTTTTTACACAAAATTTGTCTGTTTTAGTGCTACTGAGTATTAAATTCGTATACTGCTCGTGAGTAAATAAACGATCTTCTCTTCTAATCTTACGCTTTATGGTTGCAAAATGTCTATCACAATCATTAAAGGAATGACCTCTTTGGGGAAAATAAAGAAAAACTTTTAAATTTCGAGTAAGTGACAAAGCGATAAGATATTTTATTATGGTATTATTTTTATTTTGCCCAGGAGATCCGTCGCAGAATAAATGTAATTCTGTAATATTTTCAGGAACATTTTTACATATAAAGTCATTTAAAAACAAAGCTACTTCGTTTGGTCCCTTTAACGCTCGGCCCTCGTGATAGGAATACAAAGTTGCTTTCCCCGTTTTTATATTATGTACGCAGAATTCGTATACCCAAAGTTGGCGGTAATAGAACGCTTCTTGGACTGGAAGTACTGGCAGTGGTAGATTCTGCATATAATCGAAAGACAATCCGAAAATGGTACTGCCGTTCTCGTTATATTTTTCTGTAATATGGCTTTATTAAAAAACTTCGATGCCCGACGCTTATGTATGATTAGCTCCGCACTGGCGAACCTCTTAGCAATATCGTTTAAATGGGGATTCTTCAGCTTAACGCTAATTTCTTCACATTTTGAGCACACATCAATTTGTGGCCTACCAAATGCCAACTCAAAATTTACATTGAAATAATTTCTATAAAACTGATAATTGACTTTGCTTTCTGGATATTTTGCCGAAAATCTCTCATGCAATATTGTCACATTCAAAACAGATGATAAGTATTTTTTTACAATGTTATTTGAATAGTGAATTTCTTTAACAGGAATTCACTCGATAAAGTTGTGAATTAAAGCACATGTTTCTGCGGGCATTACATTGCTTCTAGACCCGGCAGATTTTCCTTGCATATCGTGGGGGCTTTTATTTGCAATTTTTAGTAGTCGAATTCTCTTTATTTCTTCATTCTCTCTTATTTCTTTATTCTCTTGTCGGTAAAACCATGCGAGTTTAGAAAGGCTACCTTACATACTTCTTTTCTATTTCCATCTGCTTCGATAAAATACTTATAAGAGTAACTCTTTGGCTTACTAATTTTATCTTCTTGACGTTTAGAAGTATCCTTTACAGGGAACGCCTCCATCAATCCTTGAATATATATGTCCTGTTCATCTTTGGTATTAAAACCATTTATGCGATTCAATATTGCTTTTTTGGCATCATTGGAAAGATCGAAACATTTTCGAATGCACCTACAAAGATAAAACTATTTTTTCACAAAACCATTTTTGTATATATTATATATTGAATATAATATCTACCTACTAAATAAATAACATTATTTATCTACCCCTATCCACATCTCCTATTATTTTTTAATTATGTAATAGAACATAGGTATATACTTACCTACAACTAGGCCCAGATTTCCTACAAGGAATATTTATACCCACGTGGTTTGTGTCCCTTAAGTTTAGGTCCGTTACGTTTAGGTCCCTTAACTTTGGCTTTTTTGATAATTACATTTTTATACATTTCACCATAGTCTAAGGAGAGTCTGGTTTATTTTTTTGTCTAGTTATTCTATGATTTCACTATTTCTTACTCCTCGCTTCTTTTTCTCTACTCTTGTATCTGCCTCGTCCGAACTACTAGACTCACTCATTGTTCAGAAAAAAACTAGTAACGCTAAACAAAACAGTACCCAAAATATGTGATTACTAATTCAAATGACAAACTTGACGTACACCAAGTAACTGTCGTAAAGCGACTGAAACAAGCAAACTTTACAATGCCTATAATACTCCAATAAAATTCACGTCTTATAAAAATAAGAAATCCCCTTTTTGGTTCGCTTCATTTACTAAACGCGTCGCAATGCATTACTCATCTCGCTGAGATGGGTCCTTTTCAAAATTTTGTTTTAAAACCACGAGTTCGTATTTGTAAGAACAAAATCAGATATGAGCCCTTTTCCTTCATAAAATGTTGGCCTACTATTGAACCTGAAAAATTTGCGGAAAAGTCAAATTTGATCAAAATCCGAGTTGAGTCCATTTCGAAATTCACAATTCAATTATAATGTTATGAAAAGCTTGAATTAAATGATTTTTGTCAGACTCTGGCAATTGCAAAATTTATTTTTGCAATATTCTGGACATAACATGTGAATCTGAATATAACATGGACACCCCACCATACAATTAACTAAATAAAATGAAACACCCTATATAGGTAAAAACAATAATAAATTCACGCCAAAAACCGCTTCATAGTGGGAAATCGTTGCGCGCACACCACGCGTTATCGCGGCAGTTTTACATTTTAAATTTCCGAATGTTTCACGCCCGCTCTCAAACCGTCTACAGATTCACGTGTCTTAACATCACATCGTAGGCCCGAGTACTTTTCGATTGTTGTTTAACCGAGAAGTACGCACGACTGTCTAATAAAAATCTGTGTAAATAAAATCGAATCACCTGCCTAATAAATAATTTTTTCGATAAAATGTCGGCAACCGAAGAGTTATCGTCGATTTTGGTGAGGAGGCAAGAGCTGAACGACGCATTGGATAACGGTGAGGAGGTGAAGATTAAGTATAAAGTGATCAATATTTTTACCGAGTTTCACGAGTTTAGTCGGAAGGAAATCAAGCAGTTTGAAGCCACTTTTAAGAAGTAAGTTTATTATTTTATTATACAAAATTTTTGCGAAATTTGAATTCATTAGTTTATATTATGCGGTCTGCTTTTATTAGAAAGTTCCAAATATTACGGTGATTATTATAAATTATAACTTTTAACTTATAACTTTTTTGGTTACTTAAATGTGTAAATATTAGCATTATAATACTTTAGTCCTGCCCTGTATAAAATAAATGTAAAACGAATGAATTCACTGTGTTAATATAATTTTTAGCTAATTTCAATACTAAATATTAATTTAAAAATATGCTTGGAATATAGAGTAATAGATTTCAGATCTGTTGCTTTGTATTTCCAATTGATCAGATTTTTCTGAATATGTTTTTAATGTTTCATTAGGGCTAAACCTTGGGAGGATATCTAAATTACAACTGTGAATGGATCAACATCTTCTTACAATGAATGTGAAAAAAATAGCTAATTAACAGCTGATAAATGTTCCATTTTCAATAAATAATAACCAAAATAGCAATTCTTACGGATAATAAAATTCATGATTATTCCTGCTGCACTAAAAACTATGCAGTGTAAATGTGGTCCTGTCATATTAACCAGAAATCATGTAAGCTATTTGAGTGTTTGTATTGAGAGGAATTTGCGATATGAGAGTCATATAGATTATGTTGTTGGAAAGATTCGGAAAACAATTTACGAATTTTACAAACTACGTGAACTATCTTTGAAACTGTTAGAACTGATATGGCAATCATTAATTGACTCGATTTTAATGTATGGCCTTAGCATAAGGGGCAGTGCATGTTTGAAAGTAAATCAACCTTTAAATATCACACAAAAATATATAATGAAAAAAACCTAAAAGATTTTCATCAGGCTTACTTTATAAATAGATAAACCTTTTAACAGTAAGATAACTATATATAGAAATATAGGTAATTTGATGCAACCACTGGCATACTTCACAACCTCACAAATATTTAAAATGTTCATTGGACAAATTTTCAACCTTTTGCCAATACAACTAAAAAGTTTTCCTAGGCTAAATTCTAGTGATTTATTAAATAAAATGTCTACCTGAATAAAATATCATGGCCAACAAATATTTTCCCAATTTTGTAATGTGAATTGATATATGATATTATAGATATAAATTATTATTTTTTACTTTTAAGTTTATTTAGTTTGTATTTTCGTTAACTTTCCTTTCTGTGGTGTTTTTTTTTTAATTCTATAGAAACTATAAGAAGAAACTTCAAGTGATCAGTTCAAATCCCTGGGATACATAAAAAAAATACGTCAAATGACTGATATACATAAGAAAAACTAAAAAATAAAAAAAACTTTGAAAAAATAAAGATAAATTACATACAAATTTCTCTAGTTACCTGGAAGATATAAATGAATATAACTGGAATCAAATGAAAAAAATCATATTAAAAGTCTGAAAAGGGTGGTAAATTATTTATATTGGCATCCAGGATTCAAAATTTCTCTCAAATGAATGGGAGACATAGAACTTACACCTCAAAAGCCTGAAAAACCTAAAAAATTATTTCAAATCTGTGAAATATCTAAAAAAAATACAACATTTTACTATAATATATGAGAATTGATTCAAAAAGTAAAAAGACATAAAAATTTTAGAGAATGGAAAATCCATTTGGAATAATGGATACCGGGAAGACTTGGAAAAATATTGAACTGCAAGAAGAAACTTCAAACGACTAGAATCAAATGAAAAATTATTGCCAATGTCTGGAAGACATAAAAAACTTACCCCCAGGCATTTATGAGGCTTAGAGAATGACACCAGACTCCTTATATTAAAATGGCTCAAATGTATAAAAAAATTGAAATACCCGAACTACATATACAATTTCTGTGAATACCTGTAAGACTAAACAACATAATTGAACTGCAGCAAGAAACTTCAAGTGGCTGGACTAATATTATTACATTTGCCTGGAATACAAAAACTTACGCCCCAATATTTAAGGTATAGAAAATTATACCAGACGCTTGTAAAATATTAAAAACTATTTCAAAATCTTAAAAAGATCAAGTGTTTGGAATAAAAATAAAAAAATCATATTAAAAGCCTAAAAAGGTGCATGATAAACTATTGCCAATGAGAGAAAGACATAAAATTTCTCTGAAACGCAGGCTTTTGGGGTGACTTCTATGTATCCCATAAAATCACTCTAAGAGCCTGGAAAAAATATTTTAAATTCTTGGAAAACAACGTTGTATGTTTTAAGTGAAATAACATAAAAATTTACTTAAAAAATCCAAGAAACTACAAATAAATAATTATGTAAAATTTCTGAGAGACATAATATATTACATAAAAACCGCATAAGAAATTTCTACGGATGCGTGGAAGAGTAATAAATTAAACTATCGGAAGAAACAACTAAATTAAATTAAAAATTATTTCTAATTCTTAAAAAAATCCGTTTCCCGGGATAAAATTTTAAAAAACACATTGAAATGGATTAGATGGTAAATTATTTCCAATGGCAAAAAGAATTAAAAATTTCTCGCAAACGCATGTGGGAGACATATAAATTATCCCAAAGCCCTGCAAAGCGTACAAAATAATTTCATATATCCTTCGAGTACACTAAAAATTAAGTCAAATTATAAGCAATTAAATCAAAGGGGAAAATTAACTCAAAAAGTCTAGAAAACACAAATAATTGTGTACAATCGCTGAAAAGCATACAAAATTACATACAATGCCTGAAATACATAAAAAACTTTAAAATACTTAAAATGGATTTTAATTTTTTTATTGATACCTGGAAGACTGAAAAAAATCGAACTGCAGGATTTGCAATGCTTGGAAGGATAAAATTTTCATGAAATGCCTGCACTAAAGATTCAATCAATAAAAAACTCTAGAAAATATGATTAAAAATACCTAAAATAAACTGCTACATAAGATACACCAATTGCATTAAGAAATTCCACAAACACCTGAGACGCTTTAGTCCAAAAGTCTAAAAAAATTTTGATTTAATATTTGAGATACATGCCTGGAATTGAATGAAAAATTACTTGAAATACAACAACTTATGTCAAGAATTTGGAAGACAAACCATTATTCTAAAGACATATAAAATAACACGGGAAGCCTGGAAACATGAACAATTAAATAAGATAAGAGTTGAACTAAGAATTACTTGGAAACCCTGTAAAACATCAAAAATTATTAAATAAACCTGCAATACAAACACAATTCAAATACATTTCAAATACTTTTGTTGTATGTATACCAATTTGTTTGTATTGTATAGTGCACTAATATTAAGAATTTTAAACCCTTTGAACCTCATCGACATCCTACGTTCATCCTCCGGCTCTACCCTTTGGCCAGCACTTGCGTAAATGCATATCACATACGTTTACAGATTTAATAGGTGAAATCAATACTTATTGCGAAAGGTCGAGAATAAAATGAAATTTTTAAGCGAGGGCTATTTTTAACCGGGGCCTCCATAAATCCACCCAGATTTTATTTATGAGTTAAGTGAATCGCATGTAATTGAATCGATGCGGGGGTAAACTTAACGATTTTTCTAAAATTAGAAAACTCTATGTGGCCTTTATGGATATTTTGGGTATACAGATGTGGTAATTGGGTCATTGTAAAAAAAAAAGGAACTGATGAACATATTTTTTTACAGGCAGGTTCTTCCAGAAATTTCGAATAAGTTTGCACAACATCCAGTCATTTTTTGATTTAATTAAGGTGCGTAATTTTTCAGAAAAATAACAAAATTAATCACCTCGTATTCTACCATATTCTTTATATTCCACGTAATGTGCTTGTTAACCGAAACATGCTACCAATTTCTTTTAAAAGAGAAAACAATTAATAACAAATGACAGTTCGTGCTATTCAATATACACATGCAAATCCATATTATGATAAATTTATGAGTCAATTTCAAACAAAACATGAGGCATGCGGCTACGGCTGAGTAAATCACTAAAATCGTCATTTACGATCAAGGTTGGTGCATTTGTATGTGTGTATCGCATGGACAAAGGCCAACAACGATAATAGTAAAAAGAACCTCGAGTCTGTTCGTTTTCTTTTTTTTTTCAAACGTAATTCAGTGGAATAAAGATTGATTTATTGTCAATATATTTGATAGATCTGAGTGCCTAAACCCTTTAGATGATGGGCTCCATAAACTTTTAATAGTCTCCTTGACCATTTATAAAAAAGTGTACCCAGAAACCTGCTTTTTACTGCTCATTATCAGTTGGTAAAACCATTTAAAGTTATGGTAATACTTGTGCCATTACGATAAACCTTAAACTAAAAATAATGTTTGTAATCTTAATTACATAGGAATAACCGATATGTAATAAAAAAGAAGCCAATGCAGTTAGTAACAAACAAAAACAGTAAAGTTAATTAAATATTATAACTTTTAGAAAATTTCAATTTGAATATGCCCAGGATCTTATCGGGTATAATTGCTCCTTTAGTTCTAATTAGGGAGTGTTTAGGATTAGGTTCTTTGTTTAGGTTTTGGTTTACTGATTTAACCATGATATCCACAGTATTTGTAGCAAGTCAAAAAAACAAAAACCAAATTATTAACATATACAACAAACAATATGCAAACAGGTGAAAAAATAAATACATATATAATAAATATATTGACATTATTAAAAACTATCACTCAGAAACTCTTCAGTTGAATAAAATGAGTTCGATGTCACGAATCTCAACAATGTAAAAAAATTAATTCTGAAGGATTCATTATTTCAGACTTAATTTGATCTATCAACTAAAATAACTAACTTAATTACCTCAATCTGGTAATAATGGATTCACTTTTTTAAAACACTTGAACCAAGTAAAATACCATCTGCCACAAGCAGTACCTCATAGTAACTGAAGACTTGATTACCCAATGGATAATGAATAAAGGAGGCTTTGTAAGAATGTATATGTAAGAAGACTGATCTTAAAATTTTAACCAAAAGTTGTCACAAGTACAGTATCAGACTATGAAAACAAGCTTACATGTTACTTCAGATTATCCGTTATGAATAGTTTGGAATTCAAAGCGAATACTCTATGGAACATGAGATCACCAGACATAACTATGAGATCTTAGATAAAGCAAACCGTGCTTCAAGAAGGAATTTTTCTCAATATCTCCAAGGCATTCAATAAAGTGTGGCAAACAACTTTTCATGTAATACAGAAGGTTAGCACTCCTTTTTGCAGAACAAAAGCTTTTGCGTTTTCACGAAAAAACACATATCTACACCCTGCCAAATCCTAGAACGAGTTTTACAAGGTTCACCATATTTCACTGAGAGCAAATAGATCTTCCAGTTCGCAGCCATCACAACAAGGAGAAATGGCACTCGCATGTAAAACCATCTTTATCAGTAAATGATAATGAAAACTACAAAACACAAAAGAACAATTTTTTTCCAAGAGTCGCAAATGAGCTCCACGAAAGAGGCCGAAGTGGAAAGAAATATCGATCGTCCAACTCGACCAACACCTGACCTGTACATATTCAAGCGGCGAAGGGAACTCGGTACTTCCTGCGTAAACATACACAACAGACCCTTTAAAATACTTAAGAGCTAAATACCTTCAATGCTGCTATATTTGAAGTCTGTCTCAAAGTTCGTAGTGTAAATATTACAGAGAGATTTTTATAGAGAGCAGCGATATCCAAACTGCAGCTTACTCTAGCATCAATGTTTATTCCCAAGAAATAAACCCTATCAATAGTGGAATGCTTAATAAGGTGCAGAATTCAAATATTCCCATGCAAATCATATTTTTCATCTACAAATAGTGAACAAGTAAAAATCAAGGTAATCTAATTTTTGTATAATAATAATAATATGGCTAATGCGGTCAAATGACTTTAAAACTCGTATACTGATAAAGACCTATTATGATTTCAGACATTCAGTTATAAAGGTTTGCTAAAAGCGGAACTATGAAATATGCAGTTTCTTTTACGAGCTTACATTTAAATTATAGGGATCTTAGCCAGACGAATTCTTTAGCTTTAAAATAGCATAGTAAACCATATCTTCGGTAATAAAAGGAAAATTGAAAAGATTTGTAAAGTCGTTCCTTTATGTTGCACAAGAGAAGGATATTTAATATCAGCATTAATCCTCTCAGGGATACTTTTTATCATATTTTCATGCCACAATAGTAAAATAGGAAATAGAATAGGATACATAATATTCTTTTTGCCTCTATTTAGTTCATGATTGATCAGAATGCCCCATATCTTTTGTTTCTAAAGTCATAAATGAATTTGTCAAAATCTTGTTTTTAGTAAACTGAATTTCTTTCTTGTATAACTAAATCACAACTGAAGTACGCAAAGAAAGAACAAGTTTAAAACCATCTTTTAGTCCACCTGGATCCTGTCAGTAATAAAGGAAATCGTAGTGTCCTTATCAGAAAGCGTATTAGTATTAATACTTGGAAGATCATTAATAAACATAATAGTTCAAATATCCTATTACACTTTTCTATGATAAAACCCCAATCTGCCTCTTCAGATATGATTTTCTAAGCTTATGCTCTCAGAATTAAAGCTAGACATGTTCTTTAAATAAAGAAGAGCAAGCGTTCTCATTTAAGGCTCTTTAGTTCCTCTTGTGATGAGAAGGGAGAACCCATTGTTTCTCACCTGATCCTAACCTATCTTTTGCATTCTCCTATAAAATGATATGCTGTTCAGCCACATTACAACTAAGGCACAGCGGATTGGGCACCATAACTCAGATATGTTGATGCCAGGTTAGGACTGCAGTCAGGTATGCTATAATCCCTCTATGCCGGGACAGCAGCACATTTATTATCAACACTCTTCTAGATGCAAAGTTTACACTACAAAGCTTATAATAATTATGTTAAAATTAAAAGAGTATTTAAAAAAACCAAGGATTTCTGGAAAACCTTAAAAAGGCTTAACATTATTCAAGACTTAAAATTTTGTATTCTTTAAAGAATATCGGCTTCCAGATTCTCGATGGCTTTCAGAACTTTGCATGGGTCATCCCAAGATGTTTGAAGTTTCGGTGACAAACCGTTCCACCTCTTAGGATCATAAAGCCAAAACAAGTTGTTGTACCTTCCTTCAATCGAACAAGGGCCACGCTCGTGTTCGACTTTCGGAGATTAATGGAGAACATAGTCGTCAGAACCGGAAGTTGGGGTATTGGAAACGTGACAAAGTAGATCACAAAAAGAAACACTCTCCAGAAGGCGGTAGAAGAGGCGATCGCCGACCTGTTTTTAGCACGCCGTAGTAAGAAGATCCTTTCCGGAGGATTTCAGACATTATCAGCGGGCAAAGGAGAAAAATGCTAAGTTGCTAAGAACCACTATCTTCGCTAATACTTGGCAAAATGGGAAACTCATAAAAGACCAAGAAGATGTTAATATATAAATAGTCCTGACCTGGAAGAAAGGAAAGGAAGACAACTTGGAAAGAAGTTCCTCATACTTGCTTGGGAAGAAGTTTCCAAGTATCAACTTCTTCCCAAGCAAGTATTGGAAACTTCTTCCCCAGTATTTTCGCAATGTCTTGTCATAATGGTTACAATGAACCTCCGTAATTTTGAAGGATCAACTCTTGCGGCGGAAAATGATTGCCCACGCATGACGGCAAAAAGGGAAAGAAAGTAAATCGTTGTGACTAAATGTTAAATTTCGGAGTTGCTAGAGGAAATCCTTGCTGGTGTGTCTTGGGGGATATCTTGGGGAAAAGTAAGAGAAAAATTTTACTAAGCAATAGCAAGGCAGCCCTAAGGGACTGCCGGAAATGCGTTGTACACGTACGGAAAGTAACGGGTCGCATAGAAAGCAGACGGCTGTGATATTTTTCAGCTTAGGTCTATCTGGATATCGAGGTATTCTTCTTAATCTCTTATAAGATCTCCATTTTACCAAGTATCAGCTGGTGGTTCTCAACAACATAGCATCTTTCTCCTCTGTTCGCTGACAATGCCTGAAGTCCTCCGGACATGAAGCTATGGCTTGCTGAGTGGAACTAGCGCCTTCTGGATGCTGTTTTTTGCTTTGTCGCATTTTCAATACTCTAACTGCCAATCCTGGTGGCTACGTTCTCCATTAATCTCTCTAATGATCCCCTCAACCGAGGGATCTCCTCAAAGTCCACCTCTCCTCAAAATCACTTGCCGGATACGAGCCTGGCCCTTGTTCGTGATTTGGGTGGCTTCGAGCTTAAGATACCGTGTTATTGCATCTACAAGCTTAGTTGGATGTGCTAGTAGTAAGTACTGCCTCATTTTACCATCGCGGAATCCATCAAGGAATACCTGAACTCACAAATTTTGCATGATTCTTGTCAGGAAATCTGGTTATGCCAGAACGAAACGTGCAATATTGGTTTTTAAATCTGGCATAATTTTCTTTTATTATGGCAGATTTTTTCCATTTTTGCCGAATTTTCTAAAAATTCTTTTTTCAAACCTTCTTTCATCTTTGTAGAATTGTCCAGCAATTGGACAAAAAAACAATTAATATATTTACACACGTAGGTACATTACTAAACACGATCACTTAATTCTGCTATCAATATTTACATCGCACCTATTTAATTACTAGTATTTATGTCCGATTTAAATATCGCGCCAATGTTGCGAACTAAAGTTCAACTAGTCTCCCAGCGGCCACGCGGCTCCTTATCTACTCGGCAGAGTTTCGCTAATCTTTCACGCGTCTCCAGAGATGTCGTGCGGTGTGTTCGCTTGCGTCATTCCATATGACGAAGAATATCTGGTATTCGCGGCATCGCTAATATCAATAGAAAACGTTTACTCTTTGACTTCTTCCGTTGTGGCCATATTCAGAATGCTGAACACTTTTGCTTGAAAGATCGTCGAATATCTTCCAAGCTAGAACGCTTATCGCCGATTGGTGTCGCTACGATACAGTCCAGCTCCTGCCAACCCTGAACCATTCTTGACCCGTCTGTGTTCCATATTTGCAAATCCTTTCGAAACTTCGACCCTTGCATTCATTGGTCATGGTCATTCATCATAGGTGTCCTCTAGCTTTGTACTGAAATGCAGCAGAATTGCATTTCCTTCTGCACCTGTTTAGGGATGGATGTATAATCTGTTACCCGGGTTAAATCTCCGAATCCACAATGGCAGTTCGGCCAAACCCAGGAGAACGATAAACACTAACGGATGACCCTTAATCGAGAATTATTGAATTGTTTTGGTTTTTAAAGGCAGAATTATCTGAGAATGTTATTTTTTTATCTAAATTTTTTTGTACCTACTTTATTTAAAAGATTTTTAAAATTATACCTAATTTAGTCATCTTCAAGCAAGATTAATGCTTACTAATTTAGGACCCTATCGTAATTCAATTACGCAGGCCAGTTGAAATTTTATTGAACAATTTTTCCCTGGAAAAATAATGACTATTTTTTCAAACATATGAAGAACATTCAAGAGACCTAAAATCTTTAAATAAACTGCCTATTGAGTTCTTTTTCACATTCCTGGAACCTCCATATCCTCTTACAATTGATTTTGCTCTAAAGGCATATAACAACTTTATTCCCTTTACTAATGATAAAATGACGTACCACATGCCTAAAGCAAATAAGATCGCGCCTTTCAGATACTAACTTAATAAATAAATTGAAAAAAGAAAGTAACTGCGTTCTGCCAGACAGTTATAAAGGCCTTTAAAGAATTACCTTATATTACAACTTTAATTTGTTATTATAAACTTGAAAAAATTGTATACTTGCACCGTAGGAAGATGCAAGATCCGATCGAGGCGACCTTTCACTTGAGATCTTCACTTTTGTTTTGCAATTTAATTTTTTTTCGGTGATTTCCCTGATATTTTATTCATACTCTGGTCGGTTATTCACATAGGTGGGTATTATTATTTTTAAATTATTATTGAATATCATATAAACCGAACAAACCACCTAAGATAACTATCTAGTTAACCTCGAAACGGACGTGTATAATATATACGTTTTAATGATTTCTACAATTTTATAAGGATTTTTATTGGGCTTTGTTTAAATTGTAATTTTACCACAATTACGATTACTGTATAATTTATATGCTGTCCTATATGGATACCTTGATACAATATCTAAAAGAGACAATTTCACTTCAAAGGCATCACTTCCGTTTCACTTATTTATCATCGAGAGTTTGTTCAACTTAATAGAGTTGCTCATTGTAACAATGATAAATTCTTATCTGAGTTAGTTCAAAGAGAAGTAAATTCTTTTGTTTTATTAATAATTTGTCTGTGTCTCATTACATACTTGATGATATAGTTGAATAGGAAATTTACTAGGCACCACTGCCAATAGAGGGCTGCTATACTCGAAAAAGAAGAAAAGAAAGAGATACATAATTTATATTTATTTAACCACACATCAACTATGTAAACTTATACACATTAACTTAATACACATTAACTTACATATTCCGTAGTAGTTTTAGATTAGTATAGAATATATCAAAGTGGGTTCTTTTAAATATTTGGTAACATATCAGTGTCATCATACTTACTGGCGACTAGATTCTAAAGAAATCATAGTTGAAATTTCTTAAATATGATCTTAGGAACATTTATCTGTGTGTACTGGACTAAATCACAATCTTTATATTTAGCATTATTTAAGACAAAATATGAAAATCATAGCCTGTTTATTTTTTCTTCCTAGTAGGATTGTCAACTGGAAGCTGACCTATAAATCCTAAATATTTGTAAGCTTTAACGACTGCTTGTATAATGTACATTGAATCTCAAATCGGCCGGAAAGGTGGCCCCCAGATCGTTAATTTTGGTCTTACGATCCAGAATAAGCCCATTAATATTGTAGGTATGTTTAATGCTATTTATCTTTCCTCTAAAAGTCATACCAGAGTATTTAGATACCCTTACTGATAGTTTGTTGTTGCGAAACCATATAAATATTGACTATATCTTTTTGTAGTAAAATGCAGTCTTAAGGATTAGTTATTTATTATTTTAAAGAATTTGAAATCATTTGCAAAAGAAGTCTTAAGGACTCAAAGAAGTATTTGAAGAAGGGAATTGATAAATAGTGTAAATAAAAGCGAATCTAAGATAGTAATTAGATAGATTCCCACTATTATTGCTGTCAGTAGATGCTGAAATCTAGAAATGTTTGGTTTAAAAGCTGTAGATAGGTTATCGCACAAGATAAGCACAAAAATTCTTCTACACACATTGATTAAGGTTATAGGCCTTTATTTATTGATTATAGTTGTTTTTCATTTTGCTGTCTGTTCTTAGTTCCTGTTGGATTTTCTTTTTTTTATGCTTCTTAGAACATCGAGTTCGGTTATAGTAAAAAAAGTGAAGCCAAGAAACTACTCGGATTACTGGAAGAATGTTGCAAAGTAATTAGCAGTATCTTGCGGAATGCTATAAATAAAGCCATTGAAATGCATTTCTCCAGGAATACCAGCTCTTCTGGATTTGGAGCAAACAAATTGCCAAAATAAACTTGAATCTTGATTTATATTTGTTTCAATATTTAATTTATGTAACCTGTAGTCGTCTGTTGCCTACCGTTTTATTTATTTTTTGTTGTGTATTGTATTGAACCGAGTTGATCCCATTTTTTTTGTATTAATTTATGCAGATGATTTTTTAGTTTAACTTAGCTTAGTTATAACTGTGTATATTTTTTTAATGAACATCCTTAGAATGTCTCCATATATCGTTTAGCATCAAAGAAAAAGGAAAGTAAATCTAATCTAAACATCATTCAAGACCAAATCTGATGCACGTGTTGGAGTAACAAACCTTCAAGCAGAGATAAACGAACTTTGTTGTAATAATAAAAAGCAAATATGAGAGCGTTAACATCTTGGTTTTCATAACAAATTGTTTAGTGTATACGAATCCCGTAAACATATACACATATAGATACCCATATTTGTTGACTAAATTAAGGCATTTATCTTAATATTTTAACGTAAAAAATGTTGTGAAAACTTCTATATATACAGAGGAAGGCAAGCTACCGGAAAATTGATTTGTCACCATACTTGGTGTAACGAAAGTTTTACAAATCCGATCCTAATCGTGATTAAAGTAAAAGTTTACGTGTCGGATATAATAAATTAGAATTCCTTTTGTCTTTATGTAATTCTAATAGGCGGTGCAGATTATATTTACTCGTTACCTATGCATAGAAAATCAATCTGAGACCAAAGGAAAATGTGCATAAAAAATGATTATCGACTGTAAGAGTCTTAATTATAGGTAAAAAAAGATATATTTAAAGGCGATTCCGGTCGTAATAGGGAAATGAAATGCGGTAAAAACCAAAAAAATAGAATTAAATGATTCTCATCGTCTGTATAGTGGGAATAATTAGGTAAGAAAAAAATATTTTAAGGCGATACAGGTTCAGTAATTGAGAAATGAAATAAGGTGGAAACTAAAAAACTGGCAAAACATAGACTTTTGGCTGATATTTGGACGTAAATATTCATCCATCTTAGATATCACAGTCATACAGTCATAGAAAACTTTAATAGAGAATAATACATGCTCGCCACGAACGTCTTGGCAACACCCTACCCGTAAATAGAAATTTCTTCTAACGTTACTCAACATCTCAGGTGTGATCGATCTAATTGCCAGGGTTATTCGTCTTCATAAGTCAGCTAAGTCAGTGGGTTTAGTTTTGTATACAATAGTTTTCACATATCCCCATAAGAAAAAGTCTAATGGTGTCAGATCGGGAGATCGTGCTGGCCATTCCATCGATCCTCGCCTCCCTATCCACCGATCTGGAAATATTTGGCTGAGGTACTGCCGGACATTTATTTGGTAGTGGGGTGGTGCTCCATCTTGTTTAACCCATATCATATTCGCTGGAACTTGTGGGTTTCCTGGATCAGGATACAAGTTGCCCAACGTTGGCACTACATTATTTTGAAGCAGTTCTAAATAATTATCGCCATTCAAATTGCCCTCAATAAAAAAAAGACCTTTGATCTTATCTTCAATAATTTCTGCCCACACGTTAACCTTTTCAGGGTATTGAGTATTGTCTTCTCTCGTCCAGCGAGGATTTTCCCTGGCAATTTTGACGATTGGCATGACCGTGAAGAGTAAAGGTGCACTCATCAGAAAACATAACATGTTTTAATTGGATCACATTGCTGTCTAACATTGCCATCATTTGTTCACAAAAATACATTCTCCTGTCAAAATCGTCTTCCGTGAGCTCCTGGGTGGATATAATTTTATAGGGATGCATTTTGTTTTCTTTAAATATTCTAATAACTGATGAATAGCTAATATCGAGTACTGGGGCTGCTTTCCGAGTAGATGTATGTGGGTGTTCCTCAAACTCAATCATAACAGCCAATTTGGTATCCTCACTTATTGCATTGGCAGCTGCTTTTTTTACCTGTCTAACATGGCCCACCTCGCGGAATTGCTTTTCTATTTTACTAATTGTCCCTTGGGTTAAAGGCGGCAAATTTGGAAATTTTTCATGAAATAAGCGAGCTACTTCCATTTGCGTCCGTGTATTATCTCCATAGCCAATTATCTGTAGAATTGTTATTTTGTGCATTTCTGTTAAATGAACCATTTGTCTGGCTTGTAGTTAATGAAATTCAAACGACTATAGCACTGACGACTACTTCTGTCATGCAATATGAGTTAACATTAAGTCTGGCATTTTAAACCAAAGTAAACAACAATTTTTAGTTTTTTTTATTCTCATATCAATAAAAAGAAATGCTGAAATAGTTTTTGCTTGCTTTATCATTACCAAGACCTAAATGGGTAAGAAGTATTAAGTGAGTTGTAGAGAATCTTGAAAAATAAATAATTTTCTTTTCTAAATGTTATTTTTTGAATTTTACTTAATATTTCCGAAACAGTCAAAGATAGGTATAGGACATTGTATACAAAATATGTCTAAAATGATCTGAGGAATCTAAAAATTAATTAACATACAGGGTGTTATGTTTAAACTAAGCAAGTTAGTATTGACCACCGTTATCTGATACATCCTGCATAAAAAGTTTTTAATAAAAAAAAATGCGCAACTATAAAAACCAATCGACGTATTTGAGCGTTTTTTCCAACACGCTCCCATCTATTTATTAGATAATTTATTCCATTTGGCTGACACACACTGTATAGGTCTCAGACGAGGCAACTTTTTGTTTGAATGGACAAGTAAATATAGGCATAATTTTAGGTACTGGGTATTTGAAAATACACACATACCTGGTTTAGAAGAAGTCATTTCTAGAATTATGAAAAGATGAATGTATTGGCAAAGAATATTAATAACAGAGGACAGAGTAATAGGACCACATTCCTTTGAAGGAACTCTGAGCATCTAGCGTACCTAATTATTATGACTCCTAAGTATACGACTTGATTCCAGCACTGATCACATTGTATCCTGATGAAAATAACCCAGATATACTAAACTAAGAATTATGGTTTCAACAGGATGGCCTCCACACTATGCTGCAATTGTTAAAAGATTCCTAGATAATGTTTTCTCGAACCTTACCTTACTGTAGAGCTGTTAATGGCATTATATGTATAATAGCATCCAGTATTTGATAAAATGCATTTTAAGAATGTGGAATGTAAATTACTTAGAACATTGAAAGGCTTTCAATGAATTAATTTATAACATTTTATTGCAATACAAATTTATAAATTTTTGAAAAGATTTTGGGTTATAAATATTATTTAAACATAACTATTTCGCGAACAGAAGAAGTAAGTAAGAAAGATCGATAAGTAAGACCTAAGCAAAATACAAATACAATAGTAGCTCTGTGTCAAAATACAAATGCAAAAGTGTCCTTTAAAACTATTAAAACTTGTATTAAATAAGTTAATATTTGGATATAAAGTCACAAAGCTATTATACATATGTACTTAAGCACCTAATGATTCGAGCATTCGATAGATAGAGTACTATGTGGTTACACTAAAAGTGCGTAGGTCTATTTTCTAATTGATCTAATACACATGTGGATTCAGTTAAACTATGTGCAACTTTGAAAATAAATATATATAAATATTAAATCAAAATGTCTCCTTCAAAGTTCAAGAGACTGCATACTATATAATATTAGATTTTAGGCTATCATCATAAGTTATAAATTACTGTTGCTTATTAAAACTAAAAGTATTTATAAATTTGATCTGTAAACTCTCTATAATATATCTATCTTATAGTCGATCAATATGCTTAAAATAAATTGGGTTCCAGATCGTTGTAGCATATTCAAGCACTCGTCGTACAAGCGTATTAAACAATGTTATTGAAGACGTTGCTGAATGCCTTGGTTACTCGAAAAATAAACCAAGATTTCTAAGAGCCTTTTGTACAACGTTTTCAATATGACTTTCATACATAATCCTAGAATCCAATACAGCAATATTCTTTACACGTCAAGAAATACTACCGTTTTTCTAGAAAAGAAAATATAATTTAATTTTTCTAGGAGAACACAAAGACGATTAAGGAACAATAGGTTATAAAATTTGTTTAACTCTTGCTATAAAAATAAAATCGGCAGCATAGTTTCTTTCTTTTAAAATTTTAAGGTTGTCTGCGTATATGTACATTGTATGTACAATTTGGAAGATACTATGTCATACAGTAAAATACTAAATAGTAAAGTAACCAGGTGCGACTCATGTGACATCCCTAAAATAACGACGGTCTGCCTGGATCTAACCTCATCTACTACAACATATCGAGCTGTTTCGTTATTCAAGTTTTATATAAGTGTACACGCCACATCTCTCAGTGCCCCTTTCCATATTTTTGCTCAGAAATCTGACGAATGGTACCAGATTAGTTACCACTGACCTTTTCTAAAAGAATCCATGCTGATTTATATCAATGGAATCCTTAAGTTTTTTAAAAAAATTGCCAATAATTTTTAACGGAATTTTTATCACACGGCTTATACAGGGTGTTCGAAAAATAGACGGAGATGTAAAAAAATATGAAAAAAAGTTTCTATAAACATGGGTCCGGAAGTGCACAGTTTTCAAGATACAGGGTGATAAATTTTTTAAAAAATATTAATTTTTTATTAATATTAAAAAAAATATTTACTCGATTCTTTTGAAATTTGGCAGTATTACTTGGTGTATTAAGAGGCTAATTTAGCCCAAATTAGATTAAAATTATAAGGTCCAGTGGCGTCCCGGAGAACATCTTATTGGCAAAAAATGTACGCCACTGCATACTTTTTCGAGTCTTATATTTTTTTTATTCTTGTATCTCACTTCTATTCTACAAACAAAATAAATACCGTTTTATTACATGCCACTGGATAAAATTGGTTTATTAATTTTTGGTAAAAAAATCACAGGTGCCTTGGAAAACAAAAAATCATTTCTGCATGAAGGTTTGATATTGACAAGCGTCAGTTCTCCTAGAAAATAATTATTTACCTAATTTTCTTGGTGAAGTGTCTCTAAAAAGTTTTTATCTCGGCTTTTGTGATGGAAAATTACAGTTTTGGGGAAATGACAGACATGCATGTAATGTATACACGTGCTTGCAGTAATTGTTATGCAGCGGTATGCAATGCCTGTATGCAAAAGCGTTTCGCCAACGACGATAATTTCCAGATAGTAAAACCTTTGAAATCGTAGACCGTAGATTTTGGGAAAGAGGTAAATTTTCCTATTTATTTTTCGTGATGTTTTTGACAATAAAGTTACTTAGGAAGTTTTGCCATTCCCACCAATGATAGAGGCCGGCCGGGGTCCGTAAGAACGCCTGAGTTTGAGGAGGTTGTTTTACGTGCCATGGAAGAAAATCCTGGTGTAAGTACCAGGACTATAGCAGCTCGATTAGGGGATAATCATTCCAACAGCACTGTGTGGTAGGTTCTCATCTTGTCGGACTTGCATTGTCTTATTTATTTATTGTAACACGACGTTTCGGTTGGTAAGTATCTCCAACTATCCACTGGACTCAGTTTACACTTGATAACGGTTGGAGATACTTACCAACCGAAACGTCGTGTTACAATAAATAAATAAGACAATGCAAGTCCGACAAGATGTTTTCACTGTACCATTGTCTACCACCTTCAAAAACTGGTAGGTTCTCTCCGAACAACTTTTGTATCCGTATCATGTTCAACGTGTGCAGGCATTACCACCAAGAGATTTTCTGCCCCGTTTGCAGTATTGCCAATGGTATTACGAAAATGTTAATAATAACAGAAATTTTAATAAAACCATATTTTTTACGTACGAAGCTGGATTTCGACGTGATGGTATTGTTAATTTTCATAATACTCATGTATGGAGTGACGAAAATCCCCATGCTGTCGCCACCAAAAGCAATTTTTTTAAATGTATGGATGGGTATTGTTGGTGACAATTTAATTGGGCCTTTCTTTTTACCCTTAAGATTAAACGGCGAATCTTACTTAAAATTTCTTCAACAAGAATTGCCCGTACTGCTGCAAGAAGTTCCTCTAAATGTACGTAATCAAATAACTTTTATGCACTATGGAGCTCCTCCTCATTTTAGTATAGCGGTTAGAACTCATCTCAATAAGACCTTTGGGGAAAATTGGGTTGGAAGAGGTGGACCAATTCAATAGCCACCTCGCTCCCCTGACTTAAATCCAATAGATTTTTATTTATGGGAACACCTTAAAAGTGTGGTTTATGCTAGTCCCATACAAACAATAGAAGAGTTAAGAAATAAAATTGTAAATGCTTGCAAAGAAGTGAGAAATAGACCTCGAATTTTAGCTCGAGTGCGTCGTTCAATGATTCGTTGAGTGAGGTGTACAGAAATGGATGGTGGACATTTCCAATATTTGTTGTAATTGTTGTTGCAATAAAAAGCTCCTAGAAATGTTTTTGATTTTTTGTTTTCCAAGGCACCTGTGATTTTTTTACCAAAAATTAATAAACCAATTTTGTCCAGTGGCATGCAATAAAACGGTTTTTTTTGTAGAAAGCGAAGTGGAATACGAAAAAAATACAAGAGTAAAAAAAATTGTATTTTTAAATGCTTAATTAAACAACAAATATTAAAGTTGAAAAAAAGGCAGTAGCGTACATTTTTTTGTCGATAATATTTGATAAGATGTCCTCCGGGACGCCACTGGACCTTATAATTTTAATCTAATTAGGGCTAAATTAGCCTCTTAATACAACAAGTAATACTGCCAAATTTCAAAAGAATCGAGTAAATATTTTTTTAATATTAAAAAAAAATTGTTTTAAAAAAATGTATCACCCTGTCTCTTGAAAACTGTGCATTTCCGGACCCATGTTAATAGAAACTTTTTATCATATTTTTTTACAAGGAATCACCCATTGAAATATCTTCGTCTATTTTTCGAACATCCTGTATATAGGGTCGACCTAAGCCACCTTCCAAAGCATAGGGCTTGGCATAGCATTTTTTGAAAATCTAAGCAAACTAATTAATGTTAAATAATTAATTCGTATTTAATTTAAGCATTATTCTTTAATCCATTAAGTAGTTTTTGATTATTAATTTACATTTTTTTTTTGGTTGGGTTTAAATCAAAAGATTGAGAGTACAATTTTTGATATTGAAATAAAGTTTGCGTCCTGTACTTCTCATTAAAAAAAAAAATTAATGAAAATAAAATACCGCAAAAACCATAAAAAATTTGTTTCAACTTTATAACCATTAGAGGTGCCACAACAAAAAATCACTTTAAAAAAAAAAACCTTTTAAAATAACATACTCCCTGGAACGAAAAAATAATGAGTTAATAATAGGGACTTATTCTCCCCCTTAAATTATAGTCTAAATCTCACACAATAAATCTGAATTATTTAAACACCGGTAGGTTTTAATCTTCTCTCCGCGTCAATTTACATAATATTTCTAAACCGCCCCAAAACTATACAGGGTGTTTCAGAACTATGGGATCAAACTTCTAGGGGTTGTTCAGTGCAACAGTAGAATCCATTTGAGTATGGAACCCATATCCGGAAATGTGTCACTACGCCACTACGGCCCTAAGACGCGTTTAAATTTAGAAAAAATATTAATTACCTAAATAGGATCTGATGCATTTATTTTTGCCTTTTGTATATGATACCATCACAACAATTGTTCAAAATGTCTTCCTCCAACCTCAATACACCGATTTAAACGCCGCACATGATTTCGGCGGACTACACTAAAAATTTGATCCTCGTTTTGAATGATTTCAAATGCTGCTGTTATTCGTCCAATTAAGTCTAGCTCTGATTCTACTGGAGTTTCGTAGACTAAAGACTTTACATGTCCCCACAAGAAAAAATCGAGCGACGTTAAATCGGGTGACCTAGGACACCAAGAAACTGCTCCACCTCTGGCAATCCAACGGTGCCCAAACCGGTGAGCCAAATACTCGCATACTTGTACAGCAAAGTGAGCCGGCGCTCCATCATGCTGAAATCACATTTGCTGTCTAACGCTTAGTGGATCATTTTCACGGAGTTCTGGGAGAACTTCCTCCAAGAAACGCAGATAAATAGGTCCTGTTAACCGTTCCGGTAGAAGGTATGGCCCAATTAAATAATCATCAACAATGCCTGCCTATACGTTGACAGACCAACGATTCTGATGTTTTCTTGGAAAAATTGCATAAGGATTTTCTTCGTCCCAAACATGGCTACTCCTACTATTAAAAATACCGTCTCTTGTGAAAGAGGCTTCATCCGTCCACAAAACATATCGTAAAAAATTTGGTTGTGCAATGATGTGATCCAGAAGCCATCGACAAAATTGAACTCTAGGATGATAATCGGCTGCAGTCATACCTTGAACTTTCTGGAAGTGGTTAGGATGGAGTTGTTGCTCGTGTAGTACCCGTCAGACAGAAGCGTTACTCGTATTCATATTCTTAGCGACGTCACGTGTGCTATTTGATGATTCATCAGCAACTCGCTGAAGCACCTCTTCTTCAAATTCGACCGTTTTTACGGTTCGAGCAACACCAGTATCTTGGTCTTAAACATGCCTGTCTCAGCGAGCCGCCGATGAACCGCAATAAACTTTTTGTATCCAGGATGCTGTCGTTCGGGATAACGTTCATGATACAACCGCGATGCTGCTCGTGCATTGCAGTTTGTTGCTCCGTATGCCAAATGCATATCCACCAATTCTTGATTGGTAAAGTTTTCCATTAGCAATAAATGTTTAAAAATATTAAGCAATAAAATTTTTAAACATGACATTGAGAATTGACATTGATAAGCGTTGATTTTAAACAATTGTTGTTATGGTATCATGTACAAAAGGTAAAAATAAATGCAACAGATCCTATTTAGGTAATTAATGTTTTTTATACATTTTAACGCATCTTAGGGCCGTAGTGGCGTAGTGACGCATTTCCGGACATGGGTTCCTATACTCAAATGGATTCTTCTATTGCACTGAACAACCCCCAGAAGTTTGATCCCATAGTTCTGAAACACCCTGTATACAACGTAATCCATTTTAGTTTATACATGAAGCAGTATATTTATTTAATAAAGTAATATAGTTTGTAGTGTATATTTGGCATTATTAAATTGCTAATCATGATCTATTAAGTTAAGCACCATAACGGTCAATAATACGTTGTCTTTTTATCTTTCTTCCAGGCAGTTGAGGATAGGAATTAATTATACTGCCTGGAAGGGAACAATAGTGTCTTCAAATCCCTCGATTATCAAAGAGGCTATAATTACTGAAAAAACTACAGAAGGTCTAACTTTTATTATTATTAAATTGTCAATTATAATCGATTAAGTTATGCATGACGATGGTCATATGATGAATATCACCTGGAAATGTTTTTATATAGCATATGTGCCTGCAATAATATTAAATCCATTGCCATACCATAACCTTATGCAAAAAAAACCGAATTAAAAATAAGCCTTAGCAAATCTACCGCGGCAATGAAACGTAGGTAGGTATATGAAAACTTTTGTAGGAAATAATAAAATCGTAACTGACTAATCACTACCATTTAACGATTCGATTAAAAGTTTACGGTTAATTTTTAACTGCAAATTATATATTACTTCATGTTTAAGATCAGCATATTCTATGCTTAAGCTAAGCACCTTTTTTTGTCTATATTCTTTTCATCCATATTACTCGCTCTTTACACTGTATGCTAGATTTTGCAGCAACAGTACAAATAGCATATTTATAATCGCAAAAAATGTACTTTAGGTACCATAATGAATAGACGTCTCATCAGTACACATAAACTGTCTTAATAATTGCGGTTAATACAATTATTTATTTCCAGTAATAAACTATATTATGTAGTATATCTTAATCAAATGTCCTCAAAATGTTCATAACTATACACTAATATTGAAGTAAATATTTGTGAACTAATTGCAATCTATGTATATAAGTTACTGCTTTCACTCGATAATTATGAATCACTTAATTAATTCCAATTATTCGCCAAACTGTGTCAAATAGAGTCAGGTAACAAAATATGTAGAAACACAAAATGATTATCTATTAATAATTAGTATAACCATTACACCTTGAAATCACACACTAATAATTCACCTTTATTTTCAATCATTTATATTTATTGTAATAGATACATACAAATAAAAAGTTCTTTTGGTAAATAACTTACATGCTTAAAGTATATACATCACAGTTTATTTTTTCAATAAATAAATATTTTATACATCTATTTTAAAGTTAAAAAACCTCTCCCACTATTTTGCGTATATTCATATTATATACAAGCACCTAATAAAACCTGCTAGAATCCAAAGAAATCCCAAAATAATCCGTTGACTAGCTTAGAAGTTGTTCTGATAATAATAACTAAATTTTCTAGAATCTAGAACAGCTACTCATCTGGTATTTCCTTATACAATTAGTTAATTAACTAAACCAAACCATCTTATATACCCCTATTTGTCATAAGTACTCCTTACACTCAAACAAAATAATTCCAACAATCATTAATACCTTGCACAACAAAAATAAATAACTAATACAAACTTCACCGCAATGCTCCAATATACCAGTTTACTATCTACTAAATATTATCTCATCATTTGCCTAAAATCATCCAACTTATAAATGCTCGTAGAAAGTCTGCCGATGGCATTTAAAAGCGACACTATCTCGTTCCTTTTCAGTTGCATCTCTTTTCTGTTTCTCAAGTTTCCTGCCACGTCATAATCGAACTGGCCACCAAATAAGATTTTCAACGCAGTACCAAGCCCCTGCGTTTGCAGTTTACCCCATAAACGGCATTTATCGCACCCGACGCAGTCCATGATCCGCGTGATGTTTCTAAAGTGTTGTTTGAACTCGTATTTTAGTTTTTCCGCTTCTTTGGTGCCTTTGAACATGGTGGTTTCGTCGAAGTGATCTGGGAATTTTTTGATTACCGAGAGGAGATCTTTTATGGCCATTTTCGTGTCGTAATCTTCGGATGCGTTACCTAGAATGAGAAATTTTTAAATCAAGATTGATTTATTATAAGAGGAGCCAACACTTATTAAAATTAAGATTTGGGGCAAATTGTGCTAAAAATAAAATTGACCTTTTGATGTCTTTGAGGTTTGGTTTGTTTTTTTGGTTTTTTCCAATCAATAGGATTTATAAGTACTTGTTTCTCTCACTATTTGAAATAATACCAGACAAATATTGCTAAATGTTCAAATGATAAGGGGAGTTGATATCCAGCTTTTAATTTGCCTACATATTGGGTAAGTCAAGTGTTTGGACATATTAGAACTTTTAAAAACAGGGAAAATACTTTTTGTAACTTTTATTTTGTGAAATATTCTGTACCAACTGTCTTTGAGAAATTTTAAGTAATTTTTGAGATTTGAGATGTTTTGAAATAATTTTTACACCTCTCATGAATTTAGAATTATTTCTTGCAGAATTAATTTTCTATTTATACAGATATTGAAATCTTCTTTGTTCCAGGAATTTAATGTCTCTCACAACGCTGGCATGATTTGACTGAAATCAAGTAATGTTTTAATTTTAAACAATGTTCTTGTTTTTTTTTTGGTGAATTTATGCTCTCACTAAGTGATTAGAGTTCAATTGGGTGACGTGTTTGGCTGTTTTTAGAGTTGCCCGAATACATATTTCTAAATATATTGGCTAATTTTTCATTTCCACTTCGTTATACTTACATGTCAATATATATACCAAACCATGATTATATTATTATAGAAAGCTGTAATTAAATTTGTTGACTAAAATTTTGAGAGTGACATTCAATTCAATTTCAATGTCATATTCAATTTGCAAGATCTAAAATCGTGACTTTTTTCTTTCCATGGGTTTCCATGACTAATTTGATTTTGTGTTTTTTTTCTATTTTCTAGGCGTTCGAAATAATTCCACTCTACTTAATACTTTTAATCTTCTAGAGTAATTTTCTTGTATCTTCCAGGAATTCGAAATGGTTTTGCTTTCATTTTCTACAAAATTTTCATGTCATTTAGGCATTTTTTGTGTTCAGACCCAGAAAGTGAGGTTTAAATTTACAAACATGATTTTAAATAATTTTCTTGTTTTTTTTTTGTGAATTTTGTTTTAATTAAATGTAATATGTATATTAACGAACCATAAATGTCATAAATATATTATAGAAAGCTGTCTAAAATTTTGACTTAGGGTATTTTATTACTTGGAAGCCAATTATATACAGGGGCGTCAAATTTATCATGAAAAATAAGATTTTTTCCTAAAATTTATCAATTTGAATCTCAAAATCTAATGATGATTTTCGGAGCGCAAACTTGCTTATTTTGAGGCCCTCTACAACTCCTTCAAGTGTGTACCACTAATTATGGAACACCCTTTATATATTAATATTTTTCTTAAAAATAAATGATTTAATTTAATAAAATATTAACAAATATATGGATGTAATGTCAAATTTGAATTGCAGATTTTTGTCACAGGTTAATAGCAAAATAAAAAAAAACTAAATATTTTTCTCTGAAAGTAAGTCATTTAATTAATTAATCAAAGTCAAAATTAATAAATTATCATTTTTTTTCTAAATCAAGACTTTTTTCTTTCTATGAGTCATTTGAAGTAATTTTTTATGTCTTCCAGGGATTTAAAGTAATATTCACTATTGATTTCAACAAAATTACATTTTAATAAATTTTCTATTTTATTTCAGGTATTTCTTTACAAAAAAAAAAATTTTGTTCCTTGCCTTTAGGCCTTTTTTGGTCTTTTGTTTCAGACTTTCAGGAGTAACTTTTTATGAAATTTTCATATCATTTAGTATTTTTTATGTGTCCAGGCCCAGGAATTTCAAATACTTTTATTTTCACTTTCTTTTATACATTTTCAGGCATTTAATGACGTTAAGGTTTGTGCAATCCCTTCTAATCCTATCGTCTAGATACAGTCTTAAAATAATTTTTTTTTGGTTCAATTCAATGACTTAAACTGGAAAACCAATTAAAGAGGAACCACTGATTAGAAATAATATAAGATACTAGTAATTGAATAACATACATGACTAGAGAAACCTAAATAGTACAATTTACTTAAACATTGAAAGCCTTTCAATATTCTAAGACAATTTGTAATGATCAAATTCAACCTCAACCTATTTTTTAAAAGCCTCTCATTAAATTTTTGATTCTCTGAGACAAGTGATTAAATATTTTTATCCCCTCATTCAATTGAATTTTTGGTTAAAGAAGTTTTAAGAACAAAGAGTCTCAAAATAATTTAAATGAAAATCAATTATTAACTATATTTCTTTTATACCATATTTATTAGAGCCAGGTATTAATCCATATTAAGATAAGATAAATTAATACATATAACAGTGCTCTTTCAATACCATTTCACTTTCTTTTTTTAGAACACTATAATACCTTAATAAGCCAATGATAATAAATTAATGGGATAATTAATCCATTGTTCATTTTGGAAATTTCACTCTAATAGAATACTAATTAACAATTCTGATGATGTCATTGATATTCAATGAACCCAGATAAAACATCCTGTTTTATATGTAATAAATTATATAAAAAGATATTAATATAATATCTAATAAATGATCAACCAACACATTAATCCCATCAATAAAATATCAACGAAAGATATGCAGATCACCATAATTTTTTTGTGTCACTCAAAACTTTAACTTTTAAGTTAAACTTATTACTGTAATTCCATGAACCAATAAGGGTAAGAAAAATTTGTCACCAACCTGTATAGTAATCCTCCCTTTCCAAATAAGGGGCAGCCTTGGCTAGCGCCCTAAGTTCAATCAAGTAGACAAAATAAAGATTTCTAAGCCAGTGGGGTCCCTCACCGTTAGTGCTCTCGGGTGAAAATCTGGTCCTAAATTCCTCCAAGTAGGGACCCCATTCTCCCTTGGGATCTTTTAATGATAAGCCATGCTTGTTTGATAGTAAATAATTTGCTGAGAGATGAATATTAATGCTGGCATGTAGCCCTGAAATTGCCCGATAAAATACCCTTTCTTCTAAACACATAGAGTTTAAGGTGGCAGTTTGTATGTAGGGGTTAAAACTGAAAGTGTTTTTGGGTCTAAAGCAGTTTTCAAGGTATATGGTTCTCCATATTCTATGGGCTGATTCCCCAGCATAACCTGTGAACCTTTCTGGGTTTAAAAGTAGATCAACATATTCCGAATCATTACCATTTTCCTCTTCAACACAGAAATTGTCTTGTGCTTGATCATGGGCCAGCCATTTTTCAATATCTAGTTGAGCCTTCTCACTTATGGTTGTATTTAAATAACCTAAATTGGTATGTTCATCACAATCATCCTCACCATTTTCAGTATACTTAGTAGCTGGCTTTGCCTCTCCTTTTAGGCCTTCAGGTATCTCATTTTGTTCACAGTACTCCACATGGCAGTAGCGCATAGCACACTTACTGTCATCTACCCAAAATGGACAGGGTCTCCTCAGGTTTACCTTAAAAAACCTAAAAAAGTCCTTCACTAATAAGCTCTGAAGGCGAGGAAAGATTTTCACATTATTGAAACTATCTACTGTGTCTATTTTGCAGTTACACTCATCTATTTTACCCTCCAGTTGGCAGAAACAGTCATCCGGTTCACTTTTTTCGGTTCCTTGGGGCTGATTAAAGAACCCCAGGCATTGGTTAAGCACTATGGTACACAAAAGAACTTTTAGAAGGTTTGCACTGCACATTTTGGTGCAAGCCCGGTATCATCGCTTTAGTAGAAATGAGAATTACGCGTGTAGCGGTCTTTTTTCAGTTAAAACTTCTCCTAAAAGTGAAAATATGTTTATAATGTGACGAACGGCAGAGAAACACGTATACGTAAACAATCGATGAGTAGTCAGCTGTTTGCTGTCAAATTAAATCATTAATATGTGGGCGCAGCGCGATTATGTTTATCTCTTTTTAACGCATGGGGAAATAAGTGAGGTGAAGAGGTAGACTTCGGTTTAAGTTATACAGGGGCGTAGGCAGATAGTTGTTAATCATGGGGTGGATTAATACTCATATTAAATTCAATGTTATCATTTATTAATTGATTTATTCAAGTAGAAGGTCACCTACAGATAGACTAAGGATTTCAATAATTTCATATCATATATTACGAGTAATTCATTCGCACATATTATTATTCCTCAAGTCAAAAAATTCATAATATAAAATTTCCAAAATATTTTTAAAAAAATATATAATATAATTTAATAAAACATACAGTTCTTAAAAATGCTAAAGCCAGATTAAAATTAATGAAGAAATTGTTTAAAATAGTTTTTCGAAGTCTAAAAATTCCTTAAAACTATACAAGCTATTTCTTAGCAGAAATTTCCTCACTCCAGAGCTATAACTTAGAACGACAAGATCCTTAACTTCGGCCTGCAATTTGGTATAAAATAAAGCTGCATAATAATTAAATAAGAATCGGGTTCTTTAAAGTAAATTAATTCTTATATCGTGACCTGTGTCGTGACTGTGAGAAGCATTATTGAGACTGTATTCTTGTTGGGTTTTATGTGCATAGATAAGACACTTATAAATATATCTTGATAAAATTGTTACCATATTTAAGTGTTGAAACTGAGACGCCAACAGTTCTTAGAAAAACATCTTCTCTATAGCCTTTACTATACAATAAACAATAAAGCGAACAGCTTTTTATTTATCTGCAGAGAAAACTGTGAGCTGCTTGAGGAGAGTGCCCCCAAGTCATTATAGCATAAGTGGCTATCGATTCAAAATACAGTGTGGTAGGATTGTATTAATACAAGAGAAGGAAAAAATTTTACTGAGTTTCGTAAGAGGTACATGTTTCTAGGAAGACTTTAAGCAACTGTATTAACATGCCCCTCGAAAGTCAGCTTTGGGTCCAGTTACACTCCCAAAAATTTGATCTCTTCTGGGTTTTCCTGGGGTAGGAGTCTGTCTAAGATCAAAGAAAACTCTGACAGACGTATCTGCGTTAAGTGATAGACTATTTGAAATAAACCACTCTTGAAGCAAACCTTCACCATGTAGGTAAGACAATGATAGACTCTTCCCACTTCTGGCTACATTTGTGTCATCTTGAGCAACCTTGATGAAGATCATTGACATAGATCAGGAATAGTAGCGATTCCCGAATGAAACCTTGAGGAACGCTGTGCTCAACCTCAACCCAGTCAGACAGATGACCAATGGAGCGAGTTCCTTGTTTTCGGCCGCCCAAGTAGCTGGACAACAGATGCAAGCCATGATGATCAATCCCATAGCAGTTCAACTTTTTTATAAGAATGTTATGAGATGCGCAATCGAACGCTTTAGAGAGATCACAAAAGGATGCACATGTATGCTCCTCATCCTCAAAGACTCTCGCGAGGTACTCGAGCACTCTCACGACTGTGCCAGTAGTAGATCTTTTTACTCTAAATCCAAACTTATTATCTGTGAAAAGATGATTTTATTTTCAAAATATTTAGAAAATTGGTCTTTTAAGATCAATTCAAATATCTTTGCCATATCAGGTATCAGTGAAATATAATTAGAGGTATCATTGAGAGAACCTCTTTTTCAAAAATTAGAATTTTTTGAATTTTTGAATCTCTATGGAAAGATCCATATGGAAAGATTGTTAAGCAGTGTGTGCTATCAACAAAACAAAGTTAATGAACTGGATCGTATTTTTACATTATCATAATATGCCAGCAATCTTGTTTATGACCGAACACTGGCTGAGGCTTGGTGAGTCCCTCTCTTTATATGGTTAATTTAATGCAATGTCGTAGTTTTTGAATAGATTAGATACACTCTCTCGTTTGCCTATTAAAGCAAAGATTATGGTTCCGGCAGATTTAGATATAAATAATTTAGATCGAAACTGAATGCATGCCGACAGGTTACATGCGCTCTTTTTATTCTGTAATTTACAAATGTTAGTAGAAAGTCCAACTCGTATAACAACTATGTCAAGTACTTTAATAGATTATTTCTGTGTGAACTTCAGTAATTGTATCTCTTGTGATAGTAGGGTTGTGTCGTCGGCTCTGTTCGACCATGAAGCCATATTATCTATAATTAACTTAAAAATTAGAAATTCTAAACTCGTAAGAAGGGCAAGGATATAAATAATAAATCAAGTTGTTTTAGGTTAAAAACTGATTGCAATAAAATGAATTGGATCTAAATTATTATCTTCTGATTTTCTAAATCAATTTAATGCTAACTAGTCAGTTTATTTGGGAAGCATTTTCCTTTCAAAAACAGACAACTAAAAAGAAAGAAGACATGGGGACACAGGGAATCAAGGTTTATTATAGGAATGTCAGGTTTTGCATACTCATAATTATTACATATTCGTCAGAATTTGTGATACATTTTTTCAATAAATATAAAACCATATATCGCAACGTTATAAAAAATGCTAAAAAAGATTATTATTATTATTATAGTTTTATAAATGATGGTAACAGTCTGATAACTTAAAAGAAAAATGAAAAATAGAACAAAGGAAATTTGGCGCATAGTGTATGCCTTAAGTGAGAATCGAAATAAGAAGGGTATATATTAGGGCAATGTGGATTCAGATAAACTCAATCATTTTTATTGCACAATTGCTGAGAATTTAGGAAAAAATATATATTCTGATACTGATCCTTTGTCATTCTTCAGAAAAGTACGAGATTAATTTTGTTTGTGAGCATCACTTACGTATCCGAAATTTAAAAAATGCGAATTTCAATTTAAAAAAACAGTCGGCAGGGAGATTGAATTTCAGAGTATGTGTAAAGAATATGTTTCATTGGAGATTTATATGTAATCATAAATATTTCTTTTCACAAGGGAGTTTTTCCTGATAGTTTGTGCATGACTTTGCTGAAACCTCTTTTTGGGCAATAACGTTAGTTTCAGAAAAAAATTAATCCCGCCTGTTTTCTATCGACCTCAATGTTTCGAACTGAAGCAAAAATAATCGAAAAAATTGTCAAAGGTAGAATTACTTCAACAATTATTATTACTGAACAACCGGTTTGGGACGGGAGGAGTACTGATGCAGTTTTTTTACCTTTTGGAGTAACTTTATTCAGGCTTAGCTCTTAAACAGGGGAGAGATGGGGCGGTATTTTGTGATTTTTCCAAGGCCTTTGATTGTATAGGTCGTAAAATATTGCTGCAAAAGCTGTATAAACTAGACTTAAGACATGGAATTAAATTTTGGAGCTTCACTGGCCGGGGTCTTGTTCGGTCACTTTTTGTCTTGCAGAAGGGTACTATCAGATATTTGTGTGCAGTAGGCTTTAGTTATCACCGTAGGGCGCTATTTGTTAGATAGCAAATACTCACATTAACTTGCATTTTCATACTGATGCTAGTGAAAAAAAATACAAGAATACTAATGAGACCAACATATATTCAACAAGATATAATACTACCAATATATGAAAAATACCCTTACAAAATACTCAATTACATTGGAGTATTAAAATGTATAATCACTTGCGTCGGAATGCAAAGTCGTGAGTATAAAGCCTTCAGCAGCAAGCAGTTTAGCTCTTTTGTGAAAAATTTATTAATTAAAAAACTACCAGCATTTCAAATTTTATATATTATTCTCCGTTATTAATGCATTTTTTTTGGTTGATATATTGTTACTTTGTACGAAAACTTTTTTTTGAGTAGGTAACTTTTGTTTCTTTTTTTAACTGTATCCGTCAGATTTTCTCCTTAACTGTATCAACACATTTTTTTCTGTATAACTTATTATTGAAAAACAATAAAACATATTTTGATTTGATTTGATAACAATTATTATTAATGACGTTTGATTACTGAAACCCTTTGTAATTCGAGGTATAAAACCTAGATTTTTTATACAATGTTTTCTATATGAACGTCGAAAACAGTTTGGAATCTCATGTCACAGTTCTTATTATACTCTAAATATATCAAGGTAGTGTTTCCGAGTTACACATCATATTTGTTTTGCGTTTGAACTGGTTTTCTACTCAAGAGTATAGAATGGTATTTTTCTGGATTAATAAACAATTTATTTAAGGTACAATATCTTTCAAAATTTAAAAGCTCAGATTGCTGAAACCTGTGTCTTGTCATGTGAATGATTAAAAAAATTGAAAACAATATTGATTGCATTGTGACAAGAATACATGTTATTAAATAAATTTTTTTTTGCAGATTTAATACAAATAAGGATAATTACTTGAGCATAGATGAACTGAAACGCATGATGGAGGTCCTTGGAGCACCCCAAACTCATATTGGGTTAAAGCAAATGATAAGAGAGGTAAAGACGCCAATTTGGTGTGTCCTTTGATGGCAAAAACCTTGTAATTGTTAATGCCTAACTGATAATCGGTAATAAACGAGCTATTTTTTTTCCAGGTGGACGAAGATGGCGATGGCCGTCTTTCCTTCCACGAGTTTATGATGGTATTCCGCAAAGCACGAGCTGGTGAACTGGACGAAGAATCCGGTCTCGGACAGTTGGCTCGTTTAGCTGTGATTGATGTGGATAAAGTTGGTGTCAATGGGGCCAAAGAGTTCTTCCAAGCGAAGGTAGAGCATTTTCGTTAATTGTTTCATGTTTATTTTTATATGGTAAAAAATATGTTTTAGATCAATGAACTGTCAAAAAGGAGCAAGTTTGAAGAAGAAATTCGTCAGGAGCAAGACGAAAGAAAACGACTCGAGGAAGAAAAAACACTGAGACGCCAACAGTTCTTAGAAAAAGCCTCTATATTTAAATGTGCTTAACTTTTATGTTCTGTATGGTTTAATATTTTGTGGCTTGTGTTTGTTATTGTTTATTTTTATAAATCATATTGATTAATTAATTGTAGCTTAAAGTATTAGTCATTTAAGATATTCCTATAGTAATAAATTTTGACACTAGGTAATAATATTTAAGCATATCTCTTGTCAATTTATTAGGCATTACTTTTAATAGATATTCTTTAATTTATATTATTATGTGATTATATGCATATTTTTATTTTAATAAATTGGAATAATTAAATTTCGTTCTTCTTAATGGGCCGCCACTGATTTATGACGTCAAGCGCACGTGTTTCGTCGATCCGCTACGCCGTAAGTCTCCATATGATTTTGACGTTTCTTTGTTTGGAAATATTTGATTTTATTTTTCTTTATTCTATTTATCCTCTAATCTCTAATTGGAAAAAGAAATGAGTATCTCTTTTACAATAATAACAAACATTTTCCTAGCTTCCTTCCTTAATAAATTTAATAAAAAATAGGATTGAACTGAGGAATGTTCATATCTAGTATTCTACATTGAAACCCTCAGAATGTATGCTTATCTTAAGTCACAGATATAACATAAGTACACAATGATTTTAACTTAAGTGTTTTTATTAGAGGCAGAGGTCACAATCCTATAAAAACTGACATAACTTGTTTTTTTACAAAGTCCAAGATTTCTCAAGAGTCCAAAGTGACACTGTAATTTGCAGGTGTTATAAATAATATAATATTTACCAGTTTTATTGAGTGTACAACTATACCAGGAGAAATATGGAGGAAGTTGATGGGAATACAGTTTTGGCGCAAGCTTTAAAGGCCCAGGTAATATTAAAATATATACTTATGTTAGAATGAAGTTATAAAATATCGTGACTCCCGTGGCATGATATATATTATACTTATAATATTAGTGAAAAAATTGCAATACTAAAAAATAATATTACTTACTTAATTAATAAATATGCACCTTTTAAAACTAAAATATTACAAGAAAAACCTTTTACTCCCTGGATCACAAGCAATATAAAATTTTTAATGAAACTTAGAGATAAGGCACGTCACAAATATTTAAAATAGAAAACTCCTGGGAATTTAAATTACTACAGACAGCTTCGAAATTTCACTAAACATGCCATAAGTAGAGAGAAAGCGGCATATTTCAAACAATTTTCCTTAAAAAAAGGTAAAGATTTTTGGAATACCGCTAAAAAACTTAATTTTACAAAAACTAAAACCAATCCTTTACCAGAAACACTAAATAATGCAGTTGACCTAAACTCATTTTTTTCTAACTCCGTGGCTTTTACAAAATCAACCTCAAATGAAAAAATTGACTTCTACAAAAATAATAAACTAAATGTTAATCAGGAAGAGTTTTATATCAATTTAATTGATGAGGAAAAAACTGCAAATATTATAAAAAACATTGGAAGTAATGCAATGGGAGTTGATGAAATTTGTATTAAAGATTTAAATATATGTCTTCCTTATTGTTTAGAGGCTTTAGTTAATATTATTAATAGTTGTATTTTGCAGAAAATTTATCCTAGTGAATGGAAACAAGCTATTCTTATTCCTTTACCTAAAATTTCCTCCCCTGAAGAATTTAAAGACCAATAAGCATTTTACCAGTTATATCAAAAATATTAGAACGTCACATTTATAATGAACTCTCTAGATATTTATATAAGTTTAAAATAATTCCTGATTGTCAGTCGGGATTTCGAAAATCTTTTAGTACTACAACAAGTCTCATAAGCCTTATTAATGATATTAGAATTAAAGAAGACAAAAAACAGATAACTTGCTTAACCCTACTTGATTTTAGTAAAGCATTCGACACCATTGATCATAAATTACTATTAGCTAAATTACACTATTTTGGGTTGTCTACAAATGCCATTATATTTTTCCAATCTTATCTTGAGGGTCGGTCTCACTGCGTTCGGGTAATCAAAAAGTCAAATTATGAGTTCTCCAACTTCTTGCCTCTTACCATGGGTGTTCCACAAGGATCCATATTAGGACCGTTGCTGTTTTCTCTCTATGTGGCTGATATGGAAAAGTGTCTTCAAAATTCAAAACTCCAACAGTATGCTGACGATTCCCAGGTATATATTGCTTTTGATACTCCAGGTCTGCATGAGGCGCAAAATAAAATAAATACTGATCTACAGAGCTTGGCCGTGTTTACTGAGAATCATAACTTAAAACTTAACGCATCAAAATCGTGTGTAATGTTTGTAACACAGAACAAGAGTCAGCTGCAAGAGGTTTCAAACAGATTTAAAGTAGTTGTTAAAGGCGAGTCTGTTCCAGTTGTAACTGAAAAACGTAATTTAGGTGTAGTTATTGATTCAAATCTTAACTTTACTTCCCATATTAAAGTCAAACTTCAAGCCGCCTACATCAGATTAAAGGGCCTTTATCAGTATAAGAAAATGTTGCCTTCAAAAATAAAATATTGGCTGTGTGATACACTAGTTCTTTCATTACTTGACTATGGGGATATTGTATACGGCGATTCTTTAACTAAATACTTATCGAACAAAATACAAAAACTTCAGAATAGTTGCATGAGATATTCATTTAATATTGCCTCTAGAAACCGCATAACTCCATATTTAAATTCTAATTTAATTTTGAATATGAGCAATAGAAGGAAAGTCCATATGTTTAATTTAATTTATAAAATAATGAAAACCAGACAGCCTGCAAATTTAAGAAATTTATTTTTTAATCAAGATATTCCTTATAATACAAGAAATCCCCATTTGCTTAGAATTCCTTTACATAGAACAGCAACCTTTAAAAAATCTTTTTTATATATGGGCATTCGGATGTGGAATGAACTACCTATTTATATAAAGGAATGTTCGCCTAAAAAATTTATTATAAACTTAAAAAAATATCTCTTAAACACGCAAATTATGGTAACCTAATGTGACCGTATTTTATAAAATGGTATTTTTGTTTTAATTAATGTTCTGCACACCTGATCTTGCTAATTGCAAATATTTACATTAAAATTAAATTCTCACTTGCCTGTTATCTACCCTTCGTGCTCGCCCCTATACCGTTCTCGCTCGTCTTTGGATTCTTTTATTTTTTTTTTGTTTTTCTTTTTGCCCAGCTTCATAGCCACTCGCTAGTTCATTGTAAAATGCATATATTGTCCCTTTTGATTTTGGTATGGACCTTATTGTAAATACATAATATTACGTTTTTTAGAAAATAGTTTATTTAGGAACACGGGTTGTACAGCACATGTACAAGTAATCTATGTACTTGCATGTGTATCGGTTTTTTTTTTATAAAAATCGCGTTGCACTCCGATTACCAAACAAATTGTTGTAATTTTGAATTATTTGTATATTCATGGAATTTAGTTTCGTATATTCTGTAATAATGTTTAATAATTTTGAATGGTAATAAAAGTATTTTTTATTTTTTTTTTTATGTAATTGTCTTATCATTTATTTAAGTTTATATTCACAAACTGTATTTTATCCATGAGTTCAACTCATTTTTACAGGGTAATAGTTTCACATTATTTGCTTATGGTATACAACCATGTACTTATTACTATAATGTCCACCATTTATTATAATATTCTAGTGGATTCACATATTTTTAAAGATATTCAAATTTGATATCTAAGATTTATTAAAACTTGAAGCAAATTCCCACTTCAGAAAATTAATTATTTTAATTTATAAAGCTGTTATTGAACCTTTACTGAGGTATGCACATGAAAATAACAGAAAATTCAAAAGACAATGTTTTCAAGACAAAGGAGCTTATTGCAAACCAATCCAAACCCAAACAATTTGTATACATATTTTTTGTCATCACATTCAAAAATTCTTATATTTCTTGCGGGCTATACTATTCATCTAATGAAATGAACTTTCTAACACTTTTATAAAAAAAGTTTAAGATTTTCTTTCTGTTTTTCAATATATGTAATTTTTTCTTCCTATCTATCCACACTAAAAAACACAAATTATAAAAATTATGAAAAAATATGAAAATTTTTAAATTCACATTTATATTAAGCTTGTTCATGGTTTAACATTTGATGCAGCAATAATGATACAAACCTGTTTAATTGCTCTATAGCTACATTTAAAAACAAAATTACTCCAATGATTATAATTTTATAAGCATCAAATCTCTTTCTATGTAAACCCTTTCATTTAATTTTCTTTTACCTGTTGTTATACTCTGGAGTTGTGAGCTTGGGATTTTGGATGTTTTTGAATCATTAATTAATTTTTATAGACTGCTGAAGTTTTTTTACACTGTTCACTTGAGCTATCTAATGTAAATAGTTTACTTCTTGATCTGTGATGCATAAGACTTTCCTGTTAGACAATGTTTGTGGCAGCAGGGTGGTAATGGCAAGTATGTAGACAAACTTAACCATCCATTCCTTTGTCAATTTGAAGATGAAATGTTCATATAACCATGGAGCCACAATGGATATATTTTAATGATATTCATATTTTCTATTGTTGTCGTTTCTTTCCAAAAATACAGGATATTACTCTTTTCATCCATTTTCATATTCAGCATTAGCAAATTGTAAAATATGCAATATCAATCATAGGTTATACCAACTATTCAATAAATACATTTAATTCTTAAAGTACTTAGAATGTTACTTGCATTCTTTAGCGATATACATTGAAACCCTTTAGGGTCTCATGTTCATATGAAAATGAATATCACACGAATAAAATAAAAGTCCAAGTCTAATAAAATTAGCCGACTTCTCACATAAAGTTTCTCCATGTGTTGCATAAATCCCATTGTATTTAGCTACCTATTTCCTTTGTCTGTATATTTTATTAACACCATATTATAAAAGCTCCAAAAACAATTGCCAATTAGCTCAAAAATGTTCATGATGAAATAAAACAAATTGTGACTGGTGTGAATAAAATGTTGATACCAACTACAGGGGTGTAAGCATACAATCTGAAAGTCAAAGTAAAATAAGCTTTATTGTACAAAATGTTTAAAACAAAGTGTCATAAAAACATTGGATCAATCAGTAAAAAACAACAAAAATACACTCAAAAAAATGCTCCAAATTTTGTTTCCAATTTGTTTGGAGGCACAACACAATCAAATAACATGAAAGGCTAAAATTTGTCTATAAAAAAATTCATCAGTGATGTAGAAAGCTTTTTCTAACATCAATGTCTTAACTCCTACCCTAAATAGTTTATAATATTATATAGTTCTTCTAAGAAACAGATGTTTCAGTATCTTCTTACTGTGGTACATGATAGAGTATTGGGTTAAAGATGTTGTAGGTATTGGTAATTTTATAGTAAATGAATTGAATAAGTTTACCCAAAGAGGGCTCCTAAGGCCAAAGAGTTTTCCCAAAAAACAAACACTATATCTTAGGTGTGAGTTAACCAAAGCATAATAATCAAATCAAATCGTTTATTTCCATCGATATCCGAACAATGTATCGGAATTGTCAATAAAAAACTACAATGCTAATAAAAACAGTATAAAATTACAAGATATGAAAGGAAACAAATTTAACTAAATTAAGTCAATAAATATACAGTTAAAGAACTCTGTCAATGAGTAAAAAGGACATTCAGCTAACATGGTCCTAAGAGCTTTCTTATAAGTTGGAAAAGCCTTAGCTCTCTTTATTCTACATAGGAGATGATTAAAAATTTTGAGAGATGTAATTTCCGGACCATCCTGTACCTGCGATAACCTGGTAAAAGGAATATATAATTTATCTGCATTTCCAGTTTTATAAAAATTAAGATCTTCAGATCTCATGTGGTTGGAAAGATCTTTATGTAATTGACATGCGCACTTCAAGATATAGATTTTAATTATAGTTACGATTTTAACATAACAGTACCACGGCAAGTTTCTCAGAAGGAAAGTCTAAACATCGTACGTACAATGCGCTTTTGATTTATTAGCACTCTCCCAATACTGGAGGAATTACCCCAAGCTAATAAGGCATAGGATAGAGTGGAATGCACTGAGGCATAATAAAAGATTTTAAGTGTATATGCAACCACATAGTCTCGAGGCTGCAAGATGGCATAATTGTTGGAGCTGTATAACTTGGCGGAGTGTTTTTGGATGATGCTACTTGATAACTCCTCTTTAAGGAGTAAGCTCCGGTCCTGAATAGCTCGGATCGGAGTGAAAACAATGAAATTGGTTTTTTTTTCAAACTATTGAAACAAGGACCAGTTTTCTGGCACCACCCTGCAATATCAGCTATACACTTAGTGGCTTTAAGAGTGGATCGACTGATGGTCAGTACCCGAGACAACTGCTGATGTATCAAGCCATTTATAAGCATCATTGGTCACTGTTATATTTAAGCTGTTTCTAACCAACCCAACCCAACCTAGAGTACAGCAGCTCAATATGTTTATCAAAAATCAAGTTTCATCAATAAACAATGCCAAAATTTTTTTTTAATATGTCATAAGAGACTGTGCGCCCAAGCATTATCTAAAATAAACTCAAAATTTAAAATATTTTTCTTTAACACATAAAAGGATAATAAATTAAGTGGTACCATCTTTTAACACCTGCGAAATTCTGGTTAACCATTTCCTCGAGAATAATCATTAATATAAATTCAAAATAAGACAGGACCAGAAACAGATTTTTGTGGCGCACAATTTGATGGCTGTGACATTCGACACACCTGGACATTTCTGGTAAATTGTCAATCTTTTGTTCTATCAATTGTTCGTTCCGGGCTTGGATATCCCTTGCTTGTATGGTCACCTTTTTATTCTAGAAATAGAATTCTACCTCTTTATTCTGGAAACAGTTTAGTCAAGTCGTTCAAAAAGTATCTCTCTGTGCAAAGCTAATATTGAGACTTCTCATCATTCTAATTACTGTTTCTTTTTTTCAATCATCTGAATGATGAGATCATTTAATTAACTTAATCTTGATCCCTTTGTAAATAACTTTGCTAATTCATTAAAACTTACTGAAATCTTCTGGAAGCTTACATTTTATGTTTTTGTGCTTTTTTATTGTTGCTATAATTTTGTTCCTTTCCATACCATTGATTAACTTCTTTATAGTTGCCACTTACAGTATCGGACAAAATAAGAGCAACTTTAAAACAAACTGGTTTAATATTGTACAAGAAACTGTGCAGTTTTGTGCATTATTCGCTGGATCTAAAACAAAAAATTATTGATGCCTATTTATCTGGGAAAAAGCCGGTATGGATATCAACTACATTTGGAGTTCGAAAAAACGTATCAGAAACTATTAAAAATTACCGAATCCGAGGCAGGGTTACGACCTTTGCGTGGTGGTCGATAAGAAAAACTACCAAAAACTTGAACAGGCGCATTAAACGACTTAATATAAATGATCGATCCAGGAATGTCTTCGACTCAGATTTTAGCCCCAGTTGGTGACGTAAATGTATTTTTCAAGACTATTATTCAAGGTCCCTTAGTGGATTTCGGATTACCAGCGAGAAAACCAGCCGAAAAACTCTTCTTATCTAAAAAAAATACGGACGCAAGAATGTTATTTGGTAGATTTCATCAAAACTGGAACACCCACGAATAGAAAAAGTTCTTTTTTCTGATGAATCTAAATTTCTTACATTTTCAAATGACAAAAGACAATTTGTAAGACGTCCTGCAGAAAAAAAAACTTTGAAGCAAAGTACGTTACTACTAAAATACGTTACTCTAAAACATGGTGGCGGCAATATCATGGTGTGGGGCTGCTTTTCAGCTTATGCACTAGGTCCTATTTACAGAATGAGGGGCATAATAAACAGCGCATATCTTAATATATTGAATAATGTTGCCTTATTCGGAATGGGAAATGCCCATAATATTCACATTCCAACGTGACAACGACGCTAAAAACACCGCTAAAATTGTGATTAATTGTAAAGTGGCCACCGCAATAGCCAGACCTAAATCTCATAGAAAATCTATGGGAAATGGTGAAAAAATGTGTTCGTCGATCACAAATACATAATTCATTAATCAAAGGAGTCCGTTTAGTGTCGGATTACATAAATGAAAGAAATGAAAAGATGCGATGAAATCATTAGGAACAATGTGTACTGGTTAAAATATTGATTTTCGAAGTTCTGTGTTAATCTGAGTTAAATTTGGAGAAAATATTAAATATATATAAAAATATTTGCTCTAATTTTGTCTGATACTGTATATTTTATTTAAAAAATTTCTTTTTGTAAATTAAAAAGGTTTGCCTATGTTGAATAAATTATTTACAGGGAATAGAATTCGTTTTTGGGATAATTGGATTTCCAGTTATCGAACTCAGTATGGCACTTCAAATGGCTGATATTCATTATATTGGTATGAGGAATGAACAGGCTGCTTGTTATGCTGCTCAAGCAATGGGTTACTTAACTGGTAAAATTTAAAAAAAATCCTTATACAAAACTAAGTCAATAAATTTACAGGTAATCCAGCAGGAGTTTTATGTGTATCTGGTCCAGGAGTATTACATACTTTTGGTGGCATGGCAAATGCACAAATAAACTGCTGGCCAGTTGTTGTTATTGGTGGAGCAGTAGCACAAGATCATGAAGGGATTGGAGGGTTTCAAGAGTGCAATCAGGTAAATTTAAACTATTTATACAGGGTGTTTGGAAGGTGAGTAGCCAAACGGAAATTGTGAATAGGTGAGGTTACTGGCTATTTAAAACGCATAGTATTTTTTTGTTTTATATTTTTGTAATATATTTTTTCCTTTTTTTATTAGATTCTGTATTAGATGTAATATATTTTTCCCGGTTTTTTTACTTTAACCTTAATTTTTTTTTTAATTTTTGGCCAAAGTGGCGCACAATTAATTTTATTTTAAAGACTAATGTCTCATTCAGATTTAGGTAATAACTGAGAAAAAAATTTAAAGAGAAACTAATAGTGGAGTAACAAACTTACTCAAATCAATAGAAAAAAAATGTTACGTCAACTTTACAATGGAAAAAATAATAATAAAAAAAAGTTATGGGGTTTTAAAATGTGTTAAAAAACTTCTCTAGTTAATAGTCTTTGTAACGATATGCCACATGTAACAAAAATAATTAGGTAACTTACGAAAAACAAATAAGTTTGTCTTCAAGGACGCGTGAACCAATTTCGTGAAAGCAACCTAATTGAGCAGGTATAAACTAATGCCTCTTTCTAACACAGCTAAACCTGTTACGCTATAATCTCCTTTATCATTCGGCGACACTCCCTTTGTGCCCCGCTACCTTAAACTGTTACCTGTCACTAACCATAATACGAGTATTATTAATTCGAGACTTGTCGTTCTCCGCTACTTCACGTATTTTTAACTCCGCTCTGTGCATATTGTTTTTGTTGTTAATTTTCGTTAACTTTGTTTTATTGTTACTGCCTACTATGGCTGGTGCCTTTACAAACGAGGAGTACGCCGATATCCTAATGGCATATGGTAGAACTGATGGAAATGGACGAGAAGCAAAAAGAATTTACCAAGAGCGTTTTCCCAATAGACGCCAACCTAATCGTCATACTTTTGAAACGACCTTTAGACGCTTAAGAGAATCTAATTATAGTAGATAGGTAGTCTAAATCGCCGTGAACCTGAAGTTCGCAGACAACGTAATGTTGCTGATGACGAACGAATTGTGGAAGCTTTTGACGAAGATCCCACAACGAGCATCCGGACTGTAGCTGCCAATCTAAAGCCGCTTTCACACGGGTCGGTGTGGCAGCGGTCTGGTAGCGGCGCAGCAATTACCGTAACGATGCTCTGCCGCATTATCTATTTACATGAGGCAATATATTCCACAGCAGTATAGTGAACATGTCGTCGTCTAGTGATGAAGAGTACATTGTGTTATATATGTATTTTAAGAGATTACAACAGAGAAAAAAAAATATTGGGTGCATCCATACATTGAAAGAAACATTAACTGTAGGTTATTTGTTGCCACTCAAGGTGGATGGAAAATTTCAGTCAATGTACAGAATGAGAAAAGTTTCATTCCAAGAACTTGAACAACTTATTAGTCCAATTATTCATAGACAAAATACGAACATGCGAGAATGTGTAAGTGCTGGAGAAAGGATTTTAATAACTTTGCGGTAAGTACTATGAATGAAACAAAACATACTACTCTACATTATCTGTATTGAAATTCGAGAAAAAAGAGTAATCTGCATTTGGTGCTACGGCGGACCCTGATTGCGCTGTCGGAATTTCATTGTAATAAGTTTCTTCTGGAGAGTGAATCGGTTGATATGAAGAGACTAAAGGTGTTAGTACAGAGTGGCTGGTAGATGGTCTTTCGAATGAAGATGAGGTGGATGGATTGAATGTAGGTTGAACATTTTGCGATTTTATTTCATCAACAAGGATCATCAGTTTGATTTTAAATTTCCTTTGTTGTTCTTCTGTCATACTTTCCAGGTCAGGTAGCATGCTTAGTAAGAAGTAATGCATGTGGCTGATTTTTTCTTTATTTTCAGAGTTCTCCACATCTTGAACCTTTCTTATTTTTGCTTTTAAGTAGTTAACAAATGTTTGCTCACCTTCTGTATTGTAACATTTACGACATCAAACGGTACTTATTGAGGTAGATGCTGGCGTCGCTGATAAATGTTGTATTGTTTTCTGTTTTGCTAATGATGCAGGTCGATTTGTTTCTTCTGTTAAATTAAAGGCGTCATTCCGAGAATTTTCATAAAAATTTTCATTTGAAGGTGAGTCTTCTGTTGCTAGATTTTCACAACTACGGTCTTCGTCAGGAATAGGTTCTGGGACATTGCCATTATTTTCGGAAGTATTTACTGCTTTTACATAAGGCAGTATAAATTGCAAATAATCCTGGAGGTAATACGTTTTTTTTTTGGTTACCCACTTGGAGGGGTCTTCATACTTCGAAGAAATGAAGATCTGATGTTGCGCCATTTTTCCGTTCACTCTTGAACTGAAATAAAATAAAATAAAAACAAATCAATTTATAGAAATACAAAAGGTATATGTTTAATTATTTCTTATTAATTCTAGGTATCTGGCCACGGGATGCACTTATTCTGCTCTGGCCTTATATTTTGCAAGAGAAGTTACGACAGTATCGTATATAGTAAATGAAACAACATTAGCTATTTGGAACACTCTTCACAATGTTTATATGAAAATTCCCTCTAACGAAGTGGAAGGAAATAGCAAATCGCTTTTACGAATTATGGAACTTACCTAACTGCTTAGGAGCAATTGATGGCAAGCACGTTAGAATACAAAAAATTCCCAACTCTGGATCAACAAATTACAACTACAAACACTACCATTTAATTGTTTTACTTGCGGTTTGTGATGCAGATGGCTTATTCACAATGATAGAAACCGGCTATGCAGGCAGAAATACTGATGGAGGAATTTTTCGTGCATCAAATTTAGGTCAGTGGTTGGAAAGAAATGGTCTAAATCTACCCGCTAGTGCTTGTTTGCCACATGATAAGAGCCAGGAAAAAGTACCATATTTCTTCGTAGGAGATAACGCGTTTCCCTTAAAACGATATTTAATGAGACCATTCCCTATACAAACACTGGATAATAAGAAACGTATATTTAAATATAGGTTGAGCAGGGGACGAAAAACCATAAAATGTAGTTTTGGCATGGTAACACAAAAATTTCAAGTGTTGCTAACCCCCATAAGGTGTACAAAAATCTCTAATATTATAAATATAATAAAATGTGTTTGTGTTTTACATAATTTTATACGAATTAAAGACGGGACGTGGTATTCGACACCAACATCCGAACATCGACTGAATATCGCAGTTCAAAACTATAATTTGCTAGAAGAGATTATTCGCATAAACCCTGCATCTTCTGGAGCTACTGTTCGTAATTATTTAGCAAATTATTTTATCAAGCCAAATGGTAGCATCCCATGGCAGTATAACTATTGTTTATAAGACTAATATAAAAAATGTTTATTACCTGAGAGGTTTTTTTTGCCACTCTTTCCCATGCTTTATCCGTAATATCTTTCCGCGAATATTCTGCGATTTTGTAGTTATAGAGACACTCATATTTTTCTATTTCTTGTACTAAATTTATCTCGTGCGACATTTTCAACTTCCAAACACAAACGTAAACAATCAAACATACATGCGGTATAAACCATTTACCGCCTAAAAACTTGCAGATAAGCAGCATGTAGAAAGCATGTCGTGCTGAAATCTTGTTGCGTCGACTCGTGTGAAGTCAAACATTTGGTTATATAGAAGCGACATTTGCTCTGCATACCGAACGTCTACCGCACGGCTGTTGTACCGCTGCCATACCGACCCGTCTGAAAGCGGCCTAAACCTAAGTGTATGGAAGATCTGGTCTTCATGCTAACGGAAAGCATCCCTTTCATTACACTCCCGTGCAAGATCTTGAAGAAAACGACTACCAAAGACGCATTCAGTTTTGCCGCCTCCTGCTACATATGGACATGGATAACCGCGATTTCTTAAAAAGCATACTGTGGACAGATGAATCCAAGTTTTCAAGGAAGGGAATTACCAACTTTCATAATTTGCATTATTGGGCCCCAAAAGAAAAAAACCCAAAAATGAAGAAAGTCGCCTCCTTTCAAATGAAATTCTCAGTAAACGTTTGGGCAGGCCTAATTGGTAATACCCTTATTGGTCCACATTATTTACCGGAAAATTTGAATGGGGATAATTATCTACATTTTTTATTAAATGATCTGCCCGAACTCTTGAACAGGGTTCCAAATTTTCTCAATGAAGAACAAATGACGTTCCAATACGATGGGTGCCCAGCGCACTGGAGATTGGCGATCCGGGAGCACCTAGACAATGCATTTCCCAATACTTGGATTGGCAGAGATGGCCCTATCCCATGGCGTGCAAGATCACCGGACTTAACGCCGCTTGATTTTTACGTCTGGGGCCGTGCAAAAGAACTTGTGTATTTCGAACCTATAAATACAAGGGAACAATTGATAGGAAAAATGAATGACGCTTTTGTAATAATGAGACGGGAACTAATATTACAGTATACCACAAGAGAAATAAGAAAGCGATGTTACGCGTGTATTAGAAATAATGGCCATCAATTTGTGCAAGACTTATAAATAAACGATTTGAAGTAAAGAATATGTTTTTTTTTAATCAACCTGTAAAAGAAAGGGTCATGAAAATGAAAGGGGACAATAAGTTTAGCTGTTTTAGAACGGTGAAAAAGATAGTGCAACAGATTTAGCAGTGTTAGAAAGAGGCATAAGTTTATACCCGTCTAATTAGGTTGCTTTCAAGAAATTGGTTCACGCGTCCTTGAAGACAAAGTTATTTGTTTTTCGTAAGTTACCTAATTATTTTTGTTTCATGTGGCATATCGTTAGAAAGACAATTAACTAGAGAAGTTTTTTAACACATTTTAAAACCCCACAACTTTTTTTATTATTATTTTTTCCATTGTAAAGTTGACGTAACGTTTTTTTTCTATTGATTTGAGGAAGTTTGTTACTCCACTATTAGTTTCTCTTCAAATATTGTTCTCAGTTATTACCTAAATCTGAATGAGACAACATTAGTCTTTAAAATAAAATTAATTGTGCGCCATTTTGGTCAAAAATTTAAAAAAAAATTGAAGGTTAAAGTAAAAAAATGGGGAAAATCTAATAAAAAAAGGAAAAATATATTACTCCTTAAATTTGAGGAAAAAAAATACTATGCGTTTTAAATAGCCAGTAACCTCACCTATTTACCATTTCCGTTTAGCTACTCACCTTCCAAACACCCGTATATATATATTTTTTTAAACAATTAATATTAATAGGTAGAATTAGCTCGCCCATATAGTAAATACTCTGCTAGACCCCCGAGTATATCCCTTATCCCTCTTCATGTGGAAAAAGCCGTAAGGTTAGCCAAAAATGGTCGACCTGGTGCCGCATACTTGGATTTTCCTGCTAACATTTTATCAGGGAAAGTAGATGCTAATAAAGTACTTCCACAATATGGACCAACTGAAGTTCCAGTCATTTTTCCAGATCCTCAAAAGATTGCAGATGCCGCAAAACTTTTATCTACTGCCAAAAGACCACTGGTAATAGTTGGAAAGGGAGCTGCATATGCTAGAGCTGAGAATGAAGTAAAGCAATTAAAGGTAGCTGGAGAATGAAATAAATAAATCTTTATATAATCGTAGGTCAATCAACTAATTAACTTAACTAATCTTCCATTTCTGGCTACACCAATGGGCAAAGGTGTGGCCCCAGACAATTCAAACAAATGCGTTCAGTCTGCCAGATCGTTGGCTTTACAGAAGGCTGATGTTATTTTACTCTTGGGCGCTAGATTGAACTGGATTTTACATTTCGGAAGACCCAATAGGTAAAAACAAAGTTATATAATACATAAAAAAATTAGTGATATTACGTATTGCTTTATGAATGAATGAGATTTTTTGTGGACTTTGATATGGAACTAGAATTCCTAACATAAGTAAAATGTCAAGCTAAAAGTACCTATCTATGCATTTCTATTATAGCAATTTTATTTTATTTAAGATTTTCACCAGATGTAAAAGTTATTCAGATTGACATATCAGCAGAAGAGTTGCATAATAGTGTAAAATCTGAAGTGGCCATACAAAGTGACCTAAAACCTGCCCTAGCCCAACTAATAAACCAATTTAAATTAAACCACTTTGTGTTTTCTGGACGCGAACAATGGTGGAATGATTTAAAGAAAAAATGTGAGGATAATAAGAAAGCTATTGAGGTAAAATTATTTTAGTCTTTTGTACTCAGTGTATCAAGATATCAATTTTATATTAGGCCATGGCAAATGATACACAAGTTCCACTAAATTATTATGCAGTATTTAAAAACATTTATGAGCTACTGCCAGAGAATTGCATCATAGTGAGTGAAGGCGCTAATACTATGGATATTGGCAGGACAATGCTTTTAAATAACTTACCAAGGCACAGACTAGATGCTGGAACTTTTGGAACAATGGGGGTAAATACTTTTTTATTAAGTTTTAAGTAGAAAAACGATTTCATGTCTAACCTGTGCTTAAAAAGGCCACCTATTTTCGTTTTTTCGCTCTACTGTAAAATTTACAAAATGACACTTACGACACTCTGTGGAAGGCGACGATTTGTACTCCAAGACCTAATGCAATATAAATTTAAAAGAAATAAAATTGACGTCTTTCCGATTTTTTATTTTTTTAACTACCAGAAAGATATTATTGGTGGGAAGTTTTCAAATTGACACCCTGCATAATGAAAATAATAATAAGTTCCTCAATTTCTAGCTTTGTCGACAGTCCTTTTATACCAAGAAAGCATATTTTCATTTGACTAAGAATTTGCATTATAGGTTGGTCCAGGGTTTGCAATCGCGGCCGCTCTTTATTGCAGACACAATGAACCAACAAAAAGAGTGATTTGTGTCGAGGGAGATTCCGCTTTCGGGTTTTCCGGAATGGAAATTGAAACTATGGTAAGGTACAAGCTTCCCATTATCATCATCATAGTGAACAATTCAGGGATTTATACTGGAATGGAGCCTGATGTTTTTAAAGATGTGCAAGAGAGTGGAGAAATTACCAAAGTGTAAGTTATTGATTATTGGAATTGATAGTTTAAAAATATTAATGTTTTTTGTTAGAACACCACCTGGATGTCTCACAAGTTGCACTAGATATGATAACATGATGTCTCTGTTTGGCAGAACAGGCTTTTTTGCACAAACAGTTCCAGAGTTGCAAAGTGCTGTGAAAGAAGCTTTAAATACCTCTGATGGCCCCACTATTATCAATGTTATCATAAATCCAACTGCTGATAGAAAACCACAGGCTTTTAATTGGTTGACTGAATCCAAACTGTAAATTTACACTATTCTTAATATTATTTTGTTATTTCATTTGTTACTTACATATTTTCTATGTATATTATGGAGTATATGGTTTAAAGTTCTTTAATTTAATGTTTGTGGTTGTTTTATTGCTTATTTACATATTTTATATCTTACATAGTATATGTTTATTTATTTATTTTTTTATTTTATTTATTTTACGGGATCAACCGCATTACAACAGTAAATTAAATACAAAATCAATTGAACCTAACCATACTTAACAGTAAAATACTAACTATTAAGCAGTAATAAAGCCTACTTATAAATGTAAAATACCGAAAATAGTTTTATAACTTAAATCAATATAACAGAATTCTAAAAATACTAAAAACATACCCTACTAAAGTATAATATTCAGTATTGCACTAAAAAAAAAATTAAACAATTTCTCTTATTTGACTCTTAAATCTAGATAAGGAAATGCCCAAAATTTCAACCTCCCTAGTATTGACAATTCTTAGAGTTCTTTCAATAGGAGCATGTAATGCACAATTGGCGCTATGAAATGGTAATGAAAAGACACGATACTGCCTTAAATTCCTAGATGGAATATTAAATTGTATTGTCATCAGAAGTTCTGGACAAATTATCTGACCATTCAATAATTTATACAAAAAAAATAAATCTGCATATATCCGTCTTTGTCTCAATGTCTTCATATCAAGCATTTCTAAAACAATATCATAAACATGATCATCCGGAATTCTTATTCGAGGTTTATAGAGACAAAACCTAATAAATTTGTTCTGAACTCTTTCCAAGGACAAGCAATTATTCATGTAAAAGGGCGACCATATCACTGAGCCATATTCCAGCAATAAAACAACCAATGACATGTATAACCTCTTACAGGTCTCTATAGAAAATTCTTTACAGTTCCTTAGTACAAAACCCAGATTCTTAGAGGATTTGAGAAAATTATTGTTTATGTGTGCATTAAAGTTTAAATGAACATCAAACGAGATACCAAGATCTTAAACTATGCTGCAATATTGAAGTGTACTTCCTTGAATGTTATATGAAGTGACAACCTTTTTAGTTCGCTTGAGAAAACTTATATAAATGCATTTGCTTACATTCAAAAACAAATTGTTGTTAACACACCACTCATTCAATCTATCCAAATCACTTTGCAACAAAATCTGATCAAGTATTGATAAAATCTCTCTAAAAAACTTCAAATCATCGGCAAATAAAAGGAAGTCACTGTTCTCAAAACAGGCACCAAAATCATTCACAAAAATATTAAAGAGCAAAGGTGAACAGTGTCCACCTTGTGGAACACTGTGGCGTTAACTTTACAGTGTTACTATTTTGCCAAGAGTTTGCAGACGGTAGCTCAGAATTATTGGAGGCTTGGGATTGTTCGAAGGTTCACTTATGACTGGCTATTAAAGAATATAAACTTGATTATAACTATTAAATAAGAGGGCGCCACTTAGTTTTTTTTTTTTTATAAATGAAAGAAAACTAAGAAAAACACTTGGTATATATGTTTCAATTAACAATCAAATGACCCTGGATAAAGTAGATTTAAAGAGGCAAAAAAAATATCTCAACAATACAACCAAATTATATTTACATCTAAGATATGTATACACCTCATTTTCTAATCTGTTAAATGTTAATAATTTATTATGAATTAAAATATGAATAATGTTGATATGATTAAATAAAATAAGTTTGTCAAAAGTAACATTTAAATTATGATTAAGCTACTAGGTAGATTTCAGCACTTGAAAAATAAATTGCAATTATTAAAATTTTTAATATATATTTATATTAGGCAGGGGAAAGTTCATGAACCTTTTTACCTAAGGCATATCAGCCTTAACCGACTTATATCTACTTAACTACCAAAAAAAGGTACTGAAAAATACGGAACAAAAAATAACTAAAATTATAGATAGGAAATTGACATACTAAATTATGATATTGATTAAATATTTGTAGCAATAAATTTAAATTAAAGATATATTAGTAAAAATTTAAATAAGTGAGAAAAATCTATGGTTAATATTTAAATAAATGGAATAAACTGGCCTGTATCCGGACTGGGAATCTCTAATACTAGCTCTAACTCTGGCTCCAGCTCCACAGCTTACAGCAATTTCCCGGAGAAATCAAAAGCCTGCAGCCATCAACAATTGAAGAAGAATAAAGAGGAAAACGGAAAAGTAAAACCCTAAAACAACGATTGCCATTGTATTCACTGTGGATAAAAATGAAGAGCGTTCAAAATGTGACACACTTACCTTGCTTTCATTCAAGTTTCATTATCCATCCATCAAAATCTCGGGAATCCTGCACCAGAATTATGAAATAAACAGTTCCCTAAAGGAACAAGATTAAGGACTATAAATTATAAACCATATTGGCCATTTCCTGCTTCCCAAATTTCGGAAATAAAAAACTGGCCTCTTACCTGCGCTTCTACCTGCGACACGGGAACAAGTCCTCGAAAAATGGATGCAGTACCGACTAAATAAGTTACGACCCCACCTCTCTCCTGAGCTGTCAATGTCAATCCAATCAGAGAAAACATCAATCAAGACCAACCAGAAGAGTAACGGACCGTCAACAGAAAGCATGAATAATAAAACCAGGAGAGTGATGCGTTACAGTAGTAATGTGTCATCGACAGTGTGAATTTAAAGAAATATCGATAAAAGAAGTTGACTGAAATTATTAATATAATTATTGAAATTAATGAAATATCAATGGAGCGTTAGTGAACATAAGAAATAGAAAAATAAAACGCTACAACACCTGAAGTGACATTAATATAGCTTGATCTTGCATTACCTATTCGTGCCTGCTGGGTCCTCCCTGACAGGGAATTTACAAACCAATTCACCATAAGATTAGAAAATCCAAAAATATCCAACTTTTTTGCCAAAATACTATGGTCAACTCTGTCGAACGCCTTGGAGAAGTCGGTGTAGATTACATCCATCTGACATCCCCTCTCCAAGGCATTCAACAGATTCTGCTGAAACACTAACAAATAAGTCACAGCAGACTTTCCAGAAATAAATCCATGTTGTTCGCTAAGTAACAACTCTTTACAATAAAAATATAATTGATCATAGATAAGACTGTCCAGGAGCTTCGGAATGGCTGATTGTATACAAACACTTCTGTAATTCTCTATTTTGCTATTGTCGCCAGATTTAAAAATTGGCATTACAAAACTATGTTTCCACAAGGTTGGAAAAATTGCAGAATCTAAAGATCTTTTAAAAATTATAAAAAGAGGGTATGAAATAGTACATACACACTTTATTAGAAAATAATTTGGAATGCCATCGGGTCCTGAACTAACTTTGGGTGGCAACTTGGTAATTTTATCAAAAATCAACCCAACGGAAAGGGTGGGATTAGGTATGGTCATATTTAACTTTGCTTGCTGATTGATAAAAGCACCATTATTGTTTATATTATTAATAGGACTATAGACTGTTGAAAAAAACTGGGCAAAACCTTCAGCTATCTGTTCACAGCTAATGAACTCATTATCATTATAATACATTAAATTAGGAAGTTTATTAATTGATCTTTTATTGTTTATGTTATACCAAAAACTTTTAGGGTTAGTGTATAGTAGTTGGTCTAAGTTTGAAATATAATTATCATAACAAATATCAGTCAAAGTTTTACATCTAGCCCTAATGTTTGAAAAAGTAATATAATCTGCCACATTATGACTGACCCTGTAGCATTTGTGTGCAATTTTCTTTTGCCTAACGAAATATCTTAATTCAGCTGAAAACCAACTAGGAAACTTTGAAGTTTTGTATCTCTTTAGGGGAACAAAAAGTGCTATAGCTATATCCAGTATATGACAAAAATGGGAGACTGCTATATTAATGTCTGCTGAGCTTAAAACCAAGTCCCATTTAATTCCACATAAGTAATTATTAATACCAATATAATCACCCATTTTAAAATCATAATAAAACTCTACATAGTTTAAATTCAACTGAGTTTCGCAACTAAAATCAATTTCAAAATTATACCCTTTGTGATTTAATGACCCCTCAAAAAGACAATCAACTGCTTCCATTACAGCAAGAGTTTGCTTGCTTGAAAAAATTAGATCTAAATAAACAAGCCTATCATTTGGAATTGTAACATTCTCATAAAAACTCAAACAAGCATAATGCTGACCTAAAACTAGACCCGCTGAGTTTAAAGGACAAGTCACCACCACACCATTGTCGTCATTTCCCCAACTTGAATCAGGTACATTAAAATCACCAAAAATATAAAAATCACAGCTTGAATATTCTTGCCTGAGAATGTCAACAGTATGGCAGTGACTTTCATATATGTTAATTGCAGAATTTGGGGGAATATATTCTCCCCCAATTATAAAGCTAATACTACCAATTCTACATAATATATATAATTGTTCGACTGAATCATACACCAACATAAGCTTCCTTGAATCAATAACATCCCTGATATATATCAAAATTCCTCCTCCGCGACTTTTGCTGCTAGAAGAAGGTGAACAATCACATCGGGTATTAATGTATGGTATTAATGGTATTAAAGTTCTTACAAATAGACATTCTGGTGTACTAATTTATTCATGACATTCTTAAAATAAACTAAAAAATATATAATACAAAAAAAGTAGGTTGCCTGCCAGATTTTGTAAAAGCGAGGTTTAGATTCCCTAAATGATCTATCAATTAACCTTAATAATATTCTTTTAATTAACAATTTTAATACAAGAAGATCAATCCTTACCTCTTCTTTTGCCAAAATCCTTAGACTTTTATCACCTAAATAGGTAAAGTACTTCCTCCACTAACTGACCTGGTAAACATTTTTGAAAAGAATGATAAACCAGTTGTCCCTCCTGGTATATTTGATACCACTGTCCATAACAAAGACACTATTTGTCCCACAGCAAAGAGTACTGTAAAGGGAGTACTTTGTAAGTGCAAAGCACAGTACAAAGTTGCAAATAATGTACCACCATATGAGAGAGTCAGAAATATTCGATCTCTTGAGACCATGTGTTTCATGTAAGCGAGAGGGCCCCAAAGGAAGAAAAAACTAAAACAACACATACAATAAATAATCCTTAACACAAAATTCGAGCTGCTTTACTTACCTCATAATAAAGAATAGACTGCCTAAGGTAAATAGTAGAGCAAATTTTCTGGCTTTAAAAAGTAGTACTGGTAGGTACATCAAGGATATTGAAAAACAAAGTATTCCCATGCCTATACATATTGCAAAAAGGGTCATTCTTTGGAATCTTGACTAAAATAAAGCAGTTTCTTATAGAATACTTAGTATAACAAGAAATAGAAAGTGCTACTTTCGTGTAGTGATTATAAAAGTTTCACAAACTTACTAAGCTTGGACAACATTCTTTTTTGGTCTCTTGAAACCAAGTTTCATTCTCCTCAGTCTGTTCTTTCCTAAACCAACTAGAAACGTTCGGTTTTTGTAAGGGTATCGCGGGCATAGACAACTTGAAGTTTTTCTTCTGGTCACTTTGAAGGAGCAGATATTCGTCCAAATCTTTCTTGAGATCCACCATTTTTGCCTATTTAATGTTAAAATTCTGTTAAAAACAAGGCTTGTTTTATCTTAAAATGTTCCACATCATCCAGAATTATAAGATGCTGATGTACATCCAAAACAGTCATCAAACATCAACCTGATTGAAAAACAAACAAAAATATTTAACATGTCACATTGACACTTGACAGAACACCGACTGAGAACTGTCAAAAAAATAAGAGCATCTTGCGATTTTCTACTGGACTTGTGTTTTGATAAAAAAATTAACAGGTCTTACAATTCTTTCTTTTTATTTGCTTTCTAACAAATGTATTTTCTTATAAAAAAATATTTTTAAAAACAGCCTAGAGGCATATACACGTCTATTAAGAATTAAACTAAATCTGCTCCCTTATTCCAGAGTATGCGGTGTTGTTATTTATCTTATAACTGAGCACTCGTAAAAAATGTATAGCCACTTTTAAAGAAAAACGCTTTTAATATTAAAATACATATTTTATTAATCTGCAAATATTAACAAATCAAATAAAGAAGTTAATGTTTCTCTCGAAAGTTTCCCTACTCAGCCTTTCAGATAAATTAAGAAAAAGTGCTGGCAACATAGCGAACCAGTTTATAAACGAGCAAGCACGTCGCGGATCAGTGGCCGTTTCCATTTAAGAAAAATGGTTTTATCCAGTTAAAGTTTGGTTTATTAAGTAGGAGTTTAGTGCAAATTGAAGGAAATGAATGGGGAAAACGATAACGACACTTGGCTGAGCAGCTGGGAACAACAGTGTGCCGAAACGATCGAAAATCAGCCCGATTACGACCACTCTTTGGCCCAGGAAAATGAACATTTTCAGAGGAAAGTTTGGAATAGTTTTCAGGACTCTGCCACTGCCATAGCACAGCTTTATAGAGGTAAATGTCCGAATTTTCCGTTAGCTCTACCATTTTTTCCTTAAAGCCGTTGGTAAAATGATGAAAAGGGCGTTTATTTTTGGTTTTTTTTCTACTGGTGGACATTTTGTTGACATTATTGACAGACTGAGTGTTATCGATTGAGAATCAGCTGTTACGACGTTGCCGCAGTTTTACCTAATACTTTTTTAAACCTTATGTGTTCATATTTCTTTTTTCTGGTATTGATTTCTTATAATTCCAGTCATTTTTATTTTTTCTTAAAGTTTAATAAATATGCTTAAAAAATTTTAAAATGCCATGTTAAAATTTTGATTTAGGACTACTTGGCAACAGTGATCTTTTTTTTTGTCTACCAAAATAATTCAGTCAGATTAAGGTATAATGGGGCTAGTCTGGGTTCCTTTATACAGAAATCCAGGTAAAATTATTGAATGTTTCTACCTGTGTTCATAATCTTTATGATACATGTTCTTGGGAATACATTATTTTCTAGACACATTTATTACTGAAGAATAGAAATGATGTCATTTTTTACAAAACTGAATTTCAAGAAAATTTGTAAGATACTAGCTATATTTACAAGGCCCAATCTATTAAGTCCATGGACCAAATAATATACTATTTTTATCTAGTGCAGCCCTGTTTACAAGGATTGAATTTGAGGGTTAAATTAGTACAGGACTATCTCTAGCATCAAAATGTCATTTGAAGGGAGTTTATCAGTTTAGAGGAAGAATTATATGACATAACCTCTAAATCTTTAGCCCTCAGCTACTATCGAGCAATTGTAATTACACTGGTACTATTGACGGGTCCCCAGGACTCACTACATGAAAAAAATAAAAAAAATGCAAAAAATCTTAATTTTTATTACCGAAAATAGTAAAACAAACCCACTAGCATAAAAAAATAACAAATCTACTTATCTAAACATTTAGGACAAATTTTTTTTGCAACACTGATTACAAATTGGTGTTTTGCAAACATCACGATTAATGGCTGTCTTTCTGTCCTTTTTGGCAGGATAAATGTTACATCTTTTCAGTTTGCTCTTGATTGTAGGTTCTGTGACTACCTCTTCAACTGGAATTTCAATGTGCAAAACATCAGCTATAAGATTGCGGATTTTCAAGGGCACCTTAAGGTTGTCCATTCTAGAACACAAGTGTTCGTCAATTAACAGCATTCCAAGTTGTTTGATGAAGTTATATCATGGAATTTCTTCACCACCTTTTGAAAATTGGTATATTACCCGAGAATTGACACTGGCAATATTTAAAATAGCATGAAAAATGGCTACTGGCCACCGATTTGTTCTTCCTTCATCTACTCCTGATTTTGTTTTGTTATAGAAATGAATGATTTCTGGCTTTAGTGTATCCTGGTTTATTGAAGAGTTGTGGTGCATGCTGGAAAGTAAAATGACACTTTTTCCTTTTTTTGGTATGTGAGAGACTATGGTTTTAGATGAAGAAAATCCAAAAATTGAAGAATGAACAGGTCCGTTCTTATGAGGCAAAAATTCGGGAGCAAAAATTATGGCTCTTTTATTTTTCTTTAATGTCCCAACATATGTCAATTTTTTGTCTTTAAGTGCTTCAAGAAGTTCAACTGAGCTATACCAGTTGTCCCCAGCTATATTTCTTTTAGTGCCTTCAATACACTGCGCTAGTCGTAAAACAACTCTTGTTGGATTGGATAGCTTAGATTTTGGTTCAACTGTTTTTATTTCAGCACCGGAATATATTTCTGCTTTCACCATATAATGAGTCTTTGCGTCTGCCAAAATTTGAACTTTAATGCCATATTTGGCTGGTTTGTTGGGAATAAACATTCAAAGCGAACATCTACCCTGAAACGGTATTAGCATCTCATCAACTGTTAGTTGATGAGAGTTGAGTTAGTGTTATCCTTTAGCCCTGGATAATATCCTTTAGTCCTGGATAATATCCAGGGCTAAAGGATAACTTAGAATTTCTTACAAATTCATCAAAAAGCTCTTATATTGCAGCCAATTTATTTGTTTTAATCCTTTCTTTTCTAGAGGTAACATCATCAAACCTAACACAACTTAATAGAAATGAAAACCGAGCAAGGCTCATTGTGGCTCGAAAAATATGCCTCCCAGTTCCATCTGTTACCCACATTGATCTCATGACCGGACTTAAAAATTCCTTGTAAATATAAGAGGCTCAAAAATGCTCTCATTTCGGATAAGGTGGTATCGTTCGTAAATGCAGGTCTAAATTTTTTTTTTGAATATGGGTATCTTCGAAATTTTCGATATTCTTCTCGACACATACCTATTTTTATATTAGTATAAGTAACTACTTTTCTCAGCATATCCATACTCCTCAGCATTCATAAACTTGAATATTTTAAATGATGGTGACAATATGGTCAATCAATATGTATCACTTTTAAATAGCCATGGCTTTTTTTCATTATATGAGGATGTTACTAGACCTGATTCACAAACTTGTATAGATCATGTATTTCTCAAAACTAAAATTAAAGAAAATATACTTAAATTTAATCCATATATAGTAAATCACGATATAACAGATCACTTGCCTATATTAATAAATATTGTTTCAAATAAAAATAAACCAGAAAACTCTAAAATAAATGACATAACAATTAGAAACATAAATTATCAAAAATTAATCGAATTGGCCAAAAACAGAAACTGGAATGAAATATCTACACAAAACGACCCTAACTTAGCCTTGAATCTTTTGGTAAAAAATATATCTGAAATAATAAATCAGTCATACTATGAAAGAGTGTTAAACACAAGAGTTAAAAAAATTGAACCTTGGATATCGCAAGGTATAATTACTTCAATAAAAAATAGAGACAAATTAAAACAAAAATTAAGGAAAAATCCTACACCAGAAAAAATCTTTGAATATAAACAGTACAGAAATAAACTGAATAATCTGATCAAAAATACAAAAAATGATTACTACAAAAATAAAATTCAGGAAAATAGTAATAGCATAAAAAAAATATACAATTTTATAAATGAGGCTGTAAATGAAAATGGGAATGAGGGTAAGGGGGAAATAAAAATGATTAGGTCGCAAAATGGTGATCAAATAATAAATCCTATAGAGATCGCTAATCATTTTAACAAGCATTTCATGAATGTTGGTTTAAACCAATCAAAAAGCATTAATACTCCCCCTCACCCCTTCACAATAAACAGGACATTCCCAAACTCCATGTATTTGAAACCCGTTACTCAGAATGAGATAATTAAATATATAAATTCTTTAAAAAATAATGGCTCACCTGGTAAAGATGGAATTTCTGCAAAAATCTTAAAACTGCTCCATATGCACATTTTACCACCACTTGTACATATTATAAACTTAATTTTTAAAACTGGTGTAGTGCCAAGTCATTTTAAAGTATCTGTGGTGAGTCCAGTTTTTAAGTCCGGAAGTAAGGAATTGATGGATAATTATAGACCAATAAGTGTCATCTCTAACCTGGGAAAAGTCTTCGAAAAATGCTTTAAGGATAGACTGTTATGTTATTTTGACCAAAATAATGTACTATCAAAAAATCAATTTGGTTTTACTCGAGGAGTCAGTACAATAGATGCTATATATGAGCTTGTTAGTGATATAACTAAAAGTATGGACAAAAATAAAAAGTGCCTTGCGGTGTTTCTCGACCTAACAAAAGCATTCGATACAGTGTCACACCAAATATTATTACAAACATTAGAAAAATATGGTATCAGAGGCAAAGTATTACAACTTTTACAGAGTTATCTATCAAACAGAATGCAATACACCAAGATAAAAAGTAACCTTAGCGATCCTGATATCATTAAAATTGGAATACCGCAGGGCACTGTACTAGGACCCCTACTTTTCAATGTTTATATAAATGCAGTGAATGATATAGAACCTCCTGGCAAAGTAATATCCTATGCAGATGATACAGGAATTATATTTATTGGAGACACATGGCAAGAGGCAAAAGTTAAGTTTCAAGAAGGTCTATCATTAATCAAAAATTTTTTCGACACCTTTAAATTGTCACTAAATCCAAAAAAATCTAAATATATAGCATTTTCCATAAACAGTTTAAATAGACCAAACTTTCAAAATATTATTGTAAACAATATTAATGAACCAATTGCACAGGTAAACTCTATAAAATATTTGGGAGTCCATATAGAGAAACATCTAAAATGGGATATACACATTGATTATTTAACAAAAAAGATAAAGGCACTCTTACATAAATTTTATTTACTAAGGGAAATTTTGTGCAGAAAACTGATTGTGTTGATCTATAAAGCTCTTGTGGAACCCCTATTAAGGTATGGGATATTGATTTGGAGTGGGGCAAAACAGTCTAAAAAATCTTAAAACAATACAAAACCCAATAGTAAAGATAATGTTAAAGAGACCTAGGTTATTTTCAACAAAGCAATTATATAATTCTGAAATACAAGATTTGAAAACTCTTTTTATAACAACCTGTTGTTCTTATGTTCATAAATTCTATGGTAAACAAAGTATAATAAACCGTAGACACCAAACCCGAGCTAATAAACACCAGCAAATTGTACTACCTTATATGATTCGAGATTTTGGTCAACATTCGGCAGTATTTTTAGCTCCAAAATTTTATAACCTTCTCCCAGAAAATGTCAAACAACAGAAATACTACAAAAAGTTTAATGAGCATCCCCATGCAAGTTATATATTAGGAAACAAAAGAAAATTTTGTTGATTGATCATATGTGCTTGTATCAATATTCTGCTTTTCACCAAACTTTTTATTTTCTTACTCGATAGCAATCACAACATAAATACATAAGGGAAAAAGAACAAAATCTCAGTATGGACATTTATTCAATTATTTATTTCGTTTCAAATATTATAGGTTTTAGGTACCAAAGACTAGAAAATTCTGTAAAATACTACATAATACCTTTGTAGTTAAAATGTATATGTGTATATACATAATACCTTTGTAGTTAAAATGTATATGTGTATATAGTATATGAATCTTTTTTTTTTTCTCTTTTTCTCATTTTTATTGTCTGGTTTTTGATTTTTGTTATGTAGTTTTGGGTAAACTTATTTAAAATGTTAAATATTGTGAACTAATTTATATAACGGCTGGCCTGCTAAGGGTAACAACATTGATATATTAGAATTTTTAAATTGTTTCTACCATAGCACATACAGATACTCTGGTATCTAGGTGCTTTATATTCTTAGAATTGTAATATTTTGTATTGAAGTTGAATATATTGAATTGAATTGAATTGAATATCATCAGTTAGCAGTAAACGTCAAGCCTCGTGGTGTGTTGACGAAGGATCATTTCAAGCAGTCCCTCTAAGTCCTGGTAAAACAGTAATTAAATTATGAGCTGCCGTGCGCCCTCTTATAATTGGCGTTTTTGTCCATTTGGTGAAATCTTTCCCATACCAAGCATTTCTAATTGGAAGCTCTTTTTCGTCCGAGTCTGAATTCTCTTGCTCACTGGCAGTGTTGTGGTCGCTGAAAATGTCCTCGTCATCATCCAGGTCACTCGGATCGGCAAAGGTCTCTAGTTCTTCCAATATAGTAACTTCGTTCAAAACAGTATTATTCGATTCATCCTCCTGGTCGCAATTTTCATCCCCAGCATCTTCTTCCCAAAACTGCTCGTCGTTTAAAATTTCTTCCAACTGTTTCTTTGACAAACCTTGTGAACTGCACACCATTCTACTGAAAATAAAAAAAATTTATGTGATACTAATTTATTCTGGATGAAGAATCTATGAAAGGAAGACATATGGTGCAAAAAAAGCACATGCTTACGAATTCATATTATTATACCATATTCTTTTACTATTTACGCTCCCTGTATATAGATCATATAATATTACATGGCCCATCCATATAAATATTATCAAATCCATCATTCATTGCTTTATACAAAAAAAAAACCTAAACAACCTAGAGAGTCCAGAACACCCTGTATATGAAAAACTTGAAAGAACTATGATTGTAGGTTAGTGTAATAGTTTTGAGCCAATTTTTTAACCCTTACCCGTATAATGTAGAACAAAAAAATCACCTACCTGTACAATATTCAAACACTGAAAATATAACACCTTGTTCTGACACAAACTAGGAGATAAATTATTAAAACTATGTTCACAAATTCACTACTGATGGGTCCTGAGGACCCAGTGGACCTACTGCTCGGCACCGCTAAATCTGACTGACGCGTGTTTACTTGCATTGCGAAACAATTCATACAGTAGGAGAGTACAGGGACGGACAACCCGCAGAAATAAAATTCCTAAGAAATATGACAAAATAAAAAACTCATTGGGTCCTCAGGACCCATCGATAGTAGCTGAGGGTTAAAAGTATTTTTGTTGCGTAAAAATAAACTAATACATTTTTTTTCAAGGCTTAAACTTGTCCTTCTCTTCCTCTTCTTTATTTTTGTGTACAAAAACTAAAAATCTGGTTTAGGAAGCATTAAATTCGCATATCAAATTTTACTGCACTGCTATTTACACTGAAAAAATAGTCCTCATGATGTCATTTGATCCAAGTATTAAATTGTTTGGTACATGCATCGTAACCTTAGCTACTGTTGCACTCTTTAAATAAGTAAATAAATAATGTCTTTATTCAAATATTTCTATATACACATAATGCAAATTGAGAATGTCTAGAGAGTTAAACTGCCTGTCCTGCATTCTGACTAACTCAGACTATAATTTTAATTTTGGTAATGTGTCATCCTCATCCTGGTAGATTATAAACTCTAGTAGAAAAAAAAATTGTAATTGACTTTGAGGAATTTAAAAATCTTTTTTATCTGGGGTTGAAAACCTTTTAGCCTCTTTAGTGAGTATCTGAACAAGCAAAATCTTAGAAATATCTCATTGCTTATTTCTGAGGCGAGTTACAATAGCTATGTTTACAATGTGCAGATTTATTAGATCTGTGGATCAAATGATGAGACTTTTTTTATTTAGTACAGTAGCCTTTTTACAAGGATAATTGAAAGATTGATTAAATTAGTGCAGGATTACCTCTAGGATCAAAATGTCAGTTGAAAGGAGTTTATCAGTTTAGAGGAAGAATTATAGGACATAACCTCTAAATCTTTAAAAGTGTTATTTAAAAATAATAACTAATAATATTTTTTTAAGGCTTATGCTTGTCCTTCTCTTTCTCTTCTACCTTATTTTTGTGTACAAAAATAAAAACCTTTTAAGTTAACATCCAATAAAATGTCAAAATTGTCATTTTGGTACTTCAAAATAGATCCTAGGTGTTTACACTGAAAAAAAATTAATTTAATCTACCCTGTTTGAGAAGCATCAAATTCGGGTATCAAATTTTAGTGCGCAGCCATTTACACCAAAAAAATAGTCCACATGACGTCATTTGATCCAAGTATTAAATATTTGGTACACGCGTTGTAAATGTAGCAATTGTAAATGTAGAAATTCACTGCACACACCTTAAAGGCAAAACCTACCAAAGATTTTTATGGTCTAAATATTAGACTTGTAAATCAGTAAGCAATGCATTAATTAGTCCTCTTAAGATCCCAGTGGTCTCAAAAATCTTTGAGGGGCTGCTTAAAAGGCAACTCTATATATATTTTATATTTTGAAAGCAGGCTATTTTTATTGCCGAGCAATTTGGATTCTGGGAAGGTAGCTGAATTGTAGGATTTTTTTTTTAATTTCTTTATTAAAAATTATGTAAATTCATACAGCAATATAAAGTGAAATGATGTCATGGATCCTTAACTACCCTATTAAGTACACAACACAAACAACCTAAAAAACTAATTAATCAATAATGTTACTAATTCTAAATGTTGAAATATTCCTCAATATTATAAGGCTCAAGATTAGTTAAGAACTATGCTTTAATTTTAGTTTAAACTGCTTCTTACTTGTAAAATTTTTTATGTTGCTACTTAACTTATTATAAAGCTTATTGCCCATATAATAAGGACCCTTCTCATATAAGGTTAAGTGATTGCACCTGTACTATAGTTGTAATTGATATTTACAGAGAACAAAGTTTGCCTATTTTTAAAAACAAACATCAATAGTTCAAATATGCATAGAGCATAGTTGTCATAGATGTCATAATTTTCCTAGATGTAAAGAAGCCACAACATGACATAATAAGATGTTCCTGTGTTACAAAAATTTCTTGAGTTGTTGGAAGGCTTTGTGATTATACAGTCCAGGGCTTTGATGAAAACATTTTTGTGGACTCAGTTTTCTGTGATCTTTCCAAAGTCTTTCACAGTGGATCTCATTACATCTTAATTGAAAAGCTCTTTTAATATGCTTGTTGGAAATATTTACTTGAGATCTAGAGAACAGGGGACAGGCACAGTATAAGCCCCCAGAAGTTAAATTTGTAAGACATGGAGTATTACAGAGTTTTATGTTGGGCTCCTTGTTAGTTTTAATTTATATAAATGGTATAACAACAGCTCTGCTAAACTGTTTTGTGACTCTCTGTGGAGATTATACTACGATGATGCGGAGTATTGACCTTGAAATCACAAAAAAGCTGTGCTTTATTATACAAACTCTGTAAGTGATTGATTAAGGAAAAATAGTCCTAATTTAAATAAAGATTTGAACTTAATTACATTAAGACACACTGACTCTCTAACCAATCCTGACAAAGTTAATGTTAATAACTATGACAGTTTTATTGTTTATGACAAAGTAAAAGTTTCTAGGAATAAATCTGGACCATAGATTAAGTTTTCAAAAATACATAAGTCTTCTTGTTAAAGAGCTGCATCTCTTATGAGTTTTCACTCTTTTTCCTTTAAGAAATTTTTCCTACCATTCACTCATCCATTTGGTTTGTGTATATGGTTTACTTGTGTAGGCCATTTTGCAAATGTGGCAAATTTTGTTGTTTTGAGGATAGCAGTATTAGTCATTGCTGGAGCCTACAAAGGCTATGCTAAACCTGTGTTTCTTTGAGATACTTATCATTCCATCACAGCATACCTATAAATTACATTTGTATGTTGTTAAAAATAAGACCCAATATAGGCCTATTGAGGAGACACCTTACTAGTAGAGGAAGTGATCAAAATTCAAAAAATAAAAAATAATGCTGACGTTCACATTAAATCCGGTGTCAAAACTAATTAGTAATAAAGTTTAATGTCAACGTTATCAATATTTTTTTTTATTTTTTATTTATTTATTTTTGTTTCAACTTAAATGTTTGTGGTGTTAATCTAATAGCTTTACCGGTAAGTCATATCTTAACATTGTAATTTATGTCTATGCATTGTTGTTTTTGTACTAGGGTTGCCTTCTTTTTTTTTTTAGATCTGACGATGTCTTAGGGCGAAACACATGTAATCGTTTTTAAAAAATAAACATAATTTGAGACCATTGACTTTGTGTCCCTCCAATCTCTGTATTTTTATTATTAAGAGGTCTCTTTGAGAAAAATGGACTACTTTTTTGAACTAAACAGAGTTATTGACAAAGCCCTATTTAAGTCAGTAAAATTTAAAACTAGTAGATATCAGAACACAAAATAGAGTTATAATATTTTATTTATTCATTAATTAATTTTGTCTTCCCAATCACACATACATATTTGGTAATCAGGAAACATTATTAAAAAACCACTTCTAGACTATAATATGTCTTAGTGACTAATAACAATTTTAAACCTAATATAAGAGTTAAGTTTTCTTATTTGAAGAGGAGGGTGATTGAACATTTTCTTACCCATGTAAATAAAACAACTTCTCATTTGCTGTGCATGTGGAATGGGCAACTGAAGGGTGTATGTAAGAGGAGTTCCAAATTAACCGCCTCCTACAATTTCCTGATTTTTGTGTACCTTTTTTTGGACTAAGAACCTCCTGGAATGCAACACTCTGCTATGCACATGGTATTACAAGTAGATTACCCAGAGCAGTTTGTGAAATACCACTAAAGATTTAAGGCTGCTGTGAAAAGATTTTTAATTGTGTTTTTATAGTATGTCAGAATCTTTAGTTTATGATATTGTTTTAAATTGTAGTAGTAATTTTATTGTTTTTTAAATTTGATACCTATTGTCTTTAACATAAAATTTTAAAATGTGGCTGTAATTATTTTATATGTAATTAGTCTCATGCCAACATACAGGGTGTTCATTTGAAAACTTCCCACCACGGATTTATCAAAAACCACTGTTTAAAAAAAAACGCCAAAATACGTCAAAAGGTTTGTCAAGGGGGACAGCTTTTAACTTTCTAACCTAGAATTACTTCACATTACATACATTCAAAGTCTTTTATTTTGACGTTTGATTTTTTTAAATCGGTCGATTCGTTTTTGTGAAAATTAGAAAAATCTTTGTTTATCTTAATTTGTTCAGATAGAAAACAAAAACATGACAATATCAGTTTTTATTTCAATAAGTGTTCAAAATGTTGCCCGTTAGGGTTTGCCAAATCTACAATTCGTTTATAATTTAAAACGGAAACTACCAACAGCAATTCCGAAGATTAGAAGTGGAAAAAACTAAATAACAACCTGAATTTTTTTCCCCATTCTTTTCATCAACACAGATATCCTGGGCGAACTGTATTTATTGTTAAATCTGCTTAGTTGTTTATAGTTGCTAAGGAAAATAAATAATTTATTTTGCCGTCAGTTAAATTTGTGACAGTCTTGGAATAGTGAAAATTTATTTGTTGAATTGAAGATTTTACTTCCAAAATAGTTTACACACTAGCCGAAAGAGTGGAAATTATTCTTATTTATGGTGCCCAAAATCAATGTGCTCGGCAAACTGCCGTCACGTTTAACGCCAGATATCCGGAGAAGATAACTTCGCATAGGTATGTTTTGGACCTTGTTACTAAGTTTACTGAAACTGGATCTGTTGCAAATAAAAAACGTGATCATCGACAAATTTTGGACGCAGCCGCTTAAGTTAAAGTTTTGGGTCATTTTGGAATAAATCCTAACTTCATTATGCAAAATTGTTGCTGCTACTGGTATTTCATTAGGTTCTGTTCATACAGTTACTAAACTTCATAAATTTCATCCATTCAAAATGAAAATATTACAAGAGTTAACCGAAGACGATTTCGATAGGCGAGTTGAGTTTTGTGAAAAAATGACTGAAGTGATAATACTATTCATGTAAAGAATATCTGCTTCAGCGATGAATGATTTGTTAATAAGCATAACTGTAGATATTGGAGCTATGAAAATCCTCATGCATTTGTAAAAAGGCATACCCAGTACCCTCAAAAAATTAATGTATGGGCAGGCATTTTAGGAAATAAAGTGATTAGGCCATTATTTATTAACGGACATTTAAATGGAGGAAATTTATTTGGATATGTTGGAAAATACTATCAATCCGCTTATCACTGAATCCATTGAAAACCAAATGGATGATGATGGACACCCTATACTTGATGAGGCTGAAATATATTTCCAGCTAGACGGCGCTCCTCCTTACTATGTTCTTCCCGTGCGGCAATGGCTAGACGACGAGTTTCCAGATAAATGGATAGGGCGGAGACGGCCTATAGAATGGCCTGCTAGATCTCCTGATATAACGCCGTTAGACTTTTTTCTATGGGGTCATTTGAAATCTATTGTGTTGAGTCCCCAACCTGAAAGTTTGGATGAACTTTGTCAACGCATCATCGACAGCTGCCATGATATCCCACAACATGTTTTTGAAAATGTCCGTCAGGAATTTGAACATCGCCTATATCATTGGCCAAAAACGGCCAACATTTTGAACACTTATTGAAATAAAAATTGATACTTTTGACGTATTTCGACGTTTTTTTAAACAGTGGTTTTCGATAAATCCGTGGTGGGATGTTTCAATGGAAGTTTCAAGGGAAGTTCAAATGAACACCCTGTATATATCCTTTATTGACTGTTCCACTTCAATTCAAGAGAATATAGTGCTATATTAATGCCTTTTACTAGAATTTGGCATATTGTCAAACCATTCAAGAGGGTAATTTCCAACATTTAATTAAATAGGGTTATTGTTTAAATACTTTTTTTGTATTGTTACTTTTTTATCACATAATATTTATGGGTTAGTATTTGCATATTTTATTTATAATAAATTTTACTTAATATTTTGTTAAATTATATAAATGACTCTGGTTTTACTACATTTGTGGTGGCTCCTGTATAGCTACAGATGTGAAAGATTCTATAATTTTTATTTGGGACACTTTTTGATAAAAGGGCACCTTCATGAATTATTAAGGGGATCATATACATTAGAGGAGTATAATTAGCAAAGTTTAGCCTCCTGACCATTCTTCCACTTAACGAATTCAACAAACTTATCCCTCTAATATCAAAAAGCAACATCTTTAAGAGTAACAAAGAATAGCCTACAACAATCAGAAATCCTTAACAGATATTATAAGTTTTCCAACAAAATATACTGACACTACTATGCATTTTATATACATATCTGTTACTATGTAAAACCCAAAGCTCTATTGGGTAATTAACAAATGTTTCTTATTACTAAACAGTAAATAACCAAAATTGGACAAGTTAAATTGCAGAGTAACTTATTATATAGGTGACCAATTATAAATACATATTTTTTAAAAAAATTAGTTGTTGCATTGTGGCATTATTAAGCATACTTTGTACCTTAATTAAAGTGTAGAAGTCCCAATAAATAAATTTTTAAAACAAACATACTGGTTATTGACATATGTTCAATTTTCTAGAAAATAAACTTAAACAAAATTATACAAATTATTAAATTTCAGCCAATCTAATTTATTTTATGATACATGATCAAATGTTCCCAATTTGTAAATAATTCTACAGCATATATTTTGAACATATTGTATTCATTTTCTGTTTAGAAAATAAAGAATAATATACTCTAAAAATAAATACAACATTATATTTGTTAAATATTTTTTAGATCGCTATGCTGGAGAACCAGGAACCATGTGGTTTCAGTTTCAAACTGCAGCTGGTACAGTTACTACCTTGTATAAAGGTAAGTTTTTGTTTAATTATTTTAATTATGAGTTAATTATAGTGTGGCTCTTTTTATCATAGATTCTTGTGAAAGCCTTAAAAGAACTACAGAACTAGCAAAACAGAGTGGTCACCAAAAAAGAAATAATGAACTCCTCAATTGGGCAAAAAGGAAAAGACGGCTAATAAGAAGAGAGGATCTGTTGGCTTTTTTATCTGGCAGGCCACTGCCAACAAGACAGAACCATCATCATCACCACCATAACCACCATAGGTAGAATAATATTTTTTTTTTTTGAAGAAATGAGTTTAGCAAACTTTCTGTCCAGGTTGTCCCCTAGACCGAGAAATATTTCCCCACCACCTCATCACACTGCCAGGGATTCAGCCACTCCTCACTTAATAGACCCTAATTTACATATGTTCAGGGAGGCACTGACAAATAATTCTCGAAGGGGCAGTAGCCCCCAAATGGGTACAGACTTATGTACCTTTATATCAGGTGAAATGATGAGACATGGAGCAAAGAGGTCTGCTTCACCTAATGATGTGACTATGGGAAGTCCTACACCTCAAAAGAGGAGCCGGTATATGTGACTATAAGGTAAATGCTTTTTTAATTTTTTACAGAATTATGAAGTCTTATATTATTAATATTAAATTATGATTAACTCAGAAAGTGTTAGTCTCAAAACATGGTTGTTATATGAAATTATTCTATAGACAATGCTTTTTCTGTGAGTAACATTTTTTTAGTTAAGTTGTGACAATATAATTATAAAAGTTACATAACAAATCTTTAACTGTTTAAATGAATCTGGAATAAGGCCAACACAGATCAACTTGGTTGCAACATTATTAAATATGGAGTCCAAACATCTAGGTAGAAAAAATCGTTCTGTCTAGCAGACATTTTTGGCACATTTACTAACCACAATTCATTCTCCTCAACAAAGATGCTAACCACCTATCAATTTGTAGAAGGAAAGAGATTGAATGTTATTGTCTGCTTTTGAGTAGACTTTGAAAGTGAAATTTTTGTAGTAGTTTTTCACTGTCTCACCTGGGATGAAGTAAGTCCTCTTTAAATGCCAGATATTTTAAAAATGTCCTCTGCACATTCTCCAATTTATTTACTACATACCTCTGCTATATAATAGGTCACCAAATACCAGAGTTAAACTCTAAACTCAAACTCTAAAAATGCTTTATTGTCAATATGTACATAAAAGTTGTAGACAAAGCCAAAACACAATATAATTTACAGACATTAGAATAAGTTACAACAAAACTAGATTAAAATGTAAATCATACAAAATACTTCAATGCTAATCATTAAATTCCCTAAAGCTATAGTAAACTTTCCTGGCAAGAGATTCCTTTTTTTGTATGTAGGCTTTTTTCAGTCTTAACTTTTCCTATCTCTAATGGAAGATTATTAAACTTTTTACATCTATATACAATAGAGCCACACATAAATTCAGAGTGGGGAATCGGTGGACTCGGAAGGTAATTTTGTCGGCTGTTGTACTGACTACCTAATTCTAGTTCATGTTTATATTTTTTTTAAACTCAAAAAACTGTTTCCTTAATAAAGAGACAATTAAAATACAACAGCAATATACACAGTACAATCTACTGAATTTAACAGATCTGTAAGGCGTTGATATTATTAAAGGATTTACAGTCTTGCATAATAAAACCTAGTATCTGCCTTGCACCAGATATTTGACCTCGATGTGCTCGGCGAAACAAAGTTAACCAATCAATTCTCTTAAATCTCATGCGCTGTGAATTCTGACCAGAACGGAATCACTAAAATGATAATCACAATTTACGGAAGATCTCTTCCTATTAACAGACATCACTGACAACTTTTCAACATTCAACAACAGCCTAGTCTGAACACACCATTCCTGCGGCGTCTAAGCTACATTGCAATCTCTTGCAATACTCAAATCTCCACAGTCAAGTACGATTCCAAATCGTCTACAAATAACTGAAAATTGATAACTATAACTTCGGCGATGGTATTTTTTAAAGACCAAGAATGGCATAAGGCCAAGATTGCCTGACGCTGTTACAAATTGTGCAGATTTATATCCATTAAATCTGCACAATTTGTAACAGTTATACTGTTACAAATTGTGCTGTTATAATTACAATACTGTTAATTTATATTTATTTTTCTTTATATTTATATAGTTTGGGAGCACTTGATTGGGTCTACTTTATAATGAGATAGGATAATAACACATTATAATTATTTTATTCTCCAAAAGTGCTAGACATACACCAATAGTCCAACCTACAGCTAACAAACATCAGTTTTCTTTTGCTCCTTGGCAAATTCCGAAATGTTGCACTGCTCGATTACTTGGTCTAAAGTTAAAGTGTCATCCTGCAGAAGTTTTTCCCTGAGCTCGTTACTCCGAACTCCACAGATAACCATACACTTAATTAAACTCTTTTCTAAGGCATCAATTTACATTTTTGTGCCTGTTCTTTTAAAGCAACAATGAACTGCTCTAGGGTTTGCCCTGCCTGTTGCCTCCTGGTAAAAATATATAACCCTCATAGGATAGCATAGATTTACCTTAGGTTTGAAATGCACCTCAAATTTGCTGGGTAGAGGCTGTAATTTGTCTTTTTCTTCTTGGCCAAATAAGAAGGTACTAAAAATTTGAAATCTTTCTTTGGCCACATAGTGTAAAAGCTGAGCACAATGTACTTTTCTCACTTTTTAGTGACTTCTGAAGCCTTTCAGTAATTCTCAAACCTGCTTCGCCATATTCTCCAGTTTTCCGTAACATTCCCTTGCATCCGCATTATTGTTACTGTCACCCATATTAGCTTATATTATTACGAACTTGGGACCAACTGGGGTACGGCTATGCGGTTTCCCTAACCTCCAAACTTAATTTTGCTTTTTACCGGACTGCGTCATGTTAATTTATATTTATTTTTCTTTATATAATTTGAGAGCACTTGATTGGGTACACTATATAATGAGATAGGATAATAACACATTATAATTATTTTATTACTTATTTTATTCTCCAAAAGTGCTAGTCATACAAGATTCAAGATAATAATAATAATTTACCAATAACCACAAACTTAATGGACAGCCAATTCAATTAATTCAATGAAGTAAATGACCACTACTAGGAGGCCGCCATTTTGCGTGATTGTGTCCTTTCGATGTTGGTCACTCTGACAAATTTTAGTTGTGCCAATTGTAGGGAAATAAAACAGTTAAAGTTTTTGAGAGGTTATGTTTACAAATAGAAAGTTATATTTAGTTAAGAATCTAAGATCGTTGCGTTAGATCCGTGATTTTTCTTGTACTTCTTTAAGAATTTCGTTAAAATTTATGAAAGAAAGTAACTTTTTTTGAAATTAAGTTAACTTGGGATAGATGCATGCACTTTAAAATATTTGTTTTATTATTCTCATAATCTTGAATCTTATAAAACTAAACTTAAATTTGAATCTTATAAATCCTAATACCGTGAAAATTATGATCTTCATTTAAATTTTTTCTTGTATTTACTTTTAACATAACTATTAACAAATTCAGTTAAAAACATTTTTATTTTTTTCTATTTTTAGTATTACGCCTTTTACTTTTCTTCTCTGTAGAGCGTTTCCACATAAATAGCTATAACTATCTATAAAAATCAAAATATATATGATTTTATAAGGGGTTTGTAATTAGCAAGGGTTTATATAGTAAAAATAAACAATTCTATATATTTTTTCTATCATAAACAACACAGACAGACAATTCACAATAATTCGGTTTTGAGAAACAGTGTACCAAATACGTTTAAATAAGGATGGTGATACATTATCCACGTGTTAAATAAGGAGGAAGCTACATCGCCTGTTGTAGACGATATACCCAAGTCGTTTACAAATCACCAAAAACTGGGCAATCCGCTATACTCACACGTCAAACGTCAGCGTCGTCAACTTCATTCCTGTTATTTAATATATTTTTTGTTGATAACACTAAAAATGTTCAGAGTGACCAACATAAAAAGGACACAACCACTATAAAAATGGCGGCCACCAGGCAGTGGTCATTTTTGGGTATCGTGGCCATATGCATTAGCAGTCCAGGTATATTTATTTAAGTAAATATAACTCCGTGCCAATAACCCAACCTACAACTAACAAACATCAGTTGTCTTTTGTCAATGTCTGGCATGACATCAATAGGCAATTTCAAAGTATATATCCTGGTTATATACCTGAAACAACCAAGCAAATAGGTTCTTAAAAAAATGAAACAATTGTTTTGTTTGTCAAAAGCCTCGAGTATCATGATCAAGGAGAATGGAACTGAGGAGACTGATCTCCGCGATTCCCAGATCTGAAGAGGCGTGCGCAAAATTGAACGGTAACTGGGTTCGAAAAGTAGCGCCAACATCGCCGATGGCTATTACCTTAAACTAGTTATCGTTCATGTTTGGGTATGCACATTTAGCATACAGATCAGTCTCCTTAAAGGCTTTAGCGAGGTCGGTAAACACCACATCCATTTGACGCCTTTTATTCAAAACATCAGCAAGAAATTTCGTGAAACAAGCCAGGTTAGTTGCCATCGACCGACTCCTCAGAAAGTCATGCTGATTTGACCCTTTAGTCTTTTAGTGAGTCTTTGGCCTTTTAGTGACCCTACTGACTTGTACCCTGCTAAATATCGGGAGATATTATATGGTGATACTAGTGCTTTCCGTCCATAAATCAAAATTTAAGTAATTGTTTTCCATACTAGGAAAATCTTGGGATTAAATAAAACTTCACTGTCTATACTGGATATATATTCACAATAAGCAAGCTTTCCTTACTTCTTTAAACTTACTGAAATAGATATGATAGTTGGTTCTCTTCCAATGCCGCCATAATTTTTTTAAATTTGTAAGTTTGCAAATTATTTCCCTTTTATACCAGCAAGGAAACTTACGACTCCTATTTTTAAAATCAGGTATAGATTTGTCTGTAATTGTTAATGATAACTTAAATAACACTATTGCAAACTTCTATTCTGTTGTTCATGATTTTTTTAATCTGTGTCTATAAAAAAACATACTCCTTTCAATTCTCTAGTAAAACAACACCATGGTTTTTTGAAAAATTAAGCAGTCTAGTTATTGATTAAAAAATAGCACATGTAATGTACAAAAATTTCAGTGCTCTGCTCTCAGAATGTCGCTCACTATCTGTAGCATTCTATGCAGGTATTATATTGAGAGTCGAAAATGCAATACAAAACGATGAAACAGGACTTGGGAGTCATGAGGGAATACTTCATGACCTAACTCATACAAGCTCATCTTTTGATCTGTATTTAATAAGAATACTAACCCTTCTAATGCGCCAGGTAGTTTTGACACCTCATGTATATTTAACCATAAGACGTCAACCAGATGTCCCTTAGCGCTTCTACAATCGAAGTAGCATTTTCTAAACCGGCTCTTTTAACTACTAACTAGGAAATTCCAAACAGACTTTTAAAAGAGTGTTGCTGCCATTCTCTTTTTCTTTCGCTTTTTCATATTATCAATTTGTTCCTAATTTCTGGAACTTGTCCTAGATAACTTGAAGTTATCTGATCTATGCCCTATTTTTAAATCTGGAATTAAAATGGTTCATCTAATTATCATCGCAATATGAGCAGTATTCTCTCTCTCTGTTTCATTTTCACGCCGAACTCTTTAAATAACACAATTTCAGTTTAAAGAGGATTTAACAAGTATTGATAACTTTTCACAGATTCACAACTTAAAATTGAATCCTTCTAAAACATATATAAAAATACTGGAATGTATGGTAAAAATGCTTATGGGGTTTCTTCTAATATTTAGCTACCATTAGTAAATGAGGTGAAAAATCTGGATGTGTATTTTGACAATGGCATTACCTTTCAAACTCATTAAAAATAAGCTTAGAATTGCATATATGGGCCTAAGATTTATTATCAAATATTATTTATGCAATTCATTAGTTTTTTTCTCAATTACTGTGATGTTTTGTATTTTAACGTCCTGACCAAAGCAACTGCTTATTTTATACAAAAACTCCAAAACTGCTGTATGCATTTTACATTCAAAATACCATTTAGGAATCATATTTCTCTCGATTTAAATAAAAATCTTATTTTAAATATGAAAAATCATAGAAAATGCCATATGTACACATTTATTTATAATATTTTGAAAACTGGAGAGCCTTGACATGTCTGATATGTCCCACATCATACAAATAGATGATGTTAAACAATTTTTAATATTTATTCAGAATTATCTGCCTGAAAAAGAAATGGAATGCTTAATTTAATTTGAAACAAATGGCATTAATGGCACAATATGTGCTAATAAAAAAAAACAAGAAACGATAAGAATAAGAAAAATCAACAACATGGATTCACTAGAGGTCGTTCAGTGAATACAAAGTTAATTTTTAGCAATCATATCCCTGAATTTTTTGGCGACGGTAATGAAATACATGGGATATGCCCGGACTTTAGTAAAGCCTTCGATAAGATCAACCATATTATTTTTTCTTATCTCCTATAGTTCAGATCTTGGCATCAATTCTATTTTACTTTGGATTAAGTCTTATCTGATTGGTAGAGAGCAGTGGGTTAAGATTAGTGTTTTTTATCCGTTTATATTAGTGTTTAACACATTTCGACAACTTCAGGGGTCTCTCAGGGTACCCACTTAGGAGCATTGTTGATCAGCCTTTTTATCAATCGCCTTTGCTGCCTATTGGAACCTTGGAGTTCTTACTGATGATTTGAAAATTTTTCGGCGGATTTCCTTCTATCAGGATCAGTTATCACTTCAGAGAGATATAAACAGAGTGTTTTCCAGGTGTAAGTTGAATGAAATTTGATTAAATATTGAGTGTGTTTTTATAAATTTTACTCACTCAAGTCAAGGATTTGGGTGTCTTTTTGGCCTTTCTTTCTTGGAAGGTTTACTTTCTTCCACCACTTTGTACATACTGTAAAGTTGCAATATGCTGCATGCACACACATATGTACTAAGCTGCTTGAATTTATCAAAAGATTTTGCAGACTTTAAAAATTTGTCAGCATTGAAGACACTATATATTCACTGAATGAGATATATTTTTCAATTCTCCAATTGAATTTTGTCAGCTCATTTTCTAACCATTTCCTAATTGGGTATTACCTTCTTATCGCCAAAGGCAGTTAAATGCTTTGCATTTAAAGTTTAAAGTTCCAAATGGTATTGTCTTATACAACATAAGGTCATCATTCAATCATCAAGATCATGATTTTTTTGTTCTTTGTTTCAACAAATTTCTCTTCAGCTAGGATTATAAAAAAATCAAGCAAATATGTTGGGATAGAACCCTAACCCCAACTCTTTAGATTAAGTGTAACCAAGTATAGTTTATTAATATTGTAGTTATTACTTAAGATTACTGTTAACTATTAATATGTACTTGAAATGTTATATACGTTTACAAATAAAACAAATAAATAAATGAAAATAAGTCTAATATTAATTTCTTTTTATTTTAGAAAAAAAACCTTTCGCATGAATCTTGGAAAATCAGGAAATAAGTACTTTAGTAAATAGACCTTTATTTATTGTAAAAAGTGTACAGATATTTACACAAGTGCAACCATTATTATAATTGCTGATATTGAAATATTTACAATATGTTTGTATATTTTCAGAAGACATAATAATATAGGGTGTCTGTGTTAATATTTATTGAAAATAAAAAGTGGTCAGTTTTAGCTGAAAATAATTAAACGTATGGCAGTTTTTTTGTAGACAAGTAGCCATTTTACAGCTTTTTTTATATGAAAAATCCATTTTGTTTCTACTTCACCTTAACATAGTTCAGTTATTGGCATAAAAATTGGTATTTTTGAAATATTCCAATATCTGTAAATTACAAAAAGCAACCAATAGAAAATAATGCAACTTTTTTTAGAATATTTCTAACTTATTGTTGATAGTATAAAATCTTAACTTAATTTTTTCAACAATATTTTGTTAAGTTTATGTATTTATTTTGTAATTCTTACCAAATATTAGTACAATTTTTTTTATGAGTTGAAAAGATTAGGTGGATAATTATTATTGTTTTGGAGGATAAATTAATTTTTAAATTGCCTATGATAATTGTGACATATTTTAGAATTTTTAAGTTACTTATGTACATTTAGAGTTGTATTTATATTTATAAAATTTACTTACACATTAATCTATGTAATTTTTAATTTTTTTTTCAATAATATGGGTTTTCAGCACAGTGCCTTTTTAAAACTTTATTTTGCAAGTGAACTTGATTAAAACGATTAAATTCAGTTTAAGATAAATTATTGTAGGGGAGACTGGCCTAAAATGACATACCACTTTATTTTTGCTTATTAATTTTTTATTCTTTTAATGTAAACATACAAAATCATTAGTAATTTATAATACATAAGAATATAACCTAATTCTTTTAAAAATAAATGTATAATCCGGGCGAAAAAAATATAAAAAGAAATATGTAAATGTGTCATTTTACCCGAGCATACTTGGGTAAAATGACATAAGAAACTTACATAGGTACATAAGGTCATTACAAGTTAAAACTAACAAAGTTCACATACATATTGTTTGCTTCTTTTAGAAATACCAGCACACTCACAATGTGCCCATTTCGAGCAGGATTGACAACTAACCCACGTTTCCTTGGACTTGGACATAGAGTACAAACTGTTACAATATAGGCAGGGTGGATCATCTTCGTCGTCTTCATCTTGAAACGGCTCTTCATTATCAGAGTTTTCGTCCATTGGGACAAAGTGTTCGGATGCTACTATGGCAGCCTTACGTGTTATGCGGTTTTTACTTTCTTTGGCAACTTCTTTGATTTGAATAACTTCTTTTAAACTTTCAGGGCTTTCAACTAAATGAGTTACATTTTTTTTTGGTTCCTTTCGCGGCTTTGCGAAATTCAGCAGCTTGTTTTTCCGCTTCTCTAGCTTTAAGTTCCTCTAATATTGGGGTACTCGTAAGCACTTTGGTTCCTTCTGCCTTCCGCTTTCTTGGGTTTGCTTGTATCCCGGATGAACTTGGAAGAGAGGAAATGTCTTGTGGGCGAATAACTGAAATGTTGTTTATATTCATTGAATGGTTAGCCACTTGGGTATCACCATCTTGATATCTATCTGTGACCATTGCAGGGTTAAACAGATAATCAGGAAATATATCTGGGTTTAGCGGCCATATTCCTGTTTTCATAAATCCACTTACAGCATTTTGATTTGTAGCTGCTTTTCCATATGCTGCAGCAAATAACCCGCCAATCTGATATGAAGAAACAGTTCTGCCTGGATGACATTTTAGCCATTTTGTAACTTCTTGATCATAAAATGTTTTTAATGGCCCAAAAAAGCACACATCTAAGGGTTGCAGCCGGTGGGTGCAATGAGGTGGGAAACATATCATTTCTATTCCATTTTCTTTAGCAAATCTTGTAAAATCTAGAGTTTTATGGCTAGCATGACCATCAACCAGAAGTAACACTTTATTTGCCTTTGAAGAATTAGAATATTCTCTAAAATGGTGCATCCATCTTAGAAAAATCTCGCCCGTCATCCAGCCTGTCTCCTGAGCTATTCCCAATGTACCTAAGGGAGCCTCGTCGGTCAGTTCCTTTTTCCAGTTTTTTCTGGGAAAAATTAATGATGGGGGAATATAGGCTCCTGCTGCGCTCATGCAAACCACAGCTGTAATATGCTGCCCCCTTTTAGCACTTAGCCAAAAGCCAAAAATTAAGAATCTAACCAGAAATTAAGCCAACTTGTTTTCGACCAATTTCGGCCAACTCTTTGTCAATTGTCTCTTGGAAAGTTCTAAAAAAATTAGCAATTTGCGGTTTATTGAAGGATTGTGCTCTAGCGGCCGAAGTAGCTTCAGGCTTTCTAAGAGATATATCGGGGTTTCTGGACCTAAATCCACGTAGCCAATCCCAACCAGCCATTTTAGTTGAGTTGAACCTGTGTGCAATTCCATTTCTTTCTGCCAGTTGATACGCCAAGGAACGAACTTCATCGCATGATAAACCAAATAAACAAGATTCCAATAATTTGATATGTTGAACTAGGTCCCTCTCCAACTCTACGGAAAACGTGGTTTCGTATCGGCCTAGACCCTTATCAGTAGCTTTGACTCTTTTATTTTTGTCCGATGCTCGTCTTCTTAGCGTAGCCTAGGGTAGGCCAAATGTTTTTGAAGCCTTGAGCCAGCCCATTTCTCCATTTTGTACTACCGCAATAGCTTTTTGCATCTGTAACGGATCCCAAGACTGACGCGTGGTTTTTCTTGAGTAATTTCCAACCATTCTAAAAAAATAACAAGAAACAATTTATTTTCAGAAACTGTAAAAAAAATAAGGGCAAATTGACATACTATGTCATTTTAGCCATATAGGTCCTATGTCATTTTACCCAACTTGCACCACAAACACATGTTTATTTATGAAAATGTTATTTATCAAAAAAAATTTTTAAATGTTGTTATTTTACCAATAAATAAGATTAATACAAACCTATAATTAGGTTAGAGCGTAAAAAATTAAACTTTAAATACTTTAGTTAAATCTTCTGTTTTAAAACACAAACATTTTGTAGACTTGAAAACAAAGCACGCCCTATGAACGTTAACGCCAAACTAATCTCGAGATTTTTAATACGCGTCAGTGTTGCCAGTAGGCCCAACAAAAATTATTGTCTGGGTGAACCGAAATTATCGTAAATTATCGTACGATAGATGGCGTGAGTATACAGGATGGAGTCAGTAGGAATTTTTAGTGCGATTTTTTTATGAAGCGCCCATTTATTCAAAACTTGTAAAAAAAACACAAAATATACACAAATAATAATATATTGAAAATAAATAGAATCCTTCAAAAACAAAACAGGTATAGATACAAGCGAAAAAGAAAACATAAATGTAGGTACGTAGTACATGTTTCAACCTACTTAAGCCTTATCTGTTTCAAAATTTATTGAAACATTAAATTATAACACCTATATAACTATGCTTCGTCAAAAATAATATCGTCATCAGGATCCAAGTATTCCAAGTCTATATTAGTTGGTTTTTTGTTACAACCATAAAGATTGTATGAAGTCATCGAGCCTATCATGTCATTATTTGGTTCAAAACCAATGCAACCTTTATCAAAATTTTTAACATGTTGTGATGAGTGCATAATACCATTAATTGTCGTTATAACTAAACGATTTCGACTTTCAGTTTTAACTAAATTAATTTTGGAAAATTGTCTTTCACAGTTTGCACTAGAATGCGGCAGTGACAAAACTGATAACGCAAATTCACTTATTTCTTGAAATAAGTGAGTTCCTTGAATATCTTTTATTTCTCCAAGTTCGAAATTAAAGGTATCTAAATCTTCTGTTGTAGGTAGATGTTCACTAGGCCTAATTTGCAACAACCTCCATTGGTCATCGATTTTTTGAGCCTTTTGTAGATCATCTTGGTCACAAATACGTGGCACCTCTTTTATTAAGGGAAATATGCTAGAGTGCAATTTTATTTGATTTTTATTAAGCATACCTAATTTGCTTAGGATAGGATCATTAAAGTCGTATCTTTTTTTTATTTCTAAGCATGATGTTATTAAAAATCTTCGGCACCTTTCATAAAAGTCAATTTTCGTTGGCTCATCCACGCTGTTGACATTTTGCGCAATGCCTACCCCAAGATACATATTTTGGTAAATTACAAATTTACTCTCATCACTAGGATTAATATTTTTATGTCATTTTGCCTTATGTACTGGGGATTCATATATGTGAGAAGAAGATCTTTATAGGTGCTAACCATTTTATCATGTAGTGATGTTATTACCACTTTATCACTTTGAAAATACTTATTCAATTCAGTCCAGAAATATATAAAATAATTTTATATGTTTATCATTTAAATCGTGATATATTTCTTCACTAGCTAGCAAACGATGTTCAACATAATTGGACGTGAAAAATAGTCGTAAAGGTTCCCATTGCTCAAGTATTCTCTTTACAACTGATAAAAGCGAAAGCCATCTTGTTTGCGATGGGCGAAGAATTTGGTGTGAATCAACTTGACAAAAATCTTGGAATTCCTTAAACATTGCTTGTCGCTTTGAGCTCTGCTTAAAATAGTTATAAATGTTTCTCGCCATATCTTCGCACCTTCTAGGCAAGTTTTTGCAAGCCTCGCTGGCATATAAATGTAAAGAGTGACAGATACATTTTTGCACTATAATGCCAGGCAGTTCGTCTTTTAAATCTGCTCGATACCGATTTTTTTTTCCCAAACATACTGTTGCAGCCATCAGATGCGAATCCAATAATATTTTTTAATGAAATTTTCTAATTAACTAAAGTTTTTTTAATTTCATGAAATAATCTCTCAGCTGTTGCACCTTCATTGGCCTGATCTGGATTGTCTCCAGAAAATATTTGTATTAGTTTCCAATAAAGAGTATTAATTTTTTTTTATCAAAAAATCTCACGCAGACACATAGGGTTTTAATCGCAGCTATGTCAGTAGACTCGTCTATAATGAGACTAAATTTATTTAATTGTAAAATGGTATTTAACTCACTCTCAGAGCAACGACCAATAATATTTTTCATTACTTGAGTTGCTTTAGTTCGATGCAAATTCATCCCTTTTGCTATTTTGGAATCCGGGAAACATTCTTTGATTATATCCGTTAAATGATCAACACAGTTAAAAGCAATATTGTACTCTGCTAAAAAACCAGTAAGTTTTATTTCTGCCCGTTTTATTTGCCTCTCTTCGGATGTACATACCTCTTTTTTCTTAAATAAATCTGCGACTGATGTTGTTGGCATTCCTTTGATTTTTAACAAATGTTTTGCCGATTTTGAATGATTTTTTATGACCATAATTTTCGCCGTAAATACAGCATTGCAGGCAGGACATCTTGCTTTTCCATTATCTACAAAAACACAACAACTTGTGCAACATGTGCATATTTTACCAAATATTAATTTACCGCTATCCGGAAACAATCACCCTTTAAATTCCTCGTTTGCTTCCCATTCTCTGCGGTATTTCTGGCTTCTATGTTTACCTTTTTTGCTCTCACCTCTTCGAATTTTTTTGTATTCAGGTGTCCTACATATCTTTCTTTTTTCTCCGCATTCAGAAGTTTCAGAGTCTGATGAAGACATTATTTTACCTTTTTTATTGAAATTTACAAGCTTGTGCTTTTCACAATTCGAGTTCACTAACACCACACCACTAAACTAACCGCAATAATAAAATAAAATCCAAACTAAACAAAAGATGGGGATTCCCCGAAAAACATAACAGTCGTGCCAAACTTTAAAACGCAAACATGAGGAAATAAAAATAGACACTATTATTTGTCTATTTTTACTTTAAATTTTTACATACTAAAAATTTTTTTTTTCATAATTATGTGTTTTAAGGCATATTTTCGGTAAAGTCAAAATTATCGTACATTTTAATATTATCGTGCATGCGGTATCGTACATCGTACGAAGGGCAAAAGTATCGTACAAAAACGATAATTATCGTTCACCTGGCAACGCTGATACGCGTAATATAAAGACATGCCGAGACACTGTTGACATAAAGTTATTCCGAAAAATACTGTTGCCAAGTTGGAGATTTTGTACCTATGTTGTTTTACCCTAGTATGTCATTTTAGGCCAGCCTCCCCTAATAGGTTTGAGTATATTATTTGCATTTAAAAAAAAATAATACAAACAATTTACTCCCAACTATATTTATTTTGTAAATTTCCAGTTTAATAATCAGTTGCTTTTGCTGCATCCCATATTTTTTGTAGAAACACCATAACTGGTGCAATTAACAACGTGAATAAAACAAATTATAAATGTTATTTTCAATTACTTTTGTTGTAATGTGGTTTTGTGAATTGTTTTTTTATAGAAATATCTCTTTTATTAGTAATATCATTTACAAAAATATCAATAGAATCAACCCATTAAAAGTGAATTTCTGCTTGATTCTCGAAAATCATCTTATAAAAAAGGCTTTTGTTGTTTTACCTCTACATGACAAAAAATTAACTGAAGGGTACATATTTCAGGCCAAAAACTGGGTTTGTAGAGTAGTATCCAACAAAAATCTTTAATATTGACATTTCGCAATTAGTGCTAATATTTATTATTAAGATATGGTTCTAGAAAAATACCTATACTTAACGGCCATAACGCCTATTTTTGTGATTTGAACGCGTTTAATACATTTTTGTACAATTGCATTGTAAATGTGTATTATCAATAAAATTATAGTTATTTAATTGTATGCACTCAACCATTTTTGTTTTTTGCTCCTTTTTAACTACGAATTAGAATTCTCCCCCCTTCCCCACAAGCCGGCATCTGGTGGCACTATTGTTAATAAACAACAATTTGTCATTAACCTGACGGATATATTTGCTGATGTTTACACTAATTTTGTTTACTAAAATTGACTATTATATAATACGGTAAGTAGCATTACTTAAAGAAAAATACTGCCAGCATTGGAACGATTTTTTTTTGTATACTATTGTATTTTGCTAGGATATTTTGAGGGAATATGGACGAGCCAAAATCAGAAGAAAAGTCTCCGCTGCTGCTGTATATGGTTGAAAACGACGGAAATGTTTCAAAGAATAATAAAAGAGTGAACTTCGACAAAGGAAGGCTGTATGGAATCTCATCGGGGGCGACGGCAGTGTTTACCGATTTCCCAAGTAAGTTATTTTTAATTTTAGACAGGAGAATCTATTTGAATTTCTTCTCGTAAATTGTTAAGAGCCTTGTATTCATGTTTTGTACACATAATTCATCTACAAACTACTCTTTATAATAATGTAAATGCAAGTGTCCATTTGAAAACTTTTAATGCGAGTCTTATCTTATCTTATCTTATCAATAAAGTTAGAAAAACTAAATTTGGTACAAATATGTATATGAAAGGAAAGAAGAAATATCATATGTAGGTGAGCAATCCGTTAAGCTCTATACATTAAAGCCCCTAAATTTTAAATGAGCCTACCTGCTTTTGTGATACCTCAAATTGAAGGTCTTTTTGGGTAGACATTTCTTTTTAAATGTGATCCAGGGTCGAAGAAAGTATAATTTCAATTAAATATGCTATATTGAATAAACGAAATCATTTTATCGTTAAATGCTATTCTAAAACATTTAAAGCTCAGATTAGACTCCTGTTTAGGTTCAAAGAATATTGTTTACTCTCAATACAAATACAAGTTTAGTGGGTCAGGTTTTAGTTAAATAAACATTACCTATTTTAGTTTTGAATTGTATCCAATATATTATTAACGGTTAATTTAACATAATTCAAAAATTTAACGTATTTTTTTTATTAATGGGATATCTGTTAGTTTGTTATTTAACAAAGTTTAAATAACTCATAGACATATAAATATAATAATAAATATAAATAATCCTTATTTATATGTCTATGAAATAACTAAATATATACTTTCATAATGGGTGAGGTCAGAGGCGGCGCGTCGCACTGTGTTTTGTCTTATAGGAAAATGAGGACAAAATTCATTGCTTTAATTTTAAAATGACTTTTAACGTAACTTATACACTTTTGTCAAGAGACAGAAAGCGTTAAATTTTAATAATGGATAAATGTACATTATACAGGGTGAAATACGAAGTATAAACATTTAATTTTAATATATTACCTTATATATTGCGAAACTGGTATTAAAAATATATATAGTGGTACCAAAAGGACAAAATTAATAATTAAATATATATGTTAACATTATACAGGATGAATGTATTTCAAGTGTAAATATTTACTTTAAACCCTTTCAGTACTGACCTGTTTACTACCTATTATGACGTATGGACGACTGCCTTTCACTGTGGCGGATAGACGGCTGTCATATATATATAGGTCAATATACCAAAATATAGATTATATCATAATAGAAATGTTTCTATATTTTTATTATTATTTTTTTAATCGATTTAATAATAAAACATATTGAAAACGTTTAAATATTTATGAAGAAAAGAAAAGCATACAAAAATTCTTGATATGAATGCAAAAAATACATAAAAGAACTAAAATTTTTCCAAATTCTATAGGACATTGCTTGTTTTAGTTTAAAATTTAATATTTGTCTTTGGTATGATAAACCTCGAAACATGGAACTATGCACAAACCTACGTTACACTCCCTGCACATATATCTGGAAGCCTTTCTGTTTTTTTGGCCTAAAGTGGTTTGTGAACATACAACACTTCTTCTTTGAGCTGTTTGAGTTTTTCAGTAGCTGGCACTAAGTTTGGAAAATGTCGCTCTCTTAATCTGGAATTTATTTCAGTGTACATCACTGTTGGTTTCTTCTCGTACCTATACCTAAAAATTTCAAAATATTTAGCTAAAATAGTGAAGAACGAGAAACAAATACTACTAACCTTAGAAACATTTGGCGAATAACATTCAACTGGAACTTGGCAAGCGAAATTTGAGTGGTTTGCTTTGTGGAGTACATAGCATGAGCATTCAGCATACAAATGTCTAAGGTATGAACAAACAATTTCCGGTACCATTTAACTGTCTTACGTAGACAATCAATGCTGCTCATCATCATGTCAGAACGATCTACTGCTCCCATGTTTGCATTATACTCAGCCACACACAAGGGTTTTTTGACGTGTTCTTTTGTAGTCCTGTCGATTTTGTCAAGAGTAACCATTTCATTTTTATGCATCATTGTTACTTCTCGCCGGTCCTTCCATTTTAAAACGAGATACTTGTCCGAACTCCTCCAGGCAATGTCTCCTTCACTTAGTTTTTCATTAAATACAGGCATGTGTAATCTATTAAACCTTACAGTGCCACAGAAATTGGTTTTATGATCAAATAAGCAGCTTGAAAGTGCAGGACTGCTATAAAAGTTATAGGTAAAGACCGAATGACCATTCTCTTGATAAAGCTGAAGAAGCTGGACAACAATATTTCCAGAAATTCCTAAACCTGGAATGTTTTGTTCTGAAACGTAAGTGTCCTTCCCAATATAAACAATAAAATCGAGAAGGTATCCAGTCTCGCAGTCACACAAAACATAAAGTTTAATACCAAAGCGGTGGCGCTTGGTTCGAATAAATTGTTTAAAGCTAAGTCTTCCCTTAAAAAGCACCTGGGTTTTGAAATGGGTAAAATTCTGATTTAAATTTTTGTTTAATAAGCTCTAGAACCTTTTCAACTTTAAACAAACGATTTGTTGTGTCTTGTTCTTCACTATTGGCAAAATGCAAATTTCTTAGGATCTGAAAATATCTGTCTCTTGAGATGTGTTTTCCAAAAACAGGAGAAAATAGCAAGGGATCGAAGGACCAATTTACTTCTAATTTTTTATTTCTGGGCATTAGCATTGTAAGAGCAATGAAAGTAAAAAATTCATTTAAATTAAGTGCTTTCGAGTTTTTTTCTTTCTGTTGATCTGCATATCTATTGGTCTCTTGGATAACATATAGAACAGTTTCTTCAGTAAAAAGATTAAAAAAAAATCTAATTCTGGCGAATTTTCGGTCAACGTCTGATTTTTTACTCCACTATTTACCATATTGAATTCATGAAGCTTGGGTTCAAAATTTAAGTTGGTCCATTTCAATGTGATGTCGCTGTAGTCGGGCATATCAGAAATATTTTCCTGTTCTTGTAAATTCTGTTCATCATCTTCCTGCTGTTCACCAAGCTGGTCGTCTGCATCCCTTATCTCGTAGGTACTCCATGCTGTCATCACTCTCAGTTTCGCTTGGCAAGTATTCACTTCCACTGTCCATAAATGGATCATCGTCACTATCCTTATCAGATAACTCACGTAACATGTCTTTTATATTTTGCACTTCGCGTTTTTCTAAGCCACAATAATTTTCCAAATCAGCGCCGCCATTTTCTTCCGCTCGGAATCTTTTCGATCTTGATGGACCTGGATGCTGTTCGGACGACATTATAACAGCCTATGCACACTATAAAAACTCAACTAAACGCAAATAGTAATGCCGAACAAACCACTACCGAAATAACAACAAACAAACCCTTATTTCGGCAATTGTCGTATTTTTCCGCTACTGTCAAATATAGCAGTCGCTCGGATGCCAGGTACCGTTATCATGACCGATATATCGGTCAGCCGTTCATACTGCAAAGAAAATTTTAAACTTTGTCTTATATTTATGTCAGTCGTCTAAGGGGAGTGTTTATTATGATGTCATATATATCGGTCAGCCGTCCATGTGTCAATTTATTATCTGACATATTATATATGACAGCAGTACCGAAAGGGTTAATATGATGTCCTATACAGGGTGTCTCACGACGAATAGACGCGTTCGATATCTCGGAAACTATTTTTTCAAAAATTTTGAAAATTTGGTAACATGGCACAGTCGATGGGGGCTACACAACTAAAATATTTTGACAGTTGTGACGTTTCCGGTTATACCGGAAGTAGGTGTCAACTTCGTTATTTTAAATGGAACACCCTGTATATTTTTACATTTTTGGCTTTTACGTGAAATTCTAAGTATATTTTGTGTATAATGTTCTATACCTAAGTGTAACCGTTTTTGACATATTCTTAATTTCATGTGAAAAACTATGTTTATAAGCCCTAACATAATTACCGATTACTCCCTTTTAGTAGCCTTTATTTAATGGTTAGTCTTGGTTTTATTTTAGAGAAAGGACCACTTTAAAAGACTATTTTAATATTTGGCTAAAAAAAAGATACAGGGGGGGTCAAAAACTAGCATTAAAAATTAAAATGAAAAAATCAATAAAAGTCAATTTTTTTAAATGGAAACCCCCTATTTTTATAATTTTTTCATAAAGATAATTAAAAATAAGGTTAACTTTGTATAAGGTTATCTAGTCCAAAAATTGATAGTTTCCGAAATATTGGCAGTTTAAATTTGGCCTAATATTAAAACCCGTATAGTAACACGGCTTAAGTATTGTTGATTAGTTGGGCATGACGGTTGTCATAGTAACCGCTAGAAGCGGCAGTAAGACAATGGATTATATGCATTAAATTTATAAGTTACTTGCTATTTAAGTTTTCTTCGTAAAAGTGTAATTTAATTAAAAAGTGTACATTTCTGTTATAATTCATTATCTTACTGCCGCTTCTAGCGGTTACTATGACAACCGTTATGCCCAACTAATCAACAATACTTAAGCCGTGTTACTATACGGGTTTTAATATTAGGCCAAATTTAAACTGCCAATATTTCGGAAACTATCAATTTTTGGACTAGATAACCTTATATAAAGTTAACCTTATTTTTAATTATCTTTATGAAAAAATTATAAAAATAGGGGGTTTCCATTTAAAAAAATTGACTTTTATTGATTTTTTCATTTTAATTTTTAATGCTAGTTTTTGACCCCCCTGTATCTTTTTTTTAGCCAAATATTAAAATAGTCTTTTAAAGTGGTCCTTTCTCTAAAATAAAACCAAGACTAACCATTAAATAAAGGCTACTAAAAGGGAGTAATCGGTAATTATGTTAGGGCTTATAAACATAGTTTTTCACATGAAATTAAGAATATGTCAAAAACGGTTACACTTAGGTATAGAACATTATACACAAAATATACTTAGAATTTCACGTAAAAGCCAAAAATGTAAAAATATACAGGGTGTTCCATTTAAAATAACGAAGTTGACACCTACTTCCGGTATAACCGGAAACGTCACAACTGTCAAAATATTTTAGTTGTGTAGCCCCCATCGACTGTGCCATGTTACCAAATTTTCAAAATTTTTGAAAAATTAGTTTCCGAGATATCGAACGCGTCTATTCGTCGTGAGACACCCTGTATATATTGTGAAACTGGTGTAAAATATTTTTAACTGAATCAAACACACAAAAGTTAAAATTATAGATTTAATAATATAAATAAATACAAAGTATAAATATCTTAATTATGCTTTTTTATATTTGCAAATAATGTAAAATATTTATAATAGTAAAAATACTATAATACTAACAATGTAAGTATTTTTTCTTCAAAAAAATCTAGCACACTGTTGAATTTAATAACTTTTAAGCAAATACTTGATTTATTAATTTTACTTTTCGAAAAAACAAAAATTCGATTCTTAAATTCTGAAAATCGGTTTTTAAAAAACTTTTATTTTGTACAAATTTTACGGTAGCAAAGCTATATGAATCGAAGTAAGCAATATTACTATTTTCTGGTATTTATAAAAACGCTTATACCACTTAATAGAATACTACGTAATAGAATGCGCTTAAGCAAAAGGCCATACGTTATTATCAACAAGATAATATGTGAGATTTTTTTAGTCTAACTCAAAAAACTACTCTTATTTGCGAAATGTGAAACCAAAAGCAAAAAACTCTCGTGACTTAAGTATAATATATGAAAAAAGAATATACCGGGTGGTGCGTCGCCGAGCGGAACATAGGAAATCCCATGTAAATTTTAAGGGGGTCAATTATTGACTTCCTGTACATTTTACAGAAAAAATGTAAGATAACTTTTTGAAGAGACTTCTTTCAATCTGGCAAACCCTCGTGCAAAGTTTCAGAAAATGTTAGTAAGCGAATCTTGAATTATTCAATTAAATGTAATTGCAAAATTACCAAATTTTCGGTTCAGGTAAAACCAGACACCAGCCACCAACAAACAATTTGTTATAAGGGTTTGTCAAATCTGACGTACAGCCGAATACAAGAAATGTTTCTTTTTTCGTTTTATCAATCTCACAACCAAAAAAAGAAAAATTTTATCATACTTAGAATTTAATTAAACCAATAGCAGTATCTGAAATATTTTCAATTTATTTTCCCATCAAGCCTATCTGGTCTATTTCAACCATTTAACCTATTGTTAGTAAATTCGAGTCCAAAGACATTGCAATAAATAATTGTAAATGTTTAACTCATAAGATCGAAAATAGATCCGAAAAAGAGAGAACTTAATATTTTACTAAGTGTAGAAAAATAAAATAAAATAAAATAAAATACAATAACTTTTTTAAAAATAATAGAGAATTACATAAAAACATCAATTAATCAAATGTTCAAACAACCCCCCTATTAACAGCCAAACAATATCCTAACCGATCATAAAATTCATTTCTAACGTTACTAAGTTGATTTGGGAAATTTTATTACATTCTAACGAAATAGCGTTTTGTAACTGGTTTAGATTCTCACTCAAATTTTACACTTTTATAAATGACTCCACAAAAAGAAGTCATTGGGTGAAAGATCAGGCGACCTGGCTGGCCAAAGTATCCGGTACCGTGGACCAATAATATTGCCGTTAAAAGCATTTTCCAAGCACTCTCTAACCATAGGGGCATTATGGGCCGGGCAACCATCCATTTGGTACCAGATCATTTGATCTTCCTGAACAACTTTTTCCAAGGCGGGTCCAATTTGATTTTGCAATAAGTCCAAATAGGTTTCAGCTGTTAGGTTATAGTCTGACTAAAAAAATATAGAGTGAATTCTCCACTTTAGAGAAGGCACTCATGAGTCAGCCACACTGGGGATAAGGCTGAAGCTGCAGAGTGACAAAACGCAGTAGACGACAGAACTGGCAACACCACACCTAACCTCACCTTAGTTGTCACCTATTTGTTGACAAAACTAATCGAATACAGGGTTATTCTAATGACGTTATTCCATTCATGTCCCATAGTAAGTGATTTTGTGCGTGATAACACTCTTCGTGATAAAATTTGGCTTTCGGCCACTCTTAGTGAAAAATATATATCCAAATCCACCCATTTTGCAAAAAAACCGACCATTTTTCGTTAGTTTTAACAAAAGCCGCTAAACTGCAGAATACCGCTCTTTCCATCATTTCAAAACAAAATGCCATTCTTCGCTCTTCATCTCCTTCCTGCAGCTCTTGATGTTTTTCGAATTTATACGAATAATATTTGTGTTTTTTTTAAAGTGCGCAATACCGTTGTATGATGTTTATTTACCTCTTGCCCAATAACCCTCGTATTATCTTGTTTTCCTCCACAAGAATATTAAGATCTTTGTTCTCTCTTTCTTCGGCTCTATTTTCGATTACTTGAGTTGAACATTTACAATTATTTATTACGGTACCTTTAGACTCGAACTTATTGACAATACGTTTAATAGTTGAAATGGACGGAATGGGCTTGGTGGGGAAATAAACTGAAAACATTTCAGATACAGCTCTAAAACTGTTTCCCGCATAATGCCACTTAATTATGGCTATTTTTTCGCCGATTGAATAATTCATACTTGTTTTCAAATATCGACTGTCACTGATTTATTGACACTTTTCCTCACGTCAGTGACAATATTCATTTTACTGGTGCCCATTTGGTTTTACCTGAACCGAAAATTTGCTAATTTTGCAATTACATTTAATTGAATAATTTAAGATTCGCTTATTAAAATTTTTTGAAACTTTATACAAGGGTTTGCCAGATTGGTCTCTTCAAAAAGATATCTTACATTTTTTCTATAAAATGTACAGGGAAGCCAATAATTGACCCCCTTAAAATTTACATGGGTAGAGAATACTATATTAGGAGAGCTTAAAATAAAGCTTAAATTACTTTTAATATACCATATTTCCTCTCCCAACAAGTCCAAATAAAAAAAAAAAAAAAACCTCTGAAAAAATGAAAGAACTCTTATCTATTAAATCACTTAAAATTATATCAAATTTATAAATTAAATCTTATGGATTTTTTGTTCTATAATATATATAAATTGACAATAATATATTATATAAATTGACAATAATATAGTTAGTTTTTTTTGCTTCCAATAGTGACCTAGGCTGATGTTCTTCTCAGATAAACTAGAGATGTCAGTTCGTGGTTTATCTATAAGAGTATGTTTTCTGTTTTTTTCTGAGTAAAAACATTAATTTTATTAATGCTGGTTTCTATCGACTGCGTATTGAGATGAATAACAGACCATGTAATTAAGCCACGTTCTCTCTGTTTGTGGAGCGTCTTGGCAGGTTGATCAAATTCAGAATTTTTTTACAAAATATTTGATCAGCCATCAAAATTAAATATTCTTTATAAATTAAATTTATTTAAAATGAACAAAAAAACATCACTTTAATGTATAGTAACGGAAGCGAGTTAAGTTATTACAGGCGTCATAATGACCTATTAAAGTAATTCCCAAATCATTTTCCGCATACCAGTTAAAATAACCAAAATGAGCAGAGACATTCTCAATTTTATTTTTAAAATTAGAATTTTATTTTATAAATATATTAGTATATTTAGAATCAAGAATATTTATTTTCTTGAAGATTACATTAGTCCTTGTTGGATGACGGCCCTCATATCGTTCCTGGTGCTATTTATGATGATGTTACTGATGATTTCCACTATGGGTACCTCAAGCATTACTCTGCGAATACCAAGATGCCTACACAGGTAGCAAAAATGCCATAAAAATTATAAATTTACTATTGATTTTTGGTTTAGTAATACAGATCATCATCTAGACAATGCCACAATCCATTTAGTTCACCCTATAAGCAATTGGAGCCAGGACCAGTTAGAAGTTTTGGAAAAAATTAAACAAGAATATGGAGGATTCCTTATTAAACTTACTTTGATTCATCCTGAACCAAGCAAACTAAAGTAAGTAATATTTCATTAAATAGAAAGTGAGTTTTATTAAATATTTTCCTAGGAACGTCACAAATTTGTCAAATAGTTCTCAAACAACCAAATTTGCACCTTTACAAAACTCTTCCTCGCTAAAGCTTTCTCATGAGGCTCTCGAAATAAAAAGAGCCAAAAGAGCGAATAAATTGATGAAAAGACGCAAACGCACGGTTGACTTTCCCCCACTTGGAATCAGTTTTGGCATGAAGGGCCTTTTAGACATGCTGCTAAAAGGAGGAATTATGGGGAGACGTCAGAAACGAATTGTCGAAGAGAAAACGAATGGTAAACTATAAGTCTAAATATTCTTATTCTACAAATATTATTTTTTTTAAGACACAAATGAAATCAACACTATACTAAAATTCACCGAAATGAGTACTGTGGTAACAACTCCTAAACTGAAAACCTTAGATGATATAATCTGCGATTGGCCAGGTGTAGTAGTAACAAACTTAACCTATAAACAATTATTTGAAAGTACACCTCTGAGCAACACCTGGTCGAAACTCAGCTCTGAACTGGCAGATTTTGCCATTAGAGTGATTCAGCTCTGGCAACACGGAGGCCTCAGCTTTAAGATTGACAGCATTAGAAATGGCTCACAACTTCAGTGGGATGATATTGAAGACTTTTCCGTGACGCCCGGTAAGAGTTAATTAGATCAAAATACCTATTGTTTTTCGCCGATGAGATATACGAGAGTGGTTCAAATTTGATCGAGACAAACGCTCTGACACGTTTATTTGTTATTGGAAAAATTTAGTTTTTCTGTAAATAAAAATTACAAGGTACTTTTCCTTACTAGCTACACATGTTGTATGTACCTTTTCAAAAGTTTTCCTGGAGATCAAGGAGAATCGCACTTCGTGCTAGAATGCTCCTCCGTTTCGAGGAATAAGCTGGTTTCATGTGTGTTTTTAGGAGGTTAGTATACAGAGCAGTAGAGTCGTATACAGCATGGATGGAACGTTATGGATGTGCAGGAAGTTGTGCGCGCCGAATGTTGTCTACTGTAATGATGGTTCGCGGTCGACGGTCATGCGGCACATTCTCGACGGTTTTGTGGCCATCTTTAAATGCTTTGGCCTATTTAAACACATCAGCCCTTCAGGCACTCACTACCGAACTGATTTCGCCAAAACGAGAAAAATTTCCGTGTTTTAAACGCCTTCCCACACTAAAAAACGAATGACAATACGTTGCACAACAGCGGTCGGTACTTGACGTTCATTCATGGTCGTAAGCACGCGCAAGAAACTTGCGCTCCTGACGAAAACTATGTCACCAACTATGTTCGTAAGGGACCCAGTTATCTCATACTCGAGCCACGCCCCCAAGACACACATGCGCGCCATCTACAGCATTTGTCTCACATCAAATTTGTAAACCGCCTATAAACTAAAATACATGAAAAGCGCCACTTGGTGTGTATTATCAGGCTAAGGGCCAAAGTCGTGAAATAGAAACATTGCGATAATATTTAAAGATATTATAAGATTTTAACTTAGAAGTTGCCCTTATCCTAAGAATTTGGTATGTGATGTCTATCCCACTTCCTATTTGTTCATTAAGTTATTACATTAAATCATATCTTAAGAATGCTCATAATTTACTAGGAACGTCTTTATCAACAATGGAACCCATTGAATTCCTGCCTTTCCCCGGGGAACCCTCTGCCAAGGACAAATTGGAAAATTTCATCATGCAAGGAAGGCGGTCTTTCGAGAGCTTACGCAGAGAGGTTGTAACGGCAGATGACGAAGGACTGCACATATTCGCCAAGACTCCTTGTCACGTGTTTTTCGGGCAAGTTTTAGTCAATTTAAGGCGGTGCAAAGGGAATGAATCTCCTAGGAACATTATACAGAAGTCGCTGCGGATATTTTGTAAACACTCGGCTGTGGGCAACGGATATTGTAAAAATTTGGAGGGAGTTAATCAAAGGGTTTGAATGGGTGGTTATACTTTTAATTGTATTATATTTTTTAATATAATTTCTACTTGATATTGAGTCGTTTACTTTAGGGTTTTTTATTTAATTCCCAGCATTACCAAAAAATATTTTTATACACGCTAAGCCGTCCTAAAACTGGTTTTGCGACCCGGCTCCTTATATACTCTGCAGACCATGGTTCCGGAAGATTAACTTTCTACGTGTCTTCAGAAATGTCGTGCGGTGTGCCTGCTTGTGTTGGTCTGCAATGTCAGAGGACAGGTGTGGTAATTCCGGTGTTGCCAATATCGTTGCAATACGAAAGATAGGAATGGGAAATGTCAAAGTATGCTGCTCTTAACGGACCAGCAGCACGAACCTAATAAATATATCTGGACTTCTATTGCATATGGCCACTATTCTCAAAAATGACCGTTGTCTGGTGGCCGTCATTTTTATAGAATTGTTGTAAATTGTCCCTTGATAAACACTTGTTAATTACAAACCCTCATAAAATCATCTATATTTTGATTTTTATAGATAGCTGTACCTATTAATGTGGAAAACACTGTACATAGAAGGAAAGTAAAAGTCGTAAAGTAAAAATAGAAAGAAAATAAGAGCGTTTTCAACTAAAAAATAAAACATTTTTTCACTGAGCTTGATCATCATTATAGCACCCGTTCTAAAAGAAAAAATGAAATACAATCATATTTTTTTAACAAATCTCATTTGCAAAGAAATATATTATTTTTGCTTCCGAAAATCTTAAGATTTTACCGCAAAATGTAAAAACAAAAATTGAGGGTTATAGAAGTCATAGCCAAAAAAATTTAAATATTGAACTAACACAGTTTATTACACGATATTATAATAGTTTTAAAAAGTTATTGATAAAGTAATTTAAAGTGCATTTGTCAATTATTTTTTAATATTTATAATATATTATATTTATTATACAGGGTGTAACATAAGTGATGACTTTAATTTTAAGGGGCGATTCCTTGCCATATTTTAAGTAAAAAAGTTCAAATAAACATATGTCCGGAAATGCTTCGTTTTCGAGATACAGGGTGTTAAACTTTTTTTTTTTTAATCAATTTTTTATTAATATCTCATAAACGCATTTACCGAATTTGTTGAAATCTTTACATTTTGTTAGTAACTTTATAAGGTACCTTTTGGAATTCTTACATCTAGCTTAGAAATGTCAGGGGCGTGCCTACAAGCTAAGTCGGATGATTTTTTTGTAAAAAAAATATCGCCCGGTACATTTTATGTAAGTATGATATTTCTTTTAAATAAAGCAGCTAAAAATGAAACTTTTTTGTCTCTTAAATTTTTTGCGTATAACATAGAATTTTTTGTTTCGTTTAGAAATAAATAATTAAAAATCATATCTCAGCACGTCTCGGGCCTCCATAAAAAAAATAAAATGCTTTAAAATTGACTGAAAAATTACGAGCATGTTTATTATTTAACAACTAAGAAAAAACCTTGACCGAAAACAAAAATTAATAAGATGCTATTTTTGATGTTTAAATTTTAATGCAATTGCGTCGCAAATGGTTACCTATTTAAAATTTATTTGTTGTTTGTGTACGCCACCATTTTTTTTGTGCGATATATTTGTACAAATTTAAGCAATTAAAAATACGATCGCTTAATTTTTTGTGAAAAATAATAAAAACTTACTTTAGTTTTAAATATCATCAAAATTTTATTAAATCAAATGCTCGAAATGAGAACCACCACTGTCAATACAGGCACGCAATCTTCTTCCCATCGACTGGCGCACACGTTCGAAAATTCCTGGTGTGTTGCGTATGACATTAGAAGAGTTTACAATCCGGTTTCTCAAATCGTTTTCATCCACAACTGGTGTCGCATAAACAAGCGATTTCAGATATCCCCAAAAGAAATAGTCCAGAGGATTCAGGTCTGGGATCGTGCTGGCCATAGCTGAGGTCCCCCCCGACCTATCCATTGCTGAGCAAAAGTATCATTTAGATAGTTTCGAGCGACAAGATTAAAATGAGCAGGTGCACCGTCGTACATAAACCACATGGTATTTCTTGTTGCTAGTGGTACGTCTTCTTATAAATCTGGCAATATTTCTTCTAAAAATTGTCTGTAAGTATCACCATTGAGCCTAGGAGGGAGAAAGTGCGGTCAGATAAGATGATCACCAGCCCAAACATTCACGGAAAACTGCTGTTGAAATCCACCTTCTCCAATGGCATGGGGATTTTCAAAGTCCCAAAGATGGTTATTGTGGAAGTTTCTGATGGCTTCCCGTGAAAAACAGGCCTCATCTGTAAAAAGAATTTTAGCCGTAAAATTTGGATTCTGGGCAGTTTTTTGAAGAAACCACTAGAAAAACTCTAATCGTGCAGGAAATTCTGTTGGCAACAGTGCTTGCACCAGCTGAATGTGGAATGGATAAAGTAAATTTGTGTGCAAAACCCTCCAAACACTTTCGTGGCTGATGTTAAACTGTAACGATAATCTTCGCGTGCTAGTTGACGGATCGTCTTCCACTGCTTGCAGAATTGCTTCCTCTAGTTGTGGCGTCATTATTACCCTCGGTCTACCAACGCGCTTAGCATGAGCATTGACAGATCCAGTCTCACACAGACGGGCATGGAGTCTTATGAAAGTTCTTTCTGCTGGAATCGGTCTATCGGGAAAGCGTTCATGATAAATTCGACGGGTTTCTGCACCATTTCCATCTGCAAGGCCATAAATGAAATGCATTTGAGCTAATTCGGCGTTATTCATAGTTATCTGCACAGTAAAACACATTCAACTAACAGTACCCAGTACCTGGTAAATTTAATGTAAGACATAGGAACGTTCTTATCAGAGACTTTTTTATACATACCTGCATAAATATATAGTATTCCCAATAAAATCAATTTTGAAGCATTTTAGGTTTTTTTTATGGAGGCCCGAGACGTGCCAAAATATGGTTTTTAAAATTTATTTCTAAACGAAGCAAGATACGAAAAAAAATTAAGAGACAAAAAAGTTTAATTTTTAGATGCTTTATTTAAAAAAAATATCATACTTACAAAAAATGTACCGGGCGATATTTTTTTTACAAAAAAATCATCCGACTTAGCCTGAAATTTCTAGGCCAGCTGTGAGAATTTCAAAAGGTACCTTATAAAGTGACTAACAAAATGTAAAGATTTCAACAAATTCGGTAAATGCGTTTATGAGATATTAATAAAAAATCGATCTAAAAAAAAGTTTAACACCCTGTATCTCGAAAACGAAGTGTTTCCGGACATATGTTTATATGAACTTTTTTACTTAAAAAATGACAAGGAATCACCCCTTAAAATTAAAGTCATCACTTATGTTACACCCTGTATACAGTTTACGTAGTTGCCATTTGTCATAAAATATAATCCCTTGAAAGTCAATTCACTTGTTTTGCAATTTTGTTTGAATTTTTAATTTCCTCCTAGTTACTACTTGTGCCTCCTCCGCTCCTCTGCTCCTTATAGTAGAATAACTTATTTATTTACTTACAAAGGAAACAAAAACTTTTTTTTATCTTTGTATCAATGTAGGAAATTAAAAATTTTGAACACAGGCCTAATTTTTGGTCTAGTAAAATTTTTCGTTTCATTCCAATGGATTCATTAAAGGACATTTTATCAACTTGTATCAGCTTGTAGGTCAAATGGTTGCCTTATAGTATCACACAATTTTCCATCTTATACTTCGCCAAAGAAATAACGCAAGTTGAAGCGATTTACCAGTAAAAATGTATTGTAATAAACAGTTCATTGAGTCCAAATAGTCCAAAAAATGCTTCTCGAAAAAACAATATGAAGGGTTAGGGGAAAAAAGCAGGTAAGTCTATTTTTTTGATATATTGAGATATTGGGCGCATTCAGTTCAGAATTAGCGTAAGTATCTTTAGAAACACTTAAACTGGATAAAAAGGATGTATAAGGGAAAAAAAGCAAGTAAGTCAAGCGAAAAGAGGAAAAAACCAGGCAAGTCAGTAATTATTACGAAACGCCGCCGCCGCCATTGCCACCTGGCACCGTTCCTGCTACCGCATTATAAGTGTGTCAACAGCGTTTAAAGCCGTTAGATTGTTTTTCGTTTACTATTGTTTCGTTAGTTTTGTATCATCTGTTTAGCTTTCTGTTTGTGACTATACCGTAATGTCAAGCACGGACGAAAGTGATAAAACATAGTGAGCCAAAAAAAAAGGAAGAAAACTGGTCGGATGTCTGATGTAAATAAAAAATTAAGACTTGCGACATATGAAGCTGGTTCTCCTTGCCATTGCAAACGATTTAAGTGTTATAATTCAATCTCTGAACATAACAGAAAAGAGATATTACGCTACTTTAACCAGTTACAATCCCACGATAAACAAAATATGTACCTGGCTGGGCTAGTTACTGTAGGACACGTGGCGCAGAGACGACCTCGAAAGGAAAGAGGAGGCGAAGTTGCGTGATGCTTTTTCGTATAGAGTTCGAGTCACCGACGAGGCGGGAAATAAGGTTGATATGACTGTATGTGCAAAGGCATTTTGCTCATTACATGGCATTAGCAAAAGTCGCCAAAGTCATTATAGCCTTAAAGATTCAGGTAAAACTTATTTGCCAGAAAGTCTAAACATAAAGAAAATGTATAAACTATTCAAAGAATTACACCCTGCAGCAGTGGTATCTTACGATACTTACCGGATGATTTTCAACACGAAATTTAATATTTCTTTTGGGTATTCCTGCACGGACACTTGTGCAACTTGTGATGAATATACGGCAAAAGTTAAAACTTTATCTGCGGAAACTGATAAACAACAAATTCAACAGCTAACAACAAACAATATTCTTCATAAGAAGAGGGCGGAATGTTTTTACAACCATAAGAAGAAAGCCAAAATCCAGGCAAGAAAAAATAAAAAGAAAGAAGCTATTTGCATAGATTTCGCTAAAAATGTCTCCCTGTCGCAGATAGCTACCAACGATGTATATTATAAACGTCAACTTTCTATGTACTCCTTCAATGTCCACGTTCTTGCATTGAGTCCATTTTTTACGTGTACGATGAAAGTGTTGCCAAAAAATGACCGAACGAAGTGGCCTCATTCCTTTTTTTATTTTATTATGAACTATTTGGATGACGAAGTTCAGGAATTGGAAATTTTCTGTGATTCTGCAGGAGGGCAGAACAAAAACTACACGATATTTAGATTCATTCATTACTTAACGAACAATCGCATCCATGGCCTCACAGACATTAAAATTACATTTCCTATACATGGACAATCATACTCGGAGTGCGATAAAAATGTTGGTCTATGGAACATAAAAGCACCAATGGAAATACCAAAAGATTTCGAAGAAATGGTGAAATAATCACGATCGAAACCATCCCCCTTTTACTGTGGTCAGTGTTACAAAAAGAATTGTTAAAAAGAATTGTATTGGATTGGAAGACAATGTTGCTATCAAAGTATGCCGCTAAATGCCCTTTTAAAACGCAGCCTATCAAAGTCATACAAGATTCTTCTAGCCATAGCCGTTTGTTACAATATCGCACGACGTACTTTGGAGAAATGCTGACAGGCATTATTAGAGCACCGCGGCATAGTCAATCATTGCCAAAGGGGTTGTCCCTCTCCAGCTTACAATTGTATGTTCTATTAAATATTATATTTTTTTACGAGCATCGCGTGGAAAAATATTACTTTTTAAAGTAGCTAGATAAATAAATATTACTTAGTTTTAACAAAATCTTATTTTTTTAGGACTCCTGCCAATTTCCAGAGCCAAATTCAACAATTTGCAAAGTTTAATGAAGTTTTGTAGCCCCTCTGCTGTCAAGTTCTTTCTCAATCTACCCCATGACTAATTTAATGCAAGTTAAAATATAATTTATTACATTCACCTTACATTGATGTGGTTTTTTTTTCAGGTCTGGATTTTATTGGTATATTTTACAAAATATAAACTAATACTAAATCTTTTAATTTTTGGGTAACTTTTGTTTTTTAGATGCTGTGGTAGGGCATTATATATTTTAAGGGGCAGTAAATAGCAGACTTCTTTAGAGAAAACCCCACAGTAGGAATTTGCATTGACTGTTTCTGTATAGACCTTGATACACGGCGGAGTTACAACGATTTTGTTTTTATTTTATAGAAATATGGGTTAGCTCAGGCAGTACTTTACCAGAAAGCTTTGCACCGTTAATATTTAATTCCAAAATGTATAATTTACCTGAAAGTGATGTATATTTTAAGCATTACCTATGGGTTATAGATGGCTTGTAATTATAAACATACCTAGATTAACCAACTTAAAGAGGTTTTTAGACCGGATAGTACACAGTATAGGTTAGATTTCTAATGGGTTGTATTCAGTCCTCCGTCAACTGTGTTGGGATCACTGGTCTTTGTTATTTTATGGTTGTGATCTTTGGTCTTTGTTCTTTAGAACCGATTGTTTCTTATGACTAGAGTTTATGCTTTTCAGTTATTTTCATGAATTCTTTCATTTTATATACAGTGTTTACATCTCCATTTATACAAGTTCTAAAGTGTTCATACCATAGAAAGGCCTCCTAAAAGAAGGGACTTATTGTGCAATAAGCATGATAAACTATGTTACAGTTTCCCATAATTTTTCTAAAAAGCCCGATTTTCTTGGGCACGTGCAGTCAACACATCAAAAAAAATGTTGAACAAAAAGATACTTACCATATAATGTCTTCTCTTGTTCATGCATACCGTTTCCCGATGAAAAACTCAATTTCCTTGGAGCTTCCTCAATTACATTTTTTTTGACCCGAATGCTAATCTCGAAGATAGTTCGTAAAATGTTCGCGTTGCCAAATTCCTTCCGTGGATATAAAAGGCGCCAGGTTCACCAGGCTGGGTACTCTTTCCAAGTTTCACATGTTTCACCCTCAAAAATTACCACAGTATCGTCAGCATAAGAAGTCACCATACCATTCTCAAGCAAGATATTTATTAAAGAATTAATATAGATAAAGTAAAGTATGGGCCCAAGATCAGTCCTCTGTGGTATTCCCATCAGCATCTCTGAGGTATCACTGTAGATATAATTAATTTTGGTAATCTGATTTCGACCATCCAGACAACTCTTTTCATCCTGCCTCTGCCTTCAGTTCCACCACTACAGGAGGTTTATTACATTTAGTTTTAGATTGTTCAAGACAAATAAAATACCTTAAAAAAATACTTGAAGTACTTAAAAAACGACACTCAAAAAATCTGGAAGCCTTAAAAAAATTACTGCTGAACCCTAAAAGAAATTAAACACAATTGTCATTACTCTGATATGAAAATTAGTCCAAAAACTAGGAAAAGGTAGATTTTCTTTGCCAATTGCTGAAAACATTGTTTTAAAAATCTCGTCTTCGAAAAATCACGTCCAAGTCCTGGAATGCCACGTGAAAAGTTACGTGATGTCTACAGGACCATGAAAGACCAAATATCTACAATTTCTTCTAAATTACTGTAAAAATAAAATTCAAGTATTACGGCGGAAATGCAAAAAAGAATCACACGTCTTTACAGAGCTAAATCCATTTAGGCAACCCCTTTAAATAACCAGCTTAGCGTGCTATGCAATTTAAAATGTATATATACCAGGGAGCTGAAATAAAAGGGTAAAATCAGAGGGTAACAGGGCTTTTTTAACATTTTTAATTCCTATTTGAGGGGGCGCACCCAGCGGGGCGAAAGACCAATTTGTTTGGGGCACGATGATAATGTCAAAGAATTTTCTAAGGGGGTTGATAAATACTGAGTTAGACGTCTGAAGATTTCATGTTTCTAGATTCATTTATAGGGGGAGAATATAATGTCAGGGAATTGCTCATGTAAAAATGAATTTAATTATACAGGGTTATTCACGACATACGATTCGGAATCTGGATTTCGGAATTATGGCTAAACTACAGGGTAAAAAAAAATGTGTTTTAAAATTATTTTTAGAACATGCAGTGTATGTCAAAGTGCAGAAACTTATCAAAGTTTTTTTTTTAATGGAACATCCTGGATACTATTTGATTTTTGGATTCTACATCGTAAATAAAGGTAGGTTTTATTGTGGTTTACCCAGCCTAAACATTAAAGTTTTCGAAATATTTTGTGTTTTGTGAAAATACTGAGACAATTTCAGTAAAAAAATCCTTAACATGCGTTTTCCATATTTTCCTTTCCCTTTTTTTACCATATTTGCACTAAGGAGCACTAAACTATTAAATTTTAGATTTCATTTATAAAAAAATCACTATTTTATATGCAACGTTTAAAAATTAGGTTTAAATTAGTACAATTTTCATAAAGCAATAAGTTGCCTAATTTAAATGAAATACCCTATATTTTATATCACCAATAAATGTGACAACGAATTCTTTTTTGAATTTAATAAGCTCTTCCTATATCTAAATCTTTTAATTTTTATAAAAAATAGCAATATTTTAAATACGTATTATTTTAAAGTCAAAACATCATCTTTCGAAATAGGCGATAACAAATTGACAGGTCTATTATTTTATTATTTTCTACATTTTTGGTATGTAAAATTAACTAATTTATGGCGGCTAATCAAGATTAAATTTAAACAGTTATGACTTTTGAGGTACAATGACATGCTAAGTTTAAATTAAGCACCCGATTATAATTGGTTACACCATGGAACCCAAAAGATAAGCGATAGGCAACATTTAAGACTCTATTAACAATGTATCTATTTTCAATTGACCATTATGATACATTATCCTTAAGAAAAATAAAAAATAACAATTACAAAATATGCTCAAAAAGATGACCATGTAATTGCAAACATCGACGCACCCTCTTTTCAAACTTTACAGCAACTTGACAGCATTTGTGGAGTAATACATAAAAAAATTGAAGCTTCTCTTATCTGCTCTTTCATATTTTCTGGTGTAGTCGGAGGTAAATTAAAAAACATAATCGTTTACATATCCCTATAAGAAAAAAATCCGGCGCTGTCAAATTCGGGGATCTTGGACGCTACTCGCATACATTAACAGACCATTTATCTTGGTTATGGACTATTCTAAATGCCTGCGGATTGGAATCCGAGTATTGATGAAAATTATGTCTATTAAATTTGCCATTATTATAGAAAGTGCATTCATCGGTAAATCCACTGAAAAACTGAACCCACCATGGATCACACCAAATATTAAACTTCTACAAAAACTACGTGATGCAGCATACCGAAAGGCAAAGAGGACAAAAGAGGACTTATTATAAATAACTGCGCAATTTTACTTAATCTGCAATAAAAAGAGAGAAAGCTGTATACTTTACCCAAAAATTCTTAAATTGTTCACCTTGCGAAATCTGGAAAGAAATTAAAAAACTTCACATTGTAAAGGACAATAAAGCAAATATTCCTGAGCAATTAAGTGACGCTAACAAAATCAATTATTATTTTATAAATTCTTCTAAAACTAATTTTTATCCTAATGATGCACTTTTAATTTATTACAAGAACAATATAAGAGAGGGTATAACAGATCGATTTACTTTTGCTGCTATTACAGAGTATGATGTAATTTCCATTATTCTAAAACTTAAAACTAAGTCTGTTGGCTCAGACCAACTGAACATCGATATTATTTTATTGTTTTGTCCTAAAATAATTCCCTATATCACACATATTATTAATTGTAGCACCTTAAATTCCTTTTTTCCCCACAGAATGGAAACACGCATTTGTTGTACCAATTCCGAAAAACTCATCTCCTGTAGAATTTAAAGATCTTCGGCCAATCAGTATATTACCCACATTTTCAAAAGTTTTGGAAAAGATTTTGGAGTCTCAAATACGTAGTCACCTCCAAAAATTTGCGATATTACCTGCAAAACAATCTGGCTTCCGATCAGACTTTTCATGCGCCACAGCAATGGCCGCATTGACGGACGACATACTAAGATCCTTAGATCAAAGCAAAGCTTCCATTCTTGTACTGCTTGACTATACGAAGGCATTTGATCTTATCAATCATAAAATTTTAGTTTCTATTCTTAATTTTTTTGGTTTTTCCGACAATTCATGTAATCTAATTTTCTCGTATTTTTCAGGTAGAACACAGCAAGTCAAACATAATAATAGCCTTTCTTTATCACTTCCGGTTGAGCAAGGCGTTCGTCAGGGTAGTATTTTAAGACCCCTTTTTATACTTTATATACTGCAAGCTTTTACTCTTGTCTAAATTTTTGTGATTATCACTTATGCACTTTATATTTCTTTTAAAAAATCTGAGTATGCTAATGCAATTAAAAATCTTAATTCAGATTTATAAAATATTTATTTAAGATCTAACGAGCATGCTCTAAAAATTAATCCTATAAAGTCAGCTTTTTTGATTTTTGGTGAGGAGTATCTTCCATATAGTAACCATAGTATATCTATTGGTGGCAATACGATTCCTTCTAAAACAAGTTGCAAAAGTTTAGGTATTTTATTAGATAAAAAGCTGAGATTCAAAGATAACATTTCATTATTTTTAAAGAAACCCATAATTAAAAATTATTTATGGACAAAGACATTGCTTAAGTAAAAAAATAAAACCCATGGTTTGCGAGTCTCTAGTCTTATCTCATTTTAATTTTTGTAGCCCTATCTTTAGCCCATGTTTAGGTTATGCCGATCGAAACAGAGTACAAAAGGTTCAGAATAGCTGCCTTAGGTTATTCTTTAAAATTTCACGTTCAAACCCGATTTCACATAAGCTTAGAAATTAGGTGGCTAAATATGCAGAACAGGTTTATTCTATAAAAAGGGCTTCTTCTATAAAATCCTAAAGGAGAACATTCCAGAGTATCTTTTTGATAGACTAACATTTCGAACCGACATTCACAATTTAAATTTAAGACATAGAAACACCATAACTATACCAAGACATAGGAAAGAATTATTTAAAAGATCTTTTACTTACAATGTGGCTGTGGCTATGGATAATTTTGTCGACTATTCGTTTTCCTTTGATTGGTATAGGAAAAGCACGTGGAATATATTGTTTTCAAGTCAGACTCAGCGAGTATGATCTACATGGTATTAACATTTTAAGTTTATTAAGTACAATTTTTATTATTATTATTTTTTTTTGTTAATATTTAATGTTTTATTTTATTTCATTTTGAGAAATGGTCACGAATGAAACTATTTTAATTATTTCTGTTTTTATCTTTGTTTTGTTCTGTTCTCGAGCTATATAAATTTATTTTGTCTTTAAGTAACAACGTTTCAAACCTATATATATGTATTATTTTGGCGTGCTACTTACAATAAGTTATTCTATTTTGTTTCGATTTTTTTTTCTAGTTTATTAGGATATTGGGGAAGAATTGGCACTTAGTTGCCTACCAATACTCCTTTATTTACCAGATATTGTTTTAGGATTATTGTGATATATAAGTATGTTTTTTATTGTATGCTGGTAAATAAAAACTGTTTATTGTTAAAAAAAAATAGAACATTGTTAAAAAATCATTATTATCTGCAACCTTATCTAAGACCCACATACAAAATTTAATTCTTCTCTTAAAATCATTTCCCAAAAGATTTTGAAGACGATAAATTTTATAGGGCTGAAAGTGATTTCGATTTAGTACCCTAGAAACATTTGACTAATATTATAATTTTTTGCAATTTGCTTTTGCCCGATATGAGGAGCCAACTTTAAATGAGTGTTTCAAATCGGGCTTATTTCAATGTTTTCTATTGGGAAACCTTTTAACGTAGCCGCGATATACCAGCAAGCTATTTTGGAGACATTCACCCAGAATAAATACCATGTCAGTTTGTTCTTCTTTAGGGTAAACTTTTATTTCCATTAAAGTAATTTAAACTAACAAAACTGTTAAAGGGTCTAATTATTAAACGAAAACTTAAAAAAGACATTTGAGTAATTGACAAATAAATTATAAATAACCTGTCATCGTCTCTTCAGTGAGTATTCCATATAGTGAGTAAATAAATAGCAAAAAATCAAAACATGCATTTAAAAAAAATTAATGTTTATATTATGGAAGCTTAGGTATAGGAAGACCTTGTTAAATTCGAAAAAGAATTTATTGTCACATTCATGGGTGATATAAAATACAAGGTGTTCTATGTAAATTAAGCAACTTATGTCCTTGTTAAAACAGAAACTTTTTGCAAATGAAATGTAAAATTAATTAAACAAGTGCTTTTCAGTGTAAATATGATAAAAAAGGAAAAAACACATATTAAATAATTTACCATCGAAATTATCTCAGTATTTTCACAAAACACAAAATATTTAAGAAAACTTTAGTATTTAGGCTGTATAAACCTTAATAAAACCTTCTTGTATTTACGATGTAGAATCCAAAAATTAAATAATATATAGGGTATTCCGTTTAAAAAAACATAATGATACGAAACCCTTTGATATGTTTCTAAACTTTGAAACATCCTGCATGTCATAAAAATAATTTAAAAAAATACTTCTAAATTTTTAATTAAAAAAAAAATTATCCTGTAGCTTAGCCAAAATATTCCATATGGTTTGTCGTAAATAACCCTGCATATAGAGCGTTTATACATGGTGGCATTTTTTCAAATTGCCATTGAGACGTCATTTCAGACCTTAAGGACGTCTGGACGTCACAAAGTAGGACCAAAATCGACATAATTTAGAAGTTATTCTGCTGTGTCGGACTTAATTAAAAACCTTCGATGACTTTTTACACATGGAAATATCACGATTCAGGTATAGGAAATCCCTATTAAAAAAAAAAAAAACTAACATTCGACCCTTCAATAATATGCATTTCAGTTTGATAATTGGAGCATATAAATCATGCACGAGTCGCGAACACATCCCCCTCTTGCGATGCAAATATATACGTCGCGTCCCGACGTTGTTGTTGTTGGACGTCAGCGTCGCGGACGGGACGACGCAAAACGTCAGACGCCCCAATGTTTGCTGGATATTTTCCTTCTAACGCGACACTCTTGTATCTGAAATTTTATTCCCTGTGGAAAGTTAATCAGGGGTGGAGTTTGAAAATTTGTTTTATGAGGAATGAGATCTTGTCTTTGAGAGACTTTTTAATCGGATTATTAAGTTAAGAGTTATGATCAATTGAATTTTGTTGCACGTCTTTATAAAACCTTGCTTGAAGTTTTTGATTGATTTCTCTACATCTACGTAAGCTAGAGTTGTTATAAATACTTTATTGGGTTCATAATGATGGTGCGCACTGAAATATTGATAACAAGTATTATAGCTTTAAATTAAATAGCTACAACTAGAGAAGTTGTTAGACAGAATGTCCTCTGGAACTTTTAATCCAAACGTGCAAATGCGCAAATCGGCAAATGTGCAAATCGGATGTGAACTAGAAAATGTCTTTACTAGTTCACATCCGATCATTAGCAACATACACAAGGTGAAATAGTAAATAATTATCTACCAAACTCATGTGTTATACACCTTTGATCCTAAATATTATAATGATGCAGAAACTGATATAAACAGTGACTTATTCAGCATTTGTCAGTATAGTAGAAAGCATGGACTGAGATTAAATACTGATAAAACCAAGTTCTTACTCTTTACATCAAGCCCCGACTCGGAGCTTCTCCTACATGTATCCCCTACATATATCTTGAGATGAAGGGTCAATAGCTTGTCTACTCGAACACAGCTAAAAATTTAGGAACTGTATACGACACAAGGCTTAGGTCTGAGGATCATATTGCAACACTAAGTAAAAGGACATATGTAAGTTTAAAACTTTTATACGCAAACAAACATATTGAACTTTAAAGTGCGTAGAAAATTAAAAAAATAAATGTTTTATCAAAATTGTCTCACGGTTTAACTTTCTTTTAACCCTTGTCTTGCTTAGATTGAAAAAATGAGGCTTCAAAGGATGCAAAATAACTGCTGTCGATTGATTTATGGGCTCAAGAAATTTGACCACATTTTATTAAAGATACAACAGTTGAATTGGCTGAATGTCGAGGATTTGTTTAAGTATCTTCTTTTAATATTTATTTATAAAATCTTGAGCGATGACGTTAAAAACACACCTTTCGTAGCACGACTGTTTAAAGTACTGTCCAAGGACCTTGGAACTAAATTGGAGTCGCTGCCACCTCCAGATGGCGGCTTTACTACCATTGAGCGGGAGTCACTAGAGGTCATGCTGCGCACTCACTTCCCAGACTCCAACTCATCTCGCGATCCTCCTAGCTGTTCTCGGGCTCCGATTCGCTTATAGTACGAGACTGCTATAAGAATAATTACCTACGAGAGGGTGAAATGGGCAATCAAGACATTCCCCCCCTTCCAAATCTCCGGGTATGGATAAACTATATCCATGCCTTTTGCAAAACGGGTTAAAAGTCCTAACCCCACATATAGTCAGACTATTCAGGACCTCCCTTGCTCAGGGCTACGTCTCAAAGTTATGGCGTTAAGTAAAAGTCGTCTTCATTCCGAAACCCGGAAAAAGCGATTTTACAGATCCCAAATCGTCCAACGAGCCTGACCAGCTTTATGCTGAAGGCGATGGAGAGGGTGATTGATCGGTACCTTAAGGAAAGCATCCTGGTCAAAAAACCACTGCATGTGCACCAAGACGCCCTTTCAGGCGGGCAAATCCACAACCTGACCCTACACCACCTCGTGACGAAAGTGAAGGGGTGCTCTGGGTAGTGGCAAGGCCTGCCTGGGTACGTTTCTAGACCTTGAAGGGGCGTTCGACAACACCACTTTCGCAATAGTCTGCCAAGCACTTGAGAGCCGCGGATCAGAACCCTGTTTGATTAGTTGGATAGAGGCCATGCTCTCGCAGCGTCATGTATCTGCGCAGCTTAACAACGAGATTGTTAAAACGTTGGCGGCTAGGGGCTGCCAGCAGGGAGGAGTATTGTCCCCTACTTTGTGGTGCCTTATGGTCGACAGCCTAATAAATCTTTTAAACAATGCTGGCCTAAACACACAGGCCTAAGCTGATGATCTGGGAATCCTTGGCCCGGGGAAAGACGCCATCTCAATGCGGGGCCCTATGATGAGAGCCCTGCGTATGGTGGACATATGGTGCCTCTCGGGAAGTCTCAGGATTAACCCCAAAAAAGCAGAGCTTCTACTATTCACGAGGAGACGTAACTTTGGCACGCCCTCTTTTATATCTCTAGGTGGCGCGGCGTGCAGCTGCATTACTCCAGGACAGTTCGATTTCTGGAACTCAAGTTAGATCCCAAACTCTTCTGGTACGATCATGCAGACACCAGAATGAAGAAGGCCACCTGCGCGCTTTGGGCCTGCAGTTGGGCTTTCGGCAATACCTGGGGTCTGTCTCCTAAGATCCTCCACTGGATCTACTCGCGCATTGTGAGACCCCTTCTCACATACGGGGCTATCATTTGGTGGCCATGTATGGAGAAAGCGAAAATTCGTGCTCGTCTTGCATGTCTCAGCATAATGGGTTCCATGCGAACGGCGCCAACTAGAGCGCTTGAGACTCTGCTGAACCTTCCGCCTCTGGACCTCGTTGTACAATTCGAGGCAATGAGGACTACGTACAGGCTATACGTCCTCGGCGAACTACGTGCTGGCGAGACCGGTCATGCAAAAATTTGGTCACAGGGCATACAGGAATGTCCTCTCCTTCTGATGGGCAGTGACTGCATGGCTCCAGTGACTGTGGACTGCGAGGGATTCGTGATGCACATTGCAGGCAGAGAGGAGTGGCAGCATTCCAACAGAACTGCATTGCTAAATAAGGAGACCATCTGGTACACAGAATGCTCCAGAATGAATAACAGAGCTGGATCAAGTAGTGGGATCTTTGTGGTGCGATCCCACATACCACTAGGGCATACTCGCTGGGGAAGCACGCCACTGTCTTCCAGGCCGAAGTATTCGCTGTATTAAAATGCAACAGAAAATCCTAAGCTGCGGACACCACAATACAGTCGTATCAATATGCTCGGACAGCAGAGCTGCCATTAAGGCTATCACGGCCGCAAAGGTAAGCTCCAAGCTTGTACTAGAGTTCATTAAAGTCCTGAAAAAACTGGTGCAGGTTGGTTGCAGGGTCCAACTCGTCTAGATACCTGGCCACGCAGGACATGCAGGTAATGAGGAGGCGGACTCTCTTGCCAGGCTGGGATCCGCGAATGTGCCGATGGGGCCGAAACCCATAATTGGTATCGCCAAATGGGTAGCGGTCGCGTCAATTAAGGGTCTGCTGGACAAGTGGACCCACCGAAGATAAGCTGAGTCCCCTGGTATGAGACAGGCCAAAGCGCACATAGGTGGGCCCTCTGCCTATCTCACCAAAAATCTACTACGCTAAAAAAGACGCGAAATTCGGCTAGTGACAGGTATTTTACCCGGTCATTGGCACTTAAGAAGCTATCTCCATACCGTCGGTATTGCAGACAACCCGTTATGTGGTGCTGTGAGGAGGATGAAACCGTTGACCATGTGGTCCGGGAGTGCCCAGCGCTCACGCGCGCCAGTTTCAAATACTTGGGTAACACTTTCAGTGCACCAAGTGACTTTAAGTCCTTCAGACCAGAGAGCCTTATCGGTTTTTCTAAGGCCGTTGGCTCTGGTAATCCCCGGTGGGGCATGATGGATCCATCAGGAGACCTATAGGCACAACTGCCTTGGCAGCCCTCTGTTTCAACAATTTCATTTCAATTTCCCCACTGCATTGTTTCAGAGAAGTTTTTTCAAGTAATACAGACTTTAATAATTTTTATAATTAATATCAAATTTCTCTATTTATTATCTCAATATTTGGAAAAAAATATAAAAAATGTGTTGTTGTTTCATCAATTTCAACATGTATAGTTAGTTTTTTTTTCGGTTGGACTAAGATTACAGTTTTATATTCCACATTATGAAATTCATTGTTTAACTTTTTGTAGTAATAACTATATGTTTAGGAAGACATATTAGTATCTTTTTTTCTTATAGACATTTAATAAATGCGTGTATAATTTAAGCGTTAATTTAATCGAGTATCGGTTTAGTGACTAAACAAGCAAGAATTCGCTCTTTAAGATTTAATAATGTGATAGTGTTATAATTTTTATATAAGACATTATCCTTTAAAATATTTTTTGTCAATTTTACCGTTAACAAGATATAGCCAATTAAATTCTACTTTACGTCATCAAACTCTTGCTTAGTCAATATATAGTCTATTTCAAATAGATAAGAGTAATAAAACCTTATTAATTATGCAGGAAGAGGTACAGGGTTACTCTCCAATAATGTATGCACTCTCATAGTTTGTGAATTATTTACAGGACCTCAGTTTGTGAGTTTCCTTAATTTTTGCTTTTGTTGGGTATAGTTGGAAAAAAAATTCAGACGATTAAATATATATTCTGTGGAGATTTCGATCTCTATGAGATCATTCTCAGGACTCTAAAATATAGAATAATTGAACCAATTCTATATAATTACGATCACATTGAATAAAAGTATAAATTATTTTGAAGAATTAATTTAGAAATTGGTTCTGCTGGAAAGTTTTATAATTCAAGTCATGCAGACTTCAACTTAATTATCAATATAAATGTGTAACTAAAAATATATTGTACATAGCCTAAAATCCAACACTATCGTATGAGGTCCCACAATACAAGTTAAAAAAATTATAACAAACAACCTTATCCATGTTTTACTTTTTTCCTTTAATAAGAAGATTAGCTGCTTGAAACGATTGTCTCACAGCTATTATCTAAACTCAGCTCCCCACATAGATGGTTAAAACAAACAAACATTAAAAACTGGCAGAAAAAAGAGTTAAAGAGCACGGAAAGAGCTATAAGTTCTTGTACTGATTATTAAAAAGGACGATCTTCAATATATATAAGGTAAAGGTGTATATGCCGTTTTTCATTTTAATACAAAGTCTATCTATTGTATCCTTTTGGTTTTTAAATTTGAAAGGATTAGATATTGCATTTAGTGTTTGTTCGTTAGTGAGTGTTACTAATTTTAGTAGTGATTTACACCGAAATGATAAATTCTTTAAAATAATTAATTTTATTCTATGTGATTTTTATGGTATAAAATTGGTTTACTGATTTATAATTCAATTATTTTATTTATGTTTTTTATGTTGCACACTTTTGGGTCAGTTTATGAGCTTTTCTATTGTTATCTACTGGATAAACATTGAAAATAGTACGACAAAGGCATGCAGGCGATGTACTATATTATAAATTAAACCAAGTATAACGTTATTAAAAGTAAAATATAAGTATAAAAAAATATGTAATTAAATTATAAAAAAATGATAATCTTCATCATCTGATGAAGAGCTGATATAATCCCGTAAAATAATAATTATAGGGTCAACTGCCTGATCGACAAGGTTATCCAGATCCGGCTTTTTCTCCTCTTCTCTAAATACATGCTGAGTTACTTCCTTAATGGCTTGGTCAAATAGTATTTTAAGATCTTTAGTTTCAAAAGTGGAATTCCGTCTTGTAATAAATCCTTTCATTTGTGCTCAAATTAATTCAATATGATTTAATTTGCAATGATAGGGCGGTAAGCGCAGATATAGCAGTAATTTTATGTTTTTCATCTTTGATAGCGAAATTAATGAATATTTGCTGTGGCAAATAACTTTTTTTTATCATATTAGATTCAAACTTAATATTTTTGTCAGTTTACCAATGGAGGTCTTCTATATGCTCCGTGAATGGTAGCTAGCGTTGTTTAAAACCAGCACCAAATCAGCCGGAAGAAATTTTATCGTTTCTCCAAAATAATCCTCGAAAACATCTGCATTCATATCCTCTTAATAATCTCCCGTCTGTGTAATTATGAGTCTTTTCCTTTTTCCCGTTGGCATTTTAATGCCCGCTGACAGGCTTTTCAGATATGCTTAGCAAGCACTGGTTATTTGTTCGTTATACCATACTTTTTGAAAAGTATATCATCCGTTAAGCTGATCTCCCTCTACTATGTTTTGGAGGTTCTACTTGCCCTGCGTTTCTTTCCCGCAATAGTCTATGAATGGTAAGTTTTTCTATTCCGGTAATTTAGAAACATTCCGGTACAACTTCATCTACAGCAAAAGTAGGGTCGTCGTATATAAAAAAATCATTCCCTTTTAAAACAATAACTTTTTCATTGACTGACAATGCAGGAGTAGGAGTAGTAGATCTATTATAAGAACTTCCTTTTGTTAAAGTAAACGTCTGATCCTTTTTTTATTTCTTATATTTTTATATACTTTGTTAAATATATCTATATTTTATATATAACACTACGGCGTAACAGCAAATGCTACTATGTTCGACACTGTTGTAGTAATATTTATATTCTTTGTTTTTATTACCAGCCCTATTTATTTCTTAACATCCATCAGATTAGAAAGAAAGAAAGAAAGAAAATGTGCTATATTACGTAAGAATAATCTTGTGTACAAGCATCCTACAAGCTAAAAAACAAAACAAAAATACAATTTCAAAAATTGATAAAACAATGAACCAAATTAAACACAAGAAGACAAAACTTTTTGAACATACTTGAATTAAAGATAACTAAATAAAACAATCAATTACTAAATAAAGGTAAACTTGTTGACAAAACTAGAGAAAAAAACTTTCCAACATGTTCAAGGTTAATCATTAAGAAAGTCGTCCAGGTTATAATATGCCTTAGCTAATAAAAGCGTCTTTAATTCTCTTTTAAATTTCTTAACATCCGATATATGTCTAACACATAGAGGAACATGATTGTAAATTTTTTTACTTATGTAAATTAATGAGTTTTTGGTAAGGGAAGATGTAGGAATAGGTAGGGGAACATCATTTACACGACGAGTCAAATGGCCAGTGTCAGAGAGTAGTTTGGGAATTTTGTGAATAAGAGCAGCTGTTTCTAAGATAAAGAGTGAAAAAAGAGTTAGGATTTTTTCAGAAATCAAGAGGGGTTTGCAAGAATCTCTTAACTTAGCAGAACACAGGTATCTAACTGCTTTTTTTTGAATAACAAAGATAATGTTAAGTAGCCTCTTATTGGTTAAACCCCAAAAAGGCAAACCATACCGAATATGAGATTCAATAAGTGAAAAGTACACTGAACGTGCAACCACCCCTCCCAGCTCTTGTTTTGCCATTCCTACTGCAAAACATCCAGAAGATAATTTCCCAGCTAAATATAAAATATGATCTTCAAACCGAAGGCGACCATCAATGGTAATTCCTAGGAACTTGCAGCACTCTTTATTCTGCAAGAGGGAATTTTCGTCAAACATCAGACCCTGAACATCGCACTTAAACCCCATAATAGACGTCTTTCTTACATTAAACACGAGCCTGTTGGAAGCACACCATCCTGTAAAATAAAATCTGAAGGTCTTCAAGGATACAAGTCTTAATATAATCAGAATTTTTATGGCTCCATAGTATGGTGGTATCATCAGCAAACTGAACCACCTTGCCCTGCAGTTTCAATGAACTCAAGTCATCCACATACAGTAAAAATAACAGTGGTCCCAACACTGAACCCTGGGGAACGCCGCATTTTAGGGATTTAGACGCAGACAAACGCCCAGACACTGTAACCTTCTGAGTACGATTTGATAGATAGGACTCAAGCCATCGCAACGCTACGCCCCTAAAACCATATTTATCGAGCTTAGATAACAGTATTCCATGATCCACACAGTCAAATGCTTTGTATAGATCACAAAACACTGCCGCCGATGACTCTCCAGAATTCAAGGACACATAGACGTATTAAGTGACGGAAGGACAATGAAATTTACATTACCTGTCATAAATTAGTATATTAAATATGCCAATGTGTTATATTTAAAAATCGGTCGTTTGAACCCTCCCTTTTTTCACCAAACTCTCGGAAATTTACATTTTATTACTCTCTACCTATTTGAAATACAGTATAGACGTTTTTGATTAATAACTTTTGATCTACGTAAGCTAGTGTCATAAAATAACAGTTTTAAATTTACAATAGTAAGCAGTAAAACATTAGTAATAATCATTTTGATTATTTCTAATGTTGTTGATAGAAAATGTCCCTTTGAAACAAGTTAAATTCAAAAATCGCGTGTATTTTCTTTGGTAGTTTATTTTTACTCATAAGTGTCCGAAGTAATATGGAAGACTATTATGATAAACTTTGACTTTACTATGATAAACTTGTTTAGATTCACAATAGTAAGGCCTAAAATACTGGTATTAATCATTTAAGCTCTAAACTCGATAGCACTGAAGATCATTGCTGTTAAGATAAAATGACTTTTTTAAAGTTAAACTAAATAATCGGTTGCATCTTCTTTGGTAGTTGATCTACAATTATAAGCATCAGAAATAAAGTGAAAATCTAAGAGATTATCTATAAGATTTTTAAAAAAATATTTTCACTAACTTAACCGTTTAATTTCTGCTCTATGTCAGGAAACTCTTATCTACGGAAGCTATAATGATAAAATAAACTTTTTTTAGATTTACTATACTAAGCCCTAAAATATTGCTAATAATTATTTAAGCTCATCGATATGAAGTTATTACATCATTATTATCAATCATTAAGGGCACTGCCATTAAGCACATACAGCATGGATGGTTTTGAGAGTGAGTTTATATTAGTGAATTGTTTTTTGTTTTAGGTCTTAGATATACCTATATAGTGTTTGCTCTTATTTACCTACTTAATATTATACCAGGGTTGTCTCATCTGTACAATGTGTTTTCAAGTACAGACTAACGGCTTGCTTCATACTCGAGGGACATTCCGATTTGCCAGTGTAAATACTAGCCAAATATAAAATAAATGATAATTTAATATTTGGCAATTAAAACTTATTTGAATTTGAAAGATTCTTTTTAAATAATTTGCATTAAATTAATCACTTATGAGAGAGCCCTAAAATACTGGTAATAACCATTTAAGGTCTAAACGCAATAGCACTGGAGAAATATCTGCTGTTAAGAGAAATGCCCCTTTCAAACAAGTTAAAATAAAAAAATTGTTTGTATCTTCGTTTGTAGTGGATCTTCATTATAAGCCTATGAAGTAATGTGGAAGACTTAGCAATTATTTATCAATTAAAATAATTTTCATTAAGTTAAACATTTATGAGATATAGTCGTTTAAATTTGGCTTCACGTCAGCAAACTCTTGCCTGGATAAGCTTGCCATTCTTGTTTGATAACTTCTGATCTGTATAACCTAAATTCATAAAATAATTTTTTTAGATTCACATTAGTAAGCCCTAAAATATTGGTAAAAACTGTTTAAGATTTAAACGTGATACCGCTGCAGATATCGTTGCTATTAAAAGAAAACGTCCTTTTCAAATAGGTGAAACTAAAAAATCACATGTGTCACCTTTCGTAGTGAATTTACAGTAAAATTTGTTACTTTAATCAAAAGCATCAGAAGTTTAGTGGAAGACTGAGCAATTATTTAGGTACAAGATTCTTTTAAAACAATTTTACTTAAATTAATCGTTTACCAGATATAGTCTTTGGAATTTTGCTCTACGTCTGCAAACTCTTGCTTGGACAAGCTAGCTACTTTTGATTGACAACTTCCGATCCACATAAATTTTTTAGATTCACTGATTAATACTTAAAATACTGGTATTTACAATTTAAGCTCTAAGCTCCAAAAGAGTGAAGTTATCATTGCTGAGAAGAGAAACGTTTCTTACAAATAAGTTTAACTTAAAAATTGTTTGTATCTTCTTTGGTAGTGGACGTTAATCATAAGCGCAAAGAGTAAAGTGGAAGAGCAAGCAATTATCTAAGAAATTCCTTTAAAATGTTTAAAATAATTTTGATTCATAACTTTTGATCTACCTAGAAACCTATTACGAAATAAATTATATTACATTTATAATAGTAGGTCCTAAAATGTTTATAATAACTATTTAAGCTCTTAATGATAGCATTAAAGATATAATAGTTGCTGTTAACAGTAAATATCCGCTTTAAACAAGTTAAACTAAAAATCCCTTGTATATCTTGTTTAGTCGTGAATCTACAATCATACGTGTCAGGAACGACGTTCAAGAGTGAGCATTTGTCTACAGGACTTCTTTAAAGAAAATCATTAAATTAACCGTTTACGTGTAAAAAAAAACTTTTAGATTCGCAATAGCCCTAAAACTCTAACAATAATCATTTAAGCTAAAACCTGATAACACTGGGGATATCTATGTCAGGTCAATGTTTCAGTGCGAAATTGTAAATATTAATGCTAACAATGTATACTTTTTGAATTTATACTCCTAAATGTTAAATTTGGTATACACAATATTGCAATACTTATAATATACAGGCCCCCTAAATCGAAAGCGTTTGAAACATTTCCTGGAAGAAGTTGTTCCACATCTTTTAGTGACCTATGATTATTCAGTAATTCTCGGAGATCTGAATCTTGATATGTTAAAACTTAATTCATTATATTCTATGCTTAACTCTTTTGGGTACGTACAATTAATAAATGAACCAACTCGTATAACAAATACTACATGCTTAGATCCTATTTTTATTAATACTAAAGATATTTGTCATAAAAGTGGCACCGTTATTTCGGGTTTAAGTGATCACAACCAAATGCCTTTCTGCACTTTAAAATTAGTCGTTAAAACACAAAAACAAAAATTCATAACCATTCGCAATTTTATATATTTTAATGAGATATACTTTAGGATCGATTTATCACATATTTACTGGGATAATATTTATTATCTTGCGGACATAAATAAAAAAGTTCAATATTTAGAACAAAATATTAATTGTTTATTTAATATTCATGCACCCTAAAGAACTATAAGAGTCAGTAAAAAGCCAGCTCCCTGGTTGAGGCTTATTCTAAAGAAAGGTGATAAGGCTTTGACTAAATACAAAAATCACAAGTGTTTAGAAAATTGGAGATATTACACGGAGTGTCGGAATTTTGCGTTGACATTAATAAGACGAGAAAAAGCTGCATATCTTGAAGGCTTGGAGAGTGACAAAACTGGTGAAAAACTTTGGAAAGGTCTAGAAACTTTAAATATTAAAACAACCAAGAATAATAACGAGCTGCCGATACTGTCGAAAAAACTATAAAAAATATTAGGTCCAATGCCTCTGGCGTGAATAACATAACTCGATGTATGTTACACTTATGTCTCCCTGATATTTTGGATAATTTTACTCATATTATAAATTGTTGTTTGGAGTAAGGATAGGACCTGGCGTGAGTCGGTGGTATGTCCGTTTCCCAAATCCTCCAATCCTGAAAGTGTTCAAGATTTGCGTCCGATAAGTTTGCTTCCCGTAATCTCCAAGGTTTTTACAAGAATAGTCTATATGCAGCTGTCATCATTTTTAATGTCAAATAATATCCTCCCTTACCATCAGTCTGGCTTTAGGAAACATCATAGGACAGCTAGTTCACTTTTAATTGTCACCGATAATATCATGATATAATATCATATCTTGACAAAACGATTTCAGCCATTATGACAGCTCTTGATTTCTCAAAAGCATTTTATGTCATCGATCATGATTTGCCTATAGCGAAATTAAAATATTATGGATGTAGTTATGTTGTTTTGTCCTTTTTTAAAACTTACTTGTGCCGTAGAACCAAAAAAGTGAGATTGAATAATGAATATTCTGGTTCGAAAATTATTATTTCTGGTGTCCCACAAAGGTCGATGTCCCACAAAGGCCCCTTATTATTCCTTATATATACCTCAGATTTACCAGGTCTTGTTGAAGATTCTGAAATACATTAGTATGCTGATGACACTCAATACATACATTTTTTTGACCAAACTCTTGGTTTTGTTTTCAAACCGAGGATCACATAAAAATATAATGGAAACTGTTCACATTCAATTGGATAACGAAACTACTTTGTTCTCTGATACTGTGAAGGTTCTGGGACTGAAAATTGACAATTCTTTAAGGTTTAAAGAACATGTTAATACTCTTCCGCAGATGTGTTATTTACGCACGCGCATGCTTTATGCCAATAAACGCAGTTTAAATTTTAAAACTAGGAAAAAACTCGTAGTGGCTCTTGTTTTATCTATTTTAAATTACTGCCTTATTGTTTACTATCCTTGCTTAGACCAAATAAATCATTACCGTCTGCAACGCGTGCAAAATACTTGCTGTAGATTTATTTTTAACCTCGGAAAGTCTCTATATTTCAGTTAAGGTGGTTAACGCTACCTTACCTATTAAAATTCTTTACTTCTACTTTTCTTTATCGATTATATGTTAGTCAAAGTCCTGAATATCTTTTTGAAAAGTTAATACCAAGAAACCAGGTTCACACTCGAAATATTAGATATAATATCTTGACCATGCCGCACCATTAAATGGCTCTGTTCAAGCGATCTTTTACTTATAATGCCCTTAAGTTCTTTAATACTTATAAACCAATATTTAATATTTCGTTAAATGTGTATAGGAAATATTATAGACTTTTGTTTTTAAATCAATCCAAAGTATAGCCTAGCTTTCTAGAAGATAAATACTTTATTTACACTTGTTACTTTTTTCAGTTTTTTTCGTTTTCTCCATTTAAACTGTGATTGTTAGGAGGGTTAAGAGTTAAAGAGTAGCTCTAAGCTAATCTTCTGAGATATTGTTGCTGTTAAGATAAAATATTTAACTCAAAAGTCACTAGTATCTTCTTTGATAGTGGATCTATATTCAAAAGCATCAGTAACAAAGCGGATGCCTAAGCAATTACCTACAGGATTCTATAGAATTCATTAAATTAAACGTCCAGGAGGTATAGTCAATTAAAATTTACTTGACGACCACAAACTCTTGCTTGATGAAACCATGAGCTTCGTGTTCATAAATTTTAATCTATTTAAGTTAGGATTATCAAAAAAATAGCGTTTTCTACATAAAAGATAATTAGGCCTGAATAGGCCCCAAACCGCTGGATATTAATACAAAATGGTGTAAAAAATGACCGTATGAATGAAAAATTAAAATTTCACCCCTGCTTCCTACCATACCAAACCGGGTAGAAAGTGGAGTTTTTGCCTGATCCGAGCATCCCTCCATATTGATTTTCCGTGACATCACGATCCGTTTCCCGGCAACGGCGGGCATGCTCGTTGCATCGTCCGATCGACCCTGTCCCGACAGAAGATTTCCCAGGGTTTGCCAGTTTTCCTTAGAGGGTGGTTTTCCCTTCGAAGATGTCAACTTAGTGCGTGGCCGCGCTCTTATTTTTTCTTAAATTTCTATTTGTTTATTGGTGCGAATAACCATCATGGGTACCGTATTGAGCTTTTCGCCACGGGAACGTGCCAGACCGCTCTACACCTCGAATTCGACCGGAGATTTTGCCCTGAATAACTTTTCCTACGAGCAACTGAATAATGTTAAAAATTGCGGTGGTAATAAAGGTAACCTCACTCACTCCAATACGCACACCCTAAATAATATAAATAATAACGATAACGCGCGGATAATATCGGAGAAGAACGCCTTGGAGAAAAATTTGAAGAAACACTCCCTGTTTATTAATGCCCTGTCCTGGAAAAGGTTCTCTACGACAAACAACAACAAAAAGAAGCAGGAAAACATTAAAAATAAAAACATAACGGTGTTCAGGCAACCTCTGGATAATATCCACCCTCCAGTGGACAAAAATAAAAATATCCAACAGCAAGGTTCGAATAAGCAATCGTATTATAGCACCTCGAAGTCTGGATTACCGTTAGATATCGTCCGGGTAAATAACGCCAATAACGTGAATTATATACAATCTGACAAATTAAGCAACAAACAAAATTTACCGCCCAATCAAAGGGAGTCGAATCAGGTGGTTCCGGTCGCTGCACCACGTAGAACGGTCATCCAGGCCTCCACCTCGGAACTGTTAAAATGTTTGGGGATGTTTTTACACTCGAGGTGTTATAGGCTGAGAGATTTTCAAGCTGGAGATGCCGTCATGTGGCTTAGAACCGTGGATAGGAGTCTTCTATTACAAGGTTGGCAGGTAAGTTTGTATAAAATAGGCAGCTTTTTAATATTGAAGTTATGTTTTTGTTTGTCTTTTTATGGAATTACTTGCCCATATTCCAAAATTAATATACCCTTATAAGTTCATTAGTACAAAAGTGATTACTAAAGTTCGTGCTTGCTTAATAATAAATTATCTATTTAGGATCAATAATAATAAAAGACTTAACATTACTAATAAATATAACGTTTCTGACATAAAAAATGTATTTAACTTGGCCAATATAGACCATAGAGACAATGAGTGTGGGGTTAATTTATTAATCAATAATTTCCATGAAGAGAAAAATGTCCCTGAATATTTTTTTAGTGGGTGCAGCATGGACAATAATAGAATTGTAATGTATATAAAGAAAACAATATGTAGGATATTTTTTAGAATACATATATGTGGCAGTGGTTCTAACTGACGTTTGTACTGGTCAAAGTCTAGCTCATCAACAATTTTAATAAAAGAGATGTTTTTTAAATATCAAATGTATTAGGAATTACAAAAGAATCGTAAAACATCAGGTGTCATCCCTATCGCAATTTATTTACTACCTACATCATATGTGAAATTGAATGACTTTTTATTTTTCCTTGTCCAATTGGTTTTCATTTATTTTAAGACATCCTGTGTATTTATCATTTTTAAATTTATACATTTTCAACCACAGATGAACGTCTAATGTATCTACAATTTAATCCTACACATCTATTTCTTAATGGAAGTTTAATTGCTTCTCAAAAGAATCTATCCATTGGACTTGGGTAAGCTATACTTTTCAAAATATCTTTTGGAAGGCCCATGGATTTATATTCAGTGCAATTTAATTCAAATATATTTATTGTCTAACAGGAATCTAATCCTAATCACTAAGACAATATATCAAAATATAAGTAATAACTATTCATATATCATGAAAAATAATAATAATCATATATAAAAAAAATAACTAATAGGTAATCATAAAATATGTTCAAGAAGAAAAAAATAAATAAGAGGCATATTAACTTAGTAGGTTTACGATATTATTTGAAAATATTTTTTTTAAATGACGAGAAGGCATATTAAAGAGATCGACATCCGGACTCAAATGGACCAAGTTACACCAAGAGCATGCTTTGTATAAAGGCTCTTTCTTTGCTAAATTTGTGCTGTGTTTGTAAGTAAAAAATGTTTTGTATTCTAGTATTAATGTAAGGTACAACAAAGTGTAGAGCTGCTAGCAATTCCGGGCAGTTAATACGACCATTATATAATTTGAAAATAAAGAGCAAACCTGCATAAATGATTTCCTGATGAAGGGAAAGCATATTGAATCTGCTGCGTAACAAGTGCTGATCGTATCCTTGTTCCGGATAAGTTTTATCAGTTTTAAAAGCGATATGTTTCAGAAATTTACGTTAAACAAATTCAAGTCTTACAATGTGAACAGTATTGTTTGGATACCAGAGTGGAGCCGCATAAAGTAATCGGGATTTTAATAGGGAATTAAATAAGATGATTCTACTTGATATATTAGTGAAATCTGATGTAGCTCTTATAATAAAACCAAGAGATTTTAAAGATGACTTTATGATATTATCGATATGATTGCAAAAATTAAGCTTCTTGTCAAAAGTGACACTCAAATCACGAACATAATCACAGTTAGAAAGAATTGTACGATTTAATGTATAGTCGAAGCTAATTTCATTTTTTATCGTTAAGTACAGTTGATTTGCAGGCAAATGGATTGCCAAAATTATCACTTATTGGATATTTATTGTCAATGGACTTTTCACATTTCGAGTTTCGATTGAACCAATAAAGGGCATTGGAGGGTGTGGTGGTACCTGGAGGTTAATATATTTTATAATGATACTGAAATAGGTTTTATTAATGGATTTTTCCGTAGTTTCTAGATTTAGATCATCTCATTTCTCTGTTATTTCTTTAATTTTTACAAAAACTATTTTATTTCATCCTAACCATTTATGATATAGCGAGCTTTAAGTCACTATAAGAATGATTCTAATTCAATTTAAGTAATTCTTGTATATCCTCAATTTTTTTTCTCAATAATTCTCATCAATCATTAGCTAAAAAAATGAATTAAATGAAGCAAATAGTTTCAATTCTTAGAAACGATTCCCGATTCATCTATATACATTTTGCTTCTCTTTAGCAAATTGTTGCTGAATCAACTTTAGAATTTTTGGTTGATAATTTTTGATCTACATAAGCTAAAGTCATAAAATAAACTTTACTAGGTTCAAAATGGTAAACCCTAAATATTGATAATATCAATTAACCAAGGGACATACGTTTGCGTTTTAGGATAAATTGAAGTATAACTTCTTTAGCTTTATTCAGATGTATATATAATGTATGTATAAACTCTCTCTTGCTCCTGCAGTAATATACGAACCGTAACTCTCTCTCTTTCTATTTCCACTAACTCATATCTTCTTCTCAACTACAGTTCACCTCGCCCGATCACTCTTTTTGTAACGCATTCGCCAGCTTACTCCCCAACTCCAGCGGGCGTAAAGAAATTTTACTTCAAAAAATATAAGATTTATGATAACTCCAGTGGTCATATCTAAAAAAAGTCTCTCTAATCATATATTGGTATGCACAATTTGAAATCTTAATATAAAGAAGGGCAAACACAGTTCGTAACACATAGGTGTTATAAATATTTTGATTACAATTTTTTTTTTAAAGATTGGTTGTGTTTAACTTGGCATTATGTTTCATATGAAAAAGTTTGAAATTGAAAAAAAATATATATATTCAAACAACTCTTACTTACAGTTTTTATTATTCATACACAGGTTAAAACAGCAAGGGTGATTAAGCCGAAGCCTCCTTGGCTAACCCCGAATCCGAAGTATTTTATGAAAAAAAGGGATAAGGCACTGCAAAAGTATAAAACTTCTAAATCACCCTCAATGACTGATCTCGATATAAGAAACTGCGTAATGACAGAGAAAATTTAAGAAAAAGGCATATATAAATTTTATCTTAAATAAGAATGCACATAAAAAACTGGGGGCCAAACTAAACAATTTTACTAGTAAACAACAAAATATGAAGTTACAAAATGAGCGGATGCAATGCCGGAATTAACAAATAAACGCTTTGCACAATACGTTTAAAATATTACTAACTTCTGCTAACTGATTATAAAATAAACGAGCCAATTTTCTCTTGTTTTATGCATAGTTGAAACTGTAAGTATCCATAGCATAAAAACTGATGCTGGTGGCACCTCCAGTGCAAATATTTTTAGGCAATGTATTCTATTTATTAATTCCGACCTCACAAATATTTTCAATTCCTGTATTGAACAAAACTACTTTTTTGGAAAACCAGCATAGGCAGGCCTGTACCACTGTAAACTAATACTCGCGAAATATTTAACGATTTAAGTATTTAAATATTATATAAACAAATATATAGATGTTTTTTTACATAGATGTCATCTATTACATGTCATCTATTTTAACATAGATGTTATTATTCTCCATTCAACAGCAGATGCCTTAACTGTTCTCACAAGTTTTATTACTGAAGCGTATGATAAGGGTTTGGATTGCATTCTTATACTTTTGGATTATTCAAAGGAAATTAATATAATTAATCATGACCTACTGATAAAAACAAATTAACCTATACTCACTAAAACTTATTACTTCATATATTAAATATATACTACAGCGAAAAGATTAGTAGTAACAGTAATCAATGCTCTCTGGAGTTCTTTAGTATCAATTTTGGGACCATTTCTTTTTATTATATATACTGCTAATGTTTTAAGACCCCCAGGATTTTGTAAGTTCGTGCATTTGCCAGGTTTATTGTCACTGTATTATTAAGGACTATAACCATATACTTGATAATGTAAATAAGATCTTGAAATAATAACAAATAGTTCACAGATATACTCTTAACTTTGCTAAACCTACGTTTTTCGGTCGAAAGAAGATATATTCTTTATTATTAACAATAAACAGACACAAGGAAAAAAGTTGATATTTATCAAACCGTGCATAATTCGGGAGTCGTTAATAATGGGCTTAGCATTGAGGGATATGTTAAAAATCTCAAACAAAGAGCAAACACATCATTAAAACAAATGTATAGTAGCCGTCAAATTTTAACTACTAATTTAAAAAAAATATATAAAAAATGTCTGAATTTGATTATGCAGATTTTGCTTATGGGTTTTGTCTTAAGCAATCCGATAGATTCAGAATAAAGAGAATATAAAATATGTGTTGCCATTTAATATTTAAGATTAGAAAATTAAATAGGATTTCTCATATAATTAATGAAATTCTTTGCTTAAACAAATCAAATAGAAGACTTCGGAATCTTGGTACTTTTTTCCATGAAATTATAAATATGCAGAAAAATATTTTAAGACACTCCAAAAAATATTAGAAATAAAGCTGATTTTGTTATCCCCAAACACAAAACTATATTTCAAAAAATCTTTATTACTCTATAAAGTTTTACGACTCTTTGCCAGAACATATAAAGAAATACCCAACAGATAGGTATAGATATAATATATAAAATAAGATAGAAGAGTACAGTCGTAGTTTCACCTATCAGAAATACGTGCAAGCAGATTATCGATACCTGCAAAGAAAAATATAATCAGAAAGTGAAGATCAAACTTCTTAATTGCCCAAATAGATCAAGATCGTTCTGGTTTCTAGTAAAAGCAGTTGGCTAAGGTTTCTGTAAATCAAAAATTTCACCAATGTCTAGGGCAGATGGTTTCATTACAATGACCGTAATGGTAAGACATACTTGCTAATTGATATGTTTGTATCAAACTCTACCGTAGACATCACCAAGAAAGCCTTTGCCAAGAAAGGCTTCTTCGATGCCAAATATGATCTTTCATTACAGAGATCTTGAAAAAGTTCTCAAAGGCGTAATAGGGCCACCGGCTCTGATGAAATTCCGCCAGCAAGTATTAAAAAATATGTATATGTCGTGCTAATACCACCGTTGTGCAAACTGTTTTCTCTTTCATACAGAAGAGGTCTATTCCCTGAAGAGTGGAAATGATGCTCGGATTCCTCACTCTGAATGCTTTAGATAATCACCAAAGCTTTCCGATAATCACCAAAGTAATGGAAAAACAGCAAATTTTAAAATACATGGAGTCCTCCAACATCATTAGCGAGTGTCAGTATGGTTTTTTAAACACATTGGCGATCTGTTTGCCTATGTCACGTATGTTTGGACCGAGGCCATCGAGAAATACGGTGAATGCCGTGCAATAGATCTGGATATTTTAAAGGCAATTGATAGGGTCTGGCATGAAAACGTCTTAACCAAACAGTATTCTTGTGGTTTTCCACAAACTCTCGTTGCTTGGTTTGGAAGCTTCCTCGAGGTTGCTGGACACACCTTGCAGAGATTTAAAATTAACGCTGGTGTCCCTTAGAGATGTTTCTTGTCCCCTATTCTCTTCCTGTTATATATCAACGATCTTCTCGACAAGACTACAAATCCAATTTATATCGCTGCTAATGACAGTACATTGTCAGTGCAGTGTCTTCCTTCAAGTCCACCAACAACAATCATTGATGCCGACCTTACCATCATTTTGGAGGAGGGGGGTGAGCGTAATCTGATTGAGCAGCACCCAAACACACTTTGAAGCTGCTTGGTTCCATCCAGAATAGAGCCATACGTCTAGGTATCCTAAGTCCTAGGTTAAAGTTATTCAAAAATAACTAGCACCTTGAACCGTTTAACGCGTAGAAAGAAGGTGGCAAATCTTACTCTGTTTTATCAATATTACGCTAAATGCTCTTCCGAGCGGGCCCAATTCATTCCACCTCTAGAGCTATACCCGCAAGATTTACTCGACAGGCAATTGCGACTTATAATTATCGAGTCAGATGCCTATACCGTCGATAGATCGGTACTCCTTTTTATGGAGAAGTGCAAGTCTGTGGAATCAAATTACGTTATCACATCTTGCAAAATTTTGAGAAAAATATCCACAGATACTTCCGTAGCTCTCGCTCTCGCAGACAAGACCCTTTTGTATCAATAAATGTTTTTTAAAAGACCGTTTGTCGATATCTGAATTTAACTGGCTCTCGCTGACATTCGACTACCATATATTGAGTTTGTGGTTTTGTGCCAGCATATTAAAAAAACCCACAGCTAATCTTTCTGCCTATTTCACACGACTATGTAATGTTATAATTACCACATAATGTTAATCACATAATATTATACTTTCAATATTCTAATTCTCTTGAACATAGTTTCTTGGAATGGTATTTGTTTTTTCCTTAATTATTTTTTAAATTTAAGAGATGTTTTTTAATTGTAAAAAAAGACCTGTTGGCGAGTTGGAACAGCCCTAGGCTAGACTGTGCCAGTTGATAATTTGGCTCTAAATATAAGCTCTAGATCACATGATCCTACCGACAGACAGTGATTGTAAAATTGTCGGCTTCGGTAATTGTGAGAAAAGTACTTTGCATTCGACTGCATGCACATTATCATTACACATTTCCCGTGCCTTTAATGTTAATATTATATATTTATATAGTAGGGTAAACATGGGGTTTTCAATACATGGCATTATAAAGCCTTATTTTTTGCAATATGTGGCAGCCATGGCTTGCCAGTACGTCATAGCTTTTTCAAAGTTTTAGATGTATGAGATGTTGTGATTTGCTGTAAAAAAAAGATACTTGGATAGGCGTTGCTGTTATCATACAGGGTGTAACATAAGTGATGACTATTTTTAAGGAGTGATTTCTTGTAATTTCCTAATTAAAAAAGTTCATATAAACATATGTCAGGACACACTTTATTTGAGATACAGGGTGTTAGACTTTTTTTGTTAAATCGATTTTTCACTAATACTCAAAAACATGTTTACCAAATTTGTTGAAATTTTCACAGTTTGTTATTAACTTTATAAGTTGCTTAATTTTTGTGAAAAATAATAAAAACTTACTTAAGTTAACATATATTTAATCATCAAGTTTTTACTAAATTAAATGCTCGAAATGAGAACTACGACTCTCTTATTATTATTATTATTATTATTATTATAATAATTATTATTATTATTATTAACAAATGTGGTTTCTGCTCCCTATAATAGTCTTCCAAATAAACTTTACCCACATAAAGACACAATGTTTTCCGTGCCATCATCAACTTTCTGCTATCGCCCCGTGATTGATTATTCATCCGAAAACAGCCCTAGAGCCGCCCTATTTTTCAAATATGAAGTGGTAGTTTCTCTTATAAGGAACACAAAAGATTCGACCTAAAAATGGGAAATTCGTTTTCGGTGCGCTGAGGGGAAGATTTATCAAGCAAATGGTGGGTAGTTTGTTTTGACTCGAAACTTGTAAATAACCTTTAAAAATCCGGCTAGTACAGAAGATGCGCACGAAAGTACTATTAACGCTTGAATGTTCAGAACCTAAAGGGAATGTTTGGCATGCATTCTTTTTTTGTACACATTCATGTCACATTAAGTTGACGTTACTGGAGCAAGTTCATAAAAAAGGAGGAACATTGGTGTTATGCGATTAAACTCTTTTTCTTTGAAAATGGTATGATTTATTGTTTTATTTTCAAATAAAGTTTTTAATGATGGATCCGAGGTTAATAAGAACGTAATTTTAAGTTAAGGATTTGGGTTGTGTAAGCAATTTTCTTTGCTAGTTTTATTTGCAAATTTTTCTGAAATGTTCGTGGGCTATATGTTGCTATTAAGGTTAATGTCTAACGAATGGCAAATCTGGAACAAACGCAAAAAATGGTCATATTTCATGCCATTTTAAGTAGGTTGTTATATTCGAAGCCTAAATTCGACCCTTTTACTTATAAGTTAGAAGGCTAAGTAATTAAGTGTTGAATTATTCATTTTAGGTCCCTTTTATTAAGCAAATCAATCAAATATTTATCTAAAATCTCGACATCTCGTTATGTATGCTAATTAATTGTAATATTTCTCAAAAGTTTATATAACTTTAAAAAACTTAAAATTTAACTTTAAATTGCAAACTATAACAGAAAAAAGCATATAAATATACGTGTATGACTGAGAAACCATAGAAATATCCATTAAAGTATCCAGTCACATGTAATTCGATTTAAAAGGATTAACCGCGACAGATTTCCACGTGAACAACGTTTTATTATAAATACCTTTGTTACTAATCTATGTATGTACAGAAGCTCACATAGGGTGTCAATTTGTTCAATTTATTCCTAAAATCTCAATAAAAGTGTTCGGGTCAACGTTCGAAAATTACTTTTTAGCACTTTCCCCCTTGTAGACATATAGCTTCATATAGGCAATTGATTGGATAGAACCACGTTGAAATAACAGCCAGCATCCCTAGATAATCGTGTATAAGGCCGTGGAAATGGGGTGCATCAAAATAAACCAATCACCGCGGTCGGAAAAGCAAATGGCTTCGGGGTGGATATGTCTGGCATACAGGACCGTACCATATAAATCAATTTTAAGATTAATCCTTTTCGTATCAGGCTAGAGGCTAGAGCTTAGAAATTGGAAAAGGGTGTTACGACATGTTTGACGACTATCATTATGACTATAATGTCAGATGATTATCAAAGTTGACAGATGAGAGTTATTTAACATGGAGGTTTAATGCTACATGTAGAATAACGCCTCCCATTTTTCAAAAATTATTATCAAAATGGTGAAAGTTTAGTTGCCACTATTTGTAAAGTGCGTCTAATAATCGGTCAAAATAATGTTCCTAATTCATCTACTGTGAAAAGAATAATCAAAAAATTAAAAAGTTTTGGTTCGGTTAGTGATGTGAAACACATGATACGAGCTCGTACAGATCGTTCAGAACAAAACATCACGCAGTTCGCGAGAGTGACAGTAACTCTTCAGCCACTAAAGATTCATACCTACAAAATCCCACTGACTCAACACTTTCTACAAGAAGCCCATGAGCAGCGAAGAGAATTCACTAATTGGATCTTTGAGCAACTTGCTGATTTTGCAAACAAAATCATTTTCAGTGATGAGGACATTTTCACCTCATTGGCTTTGCTAATAGGCAAAACTGCGCACTTGGGGCTTATAAAATCTACGAATAATTCATCAGAAAGCAATGCATCCACAACGTGTATGGAGTGCTTGGAGGAATAATTGGACCGTTTTTCTTTGAAACCGAAGAAGGTAATGCAGTAATGGTAAATGAGAAACATTATCAGGCTGTTATAACACAGTTTCTCGTGCGTCATTTTGAAGCTATTGATTTTAGCGACAAGTGGTTTCAGCAAGACGGTGCTACATGTCATACCATCCGTAAAACATTGACAATCTTGCACGAGTTTGCTCGTGATCGTGATTTCCCGAATTAGTGACCAAAATTGGCCTTCACGCTCTCGCGATTTAACGCTTTTAGACTTTTGGCTGTGGGGTTATATGAAGTCACAAGTTTATGCCAACAAAAATAGAGATGTAAAGGACAACGCGAGTGTTCAATTCATCAATAATTCAATTTCTTTGAATTATTGATTAACTTTTATTGAACAAATTGTTAGAAAAAATCTGTTGATAAGTCTTGGGCCAATGCGTATTGTTATAACCTGGAAAAATTGTATATCAACGGGAGACCATTGTCATTTGTCAACATTGTCGATTGTCGTTTCTGTCAATTGGCAGTAATAATTGCTGAAATGTTAAGTCCAGTATTCATTAAAGAAATTTATTGGCTTATGCCATTTGTTAACAGCGTCACGAAAATCAATGTGTATCAACCCTGAGCGGTCTTTTTTGGAAATCATTAACCGAATACGTTAAACATTATTATTATTTCAAAACAATCATCCATAGTGCACAAACATACTGATTGTTTGAGTTATAACATTAAAGGAAATAAAAACACAAAATCCATAGTATTATAGTAAATTTGCTAAAACTTATTCAAATTGTGACGTTTTGCCTTAATGGCATAACCAGACCTATAAATAATTAAAAACAAAAAATCTTAAATTTCTAGCATACATTAGAAAACTAAAATAAAAATACTTACTGGACAATAACACAATGAACACTTACGACTATCACCATTTTTAAATAAAAAAAAATGTAAATAAAAAATTGACAATTAAGTTGAAACAATCGGTATTATTATATAAACTTAAATGAGCATTTCTTTTGTTAACAATTTTTTATAGTCATAAGTGTTCTTTGTATTATTGTCCGGTAAGTTTTTATTTTAATTTTCTAATCTATACAATATAATACAAACATTACACATATACAAGTCGTTACAGATATTATCGCTTACTAAGTTCACAAGCTATCCCTGGACTAATCAAAGCTATAAAAACCATATTATTATTAATAATATTTTTACAAGCAAAATGATTTTCGTTTGGAAGTTTATGGAAAAAGCTTGAGGCATAATATATAGCTGAGATACCAGATTGATTAAGTCTCAGGAATTCAATCTCTAGAAAATCTTCTAGCTGCTTAAGTAAGTCTACTTGCCGTGTGTTATAGTTATGAACTTCTGACCTTTGGTTATATTTATCTAGATTATTTTTTGCCAACCCAACACAGATCCACAACCTTCAGAGCCGTATTTTGCAACCTAAAAATACTAACCTAAGGTGCATAACCGATGAACCTCAGATGCCGAGGAACCTCACCCCATCTGAATCCTCAATATTACTATCCTCCCATTGCGTAATGAAAAAGGGGTTTCTTCTATTTTTTTGATGTTCAAGCTAAGCTTATTTGCACTTATTAAATTGGACTTGACTTCGAACAGCTTCAACTCTAACTCCTGCAAGTCTTTAATCCTATAAAATGCTGCAGTATCATCTACAAACAGCAGCACTCTATAGCCAATTGACCTGTCTATATCATTGACATAAAACAGGAGTGGTCCTAAAATGGAGCCCTGCGGCACACCATGAGATACTTGGCATTCTTCAGATAAAATTCCAACCAAACAAGTTTTTTGCATTTTCTTAATAAAGTATGTTTCGAAAAGTGACAGAGTGACAGGAGTCAAGCCATAGATCTCATTGTATATGCGGTCAAAGGCCTTTGAAAAGTCATAAAATATTGCGCCAATGTGAAATCCTACTTCAAAGCCTTTCACCACTTACTCTATTAAATTCAAAATTGTTTTTGTAGTAGATTGTTTTTCTCTAAACCTAAATTTAAAGCTATCAGGGATTTTATTCTGTTGAAAATATGTTTAAAGTTGCTTTTTTACAATTAACTTAAACACTTTTGATATGGTTGGAACTAAAGATATTGGACGGTAATTATTTCAATTATTTACTTACCTTTTTAAAAATTGGTATGGCTTTCTGATTTTTGAAACTGCTTGGATAGATTCCCTCATTTATACATAATTTAAGAGCTTGGTTAGAGGATATATTATTTACTCTTTCAGTTTTTGAGAAAAGGGACACTAAGTTCATAATTTTTTCTAGCATGTTCTTTAAATTACTTATTGCGTCTCTAACTACTATGTATGTGATCGATCTATTTAAAAGAAAAACCCACTGTAGATACATCTAATCGATAGGCCTGATCCATAAAAAAGTCAGCTGTAACTGTGGCCAGTGGTACATTGTCAATAGCATCACGAAAATCGATCTGTAACAACCCTGAGTGGACTTGTCATTCGTCAACCATGTCGATTGTCATTTCTATCAATTGTCAGTAGTAATTCCTAAAATATTTAATCAGATATTGATTGAACAAATTAATTCTTTCATGGTTAATAGTGTCATATAAATCAATTAAAAACAGTTTGTAACAACCCTAAGCGAACTTTTTTAGGAAACATTGATCCTATACATATAAAAATAATCATTATAACATTAAAAATTATACTTTGATGAGACACAAATGTTTATATAATCTGTCAACAATGTCGATTATCATTTCTGTCAATTGTCAATAATGACATTTAAGCACATGAAGTTGGATGGAATTAAAATTTATTGCCTTTTGCATTAGTCCCTTTTTGGTGATGATTTTTCAGTTTACTCCTCCCCACCGAATGATATCATAACTCAGCTTCGTTATGATATCATTGTGTGGCCTAATACATCAATAATCAATCATAATTTCCAGATATCGACCTCATTTTAGAAATCTGACAGACTGTTTGCAATTATCATAATCTGACAAAATGAACATCAGAACAAATTAATTTCTTCGTGGTCAATGCTGTCAATATTTTTATAGCCTTTCACAATAGTCATGCTTTGGAAACAATTTGGTGCTAATTTGGAAAAATGTCACAAATTTAAGTTGGAAACCTGATTTTTCAATTTACTCCACCCTAAACAATACATTTTTTCATAACAAGATATTTCTTGAAATCTGGAAGTTTGTTTCCATAAAAATTATTTACAGGTAAATTTTTTCTCTACTTAAAAACGTATTATCTCTTATGCAATATGGCTGATTTCTTATACACAGTATATTGTGGATAATATGGGCAATAGAGCCCAAATAGAATCTATTTACAAAGACTTCAATAATGCTTTCGATAAAATTGATCATTCTTATCTTGTGCAAAAATGATTTGGTTACGTGGATGTGAATCGGTCCTATTTACATTAGGACCGATCCTATTTACATTAGAGAACACAGGTGGTCTCGTTTGGTGCATCTCAATCAACAAGGTTTATTTTAACATCCCTAGTACCTCAAAGAAGCAATCTTGGACCTTTGTTATTTATTATTTATATGTATAAATCACATAAGTATCTGTCTTAAAAATTCTAATTTAGCGGGTTGGAAAGGACGAGAAGACTTTTTTTCACAAATGAAAATACCAATCTTTTGTCAAGAGTTATGCATTTCGATGAGTTCACTCATCATCATCAGATTCTAACACTACATAGCTGTGGTGTTAAAATCCATAAAAACCACAGCTATGTAGTGTCTAGTAGAATCTGATGATGATGAGTGAACTCATCGAAATGCATAACTCTTGACAAAAGATTGGCATTTTCATTTGTGGTGAAAAGTTTTCCCGCCCTTCCCAACCCGCTATATTATAGCACACTCCACTTCAAGAATGGACTTTTACTTACAAAATTCTAATTATTTGTTGTGTATTCATGATTCGAAAGTTTATAGGAATATCGGTTTATATTAGTGATTGTCTTGATCGACAAGCTGATCTCCATAGACTCCAATCTTATAGCTTAAAAAAATGAGCTGTCATTAATGGATTGAAGCTATGAATATTTTGCTGTTGGTTTTGACGCCTTTTATGGCTTATTTGTATCTCAATTAATTGAATATTTTCGAAAGGTTTCAGTTAGACATTTTTTACGTAAATTTTTTGGTCAGATGTCCATTAATGAATCCAAATTTTACGAATTAAAGATACTTAGTCTTCAAGAGGTCTTGTTTTTATTTGTTCAAGGATTTATCATTCTAGGAACATGACACTATTTTTCGTTATCCCAGGCAATTGATTTATTTATAAATTTCTGGATTCGGATCTTTTCGGATTATTTTTCTGTTAAGAGGATGGTTTAAAAACCTAAATAAAGCATTGGGTTTTTAAAAAATCTTGAAACTGTTGATTTTTCACATTTTAATTTGTATCTCAATTTATTTATCTTTTTGGAATGAAGTGCTACTAAGGTTATTGATGAATATTTTTGAAAATTTAAACACATTTTTCACATGAGTTAGTTAGCCAGATTAATGAATTTAAATTTTACGAATCAAAAATTTTGTGAGACTGAGTGATTTGAAATTGAATTCCAATTAGAATCATAAGCTGTGAAAAAATAAAAAATGTCATTCTTCGGGATTTTTTTGAATTTTACAATTTATCATAAAATCATCCGTATTTTTCATAAAATAAATTATAATTTTTCGAGATACCTTGGAGAGCTTTAGAAGCCTCCGATAAATAGTTTTTTAAAATCGTTAAATTTCGTGGTCAATTCTATTAATTTTTGAAATATTAGAAAGTACCTTTTTAAATCCTGAATTTTCAAAATTTGGAATTTTAAGACTTTTGTTATCTATAAAAAAATTTCCTGTGTGGTGTTTTTTTGATTTATGAAGTCAGTAAATGTTAAAAAATCTATTATTAAATTTTAATGTTTTATTAAACATTTTTTGAAACTTAAGTGTTTAATTCAAAGTTTTAATTTTTGTGCTTCGAAAAGTTTTTTGGATATAACTCTTAAGAAATTTTATAAAAAAAAATTAAAATTTCAATTTAAAAAAAATACTTTCTTAAAATTTGAAAATAATAAACAAGAAGTTTAAGGAAAATGTTTAGGGTTTTTACTTTGAATTTCTGAAACTTTGTTCGTATCTAAATGTGAATCTTTTTTATTTTCTTAATATTGTAGCGTTTTACACTGCTTATTTAGGTATAAATTAAAACACTCGAAATGAAAATAGGCACTTCATTTATTACACACTAAACACAATAATTTAAGACTGTTAAAAATGCTTATATACACTGTGTTTATTTCCTTCGGTTTAAAAGCCGCGCCAATATTGAGACTTGAATTGGCCACCTAGCGGCGAGTGCTACATATATATCAGGTAGGCCATTGTTCCGGAAAATTCGCCTTCTACGTATGTTACGAGATGTCGCAAGGTGTGCCTGTTAAAATAGTTACAATATTTTACTTTAAATTATTCATTATTACAGGGAGTTGATTTGTAATAATATAGTATAGATAAGTATAAATTTCTGAATTTGGAGGAGATCATTTAGATCTCCTTATTCTTCATCCTTCAGAATGTTCACACTGTTTCTTAATGAATCTTATCCTGTAAAAAATATGGATGTAAATAATGGACAAGATATGGATATAAAGATACTTACATTTCGTAGTCATTTTACTAATTTTTAAAATATTAGAAAAAAAATAAATTTGGGATTTTAATGTTTTTTCTTCTTGTAAATATTAATCTTTATGGCTGATAGTCTGAGGTATTTTTTTGTTTTCTGAAATGTTTGAATTTATGAATCTATAAAATGTTAAAAAAATATGTAGTTATTATCAAGTTCTAGATTGATTTGTTTGTTAAAAATACTCTGAACACTTAAAGTTCAATTAATTTACTTTCATGAATTTTCAATTAAACTGAGACTGCCAACACTTTAAAATAATAAAAAAAAAAATTCAAAAATTCCAAAACAATTAACAAGAACTTTGTGGCAAATTTTAATAGTTTTCTTACTTTGAAATTCTGAAACTTTTTTTAAATCCTTATTTTCTTTATATTGTAGCATTTTTTACTGTTCGTTTCGGTGAAAATTAAAACACAAAAATAGTCAACGGATTTATTACACACATACACCTTAAACGCTATGACTCAAGACTACTAGAAACATTTATTTACACTGTATTTATTTCCTTCGATTTAAAAGTCGCGTCAATAACTCGCCTCCTAGCGGCGATATAATACTCATATATTAGAAAAATAGAATATAAACTCAGAAAAATAGTTTGGTATTACATGTACATGAAATCACAATAAGATAATTTTCCATTATTATTTAGACTTCTCAGTGTTTAAGCTTGAAAGAGTTACCAAGGATTTAGGTGTGCTAAGTGATAAAAAATTGCTGTTTGATGAACACGTTGATTTCATTATTAACAATTCTTGCAGACAACGCAAACAAATAAGAAACAATAATACTTTAATTACACTTTACCATGCTTATGTTGGCAGTCGCCTATCTTTTGCCTCCTCAGGGCGAAATCCTGGGTTTGATGTATATATTGATAAACTTGAACACGTATAGAACAAAGTCTTGAGATTCCTGGCATTAAGAAACTATATGGAATATGGTAATTTTGCAACTTTATGCAATGAATTTAAATTGCTTCGCCTAGAACATCGACAAAGCATTAGGAATATAATAATTTTTTATAACATAGTTGCATATATTGTCAATAATATCAATAGCTTCCATTCCATAAAGAATTTTAAGAAATTCTAGTGGTTTGTATCACCAATAAAAAATGTTCAGATTTTTTAATACGTGCTATAAGGAAATAGATTTTTATCAAGTATCAAAAAATCATTTAAACTAAATTATTGGATTTAGAATTAAAATAGATTTGAAATAGAAATCTTCAATATATATATATATTGAAGATATAGAGTTCTGGATAAGAGAGCTTTTTGCAATGTATTGAATTTTCATTTTTGTGTAATTTAATAACTTTTAATTCCTACTAATGTAATATGGAGACCTCTTTTGGTTATTATTACCTGTTTATGTTCCCAAATAGAAATAAATAATGAAATTATTGTTTTAATCTAAAAAAAAATGTACATCAGCGAGAGTGACCTGTTATTTTTCACTATTGTCAACTGCCATTTCTGTAAATTGTCAGTGATAATTCCTGAAATATTTAGTCAGATATTTATTAAGGAAATTATTTTTTTCTGGGCCAATAGACAATTGACACTTAAGGAAAGAACCGAAATAAAAGCACTTTTTATTGCTTTTTTCTTACTAGTCATGCTTTGGAAACAATTTGGTGATTATTAAGCAAAATGCCACAAACTTAAGTAGAAAACTTGATTTTTCAATTTACTACAACCTAACCAATGAATGATTTCATAACCAAGCTAAGTATAATACTTTAATAATCAACCATTATTTCCTAATATCGTACTGAGTTAGTTCTTGAAATCTGGAAGATTACTTGAAACTCTGTACGGGTTTCCTTGAGAGTCATTGACTCGACAATACTTATAAAAATTATTATTATACCCTTAAAAAATTATACGTTAATGGGACTGTCAATATCATTTGCTAACAATGTCGATTACAATATCTGTCAATTGTCAGAGATAATTCCTGAAATATTTAAACAGATATTTACATAACAAATTATTTTTTTATGGTCAATAGTGTCAAAAAAATCAATTTTTAATAATCTGAATTTCCAGATATCGTACTGAGTTAGTTCCTGAACCTGAAAGATTGGTTGTAATGAAAATGTCAAAAATTGTATTCTTAACGTATGTATAATTTCTGAAACCATTGAATCCAACTGAAACCAACTCGGCTTTATTTTTCTTATCATCTGCAAATTTTTTTGATTTAAGTTATCTGTGATGTTTCAAAAGATAATTTATGAAAATAACCGAAAATTGTAAATTGAAACATGCATATCTAAAAGAAAACCCAATAATCTGACCCACATCCGGTAGAAGCAATAAAATCTTCTCATTTCTTTTTTTGGTCATCGAACCGGTCCTGACTCGTCTGCCCTATAGATCGATCGATCGAGTCGGGATGCTGTAGGACTATAGCCCAGTTCGTTACTGAACTTGATCCCGGAAGGAGGGTGTGAACCCTGTTATTTGGGCCGCTGAACGCAGCAGACACCGGCTCGTGCTGCTGCTGCAGACCTCCTCCCCCTCTACAGTAATAACGAGTTTCGCAATGCTTAAATAGAAACCGTGAACTTTCCGACAGGTTATGGACAGACGTTAAGGGTTTTATGAGTTGGGGGGCCATAAAAGGGGAATTATTTAACTTTTTGCGTGAATATTATAAGGGAATTTATTCATGAAAATTTTTTTATCTTTAATAAACTGCATTAAAGGGAAAATAATTAATCTCCAACTGCCTATAAATTAATTAAAAAAAAAGTCCAATTTGAAGTGGAGTCAATGTAACATTAAAAAGTTAGTAGGGGAAGTCGATAAGAGAACTATTTAAGTATTATTTGTTATTGTTTATAATTTGTGTGTAAAACCCTACCAACTTTTCAATAGAAATTAATTATTTTCAAGTTTTTTTTTAAATTTTAATTTTCTGTTTATGCAGCTAAAGAAACAGTTAAGGAGAATTTCATTGAACTGATTCTGAATAATTCATTGGTTTTTATTCTGAAAGTGAGAAAGCTAAATTTTAAATTGAGGATAGAGGGGAAGAAAAATAATCCTATGGTCTTAATACGCGTATTGAAACCTCAAAAGAAACATTGCAAGGGTAGACACGTGTCAGTAACCTTTAAATTACCTTTTTTGCATAATATTCGCCCATAAAATGTTTCTCCATAATTAAAATAACTCATTTTAGATAAATATCAAGCCACGAATCACTTTTTCGTTTCGTGGAAAATTGCGAAGGCGCAGACGAACAAAAAATCCAATGTCAAAGGTAGAAAAATTCAGTTTTTCCAGTACCTAAAGTGGCTAAATTACATTTACAGTATCGACGTAGAGACTAGGCGTTTTTTGTTATTTTACCGGAGGATAATTATTGATAAAATATATAAAGTTCTTATTTCTAATTTTGCTTTAAAGAAAATTGTGACGCAGAAAATTTTTTTTCAACTCTTGGCTCTGGTCTGATATGCTCATTGGTTAATTTTCTTAAGACATACTTTCATTCATAAGTTATTACTTATGAATTATTTATTTATTTAATTTTCTATTACGATTTGTTCATTTTATTTAAAGCTTTTTACTCAAGTTAGTTAGAATAATGATTATTGATGACGTTAACACTTTCTTTATAGCGAAATGAAATCATTAATAACGTATTAATTTAAGTGAATAATCAATATTGATGGCAGTAAATTGTTAGTTTAGTAGGTGCTTAAGGATAAAAATGGTTAATAGTAAGTTATTGTTGATTTTCTACTTTAGTTTCAGAAATACTTGCGCTAAAACTGTTTGCTGGTATATAAAGTAAAAAAAAATCTCCTTTTAATAATCTGTTTAAATCAATCAAAATTATTCTGTTTTTTTTTAAATTATATTTTAGCGTAAATATATGTTTGTGTTAACACCAGATGTCTCGGCGAGGTGTGCTTGATGATACAACACTTATTCTTTTTGGGATGTTCTATTTAAGGCCCATGGATGGATATTTCAGCAATGTTTATAATACTGTCAGACCATTCCCGTTTAAGCTAATAATAATTTTTATTTCAGGATGTCGCCTTTATAAACCCGGCCAACATAGTGTTCGTATATATGCTAGTGAGAGACTTAGTAGAAGATGATATAGATTGTGAGCAAGACCTACAGGCTGTGGTTCTAACTTGTTTGTATTTGTCGTATTCGTATATGGGTGAGTATGAATAATAATTACTTAAAAATAAAAAAAATTGTTTTCTTAACCTGGAAAAACTTAAAAGATAAAATGTGCACTCCCAAGGACATCACATCACAGTTACTTATTGTTTCTTCTTCTTCTTCTTTTTCTCCAGGTACCTATCCGTTTCGGATTTTGGCAATTATAACTTATTTTGTAACAGCTCGAAAGACTTCTATTGAGCTTTTATCAAACTAATTTCGTAGGTTCTGCAACTGTAATGTTCTTCTTCTTCTTCTTCCAGGCTTCCTTTACCTATATCTTTATATTATTTACTTATATCTTTCCTTGTATTATGGTTTGCAGTAGGGAGTATAGCAAGCACTTCTCTGTTTGTAATGTGAGCTGTGATGCCATACAATGAAACAGAAAAGACGTAGCATCTTCAGTGCCTTACTTTCATGGGATATGTTGTGACTTTTGAAGATGGCACTCATTTTGTTAAATACCGTCCTTGATTTTCCTATACGATATTTTATTTGTTGTTCCCATTGTTCATTCATAATGGTTCCAAGTTAGCAATATTGCTCAACATATTTAATGCGACTTCTGTTGCCATATAGGTAACATAGGTGATCTCCATTTATATTTCTTAGGCTTGTGATCATACCTTTTATTTTCTTCACGTTAATATTAAGATCATTAACAGAATGTTATGTGATCTGACTCCATTTAAAAGGATATCTTGTTCTACTGCGTTAAGAGCTTCGTTACAATTTTTTCCAGAATATAAGTGGAATATCAAAGGCGAGAGGGCACATCTCTGTTTGACTTCACGTTATATTTTTACCTGTTTTGCTCGATCTAAATTAAGTCTTAAGCGTGCTGTCTAATTCCAGTAGAGATTTGAAATTCACCTGAAATCTTTTGCATTCATCATCATTAATGGCACTATCAATATTGGGAATATAATAAGTCATAAACTTAAAAAAATTCCAGGAAAAAAATAAATTTTTATGGTAAAGACCCTTATATGGTTGAGTAGTAAGTTTACCTACACTCATGGATGCCCACAAAACTAGGTAATTTACATTTTATTACTCTTTATTTATTTGAAATACAGTATAATAATTAAGCAAATTCTCGTCAATACTAGAAAACGGTATAAAAAACCAGAAGTAAATCTTTAGAATTTCGAGTCAAATTGTAGCATTAAAACGTAATGCTGTTATGTTTTCATTGTGTATGCTTATGTAGGAAAAAAGCCGTTTACAAAGATAATTACAATTACACGTCAGATGCTTATTTGGCAATATCTCGCAAACTGTGGCCAGTAACCCATCAAATATATTTATTAAAATCCTTTAATTTTATGTGTGAAAATCAGAAAGTAAAGTTAGAAAAAATGTATGTCATTACAAAAACAAAATTTAATATCAAGTCCAATTAAATCAAATTAAATCATGAAATCAAGTTATTTTCTATTATCGTCAGACTATCCAAGCCATTGTTCCGATAAGAGCAAATATCACTTTTTTAAAGCAGTCAGCAAAAAGTAAATACTAAAGGAACTCCACCTTCATGTATCTGGAAATTTCCTAATAGTAATAATTTAAGTATCTAAAAATAAAATAATGAATTCAAGTTATTTCCTAAGCTTCGCCTTATCTCTTACCAGGCACTCAAAGAGTAAATTATTAAAAAGCTTAATTTTCAAGTATCTGGACATTTCCAAATAATTTTAATATAACTGCCTAGAAAATATTTATATATTTTTAAGGCATCCAAGCTAAGAAATGAAAATATATTTAACATCTTCCAGGTAGTCAAACAGTTAATTATTAAAACAAATTACACCGTCAAGAATCTGGAAGTTTCCTAGTAATATTCTTTTAAGTGCTTAATATAAAATCACGAATTCAAGTTATTTTCTGGTATTTACAGACTAACTATACTTGGGTTACCGAACAGATTGAATGGTCACGTGATCGTTCTGCGCCGGAGGTGTGGCCTAGAGCCTCGATAGGGTTCATGACTTGGGGTTTTATTTAATTTTATTAGTCGAGCGGCTTTAGATCATTTTGGTTGAATTTTCTGCTATTCGAATATTTGAATCTTCGCAATATTGAAAAGTTGAGATTGTATTTATTTTTTGTTAATTTGTTTGTTAACAAATAATGGCTGACGCGCCACGTACAGGGCATTGTCAGCCCCCAAAAAAAGAGTACGAAAACATTTGACTATTGCTGAAAAGGAAGTGATTATGAATATATATAAAACATGTGATAACGGGCATCCAGCATACAACAAAGTGCAAAAAGTCCAGTTTACAGCAGAAGCAGCAGGTAATAAATATTTTTAATATACAGTGTGTCATAATAAGATGATGAAATAATTTTAATTTTTTACATAATTATAAACAATGTATAAAAAATATATTAAAATAAATGTAGTATTTGTTTCTTTTTTAAATAGGAAACAAAAATATACTTATATTCAATCTATAAATTTAAATCTCACAGGCCTACCAGTGCAGCCCCTAACTTGTTATTCCTTCTTTCATTTTAAAACACATATTTAAAAAAAATAAAAGCTACTTAAGTAATTCTCAAAACCAGATTATGATCATAAAATTATATTTTATAATGGCCAGATTCATCAGAAAAAAGCGCTCCCTGAGCGCTCGATTGTTGCTCAGGTATGACAATTTTTATTGGTCCTTACTATTATAGGCAAAACTTCCAGCGCTCAGGTAGCGCTTGGTTCTGATGAACCTGGCCAATTACACCCTAAATGTTTGACCTGGCACGATTACTTAAAAGGATTACCTATCCCTTTATACGGTAAACCCCAATATATTAATAAAGTCCTGGACAAAATTATCGCACCACTAATTATTTTGTCAAGAAAATTTAAATAAAAATAAATATCAGTTAAAACAGTTATAATATCTTTTCTCGTATAAAAAGCAGAACTGGACAAAAACTATGTTTATGCTTTATCATGGAACATGCTGCTCGTGAGGAGTGAGAATACATCCGCAGGAAAGTTTTCATAATTTGATACGAGGAATGCTGCGAAGACTTCAAGCGGTCATTGCAGCTAGAGGTGGCAATACACGTTATTAAGAATTCATTATGGGTCTATTGTTTTATTTTTGTATCAAAATTGAAGTTAGTGAAAATCGATGCTTTTCCTTGTATTGAATTTAGTTACTTAAATCTCGCTTTGTTAAATAGAATATAATTGTTTTTGTTAATTAATAATGCATAGTTAACAATGCTTATAAGTTTGCTTATTTTTTTATATTTATTAAAAAAAAAATCTCTAAAAATCAAGTGGTGCGATAATTTTGTCCAGGAGTTTATAACATTGCATAACAAAATACTTAAAAGGGATTATTATGTTTTTTTTTTAATTATTACCTGGCACAACCTCAAAATCGGTTTGGACCCATTTTACAGGCGACCATATTATATTTAAAAAAAAGCTGCTTACAAAGCAAAGCTGTACGGTAAAATAATTTAAAATAAGTAGGCATAATTCTCCTCGTCTAAATCTGCCAAGGTTGGATCGATGGGCGGGCCTATATTTCGCGCACATCATTTACTCCATCTGTTCGGTAATCCGACTATAAGCCGATTTTCACACTTTCGACAACGAAAAATCAAAATAAAATTTACTAGCAAGTACTTGGTACTTTATAAATAATATTAAAATAAAAGCCAAAAAAATAAAGTTACCTATTTCTCATTATTTACAGACTATCCAAGCATCATTTTTTACTTTAGAGAAGAGAAAATCACTCCAAATTCTTCCTGATAGTCAAACGAAAAATTACTCAAACAAACAAGAGCATCAAGTACCTGGAAATTTCCAAATAGTATTAATTCAAGTGCCTAGGAAATAAAATCACGAGTTCAAGTTATGTTCTATTATTTTTAGATTATCCAAGTCGATTTTCTTACTTTCTAGAAGGGAAAATCATTTTAACTTTTTTCAAGTAGTCAAAGAGTAGATTACTAAATGGAACTAAAGTACCAATCAGGTACCTGAAAATTTTCTAATAATACTTGTGCTTAAAAATAAAATAACGAATCCAAGTTATTTTCTTTTATTTTTAGACTATCAAATCCGTTTTTCCTACTTTCGAGAAGGGACAATCGCTTTAACTTCTTCTAGGCAGTAAACGAGTAAATCACCACAAGAAACAACAATATCAAATACCTGGAAAGTTCCAAATAATACTAATTCAAGTGCCTAGAATATATAATAATAAATTCAAGTTATTTTAGAGTATTTATAAACTATAGGAAGTTTCCTAATAGTATTTATTCACGTGCATAAAAATAAAATCACAACTTATTTATTTGCTTTATATCTTTCCAGGCTATCAAAGAGATGATTAAAGAATACTAAACCAAGTCCTAGAAGATAAAATCATAAAGTCAAGTTATTGTTTTAAGCAACCCAAGCTGTTTTTTCTTCCTCTAAGAAATGAAATCGTATTTAACGTCTTTTCGGTAATTAAAGAGTTAATTACTAGCCATAACTAATTCCACCATCCAGTATCTGTAAAAAACAAATGATGAATTCGAGTTATTTCTTATTAATTTTCAGGCTATTAAATAATTTAAATGTAGTACATTCTCCTAAAATAAATATTTTCGTATTAAAAATTATTTTTTGGTAGACCAAAAAGTTAAAATTAATTTTTCTTTCTAGGGAACGAAATTTCCTACCCGCTCAAACCCTTTTTAGTAGAAGATTCCAAGGAAAAATTTTGGGACCGATGCTTAGACATAGTGAATCGACTATCTTCCAATATGCTACGCATTAATGCCGAACCAGGTAAGCAATCATCATTTTTAGCACTACATTATCCTTTACTATGTTCTTACAATTTCCAGGCTATTTCACTGAAATCTTCTCTGAACTAAAAGCATTCGGTATCGGGCATATTGTCACCAACAATCTGTCAATGGGCTGTCAAACTGTTCCGGTAGTGTCATGCCATAGCGGTAGCGGAACCCAATCAGCTTGACGTAAGGAACAAGGTACCGTGGTGAAACTTAGCTTAGCTGAGATACCACCGGTACCGTGTGAAGTTTAGCATACGTTGATACAATATCCCAGATGGGGCTGGAGGACGAACAAGTGAGAGGGAGTGAGGGTTTGGTGATGGTATTTAGTGTGGATAGGGAGGCGACGTCTGTTAATGGTGTTCATTCTTTGAGATATTCAGAAAAAAAGGCTTTTCCAAAGGTGATTAGTTCGGAAACTTGGGTCCACTATTGTAACAAAATTGTTGTTTGCATTACCTGGTTTCCCTGGTAAGACTGGTTTCTCTGTAAAGAGAAATATTGGATTAGCCTTATAAATTAAAGGCCAAATTTGTAGAGACAAAAAAAAATGCGGAAAACTGTTGAACTTTATGATATTAGAGACATTAAAACTAATTGTTAATCGAGTTTTATTGCAGTATCGGCGGTAAAAGTTTATATTTTGAGCACTTTTTTGTTTAATTGCTACACGTTAAATGCAATTTGTGTGTTAAAAATACCGCAAAAAATTATCTTTGAACTGTAATAAATCAATATTACGGTATTGCGTGTTTCTACCACGAAAAATGTCCTAATAGCGTGTCAAACGCTATTTGGTATCAACAAATTTCTGAGCATTACAGCTGCAATTTGTTTTTATTTTATTTTCCAATGCGTTTTTATTGTTAAATTTAGACAATCCTTATTTGTTGTTAATTTAATATACTAGCTGGTCTGTTAATTAAGAAAAATATTAATTTAAGAATTTGTCTTATTTATCTTGAATATAACTGCCTTCACTAAAATTCGGATTACGTAAAAACGGCCAAAGAAAAAAATATTATGTAAGTTGCGTAGGATTGAAGAGAGCAAGTTAAGGCGTAAATTAATTAGGAAAAGTTCTTAAGATTTCTCACCTACTCTCCTTAAAACTTAATTTCCGTTATAATCATATTTAGGAGACAATTTATTTTATTTATGATTTTTTCAGAATTTTAGGAAATATGCACAAATTTTTAGCAGCCTAGGAAAAAATACTAGGGACTCTATCTCTACTATTCATGTCCCTGGAAAATTAAATTTTATGTATTTCCTAGTTCCTTTTAGCTATTGCAGTAATTTTTTCTAGGTCATTTAATCGAAGAAAAATTACTAAAAAAAAGTCCTCTTTGAGTGTCTGAAAAATCTGGATATCTGCTCATTACCGCAATAAAAATAATTTTTGCAAAAATTTAATTCTCTGTCTATTTATTATAGGAGCTATTGGAGTTATTTCTTATTCTACATTTTCCACAATGTTATATTTTCATCAAGTTTCTTCCAGACAACATAATACTATTAAACTTAAATTACTTAAGAATCATATTTAAGAGCCTGGATAAATGAAATAAAAATGAATAAAAGTGCGTGATGGTGAATTTATTGTGCTTATAATATTTTTCAAATAAAAATTATAAATTTCTTAGTTGCAGCATAAGGAAAAATTACTAATAGGGTGTTTTTTATGTGTTATGTGAGGTTAGTTTTCCCAGAAAGTCATTTTATCAAAGAATTACAAAAAAAATTTCCAAGCGTTTACAAAATCTGAATTTTCGCTACAATAACAATAATTTAAAAAAAATGTAAATCGACTCCCTTCAAAATTAATATTTACTTTAATTAGAGTGTCTAAATATTAACAGCAAGTGTGTTTTTTTTTGAAAAGGTATAGTTGTTTTAGGCTCTTAGAGCTATTTTTTCTTATTCTACATTTTTAAGAATATTAAATTTTGCTCAAGTTCGTTCCAAGCAGTAAAAGATAATAGCAACTTTATCCCCAATACCTGGACTTCTTAACGGTCTAGAAAAATTATTAATTCGAAATTGTAATAATTTTTAGACTATTAAAGCTTTTTTTCCAGAACGTTTATATTAATTTTTATTTATTTCAAGTTACTTCTTATTTCTAAGAGTTTTCTTCATTATTTCTTTAGGCATTTATTTAAAGAAAAAATATTTAAACAAACTTCACATAAATGCTTGGAAAATCAAAAAAAAAAATGATTCAACTATCATACCTGGAAAATAAAATTGTAAATTAAGATGACACTTTTCCAAGACGTAAATATATTTTTAATTATTCAAATTTAAATTCAAAGTTTTATTGTTCAACAGGAAACAAATCCTAATAATAAGACAATTATTAAAATATCAACCGATTATAAATTCAGTAATGTAAACAATAACAATAATAAATTCACTAACTGGTGCAAGATAAAACTAATAGTAGGTAATACATTAAATTCTTAAACAACTGATAATCTAATTCTATCTAAAATAACAGATTTGACCCATTATTCAATGTCATGCCAAACAGATCTACATTAATCCGTAAATGAACATCATTGAACCAGTTGCATGCTCTATACATGGACGTTTTCTTGGCCAAATTGGTGCTATGAGTGTCAAGTGATAAAACATGTATCAGCGATATAACCCGGAAAAGGGATATCAGACACTGGTTGAAACTGGAGCATAAAAACAACTGGAAACAACTACCAAAGCTGGAACTCACCAATTAACTTCTAGGCAGCCCGCCCTTAAGCAAGAGTGAAAACATACTGGGTCATTCTAGACAACAACTGCGAAAGGTAGCAGAGTTGCTCACTGGCCATGCACCATAGAAGAAACACTTTTATAGACTTAGGAAAGTAGAGATATCGCTATTTAGAGGTTGTGAGGGAGAGGAAGAAACTACTCTTTACATTCTAGGTTTTTGCGAAGCATAAGCCAAATACACACAGTGTATTTGGCTTATGCTTCTTGTGTGGTTGTAGGAAAGAGAAAAATGCAAAGCTGATAAGAGATCTGAAGCATCAATTTGATTGTTGCATATTTTAAATAAAAACACAAAAATTTTTTTGTGGCTGAGTGAAGAGCAGATTGCTGAAGTGACAGTGCATCAAATAACTGCTGACTAAAGCTCTTCACAGGATATACACCATTCAACTTAAAACTAATGTATTTGTGGAATTTTTTGCTAGCTGCATAATGGCACTGCAAGAAACCATAATAGAGAAGCATCTGTCTTGTCCTGCTTAAAGTATTATAAAATTGTCCCGTTAATGTCAAAATGAGGCCTAGGGTCTTTAAAGAAGATCTTATAATAGTATCTATATAAGTATTTTTGGCAAACTTTTTATAGCTTTATTAGATGTTAATATAAAGTTTTTTGGAAAAAGAATTCCATCGTCCAATCTATCGAAAGCCTAAGCAAAATCATATGCCTCATATAATCTCTTATGCATTTGGCAGAAATGATGCTAAATTAATGGCTGTTGATTTACCCTGAAAAAATCTATACTGATTAGGTAAAATAAGATGTTTAATTCGGTTGGTAGAACAGATTCCTATAAATGCAGGTCTCAACGATTTTAGAAAAGTTGGACAAAATGAAGATTGGGCGATAGTTCTTCACCATATTTCTGTCTCCTAATTTAAACAGGGCAAGTTTTTGCCTGTTTCCAGACATTGGGAAAAGTGCTTGAACTTAGTGACAAATTGAAAAGTAGACACAAAGGTTCAGCGAAAGCAGAAGCACAATCAAGTGGGAGAAAAGAAGAAACACCGTCAAACACTGCAGTATTTTTCAGTTTAAAGATGATAGATATGAATGAATAAATGGCTGAAATTAGCAGATGAAGTGAAACTGTTAAAGATGCTACCAAAGAAATTTACAAAAGCATTCACAATTAGCAGGGAAAGTAGACAGACAATTGTTATCGTAGCTCAAAATATTGAGAATTCTAGATCTGTTTCTTGCTTGTTATCTAAATTTAAAAAATTTCGTGGGATCTAGATGTATAGAATGTTCAGTATTTGTTATATAGATCCTACACTAATACTACACGCTACATTAATATAACACTTTATGGATGCTGGCAAGGTTTTATATAGTTCTTGTGCACCTACTATGCAGCCTTTACTTCTCCTTATGAGCAGCCACAATTTGGGCAGTATATCAGCTGGGATAGGGATATTTATTTTTTGGACACCTATAAGGAGGAATTGCTCTGTCAAAGATAATTCAAAACACCATAGAAACTGAATGCTGCCTTATTAACATCATCAATTTATGAAACAATTCATGAACAAAATTCAACTGATCCTCAGAAATAAGCTGACATAGCATGGAAATGTTGGGCCTTCTAAAATTATAGTTATTCCAGGTAGTAAATATTAGTAGGCAGTATATATTTTTTCTTAAATAAATATAAAAATTAATGTACTTTCTTTTTCTTTACAGTATTTACCGGAAAAATGTATTTGGTAATTTTAAAGTACTTAAAAAATCAAGAAGTTTGCTTTTAATTTTTTAATTGGAATTTTTCAGGCTATTTCTTTTTTTCGAGATAGTAAAAATAGTTTTTTACTTATTGGAGGTAGTAAAATTTCTCTCATATTCCTTTTCAAGTAATCAAAGAGAAAGTTACTGAAAAACTTGACTTCCAAGTGCCTAAAAATAAAGAAAATATTACTTAAGAGTCTTATCAAAAAATAAAATTGTAGTCGCAACTTTTAGGCTATTTCTTCTTTTCCAGCCAGTAAAAATCGTTTTTGACTTTTTCCAGGGCAGTTAATTTTTTTGATACTTTTTTTCAAGCTGTTAAAAAAATTTTAAATATTTTTTTAATCTTTTGGTAGATGGTCATAGAGAAAAATACTGAAAAATGTAATTTTCAAGTAGATCCTGAAGAATGAAAAATATTACTTACAATAGCAACAAAATTATGAAATATTCCAGGCAGTGAAAGTTAAAAATTTCTAAGAAACTTCATCTTCCAGTGCATGGAACATCTATAATAGTACCATTTCAGCTGCTTAATTAATTTTTTAAAATTCCTTATAACAGACCAGCTTATACTTTGATAATTTACCATTTTCTATGAAGATTTAAGACTGACCGAGACATCATAGAACATTTCTAAATATAAACTTGGTTTTAAATCAGCAATTTAAATGGCAAACTATTATAATTTTTTGTTATATTTCTAATGTTAAGTTTTATTTTATACGCTATCATAGGGTTTTTGTTATACTTATAGTGTTACTAACTCTCCTCTTCCACTAATTTCGAATCACCCTGTACAATACTAAATTTAAGATTTCTTTAAACTGATAGGCTCTTTTTTCAGGAAAAAGAGTGTAAAAGCCTATATTTTTAAAGAGAAAATTGATTGTAGATACGATATTTAGCATATGATATACGTAATAATTTTTGGGTTATTTTCGTTCGAAATTTTTCGAAAAAAAAATGTTCTTGGGTCGGGGATCGTGCAATGACTTAGAAAGAATTAAACGGTTTAAAAAGTGTCGTCGAATTTCTTAAAAATCGTCATTTCTTTTTTTAGAATTAAGTAGAAAATTTACGCGGGATAATTTTTAATGTTACAGTAGAGTGTGACAACCCTTTTGTACACAACATTAAATCAGAGGGCATCAATTAAACGACTCATAATTAAAATGAAAGCAAGAGAATACATAAATTTCACTTCCTACAATATAAAGACTGTAATTTTATTTTTTTTATAAGGAAAGATAATTGGGCTTATGCGGCTCTGATTCGATGTTGTTAAATTAACCCAAAATATGTATATGGAGTATGGAAAAATACATGGTGTGGCAGAATAGCGTATTCCCTTTGGAAGGTTAATAAGATTCAAACAACATAATTTGGTTTACTCCAGGGAATTGGAGTACAGGCAAGAAAAAAATTGTTAGGAAACCTTTAATACAAAATAATTTTTTTCCAGGGTTGTAATTAATTTAAATTGTTTTCAGGTGGTTAAAAAAGAAATTACTGCAACTAGCTAGAAATAAGAAATTTATTATCTCTTCTAAGCAGTTTAAAGGAAACTTTTTTCCGGAACCTGAAGGTGAAACACCCATTGCCTTTAATAAAAATATAGCTTATTTCACATAGTTCAACCTACTAAAAAAATTGCCTTAATTGCCTAAAAATAATGTTTTATACATTTTTCAGGTAGTTAAATAAATCCATTTAGGAATTTAGTTTTGCCTGGGAAAGTATGTTGTTAATTTAACATTATTCTCATTAATATTTCTCATGCAATTAAAGCAATTTTAATTTTTTTGTCGGTAAATAAATTCTTTATGAACACTCCCATGAAAAGTTCCCTGCTGGTTAGTACCTGGTGGTTCTCTGCACTACGGTCTGCTTTGTTGCAGTACTATTGTGACCCATAGACATATTCCCACATGTTTAGTTCTGTTGCTTCTAGGAAGTCCAATATTTTGCCCAGTGATGTAATTCTTATGTTCTGGGCTGAAGGTTTGGCTTTACCCTGATTGGTTGAATGCTTCGCAGTAGCATAGAATATGAGGAGTGCCTCTTTTTAACAACCTCCAAATAGCGATGTGCTTTCCCGAGTCTATGTAGTTGTTTCCTGTAGGGTGCATGGCCTTTGAGCAGCTCTGCGACCTTTCGCAGTTGTTGTGTTCGCAGTGACCCAGTATGTTCTCACCCTTTCTAAAGGGCGGGACGGGCTGCACAGGAGTTTTTTGGAGAATTCCAGCCTTGGCAGTTATTCCCAGTAGTGTTTATGCGCCAGTTCCAACCAGTGTCTGGTATTTCTTTTACAGGTTTTATCGCTGACACAGCATGCTCGTTTTAGGCCTACGTGCTATGTTGGCCCCTTTCATCGCAAGTTGGATTACCCTTCTTGCAGCGCCATGGTTGCCCATATTCTGTAATAGGATTATCTTTTACCTGTTATGCTCTTTGGCTAGATCCGCGAGATCCTCCCAGCAGTTTTGTACAGTCTTTTAACTAGTCTCAAACTGTCGTAAAGTGTTTGTTACTGCCTAGTCTCCGGTAATAACTGCAAAAGTTTGGCCCCTTAGCAATTCTTCGCTCTTCAGCTGGACACACTGGGTCTGTTGGTTTCAGGCCAAGGTTCAGAGTGAGTTATCTGCTCTGTTGTCCATCATCTATTACGCCCACTGCTACCCCGATCTTCCATTGCAGTGTACCATCCTCATTAGCCACCTTGCCTAAGCCCGAATTAACCTCTGTGCCCAGTGGTCCCTTTCCCTCCTTAAGGACAAAGGGTTTGTCTAGCTGCGTGACTTTGGTATTATCGTTTTGTCGAATAGAGCATTGTGTCCAACTTTCGTTAGGCCCGTTGCGTCATTCGACAGTAGCCTTTCTGTTCCTGATATTGCTTTAGCCCTACTAGGTGTAGTGGACTTAGCTCTGTCAGGTTTTCTAGGGCAACAGTTTGTGTTATTGACATCGCTCCTGCTATGTGTTTAGTTAAGTACCTTGATAATAGTCGTCCTTTTCGCCGCATGCTCCCGTATTGGTGCTGCATATGTAATGATGCGTGATGATACCCATGATCTGCCGAACATTCTCTTACAATATGTAGTCTCTTATAAGCTCTAGTTTCCTTTTTTTTGTGAAGGTAACTAGGGTAAGTTTTTCGGGATTTACCCTTAGTTTTTCGTCCATGGACCCATGCTCGACAACGTTCAGAGCTCTTTGCATCCCTTTCAAATATATTGCCTCCTTGTTTTAGTAGAACGTTGTCGTCGGCGTATCCCACATCGAAGATATGCTGTCTCTCCAGTCACCAGGCTATCGGATATAGGGTTCCACAGCAGTATTGAGAGTATTTCATCTTGCGGTGTTCCTCCGCTGTCACCTTCCTATGGCTTACTATTTTGTTGACCCAATCGGCCATCATTGAGTTTGTTGAGTAAATTTCCTGGAAATAGAATTTTTTCATTTCAGGCAGTTGAAAAAAAACTGAAAGAGAAAAAATAGTTAATATTTTTTTCATGGCACGGTTAAAGTTGATTTTGACCTGCCTGTAAAAGATGAAATATATCTTTAATCCAGTGTTTTGTTTATTCGTTGCAGTTAAGGTATTTTTTTGAATATTTTCAGGGAGTTAAAGAAACCAAAAACAATATGTACCTTTAATAAAAAATAAATTATTTCAGGTAATTGAAGCCTTTTTGTATTTTGGAAAAGGAAAATGTCCTAATTAACTGGCTCAAAATAATTTAAAATTATTTTTTCCGAGCCCTTTAAATTTAGGAAATAACTCCGAAAAAGTATGAATTTAGCAAAATTTCTTGAAAAAGTATTTTATCTGGAAAAGTATATTTGTGTACACTATTATTCACATTAACTTTTTGTCAGGCATATTAAAGAAATGTTTTTATACCTACAGGTAATGGGAGAAAAAGGAAAAAGAACTATCTTTAATAAAAACAATCTTTTTTCCACAAAATTGAAACCAATTTTAATTCCTTTCAGGTAGTTAAAGAGTAATTGCTCAATTTTCTGGAAATAATAATTGAAGGAATTTGATATTTCTCCCATAAGATAGTTTACTTTGAATTCCCTGTAAGAGATAAGAAATACGTTTTATTTAATATTTTGTTTATTCATTACACTTAGGGTAGTTTTTATACTTCTAGGCAGTTGGAGAAAACTATTTAAGAAATAATTTATTTCTGGGAGTTGAAGCCATTTTGTAATTTTTAAATTAAGGTCGTTAATAGAGAAACTGCCAAAAAATAATAATGTTTTTCATCTTTTCCAGGCAGTTTCAAAAAAAACTTTCCAGTAATTTAAAGGGGAAACACTTCAAGTACATTATTAACATTAAATTTTCCCAGGCAATTGAAGCATCTTTTTTGTTTCTTACAGGCAATTGGAGAAAATAGAACAAGAAAATCTGCCAGCTATTTTTATTTTTTCCATGCAGTCAAAAAAGAAATTGATGCAATTGCTTGGAAATAAGAAATGTTTTATCTCATCCAGGCACTTTAACGTGCGACTTTGGAAACTTTTGCCAGAAAGTTGAATGATAAAGTCCTAAAAAGATATTGAATACTTCTCCCATTAAACGGTTATAGTTGGCTTTGAATTGCCCATAAGAAGTTGAATGAGAAATTCTTGAAAAAAAAACAAGTGCCCGCCATTTTTATTTTTTCAGCCTGTTGAAAACGAAATTGCTTTCATTCCCTGCAAATAGGTAGTTTTTCATATCTTTCTGGCAGTAAAATAAAACACTTTTCCAGGAAAGAAAAAATCATTTATTTCAGGTAGTTTTAGACATTTTGTTTTTTTTTAAGAGAAAGAGTGAAAAAACAACTACCTATAATAAACATAATTCTTTTTAAAAGGGACTTAAAGCAATTTCTCTTTTTTTTAGGCAGTTGAAAGGAAAATTGCTGCGATTCCCTGGAAAAAATTAGGTTCTTATCTTTTCCAGGCAGTAACACAAATAACTTGTTGGAAAAGCTTAAGGGGAAACTTAAAGGGGTATTTAATATTTCTCACTGTCAAAGTTTTATTTCCAACTGCCTGTAAGAGCTCAATTTATTCTTTATCCTGATAAAAATCGACTAAAAATAAACAAACTTTCTATTTTAAGGCCATTCGACCACACCGTGTACTTTATATACAAAATTGGTGTGCCCTACCAATTATTGTTGGTAGTAGACTTGGATTCACCAATAAAGATGCGGTTTTTTAGTGTAATATTACCCCTTAAGCGTTAGAAAATTGATCGTAAAATATTATATTAACTATAGAATTTTTCTTACCGATAATATAATAAATATTATTAATAATACTATTTAAGAAATTTCATTATAGTAACTGCTGTATTTCTGTCATAGTTTCTGTTATCGTACTTCTTAATTGGCTCCTTACGAAAAAAAAAACATAAAAAATATGTAATTTTTTGCAAAAGCATTTATCTGCTATAAACTTATTATTTTACAAAGGTATTTTTGTAAAAACGTTATTGTCAAATTAAATTTGATGGTGATATAATATACTTATTATTGTATTTTACACAATATGTCGTTATTTTTTGAAACTAAATTATTAAATTATTTTCTTTTTTATGTGGTTAATATTTAGCCGAATGTGCAAATGAGTGACATTATTATTATTAGTGGTGTTTTTTGAGAGGTTGGTTGAAATAAATGTAGGGTAAAAGTATAGAATTTGAATTTTTTTTTTATTATTTATGTACATCTCCGTTATTAAATTTTACAGACAGTCATATAGTAAATGCAACTAATAGAGCGGAAAATCCAATGAAGCATGGCTGAACAAAGTTTTAACACTTACTAAGCTATACAATTGATTATAATACTTACTTTCCTTGCAATACCATCCTATCTTGGCAAAATTGGGTTTTCAAAGATTGTACCTTTTGATTGATCTTCGGTGAAGGTTGGCGAATGCGCGTCTAGCTTGTGTAGTTCTTCTAGTTGTGTAGCTTCTAAGAACTTGCTTCAGTCAAGCTGATCCTTCTAACTTCCCTTTAATTATTTGTTGGAATAACTTGTACTTTTCATGTTTGAGTATGTTTTCTGCCGTGTTTTATTGTTTTCTGCTGTTTTCCTAATTTTTATTATATGTAGCAGCTCTCGCTCACCACCTATTCTCTGAAGTACTTTATCGTTCGTAATTCTCTCTATCCAAGGAGACATCCTCAGCATTCGTTTGTAGTACCAATCTAAGACTCAGGTTTAATGATGCTCAATTCTAGTCCTTATTTTGTTATCGGGGCTTGGGCCTCTTTCAATCCAGACATCAAAATATTGAAAACGATTTCCATTCCATACCGGTGACAATGTGGATCCCTGTCGCAGTCCTTTACAAATCTTATTGTTGCTATTTAATGTCAATAAAGATTCCTTATTAATTGGATATCACTTCCATCGATTACCAAGTTGACAAGGGAGTTAGAGGTCGTTTGTGGAACTCTGTCAAATGCCTTTTCGAAACCAACAAAGCATATATATATATTATATATGCTTCGTTATTATTGCTAGTACATGATACTTCTCGTAGATAGCAAATAAATCTAGCATGTAATTTTTTAATCTGATTATTTCCTAGAAGATGTATTTTGCTTATTGGTGGTTATTATCAAGCAGTCGATATGATGCTTGTCGCTTATTGGGTTTAGATTTTTCTTTCCTCCATTTTTTGTACAGGTTAAAACCATAATGTTTTCGCTGTCTTCCAATTCCTCACATCTTTCCCTCATCCAGTCCTCTTTTGCTTCTCTGATTTTTCGCTGAATAATTATATAGATGCATCTATGTTCCCTTAGGTTTTTTTCTTGCATTTGTGGTGCTTGCTCATTAGTTTTATAATTTCTCTAGCCATCCATTGTTTCTTTTTCTTAATCTCTGATTTAAGGTGTTTAGTTGTGACTACCTTTAATATATTAGATATTTCAGTCCAGGCCTCGACGGGATCGTCTGCTTTCAGTTGGCTTCGATTTACTTGGTGGAGGTTAACATTAAGCTCTATCTGCAGGGAGTTTTTCCTTGCCTTTTGTTTTAATTGCTGCATGTCAATTTATGATATTGAGTTTCTTTTCTTTATGATCCCAAGTCTGCGCCGGGGAACGCCATTGCATTTTTGACTGAGCTGCGGATCTCTGATTTATCCTATGATATAGACAAATTCGTTTTGTACTATGCTGTCATTATTGTGTTGCTGGGATGTCCACATATGCGGGTGTTGCTTGAACTAAGTATTAAGGATTACAAACTTATTTTTTTGTTTAATAAATTTTGTCTTTCTGTATTTCTTTGGCCCAATCCAAATCTCCCAACCATGGGAATTCTGGTCGGAAAGGGAACTCTGTTGAGTTTCCTTTCCGACCTTTGTATTTAAGTCACCGTATAAAGGTCTACTTCTTATATAATTTAATAATTCCTTAAGGTCACTCAATACCATTCCTCAAATTTTTCAAAAAAATTTGAAATTTTTAATTAGAGTTCGGTCATTACAGCACTTTCTATGATAAGTCTAAAAAATGCTAATTTTTGAAACAGGTTATTTTTAATAAGACCCTGCACATAAGAATATTAATTTTTCATTTTCAAAAGATAATGCTCAATTTTTATTCCTGGTATTTCATACAAAAATTTAAAAAAAAAAACTTATTTTGTGAATTTTTTCCACGGCGTCACTTTTTTTAATGTAATAAAATATCTCTGGAGTAAACAACACATTGCCAAATTTGATATTTACAGTTATTTCCAGCTGCCTAATTACCATTAAGTGTATATAACAAAAATATTATCAAAAGGTCACTTCTGACCAACAGCGTCGATGTGACAACTTTTTGAAACTAGTTTTCGTTCATTTTTGGGTACACGCGCTTAGCATACAGATCAGTCTTCCTAACTACTAGTCTCCTTGGTGTCTGACTGGCCAACCAAGTCGAGAACGCAGCATATTTGCCAGCAACCTATTTATAGTCCGCACCCGCTGTTATTTAATCGATGTAATGTCCGTATCTCCTATAATTCCCAAGGAATGTTAATAATTTTTTGTCCAGATATTAACAATTTTTAACCAAATCGATTTATGGTGGTTACAAACCTCTACAAACTAAGTTTTCTTTTTGTGCAAATTAATTAAAAAGTCAAATGTTAAAGAAATAAAAAAGGCTATAACCCCCCAAAGAATTGGGATAACTTTTTTCTATAATATATAATAAATATCTAAACCGATTTTAAATGGTTGCAAACCTCTACAAATGAAAATTTTTTGGTAAAAAATTATGGAATTTATAGATGTTAAATAAAAACGGCTATAGCTCCAAAGAAAAAGTTTTATCCATTTGAGAAAAAAGTTATCCCAATCCTTTGGGAGTTATAGGGGTTTATATTTTTTAACATCTACAGACATTATATCGATTAGGTAACAGCGGGCGCGTACTATAAATAGGTCGCTGGCAAACGGCATATACTGCGTTCACGATTTCGTTGCTGGATATTGACCAGGCACTAGGTAAACTAGGTTCACACACATTATTTTTGCGTCGTTTACTTTTTCGTATAAGCGCCAATTTTAAAAGAGTATAACCCTATGCTTAACTACATATTTTTATTCATTCTTCCTAAAAAAATTAAGGGATGAATGTTAATTTTTTTAGACATTAACAAAATAACCCCCCTGCCCTCTGTGTAGATGTTGCGCTCAATCCAAAACAGCCAATGTTTATTTTAGTATGAACGAATAATAAAGAGTTTTGCCCAAGGTCGCGTTTCACTAATTCTAAGGACTTGCATGCCAGGTCTATCAATCTCACAGTAGTCATTTCCCAGCTAGCCTCCTTCAAATAGTGTTCGCACATTCCATGTCGCTATTCTGTAAGTGTGGTAGTTTTCAATCCGGGGATTCTTCGCACCCTCTGGCTATTGAAGGTCTGCTTGAATTATATATTATGATATACGCGGGGGAGTAAATGGGATGATTTCCCGTTGACTACCTTATCGCAGTATAAAAGCTATCCAATACTGATTCAATCGAGCCCTTCACTGACCCCTATTGAACCAGTTTAAGATCATTTTGTTTGTGCCTCAACTCGGTCCTGAAAATGCTGCGGCACCCGCAGCAATCCTGAAAATACTGCGGCATCCCCGTGCCCGATGGAGGACCCAGCAAACTTCACACGGGAGAGAACAAGAAGTAAACAAAAGTAAAGTTTGGCTTAATATGTTGTTAAAATAATATGTTGGTCACAGTAAGTAAAACTGGTTAGTAAAAATCGAAAATGAAATAATATAAATGTTTAACAATCTTTCCAAATCAAAAAACCAATCTTAATATGGACAAAGGTCCAATCCTTTATATTGAATTTTAGAGTTTAGTTATTGTTTAAGCTTTGTTCATCCATGTTTCATCCGATTTTTCGCTCTATTGATATGCATTTTTAGTATATAAGGTTACTTGTAAGTAGTTTAAAATTAGTTTTAATCTTCTCCTAAAAATTCCAACATCATTAGCGAAACACGCAGCAAGAATAAAATAAAAAGTTGTGGTAGTAGTAGTAGTAGTAGTAATAATGGTGCGAAACTAGAGCTCAACAAGTAGGCCTACAATTAGGACTGCCAAGTTTTTGATCCCTTGTCGGCTCTTTGTTAGGAGTCGCCTTACTTTAGAGCCGTCATGATCTAGTATCATCTTCTATCATAGTCCTGTCTACATCCTTATGTCCTTCTCAAATCCTTACTTGTGTTTTCCCTATTATTAGGTTCCTAGGAAATTTGTTTTTTACTGAAATGGAGACACGGCTCGGGGCCTATGAAGGGGCTAACGGAACGTGCCTTGTTAGTTGGTCGGGCTTCATTGCTCTGGACAACCTAATGTCCTAGGACCCATGTCAATATCACTTCTTTGTGTGTTGCCAGTCTTTCCAATGCGTCTCTCCACTCCTGGACAAGCGGTGAGCTGGTCTTGAATTTTTGGATCGCCGTAAGTACAGCTTAACTATCGGTTCAGTTCAGTTCCAATGCTTCCTGTTTGCTTACGACTTCAAGTATAGCAAACACCTCCGCTTGGAAAACTATAGTGTGTTTTCCTAGCGGAAAGGATTGTTGCTTTCTATTGGACTTTTCATCTATGACGCTTCTGTGTATACGGCTTGAAAGTCTGGCTCTTTGATTTGGTTTATTGACCATTCTTCCTTTGTCAATATTTTTACCCGAAAGCCTGTCACTCGCTGTAGTATATCTGGATGTCAGAATTGATATGTCCTTACAGATCCTGAGAGCGATCGTCATATGGCCTTGTCCTAAGTAAACATTGTGCCATTCTTCACTATCCTTAATCCTCTTATGTGCCGCCATGACCTTCCTTTTAATGCAGACTAGGTGTTACGGTAGCCCAAGGAGATGCCGCATGTTTAGAGGTGTTGCATTGTTGTTATCATGGCAGAGTTTTGGTTAGTCGTAAAACTGTTTTTTAATTTCCATGTCACCCCAATCAATTCAATAACCTAATTATTCGAAAAAAAAGTGCCACTAGGAACCAAAAAAAGGCTTCAACCATCTAAACATTTTAAAATAAAATAATTGTATAAAGTTGATGATCAGACAGCATATACATTTAAAAATTTGTCCGCATAAAATGACTGAAATTCTTCAGCCTTTTTTAAAAACTAAATGCATCTTTATTCCTTTTAAAGCAAATTTTCTGTTCTTTTTACTAGTTATCGGCGCTACTAAATTTTCCCGGCAGCTGGAGCGTCTCTTCAGCGTTCTTGATCTTGGCGTTTAAAATAACTGGAAAACTATTACGTATTAATTCTTAATACATTAATTCTTAATGTATGACTCAGACTCCCTAGAAAAAACTGAAACATGAATTACTCTTTATTCTTCTAGGTATTTCAAATTTTAATTAAAATAAAAAATTATAACGTCAACTGTCTGAAATAATCATGTCTTTATTTTTTCAGGTTTTAAAAATCTATTCTTAACGTTAAAAATTATGAACATTCAAAAACGACGTCTACCTGAAAGCAACAGAAAAATTAATTTTACTCGCCCGGTGAGATACCACCGCATCGGATTAAGGCAACGAAAATTTTCCCTATGGCACTCAAGTTTCCAGGATGGAGAACTAAAAAAAATAGCACGATGACCTCTCCTAGATCAAAATAGTCTGGAGTTAGAGTCGCCTCCCTTTTGAATCTCCGGGTGAAGGCTAATCTAAAGGGGTCTATCAGGCATGAAACATTTACGAGTCGATCTATGTAATACAAAAGGTCTAAACACGAACACAAACGCCGTGCTCTAACATCTGCAAACAAATGGATTTCAAATTTTAGCTCTAGCAGATACGAAAATGTACTCGGAAACAACCAAGGTTCATATGTACCTGGATACGACCTCCGCACCCGATTTAGGTACTTCGGTTTCGCCGTCTTTATTAAAAGCAGCGATATATTTTTCCAGTGGAAAGAAGCTTTGGTAAGCCCACGTTTCGATGTTATATGGTTCAAAATAACAACCGATAGATCGACAAAGTATTTCTGATTCCCCTACAGATTTCTCAGCAATACACACTACAGAAGATTTTTAACTCATCTGCCTAACAAAATCGACGATCTGCAAACAAACCATCCAAGTGCAAAAATTATTTTTGCGACAGATCCTGGCCCATATTACCGTACATGCAAAATTAGATCACAAATTCGAAACCGCAATATATGAACTAGAAATTAAAACTTCACTTATGCCGCGGAAAGTTCGGCATTTTAAATCAGCCGACGGGAGACATTTAAAACTGTTCCTCTCTTTGTTTCCTTAGAATGATGTGTATTTCAGGACCAATGATCCTTCAGAGAATGCAAGCGAGATTTAAGAGGTAATTATAGTGTTTGCCAGATATGGTGGTTCATATTCCGAACACCTTAGAAACCTCTTTAGATAGCAAACCGTGGGTCGATAAAAGTTGCGCCAAGGCCAAAGATCTGCAAATCGTCTCCCGTTTGTTGCCTTGAGAAATGCATACAAGCAAATGATCGATACCTGCAAACAAAAATATGATAAGAGAATAAATTTCGCTAAAAGAGAATAAGTTCTGGTCTATAACAAAAGGAGTTGACCAAGGTTTCTGTAGATCAAAAATTCCATCATTGACTAGAGAAGATGGTTCCATTGCGGTTGTTACAAAAGGCAGACTTGCTGGGTCAGATGTTCGCCCCAAACTGTACCGTAGACCCACAAAGAAAAAGACCATCGACTTTGCCAAGAGAGGCTTCTTCGATGCCAGAGATAGTCTTACCTCACAGAGATCTTGAAGAAAATCTTAAAGGCCTAAACGCTAATAAAGTCACCGGCCCTCATTGAATATCGGCAATACTTCTCCAAAATTTATGGTATTGTCTGCCAAATCTGCCTTTTTCATTGCGGTGATTGCAAATTAACACGAATTGAAAGGCTTGGGTTTTGGCATCATTTGCGATAAGCAGAGTTTTTATTGACTGCCTTGGTGCAATTTTAATTGAACCACAATTTGTTGAAGAGCTTTTCAAGGTGTTCGGAATATGGCATTTCCCTTCGCAGTTTTTCTAGCTATCGGACTAATACAAATTGTAAAAATAACAAAATTTCTAAAAATTGTGAAGTTATTGCAATAAAAAGATAATTTAATTTAAACAACATAATCTTATTCTAAACTGCAACTGCACTGATGGTTTTTTGAAACATGTTTAATTGTTCAATTTTTTTACATGCTCACAACGAGATTTCAATTTGTAGGGTGCACAATTTTAAAAAGGCATCAAGTAATAAGATCCCCCAATTGTTGCCATTGCAAACGTCCGAAAGTCTGATGCATCCTGCTAGAGATAAATACTTTTCTGGCCGCCTGGTACATACAGGTTGCTACCAGTTTTATTTTTAGAACTGAGTATTAAGTAATTAATTTTTTTGTCGAAGATGATGATTTAAATTGCTATTTATGAAGGAAGTCCAAAAGTAGGTAGATCCGGTTAGTGGCAGAGCCGACGCTAATGGGAAAGAAGATGGTAGTATAGTTAATATGAATTTCTGCAAAAAAATCGATTTTCTCCAGAAAGTGTATAGATCACTTAAGCCCTTACTGCTGAAAATTTCAAGTGGTTTGAGGGTTTTAATGTTGATACATGATCAAGGTAAGTGTGCAGACTCACTGGATTTCAGAAGAAAACACCATATACATATATATAGTAGTTAATTTGAATGAAAACAAGTTCATTTCTCTTTTACAGTATTTTATTTAATGCAAAATACTTTTATTAACATTAATAAATATATCATATTGACTAAACTTATGGTTTTGGTTATCACTGGCAAGTCCATGCTATTCGTTGTTAACAATTCCCCAGTCTCATATCGGGCAAATTGCACTCAAAATGACAAATGACACATGACAAAAGGACTTGTCGAGGATTGGGATTGTGTTAGGAACTGACAAGTCGTAAGATTCTTTGATGTCTTTTATTTTCATGTTTATGTAATTTTATTGTTATGTTTATGTAATTTGTCCCGGTATGCGACCTATCTTGGTACTACAAATTTTTAATTATTTATTAATTACACTGCCTCGGTTTAACATTTAATTTGGTAAGTTTGCTGTTTGACATAAGACTACCTGTCTACTAAGTTGATTCTTAACTAGTTTTAACAATTCATATCAGTATACCAGATGTAACCAAAATTTTGCGGCCGTCTCTTCTACTACTAGAAAAAACTGAAAAATTAATTATATTAATCTTCCAGACATTTCAAATCCTATTTAAATTAAAAATGCGATAACTGCTTGGCATATAGGCATATAAAATCCATTCTAGCCTCCTCAGAATGAAAAATCAAGTTTTTTTTGATATTTGGGAAAATAATGTATGCTAATATTTAAATATGTGAAGAAAAATAATTTCAAGTACCTGGAAAAAAAATTGTGTCAACTGCTCAGAGGTTAAACAAAAAAATTAAGTAATCTTGCCTTTTTTTAGACATTTTTGCATAAGACGACAAAATCCTAATTAATTAATCAGAGAGCATTGATATTTAAAAATGCGTCTGCATAATCCTGAAATTAATTAATTGGACACGTGCTTAAGCATTTTTTACGAACTTAATATATGCAAAGCAAAACCAACAGAATTTGAAAAAAAATTTACACCAAAATTGATAGGTTGCTGGTTTCCCCATAAAATACTGACCAATGGTTAATAAAAATTAACTTGATTAATGAGAACCTTAACCCAAAATTCCAAATTTACAATATCATTAGTCAAAAGAAAAGAAAAAAAACACAACACACATAATGAAAGGTGTACAGGTAATTATGTTCTAAAATTAGCATCGGCCAGCAACCAGCTGTAATATTTTCAAAAATAATATTGAAATGCAATAGTTTTGAAAATGATTTTAAGCTGGAAAATAATTAGCGATGATGTCTCCTAATTTTAAAAAATCGTATGTTTGTTTTTTTTTGGTCACAATAAGACTGATGTTATTTTAGCGAGATTTCAATTATAATCCATTATAAATTATTGTCCTTTAAAGCAAGCAATAATTTATAAATTCCTTTGTTATTATGACAAAAACGGATTCATTCAATTAAGAAAATGTCAACGGATTCAACGGTTTTAATGGCCGATGCGGAAACATTTTTCACGGTGGGCTTACGTTGGTTTAATAGAGTTTTATTGTGGGGATTATTCAAGCATTAAGACATTGGGGTTAATCCAGTCAGTTAATTACTATTTTATTATTTCGTTTTAGTGTATAATATTGTTTCGGGTTATTAATGTAAGAAAATATAACAAATTTTCACTTCTTGTAACTCTTGTTGCCTAAATATCCTGAAAATTTATTATTTTTATAATTTGTAATACTTAGTAATTTTACACTGTATATATGATACGGAAGACTATATAATCTAGAAGAAGTGTTAGAGAGTGTGAGGAGAAATTAGCAAACAAAAATAGGACAAAGACCACGAAGAAGCAGAGCATAAGTTGCGAAATGCTCTCTGTCTTCACATTTTATACGCCATAAGTCATTAGGTTTATAAACTTAAGTTAACTTTACTTAACTGTATTTGGTTTAAAGTTATTTGATTTTTTTCCAGACAGTTGAAGCCAGTTTCCCAAACAGGATCAAGCCAAGTTCTAGCTACCAAGGCATTGGAAGTAATTTTACTTTTCTTCTAGGCAGTACTAAGTTTTTCAATCCATTGAGTTTTTTTTTAAGATGCCAAGGCAATGGCATTTATTTTACTTTTCTTCCAAGCACTTCAAGTCAGTTTTTCAGACAGGGTGAATGTATTTTTTATCTGCCAAGGCAAAGGAAGTAATTTTTTATTTCTTCCAGGTAGTTGAGGACAGTTTTTTAGGCCATTAAGATCATTTTTTTAGTTGCCATGGCAATTAAAGTAATTTGTAATTTCTCCCAGGCAGTTGAAGCCAGAGTTTCAGATAACTTAGGTAATATTCATAAGTTGCCAAGGCAATGAAAGAAATTTATCATTTCGTTTAGGCTGTTAATGGCAAAATTTCAGTTAGTTAAGATGATTTTCGTTAATTGCCGAGGCAGTGAAAGTTATTTTACACTTCTTACAGGCAGTAGAAACCAGTTTTCCAGTTCACTGAGACCTTTTTTTTAATTGCTAAAGCAACGAAAGCAATTTCACTTTTTTTCCAAGCAGTTGAAGCCAGTTTTCGAGATAGAGTGAGCATTTACCTCTAAGCCAAAGGAAGTAATTTTTTTAATTTCTTCCAGGTAGAAGAGGCCAGTTTTTTAGTCCATTAAGACCATTTTTTTTAGTTGCCATGGCAATTAAAGTAATTTCAAACTTCTTTCAGGCAGTTGAAGCTACAATTCCAAGTAGCTTAGGTAATTTTCGTCAGTTGTCAAGGCAATGAAAGTAATTTGTCATTTCATTCAGGCAGTTGATGCCAGAATTTCAGTTAGGGTGATTTGCGTCAGCCGCCAAGGCACTGAAAGTTATTTTACTCTTCTTCCGGGCAGTAGAAACCAGTCTTCCAGTTCACTGAGACTTTTTTTTTTAAATTGCTAAAGCAACGAAAGTTATTTGAGTTTTTTTCCGCGCAGCTGAAACCAGTTTTCAAGACAGGGTGAATGTATTTTTAGCTGCCAAAGCAAAGGAAGTACATTTTTTATTTCTTTCAGGCGGTGGAGGCCAATTTTTCAGGATGTTAAGACCAATTTTTTTTAAATTGCCAAGGTAATTAAATTAATATGTAATTTCTTGCAGGCAGTTCAAGCCAGAGTTTCAGGTAGTTTATGGCATTTTCATCAGTTGCCAAGACAATGAAAGTAATTTGTCATTTCTTTCAGGCAGTTAAAGACTTCCAAATAGAGTTCCAAATAGTTGAGGTGATTGTCGTCAAGGTAATGAAAGTAATTTGTCACTTCTCAGTTGATTAGATAATGGAAGTAATTTCTTTATTTCTCCTAGGCAGTTAAAGCCAGTTTCCTAGCCCGCTTAAACTTTTTTTTTAGTTGCCAAGTTGCTAAGGCACTAAAGTAATTTGTCATTTATTCCAGACAGTTGAAATCAGTTTTCCAGATAGCTAAAACAACTTTTTTCAGTTGCTAAAGCAATAGAAGTATTTTCTTGATTGTTTCTGGATGAGGACTCATCCTCCTAAATACCAAATCAATCAAAATGTCATGTTGATGACTCGTAGATCGAGAGATATCCGTAAATTGGTCTTCCAAGCATTACCGAGAAAAATATAATATTTGAATGTGGCTTATTTTTGAATCCGTCATCATATTACATCATACATCATATTACAGATACGTCCTTCGTGTATGAAATGAAGCCCTTGCTTCATATGCCCTTATTTTGACATTTCCGTGTATAGTATACGTCCTTGCATTAATCAACTCAGATCAGGGATCTCTGGATTGATCCACTGCCATTTTCATCAAATTTCAGGGAGTGTGAAAGCATTTTCTCCGCTGCCAAGGAAAGGAAGGTACGTTTTCATTTTTCTAGGTTGAGGTCATTAGTTTCACTTGCCAAGGTAATGGAGGTATTTTCTTACTTCTTCTAGGGCGTCACAGCTATTTTTATCAGTTTTATTTTCACTACTCCATAGAAAACATTGAAATGATTGAGTAGGGCAAGAAAAATACAATACTACATAAACTACATTTTGTCAAATGAATAAATAATCAAAAATAATAGCTGCCTACAATAATACAAGAAAAAAGAAAATTTTATGGTAACTGTCTATGAAAAGTAATTTTGGACAAACTCTAGTTGAATATATTACCTCAGCAGACTTAAAAATGCTACACGCTCTGAGCATTGGAAAGAACTACCAAATGGTCGCTCTAGATCTAGATAGGAAAAAAGAATTTCTAGATGACAAACGGAGCATATGATGGTTTAGATGCTGCAATAAGTTGGCAAAATAAATTTTATTATGTAAGAGTGTAAAAACAATTAGAGATCAGCAGATTTTCGTTTCTTCTCAAGGCTACAGAAGGAAAACCTTTCTCGTAGGCACTTAAGTGAAAAATCAATTTCTTGATATATTCCGTCACGTTTATGTGAAAGAAATTTATGCTGAACATTTTATAGTTCATTCATATGGGTCTTATAGTATGGTAGTATAATATATAGTATGGTGATTCTACAGTGTAGTCACACTGTAGACTCCAGCGTTGATCTCACATAAGAGAAATACAAGATTTTCAGACTTAAGATATTATTAAAGGTCTGTGCCCAGATTTTATTAAAATGCAGCATTCGGTAACTTCGAATTATAATGTCCTGAATATGTAGCTGAAAGAAAGAGCGCTATCGAACGTCACCCCTAAATCTCTGAATGTCGTTGCTCTCGATACAGCCTCATATTCTATAGTATAGTCATAGTTATTAGGCTGTTCTTCAGAGAAACAGAAACGACTTAATACTTAACTTAATTAAAGGCAGATTGTTATTTTTGCACCATGAATCGAGGAATGTAATATTATTTTACAGTTTTATATAATCTAAAATATTCTTGATGCCACAATATCATTTTGTATCATCCGCATATCACAAACTATTAACAGTGAGTTATACACCATAACATTCCATGTGTTGAAGGCAACCAATAGGGCTAAAAAAGTTTATTAAGCGGCAAGAAAAACCGTAGTTTTGGTCCAGAATATTGAGAAGAATACCAAGGTCTAGTCGGTATCTTCGAGAAAGCGGTATAGGCAATGTCAACTTGTGAACTGACATTTATTGACTCCGATATATGTCCTGTAAGACAAATAAGTTACAGTTAAGCATACAGCTTGCTAAATCTGTAGGCTTGTGGTAGATTTGCCATTTATAAATTGATGTAACCTTTCACTGAAAGACATAAGATGAATGAAGAACACGTTTAAAACATTTAGAAAAGTTGTTGATTATTATAATAAATCAGAAAAATATTCTTATTTTAGTGCCAGATTAAAGAGAATTGTTAGGGGTTTAACAAAAACACACATAAGAAAAAGGCTGGTGTTTTGTCAGGGCTGAATAGAACATAATTGTTGATAAATTGGGCAAAATTATGGGTTCTACATGTGGATTTTGAGTTTTAATAATATTATTTTGTGGTGATCTAGTAGTAGTGTAAGAAATTTGAAAGAAATCGGCAAATGCATTGGCAATATCGTGACGTGAGGGCTAGTTAACAATTTTTCTTTTTGTTCAAGCATAGTTTATGGTATCCTTGTGTGCATTAGGTTCCAAAACTTTGAAACTGCGGTTTCAAATTTAAGTCGTCTTTAAGTCGTCAAGCACTGGGACAAAGGAACGTTGATCTGTAATATCCCTATATGACAGAGCAATGTCTTGGAAGATAATTAGGTTTAAATTTTTGCCACACACTATGATTTTCATTTCATCAAGAATTTTATTACTGCTGCGGAAAACAAAAGAGAGAGAAAAAAGAGCTGCAAGGCATTATTAACATCTCCAGTAATACTTCACGCCACTCAATTCCGAGAAAGCTAACATATAAAATTCTATGATCAATTCAGTTTTTCACACAGGGTGAAAGAATATGTTTTGCTGTCAATGCAAGTAACCTGCCATTTCTTTCAGGGAGCTGAAGACAGTTTTTTAGGCAGTTAAAGCAACTTTTTTTAACTTTCCAGACAGGTTAAAGGGACTTTTGTAGCTGCCAAGGCAACAAAAGTTTTTTCACATTTTCTCCAGGGTGTTAATGCCGGTTTTTCAGGCAGTCGATCATCATCTCTACCATTCAAATGAAAGAAAAGAAGAGACAAAAAGTTGCCAATAAGAAATATTTATTTTTCTTCTCCATGTGTCAGTTTTCTCTTTTATTGCCTAAATAATTATGAAATAATTCTAAGCGAATTATAGCACTATATGCTTGATATGACCCCAATATAAATTGGCACTTGCCTGATTCAAAAAATTCTAATCAAATTTTCGTAAAAAAATGCACTGAAAGTAATAAATATAAAACGAAAAATTTGAATCGAAATTTATTTCCTTTAAGTTTGGCTTGGGGGAAGCGAAAACTATTTATTATTGGGCTGTTACGCAGTAAAGTTTTTTTTTATTTAGTGATAATAATAATTTGCTATGAGTGACGACGCACCTAATTGGCTTGATTTTGTATTAGACCCTCCAAGAAGACATTCGATTTTCGTAAGTAATGATTCTAAAATTAATATGGGAATAAGTTTTCTCTAATATCCTTAGGCAGAAAAAGAAAAAACTTTCTAGTTACAAGTACAAATCATTGGCTGCAGATTGGTTAGAAAGAATGTTGTGAGAACTACAATATTATTTTCATTTATACATTATCTTTATTATTTAAACATTATGCAAGATTTCAATCAGTATCCACACTGACGAAATAAAATAAATATCCACAAATTCATTTATATAATTTATACCTCACTTTCTAAGTAAACGATCTAATTTACGTAGAAATATTTCAATTTTAACTGCATGGATGTGCCGAAAATCAAAACAACGATAACACAGTAAATTATGCGAATTTCCATATATTTTCTATGCGGGAACCCGCTGTTTAGATACGCTTGCCAAAAAATGCCGACTAAGTAACAAAGCCGCCATAATTTAATGAAAACCGATGCATTTACGTTTCCTGAGTCATTTTTACATACCGCCTGAAATTTGACAGTCCAACAGTCTATCAATATTACCTTGTTGATCCTAAAATAACGATTCTATTTCGCGCTCTTACACGGTGGACAACTAAAATGGTTTGCTACTAGTTTTCCAATGAAGGGGATTTAAATCAATAAGTCACACATTGCTTTGAAAATCCTGTGATCAAAATTTCTTTATGAAAACCAGTTGGCTCATAGAGTCAATGTATAGAATCATTTTTAATATTGAAGGAAAAAAATGGTTACCAAGAACTTGGAATTTATAAGATAAACAAATAATTTAGACCTTACTATTCTCACACCATTTATTCTTTAAAAGATTTTTTTACTTATGTTACTTCTATGCACTCACTTCTTTTTTCTCTTGTACTGTTGGTACTTTTCCGGGCTCACCAATTTCTTCATTAGTCGCCTATTTTTCTATTGTTTATACTGTAATTGGATACTTACCCACTCCATTTTCTTTAAGTACTCCTTGGCCCTAAAACTTTCTTTTGATATTGTCGCTCTTCCAGATTCAGTTTTACGTTTCTTGGTACTACTTGGTTCTTCACTACTTTCTTCGTTACTCAAATCCTCTTTTGTTGATCTTTCGAGATCGGTAATTTACGTTTTTGGTAGACTCTTTTATTGAATTTATTTCTGCACATTCACTTTGTGTTTTATGAGGGGACTCTTTTTTATTTATTTTCCAAACTATTTTTTTTAATGTGCTTTCTTTATATTCTTCTTTAGTACAGTTGTACTTCTAATTTAGTACAGTCGTACATTAGTACATCTAATGTTAATCCTTCTCTAGGCTCATCAATATTTTCTTTAATCAACTATTCTATTATCTATTTGTTCTTTTAAAATTGAGACCTTTCTCTACTCGGTAATTCTATCTTTTCTTCCTTAGCTTACCCGTTTAGTGACTTATACTAATTTGTCCTCTAATTAACAATATTTTCGCTCTACAATAGACTTTTTTCTTACTATTTATTTTCCAGGCTAAAATTCTTCTTCTTTAGTTAATTGGCCTCTTATTGATCTTTTGTTTTATTAATTTATTTACTAGGCAAGTGTTTATATACTTGTTACAGTATCAACAGCATTTAGGCCAATTATTAATACCAAATTTAAAGTATAAGAGAAACTTAAAATCGGTATAAAAACACAGTCGGATTTTTGCAACTTACATTATGTACACATTATGAGAAATAATAATAAGTAATATTACAAAATTAAAAGACCTAAATTTTAAAATAATTTAGAAAAATTTGGTGAATATTGATATTGATATTCACCAGGCAAATTTATTCAATACGGAACACATTTTATATGTATGTAGCCTTAAAACTATTAATGCGAGGGAAATCTAGGTAGAAACTTTTTCTTGATCTAGTACTTCTAGCATTAAATGAGAAATTAATTTAATAAATTTCAAATAAAATCCTGGAATAATCCTAATCTGGTTTCTAATTATTAAAAAAAAATGATGCAAGTTTTTAATCCTTCTGTTTTTCATAGATCAACACTCAAACATATGTACCAGAGTCCAATTATCAACACCTATTTTTGAGTAGCAACCACACTTTTTAAAATATAAGTATTTAAGAAATTTGCGGAGATCATATCCATCTTGTAATCTTGGCAAAACAACACTTTCAACTTAACGCATACATTTTGGTTAAAATTTTTAGTGCTTCCAGAAACATACCCAAAGGCTTTTAAGGCTTCTTTAAGTTTGGTACTAATATGATCAGCAAGGTTAAGAACCCACATTAAATATTACATCCAAGTCATTCTGGCTAGAGGTAACAATGTGTGTTTATTTGTCTCAATTCAATCTTCTACTATTAACCTTTTTCCAGATGTAATAAACAGTAGAGCAATTTCATTATTTCACAAACTGATTAATTTGTTCTTTACATAACTCTACTATTATTGCCCCTTTATAATTTTATTTTTTTTGATATTATTTTCCGTCCGATTCCTAGTTCTTCCAGGCTTATTTCTCCTCTGACTTATTTACTTGTTCCTTCTTTGGGATCACTATCTATATTAGCTGGCTCTTCTGGTATTGATTGAGTTTGTTGTCCTCATTAATTTATTGATATGTTATTTTCCTAATTTATAAGTAATACAAAACAATTAAGTTTTATTACTTACAAGTTAAGGAAATAAAATATAAAGAGCATAGCTTATTTAATTTTAACTTGTGTCACCTTGTAGAACTTCCAAAAATACCAAAAATCAGTTCATTATTAGGCGGTATAGATAATTTGTGTAGTCGGTTAGAACTGAAAATACATTTTCACCACATTTTTTTTCAGCGTAAATTTGGAAGGGATAACTATAAATGTTCCACTTGACAAAATTTGTTTTAGTGTCCGATTTAACGCGCACGTTAAGTTGACATTCATAATTAGTCAAAATGGTACGTTTGTTGTTTCTGTTCACGTATATAGTCAGGGATTTTGGTGAAAATCTTGAAAGTGAAAACTAGTGTTTTATGAAATAATTGTATTTTTTCTCTCAACTTAGGCGTCCGACGATGATCAAAAAATGGCGGTCATCCGCAAAGCGTTCCAAATGTTCGACACGAGCAAGTCTGGGTTCATCGAGACCACGAAGATCGCCACCATCTTGAATACTATGGGTCAGCTGTTCGATGAGGGTGAACTGAACAACCTGATCAGGAAGAACGATCCAGACCATTCTGGAAAGGTGAATTTTGACGGATTTGCTGAAATTGCTTCACATTTTCTCGAGGAAGATGATGACGCCAACACCCAACAAGAACTTAAGGAAGCTTTCCGGTAAATTCTTCTTTATTGTGATACATGGAATGCCTAATTGATTTTTTCTAATATTTCAGGCTGTACGACAGGGAAGGCAACGGTTACATCACCACAGGTACACTAAAAGAAATCTTAGCTGCCCTCGATGACAATCTGACCAGCAGGGATCTTGATGGTATCATTGCTGAGATTGATACTGATGGATCTGGAACTGTTGACTTTGATGGTGAGTATACAAAATGTTAATAATAATCAAAATAATTAATTTTAAAATATGTTTGTTTCAGAATTTATGGAAATGATGACTGGAGACTAGAAAAGTTCAAAATTCTATTGTTGTTTTGTATTATTGTTAAGCCTGTTATTTATTTCTTTATGCTTAAAAAAGACAATCTGTATAATAATCAGAATATAAATAAACAAAAGTTATTTTTAGAAAATATGGGTTTTTATAAGAAATTCGGAAAAAAGCTAAACTTGCCAACGTTGCATTGATAAACCACTACTTGAGCATTCCCTTTATAATAGTTAAATAATCAGAAGTCAAGTTAGATGTGATAAATCTTATGTAAATGCGAGGTTGTCAAGCTGCCCAAAATTTTCAAAGTTCTAAATTATCTTTTTATTTTTTATTTTACACTGAAAAATAGAACTGTTTTTTGAAATATTACATATGCAGTTTTTTCGGTAAGAACGAGATATTTTTAGACACTTAGATCCATAATTAATACGAGCTTGTTTACGAGAGTAAATCAATCTTTTGCTGATTAGAGTCGCTAATGATCCGACAAAGTGACAGCACGGTTTTCCGCACACAACAAAAAAAAATATGAAAAAATAATTTTGTCCGATCGGAATAACTTGCTCGCACTCCAGAGATTATTAATAAATTATGTATGAATTTCTTTTACAGCAAAATGGTAGAATTATTAAAGTTGAACTATTTCCTTCTATTTATCCTCCTCTTATTGTTAGTATAGGCAAAAGGTCTAATATAGTTACCTCTTAAGTGGTGAAATCTTTCCCAGTTAATTAGTGCAGGATTTACAAATATTCCGCCTTACGCCATATGTCAGATGTCACCCTAAATAAAAAATTATGAGAAAAAAAATGAAAATTACGGAAAAAAATTCCATGCTACGCCCTATTTTAACTCCAAAAACGTCACTGAAAATACCATTGATTGTAGTACAGATCAAGGCTGAGTCAAAACGGTCTTAGAATACTATAATAAAAAAATTATAGTATATACAAATATAGTATATAAAAAAAATTATAGTATAAAAATAAGTGGCTTCTTCAATTGCTGTAAAAGCGCTTAGGTTATCGCTCCCATTTTCTTGCAAACTGATCAGAGCATCATGCCGAGCGGACCACCTTGTTACATCTACCCGTTTAGATACATTAGCTCCAGGTTTTAAATTGGTAAATAGTATTTTCCAGCGACAAGTAGATGCCGAGAAAAAGGTATCGAGGTTCTGCAAGGTATCAAAAAATTTCAATGATTCCGTAGTACATTCTGCCGAGCAGACACCAACCATATTCAAAGAGTGCGCAGCACATGGACGTGACCCGCTTGTGGGTTACGATTTAGGCTTCTAAGCTTGTAAACCACCGTAGCAACCAGACATGTTACTGGCATTGTCGTAAGACTGACCTCTACAATGATTTAAATCCAAATTGTGCAATTCCAACTTGGAAAGAATGGCATTTTCCATATCTTCGGCCTTATGTCCCACATTTGGCAAGAACCCAATAAAACCCTCTACTGGATTTCCGTTCGTAACATATCTAATAATAATAGATAATTAACTTGATTTTTCTTCTGCTGATGCCGCAGTAAAGTTATTTGACACCTGTGGTGTTCTTTGGAGTTTTCATGCAAATTTAAAATTTTATTTACATTACTCCAATCGTTTATACCATCAGTAGCCATTTTTGAAGTACCTCCAAAAAGCCGACATGGAATACAAAACAGACTTTTCTTGGAAACCGAATAAATTAAGTATTTTCGTTGTTGCACTTCTCCATTAGCCGGTTTTCGAGTAAAAACGTTTTTTGTCAGACACCTCGTTTTGTTCCCAGTAACAGTTTTTGTGACTGAAAAATCTGCGTCAGTATTTTGACAAGTTTCTGGTTTTTTGATTTTTTCAAATTTACACTGACGTTTAAAAACAAAAATATTTTACGTATATTTTCATTAAATTTTATTTAAAACTACCAGCACTGGCATAGACAGGTTTGCTATAAAACATAATAAATATTTTTACCAATATCAAATTTAGGTAAAAGTTTCAGCACAATACATTTTTATTTTTTAATAATTGCTTTTATACAATATCCATATTCCATACTATTAGCTACCTATATAAAAGGATTATTAACAGCTTAGTAATGCTAATATACCCAGTGGCATATGTAAAGGGGACGTCCCTTCCCTCCGAGGAAAGTGAGACTCTTTAGATTGTTTATTTTTTAGAATATATTTACTATAAACTCATAATTAACACAGAATACATAAATATTATTTTACAATCATTTTTACCCAATTATCACATTTAAAGTGTTTTTTTTAACGAACTACATTTACCAATGTGTACGCACCTTTAATGCGGTCGTCTATTCAGTCATTCATATTTATCACTCACTTCTTATCATAACCATATCATAACCAGACGAGCGAACATTTTGGCGGGAATTTCGCAAATATTTACAAGGGTTTTTTTATTTTTACTGTTGTATATATGTACTAAATACTAATTTAGAAATAATCATTTTGCGCTATAGTCCATTTTTTAAAATTGTTTCGGTCCCACCACATCAAAATTAATTCGTATAGATGCCACTAAATATTGAATATACCTATTTACCTAATATCATAACCTTTACCTGCAAATATTTACCTGCATAACTTTCGATCGTTTCATCCAAATTTTCAGTTGGTATAGGTAAATTAGTATCGGCACAATCGGCAGGCATCTCAGGAGAGCAAGCAACGAGGTTGGAATTATGCTCACTAGAGGTTGAAGGTTTATTTTAAAAAAAGTCTTTAATTTTTCTTGTTTTGTCTAAAACAGCCTGAACCTGCCTTCGTTTTTTTTCAGCAATGGCTTTGTACTGCGCCCCACGTAATAGCTTTCGTTCGTCACTCATGATAGTTAAGTTTAGAAAAACTAAATTTTCGCAAAACTTGCTTCACACAGCACAAAAATAGGAATTAAAAAACGATAAACCTACAGAAAATCGGGCACGCGGCGACGGCGTATAAAAAGGGCTCGCATCCAATATCTATATTTATATATATATATAAATATAGATATTGGATATATATACATATATATATATATATATGATATAAATATATATATATATATATATATATATATATATATATATATATATTATAATAAAAATAATAAAATAGATATTCTTTCATGTTTTACCTATCTATTATTGATTTATAATACCTTAGAAACGGAATATGTTATGGTAGCAATAATACCTGCTATCACACCTAGGGCATTATAAGCGGGCATTATGATAATGCCCGGAAATTTTATTGCTTATCCAATTTTATTTCTCTCATAATAAAGAATAAACATCCATTTTATACAAAAAATTTTTGAAAATCAAATCAGAATTAACGGATCTAGTGAAAATTGGAAATTGATGCGTGACTTAGATATGTATGGGTCATCAAAAGATAGTGCGATTCCGGGGCGTTGGTCTGCAGAGGGTATTAACAACTATTTTGTTAATATAGCACAAGTTAATCCTGATGCGGATTTGTTAAATTTTTACCTTAATAATACATTATCAAAGGCCAATGTTTTTCATTTCAGATTAGCTACGGATCAAGAAGTTAAAGATGCTCTTTTTCAAATTAAATCAAAAGCCATTGGAGATGATGATATTGGTATTGATATGTTGCTACTTTGCTGTCCTATAATTCTCCCTGTAATAACACATTTAGTAAACTATAGTATAGAAAAATCATCTTTTCCTGATAAATGGAAATGCTCTTTGGTAACACCTCTTCCTAAAGTAAATAATCCTGTAGAATTGAAGGACTTACGCCCGGTTAGTATACTTCCTACTATTTCTAAGGTCTTAGAAAGAATTCTTAATATCCAGATAAGGGAATATGTACAAAAATGTAATTTACTACCGGAAGTACAGTCTGGATTTCGACCAGGATACAGTTGCTCGACGGCGCTTTTGAAGGTCACAGATGATATTATTCAAGCTATCGAAAATGACGAACTAACTGTCTTTATTCTTCTAGACTATTCAATAGCGTTTGACAGGATAAATCACACTCTTCTTTTGGCAATTTTAAAATATCTGGGTTTTAATATACATTCATGCACCTTAATTGCTAGTTATTTACAAGGTAGAAGTCAAAGGGTAAAATTGAATGGTAAATTGTCCAATGCAAAACAGCTTTTATTTGGCGTTCCACAGGGATCCATTTTGGGACCTCTTCTGTTTACATTGTATACTTCACAGATGGCCAAATACATTAGATTTGCACTTCTTCATTTTTACGCAGATGATACACAAATGTATAAATCCTGTAAGTTACACCAATTGCTACAAACCATAAATCAATGAAATGAAGATTTAAGTACGCTTCTTTCAATCTCACAGAAACATTGCTTAGAGCTCAAGCCTTCTAAATCTCAAGTCTTACTTTTTGGTAGAAACAGGGCACAAAATTCACAATTACCTAATATTAAATTAACGTTAAATGACGAAAGTCTTATTGTCACCGATTTTGAAGAATTTGGGCCTAATTTTAGATAGCAGTTTAAGGTTCACTCAACACATTAATATGTGTATAAAGAAAGCCTTTATCAATTTAAAACTTATATTTAAGCAAAGACACTTATTAACAACTTCAATGAAAAGGATGCTCTGTGACTCTTTAGTGCTTTCCCATTTTAATTTTGCAGATGTATATGGACCATGTTTGCTAAAAAGAGATAAATACCGTATCCAACTAATACAGAATCATTGCGTAAGGTTAATTGGGGGTCTGCGGGGCAGGGAACAGGGAGTATCGGCTAAATTAAGAGAGTTGAACTGGCTTAGAATGGATGAGAGGCGTATTTATCACTCAATAGTTTTAGTTTATAAAATAATAGCAAGGAAATGTCCAGAATATTTATACAAAAAAATTAAGTTTCGCACTGAAATACATAACTTAGATCTTCGCGACAAAGGCTCTATAACCATACCACGTCACTCCACGTCTATCTTTGAGAGATCTTTTATTTATAATATAGCGAAGCTTTACAACAGGATTCCAAATAATTTGAAACATTTGCCGGTGTCTTTTAAAAGAAAAATTAGGTCTTACATTAAATATTTGATGTAGTATATTATGATGTTTTATAGTGGCTAATCTGATTGCAATAATGTTTAGGGTGTAGTACTTATTGATATGAAATACTAAACTCACGAATTTACATATAATTTGCTTTTTTTTAATATAAATTATAGTACCTATTTAAAATTGTTATGTAGTTAGTTTTAGCTTAAGGTATAGGGTTCAGTAGAGTAGCTATAAGCTAGACTGCGCCGTAATAGACCTTAGCAATAAGTTTATATCTTTGTATTATATGGGAAAATAAAAGTCATATTATTATTATTATTATTATGTTTCTTTAAATACTAAAAATTAAACTTTATTTCCAAAATAAAAATTACAATTTTGAAATGTCCCGGAAAACGTAGCTGATCTCACTATAGAATGGTCGGTGTTTTTTGTGATGGTAGAGGTGGCAGCATTAACGCTATTTTGTATAGTTTGTAAATTGTCTATTAAAGAATTTTCAATAGTCGATACGAAATTAACCTCGGAATTAACTGTATTGGCAATCATTTTGGCTACTTTATTTTTGGATGAAATACTTTCTTCTATATATCCTTCAGCTATTGAAGAGCTTTTCCTTTTCCCATGTTGTTTTAGCATTGCAAACGAAGCACCTGCCTCAACAAGTAAAGTTGACGATGTGCGACGCAAACAGTGGCCGGTATAAGCTTCTGCATTATCCAGTTTTAAAAATTTTGCGATCAATGTTGGGACGCTTCCTATGGTATTTTTTCCAGCGAATCTTTCTATAGGTAAGAAAGAATCTTCGCTCCTTTATTCCAGCTGGTCTTAATGCTGCGTACTTTTTTATTAAATTTAAGGCGCCTAAATTTTCTTCAATGATTTGAAATTTTCTTCAAACTTTTTGAAGTTGAAGTTTTAGTTTCTGGTACCTTTATAACCAAAACCGTTCCTCTATCTTCAATATCATCAATGGTCATTTTGACCAACTCATCTCGTCTTAAACCTCCAAAAGTACCCATTACCAATATGACTTTGTGTACCAAGTAGATATCATCAGGAGCCTTCTTAATAAATTTTATTATTTGTTCTCCTTCCAAAACTTTAGACTTCTTCAGGATATATCCTTTCGACTTAACTTTTAAAAAAGATATGAGACGATGGTATTGCGAGATGTCTATATTTTTATAGACCATTAACGTAGACCTTAAGGTAGAATACTTGGTACAGAGAAAGTTCGGACTGTATTTTTCCGACTAAAAATATAAAAATTTGTTAAACATATATACCTTTTAAAATAAAATCAATAACTTACCAGTTCCTGAAAATATGCCATTAGAACGGTTTCGGTTATTTGAACAATTGCGTTGGGATCTTTCCAAATACCAAATATGCCATACTCCCGATCATACTGTTGGCTTGATTTAACTGGCAAAAGATTTTTGGTCGCTTTTATGGCCTTTTCTCTTATATTTTGTGGAATTTCTTCCATTTTAAGCAAATATTTAAACAAAAAATGCCAACTGACTAACTGACAGAAACATCAAAGTCAAACTTAAATAATCACTGCAAGTCACTTGATAAATTTCTGTAGGTAGGTATGTACGGGCTACTATTTCCACCTTCCGGGTATTATCGTCCTTACAATGCCCTTGATATATAAATAGCTATAAAATTTGCCGCCTCTCAAGTTTTGCCGCCTTACGCCTGAGCATAATTGGCGTAATGGGAAATACGGCACTGCAGTTAATCAAAATCGGATGGTAGGAAGAAAACTTACTTTGGCCCCTGGAAGAAACTGTTTATGTTCTACTTTAGGTAAATTAGTAGTAGTACTATTTTCGCTATGTCTTACATATGCCATTTTACATAATGACAGCACTAAACATTCAATTGGGTTGCAGATGTACACAGGGTGTCTTAATTTGGACAGTTTTGTAGGTTATCTCGGTGGTTATAGAAGATAGACGCGTGCGTATTACTATGCTGTTTTTTTTATTCAACGAAAGATACCGTTGTCAAACATTTAACAGCTGTCACAGTTTTTAATCTACAGGATGCATGCAAATACTGTATATTATAGCTGTTATTATTGATTGCTGTAATTGTTCAGAATTTCTATACCGCATGATATAAACTTTATTTTATAGGTATCCCCACAAAAAGTTTAAAATGAAAAGATCGGGAGATGCTGTTTGCTTTTCTTTACGCCTATTTCAAATTAAATTACTCTACAAGATGTAAATGCAGTAAACTGTAAGTGCATGTAAACGCTAGCTATGCATGCCAAAACATTAATAGATAAAAACTTTGTAGGGACCTGTTAAAATGTTAGTCTGCCTCCTGAATTATCTTTCCTTCATATCTTTCACTATTCAGCATATCCTATTTTTCAGAATTGTCGTAATTTCTTTGTGAGATTATTCTGAATCTGAATAAATGCAAATCGCAATGCGTAACTAGAAAGACACAATTATATTTTTAAATTGACTTTTTTGTAATTATCTGTCATTCTGTCGTGGCCTCCTTAAAAACAATGCGGAATTGTTTTCAATGAATGAAATCATGACCATGGACTACTATTAAAATTTAAATAATCGGTAATTATTTTATGAAAATTGTCTGTTATTTACTCATTTCCGAAAATAAATCTATAGTTACATATTTTTAAATAGGACAAAATTAAGCGGATTTTTCTATTAAAAACTACGCAGAATGTTAAAAAAAACAGTTTTTTAGCAAATTTATTTTTTATCTTAAAATCCTAAAATATTATAATAAAATAAATTATATAATCGTATTCTATAAAAAAAACATCTTCAAAACCATTTTTTTATATTTAAAATAATAATAAACATAGAAGGAAAATTCCAAGTTGCAAAATTTTCAAAATTACTCTGTAGATTAAAAACTATGACAGCTATCAAATTTTTAACAATTGCATATTTCGTTTTATAAAAAAGTAATACAGCAATGCGAAAATAACAAGGCTCTATCTTCTATAGCAATCGAGATAAGCTAGAAAAGTGTTCAAATTTGGATACCCTGTGCATCTGCAAATTGAATTGAATTTTTAGTGCTGTTATTATGTGAAATAACATAAATAAGGCATATGGAAAATAGCACTCTGTTTTCCTAAAGTAGAATATGAAGCACACTCAATTTTGTTATCAATAAGTTTACTCCCGATAATCTGCTTCAAACTTTACGTCTAAAAATAAAGCAGCTATAGATGGATCCATCAGTGTATGACAAATTAAAAATTGATTCCATAGAATGCGTTTTTAATTATTTTAATATTTCGTCTAATTTAAATTAAATTTTTTTTTATGATAAATTAAATGTTTTCGAGATTTCGAAGTAAGTAAATGTAAAAAAAAACTTGTAAAATAATGATGGAAAATGGAAATAACAGCGTTGCTTCCAGGTATCGGAAAGAATTGGGAATGTGTTCGATTCCTTTAGAAAACAATATAGTACTTCTTTAAATTAATTCACTTATCAAGTTTTGTAAACGAAAGATTAGCCAGTGTTTTAGACAAATTCTTAATAAAAAATTGATTGTAATCTGTTTACCAGACTACACTTCGGCTTTAAAAGCAAAAATCTACGCTATATTCAGAAAATAATTAAAAAATGATCTATTAGAACTTCAAAGGGTTTCTTACTTACATTTTTGAAATAATGCCAACAATAACCTAAAATTCTTGAGAAAATTCTTAAAACAATCCTAAAAATATCCTAAAATCAAAATCACCCAATTGAAATAACTGAAATGATTAAAATAAGAAATGAATACTTCAAAAAATATTATAAAATTAAGGGCGTACCTGGACTACCAGTTATACTCTAAAACCCTGTATATTTTTCAGATGTGATTGTAAGCATGAAATTTGTCTTTCTTCAGCCTTTCAGATTCGTTCGAGTTAATCTTCCATGAATAACTATGAATCTGAGTTAAGAATGACGAAAATTAAAAAAATTAAAAAAATTATAAATAAAGAGCTTCTTACCTATTTTAAGATAAACTCAAACATGCCCTGAAAGTCTAGAAAATTTTATAGAACCTCAAAGAAAGTTTAATAATATTCAATAAGTTTTATTGTAATTACAATGTCAGCAATTTTTTTTAACTAATTAAACATTTGTTTTCCGTATGCCTCAGTTGAGCAAGTTCTACCGACTGTACGATTTCTGAATTTTCTAGTCGTTTGAGGACAAATTTGACAAATTTAGCCCGCGCTCAAGAAAACAACTAGGCGATCCAACCTAGTATATATTAATTAGTTGACAGACATTTACTTGCAGTGCCTTCTCATAATATTGCAACAGGCACCTAAGTTATATTCCTACTTTAGTGCACCAATAATCCTTAAACATTTATGATGGTAAGATTCCTAATATCCTTCCAAATCAATAAACAAAAAACAGATATTTCCAGGCTTCTGATGACGAACAAAAGATGGCTATCATCCGCAAGGCGTTCCAAATGTTCGATACCGGCAAAACTGGCTTCATAGAGACAGTGAAGATCGCCACAATCTTGAATACCATGGGTCAGCTGTTCGATGAGGGCGAATTAAACAATTTAATCAGAAAAAATGATCCTGATCATGCCGGAAAGGTGAATTTCGATGGGTTTTGTGATATTGCCATACATTTTCTTGAGGAAGACGATGCCGAGTCTACCCAGCAGGAGTTGAAAGAAGCTTTCAGGTAGGCTTTTGGAAAAATAAACAAACGCCTGTTAGTAATGTAGAAGTAGTTGAAACTTTATAAAAAATCTGTCATAGGTTAAATTTATCAAAGTAAGCATATTAGCTTAAAAAAAATTATTTATTTTTCTGCATGTTATGCTTGTAATTTTACTGGAAAAATTATGGACTCTGCAACACATTTTCTTGAAGAATATCATGATAAATTCAGGCAGTAGCAGAAACTTCGTAAATTCACATAATAACTCTTCGACTTGAACTATAATGGGTCAAATTTTTTGAAAGCTTGTCAACAATGATTATTATTGACATTGTCTGATTATGAATACTTCAACAGCATTTTTTATAGTATTTTATCAGCTTTGGCTATACTCATTTATGCGTTATGAGTAAATCCTCTTAAATCCAGATATATTTTCCTTAAAAAGAATAATCATAATTTTTTACCTATAAGATTACATAAAGGACAACTGAAGATGTGAAAATAATCTATACGTTACTGCTTGCAAAATAATTGAATCGGTGAGTTTGAAAACCATACATGTCCAAAATCCGCGTTTCGAGAAAATCAATAAAAACCTTTTAAAGCTAAAACTACTTAGCATAGACTATCGGCATGCATAGAAAAGTTGTAGATCTCATGGTTGGCAATGTGTTTTCAAGGGTAGTTTTTCAGAAAAAAAAATGAACTACCAATGACAGATCAAAAGGGGGGATGGACTTGTACGATTTTTTAACTCAATTCTGTATATAAAAAGATATAGGTAAACATTTATTGATTTTTTGTATATTTATTCAATACAACTTGAAAACTAATATCTCAATCATTTTAATCATCATTTTCAGCGTTTGTAGTTTTCCATGAAGTGATGTGGTAATAAAATTCCAATGCTTCACCTTGGGTATAAGTCATTACCTTCTTGATGTTCAGAATTTTTTTTTCATTAATCGGAACAGGTTCTTTATATGCCTTATTATTGGGCAGAGGTGGGCTGTTCTTAGGTTCTTTGAGCAATTTAAAAGTTTGGGAGTGTAAACCATCTATATATTCCCACGTTGTAACATATCCTGGATTTGAACTTTCATACAGGAACTGCCTATAGTTTGACACAGCAAACGTTTCCTTCTTAGCACCGGTACCTCGAGTACTAAATGTTTTTTTATAGTAATCAGGCCACCAGTTCTTAAAATTAGTAATATCAGTGTATCGGATCTGCTTCACAGTAAATGGCTGCTTGTTCCTGGAGGTCAATATTAAGTCCTCATATTCTTCTGGAGTGTAAATTAGATCATGTTTTTTAAAATTTCGTTTTGCACAGCCAAAATCCCGGTCACACGGCAAAAACGAATGGCCTTTTACTGGAAAATAATGATAAATTTTGTTAAATCTCTTGGTTGCCTGTAATGCTAAAAGGAAACGAACCATTGTTTGGTTTCGGCTCTGCCCTGCACATCCATCGGAAAATAAATGCAGTTCAGTGATTTCAGGGGGTATATGTTTCATTATGTAATCATTAAGAAATGTACACACTTCATTAGGTCCCTTTTGACCTTGACCTTCATGGTAAGTATAAAAATTGGCAGTATTATCCTTAAGGTTGTGTATTTGGAATGCGAATACCCAGAGCTGCCCAAAATAAAATATTTCCTGGACTGGAATATACGGGAGTGGCATGTTTTGCATATAATCAAAGACTAGTCCCATCACTTCTGGTCGTTCAGTACAAAGGGTTTGCACTTCTTTAATTTTGTTATAAAACTTTTTCGTCCACCTTTTATGAACTATTAGTTCAGCTGCAACCACTCTCTTTGCGTTATCGTTAAGGTTAACATCTTTACGCCTCGTTCCATGTCTTTCGCATTTCGAACATACATCAATTTGGGGTCTTCCGAACTTCAAATTGAAGTTTTCGTTGAAATACTTCTAAGTTTTCCGACTCTGGATATTTTTCGACAAAAAGGCTATGCATTTTCTTTATAGTCAAAGATGTATCTAAATAACGTACGGTTTTGGAGGAATAATGTGAAACTTTGACCGGAAACGCCTACCTCTAAGATCGTTTGGTGATTTACCTGCCAAAAGTAGGGTATTCAGGCGCTGAACTTGCCAGTGCGATATGGCATGAAGACTTATAAATGCCTGTTTGCATACGGAAATTCTATTTGAGTTTTTTAAGACAAAGTAGGTACGAAAAGTTCGATTTTCTTTCTTGCTTGTTTTCCGCACTTCTCACGCGATTTCTCTCGATTTGTTTAGCTTCCACTTTCTTCTTCTTAGTCATATCTTCATTCCTGAAGAGTTGTGACGTTATGTCTATGAACACTGATGGGTCGATTGTCTCCACTGTTGTCGATCTTCTGCTACTCTTATATTTGTCTGCAAGGCTTGCCCTGTAATTTCTTTAATTTGGTCTATCCACCATAATCGGGATCTTTCTCTTGATCTTTTACCTTCTACTTTGCCCTGCATGATAAGTTTTTCTAGATTGTCTTGGTCTCTCCTGGTGATGTGTCCGAAGTAACCCAAAATGCGGCGTCGGCAGCTGGAGGACAATCGATCGGTGATTTCTAATTCGTTTAATATCGACACATTGGTCCGGTGTGTAGTCCAGGGTATGCAAAGCATCCTCCGCCAGCACCACATTTCAAAAGCATCTATTCGGTGCCTGTCGCTCGACTTTATTGTCCAGGATTCGGAACCATACGAAAATATCGAAACCACTAGGGTGTTTACCAGGGCCCTTTTCGTGTTTCTGGTTATGGATCTGTCTTTCCATATCTTGGATAAGTTTGACATTGCTGTCCTCGCTAATGCTATCCGCCTTCTTATTTCTATTTCACACCCTCCCTTGCTGTTTATTAGGGACCCTAAGTAGATGAATTCATCTACTACTTCAATTCTATTTTGCAGATTTCTTAACTGTATTGTGTTACTCCTGTCAATGACCATTAACTTGGTCTTGTCTAGATTTATTTCGAGGCCTAGAGCTCGGCTTTCATTAGCGACCTGATCAATAAGTTTAACCATCTCATCTTCATCTCTTGTTATTAGTGTAGTGTCGTCCGCGTATCTGAGATTACATATCTTTCTACCATTGATTGACACACCTCCTTCAAAATTTTCCAGGGCTTGTCTCATTATGAATTCACCGTAGGCATTGAAGAGTCTCGGTGATAGAATACATCCTTGACGGACGCCTCTATGTGCTTTGAAAATGTTTGATGTTTTATTGTCGAGACTAACTATGGCATTGTTATTTTCATATAGGTTGGTTATTAGAGATATGAAATGCGGAGGGACTCCCATTTCTTTCAATACGTTCCAGACACTACTCCATCGAACACAGTCGAAAGCCGTTTTGTAATCTATAAAGCACAAGAGCATGGGGGTATTGAACTCCCGCGCTTTCTCGATCAATTGGCGGATGTTGAATATTTGGTCCCTAGTCCCTCTTCCTTAACGAAGCCTGCTTGTTCTGGAGGGATTTGACTCTCAAAGTAGTTTTGCAATCGTCTATCTATTATTTTAAGCAGGATTTTGCTGGCATGTGTGATTAGAGATATCGTTCGATAATTTTCGCATTTTTTGGTGGATCCCTTTTTGTGAATAGGTATAAATGCAGACGTTGTCCAGTCTTTAGGCCATTGACCACTTTGCCAGATCTTATTACATATATCATGTAGGATTTTGATTCCCGGGTTTCCAAGTACTTTTATGAGCTCAGCACGAACTCCGTCTGTTCCTGGGGATTTGTTTAGCTTTAGGTTTTTTATAGCTTCTTTAATTTCAGACATAAGAATATTGGGCTCCATTTCAAATAGTGTGTTTTCTTTCTGTTATTCAATCGCTATTTTGTTTTCTTCGGTGTATAATTCCTCACAATATTGTCTCCATCGTTTGATCACTTTTTCATCTTCCCATACTATCTTTCCGTCCTTGTCTTCAATTGTGAAAGTCTTTGGTTTGAATTTGCGTGTTATTTCCCTTACTTTTTGATACAAGCCTCTGGTGTCATGGGTGAGTTGATGTTCCTCTATATCCCTGCATATTTTTTTAATGTAGTTGTTTTTATCCTGTCTGCATTGTCTGTATCTTTTTATTTAACCTCTTGTATAGGTCGCAGTCTTCTCTCGTTAGGGTGCCCTTCCTTTTCATTTCTTTTCGTTTGTTGATTGTTTCTAGGGTCGCTTGTGTGATCCAGGGTTTGTTTGGCCGATTTATGGGGTTATGTGTTAGTTGAAGGTGATCTGCTGTCGTCTTAATAACATTTCTCAATGCTTCCCATTCTTGGTCTGGGTCTTGTTTATTCATTATGTCATGTTTTTCGGCCTCCAATTTGTTTTGTATTTCTTCTTGAAATTGCCGTTTGGCTGTTTCCGTCATGTTGATCCTGTTGCGTTGGTGGTAGATTCTTTTTAGACGAAGCCTGAATTTCATTAGTAATAAATTATGATCTGAACCACAGACAGCTCCAGGGTATGTCTTGCACTTAACGACGGAGGATTTCCAGCGAGATCTGACCATAATGTAGTCAATTTGATATCTTTATCTATCTCCTGGTGATGTCTATTTGTATAGGCGTCTTTAATGATGTGCAAATAATGTGTTTGAGAATCTCATTTTTAGGGAGTTCATTTATGGTAGCATTCAGCTGCTCATAAAACGCCTCAATAGCTTCGTCCAAGAAGTCACTAGTTGGGGCATAGGCTTGTATAACGTTGACGTTGAAAGGTTACGATTTGATCTTTATTGTTATAATGCGATCGTTCACGGCATTGTATCCTAAGACAGTTTTGGCGGTTGATCTGGGCAGTAAGAAAGCAACTCCATTGCGGCTTTCTGTATCATTTCCTGAAAAGTATACTGTGTTTTCTGAGTCTGTGGTGTAATGCCCGGATCTTTCCAGTTTGTTTCCGACATGCCTAGCAGGTCTATTTTGTTTGCGCGGGCTTCTTTTTCGATGATACAGTTTTCTTGCCTGGAGAAGCCTTTGGATGTTCCATGAGCCGATTCGTGTAATGTAGCGGGTATTAATTCCTTCTCGTATGACGTTGTCCAAGACCGCTCCTCCCGGAGATTCGAATAGGGAGCTATTTAAACCTCCGGAAATTTTCGCATTGAACATAGTCATGATGTTCTCTTGGGAAAAATAATGAAGGTGGTTTCCCCTTGCCTTCCTTCATGGTTGGGATAGGAAAGGATATGTGGTGTAGGTAAGGATTATGGGTATTCCGTGATGCCTCCAAGTCGGGAGGTGGAGAACATCAAGTGCTTCGCGTGGGCAGGGATGCCAAGCCCTGAAGTAGATCTATTCTCCCTTGGGAACGAGAGAGAAGTATCTACCCGATACCTCTAGCTAGCTTCCACTAGTCCTTGTAAATAAGTATCTTGTTCATTTTTTGTTGTACGGCTGAGTAGAGTAGTTAACACACTTTTTGTTTCTTCCTCAGTAAACTGTTCCATGCATTTCTTTGTACAACTAAAAAATAAAACAGCTATTTTGATTGAAGCCCAACTTGTTGCTAAAATATACTAGCCTGACTTATCCCTGACTAGCAGTACTTCGGGTGTAAGCGCATTATAAGTACATTAAGTGTACTTATTATGCGCTAAAAAATCTAACCATACTAACCCAAATTCCTATACAAAAATATAATATAAATAAATATAAATAAAAAAATTAAAATAAATAAATAAATTAAGATAAAAAAAAATTAAGTCCACTAGGTTATCAAACGATATACGTATAATGCGTTCTTCCGAATTACTGCTAGTCAAAGTGTTAAACTTATTAACTTACCTACACACAGGGCCTACAGTCTTTGCATTGACATGTTTACCCATTTTAGAAACATATGCCTGACCTTGCAAACGTGCTGTTTTTATTGCATTATATTTCCAACTATCAACATTCCTTTTCCTTTTTCTGCTGGCACTACTAGGTTCACTAACTTCTTCATTATCACTGGATGACATAATTTTACTTTAAATTGTTAATAAAACGCTGCTACTAAGCTATTTTTTATGATAAACGAAGTGAACGCTGGGCGTGCAAATAAGCAACTGGCCACTGTTTTGTTGTTGAGATGAAAAACCGTACGACATGGACATGTACGGTTTTTCTCCTCACTAGCAGCCGTGCTACGTTAACGACTAGCCACAATCTAGTATGGTTTTTAAGCTCAATCGATGAAAAGACAAATTTTAAACAAAATGGCTATCTTACTTACAAATGTCAAATTTTGGACTTGTACGGTTTTCGAACTCACCGATTCAATTAAATGAAGTGCTTGCAACTTTGTCACAGTCACAGTAAAACGTCCCTCCTTTTATTTAATAGGTTGTATGATAAGGAAGGTAATGGCTATATTACGACTGGTACACTGAAAGAAATTTTAAGGGCCTTAGATGATAAACTGACCACAAGAGAACTTGATGGTATTATTGCTGAAATCGACACTGACGGTTCCGGAACAGTCGATTTTGATGGTAAAATTTTATTTTTCCCCTTTAAAAGTGTTTTGATTACCTATTTTTTTTAGAATTTATGGAAATGATGACCGGAGACTAAAAAATAGCACTCCCAAGACCATTTATATTGGTAGTTTTATTGGTATTTTATGCATTTTCTCTCTATAATAATTACAAAAGTGGAATTTGCACTCTTAAATATTGTATTTTTAAGAATAATATTATATTAATTTGTTGATAATTGAAACAGTAAAAAGTAAGTGTATATTGTCATATAATCTTGACCTACAAAAATAGTATTTTACCCTATTGGTTTTTATTGAGAAAATTTTCTTTAAAAGCGTGTTAGAATGTTCATCAAGATTTATTATCTTCCAATAAAGCAAAAAACCTTCAGACTAAATGGGGTTTCGGTGTAAACTCGAGATTTTTTTTAAAGACATTTCTTTTGCTATACCCATATTGCTTTATTTATATAACATGCAATAAAACATGTTTTGCTGTTAATTTATAGTATGTAGACCTACAATATTTTTTATATAATGAAATAAAGTTTGTACTATTCTAAAGTTATTTATTTTTATAAAAATACACATCGTTTTATGATGATGAACTTCGTGAAAGCAGGAAAGCAGTATTAGGCAACGATGTTAATACAAATTCAGACTTAGGCTTGTTAGCGGTAAATAATGTTGATAGAAATTAAAATTATTTAATGTTTTTACAAGAGTGCAAGCTTAATTTCTATTAAAATAAGTATTTTTTACATACAACATAGCAAAAAGAATAAATGTGAAGGTGTGTGATCATATCCACGCCACTACTGGTCAAACCATTAAGTGAACTGTTTGTAATGTTGCCTGATGATGAAACGTCCCTTTTTATCTAACATGTGGTATGACCGATTGCATATTTGAATTTCATGATAAACTGACCACAAGATAAATTGATGGCATCATCAGAGAAAAACAAACCACCTGGTGGTTTGTTTTTCTCTGGCATCATTGCTGAATTCGACGATCGATTAATTTTTCCCTTATAAATATTAAAAATGTTTTTTAATATTTTTTTTAGAAATTATGGAAATAACCGGAGACCTAACAAGTAGCATTCCCGAGATTAAATATAGGTATAACATTCAATAACGTACAGTCAACAAAATTGAAAATGTCCCTCGCTCCGTGGCTCTTTACCCATTTACACGTAATTTAAGCACAATTTGGCTACACTGTATGAATGAAGAAAGTGTAGCGGCATTTTTCGAAAATAAGTAACGGGGGCTGATGCGGGGGCAGCTTATGCGATCGATCCCATTATAACATTGTGTGTAAGGTACCATTGTAAATTTTAAGATCTATTTTTAAGGCGGGTTTTTCCATATTAATTGGCGGCACGGGGATGCAGGTAAAATGTATAAGGTGGTAATTATAAATAAATTTGATGGTAAGTAGTATTGTACTGTCTTTTGTGTTTATAAGTGTCTCGAGTCTATTTACGTGTTTAATTTTTTTTATTTTTTAAAGTGTTTTATGTAATATTTTTTCATAATGCCAAGATTGCCTGGACAGAGGGAGAGTATCATGGAAATTCGTACTAGAATTATTGTTATACATGAGATGGGTGCCACCTTACGAGAAATAGCAATGGCTACGGATCTTTCAGTTTTTTTTGTATGCATTTCGTTTAAATTTTTTGTTAGGTAAAATTTATTTAAACTAAACTATGAAATTTGTCAAAAATCTTCAAAAATTCTCTTAAACTTTCATTTAAAAAAAAAGGTTTGTTTTTATACGGAACCAACTTTTTTTGATATCCCGAAATAAGCTAATAAATTTAATAGATCAAAAACGAAAATTATTATCTCATCGTCCCGGGAATCTATTCAAATAGGAGTGATTTCGAGGGTAATTTATAATTTTTTCATTAAATTTTTTATTTAAAAAAATAGCTGAAAATTACATATCTTAAGTTTAATTTATCGATAGATATGTAAAAAAGTTACCTATATTTTTTAACAAAGAAAAATATACATATTATTGGGTCTATCAAAATAAAAAATGTTTTTGTTTTATTTTTAAAGTAAAATCATTTTACATATGATTGATTGTTTTTTTTGAGGTAGTATTTTTTAAATCCAAGCAACCCTTATACAGGGTGAGTTTTTTAAAGTGTTGCAACGCGATATTTTGAAAACATTCAAGTTTTTTCTAAATATTTAAAAAACAAAGGTATAGTTTTTTTTTTAGATAATAAATAAATTTAATGCAGTACCATAACCTAAAAAAAGGAAAAATGGGTTTAAAGGTTTCTCAAAAACGGTAGTCGAATGTAGTATAGATTGGCAATATTTTGAATTTTAAATTTAATATCTGACTACTGCACCAGTTGAGGGTTAAGGGAAGTGGCCCTATTAAAAAATGTTTATTAAAATAATATTTAGTCCAAAACGCACCATGAGCCAATCTACTACCTATTTACCGCATTATTTGTATCCATCTAGTATATTTTTATATCTGTATTATTATTGTATTTATTATTATAGCAAACATTTTAATCTGAAATATTTTCACTTTGAAAACTTTGTCAATATTTTCGCTTTATTTGCTTTTCACCATATATTAAAAAAAGTTGTCATAGAAATATATTTTGACGTAACGCTCTGCATGTTTTAAAAAAACCACCACACAAATAATATAAAATTATATTATTGTTAAGAGACGCTGTTATTGCTTTTTTAGTACCTACTTTATTAACTTATTGTTAATAATAAAATATTTACTGCTATTTTTTATCTACACCTATACATATAGGCCACCCCTTTGCTAAACTGTTGTCACTAACCTAATAGTATAATAGATATCTATTTAATTAATTAATACTAATTACTGTATTTGCTTTTAAACAGGTCAAACAAGTTAGAATCCAACGTTAAGAAGCAGAAGGATGTAGAAACCAGACAACATCCTGGAAGGAAACCTGTATTGACCGAAAATATGAGAGAAGCTATTGTTACCCAAGTAAGAAATAACCCTTTCACAAATAGCCGGGTAGTCAAAGAAACCATGAACTTGGATGTTAGTATGCAAACAATTAGGAATACTCTTCGTTCAGCTGGAATAAATTGTAGACGACCAGCCAAAAAGGCCAAATTAACGGTCGACAACGCAGAGCGAAGGCTTAGGTTTGCTCAAAAAAATATTGACACATATGACTGGTCAAATGTGGTATTTACCGAAAAAACATTTTCTTCGGACATAAGGTCCCATCAATTAGTGTGGAGACCTACAAGTACCAGATATGATTCCCATTATGTCCAAGAAACTGAAAAAAGCGGGGGAATAACATTGTCATTATCGGGTTGGATGACCCAAAATGGACCCGGAATGCTGGTAACCACGCCACCCCAAATGAATTCCGCGGACTATGTGGACATTTTGGAAAATTCTTTTCTGCCTTCATACAGAATATTATATCCGGCTGGACCAATATCCTTTATGCACGATAATTGTCCAATTCATACCTTCCGTATGGCGAGAACATGGTTTGAGGAACATCCGGAATTTAATTTAATTCCATGGCCATCCAGAAGCCCCGACTTAAACCCCATCGAAAATGTGTGGGCTAAAATGGTGAATTCTTGAGATACTTTTAATCAAGGCCAAATTAGATCGAAGGAAACGTTACTAGCCCACGCTCAAAGAGTTTGGGAATCTTTCAGAGGGAGACCCGGTTTTAGTAATTACGCGGGATTAATGCGGAAAAGGCTGCAACAATGCATTGAAGCAAATGGTTTTTATACCAAATATTAATTAAGAAACCATACCAATACCAAATACACCCTGTGATATTAAATAATTATTATTTAAAAAAAAAGGTGTAAGTTTCGAAAAAAACATAATACGTAGGCTATTTAAAAGTTTAAATAAAAAAGTATTTTTATTGTAGATTTAAATTGTAATTATACTTACTAAAGCTTGTTAGGAGTAGTGTTGAATGTTATTAATTGTTATTAAGATGTTATACTTAAAGAACTGTAATTTGTCATTAAATAGGAAATAAAATTTTCGCTTTGAAACTGACCTTTGATCCATTACTTATACGTTTTATAAGGTTTAAAAAAAAAGTAAATAAGAAAAGATATGGGACTACTACAATTTACAAATGGAACTATTACTTTATTCATCTCTTCAGTAAAAAAGTGTGCTTTACTCATGAGAACCACATAGATTTTTTTCTACCTCTTACCAAAATATAGACATAAACAATTTAAAATATGGATTTGCCGAACAACATTTTGGGTTAATCGAACAAGTGGAGACAATTTTGAACAGTTTTTGTAAAAACAATGTCCACTTAACTTGATAATGAGTAAAAAAAATTTCAATAACGCAAACTAACTTTCTTAATATGCAACTTACTATACGAGTATAGGCAATTTTTGGTATATCAACCAACTTCTTTTGACGAGTTCTACACCCTGTATTTATATATAGGTATACTTATAAATAAAATGTGAGGAAAAAGAAACAAAAATCTTAATTTTTTTCCTATATCATGGTAGTACTTAGTACAAGTACTTAGTTTTACAGCGCTAGACAGGGTATTCCAAAATAAGTAGTTTTGGTAGTATCTCAGCTCGTATTACGTTATTAATGCTAGGAGGCGGTGCTAACCATAGCGCGCAATTTTTTATGAAACCTTTAATGCCTTAAACAGGTTTGAGTTCGCGTTTTTCATTTCCTAGACACAGGATGAAAGAGAAAAATCTCAATATATACCTATCGTTTCTGCTGTAGCACTTAAAGTTTCTATTATTATAATGTTTTCTTTTTTTATGATTACCTATATTTTGGTTTACACTTACTGGTTGCTGCCAGAATTAAAAAAACTATTATTTTATCATAGAATTACATCTGTTTGTTTACTTATTTTTAAATACACCCCATATATTTACAAATAAAAAAAACAAATAGATATTTTTTTAAATTATATTATTTTATACAATAACGCACACTTTAAAAGTAAAAAACAATTTAAAATTTGGATTGGTATTTTTAAAGTTGCATTTTATTTTTCAAATGTTGGGTGAGTAATATAAAGTAATACTTTGATAAAAAAAAAATTCAAAGAAAACATCGATTAGGATTTTTATGTAATGCAAAAAAGAGTAAAAACGATTTTTTTTTATTTATTTTGACAACAAGCAGCATTTGACAACAAAAATATAAGTTGTGAAAGATCAAGCAAAAAAATAATAATTTGGAGTTAAGAAATATAGTGTCCCAATAAAAAAATAACTGAAGGTAATTTCTCAAAAGTGATGAACCAAACAGAATTTTGAAGAGCGCATTTAGCCAACGTATAAAACACTATAGCGCATTGTGCTAAAAACTTTACATAAGGAAGAAAAACAAACTAATTGATTTTTTTAATATCAGCTTGCACAGCCACAAAAATATTCGAAACGTCCCATTGCAAAAACCCCATCTACTGAAAAATGAGTTCCGTCACCCCTGCCTATTTATACACGACTAAACTCGATCGATACTCTACACCCTAGCGCCCGCCGTACGCTACCCCTTTCAGTCAAAAGCCATGTTGCCAAATTGTAAGGCAACGAAGTCCGAGAGCAGATGCGAGGGACATTTTCAAATTTGCAGACTGTACATATATGCATTTTTTCTCAACAATAATTACAATAGTGGGATTTGTATTTAAGTATTGTGTGTTTTTTTTAAATCACAATATATTGATTTGTTGATGAATAAAACACGAAAAAGTAAGTGGGTATTGTATATATATTCTTGACCTACAAAAATAGTATATTACACTACTGGTTTGTAATGAGAGAATTTTTTTAAGAGTGCATAGGAATGTCCATCAAGAAATATTTCTATCCAATAATACAAAGAACCTTCAGACTACGTGGGGTTTCAGTATTAACTAAACTTTTTAAAGAAATTTCTTTTGCTATATGGAAGTGGCATTTTGTTTATATAACATGGAGTAAAGAATGTTTTGTTCATACTTGATAGTATTTAGACACATAATATTCCTTATATACTAAAATGAAGTTTGTACTATTATGAACTCATTTATTCTTCTAAATATAGAATTTTTTTTGTGATGATTAATTTGGTGAAAGCAGGAATGCACTATTATTTTTTATTCAAAAAAATTAAACTTTTGGCTTGTTATGTATTATTTCAAAAAAAATTTTTTTAAGAATAAAAAAGTTTACGAAAGTGCAAACTTAAATGCGTCAACGAGGCTTAATGCATAGATAGGCGTATGACTAAACTATATGAGAAAGTGCCCAAAGTTCTTTAGCCAAGTTGTAAGGTGGTCAAAAATATATAAACTGAAAATATTTTTATATTTACAAACTGGATTACAAAAAAGTTATCACATTTTTTTTAATAGAATGTTCTGTATATTATTTTACACAATAATTAGGCATGAAAAGAGCTTTAATTTGGTATAACATCGTTAAAATATGCATGCGGGGTAGCCAGATAATTTTTTTCTTATTTGTTTGTCTTTTAGAGGGTTTGCTTAAAACTATAATTGCCAATTTAACCTACAATAAAAAAAGGATGTAAAAATGCGTTATTTATGCTTACTTTACACAAAAATTAAGATATCTTAAAAAGTAAATGGTATAGAACATATTTAACAAAAAAATTAAAATATGTAACATAAATTTCAGCATGAAAATATACCGGATATTTTATTCAAACGTTTTGAGATATTCCGTATTTAATTTTGGTAAATTCAAAAATTTTTAACAAACACTCTGTAATACAAAAATGACAAAATATAACTGCCAGCCTTAACATCTATCGGTACACCATGTGTGATATAAATTTTGTCTAGGTTCGATCAGTAGTTATAATTTTTTAAATGAATCTTCTAAAAGACAAAAAATACACAAAAAACTTGTATACAGGGTGTTCATTTGAAAACTTTCCACCACGGATTTATCGAAAACCACTGTTTAAAAAAAAAAAAACGCCGAAATACGTCAAAAGGTTTGTCAAGGGGGACAACTTTTCTAACCTAAAATTACTTCACCCCCTTTCACCCTCTGCCCCCCAGGGTCATCCCCTTAAAATTTTTAAATGGCAAGGGGTATCGAGTAATAGCTTGTTTAAAAGGTCTTTCAAAGTCTTTTATTTTGACGTTTGATATTTTTTAATCGGTCGATTCGTTTTTTGAGAAAATTAGAAAAATCTTTGTTTATCTTAATTTGTTCAGATAGAAAACAAAAACATGAAAATATCAGTTTTTACTTCAATAAGTGTTTAAAATGTTCCTCGTTAGGGTTTGCCATTTCTACAATTCGTTTATAATTTAAAACGGAAACTACCAACATAAACAGCAATTCCGAAGATTAGACGTGGAAAAAAACTAAATAACTACCTGAATTTTTTTCCGCATTCTTTTCATCAACACAGATATCCTGGGCGAACTGTATTTATTGTTATACCTGCTCAGTTATTCATAGTTGCTAAGGAAAATAAAGAATTTATTTTGCCGTCAGTTACATTTGTGACAGTCTTGGAATAGTAAAAATTTATTTGTTGAATTGAAGATTTTACTTCCAAAAAGGTTTACACACTAGCCGAAAGAGTGGAAATTATTCTAATTTATGGTGCCCAAAATCAATGTGCTCGGCAAACTGCCGTCACGTTTAACGCCAGACATCCGGAGAAGATAACTTCGCATAGGTATGTTTTGGACCTTGTTACTAAGTTTACTGAAACTGGATCTGTTGCAAATAAAAAAAGTGATCATCGGCGAATTTTGGATGAAGCCGCTCAAGTTGAAGTTTTGGGTCATTTTGGAATAAATCCTAATACTTCATTACGCAAAATTATTGCTGCCACTGGTATTTCATTAGGTTCTGTTCAGACAGTTACCAAACTTTATAAATTTCATCCATTCAAAATGAAAATATTGCAACCGAAGGCGATTTCGATAGGCGAGTTGAGTTTTGTGAAAAAATGACTCAAGTGATTAACGATTATACTATTCATGTAAAGAATATCTGCTTCAGCGATGAATGCAAATTTTATCTAAATGGATTTGTTAATAAGCATAACTGTAGATATTGGAGCAATGAAAATCCTCATGCATATGTAGAAGGGCATACCCAGTACCCTCAAAAAATTTATGTATGGGCAGGCATTTTAGGAACGAAAGTGATTGGACCATTATTTAATCATGGAAAATTAAATGGAGACGTTTATTTAGATATGTTGGAAAATACCATCAATCCGCTTATCACTGAATCCATTGAAAACCTAATCGATGATGATGGAAACCCTATACTTGATGAAGCTGAAATATATTTCCAGCAAGATGGCGCTCCTCCTCACTATGTTCTTTCCGTTCGGTAATGGCTAGACGACGAGTTTCTAGATAAATGGATAGGGCGAAGGGGCCTATAGAATGGCCTGCTAGATCTCCTGATATAACGCCGTTAGACTTTTTTCTATGGGGTCATTTGAAATCTATTGTGTTTACTCGCCAATCTGAAAGTTTGGATGAACTTCGTCAACGCATTATCGACAGCTGCCATCATATCGCACAACATGTTTTTGAAAATGTCCGTCAGGAATTTGAGCATCGCCTATATCATTGTTTGGCCAAAAACGGACAACATTTTGAACACTTACTGAAATAAAAACTGATATTTTCATGTTTTTGTTTTCTATCTGAACAAATTAAGATAAACAAAGATTTTTCTAATTTTCTCGAAAACGAATCGACCGATTTAAAAAAAAAAAACGTCAAAATAAAAGACTTCGAACGTGACCTTTTAAACAAGCTATTACTCGATACCCCTTGCCATTTAAATATTTTAAGGGGATGACCCTGGAGGGCAGAGGGTGAAGTAATTTTAGGTTAGAAAGTTGTCCCCCTGGACAAACCTTTTGACGTATTTCGGCGTTTTTTTTAAACAGTGGTTTTCGATAAATCGTGGTGGGAAGTTTTCAAATGAACACCCTGTATATACGTTTTGCTCTACTTTGTTTAGTTTAGGTGCTATCTTTGCCGTATCTCTTGTTGACGCATCCTATATACAGAATGTTAATTAAGTATGTTCAATAAATTTGAAAGGCGATTCTTTGAGTAGTTAAGACAAAAAGTTCAAATAAACATGTGTCCCCACCGGCTTCGTTTACGCGATACAAGGTGTTAAGCTTAATTTAAAAAATATGTTTTTCGCGAATATCTTAAATTTCCTATATCCAATTTTTTTTTTTAAATTGACAGTGGAATTTATACTAGTAAGGTGTTTATTTAGTCGTAGTTCAATTATTTTATTTTCCTAAGTTCAATGGCGTCTTGAGCGATACCTAAGTTAATATTTTTGACTAGGAAAATGCACGCCATTGTCTTTTGTACTTTTTTTCTTAAGAAAAATTAAGTGTTTTCATCTCTATTTTTTTATCTTGCTTAGTTTTCTAGAAAAAAAATAGATCCACTTAATTTCACATCATGAGACATCACATTGCCCCCTTCAGCCTCAATACAACCTTCTAGCTGCCTCATCCTCGCTTAGATCACATGAATTAATGATTCTAATCCGTAGATCCTAGGACTACCTACTGATAAAAGTAAATTATAATATTAAATATATATTAAAAGTAAATTATAACTATTTTGCACCAAAACTTATGTTCTGTCAGAACAAAGGTGGGCGAGGCTGAATACTTTCTTCATAACTCTAACTTCCGCACAGGCATACTTTGTATCTCGGAACACAGATAAGGTTATTTCTCACTAGTCAAATAAGAAAAGGATCCACAGAGGATTTGTATTCTTGACCAGTTTTTTGGAAAAAGGCAAATTGGAAGCTACTGATCGTGTTGACCTAGTAGGAAAAACTTCTGAAGTAAACTATGATGTTGCTGCAGTCGAGCTCAAGACTCTGAGCCTCATAGTCATAACTGTGTACCGTCCTCCAGGAGGTGATTTTAATATTTTTTAGACAAGCCTACTTAAAATCACCAATTTTTAACTGTATAAAGATATATGTCAAAGTATTAGAATATTTTAACGTTAATTTGGCCGAAAATAACAACAGGAAACGAGATTTTATTAATGTTTTAGGCGGTAATGGTTTTAGTCAACAAATCCTTGATGGAATAAGTACTTCTGAATCCAGTTACATCTCTGAGTATGGTATTTAACCAGGCTGACAAGTTGTAACAAGCTGAGTTTACAAACGATACTACTGGCCTAATAGGGAGATTGGGTTTATGGATTTTAGGAAAGCCTTTAGGAGTTCTGGGATTCATAGGGTATATTTTTTCTTTCCTAGTATGAAAAAATTCTAAAGTCAGAATGCACCTATCAAGGGTTTGTTTAACCTTGGAGAAAAAAAGAACTAGTAGGGTCTTTGTTTACATTAACAAAGTCACCGGAACCCAAAAAATCCAAAACCTTCTCTATGTAATCATCCCTTTTAAGTATAATCAGGCAATTATCCTTGTCAGCTTTCGAAAGGATTAAATCGTGATTCTTTATTTTAGTTTTAAGAGAAGTTAGATGTTTATTATTAAAATTAGATTTATTAGAATTTAAGTTAATATAAGAATTTAAAAAAATTATTATTTTAGCACGAAAAATATTTTTATTATGAATATCAGTAGTCTGCAAAACATTCTCAGCCTCCACAGCTAAAGTCTCCCGCGTGCGCAAGTCAGTCTTCTTAGAAAAGTTATATTTTAACTTAAGATTCAAAAAACTTTCCTCGTCTGATGTAAAAGCCACATTTGTTAAATTCAAGTATCTTTTTGAAACTAAAAGTGACACTTTCCTAGCTGCCTACTGTATACATTATTATTATTTTGTCTTAAAGATTGAACTTGAGATGTCTTAAGGTGATTTAATTTTACGGTTTAAACAAAAAACGGAGTTTTTAGAAAATATTTTAACCTCATCTCTAAGTGCTGAATCTAAAGTACAAAACTCCCAATGGGTTAAGAATAAGTTCAACGTAAAGTAAAGGTATTTTAGTACAGAATTCACCTTATTCAAGCTTCTATAATGGTTTTTGACTTCCTCCCTCAGCCAAGTTCTTCGGGGCACTTCCAATGCTGTGTCAGAGGAGTTGTTTTGTATGTTGCAACTTAAGTTGACAAATTTCGGTGTTAATCTGTTAATGCTGAAATCTTTGATGACATACGAAGAAATACTTGCTTTAATAACAGTTTTATAAATTTCAGCAATTTTTTATATTTTACAACTTCTGTTCACCAGGTTGCAACTCCAAATCACAAATCTGTAGAAATCACAATTGAATTACTGCACAACAATCCTTCAAGTTTGCCTTTGGCTTCATCACATCAGGCTATTACCCAGGCATGCATGAATAACTTACACCAACATCTTGTAAAAAGAAAGTGAAAAAATACTCTAATAATCACTCTGTCAATTGGTTCGACCCTATCCTTTTAAGAAATAGGTTTAGAAAAAAATACAGAGAAGCCATAAAAAATAAAAAAAGGAGCAAATTTTAATAAACATTCTGATAATAAAGCAAAAGCAGTAGTAAACTAGTATAGAAACATGATGAAGAAGCAGAAGTGGGTATCACAGCAGATGAATTTGGTATGTTTTTTTCTATCATTGCAGAACATAGTTTACAAAATATACCAAATAGTCATGTAGATTCTTTGTATTACATGCAGCTTCTGAATGTGAATATTCCTGGGTTTCTCCTTCAGAAATGTTGGTTTTAAAGAGGTGAGGGATGCCATAATTAAAACCTAAGAATAGCAAAGATGTCTATGATTTTAGAACATAATTAATAACAAAATTAAAGGATACTTTAATTATACCTTTAACTTATCTAATAAATTCACGTATAAGTGAGGAGTGTACTCCAGCTTTTTAAAATAAAAATTTGGGTTTAGATAGCAAAGATCGTCTATAGCAGCGATAATGTCTCTGATGAGTCAGATGTTACTTTGCAGTTATTTATTAAGTGAAATATAGCAAATATAATGAATCTTGTGGAACTCTCTCTTGTAGCAAAATATCTGGTATTTTAAGCATAAAACATGGGACCTCCCTTTTTTTAAATTTATATAAATTACATACACTCATCTGTCAAAAATTAGCTTGTACTTTTTGCTGATGACACAAATGCCTTTTTAAAAAACAAAAAACTGCGATCTCTATTATTAGTGAAATAAATAGTTCATTCATGTTAATGTAAAATTGGTTCAATACAAATATGTTATCATTAAACAACAATAAAAACAAAAAAAATCTATTTAGTCTAAGAAAAATAGAAATACAAAGCCTTACAAATGAATATATCAGTATCTCATAACTATTACGAACAATTTTTAACGATAAAATCAAACATTGAAAAAAACAGAAATAAACTTTAATAGTAATACTGAATTCTCATATAACAACTAATTAAAGAACTAGAATTTGCAAGAAAGTGTAGCAAAAATCGCTCACCTAGCCAGACGATTTTTATCGCAATGATTGCAAATCTCCCAAATGAAGCACAACATAAAATATTGAAGTATTACAATTACATCTGGTCTACGAACTTCTTTCCTGATCCATGGAGACATTCAACACTAATTTCAATTGTAAAACCCGTGAAACCACATACCAATATGGAAAGCTACCGACCTATAACTCTTACAAACAATTTAAGCAAAATTTTAGAAAGAATAGTTAATTTTAGATTGATGTAGTACTTGGAAAAAAACAATCTCATTTATCCCAAATAACTTGGCTTTCGCAAGGAAAGATCTGCAATTGACCTTATAATGGGAGACCATATTACTCTAGATTTTTAGTTGCTGCTTTTCATGACCTAACTCATGCATTTGATGCCACATGGAAATACAATATTATTAAAACTCTTTTTTCTTGGAGAATAAAAGGTCATCTACCAAACTTTATAAACTTTTTTTGGTAAATAGAACCCTCTCCATAAAAATAGCAAATATCCTCTCTTCAATACTTATACTAGAAAATGGTATTCCTCAAGGATCTGTACTCAGGCAAATCTTATTTATGATAGCTATAAACAGTACAAGATCATCTATTCCTCCATATATAAATTACAGAATATTTGCTGATGACGTAGTAATATATCACTCTTCTTCAGATAGCTGAATACGTCAACGAAAATTGCAAAAAACATCAATAATATTACATCTTGGGTACATAAAAATGGATTCAGATTCTCATCAAATAGATCTAATATAACATTATTGAATAGACGAACATTATTAAAATACAAAATTCCAAGATTTCTACAGTAATATCAAATAAATTCTTAGGATTAATTTTATATGATAAAATGACCTGGAAATACCATTTAAAGCACTTAAGTGCGTTGCTGATATAAACCCACTGAAGATGTTAGCAAACTCAAAATGGAGGAGTAATTACAAGACCCCTTCTAAAAATATACACTACCATTATTAGACCAAAAATAGACTATGGTAGTATAGTTTATACCTCTGCAAGGAAGTCATATGTAAATACAATAAATCCCATAAAAAAATCTATACCTTAGAGTATATACTGGAACGTTCCCAAGTAGTCTAATTACCAGCTTAAATTGTATAACAGAAATCACCCCTCTCGACATCAGACGCACACAACTAATTCTAAAATGTTCAACTAAACTATGGTGTCAACCAAGTCATCCATTATATAAAAAAATTTCAAACACAAATACCAGAATATTTAGATACTCGAAGCAATCAAACTATTCCACCTAATATAATACTATCGAAATCACTCAAAATATATCATATAAAACTCCCTGAAGTAGGCCATTATACCAACTATAACTTTCCACCTGGGATATACCTTAATATAGATAGAAAGTTAAATCTAACTAAAGTCAATAAAGAATACACTCATCATAAAATTATAAGAAATAAATTTTACACCATTATTAAGAATAATTACTCCGATCACATCATAATTTTTACAGACGGATCAAAGACAAATTCACATACCAGGTCAACTTTTTTCTTAAGACATTTTTTACAAAGCTGTGAGACAAATTTAAATAGCAATATACTTACAGCAGAGCTAAATGCTATTGTAGAAGCAATTACTTTCATAAAAACATCATCTTTTAGGAAATTCTTAATTGCTTCAGACTCTCTCAGCCCATTACACACTTTTAGAAGGTATAGTTGTGAACACCCAGCTTTCATAAATATTCAAAATGACATAATCAAATGCAATAGAAATGGTAAAAATATTAGTTTTATCTAGATTTCCAGTCACATAAGTATTTATGGGAATAAAACCACTGATAACATGAGAAAAAATGCAACTAGCATTTACTCTAGACTATCAAATACCTTTTACTACAGAGATCTATTCCTGCAAATAAATAACAAAATACAGAAATTAACCCAATTCAAACTAGATTTAGACGAAACCGACAATAAACTTCCTGAGATAATGAAAATACAGCCTGCGCCTTACTTATATGTAAATTTAAATAAAAAAGATCAAGCAATAATTTTTAGAATCAACCAATATGCTCCTTTTGCCAACGACCATAATCTCACCATATAACATATTTTTTCACATTGCAATAGACTACATACATTAAAAATAAAACACAATTTACCAATCACCACTAACCTAAAACGTATACTGGAACCAAACGAAGAAAATATAAATAATATAATAAAATTTTAAAAGGAAGTGAATCTATATAATAAAATATGAAAATGTTATAAGCATAGGAAAAAAAAATTGTACAGGGCGCTAAATGGCCCCAGATGCTGATGCGCCTTTACAACACTTAAATTCTCTCTCTTTTCCTTATAAATGAAATTTCTAATACAAAATCTTTTGGGGGTACATTTAGCCATATAATATTTAAATTTTTAATGAAATATATTGATCACACTGATAAAAAATTTAATTCTTCCACTTTCCTTCTCAGATATATGAAATCACTTGTCGACAAAGACTATTGACAGTTTACCATGCATTCTTTCAAATTCATGGTGATTCTGCAGTTTTGGCTGGCATCCCTTAACTAAGAGAATTTTTTCACTATAGAGTGGGTTAGAGGGGTTATTCGTATGATCCAAGATCTGGATTACAGGACTGATTTGAGGATATCTTTTATTGAACTCAAAATTTTATTTCTTCCCTCCCTATACATAGGTGAGGTCTGATTTATACTTTAATGAAATCCCAATCAATTTGCAATGCAAAGTAACTGCCATAATCATAATACTACACTAAATTAAGACTTAAGGGTAAAGGTAAAATGAAAAGCCTGCAGTCTCCCTTATTTATTAAACATTTAGTTGTTTAAAAATATATACAGTATATACCGTTTGGTCCTTGTCAACAACAGAATGTAAATAAATAAAATTAAAAATAAAAAAAAACAATAATAATAAATAGAGGGTTTTTTGACATGAAATCAAACCCTGGGGCATATTTCCAATACCAATTTTAAATCTTTTATCCCCTTATGATGGACACCATTGTGTCCGAAACATGTAGGGAACTTTAAATAACTAAATATTTAATAAATAAGTGGAGGGAGACTGCAGGATTTTCATTTTGATAAATCTACGACTCCACTGCAAGTATGGACTATTTCTTTATCCAAGGGTTACTTATGTAAGATTTAATATATCATGTATAAGTACCAATTATTTTTGACCTGCATTTTTTAACAATTGCCTAGACATATTCGAAAAATAAATGAAAACCATTTTTACAACTGTGTGAAAAAATATTTGTTATAAGACATCTAGACATCAGTAATAAAAATGATCTAGACATTAGGAATAAAATAAAACAATGATATAGAAAATAGAGGAAAAAGTTGAATTCTTATTTACATCTCCCTGTATCAGTTTATGAATTAGAAGTGAATGGGAATTAAGTGATATTTTTCTTGTATAATCAGACCAACTAAACCTGAAAAACACTATTTCTAGATGTTCCAGACATTAGTAAGAAAATGAAACATTGATATAGGAAATAAAGAAAAAACTTGAATTCTCATTTATACATCCCTATCTCATTTTAAAAATGAGAAGAGGATAAGAATAAAGTGAAAATTTTCTTACAGCTTAAATGAATTTTTAGGTTTTAATAAGTCAGTTTAATCTTTGTATACCAACGTTTTAAGGTGTCTCCAGAAAAAATCACCTGAATGATTCATGTTTGATGAGTAAGAAGGCCAGAGTTGTAGGTCTGCTTTCCCAATAGATCAAATATGATAACTTGTATCCAAACATTGCCACACCACTATACTAAACTGTGGTGGAGCCTGATGGCTCATCTACCACATACGAATTTTTTCCATGACTGGAAGTTATTCTTAAAGTCCAAGTAAAACAAACTCTAAAGATCTTTAATATTCTTTTCCAATTAATAAGACAACGTTTTATATCAGTATAATCATTAAAAAAAATCTCTCCAATAAGGCTAAGTAAAAAAAATATGGCCCAATAAAGATAATAATCGCCAATAATTCCAGCTTCAAAGAAAATTATTTTTTCATAGAAAATAATGGCGTGTCGGTTATCTTCGGCCTACATATGATTGCTGTAAAAATTAATAATTAAATTTTAATAAAAACAAGTTTCATCAATAATATTTGGTTTAGTAAACCTGAATTTTTTTAAATATTTTACTTTGTAAACAATCAGAAAAAGCTAGTCTTAAAGGCAAATCCCTAGGTAATAGAGCTTGTATACGTTGAATATAATAGGGATATATTGGTCTCTGGATTAAAATCTGCCACACAGTGATATGCTTAATATATAATTCATCAGATGTTCTCCTGAGTGCTCGTATTAGTTGAGTATAGCTATAGACCTCTGGATAACAAACCCTCGATCTTTTGAAGCTGCCTATTTCAGAAAATCAATATAAAAGTTTTTCTGTTACGTATTATAAGCCAAGGAAAGCTTTCTCTATGAATGCATCTTGCAGCGTTAGCTTTTCAATGAGCCAGTCCATAATAAAAATGCATATATGCCATTTTACTATTTGTAAATTGAACCATTCTATATAAAAGGTTATGATTCAGTTCATAGCTGGTTATTTAAAAAATAACTACCAAAAACTAATAATAAATTAACAAAGTTAACAACATTTACAATCAGCAATAGAAATTTGTTGCAGTAATTTTAAAAGACAATCCTTAATTATTATCTACTACGTATTTCTCAGTTACCTACTATTAAGTTAAAACCATTAATTAAGATGCTAAAATAAAGCATTTTAATTAATAGTTTACCTTAATTTAATTTATTGTTTATTAAAATCTGTTGTTACTGTTATAAAATTTTTAATAAAAAAAATATGTAAAACATGAAACCGTTGATTGAATAATAGGATTGAATACTATTAATCAATCAACGATGAAACTTTCGAAAACAAAACCTTTAATATGTGTCTTGTGTGATCTCCAGATATGCGCTCTAGATATGAGCTAATTGCATTAAATTTTTTGTATCGAAAAAAATACAAGAGACAAAAAAGGTGTATTTTTAGTTCGTTTACCTAAGAATTTGAAAAATCCATAAAAGTCAGTTTTGTACATTTTTCTAATTAAAAAATAGTCATTTAGGTACTGCGAAGGACATCACTGCATTAAAAAAATGTAATTAAACTAGGACTAAGTTAACACCTTACGAATATAAATTTTACCACAAATTACAACAAAATTTAATAAAAAATATTTAAGATATTCAAAAAAAATATTTAAGTTTAAGGGGATATCTCGTAAACAAAGCCGTTGCAGATACATGTTTATTTGAACTTTTTGCCTTAAAATTACTCAAAGAATAGTCTGTCAAATTTATTATACATACTTAATTAACACTCTGTAAATATAGAGTCTATATTAAATACTTGTATATATAAATAATTTATATCTTAATACTATTATAAATATTTTTTTAGCTTAAATATACTTCTATTCGAATTGTATCTTAACAAATTTTATATACAATGCGACCAAAAGCAGGTTGTTTGTTAGTTTTTGGAAATGCTTTAATTGAATTTGGAATTGAATCTGCCTTTGCTAAGCACCCAGCTTATATTTACAAAAAAAATCGGATTTTTTCCAATTCCTGACCTTTGGGCTGCACCGTATTAAAACTTAATGGTTTGTTAAATGCTAAAAATAAAATATAGTCATACACTAACTGAGCTTATAATTACACATATATAATTACTAAATATATAACAAAAAAATTGTATATAAACTTATTCAGATAATATATGCCAGAATTGAGTATGTTCCATGGGATTGGATAGAGCTGTATTCCATTGTGTTAAGGATTTACCCCTAGTGAACATGTAGGATCCTAAAACGATCTTCCCGATAAGCTTATCTGAAAAATATGAAAAATGTTTACACCTAAGTAAGATTGTGTAGTAAATTACTTATACTACGATTTCTAAAAACACATATAAACAAGACATCGAGTATTCGAAAAATTTAAAAGGGTAATATTAGAAACCTCATTTCCGTTCTCTATCTAATAAAGAAACGCTTTTTTTTACTTTCATTATACAGGGTGTTAAAAATGGTAAGATTCTGCATAGGTAGTCCGCCCCCTAGAAAATAAAATTGTCCAGATATGTCTATGATTAAAAAGCTCTGTTAACTTTCCTTGTCTTTATACGTCATATATGTAATTATTATATTGCATATTATTCATATTTATTACGTAATTATTGCATCTGATTAAATCAGACTGAAGTGAATTGGTATGGGCCCTACTTTCCTCATAATTTCCGTCAAACCAATTAAATTACATATGCGGTTACTTTAAGGTTAATTTGCATTAAAATTAGCAGTTTTATTTTTATTAATTTAATAATAGTTTACTTACATCCTTGTTACAGGGTGTGAGTCCATGAGTTACTTTAAGAAAAAACTTATTTTCAACATATTTTAAGAACCTCATGATTTCTGATGACCGTGATAAAAGTTTAAAAAAAGAAAATTTTGTAGTTTTCTTAATTTGTAATAATCAAGAATCATTTTTTTTATGTAACTTATCATTAAATATTTGCCGGTGAAGTTCCCTGCAGGACAAATATGTTTAAAATGATCATAAATCGTATGCTATATAGCTCTATAAAAAATTTTTTTTGTTGTAAAATTTGATATTATACGATTTTATCTATTGTGCATAAGCTCAAAAGAGCCCACGCTAATAAAATATGTTTATTTCATTAAACTCATTTATTAGTTTCATCTAAGTATATAAAATTATTTTATTAATACTTTGTTAGTAATAACAAAATAGCACTAATATAACTAAACGAAGATATAATACTCCTGTTTAAAATCGTTTTATAAATATTATAACGGGAGACCTGCACGCAAAAATTGGAAAGACTACAGAGGAAGAGAAACGCATTGGAAATTTTGTATTGGAAGTCAAAAATAATAGAAGCAATATGTTAGTAAATTTGCTAAACACTGAAGAGTTATATTGCCTTAACCCCTTATAGAACGACCCTGCATAGAAAATGGATATGACGAAGCCCAGCTAACAAAGTAAAAATCTGTCAAGATGTCCTAAATCAAATTGATACCGATAGCGATTACAGGGTAAGCAATTTTGAAATTTAAGCTAAAATTGGAGATAAACAAGAGATAAAACAAGCAGATATTATCTCTCCTAAATTGTTAACCTTGACCTTGGAAGACATGTTTAAAAAGCTACCATTGGAATGATTATTGTACTCATCACTAGAGATGTAAGTGAGCTTCAAATTATGTTTCAACAACTAATTGAAGTCAAATCGGTATGGAAAGGAACTACGAAAAAACAACATCTAATAAATATACGAATTGGAAGTGTTGTAAAGAATTTAAAAACTCAGCGATACATATATCTGGGACATAAGATCAGAATAGGAAAGGACAATCAGACAGCGGAATTTAAAAGAAGAATTGCATGAACGTGGGCTATATTTGGGACGATATAATAATAATAATATATATATATATATACGGGGTGTCCCAAAAGTATGGACACACCCAAAAATCTTGGGAAATATGGGCGCTAGAAAAAATCTTTAAATACAAAAGTTTTGGGGAATCAATCGGTGCATCTGATGGTGATCTTAAACTGGACCTTGAGCCTGACCTTCAAGGTTATTTGAAGATCAAAGCGATTTTTTCAAATGAGAACCCCTATTTTTGACACCGGATTCTGAAAGAGCGGAAAATTTTACGTTCGGGTATGTATTGAGGTATGAGGTTGAAATAAACCCAAGAGGTCAAATAGAGGTCAAATAATAAGGATTTCCATTTAAAGAAGCGAGGTCAACCTTCAAATGACCTTGAAAATGAGGTTCAACGTCAAATCCAAGGTCACCGTTGGGTTTTTCGTTAGGACTTACCTAGGGTATGATCTTTATTTGTTTTCTTTTACCACTGAACTCGCGAGATTTTTAAGAAGTCATTATTTGACCTCTCGGGATTACTTCAACCTCATACCTCAATACATACCCGGACGTAAAATTTTCCGCTCTTTCAGAATCCGGTGTCAAAAATAGGGGTTCCCATTTGAAAAAAATCGCTTTATATATAGGCTTATAAATTTTCTTAATAAAATTAAGAAAATTTATAAGCCATACCTATTCTGATGGTTGAGCTGATTACACCTATAATGATTATTATTTAGGGAAACATTACTTCAGCTTTGTTGCCCAATGAATTTTATTGATATTATAAGTATATATTTAATCTCATTTTTGATGAGCAAAAAAAAATTCCAAAATTAAGATTTAATAAACGTCTTTTTTTCAATTCAATTTTGTCCTACATTTACACAAAATATATTATATTTATATATATATTATATATATATATATATATATATATATATATATATATATATACATATATATATATATATATATATATATATCTATATATATATATATATATCTATATATATATATATATATATATATATATATATATATATATATATATATATATATATAGTATATATATATATATATGTTAGCAGTGGTTATATTCAAAACGAACCGCCCTTAATAACTTCTTGAGAAAATAAAAACAAAAAAAAATGTTTGAGACTGTAAGGCAACCATTTGACCTACCAAAGCGTAAGATATATTTTTGCTCACTATTCGCTTATACGTCAACCGATTTTGTTTTTTTCGGTTTGTTTATATATGATAATATATATATCCTTTAAAATGATGTATCACACTTTAGTATTCACATTTTAGCTCACCATTCGCTGATATGTCAACGGTTTTATTTTCTTTTGGCATATCACAGTGAGGTTAGCTGGCTGGATGGATGTGATTGACAGAACTTTGTCAAATATAAAATTAAACGTCCCCCTGAATATCTAGTTTGACGTATTTTTTTAAGAAGTTATTAAGGGTTGTTCGTTTTGTAATGAAGGCACTGCATATGCAAAAGAATTTCCAATTGACGTCATCAATCAGGTTATAATTGACGCTCCTGAAGAACTGAAGTCCAGAAATCTGACAAAATCACATTTTTTCAAAAAATGTTAAAACTTGGCCTTTTAATTAATGTGCTAAACACATGTTGATGTTATTCTTCAACACATTCAATTACAGCGAATTTTTCTTTCGATCAAACTTGCACAAATTCATTTAATTTGAATTTTATTATCGTCAAGTTGGTCAAATTGCGTCGTATCTCGCGACGCTGCCGTTCATTGCTTGACATTTATACGAATTGATTGCGCAATTTCGTGTGTAAATATTTTTATTCTTTCGGTGATTTTGATCATTATCAACTGTTTTTCTAAAAATAAAACCTTTTTACATTTAATTTTTCGAAGCAGACTTTATTTTCACTTATTTTAAAGGAGAACGTGAAAATGATGGCCTACTATTACCCTTAGTTGCAGTTAGAGAAGTAACATTTTATTCCTACGTATAAAAGTTTCAAATTTAATTTCATTTTTTGTGATTTATAGCGGGTGACTGATGCACTTCACCTAAATATGTCCACTGTTAGTGCAATTTCAAAGACCGTTAAAAGTAATAAACTTTTGAAATTACCTAAAAAGAAGCGATCTCACGCTAAGAGGGTTACAAAAGTGGAAACTTTTAATACGGGGGCGATTCGTGAGACTATTTATGAAATGAAAGAAACTAGTAACTATTGACAATTTAATGATTAATAAATGTTATTAATAGAAATAATTTTTCTAGAGCAAAACGTGGCTCTAGCAACTTTACATGTAAAACTAAGGGGAAAGTAACTATTTGAAGGTTGTAAAATTAAAATGGAAATAAGGCGAACCAAGAAGGGGTCTTATGGAACTTTTCCACGTGGATTTCAAACGAATTGTTTTTTTCGAGGACTATATGAGAGAGAAAGAAGAATCCATTTATCAATTTGTTTATCTTGATGAAACTCTTGGCAGGATAATAACAAAAGAAGTGTGAAATCCACAAAAGTGGATGACAAAAGGTCCATATATATTCATACATCATATCTACTTACGTGAAATAAAAGTTTTTTTTTTCAGAGACATAATACTTCATGCTGGTAATAAATAGGGATTCATTGAGGGTGCTAAGGCTGTTTTTTCTTTAAAGAGTGAATTAAGTGATTACCATGGAGAAATGAATCAGCAAAATTTCTTGAATTGGTTCGAAAACCAATTTTTAAAGAATCTTATTCAGCCTTCAGTAATTGTGATGGATAAATGGGGCATTATCACAGCATGCTGTTAGAGAAAACACCCAATTTTTCATGGAATAAGTCTTTCATTCAAGAATGAAATTGAATTTAATTACAAAAGTGTTGTAGCTAGGTACAAACAAACAAACAATTTTATAATTTAAGTTAACTTAATTTTTTTCCTTTTTTAGATACGAACCCCAAAAAAATATATTGTAGATGACATGGCTAAAAAATATGGGCATAGTCTCACAATTGCTTCCATACCATTGTATGTTCAATCCAATCGAGCTTATTTGGGGGATTGCAAAGAATTACTATAACAACCATATTGGTCGAGATGGTGGTACAGGGATTGCTTGTTTGAGGATGTCAAAGGAATCACTTGGCACTCTTACTTCAGAAATGTGGAAAGACTTAGTAAGATACACGGAAGAAGAAATAAGAAAATGGTACGAAAGAGAACATGTACATACTTGACAGCCTTAATATTTAACCGCATATTATTAATTGAGATGATAGCAATTCGAGTGATTCTGAAAATGATTCAGATAGCTTAGAACTTCTTTTTTTGATGAAATTATTTATATTACTCTGTATGTTATAACCATGGTCAGAGTAATCTTTCTTATATTACACTTCTTCGTTAAAATAAATTCAAATATAATCAAACATTTTAAATGTATTTCCTAAAAATATATAGCATTGATTTATTTATTATTTTCATCAGTAGATAAATTAAAAAAAAACAATAAACGGTATTTTTTAATTTAATGTTATTTGTAAATTGTTTTTGAAGGTGGTAGACAATGGTACAGTGAAAACATCTTGTCGAACTTGCATTGTCTTATTTATTTAATGTAACACTACGTTTCGGTTGGTAAGTATCTCCAACCGTTATCAAGTGTAAACTGGACTATTATATAGTGGTAAACTTTTTTATTTGTAAATTGTTAGCAATATGCTATTTTTATTAATAAAAAATAACCTAATATTTTGGTTTTATCATCACAAGCTAGCAACCGTTTCGCCATTCCACGTCACTCAAGGGATATAACGTAAATTGGAAATTGTTTTGATTTCTCTATATATACTATATATTTATAAATATATTTATTTATTGTTATATATATATATATGTATAAATATATATATATAAAGGATATTTCGGAAAATGTGGGAAAGCTCTCGGATTCAGGTAGAAAATAAATAAATATTATGGAACTCTCAGGTATTTTACAACCACTTTAAAGTACGTGGTATAATTTAATAAAAATTTTACGTGATCAACACTACTAAGAACCTCTTAAAACTGAGTCCTTAAAACAGGCAGAAAAGGTTGTACAAAATATTCACGCAGGCTTTTATTACTTTTGACAAAAAATCATAAGAAATATTTTGCTAAAAACAAAATTAATTTGGAGATCAAATTTGATCCATAAACCTTCGTCTTAATCACCGTTTTCGCAAAAAAAAATCATTAGTTTATTGAGGCTCTGCTTTTGATATTCGATACGATAAGTCACTGGCTAAAATAAAATAATCTTTTCTTCTCAAAATCACTTACGGCCTTTTATTAAACCCTATATAATAATAGCATGAAGAAAAACTAGTAAACATTCTATCCACTTTTGCAGCATACATGAACAACAAAATCCTATAAGAGCACATGCAAAGAACGTTCTAAATGGATGCTGTAACAAACAAGCGACACGCACCCTTACCATATCCGCTGGTATGTTGGAAAACGTGGAAAGCTAAGCTGCTGATGTCGGCCTGGGCGGGTGCCATTTTAAAATTAAAACCCTCGGCAAAAGACACGTTACCATCCCTTGAGGGTTTTGCGATGTTAGTGCGTTTTTCTTTGACCGCCCTGTAGTGCTGGTGCAGGGTAAGACGCACGTAGGCCTCGTGTTTATCTCCTTGGAACTAAAACAATTGGAATAAAAGTCATATAATAAACCAATTTAATGTTTTAATAGAGAAATTAAATAAGGTAGAGTAAATAAAAACTTTATCTTTAGGCATGATGATCTGTTTTAGATCCCACATGTTGAACACATGAGGGAAATTAAAATCTTGCTGAAATAACGATGTTTGTCATATGAAGTGATATTAGAATTAGGTAATAGTGATTGAAACACAAGAAAAAATTGTAATTTTTTTTTATTATTGTGAATTGGTGACCAAAAATTGTAAATAAGATGCAATGTTTTGTGTTAAATTGGTCAAATGCTGAAAAAGGCTATTTATTTTTAGCCAGCGTTTTAAATTATATTTAATTCATCTTCAGGGATCTACAATAAATGAAAAAAATAGTGTGTAACAATTTTTTAAAAATAAACTATAAAAACCAGACCAATCAAAAGATATAATTATAATTTGCACTACTCAAAACCCACTTACAACTTTTTTGTCAATAAAAGTATGTTTGTAAATACATTTTATAGAGGCAACACACTTAACGTAAACTCCCAAATCATATTTTTGATGAGTTTAATGAAACACAATGTCTGGTTTTGAAATAAATGTACAAGTCAACAAAAATTTAAACAAATACTAAAAAATTCTCCAAACATGAAGAATGGTTTGTAAATTTGTAAAATGCAGATGTACCACAGAATGTTTATATCTTCTTCGGTTGAGGTTACAAGTTTAATTTGCATTATAATTCAAAATTCCTCCTTCTGAAAAACATGATTATTAACGTAGAATATATTTTGTGTAAAATATCGGATTTCGAAGATCAATTCACTAAACGAAATTCTATTATCCAAATCATTACCTATTACCATTATTAATTACCACATCAGAGATTATTACCATAAACTCTAAACTATTTCAAAAGTCAAACGACACTACTTAACTGTTTTAAAGTAAATTCATTAAAATAAAAAAGTGATTTAAAAAAAAAAACCTTATTACTAACAAAAGCTGATAAAGGTAAGACAATATTTTTAAACGATCCCACAAGAAAGATACAAAACAAATATATCAAACTATTGATACACTTCTCAAAAAAAAAAAATTATTCAGTAGCTAAATACAGTGGCCAGGTACTAGTCCAATATCCTCAATCATTCTCTAAATTAATTTGTATATCCTCTAGGTAGTCCTACAAATAATTGTTAAGAAAATGAATAGTTGCCAGTTCAACCCTTGAGAAATGGAAAAAAAAAACGTGAATCACAAACATTAATATCAATAATTTCGTTGCCAAATCTAACGGCAGCGAATTAGTTCCAGTGATATCTTTGGACCAGGTATTTCTAGTTACAAGTATCCCCATTGATCCGACTAGATAATTTCATTAAGCGATGGTCAATGATATCACCTAATACCACACTATCTTTAAGTGACTTTTTATCTTTGATTTTTGTATTGAAAATAGTTATTTCGAATTCAACGGAGACTTCTATTAACAAAAAATCGGATTCCATTTGGAAAGATCCATTCTATGTCACCGATTTGCTCAGATATAGTGGTACCAGAATTACAAAATACTTATCTGAGTACACTATTTATATATATGGATATGTTTATCCCGACTTTTATACCTACGAGGGTGTAATGACGAGATGCTTCAAGCTTTTATTTTATTTCACCCAAGACTAGAGCTTACTGTAGTACTTTCAGAGAATTACTCAATTGCATTTTTGGCCACTACAGATATAAATGATAACAATACATTCCTCGTAGACGGGTATGAATAAGCTACATTTTCAGAGAGATTCATAAACTATTTTTTAAGCCATTAACTCCAAAAAAAATGAACAGTACTCGAATAGTCATATTATTGGAGCCTTTTGTGTGGCACTTAAATCAGAAACAGTCTTACCACTAACCAAAACTCTTTATTTGACCCTCGACACGCGTTTCGCTAACGATGTTAGCATCTTCGGGAGAAGATTAAAAATGGATGGATTATTCTAAATTTAAAAAATCGTGCAATATCCCCCTCATGCCAACAATTTCATAAAAATATATGAAACTCATTCAACAATTCTTAACTAAAAATAATTACCCGCATTTTTTTATAAGACAGGTACTATCATCATCTGTTTTTATGATGATGATAGTCTGTCTCGTCCACTGCTAAATACAAATCTCTCTTAATAATGTGTAATTTTTCAGGTTCTGAGTGGTATAAAACCAGTTTGCCGAAATGCGTTTCACATCATCTGTCCATGTGGTTTGTGGTCATCTCTGGTTTCTGAATTTATTTTGTTCTCTGGGTGCCTATTCTATAATTCTTTTGCTCCATTTTTCATGTAACATACTTGCTACATCAGCCTAACCCTGTTTCAAGCAAGCCATTGGCTCTACCGTATCTATAACTCTGGTTTTTCGTGGTACTGTTTCAGCAATATCCCATATTGTAATTTCCATTAGAGAATGTTCCATGGCGCGTTGTGTAACTCTGATTTTTAAATTGTCCAAACCGTAAGTAATGACAGGCAGTATGTATTGATCAAAAACTTTGTGTTTAAGGTACAACGAAATCTCTGACTTATGGAAAATATATTTCAGTTTTCCATAAGCTGCTCATATTACTCATGTTAGTTCAATTCTTCGCTCGATTTCGCGTGTTTAATTATATCTACCGGTATTGATCTCATACCCTAGATATATATAGGATATCACTGCGAAGATCTCTTTTTCCTGTACCAGAAGGTTTTGGCTAGAAACCAAATTCATCAGGAATTTCGTTTTTGATACATTGATTTTGAAACCAACTTTGTGTGAGGCAGATGTCAGTTTTGGCAACGTTGTATTTTAAATTTATAGTCTTATGCTTTCTGTTGTTTGGTTATAGATATGTTGTGGGATGGGAGAGTATCTACTGTCAACTTGGCAGTCAACAAGTGCATTGAATGTATTGTTATGCCTGATAGAGTCAAAGGCTTTTTTATAGTCCACTACCACTATTACGAACGGCTTGTTATATTCGACGGACTTTTCTATTAAGGCTTCAATAATCTACAGATGGTCATTAGCTCCGTACCCGATCTAAAAACCTACTATTTTGGAAGCTAATAGAAGTCAAGTTTAGATTCAAGGCATCTAGTAATAATATTGGTAAATAAATTTAATTTATTATTAAAAAATTAATCTCTAACTATAGGTTCACATTTCTCGTTTTCTGCATGAAAACTAGTATGTCATTATGCCAATTGTAAGGGCTGTTGTTTCTATAAAACATTTATTTAATAATACTGTTATTGCCTTTAATGATATCTCTCCGCCTTCCTTTACTATCCTATACTTTACTATTCCTCGATCGTAATATAACAGATAAAGAAAACCTCTACCGTTGGTATACATATCTTTTCGAATTGCCTTTGATACGCCTTTGCTTTTGTCTTTTCTGTTTGGAGATTATATGCTCTTTAAAGTGATATAATAATTGATACATATCGCAATATTGATGTTGCCACTTTCCAAAATGTTCGAGAAGAGTTCTCCAATAGATTATTTTACTGTCTTGAAGTTAATGGTGCACATTCTCAACATCTTTTGTAGTGAAATAGTTACTTTTCTGTATTACCTATATAGTTTAATTATTTTAAATGGAAATAAAAATGCGAAAACTTAGATTTTGAAAGGCTGCCAATTTGCTATGGGTAGTAATGACTTGATATTCTAGGACCATAAAGCATTCAGTGGGAGCTTTAAAATAATGTATCGCATAGCAGGGAGTTTTTTTCAATTTTATTTTTTAAAATGGCATCCCGCCGCCATTTTCGCAAAATGAGCTAGAGACCAAAAAGTAGTATTTAGGTTGCTAATTATGTGTGCCAAGTTTCAAATTTTTATATAAACGCACTCAAAAGATAAGAGGGGAGAAGACATTATAATGGGACACAATAAGAGCCGCACTGTATATTTCCTCTATAGCTTTACAGCTAGTACTGAATTTTCTAGTCACATATGATTTGTTCACACCATACATTTTATTTGTTTTCACCATACATCTTCTGTACGTAACCGGACTTAAACTGTAATATCATACTTTTTTTAATCTCTTTAATAGGTCGATTTTATCGCAGTAACATGTACTATTTTATGTTAACGCGAAAATTACGACTTCGTGTTTTTGATAGTTTGCCCTTCGCCTCTTCTTAAAACTGTATGACATGCATCATTTACATACAAAAATGTAAACTTATAGTTTTTTTAACAAGTATTTAAAAAAACGATTGAAGCACTATTTTTTCTATCTATTCTACAATAGAGCTCGACAGCTTTCAAGATGCATTAAATACAATTTGAAACGTTGAATAGAAACAAAAAAAATACATGATATAGAAAAAACTCATTTGTTGAAGTTACAGTTCGTTAAATATATATAAATTAAAATTCATCTTAACAAATTACATTGAACAAAACACGTTACAAACATTACTTTTCTTAATTAAAAAATTCATTGAGTGAGTAAAAAGCCTTAAGAACCAACGTATAATCTCATAACCTAAACGCTAGAATACTTGACCACAGTATAAGCATATTGTCGTCCGAAAGATAATTTCGCAACTGTCTTGAAAAGATAGAAAAGCATATTCTATACTTCTACTATTTTCAAAAGAAATCAAAATGCTTTGGTCATATATGCCATTTTTAGGCACGCACATAAAATACACTAGTTGAGTTTTTTCTTGTATTAAGTGTTGCCATATTATGTTCCACCCACTTTTCCCTATTTCAGACTAGGGCTTTGCAATCTACCTTAACAGTTGTATTGTTTATTTAAAGGATGAAATTTAAAAATCTGCATATAGTGCTGTAAAAATATTTGGACCCCTAATCGTGGGTAAGTCGTTATTCATAATATGTTCATGTAAGAATCTTATGTTCTACTGTTTCTTCGGTGGTAAATGTTAATATTTAAGTGAAACATTGATTTTCGTGAAAATTTCTTTAAATTGTTAATAACTAGGCAACGTCGCATCTTAGAGCAAAACAATTTTAGGGTTAAAGAGAGAGTCAAATGAGACTCCTATTTCAGAAAAAAAATATAGGTAGTTCCATTTAAAAAAAAGTTCAAAGTATGTACCACGCTTTTTTGGGACACCCTGTATCAACTAAACTAATTTTAAAAAGTGGTCCCTCTAACTCAATTACCATTCCCACTATTAAAGGTTTTTTCCGTTTTACGGTTTAGCCGCAATCGAGCACCGCGATATTATATGGACACCCTGTATAATGCATTTTCTGTATTTTTATTTTTCACAAAACTATGTTGATAAAGGGTAATTATTTTGTTACGATTTAAATAATTTAGAAGTAAATTCAGGAAGTCCTTTCAAATAATTTTTCAAATTGATATTGAAAGGCAATCGTGCGATAATTAATACATAACTCAGGATACTCCTTTTTGTTGAAATATAGCTATAATTTTTTAGCACTTTCATTTATTTGAAGAAAGCTCCAGATCCAAAGATAAATTGATTAACTAGAGTAGGGTTTTTTTTATTTCTTGATAACATCGCTTTTATAAAAAAAACCATATATGCCATATAGGCCTATTGTTTTTTTGTCTTCAGGGACATAAGCATACTATTAGTATATGCCTTCCCCTTGTACACTGCTATATTGATGCCATCTCCTTTTGTACAAAAAATGTATCAAGCTCACTAATTAGCAACATCCGTAAGATCATTTAAGATTACACCATCTTCATTTATTATAGTTATTATGTTTAATTTCTTTTTTAGATTTAGATGGCAGATTTCTATGCTTTTTTAAAAGATGCCAGGATGCGCGAAATTTGTTCGACGCATTTCCTACAACAGAGTCGTATTGAGATTTTTTGCCTTTTTTAAAATATAGATATAAGATTTTTTCCCTTTGGATAAATATCATTTAAAATTCTAAAGTTTCATACTTCATACTTTTTTATTTTCTAATGAAAAAATTAAGTTTGATACACATGAGCAGAAATACATATATGTACCACACTTGTTTTAGCTTCATTAGTAAAAAACGTATCAGTCAATCTAGAGGACTTCTTTATTAATCTTGTGAGAGTATTAATATTACTTGCATTTGAATTTACTAAAGAATAAAGATTATTTTTTTGGGAATTGCTGGGCAAAATATCAATATTGAAATCTTCCCCAGAACTACAATTTCTCTATTAGAAAAATTAACTTTAAAGCAAGTTCTAATCTATTTAAAAATTTATTAATATCAGTTTGTGGTGCACGGTATATTTTTTAATTTTGTTTTGTTTTTTTGTGTGGCCTCTTGGAAAAAGAATGGATGATATATTTCTAAGTAATGCTACGTCACCGCCTCACCTCCATTTACAAGATGCAAATTCCGCAGTATTTTCCATAGATTGTATTTTACTATATATATGTAAGAAAATCAAAATTTATATATGTAACTGCCTTTTTGAAGAAATCAAACACTCAATAACTTATAATACGTTTAATCTTCATCGTGTTTCATACAAGACTGCCTATCACTAAAAACATCACCCGATACCTACCATTAATAATATCGCTATTTCGAGCGTTTTTGCTTACAATTCCAAAAGGATTAAATGAAATATTTTACCTGACTCACCATGCTCTGGCTGTCCGTACTTGATAATTTAATAAAAAGCTTACACGGCCAATCCTGACACTAAATTCGTTCCCGAATTTTACATTTTAGCCCGTACTACAAAATACCATTTTAATCACATGATAATACAAAGAGCACGTCTTTGGCCTTTTGAGAAGACATCACTCATTATTGCAAAGAGCACATCATTTCAACGATTAAGTCCTAATGACCTTGTCGCAAAGAGCACGTCTTTCAACAAATACCTAGCAAGAAATACTAATACCAATCATTCGCCAAGGCAAAGAGCACGTCGTTTCAACACTCAAGGTCCCATCACCTTGATGCAAAGAGCAAGTCTTTCAACCAAACTTTTTTTTTTTTTCAATTGACCTTTACTATAACTTACAAATAACTAACTAATATTAAAGCTCACACGGATATCGTTTAGCAAATTACCAAATACTGAATAATAACTACAACGTAATCAACAACAGAACAACTATTCATATCTCTAAATATAACACACAACATTTTTATAATATCAACAAAAGAAAGTAAAAAAAAAGAAACATAAATAAACAATGATCTTAAATATTTTCTCTTCAAATTCACCTGGCCATACCCGCATCATTTCAGTAGAAACAGTTCTTTTGCGATTAGTGGCTAAATTTTTAATTTCTACCTAGTCATTAGGCAACAGCTGTAAGATTTCGAATGGACCTTCGTACCTAGATTCTAGTTTGGATAGGTGCGAATTTCCAGACGGATGGAAAACTATTACAACAAAATTAACAACTATTTCGACTCTAAACCGTAACGAAGAGAGCATTCGTAAGCGGTTTTACGATTATTAATTAAATTTCGATCAGTAGTTGTCATTGGTTTTAAACTTTCTGTTAAATTTTGAACATCCCTAGTATCCATAAGTTGCCCCGTTAACAAATAGAGTGGGGAAAATCTCGTGGTCTTTTGGACAGTAGTATTAAGGGTTAGTTGCAACTTAGGGAGAACGCTCGCCCATTCTGACTTATTGTTATTTACTTCTACGCGGAGCAGATCTAGAACTGTTGAGACGTATCGTTCTACCTGCCCATTTCCGCGGGGGGCGCTTTTAGCAATTAAATGTTGGGTAATGTTTAATTTTGAGAGTAACTCTTTTACTTGTTGGTCGGTAAAATTAGTTCCCCTATCGCTTATCAACCGTTTAGTGTTCCCGAATATGTTTAGATAAATTTCTAGGTTTTTACTAGTCTCAGGACCAGAAAGAGTTTTTAACGGGATTAAAAATAAATATTTTGTGATTGCATCTATTAAAAGAAGGACTTGTTTATAACCCTCTGGTGTTAAAGGGAATGGTCCCACACAATCGCAATGCACTGTGTGAAAAGGAATTGGATTTTTTTCAATAGGGTGTAATAGTCCTTGTTTTCGTCCAGTGTGTTTTTTACTTGCTATGCATTTAAGACAGTGGTCACAATATTTTTTGACGAATCGTGCCATTCGCGGGAACCAAAAATAGTGGTTTAGTTTTGCAAAAGTTTTATCCGGTCCAACGTGTGACTGTTCGTCTGTGGAATGTATTTGCCTTTGCGATACTCAATATTAAAGTCAAATGATTGCAAGTAGAGCCACCACCTCGCGACTCTGGGCAACAAATCTTTCTTTTTTTGAGTTAATTTTAGCGAGTTACAGTCGGTGATAAGTTTAAATCTGATTCCGTATAAGTCAACGCGGTAATGTTTCACTGCATAATAGACAGCAAGAGTCTCGAGCTCGTACGAGTGATAGTTACTTTCTTCTTTTGTAGCTCGTTTTGAAGAATAAGATATTACTTTTAGTTTATTATCTATTTTTTGAAAGAGTATTGCCCCAAATCCCCGGGAACTCGCGTCTGTATGAAGTTCCGTGTCTAAAGTCGTGTCAAAAATGGCTAAAAGAGGTCGTTGAGACAGAAAAGCACAAATGTAATTTTTTGCAATTTCTTGATCCGTTCCCCACACAAAATCCACTCCAAGGTTTGTGATACAAGCTGTGCGCGTTGAAAATTCAGGAATGTACTTCCGGAAGTACCCGGCAAGACCCATAAATTGGCGAACCTGTTTTACATTTTTTGGGTCGGGCGCATTAAATAATGCTTTTAATTTTCCTTCGTTAGGCCACAGCATAAAGAAACCAGCAGTCGCACTCCGCCCGAAAATGTAAGCGAACTAATAGCATCCTTAGTCATGCCGCAGCCATGTTCTCCGGATGCCGAGCTCACTGTTTATCGAACTGTGTTCATAGGTGTATCGCCTAGTTCAGCGACGTACTTAGTGACTATTTTGATAGCGTTTTTACAAAGCGTAGCGTTTTTTATAAAAACTTTTGTATTAAAAGAGGGGTATGTTAAAAATTATTAATGAAGCAAAATAATTGACTTTGCCAAAGTTTTTAATAGCTGCAAATTTGGCTGTATAGCTTAAATAACATAATTAAGCATCAATTAAAGTTGCAGCAATGTAATTTTTTTTTTGGATTTTTAAGGAAATTATTTATATTTCTGCCATTTTACCAGTGTTCCCATATTTAAAAGAGTTGCAAAATTGTATACTTTTACGTTAGTTGGTACTTAATAATATAACAAAAATTCGCAGATGTTAGAATTGTTTTGAATTGTTGCCAAATATTTGTCTTTATTTATATTTGTCTTTATTACCCCTAACATGATTAAATTTATTAGGTTCAGTGTAATCTCGAAAAAATTGGGGCACCTGAATTTTGTGCCATTTTTAAAATCTTATTTGATTTACTCAAATACAAATACAACTTTTTCGTATCTCGCTTATTTTTCGAGAAAAAAAAAGTCCACTTAATTGCATATCCCCGGATTACACAAGGAATTTGGGGAAAAGTTTCTTTTGGAATTTATTATTAACTAAGCAAGATACGAAAATAATTCAAGAGACAAAAAAGTTTTATTTGTATAATCCACAGAACATAATAAAAATTGCACAAAAGTCAGTGGCGTATATTTTAGTTGTTGTTAAATTTTAACACCCTGTATATTAAGAACGAAGAATTTCTGGACATATGTTCATATGAACTTTTTGTTTTAAAATTACTCAAAGAATGGTCTCTTAAATTTATGGTACATACCTAATTAACTTCCTGCACGTATTCTTCTATATCGTCGTTGTTAGATGTAGAAATGCGATGTTTATTTTTGTTTAAATATTTTGTTAATGTATAAACTTTATTAATATTAAAAAATAAATATTTGTACTATGTAGGTATTTTTATTTTACAAGATAATAATATCTAAAAAAAAGTCCGGCTCTAGCCAAGGCAAAAGCCGCGTGGACCGTAGCGAGTGTCAGCGGCATCCCTACTATAAGCAAATATGCCGCGCCTGCGTTAGTACACATGCACCGAACTCGCTTATTCAAGCCAATGTATTTTTATTGAAGTGCGACTGCTGGTTTCTTTATGCTGTGGTTAGGCCTTACACCATCTTCGGAAATTTCATGACCAAGATAGAGAATTTGTTTTTCGAAAAATTTACATTTAACAATATTTAAGCTAAACCCTGCCGGAGTAAGAGAGACTAGAACCCGATCGAGTTTTTCCAAACCTTCCTGAATGGCTTTTGATGGTATATTGACGTCATTCATATATACCAAGGTATCGGTATCTTTAAGCTTACCCAGAGCTTTACAAATCGCTCGTTGAAACACTGCAGGGGAGTTCGAAAGACCAAAGGGTGAACGCAAGTATTCAAAATGCCCATCAAGCGTGACAAAAGCTGTTTTATAAATAGAGTTTTCAACTATAGGGATTTGGTGATATCCTGCTGCTATGTCCAAAGTCGTAAAATACTTGCTTCCACCCAGCTGATCAATTTGGTTGTCTATACGGGGCAATGGAAACCGAAGAAACCGAGAAGAAACATCTGCTGCCATCTTTTTTGTGCACCAAAATAACTGGGCTGGCAAAAGGTGATGTGCTTTCGCGTATGATGTTGTTTTGCAAGAGGTCGTTAATAATATCTTTTACTTTTTCTCGTTCGGACAATGACATTCGGTAAGGGTTATAATGAATTATCTTATCGCTTTTTAATTTGATTTCCATTTCACGGGCTATTATTGCACTCACGGAATTATCAACAGTAATGAAATCAGTATATTTTAATAAAAGTTCGAACAATGTGTTGAAATCATGTCCTTTTAGTGATGTTTGAATTTTCTCGGGAGAAATTGCTACGTTCTGAATCATATTAGACTCTGTTTTATTTGAGTAATCCAGATAAATTCTAGACCCACATGAATCAGTGCAAATTTTTATTCCCTTGTGATAAGGGAATAAATCCTTACACAAAATTGCGTATAATTTCATAACCGAACTTTCAACAACATAAAAATTTATTTTAAATGCCGTCCCTTCCCTTTCAACTAGTAAACTACACCTTTGACAACTTGGAATTGAATTGCCTCCTATACCTGTTAATATCATAAAAGTTGGTTCCAAATGACAGTGCAATTTATGAGCAATTTTATCCGAAAGCAAACTACATTCTGCACCCGTATCGATTAAATAATTTACGGTCAAATTTTGTATTTTAAACTTTATGCAAAAATCATTATCTAAGTCTACACAGAAGTAGTTTATTTTGGAGAATTTAGACGAAGTCTCCGCCTTATTTTGATTTTTAAAGAAACATTTTTCAAAACTATGCCCAAATTTTTTACATATCTCACAAGGTTTTACAATACCGGGCAGATTATTTGAGCCACTCGCCTTATAAGCATTATCATAGTTAGATGGCTTACGCGATTTAAAACAATTTCGGCTGATATGACCAGGTTTTTTGCAGGAATAGCATATTTTTTCCTCATTATTATTTTTAAATGAATTCGGGCGTTTTAGCGCCCCTACTTGAAGCTGAGTGCTTGGTTTACAAATTTGATAATTACTAAGTAAGTTAAGTAAGGTGGAAATAGAATCAATTCTGCTATTAAAAGCAGCTGTTTTGATATGAGTGTCTGTTATATCACCAATAACTATTTCAACTATTTGACTATCACTTAAATTAAAATTTAAAGAATTTAACAAAGATATTTTTTTTCTAGCGTACTCACAATGTCCTGTGGCTTGGTCGCTTCTGTACATACTAGCCTTACGTAACCGCTCGCTGAGATTCCTCTTCACAGGATAGAGCTGACAAAGCTCGGCTCGGAAACTAGCCCAAATTTTTTTTGGTGGATGCCAGTTGTCATACCAATCCTTTGCGTCACTTTCAAGGGCTCCCGCGGCTCTGCAAAGCTGTTCAAAATCACTCCACTTAAACGTGGTGGCCAAAGTCTCTATATCATCACATCAACTAATCGCTTCCGCATCACTTTTTGACGGGTCAAAAGCTGGAATATTAATTGGCGCTGATGATGCTGGCACCACCGGCGCAGCTTGTTGAGGTTGTTGCTGAATTCCACGAAGAACAGCAGTTAAAACACTGGTTAATTCCTCCATTTTGATACAATTTAGCTCTAAAGTATCACTGCGAAATTAAAACGCACACCATATACGATCAAAGCAATAAATTGCTTACACGCGCACACCCGAAATAGGTCAGGTTGCACTATATTTCTTCTGTGGTTCTTTTAGTGAGTGAATCCCACTTCTGATGTAAGAAATTACTGCCTTTTTGAAAAAATCAAACACTCAATAACTTATAATACGTTTAATCTTCAACGTGTTTCATACAAGGCTGCCTATCACTAAAAACATCACCCGATACCTATTTCGAGCGTTTTTGCTTACAATTCCAAAATTCCAACAGGATTAAATGAAATATTTCACCTGACTCACCATGCTCTGGCGGTCCGAACTTGATAATTTAATAAAAAGCTCACATATATTTAACATCTTCACTAATTGTGGCTTTAGTAAATATACATACATCTCCACCATGATACAAAAAGACGCCTTTAACACATACGAATTTAAATTAATGAAGTGCATCTCTTGACTATTCAAGCAATATATATATATATTCAATAATAAAATGGAAGTCAGGATTTTCTTTTTTGAGACTATCCTTCCAGTTCATCTATTTTTTTATCAGTATTTGACCAATTTACTCACAACACCCACATCTAATGTTTCCTATCTTTAGCCATGCGAACCGCCTCGGCTTATAAATAAGCATAATAAATATGGATCAAATAATTAAAACCTTATTATCATCTAAGTATTATATAATAGATTGATTCTACGAAAAAATCACTTAAAAATATACAATTTTAAAGACGCAGTAATAGAGAAATGAACATTGATATTTAAATTAACTATTTTTCTTGTTTTTAGATAAATAAGCATTTACGTATCATAAAGAATTGTAATAAAATCATGTTTTTCGTATGTACTGAAACATAACTAACGTATAAAAATATAATTTTCATATAATTCAAGCAGCAATTGAATAATTAATTGCGATAGAGACGATGAAAACGTCAATTTTTTTTCTATTTTTAGGCATAATAATCAATGCTATACTCCAAATGATACCTCGCATATGTAATTAATCAATTTATTTAACATGTACAATTTACATATAATTATTATGAGAGTTTAAAGATTTTAATAATTAAACCGTTCGCATCGTACCATTCTTGGAAAAAAACTGAATGTCAAAGTAACCAACTTGATAATAAAAAAAAGCGGTTTTACATGGTGGATTGCATTCTGTACCCTTATAGTTCAAGGCCTGGCAATATGTTATTAATATTGAAAACTGGTTCTCTACCATTTTAGATGCTGAGCTGTTATTTTTGCATGCTAATGGAGTTTTTAACCGAAAAACAACCATGAGCAATGGAATCTTTTATTGGTTCTAGAATGACGTTATGTATGCTTGTTTTAAAAAATGGGGACATAATTGATGCACTTATATTAAACTATTATTATATTGTATACTATCTCTCTTTTATTAATTCTCTATACAGCATAAATAGTACACGTACATAAAATTTAATCATTGATGATTTTAAAATTAAAGATTCCTTTAATAAAATTCTCTATTCTGAAGTTTGAACTCCATTGTTGTGAATTATTACCGGTTTAAATAATACATTAAAAAAATAGATATTGATTCATTATCCTTAATTAAAAATATATCGAGGCCTTTACCTTTTAATAGGTCTTTGTCACGATATATTTTATTATAATGTGAGTTGTTTATAGGTTTTATTGTAATAAGAGATGATGTTATATTTATGCTTATTGTACATTTTCATCACCAGCCACAAAAGTACGCACTCCTTGGGATGTGCCCCTAGGGATTTTTGAAGTGATATATTGATTTGGCATTGGTATAAAGCAGGAAATTTTTGTTATAGGATATTGTCTTACATTTTGCTAAATAAAGAACTGCTAAATATTTCTAATCCTTTCTCTGTCTTTTAAATCCCAAAACCTCCGAGAATGTACCTTAGGAAATCAACAATGATTAGACGGTTTTTTTCTATGATCCAGTTCCAGTAATCCCTTGGAAAAATCAGTTGCTGTTTTTCATTTCAGAACTCATTATGTATCAACACTAAGTTGTAATGGCCTTAGAATATCGAATAAAAACGTTTGATGTACATTGATTTATTTATTACCAGGCAAATTACCAGGTAACATTAACTTAATATAAATATTAATAAACATACAAGTTAATAATAATACAGAAATTCATCTAACGTAAACAAAGGAACCTAAAATAGATTCTTTTTAGTTGCCTACTGAAAAAAACTGGCTAGCCCATAAAGAAGTCCAAATTGGTTTACTGATTAGCAAGATTAGCACATCTTGTCAAAAATTAGTTTTGTCCATAGTAAGTTCAATGTAAGGCAACTAAAGGATGGCTTTAATCTGGTTTGTCTAAATAATGTACCAATGTTAAATAAAAGAGAAAGACAGTAAACAATATTGTTAAGCAGTTTATGATATAGTTTAAGATCATATACCTTTCTGCGATTTAACAGGGAATCAAGTTCTTGCTGAAGATCATCATTGCCAAAATCATAAAGCCTATCGGACTTAAATGCTATCAATCTAAGAAATTTTCTTTGCACTCTTTCAAGGGCAGACACATGGACATTATAATACGGAAATCAGACTGCTGAGGCACACTCCACATGAGGTGAGACAAGAGCACAATAAAGGGCTTTATAGGATTGAGGATCGTAACAATCATGATTTGTAAAACATCATGTGATAAATTCAAGAATGTGATATCATTTAGATACTATCGAGTTATATGTAACAAGGTTTTCTGTGTATTTCTGTAAAATAGTATAGTCTTGTTATGAGTATTAAAAACGGGTACTACGCACAAGACTTACGTTTCGAAAACATTTCAATGAATTATAATGTACAATGAATTTATATATTATAAATTTTGAAAATACAAACTATATAAAACTGTAGTGTGTACTAATTCCAGATTATAATTAACACTAAATTCTCTAATAAAAAATCGGTTAAAATTGTTAAATATTTGTAACGGTGGTAAGAACCTGGATGATTTATTAATGTTTTAGTCACAGCTTAAGGTAGTTGTTGATGGGAAATTTTTAAATGAGCATCAAATATTATGGATGTACAACAAAATGCGGTAACTATTTTAACTAACATGGCAACTTTTATATTTCTGTATATCAAATAAATTTATCGGTGAACAAACTTAAGGCATCATTATATTTTTAATCTGCCAACAAAAGCAGGCACCAAAAAATACACAAAGCTTAAAAAAAATCTAAATGAGCTTCTAATTTTCAAAACCAATTTACCAAAATACCAACTAAACTTCAAAAACTTCAAATGAGCATCTAATTTTTTAATTCATTTCAACTAAAATATTATATAATCATCAATTTTTTTTTCTTAAAAGTTTTTATTTTGCATTCGGCAACAGCTTTCGTTAATGAATTACAAAAAAATCCGGCAACGTGCGTTTATACTGGAGCGACAGTTAACTGCGTTTGGGATTTCCATATACGTTTATTGGTTATGGTGTATATAATATTTCAGTAGTATAAACAGTTGTTTTATGCACTGTTTTATTCGTTTTAAACATTAAATAATCATGGAACTCGATACTGTTTTACCTGGGAATAGTTCTGATGACAATATTCAAATGGAGAATGAAATAGAAATTCCTTCATTTCGTTCGGACAGTGATTCGGAGATTGAAGAATTAGAAACAAAAAAAAGCATGGCGAGAGTAAGCAGTGGCTCTTTGTAAGAAAATTTGCATGTGTTAAAGAAGCGGAGGAAGTTGTTCGTGCAGAAAATACTTGGTCTATTTTAATAACACATATGACTGAAGAAGGAAAGAAAAGGTTTATCGTTGTAACAAAGTAAAATGTCGTGGCCCTCAGTGTGCGGCACAAATTTATTTACTGTTTGAAGCTACATCAAATGCTGTTTTGCTCTATCGTGTAGAGGCTGCCCGTAACCACGAGTCGATTGGAATTCGTTCTGATTACGGAATAAGTCAGGAAGTTAAGACAGAAATAAACAAACTATTTGTTTTACATTTGAAGCCTAAAGCTATTTTAAAAAGTCTTAGTAAGATGGAGGGAGTAAAATTACCATCAATGAAACAATTAAACAATTATCTATCAAGTCGTAGACGTGTTAAATACGGTTCCTCAACTATAAGTCTAGGCGAACTGGAGCGATGGATATTAAATCATACAGCAGTTCCCGAGGACATACAAGTGTTTGTACTTTCTTATTATATATTCGAGGATGAACCAATGTCCTTTCGCTTTGCATTGTCTACAAAACATTTACTGAGGTTAGCAGAACGTCATGCAAATATTATTCATGCTGATGCGACATACAAGTTGATTTGGCAAGGGTTCCCGGTATTAGTTGTAGGAACTACAGATAAACATAGAAAATTTCATCCGATATGTCTAGGAGTTTCGACAAACTAGCGTCAGGAAGATTTTATCATGCTATTTAATAGTTTAAAAGAACAGGTTTTGTCTGTATATGGACATTCTCTACAACGGTCGGTATTAGTTTGTGATGCCGCAAAGAGCATCCAAAATGCTTTTACAGAAGTCAGCAAAAATAAAAATGCAAACCAGGGTTGAACAAACTTGCTCAGACAAAAACGCCCGAAAGAATATATTACAAGACATTGATGCTTTATAGTCCGTTACTTCTCCTGAACATTTTACTAGCGCATCACAGCTTTTTATGAGGAAATGGAAAACCCAAACTAATTGTATTAAATACTTCAAAGAAGAGTGGTTAACTCAAAATCGCAATTGGTACCTAGGTGCTGCCCCAGGATCACCAGCCACAAACAACGCACTGAAATCATTTAATAAAACCATAAAAGATAGCAATACATTACGCGAAAGATTTCCTTTATCTCGTTTTCTGGTTATCGCATCGGAGATGGTTAACGAATGGTCCTGCAAAACTACAGAGGAGTCTTTTTCAATTACTCCGCTTATTAAACTTCCTGATTGGACAAAAGCATATCAATGGGCAAAATTAGACAAAAAAATAAAGGTGTTAGATGCTGACACGAAGAACAATGTCTATATAGTACTAGGAGGTCAAGTATTGGATGTTCAGGCTGAAAAACCTTGGGAAACTTTTGATGAATTCAAAGATTTTTTTTTCCACTTGGAGAGTAACAATTCCCAAAGAAAAAGATGATTGCATGAATGGTAGCTGCAATTGTCCACAGTTTTTTAAGATGTATATGTGCAAACATCTTCTGGGCCTAGCAATTAGATTAAAATATACAGTTCCGCCTGTAGAGGCAAAACATATCCATATTGGACAAGAAAGAAAGCGTGGACGTCCACCAAAATCCAAACCTGCTTTGGTAATTCAGTGATGTTTTTAATTTATTGAAGTCTTATTAATAATTTGTTTAATGTTCACTCTTTTTTGTTTTGTGGTTCAAATACTGTTTTAAAAATGGAATTTTTTGTTCTTTTTGTTTTATAAATAGAAGACAATAAAGTATATTTGTGATGCCTATTTTTGTTTTATTTTATGCTCACTAGCTTTTGTCATATTATAAAGTATGAAGTTCAAACAGTATTTAGATGCTTTATTATTTAAATAGCTATCCAGATTAGTATAAAACAGTTGACAATATTAACTTTATTAGATGCTAAAGATTAGATGCTCAATAAGTATTTTTGTTGCTCCACCCAGTTTTTAAACGTGCTAAAAAGTATAAAAACTGATGTTCGATTAAATACTACCCGTTTTTGATGTTATAGTTATGAGAGAAATTATTCAGATATTTTGAACTTTTCGGCATATAATAACGGCAATATTAACAAAAATGACAGTGTCCTCGTATATATCAATCAGTCAAAGGTTCTTATACCAATACGACATAAAAAATATGTCTAATATAAAAAGGCAGGTTTGTATTAACAAAAATGTGAAAAAAGAAAAACGAAGTATATCAAAACTTTAAAATGTTGTTAAATAATTTGATTATTTAATAAAATTACAGTAGATTTAAAAGAAGTTTTTTAAAATCCATTGCTAACTTAAAGAAGCAATATCTATTTTGAAATGTTACTAAACATTTAAAAACACAGTAAACGTCTATGGGAATCGGTCAATAAATTTTATAATGAGTATTGAATTTCATAAAATTAAATTTAAGGATAGTTTCTTTTCAAATAAAACAGAAATAACCAATTTATTTAATAAACCTTATTGCACATTACAGGAAAAATATGCTCAAAGAATATAAAGAACTCAAAATTGTATTGATAGTCACCCCAATTGACAAATAAAGAATTAAACAAAACTTATAAGAAGCTTAAAGGCAAAAATATCTTGGAATTGATAACATTCGTACCGAAATTTAAAAAAATGATAGTCACCGAAATTGCATACTGCTTAAGTTTTTTAATAATTAATGATATGTACATCATAAAAATCTTTAAATATATTTTTTAAAGAAGACTCATGCAGTTTATAAAAAATACAAACTTATGTCTGACAATCAATATGGATTCATGGAGGGCAGGTCGACATAGAATACCACTGCTGGAATTACATCACAAAGATACAAAAATCTTGATAACAGTAGCCCGACATTGTGTATCTTTATCGACTTAGCTAAAGCGTCCGATGCAGTTTCATGTAATGGATGTAACGGTGTAATGGATATAATCCTAAATGATTTTAAAGGTTGTTATAGTCTTAACAGTTATAAGAAAAAATTGTCAGAGTGGTCGTTAAGGGTTTTACAAAAGTAACAGCTTTATGAATCAAAGGCATAGTAGATATTGAGCCATATGGACAGTGAAACGAAATAGAGAGATCAGCAAAAAAAATAAGATAGCAAAACACATGAAAAACAATATACAATTACTTTTTTCGGCAGTTTATTTTGTACATTTTCATTAAATACTATTTTTTGTAGTTGATATTTGTCTATTATTAATATTATTATTATTATTATTTCGAGTACTAATAGTATCAATGATAGTATCAATGGTCGCCATAGATCACGAATCTGTGACAGAAAAATTAAAGCAATTTTATTAATCTGATAAGAGAAATTTATAACGTTTCTTCCAATACCAAACACAATCCAATGACATTTTACAACTTTAGCTCTATGCTATTTACCCCACAGCACATCACAAAACTATTCCGGTTAAACTGCAAAATAATAAAGGGTTGATATTTTGGCAGCCTTTATGAATTTCAAATAAATTAAATAGCAGGGACCCCAAACGTGACCCTTGAGAAATACCGGACTTTACCTCAACTATCGTAGATGTACGAGGTCTGGCTATTAAATAACGAGACTGCGTCCCTAGAGGGCGCCCTAGACGGCTGGGGAAAAAAACGAGTAGTGCGTTGGGTATCTAGATATCTTGTCTATGCACGTACCAAAACACGTTTTCGTCACTATTATAGTATTCGTGCAGTAGCGGTTTGAAACGAACGTGTTTTTTTTCTCGTGCCGAAAACCATGTGTGACGAAAAACAAGAGCAACGCATCAATCTTAAATTTCTCGTTAAATTGAAAAAAACTCCGACTAAGTGCTATAAATTGTTGCAAGAGGCCTATGGGGAAAATTCTCTCGTCTCGTGTTTTTGAATGACCAAAATCAACCAAATTGTGCGTGCAGATCGTCGAATGAGCACCCGGATGATTGCCGAGGCTGTAAACGCCGATAAAGAAACGGTTAGAAAAATTTTACACGGGAAATTACACATGACAAAAGTCTGTGCGAAGTTGGTGCCAAAAAACCTGACTCCTGACCAAAAGCTCTTGCGTCAACAGGTCTGCTCAGATTGCCTTGAAAGGTTAGAAAAAGATCCCGGACTGATAAAAAACATTATTACTTGCGAAACGTGGATTTTTCAATACGATGTTGAAACCAAGCGGCAATCAATGCATTGGAAGACGCCTGAATCGCCCAGAATAAAAAAAGCAAGGATGTCCAAATCAAAATTCAAGGCAATCTTGATCGTTTTTTTGACATTAACGGTATCGTGATGACTGAATGGGTTCCAGAGGGTCAGACTGTCAACCAGACTTACTATTTGTCAGTTTTGGCAACACTGCGAGAACGAGTTCGTAAGAAACGGCCCGAGTTGTAGAAAAACAACTCGTGGATTTTGCACCAGGACAAGGCAACTGCCCATAACGCCCTATCTGTGAAGCAGTATTTGGCCGGTAAGCGCACTCCAGTGCTCGAACACGCGCCGTATTCGCCAGATTTGGCCCCGTGCGACTATTTTTTGTTTCCGAAGATAAAATCTGCTTTGAAAGGGACCCGATTTGAGTCGATGGAAGCGGTAAAGTAAAAAACGGCAGAGCTCCTAAAGGCCCTCACCAAAGAAGACTTCCAGCACTGCTTCGATCAATGGAAAAAACGTCTGGAAAGATGTGTGGTGAGGGGAGGGAAGTATATTGAAGGGGAGCATTAGAATGTATAATAATTTTTATAATAAAACCATTTTTAGTAACCAGTCTCGTTATTTAATAGCCAGACCTCGTATAACCTTGGACGCGAACCAACTTGGTTCAGCAAGTAATTATTCGACTACTATAACAACGATCCTTGGTTTCCAAAGCGATCAAGATTAAAAATTGGAGCCTTATGGTTAAAAGGCCTTGGAAGAGTCGGTATATGTGGAATGAACCTGATTTTCACTCACAGTGCTTGTAACTCAGGAGGTTTAGCTCGGCAGATTATTGCATAAAAGTTCTTTTAAGGTTTCTATGACTCGGATATAGATGCCGATTTTTCTGAGATGTTCGAACTATTTACACATTAAAAATAAATAAGAAAATTTCCAAAAATGTATATTTTTTTAAAATATAATTAAAGCGATCCTGACATTTACTGACCCACTATCTGAAAACTTGAAAGATTTCAAGAATCCTGGAATGAAAATAACAGTAGTTATTAATTAGAGATGCCTTAATCGCATTCATTTGCACATCAATAATGAACCATTTTCAAAACATGAATAGGAATCTTGGTATATAAGTTAATGGAGGGCATTTTAAACAGTTGTTATAGTAGCGTTATTTGTATGTTTCTTTGTTTATTATTGTTTTTGGTATATTTTTTTGAAAATAAAATATACTAAAAATAAATAAATATAATTTACTTTGGTTATGATATAAGAATTAATAGAAAAATCGTAATATTTTTTTAAATTTAATAACTCATTAAATCTAATTTTACATAAATATTTATAATCTTAGGTATTAAACTTGTTTTATTTGGGATTGCATTGCTAACAATGTAGTAAATTTAAGTCATTCGCATATTACGAAAACCTAAAAATGCGATTATTTCGAAAATGGTTGCTCCTAGCGACTTTAATAAAATATACATTTTTTATATAATATTAAAGAAGGAAATTATTTTGTTACTTTTCAAACCAATATACGGAGCTGTAAGAAAGTTAGTAGATGTAAAAAAGTAAAAACTAACTAACTAATTATACTTTTTAAGAAATTTTCTCTCCATGTAACACAAAAGTTGCAAAAAGGTTATTTAATGCTTAAATCCCTTTATTTTTAAAGATATCTGTTGAATATAGAAACAAGAAATCTGGTTTGCCTAAATAATTTACCGATGTTAGATAAGAGAGAAAAACAGTTAACAATATTGTTAAGCAGTTTATGATATAGTTTAAGTTCATATACCTTTCTGCGATTTAACAGGGAATCAAAACGAAGTTCTTACTGAAGATGATAATTGCTAAAATCATAAAGCCTATCGAACTTAAATGCTATCAATCTAAGAAATTTTCTTGGCATTCTTTCAATTGCAGACACATGGACATTATAATATAGAGATCAGACTGCTAAGGCACACTCCACATGTGGTGTGACAAGAGCACAATAAAGGGCTTTATAGGCTTGCGGATCGCGAAAATCATAATTTGGAAAACATCTTGTGATAAATTCAAGAATGTGATATCATTTAGATACTATCGAGTTATATGTAACAAGGTTTTCTGTGTATTTCTGTAAAATAGTATAGTCTTGTTAAGTGTATTAAAAATGGGTACTACGCACAAGACTTAAGTAAGTTTCGAAAACATTTTAATGAATTATAATGAACAATGAATTTATATATTATAGGTTTTGAAATTACAAACTATAAGACTGTAGTGTGTACTAATTGTTCAGATTATAATTAACACTAAATTCTCTAATAAAAAATCGGTTAAAATTGTTAAATATTTGTAACGGTGTTAAAAATCTGGATGATCTATTATTTTTTTAGTCACAGCTTAGGGTAGTTTTTGATGTTATAGTAATGAGAGAAACTATTCAGATATTTTCAACTTTTAAAAATATACTAACAATATAAACAAAAATGTCGGTGTCCTCGTATATATCAGTCAAAAGTTCTTATACCAATACGACATAAAAAAATATGTCCAATATAAAAAAGCAGGGTTGTATTAACAAAAATGTGATAAACTATTAAAAGGAAAAACGAAGTGTAGCAAAACCTTAAAATGTTGCTAAATAATTTAATTCTTTAATAAAATTATAGTAGATGTAAAACAAGTTTTGTAAAATCCGTTGCTGACTTAAAGAACCAATATCTATTTTGAAAGGTTACTAAATAATTAAGAACACATTAAACGTCTATGGGAATCGGTCAATAAATTTTATAATAAATATTAAATTTAATAAAATTTAATTTAAGGATACTTTCTTTTGAAATAAAATAGAAATAACCAATTTATTTAATAAACATTATTGCACATTGCAGGAAAAATACGCGCAAAAAATAAAAAGAACTCAAAATTGTATTGAAAGTCGCCCCAAACGACAAATAATATATTCCTTATATTCTTTTTTAAACATAAAATAATAAATATTATAACAAGCTTAAAGACAAAAATATCCTGGAGTTGATAGCATACATACCGAAATTTTAAAAATGATAGTCACGGAAATTGCATACTCCTTAAGTTTTTTAATAATTAAATATATAAACATCATAAAAATATTTATATAGGTTTTTTAAAGATGAATCGTGAAGTTTCTAAAAAATACAAACTTATATCTGACAATCAATATGAATTCATGGAAGGCAGGTCGATGTAGAACGCCGGATTTATATCACAAAGACACAAAAATTTTGATGAAAGTAGCCCAGCATTGTGTATCTTTCTCGACATAGCTAAAGCGTCCGATACAGTTTCATGTAATGGATATAATGGTGTAATGGATATAAGGCAGCTTTTGCGTTGCAGAAAGATTTTAAGATCCTTTAAAAAATACTTTTGGTTTTTTCGGCAGTTTTTTTTTGTACATTTGTTTTATTTGTAAAGTTTCTTCTAGTACGAAACACATTCTAATGACTTTTTGAGATATTTAGCTCCATGCCATTTACGCCACACCACTAGAGAAGACTATTCAGGTCAAACTGCAAAATAATAAAAAGTTGATATTTTGGCAGGATTTATGAATTACAAATAAATTAAAGAGCAGGGACGCCAAACATGACCCCTGAGAAACACCAGGCTTTACCTCTAATATAATTTACTAAATATAATTAAGGTGATCCTGAAATTCATTGACCCTCTATCTGAAAATATGGCAGATTCCAAGAATTTTGGAATTTTCTATAACAGTAGTTATTTTAATACCTTAATATTTATTTGGGTGTTTGTTGGCTACACCATTCCAAGTACTCACATAATATGGCCAATATCTTAAACACGTTTCAAAACATCCTATAGCGCTTCCTCAATTATTTGCATATCAATATTGAACCCATTTCATTTCCAAACATGAGGAGGAATACTTGGTGTGTACATGAATATTAGGTTACAATTTTCTTTCCATGTAACTTTTTTGTTAATGACTAAATACCTATATTCCCCAAAGGTATAAGTTGAATATAGAAACAAGAAAGATGTTCTGCGATTCTTTGATTTTTTCACATCTGAATTTCTGTAATACTGTTTATGGCCCTTGTCTTAATCATACGGACAAGACGCGTATGCAAAAATTTCAAAATGCATGTGTGAGATACATATTTGCAATACGACGCCCACATGTGGTATCACATAAATTAGGACTTGCACTGGCTGAATATGTCTCAAAGAAGAGAGTTCAATTACACAGTGTTTCTCTATAGAGTCTTACAAAATAAATGTTCCCCCTACCTAATAAACAGAGTTGAGTGCAGGGCTATTACTTACGGAATTAATATGAGACATCGAAATCCTCTGAACATCCCACGGTATGGCCAAAGTTTACTGAATAAAATTTTATTTTATTCAGTTAGCTTTGGTATGGCAAAGAAAATTTTCAACGCAGCTTTTCCTATAATATCGCAACATGTGTGAATAGACATATACGGAACCTCTCGCTAACTATAAATGCTTTTTAAAATCATACAAGGAAAACGCTTATAACTGCTTTGTCTTAAGACTGAAGTGTTAAGCCCATGCAACTTTATATTTTTTTATACCTATTCCTTATAGTGAATGAAATATTAAGTAGCAAGAGTTAGGTTTAGTTGTTACTATACACATTTTATTATCCGTGTCTTAACTTGGGTTGCATCCTAGATTTACATATTTGGGTTCATTTATACCCTATAAGGTTAAGGGTAAGGTGTTTCCTGTAGGTTAGTATTATATTTACCAGGATGCAACAGCTCTTAACTTTTTGTTTAGAAGCTGAAAGTTGCCCTTGAATCCATGTGCATATTTTCGCTGACAGTTATATTGAAATTTTCGTTAGAATTAATAAACATTTTTATTATTATTATTTTTATTTTTTGATGTTCTAATATGGTTAAATTGGTAAAAAAATAGAATTTAAAAAAATGAGGTTAAGATAAAAACATAAATAAATGTTTTTAAACATGAGCATAGGCATTAGCAAAAATACTCGGACGCACCAAACCAACGTTAACACGTTGGTTCCACGTTTTTTGGAAAAGTTTTTAAAGGCCTGATGGTGCTCTGGCCAGAGCGAAACACGTGTATCCCTGTATTATGTGTTAAATTTATGTTTCTTTTGGGGTCTATGTTTTCTTTGTTTTTTAATAATTTTGTGTGTTGGTCTCCTTGTGAAGAATGAATGAAATTTTTTTATAAAAAAGAACTTCTTAAGTAGTACTTTTACGTTGCATTTTAAATAATTGTTGGGCGCCCAAAAGATTTTCGCCTTAAACCGTCTCTGATAACTTTTTAAGTTTTACGTAGATATTAATAAAAAAACGATACCTTTTCAGGAATATCATAGCATTCAGATTCACGTTGGAGGTTGTCCTAGAGAGTCGCGCAACATTGACGCAGTCGAACGAACGCCGATACAAATAAATAAATTTTATACTCGTATATTCGTTTTTAGATTGCGAAACGTGATTGCCGGTGGTGTGCGAAACCGATAAAAGTGCTATTTAATTATTCATTTCTGGGATTATTTTTAACATTCATGGGGATTTTATTTTTAACAATGTGAAAAGTTGTGGTGTGTAAGGTTTTTGTTAATTAATTTAGAATTGGGTAGCAAAATTAGAAGAATCAAAAATGATTAAAATTGACATGAAAAATTCCTTTATTATTTTAAAGTAGGTGGCCATTGGCAAACATATTTTGAATAAAAAATCAAAAATAATTTTGTTTTAAATTTTGCTTTAGTTTATCAGGATTGTTACCTAATCCAGAAAACTAGAAAAACGACTTATAATACTGTATTTACTAAAATAACTGAATTATACTGGCTACAAATTTAATACAGAAAAACTAAAAATATATATACTTACACCAATAACTATAGGTTTTTTTTACAATTGCCTATTAAATATACACCTGGATCTCCACCTCTGGATCAATATTTTTCCTTGATGTGTTTAGTTTTAAATTTGTCTATTTTCCTCTATTATTATCTTGACTTTTCTTTGTAGGGGCAAATTGGTCACTTTGTTGAAAAACTTCAATTATGACTGATGGAGAATATATTCTTCCCAGGTGAGTTTTCAAATTTTTCGACTAATTTTTTTTTTTTTAAGTTATTCTAGAAGGCTTAGGAAATTATAGTTAAAAAATTATTCATTTTTCGATCATGTTGAGGGCTCTTTTAATAACTTTTTAAACAATATAATCAGTTCCTAAATATGAGAAAACCATACAGATATAGTAAATAAAAAATAATTAATAAAAATTCAAACTAGTTTAAAAAATATAGAAAAGAGAAACATGAAAATTAAAAGAACATGTTTTTTATGTAATAAAAATCTTCTTATTAATTTTATAAAATATGGAATATAATAAGTGGGCATCTTAAAAAGGGCGATATACTTGACAATTTTACATGTACTGGCTAATAATCCAAATAACATTGTTATAGAATATTTATGCGAATATTATGTTTTTTTTTTAATAAGAATAGCTTGACTAGTTATTTGTGTAAAGGTTCCAACTAGATTTTTCTATTATATGTATGTTACATGTTCATGCTTTATCAGAATATTCTCAGTTATATATTCAACCTTAGATGTATTAATGTACTATAAATTTTCTACAGAAAAGATTAACGAAATTCCTTTACAGATCGATGAAAAAATTTGGTGTGGGTGAAGTGTCCTTAACATCTCAGTTAAAACTCCTTTTATTTGCCCATAGTTTTCTAGAATTAGGAAGTTTAATAAAGCATGTTCGTTGAAAATTTCTCTTCAATTATTCCGTTTTTTTTCTATATGAATAAATGAACATACATAGCTCCTGTATAAATTATAATTACAAGATTACTGAAGTGAAGGCCTATTATTTTATAAACCGTTTTGGCAAGGGCCTTTCATGTATTTTACTTTGGTAACTGGCAGTCCTAATAAGGATAATGGAAAAATGTTATCAAATTTTTGCATTGTCATCGGTCGTTGATACGTGTGCAACTGGATCAGTTGCGCTCAACTTTTCAAACTTAAACTGATAATTAAGCTCAAAGATTCCGTTACATCATGCATAGATATAACCCGAGCTAATAAAAGGGTGTTAAAAATGACAAAGACAAACCTGAAAAGTAAAAGGATAATAATAAAAAAAGTTACAGTGTTTAATCTGAATATTCCCAATAATGTTTTATACAGTGCTTTTCTTTGAAGTCCCCCCCCCATTTATTTTTTGAACGGGTCAAAAAAATTTTTTGAAACTTGGCATAAGTAAATTGGTCTATAGATACTATTTTTCACTGTAAACTAGGTAGTGATAAATTCCAAGATGGCGGCTGGGCGACATCTTGAGAAAAAATTTTAAATAAAAAGGGGGGTCGTGTGGTACCTCATTTTAAAGGTCTTAATGAGTACTTTATAACCCTGAAATATTAGACCCATATCTTAACCCGTTTCAAAATGGCGGCCTAATAAAAAAGTATTTTTTTTTATTTTAACGTTTTAGATTTTTATGATTTTTGAATAGGTAAAAATCAGTGTACGAAAATAAATGCGTCACTATTTTATTTTGACATAAAAACGACAGTTCTAAATGTCAAAATAACACATAAGCGCCATCTTGAATAAATGCATTAAATAGAAATCTTGTGTTACCTCATTTAAAAGGTTTTATTGAGTACTTTTAATATTTATTACATGGACTCGGTGGACTCCATTTTGACCTGTCTAAAAGTAACAGCCAAAAAAATACACTAATGCGATTTTATCATTTCACTATATCGAATCACTAACATTTGTCAAAATATTGAGGCAGATGTATTTGAAAATGTTCGACGTGAATTTTCAGATAGGTTATTTATGTGTCAAGAGGTACAAGGAAATCATTTCCAGCATCTTTTAAATTAAATATTGTTTTTCTTTTGATAAATTGTTTATTTGCTAATTGTAAATTAGTATTTCATTGTATTCTATTAAAAACGTTAATAAAATCGCAACAGTGTATTTTTTTGGCTGTTACTTTTAGACAGGTCAAAATGGAGTTCACCGAGTCCATGTAATAAATATTAAAAGTACTCAATAAAACCTTTTAAATGAGGTAACACAAGATTTCTATTTAATGCATTTATTCAAGATGGCGCTTATGTGTTATTTTGACATTTAGAACTGTCGTTTTTATGTCAAAATAAAATAGTGACGCATTTATTTTCGTACACTGATTTTTACCTATTCAAAAATCATAAAAATGTAAAACGTTAAAATAAAAAAAAATACTTTTTTATTAGGCCGTTATTTTGAAACGGGTTAAGATATGGGTCTAATATTTCAGGGTTATAAAGTACTCATTAAGACCTTTAAAATGAGGTACCACACGACCCCCCTTTCTATTTAAAATTTTTTCTCAAGATGTCGCCCAGCCGCCATCTTGGAATTTATAACTACCTAGTTTATAGTGAAAAATAGTATCTATAGACCAATTTACTTATGCCAAGTTTCAAAAATTTTTTTTGACCCGTTCAAAAAATAAATGGGGGGGGGACTTCAAAGAAAAGCACTGTATGTTAATTCTAATATCTGTTAATTTACTATAAATTTCTTATATAAAAGATAAACGAGATTCCTTTTCAGATTGATAAATGAATTTCTTTATAAGTGCCTATAGCAAAGGTGAATAGATATACGGTTCGTAAATATTTTCAACAATGTATTTATTATGACGAATTTTTAAGTTCTCACCTACAAATCTTATGTAAATTTTTCTAACAATAATTTAAAAAAAAACAGTTGCCGTAATTTTTAATGTTTTTGATTATACCTTAAAACGACCCTCAAATGAGTTTTTAAATTCATTTTACATTAGGAACTTAATATTTTATAGTTTAAGTTGGGATCCGATTTAAGGAATTTAGGTTATTTTATTATAAATCGTAGTAGTTTCAATTTTCTAGATTTTGTGTACGTGCTTGTTTTGATTGTCAGGGTTTTCTTCAAATTATTGATCACCATCGGTAAAAATAATAAAGAAAACTCTGACCATTTCCAAATTATTGCATGGGTCCTTATAAGATCACGTTTTCTGAAATTTGAATCAGTTTTGTTGTTTACCTTGAAAACACTTGAATTATAGTAAACGTGAGATAATAAAAAATTTGTAATCTTACATTGTCTCGTGATTTGAGTCTCACATCAAAGATTCCAGCCATAGGACTCATAAAAAAAATGTGTTTTTGATATAAAAGTGTATTTCGCTCAATTGTTCCGGACAGGATGTTCCTGAATTCCGTTATAATTGGTGTCAGAAGTGGGATATCTGGAAGCCTTTTAACACGAAATCAGAAATTAAAGAACTTGACTTTTTGGCTAGTACAGAATAACAGATACGAGACAGTAAACATGGAAAGAAACATCAGAATCTGATTAAAACTAGAGAGATATTTTGAATAAAGAAAATAAAGAGCGAGATAGAAAACAAGAAAACCATATTAAGAATTTCAAAGAATACTTACTGAACTTAAAAGCCGATCTTACAAAGAAGCATAAAAAACGAGATTCACATCGTCGAAAATAGAGATGATGCAAAGAGAATTAATGATCCACTTCGATGCAGCAGTCAGAGGAAAAAATTTATAGAAATACGTTAAGAAATACAGAACCTACATACTAAGTAAATACCCCTGTTCATTCGGATCCTGAAATTCAAAATATGAAAGTTAAGCGACGAAAATTTTACGGCAAAGATACAGAGTACCTACTTGAATCAGTTTGAGGCCGACAGGGGAATCTCTATGATAACGAAGAAAAGTCAATCAAGTTTAAGTTATGCCTAAGAGAAGCTACATATATACTAAGAATGGTTAGGATCAGCTTAATTCCTTAAGATGTACGGGTCTACTACAAGTGGTTTACTCGTGGTACTGATCGAGATAAAGTAGAAAAAATTGAAAATTCGCCATGACCTTCTGATAAATATCACCTCAGAAGCTTTCTCGGTTTATACATATATTACAGAAGATTTATAAAAAATTTGATGCATGAGCTATCAGAGGAAAAAACAGTATTTAGTTGGTCAGCAGATTGTGAAAAAGCAAAGAGCAAAAGAGAGCACTATGCTCTTCCAATTTTATTCTAATTAATTTTTTATTCCAATTTAATTTTTTAATGTATCCAATTCCTTGACAAGCGTTTATTTTGGCCACATTTTAAATGTTATAATTGGAGCCGTTTTTCAAAAAATTTAAATATGGCGAGCAGGTGTTTCAATGCCGTTAAAGACCAGAAGAGAGCTTCTGGCATCATTATAAATCATTGAACATTTCCATAAATATTTGTATGAACAACGATTAATTCTTGGGACTTACCATGCTTCTCTAAAATGTCTGTTTTAGTTCAAAAATGCTAAAGCATAAACATCAAGATGGCTACAACAGGTACAAGCGTATCACGTAAATATACAATAAAATGTGGGAAAGGCGAATATCATCGAAATGTCTTTGCTCTGTCAAAACATATTAATATTACCTTAAAAAGGAATTGAAGCAATAGACACAGATATTTGCTTATCATAGTATTAGCATTAACAGTCCTGAAGATTGGAACGCAGCTAGTATAATCCAGGATCAGTGTGATGACCCAGTATTTGGCTTTATTTATGAAATGAAGTTTTAACAAAGCCATTCTGGCTTTGAAATCTAATCTAAAGAAATATTTTCAATAAATCTCCAGAACTTAAACTGGGCTCAATGGAATTCGTTAGTTACACAAGATGGATTATTCAAAAGAGTTTGGGCGAGCGACGAGGTCTTAAAGCTGTCTATGGTGGTGTTGGCAGAGGACATCTTAGAGTTTGTAAGCTTTTGGCAAAAGTGCGAATAAGGTTTTACTGAATGGGCAGTGATGAACATGGTAAACCCTCGAATGGACAGTGCGAAGAATTTGCTACAGCCAAAGGCCCAAGAACTCGAACCAGGGAGAAAATAATACAAAATCTTTTTGGTGCATGCTTTGAATCAATTGCCATCGACGTAGCGGAGCCCTTTTCCTACTAGCAGCTTCAGAAATTGATATACGCCTGTTGTTATGAACATCTTCAGTAAGTTGTCCGAGGTTTATTCCATTTCAAACCAAGAGTAACTACACTAACAAAAGTGCTGTTCCAGTCTCGGATTTTGTGCCCACAGAGAGGATACATTCAGCCAAGGAAGCAAAGAGAGAAAAAATAAAAACTGAATTGATGATGCTTTATTTTAAGCGAAACATGTAACCTTCGAAACATACAAAATAATTTGAGACCGAGACTTAGGGTTTTTATTTTTTTTCTACTCTCGTAGGTCTCTCTCAGATAATGGACGAGTTCTTTCAACAAGGAAGGAAATTTGGGTCACAACTATTCCAACACGTATACCAGTTACTGGGAATATATTACACCTGCAAAAGTCTCCTGCATCCTCAGTCTGATGAGGTGGTTAAAATATTTAATCGCCCTGTTGAAATCTATTTAACTCTAAGCAAATTAACTGGGATTATACAACCATCTCTATAGGAAATATCGTTCTTTTATCCATGAGTCTACTAGAAAAATCCCGGAAAAGTTTACTTTTGGTGATAAACTTCGTTTACTTTTGGACATTACAACTGGGAGACCCGATAAGGCTGAAATCCTTGACGAGTACTTCTACCATCTACAAGAGGAGTTGCAAATGGTCCATGAACAGCCACGGGATAATATCATTATTATTATTATATCATTGTTTTTTACATAAACATCGTAACTATGTAGTGTAGATAATGTTTTTAAAAGTTTATGTTAAATTTTGACTTTTAATTGCGTTAATTTTTGTTGTACCTTTTAATTTTGACGTACTTTTTGGCATTTTAATGTAATTCTTTCAAAAATAAATAAATTTTAGTCTGATGATGATAAGTGAACCAATCGAAATGCATTATTCTTGATAAAAGATTGGGATTTCTAGAAAAATATCTTTCCATCCTTCCTAACTCGCGAAAATGCTAATACGTTAACTATTCTCTTAGCTTTTGCACTGTTTTGCTCTTAATTTGTAGTTTAATTTAGTTAGTTAAATTTATTTAGAGTTCTACTTAGGTTTGGATTGATATTTTTACCTATAGGGCCTAGTTTAGATTATTTAATTGTAAGTCCTGTTAGTTTAAATTTTCTAGATCTTGCTTGCTTGGATTGTCAGTATTCTCTTCAAGTGACTTTAAGGGATATCATTGGCAAAAATAATATAATTCTAACCAGTTCCGACTTATTCGATGAGTCTTCATAAGGGATATCGTTTTGTGATGGTCCGCTACAATACTGTATCAGTTAAAACTCTCTTTATTCACCTACGGTTCCTCAGAATTAAAGAGTTTAATAATGTATGTCGGTTGGAATATTCCTATTACATTATTCCCTCTTTTCCTGTATGAATAAATAAATATAACTTCTATACAATCATCTAAAAAAATATTTTACTAATATTATAAGATTACTAAGGGAAAGGCCTATTATTTGATAAATCGTTCTGGTAAGGGCCATTCCTGAGTTTTAGCTTAATAATGAATTAATAGTTTAGTACCAAGAGTATTATTCGATTATTTATTTATCTGGGAAATTTCAAATACTTTACACAAGGAACTTATAAAATGAGTTTTTAATGTATTGTAAACAATCGATTTAATTCTTAGGGTCCAAAACTCAAACGGATTTCCGAACGTTGCTATAATCGATATCGACATGTCCCAACAAGATAAACAAACCCCCACTCAATTAGTGGCCAAAGTGCGAAAATCCTTTAATACTGGTAAAACTAGGGCTTACGACTATAGGGTGGGACAACTAAAGGCTTTAAAATCCTTTTTAAAGGACCACTCTCAAGGTATATGTGATGCTTTACATGCGGACCTTAGGTAAGAAGGTTAAAACATTTTTAAAAGTTAAAAATAATTAGTTTTATTTTATTAGGAAACCCCAGCAAGAATCTTTGGTGTACGAAATCGACCTTCTAGTACAAAATATTAATTATATTTTGAAACATTTAAAAACGTGGATGAAACCTGAAGCACCGGATAAGCCTTTGATGAATTTTTTTGATTCTATACAGATTTACTCGGATCCTTTTGGGGTTGTTTTGATAATGGGAGCATGGAATTATCCAGTGGTTTTGACATTACAGCCTCTTATAGGTAAGATTCTATTAACCTTAGAGCTTTTTGCACTCCTCGAATTACTACTTACAACAAAAATCAAAAATTACATTTTAACATACGCAACTAACTAAAATAATTACCTGATTACATATTAATAGCATTTTAATGATTGGGTAGGATAAATTGAAAGATCTAATTGGTCCTAATTATATAATGCAATTTAATAGTTGCGTCTCGTAAATAGTTTTCCTCGTCATTTACCTTCTAATTATTCTGTTTATTAAAAACTCGTTTTACGTATTTCATTTTTTTTAATTAAGATTATTCCATACCACTCTATTTGACCAATGAAAGATCACACTCGATTTTGAATAAATATTTTTTTTTAAAGATAGATACAAGATTTTTAATAAGAATAGAAGAAATTTGTTCGAACCTATATTCCTCAAGAAGCAAAATATATGTGTTTTAGATCTGAAACTTTCCCTGTTCCTATCTTAGATAAAACTTTACGAATTAAGACACCTCTATGAGGAAGATAAGAAAACTCACTTAGTTATCCCTGTAAAGTTCCATAATGCATAAAACAAAAACGAAATATGAGTTGGTGTTAGAAGGATACTTAGCAACTTCTTTCCAAGTTGGCATTTTCTCTTTATTTATCTATATTATACACCAGCACTGTGTGAATATCGAGTAATATCTTTTTGCTGTTTTTTTTTTAAAATTATAGTAATAATAATAATAATTTATTAGTAGAAAATAAAGAATAAGCAATTTCTATATAATCCATAATACAATATTTCTTTAGTTAATAATAGCATAAAAATTCCCAGTAACAAAAACAAAATTCACCGAAAAATACATAGAATTAGGTTCAAAAGTAATAATTTTTAATTCTACATTCTGCTATTTGGTGCACAATTACATTTAAAATGCGTATGTGTGTGCACCTATCTCAAGATTAAAAATTTATAATAAGAGGTTTTAATACCTAATACACAAATATGGTTTACACATCCTCAAAAATAGACAATCCCACTTCAATAAAGATGACAAAAAATATATATGTTTTAAATCAGGTAAGAGACTATAATTACTGTTGAATCACACTCAGTAATTTTAGATTTGGCTTTATAGTAACTCTGAACCTTAAAGTTGTCAGGCAGGCCAATAAATATGTTAGGGTCTACACAATAAGTATGATTTTGAGATGGTGCATGTTTGGGGTTCTGCAAAGCAATATTTCCATGTACTACATATCTAGTATTCAATCCGTGCGCTAATTTTTCTTTGAAGTAATTATTTTTTAACATAAATCTGTTAACTGATTTATTACACATTTGTTCTAGATTGAGGACATTACTTTCTTGTTAAATCTTTCTTCAATATTAATTCTGGGAGGTGCTCACTATTAAAAAAAAATTTAAACCTATTTCTGTAGTACATACAACAATGAAAATATTGATGAACCAGCATTACCCGAAACAACATAACCATAATTTAAAATTGATTCGAAAAGAGCATAATAAATTATTTTTAGTGTCTTCAAGGTTAATATATTCTTAGTTCATAAAATTTATAAAATAGTTTTCCAGTTTTTTTAGTAGCATAGTTGATATGATCCCTTCTGTTCAGATTTTCAAGAAAAGGGAAAAAGCCATAACTTCTGTTTTATCGATGTTTAAAGAAAGACGGCTATGATCGAACCCTTCTTTAGCCTTTTGAAATTGCGGTCCTTTTTTTTTTAAGTATTCCAATTGTCCCCATTTATAATAATAGCGGTGTCATCAGTAAAGCAAAATAATTATATCATTCTTTTCTAGAAGTTTGCCATAATGCCATTTATATAAACTTCAAACAGGCGAAGAGAAAGGACTGTCCTCTGTGGCACATCAAAATCTACCACCAGCTTATCGCTTTCTTGCTCTAAAAGATTTGTACTCTGTTTTCTGTTACTTAAGTAAGATTAGTTAATTCATTTGTAATACCTTGAATTCTTTCTTTTGATCTTCTTTCTTTCTCTTCGGGGATATTCTTTACAATATGACAGCAGCATCTCATTTAAAAATAAGGGTAGTCAATCTAAATTGATACTGATAAATAGATAGAATTATGATAATCATAAACATAATCATAATTTATTCATCTCAATGATACAATAATTTTACACACGTCATAAATAAGGTACCAGTCTATTCTAATACCTAATATATAAACGCTAAGCATGATAAAACTTTATACAAAATACAAACTATAAATAATAAATAAAAAGAACAACCTATACATATACTATGATTAACATTTTTAAACAAATATTACTTGTAGAAGGCCAAAGATAAAAATTAAAATAGGCAAAAATACATAGTCACTTGAATAAAAGGAGTGAAAGGTAAGATTCTCATTTTAAAGGGCAGGATATTAAAAAAATATCGACGTAGGAGCCCGAAGCATTTCGACATTTCTTCAGATGATAGTAGAGGGTCACTAGATCAGCTCTATAATGAGTGTTGTACTCTTCTTATTGGGCAGATATATACTCACGGCAGAGTAAGAACACAAGTCCCCTAAAATAGCCTTACAATCCTCTCTATCCTTCAGCCTAGATCATAATGGACTTTCTCTGAAGTGCAAACATCCTCTTAGCATCGGCCGCATGGCTCCATGCCTATTGCATAGGTTGCATGTGAGTGGAAAACAGAGAAATATGCAGCCTTAAGAACTAATGAAGAAACCATATTATATTAAGGGTACGAAATAGATATAGAGTCTTGGTGAGTTTTGATGTTGAGGATAGTTGGTTAATGTGTGGGCCCCATTGCAAGCGTTCCATTCCTCGCCCACTCAGCTCTTTCATAGTGAACATCATTCTAACGGTTTTATCTGTATATTTAAAATAAGTCTCTTTCTGCAGAACCACTGTTGCACCCTCTGCTGCGCCGACACAGAACCCTCCAAAGGAGTAAGTAGAGAGTCTCAAAACGATACTGTGGTATCATCAGCAAAAATGGTACATTGAGCAACAGAAATAATAAGTGATAAATCATTAAAATACATTTAAAACAGCCCAATTAGAATTGATCCCTGTGGTACACCAATAGTAATGTCACCCTTACCGACGGCACACCAGAGAAGCACATCGACTTAAGTCTGCGTTTCAGAGATTTTATGGTCTGAAGGCTAACTGGGTTAAAATTACAGGTTTTGAACTGCAGGAAGATTTCATAGTCAACGCAGTCAAAAGCTTTGCTAAAGTCACAGCAAAGAGCTGTGCCATATTTATTATTCCAAAAGCATCAGTAATATTTGTAATCAAATACAACATACCAGAGACTGTACTTTTGTCCTTCCTAAAACCAAATCGGCACTCACTAGACAGATTTTTTTTTCAAAAAAAATCAACAATATGCAATTTAATAATTTCAGTACTTTTCCAGAATCTTTGAGACAATGGACGATAGTTTGAATTACCTTTTTAAAAGTATTAGGATAACAAGAGCTTCCTTTAATTGGGACGGGAAATAAGCTTCCTTAATACATAAGCTTATTAGGCTGGTCAGTGGGGAATAGTTTTTTCTAGACTTAAATATTTTGGCGTTTAGCCTAAAAATGTCCTTGCTGTTTTTATTTTTCAAATTAGAAATTATGTCATGAATCTTAATCAAAGAAATATCAGAGAATGAAAAGGTGCAGTGTTTGTTATGAATCAGGTAACAAACCCGACCAATGTTTGAGTTTGGTAATTAGAAAACAATTCTATGACCCACTACTAATTATTCTGGATTTTATTTTAATTTTTTTGTACAACAGCTGCCACACAGCCCTGCTAGGATTAATGTAGTACCATCAAATTGAGGCGGTTCAGACCGCATCAGCCCAGACATCGTTCTTGTTGTCTACTGCTGAAGATTTATAGCAGAGCTCAAAAAAATTGAATCTTCCTCCATCAATGAAATAATCCGCTTTTTCAATGAAGAATTTCTTTTTTAATTCTTTTTGTCAAATTTTCATTCAATTTTCACTCTTTTCTTCCAACTGAGAATAATTCTCTTTTGGTGTAAATATTTTTTCTTTTCCTTCTGTTTTGCAGAATTTTCTAGTAATTGAGCTTCCAGGTTAGTAAAATTTTTTTGCAACTTCACTTGCTGGCTGGCAGAATTCTATTTCTAGCAATTCGTTTTTTCAAACTTTACAACATTCGACAGACGTCACTTGAACCAGTAAAAACAAAGTTGTCGAGTCATCACCTTTCTTAAGATTGCGCTAAGACGTCGCTCCTGTACGTCTTCTTTAAGATCGTACCGCAGTCCCTGTCTTCCAGCTCCGTTTTTAGCTTAGTAACTTTTGCTACAAAACCAAACAAGTTCAACAGCTTTGCCATTTAAAGTTAAAGAAATAGTCAATTCTTGCAGTGGAGTTAGTAGGTCAATGCGTAACTAAAAATACTTCGGTCATCCTCTACTAAATTTATTTAAAAAATTATTAATCCGACATGTTTTGGACATATAACATGTCCATCATCAGGGATAAAAAATTAAGTGGTTGCGTCAATACATCTTATGGATATAGTGCCTCAGACAAGGGTAAAAGGTTAAAACGAATTAAGATAGATGATAATGGGACCAAACCTGGATCTATAAAAACCTTAAAATTACATCATTACGACAATACCAAGTACAGACAGTACCAAGACAGAGAAAATCTTATCAAGTCTAAATTATTTACAGCTTAAACCTAAGTTTATCATCAAGAAAACTAATAGTTTTAATCACTTGTTTTAGGAGCAATTGCAGCAGGCAACTGTTGCATTATCAAACCATCAGACCTTTCTGTTCACACATCACAGCTAATGTATGATCTTTTGCCTAAATATTTGGATAAGGACTGCTATGCTGTTTTCTTGGGGGGTATCCCGGAAACTACTGATCTTTTAAAAGAAAGGTATGAAGAGAACGAATATTTCAATTTCATACGAATTTTATTTTTTTTTTGGTTTAAGGGTTAAGTTGAGTGTGAAATCAAGTAATATCCAAGCCGTTTCAATTTTTTTCTTTGTAATGCTAATGTTTTGGCCCATTCTTCAGAGCGCCATATATTTTTTTTTTAATTTATAGCGCCCTTATATAGGCCGAAATAAAAGAAAATTTATTGGCAATAAAGAGAAAAAGATTGAAACATCTTGGATTTTACTTGACGAACATCCAACTTAACCTTTGAAATTCAAGACAATTAATCTGGGTCACTAATATAACATATAATTTCATATTTTGTTTTGTTGTTTAGGTTCGACTATATATTTTTTACGGGATCCACACAGGTTGGTAGGATAATATACAAAGCTGCGACGAATTTTTTAACGCCTTGCACGTTAGAACTAGGAGGAAAAAGTCCAACTTATATTGACTCAACTGGTAAGTTTGATCTAGCCTTTAAAGCAAATTGTCTTAAAATAAATCGAAATAGTTTTTAGGATAACTCTAAATTACAATTGATTTTTAGCTAATGTGGAAATAGCAACGAAAAGAATCTTATGGGGTAAATTTATAAATGCTGGACAAACTTGTGTAGCTCCAGACTACTTACTTTGCACTAAGGAAATTCAAGAGCAAGTCATTAGTTATGCAGATAAATTCATTAAAGATTTTTTTGGAAATAACATTAAAGAGTCTAAGGATTATGCCAGAATATTAAACGAAAGAAACTTTATGAGGTAAGATAAGTAAAGTATAAACGTGTTTATACAATGAGGAGCTAACCTGATCATTTTAGAGTTTGCAACTTGCTAAAGAACCAAAAAATTGCCCTAGGTGGCAACGTAGACGCCCAAGATCTTTACATTTCGCCCACTATTTTGATCGATGTGAAACCTGAAGATGACATAATGCAAGAGGAAATTTTCGGACCAATTTTTCCTATTATTAATGTGCGAGATGCCAATGAGGCGATCCAATTTATAAACAAAAGAGAGAAGCCCTTGGCCTTATATGTATTTACCAAAAACAAAAAAATTAAAGATTTATTTCTGACAAACACCTCCAGTGGCGGTGTTTGTTTGAATGATACCGTGATGCAATTGACAGTGGAAACTCTACCATTTGGTGGAGTTGGTGCCAGCGGTATGGGGAATTACCATGGTAAAAAGAGTTTTGATACTTTTGTTCATAAAAAGAGTGTTTTGCAAAGGAATTACAATATTATCGGAGAGAAGTTGCAAGAGTTACGTTACGCACCGTTCACTCCTAAGAGAATGAAAATGTTAAGAATGGCATTAATCACTTTTAACAGAAGCATTCCATTCAAACAACTGGCTCTTTATGGGTTGGTATTTGGGTTGGGGGTGGGAGTAACCATTGGAGGTTATTTCCTTAATAAGCATTTTATGGAGGAAAATTAACACAATCTTTTTTAAGATGTTTATTTTATTGTTTTTTTTAATTGTTTTTGAGTTAGGTAAAAATACTATTGTGTTCATTTAAATGAACTGTAGATTTTATGTTGTTGTGATATTAGAATGTAGAATATTAAGATTATTTGGTGAAAGATGTAATAAAAGTTCTGATAAAATCTGTATATGTTTATTTAGTATTTCTATTAGTTCAATTTTTTAATAATTGTTTTGTAAACTCAATTCATAAATTTTACAAGCTTACAAATACTTCTACTTTTGGTTACATTTTTTTTTCTTGGCCATTATATCTCATTCATTGTCCTACTCTAGCCCTTTAACTCTTTATCAGTGAAAGTTTCTTGTTCATAATTACCTATTTATTTCTTTTTAATATAATTTTATTCTTGCTAAATTTTATGATATTATACTATATCAAATAGTTTTTACTATATCTAATAGATCCTTCAAAAGCACGAATTCTTCTATCAGCCAATTCTCTTATTTATCTTCATTCTTTATACCCTCTTCTCTATTTCCTTTTACTGCTATTTTATTTCTAGACTCATTAATTTTTTTTCTATTTTACTGTTTTTTTCCTTAGTTGATATTGTGACATACATTCTTTTCCAGTGAAGCTGGAATTTTACTAGTGAAAGTTTCTCTTTCTTCACACTAATTTATTCCCTTTTTTTAGTGGTTTTATTATGAGACTCACTAATTTTCTCTCTATTGTATCGTTAAGTCCTTCAGTTTCCTTACAAGTTAATTCTTATATTCATCTTTATTCTCACTAATTTATTTTCTGCTACATTCTCTTTTTATTCGACTTTTCAGTATTATTATTATCAGTGTTAAAGTTGCCACTTAGCGCTTGTGTTAAGGTTCTATTGATTTTGGTTATGCCGAGTGCAACTTTCACACTATGTGACCTGTACTCAGCACCACTGCTCTCACCACGTCGCATTACCGCATTACTATTATTTTATAATAATTAAGAAAAAAAACTGACATTACCAGGACTATCAAGATCTGCTTGCAGCTACATACAGTCATGACGATTCTTAACAATACGAAAAACCTTCATGCCACCATCAAACATAGAAACTTATTTCCAAATACTCGTAGAAATGATATTGGTAAAAATGAAAAATAAAAATGCAGCTAGATTTCTCACCTGAAGGGCACAATTTGGCACAGGCAAGATATAAAGATAATTTGAACCATTGTAACGAAGTTACAAGATTTTATTTTTATTTTATAGAAATATGGATTAGCCCAAGTTGATAGCTTTAAGCCGTTACATTTAATTCCAGAATGAATTATTCAAACAATCATTTACATAAAAGTGATGTGTTAAAAAAAGTGATGTTATACGTGAATTGTAAATAAAAGGTATTTTTTTTAGAGGCGGAGAACTTTAAATTGAAATTAAACACAAAATATTTTATTGATATGAACGAATTTGCTTTTATATTAAATAATTTTTTTTGGCATTAATATTTAAAAATGATTTCGGGCATGTGAGCCCCATGGCTGGCACGTACGTGGCGTAATCTAGAGGTCCAATTTTCACACATTTTTTCCAGTACTGCAGGCTGTATTTCGGCAATCACGCGTCGTATGTTGGCTTACAAGTGCTCAAGTGTTTCGGGTTTATCAGCGTAGGCATGCGACTTAACATAGCCGCAAAGAAAATAATCTAATGGCGTCAAGTCGCACGAACGAGCTGGCCAGTTTACAGGTCCATTCCTTGAAATTATTCGTTGCTCGAATGTCTCTTGCAGTAAATTAATTATTTGGCGCGCTGTATGGCACGTGGCACCGTCCTGCTGATACCACATTTCTGCAACGCCTGCAACGGTTTCCAATTGAGGCTCAAAAAAGTTGGTTATCATGTTTCTGTATCACTCACCGTTTACTGTAACGTTCTAACCATCAGCATTTCTGAAGACAAAAGGACCAATGATTCCACCGGCCCATAAAGCGCACCAAAGGTTAGTTTTTCTGGATGTAACGGTTTTTCGCCAAAAGCACGTGGATTCTCATCCCTCCAAATTCGGCAATTCTTTCTGCTTGTTTACATAGCCATTTAACCAAAAGTGTGCTTCATCACTGAACAAAATATTTATATGAAATCGTGGATCAACAGCAATCTTTCCTTCCGCCCATTCAGCTAATGTACGGCGCAAAAGATCATCTTGGGGTTTCAACTCCTGGACAAGTTGAATTTTATATGCTCGCAATCCGAGATCTTTGCGCAAAATTTTCCATAAAGTGGATGGACATAAGTTCACTTGTTGAGAACGACGACGAATTGACACATTTGGATCATTATCAACACTATGCTGCACAGCAGCTATCGCTTGTTGCGTGCGCACTGTACGGCGTCTTACGGAATGCGTATTGTCGACTAGAGTAAAAGTATTGCGAAAACGATCAACAGTTTCTGGAAATAATCTCTCTGAAGGACGATTATGAGCACCATAAAACTCACGTAATGCCCGATGTGTTTCTCGAATAGAACCATGTCTTTCAAAATAAATTAAACAATTTGGAAACGTTGCTCCGGCGTGAGTCTGTTCATGATGAATTGCCAAACCAAACTAATTTAAAAATAACCCAGAACTGTCAGGTCGGCTGTTAGCAGATATAACCTCGTTTTCGAAAATTTATTGCACCTACTTCATGGCTTAATGGTGACGAGAGTGAACTTATGAGGAGTATGAGACGGACAGCAGAGATTTAAATTTCAACTATGTCTAACTAGTTTTATTTCTTTAAATTTTTTTGCAATGAAGCATTTTATAGTTTTAGGAGAACCTATTAATTTTAATGAGATTGCACATAAAAATATCTTAGTAACTACTTAAGTATCACAGTAACTTGGTCCGTTATTTTCATGTAAACATACTGAAGACACCCATAATGTAGGTATTATATTTATTGTTTTGTTTATTTTTAGATTTCGGTCCGAATTAATAATATAATAAAATGAATAAAATAATAAGAGATATGGGATAGTTTATTCAAAATTCACTAAATAAAATATATTTTTTATATAAGCAACGAAAACAAAATTCCCTTATTATTCTTTTTGATTGACGTATTTATCGTTTAACGTGACAGTTAGAGGTGATAGCGTCGCTATACATGTTCCTTGATTAAAGAATTTTTTATTACGTCCATATGAATTTTTTAGTATGTTGGGCTCGTGTGCCCTACATTTGCGAGGGGTTGGGATAAATTGTTTAGAACGTTATTTACGAGCCTTCTATATACTTTTTCATATGAACAGAATCTCAAAATGTTAGAAAATATGTAGGCTACGAATCTCTGCAGAATAAGGTATGAATTTTTCAGGGCTGGGTATTAGCTTCTATACAAATAGTGAAACCCGTTCACTATTATAATGTAAAAGCACTGCTATCATTTTGGCAGATAGATTCAGACAACTTTCGTGTTTTCTTTTCTTATATAGGATACACTTAGTAGTTTTTAGATGTGTTTGTTTCTAATTCTTGCCGTTGAGCTTTAGCACAATAATTATTTTTATAATTAGAATTATAGAAAATATACGCAATTTGGCAACTGCGAGTCCATGTGTCGAAAATTTGACAATGTAAATATCAATAACGAATTTCGATCAAATAGGCTATAGTCACAAACTTAATAAATATACCTGAACTGCTAATGCATATGACCACAATACCCCAAAAATGACCGCTGCCTGGTGGCCGCCATTTTTATGGTGGTGTCCTTTTGATGTTGGTCACTCTGAACATTTTCAGTGTTGCCAACAAAAATATATTAAATAACGGTAATAAGGTTGACTCTTACGTTTGACGTGTGACCTGTCACGAACTAAATTAATTTTTTTCATTGACATTATTTTTAACCATCATTGGGATCTTAAATCAAGACTCGATATGACTGATTCTGAATAATATTTTCAATTGTGGGTATAGCGGATTGCCTAGTTTTTAGCGGTTTGTAAACGACACGCTTGGATCTATCGTCTGCATCACGCGCTATAGCTTTCTCCTTATTTAATACGTGGATATCAGCATCATTATTTAAACGTATTTAGTTCACTGTTTCTCAAAACCGAATTATTGTGAATTTTCTGCCTGTGTTGTTTATCATAGAATAATGAATATTATATAGAGTTGTTTATTTTTACTGTATAAATCCTTGCTTACAAACCCCCATAAACTTATCTATATTTTGATTTTTATAGATAGTTGTATCTATTAATGTGGAAACACTGTACATAGAAGGCAAGTAAAAGTCGTAAAGTAAAAATAGAAAAAAAAGTGTTTTTAACTAAAGTTGTTAAATAAAGACAATCAAAAATTTAATTATATAATTTTCATGGTATTAGGATTTATAAGATTCAAGATTATCAGAATAAGAAAACAAATATTTAAAAGTGCATGCATCTATCGGACATTAATTCAAACTTTGTTCCATTTTAGATGAGGATTACTTTCTTTCATACATGAAATTCGTAAAGAAATACATTACAAATCTCGGATCTCACGCAACTATCTTAAATTCTTAACTAAATGTAACTTTCTATTTTGTTTTGTAAACATAACCTACCAAAAACTTTAATTGTTTTGTTTCCCTACAATTGGCACAACTGAAATTTGTCAGAGTGACCAACATCGAAAGCACACAATCACGCAAAATAGCGGCCACCTAGTAGGGGTCATTTACTTTTCATTGAATTCGCAGTCCAGGTATATTTATTAAGTTCGTGGCTATAGACCCCTATTTTATCATATTTTAAAGGAATTAAATATTATTTTTTAGCGTCCTATGTGGATAATCCGCAATTTTTTTTCTCTTAATCTATTCTTTCTGCTCAAATTTTAAAATATTGCAAAGTGGGAGATTCTTAAAGTTGACAAGACCACTATCCTATACTGGATACTATCCGATCTAGAAACCTCTTATATAAGTGGTTTAATCTATGTATGTTTATATTTACAAGTCAACTAAAACATCACTTTCTTAACACATCACTTTTATGTAAATAATACATTCAGGAATTAAATGCCAAGGGTTTAAAACTATCTACTTCCTGGGCTAACCCATATTTCTATAAAATAAAAATAAAACTTGTAACTTCGTTACAATGCCTAAAGACCTCTATAAACGAAGTTTTTAGTCGTTAGATGCTAAAAAATATAAACGGCGATAACTACCAAAATTCTCAAAGGATATGGATAAAACTTTTTCTTTGGGAGTTATAGCCGTTCATATTGTTTAACATCTAACTATTCAATACATTTTTGCCAAAAAACTTTCGCACCAGAAAAGAGAGATTTGCATTAATCTCAAATTGGTTTAGATATTTATTATATATTATAGAAAACCTATTTAAATCCGTTGGCCTTTTTCATTTCATCAACGTTTGACTTTTTTATTTAATTTTCGCAAAAAAATCTTAGTTTATAGAGGTTTGTAACCACCATAAATCGATTAAGTTCTTCATTGTTAATATGTAGATAACAAATTATTAAAATTCATTGGGAATTCCAGGAGATATGGTCATTACATCGATTAAATAACAGCGGGGACGGACTATAAATAAATTGGACGCAAAAGAAACAAGCTGCGTTCTCGATTCGGCATATCGATCGGACAACGGGCCTTATTTTAATCAATTATTATTAATATTGATTTATTTTAATCAAATATTATTATTAATTAATCAATATATTGCCCTTATCTCTTGAAATTCTCAAGCGATTTTAATATTTTTTTGTCCAGATATTAAAAATAAATACTCGAATCGAATTATGGTGATTCCAAACCTCAAACCAAAAAGAAAAAAGGCTCTAAATCCCAAGACTCCCAAAGGATTTGGATAAAACTTTTTTACGTACTAAATAATAAAAATCTAAACCGATTTCAGATGGTTGAACAAATAAACTTTCGATTGTAGAGCTTTATTAATTTTCATTTCAGGTTTGGGATCACCATAATTCGCTTCAGGTATTCATTTTTAATATCTAGACAAAAAATTATTATTTTGTATCAATGGAGTACATGAAGCAAGCTTTTCAAGTTGACAATTAAAAAATACATAAACTAAAAAAGATGTAGCAAAAATCAACGATAAGCCGAAAGCATGCAATAGACCATGTGCTTAGGGATTTTAAAAAAATATCTAAAACAATCTATCTTGAGTACTTTTAAAATTATAGGCATTTATAGAAAACCGAAAAAATTGACACCCCCTGTTGAACTTTTTAGTACTGTGGTTACACATTTTTGAATTTCTTAACAATTTTTTGTTAATATAACCATGATAAATTACAAAACTAAACTCAAACACAACTGTTCACATTTTTAAGATATTATCAAATTTTTGCTCAACTTCTGCTAAAAATTGTGTCTTTTAACCACTCAACTTTAACTATTTGCCCTGGAAAAGAAAATTACTTCACTGTTTGGCAAGTGATTTTAAAAGTTAGCGTATCTAATCTACATCTCAAAATGGTAAGATACTTGCTAGATTATATACTTTTTTTAGCACATAGTGAATTATACTCAATCACATTAAGTTAAGTAACAGAAATAATCACAACAAATGCTCAAATTGCCTGCCGTCATTCCTAATACACATTCTACACCTTTAATACCTAAATATTGTTAATACCTAAATAGACTCTTATAACTGGATATGACTACCACAAACACTAACAAGCGGCGTCTATGTTGCTTCAGTGTCTTATCTGTGTTTCATTTACCGGCTTAATTGAAACTTTGAAATGTTTTTGGAAACAAATTTTTTTATTCTTTATTATTTTATCTGGACAAAAAATTATTAAAATTCCTTTGAAATTCCAGGAGATACGGGCATAATATCGATTAAATAACAGCGGACGCGGACTATAAATAGGGTTCTGGCAAACGAGATATGCTGCGTTCTCGGTTTTTATAAACCGGACACTATTTTTGCAGCGTTTTCTGGTTCGAATAAGCGAAAAATTTTCCAGGTTATAACAATATACTTAATGAGACATTTTTATTAATATTTCACAAAAAAAAATTAAGAGAAAAAGCTTAATTATGGTATCTAATACTCAATAGATACTGTTTATCGTCTTTGGAAAGGAATTATTCCAATTTCCTTTTTCCCAATATATGTGAGCCACTTCAAACTTTTTTATCATTTTTCGCCAAAAAGGAAGTTTTTAATTTTATTATTAATAAAAAAACGCACTCAAAATATCCTTTTAATACTAATACCGTTGATTGAATATTTCTCAAATATTCAATCAACGCTAATACTATACAGGAAAAGCACGAAATATGGAGAGCAAAATATAAGTATTAAGCTCACTACAGACGATGGACAGTCGCGATTCGTTATGTAAGATTCGTTAATTCGCGCATCGCGTATAGGTTCGTTGAAAATCGACTCGTAAACCGAGTTCGCTCGTTTCGCAGTGAATCGACGAAATCAAAGGCTGCGAATCACCACGAACTTCTGATTCTTTAAAATTCAGATGCCGATACAGACAATGCGCGTTAATTCGTCTGCACAAGGCCATTATTATTTTGTATTATAGGTTAAGGGTACATATGGTTTATAATTTAATTGACGTTTTTAAAGAGTTCGTGAATAATTAAAAATTAACAGCAATGGCCGGAGAATTCTAGTGGTGTGAAAAATGCGTTGTAGATTTATGAAATCAAACATCGACGTCATTTGTGGGACCCGAAAGATAAATACAAGAAAAATAGTAATAAAAGAAGTAATGCCTTAAGTCGTTGGGAGAAAAGTTTGGAGTGACTCCCGAAGAAATCATAAAGAAGTATGGTCACTTATTGCAAAGTTATAGAAACTGTTGTCGGAAAGTAAAGAATAGTTAGGAGCCGGAACAAGCAATGCTTACAATCAAACTGGTTTGCTTATGAAGCGCTCAATAAATTTATGAAAGATGTTTATAAGAATAAAAACTTTATCTTGTCCTGCCACGAAACTTTGCTGTTTGTAACGAAGTATTCAGAAAATTCGTCGCGAATTTTCTTCACGTCTAAGTATGTTCTTCTGTCCCTTCTTTGTAGTGAAAAAAGTGATAATTGTGTTTGTATTTCATTTCTCCAAGAACCACTGAAAATTGTACCATTTTCTTTTCTATCAAATGTACCCGGAGGTGTGTTGTACATATCATATCTCGAGTTTCTGCTTATTATAAAATTATGTAGCAATACAGAAGTATCAATCGTAATTAATCGAGCTTGATTTAATATGAGTTTTCGTAAAACTCGAAATACTGTAAACGTAATTCCAAATAAATTTCCAATTATCCTGCGGGCTCTAGAAAGTCTATAGTTTTATATACGCTCTGGTATATTATTGTCATGATTTCCACCATATGGAACCATGAGGTAATTTTTTATTTATCATGAGGTAAGGGAATGCGTTGTCGCTAACAATAACATAGGGCACAGGTTTTGCTCATATTGGCAATGGTTTGTCCGAAGATAGACTTAGAGGTCTTATTTTCTAACGCCTCATATACAAAGAACAATAATTAATAAATACACCTCGATCTTCGCGATTCTGAGCCAATATTACTAAGTATATTATAATGTAACCTGGGTACAATGTACCTATCTCTATGTTTGAATAATGATGAAGACTCCATAATCTGCATTTTTTCCGTTTATATAACTTCTTACTTAATAAGATTATATTAACAGTACAAACTGTATTCGAATCATCTTAAGAGACAATATACAAGAGCGATAACACACGACAATCCACTCGTGACACTCTCACACGACAAGAGCCCACCCAGGGACGAGGTACTAGCTGCCGAGGGATCTTCTCGACGTGCCGAGGCCAGACTGTAAAATGCAATGCTGCATAGAGTCACGTTCGTCAATTACACGAACTATAACGAACTCGACGAATCACGCATTGTGCATAACGAATTGCGTCTGCGCATCTTCTGTAGCAAGCAAGAACCCGGACCAGAGAAAAAATGATGCAGTATCTTGTTGGTGCACCCTTTGAACGAATTGCTATAGGCGTAGCAGTACCTTTTCTACCTGACCTACTAGTAGCTCCGGAAATCGATATGCTCTTATTGCGATGGATTACTTTAGTAAGTGGCCCGAGGTTTATGTGATTTCAGATGATTCGCTGAACAATTACTGTAGACATTTTGCTTATCTTCCACACGGATTCTTTCATTTCCAGGTTTTTATAATAATTTTCAACTTTTTATACTAATTTTAATTTTCTCTTACAGGTAATCCGCCGTTTGGCAGTTCCTATTTATAGATGTTAGACTGTTGCTCTGTTTTCTAAGTTTAGATTTTTTAGTTCCTTCAGAAAATGTTTTTCGACCAGTCTATTTGTAGATATTACAAAAAGGTGGACAGAACTTTGTCCAATATAAAATTAAACGTCCCTCTGTATATCTAAATTGACGTGTTTTTTTAGGGTGGTTCGTTTCGAAATTAAAGCACTGTTTATATCAGTTTCAGTATATTTCATCTTGCGATAGTTTTTAGTCGCTATTACCTAGTCCTGTATAGCTCCAGTAAACCCCTTAGCGTTGATTGAATATTAGATTGAATATTATTATATTATACCCATATTATCAATCAACGCCCTTAGTCTCATCCTAGCCCATTCCTAGGAGACTCTCCGTTGAGTATAATGCTAAAAGATCAGCGTTAATTTTATTAATATTATATGATGATGGATTATTATTATTATTATTATTATTATTATTATTATTATTACTTCCCTTATAACGCTCAGGCTAAAGTTTTGTTTTTAAGTAATATCGCCGATTGTATACCGTTCAGCTTTAAAGTTACTTTTGTAGTGGTGAGCATATACCGTATTCTATGTATCTCTTTTTGAAGGTATTGTTATTTTTCTGCTTCTTTCTGCGTTATGTTATATTTGAATGGCAACTGCTACATCGTTCAAAAGGTATTGTTTCTTTTTATTCTGATTAATCACTATGTGTGGTTTGTTTATCATGTTTGTTTTATCCGTGTGAAGTATCTGTGTGTCTCATAATGGTATGGTAACTTCTGCTGGTACCATTTCTCACATATATTGTAGTGTTTACTGATGTTCCAATGAAGATGTTTTACTACTGTCTTATGCCAGTTCAAGTTTTTTTGAGAGCCTGTAATGATTGATGTATGTTTTCAGTGAAAGCACGATAATATTTTTATAGTTTGTCATATAGTTTACTGCGATAACTTGATATTGGCATGCCGTTATCATGCCCCTGTTTCTGTATTTATATTTGCGTATGGCAGCCACGTCCACATCTGGGTTCCGTTTATTGTTTCTCTTTTTATCTCTTTTGCAAGCTGCCCATGTAAGGGTTTGGACTGTTATTTGTTTAAACAATTTATACATTAAATCATCTTCCATTACTATTATTATTCTATACTTTTATTCTTATAAATTCACTCTTTTGATTTAGTTTTCAATTGTTCATCTATTCATCCTGTTTAAACTTACATTATATTTCAATTTCTCTTCTGAGGTTTATACTCACTAATTTTCTGTCTATTTTCCCGTTTGTTTTAGGCTCGCTAGCACTATATTAATCCTCCTTGTTCTATAGTCTTTTTCTAGGATCATAAAATCTCTAATATATTTCACGGGTGAAATATTAAGAAAATATTAAGTGTGTTAAGAATAATTAGTTTTGGTCTGAACAGAAGATCATTGATATTATGGCTCCCTTCTTGGTGAAGAACGAACATTGCATCCAGTTCTGTAGAATAGATATAATAGAGGTATAATATTCTGGAAATATATGATTAATAAAATAAATGCATACGTTGATATCTTCTTATGTTTGTTTGGTAGATATACTTAAATAAGACCACAATTTTCAATTCCTATGAGTAATATATACAGTCTACACATGACCTAAAAATTGTTTTTGTGAAAGTTCGTAGATATTTTAATGAATAATTTACCTTTGGCTTCAGCTAGTACAAGATTGTAAATGGCCAAACTAAGCATTAAAGATAACGTGATTTCAATAAATAATTGTGCATGACTTTCATGTTTTTTTAAGACCGGCCTTAAATAAAAACAGTTTTAGTAAAAATATTGGAAATTTACCTTGCAAAGTAAATGTCAGCGTATTGAGGCTTCAGGTTAAAGGATATGGTCAAAAATAAAAAAAAAAACAATTTATTAAATAAAATTATACAAAAAAGTATTCACAAAAAATTATTAGAAAATTAAAATTTCCAAGGATAAATCCCGATTCGTGCACTCTACCTAAAAGCAGAGTGCAGGAATAGGGGTCTCTAATTATAAGTATCAATGGTTCAGTGAACTTACAATAGAAAGATAATTAAGTTGACTTCGTTGTGTAAAAAATTAGTGATCAGCGTGTTTTGGCCTTAAAAAATTTGTTCTAAATAAAATTACATTTTAGAACCAATTCAAATGTTCCTCAATATATAATTAAAATAAAATTGAGAAAATTTCCATAGGAAAAATCATATAAGTACAAAAAAATATTGAAAAACGAACGCCAAAACAACGCCCAAACAAAAAATCAGTATCCTATCAAAAAATTTCATAGGAACGCCCCTTCTTTTCTTCAAAACCATATTAATAAGATTCGTTTTCTTATCGCTATATGGTGGGTATCTGATATTAAGCGACAGCTCAGAAATAGCACTAAAATCTTTCACCAACACTCCTTTTTTATGGCTAAAAGTCTGAAATCCATATTTTCCATGATAGTTTCCAAGTCCGCTGAGTCCAACACCTCCAAATGGTAAATTTTCAGTTCCTATATGAGAAATTGTATCATTAATTGTTACGCCTCCGCTTGAAGTTTTTGATAAAAATAGCTCCTGAATCTTTTTACTTTTTGAAAATACATATAGGGCCAAAGGTTTTTCTCTTGAGTTAATAAAATCAATTGCCTCTTGTGAACTGTTAACGTTCAAAATTGGCAAAATTGGACCGAATATCTCTTCCTCCATGACAGCACTATGTGGGTTAACATCTGTCAAAATAGTTGGTCCAATAATACGTTGCTTTTCGTCTACTAGTCCTCCCAGGGCAACTTTTTCACTGTTAATAAACTCTTGCAGCCTTACAAATTGCCTTTCGGTGATAATCTTACTAAGACTCTCAGATTTACTTGCCTCCTCACCCCAGAACTTCTTAATGATTTTCTCTGCCTCTATTAAAAACTTTTCTTGAACTTCTTTGGAACATAGCACGTAATCTGGAGCAACACACGTTTGGCCACTATTCAGCATCCTACCCCAAAGGATTCTTTTTGCTGCTTTCTGCATATCGACTGTATCGTCCAAGTAAAGTGGGCATTTACCACCTAGCTCTAAAATGGAATTAATTAGATCAAGTTAAATTATAAAAAAGTAAGTTACCTAAGGTGCAAGGAGTTAAGGTCTTAGCAGCCGCTTGATAAACGATCTTTCCGATTTTTGAAGAACCAGTGAAAAATATATAGTCAAATCGTTCTTTGAGTAAGTCAGTTGTTTCTGCAATACCTCCAAGGTATACCTGAAAGCATTCTTTATCCAGATAAGTTGTCAGCACTTCAGAGATAACTTGATTTGTAGCTGAAGCCAACTCGGATGGTTTGAGTATTATCGTGTTTCCTGCTGCTAGAGCACCTAAAAATAAATGAGTTTCTAATAATTATTGGCTTCATCAGCATTAAAAGAAAAGATATTTTGTAAATGCTATTAAAAGGAGGTAAGAATTTTTCAGTAACTTACCAACTAAAGGTCCAAGGGTAAGTAAAATGGGATAGTTCCAAGCACCTATTATAAGTACAACTCCATATGGATCGTTATAAACATATACACTATCTAGAATATTGATAAACCTAAAAGAAAAAAAAACGTACAGGGAATTAATAATTAAAGGACAATATTCACCTTTTCTTGGGTTTTTGAGGTCCTATCCATTGTTTGAGTTTTATTAAAGTTTGTCTTAAATCGTTGGCCACCAACTCGATTTCGGAAATATTGGTCTCTTGCTTGTGCTTCCTTAGATCCTTATGCAGGGCAGCCTCTATCTCTGCCTTGTGATCTTCCAGGAATTTTAGGAGGCCTTAAAATATAATAGATCGTTAAAAGACCAGAACAAATACGTGTACCATTAAGCCAAGTAATTTTGTATACTTCTATATTTAGTACTGATCGTTTATGCATATTTGGTACTTTATTTTTTATATCCTGATAACCTAATGTAGGCTGAAACGTTGACAGCTTAAGAGTTAAATTACCTACACATAGATTCAAACGTTTTGCATTACCCTAAATTTTCGAAAGTTTTTTTATTGGTTAGCTCTAATTGAGAAAACAGTTAAAACGCCTATAAAAAAACTTTATTAATCTAAAGATTTTTTAATAAATTTTCAATTGGCAACAAAATGACTTTTTTTTTCTTTATAAAATTACTCAAAAACTTTTTCATACCGTGTATTTCCACCAAACTTGGAACCAAAAATGGAACATTTCTCGTACGATCCTGACATTTCAGTTACAACTCTCGTTTCGTTCTCGAATTCGTCTCCCTATATTTTCAAAGTTTTAAAGTGGAAAAAGTCCGAAAAATATCTTTGTATTGTAAAACGTGTGTTACTTTGGCTAAATTAAAGAGACTTTAAATTTAAAAGTAAGTTTAAATCCTTTCAACAAGTTACAACCTGAATATTGAGTATTGTAACCCAATATTTTACATGCCATTTATATCTCCATGATAGACACAATACTGATAACAATCACACTTAGAATTTCTAGTCGACACGTCGGTATTTAGCACACACTATCTTTGATACAATGGAAGCGTGTTATAGACAACGATGTAACCAATTAAGATCTTCATGCTTTGATTCAATGAACTTCTGAACAGAACCGCGAACTTACGGAGGAACGCATTAAAACTCGTAAAGACATAAAAGAAGATATTGGTTCAATACGGTTAGAACTTTTGGATAAGATCAATGCACTAATAGAAGAAAACGCTGAATTGAAGATCAATAGTCAGCTACAAGAAAAATTGGAAAAGGTGGATAGAAAATTGAGAAAGTTTAACTTGATTGTCTAGGGTTTGCCAGAAAAATCAACTGGAGTAGAGGATATTCGAGGCTTCTTGGAAATAGTCAATAATACTAGTAAATTGGACTGTGGCATATCTATCGATTGGGCAAACCAAAAGAAGACTAACATAGGCCTTTACTTGTGGAATTTATCAGTTATAAACTTAAATATGATATTTTAAGAAATGCCAAGGAACTAAAAGTTTATAGCATATTTCTGTCATCAGACCTCACTCCAGTGGAGTATGAGAAGCAGGAAACTCTACGGGAAGGATTCAATTTAGCAAGAGGTGATAAGTGCACAGCCGCAATTTCATAAAAAACTTTTTATGTTAATGGCATAGCATATACGTATAAACAATTAAAAAATTGTGGTGCTGTAATCGCAGTTAACCAAGTAGTGAAGTGTAATGAGGCTGCAAGGCCTAATCAATCAAAGCATTTCGAAAAGCTGCATTACCAACGTACCAATCAAAGCTAACAAGTCAAAAGGATCGACAAGATCTCGGAGAAATAAATAAAACACCTACACACACAGTTTTCGTTTGACTTCTTAAAACCAGCTAAACACAAGAAAAAGGAAAACAGCAAATACAGAAACCAATCAGGCTAGCCAAAGTGACTTTCTTATTTATCATAATAACATATGAAGTCTTTCTCATTATTTTATTAAGTAGCAAGTATTACACAGCTGTAAAATAATGTATCTCATTCCTATCAAAACGTATCGTTATCACGCTCTCTTCACACTCAAAAAAAAAAACCAACAACTTTGATTCATTTAGAGGGTATGGTATTTTTAAAGTTTAAAATTGTATCTTTTTTTTTGCTTATTGTTTTTTGTAACTGTTTGCTGGTAAAGGTTCTTTGCTACATGGTTGCTACAGGTTTACTATCCCGATGAAAATGTTTGAGCTTGATTGGCTCTCTTTTAACAAAATAAAGGTACAAACTGCTCTCCTTTGATGATGAAAATCTTGATTGCTTGATCAGAATTTCCCCACAAAACTGTGTCATATCAGAGTAGAATAATGATTTGATTGGTGCACAAAGTTTTCAGCAATAAAATTTATTGGTGGACATTTTTCTATAAAATTTGTTATAGGAACATCGAAGGTTTTCTGACAAACAAGTCAAGGTCAACCTTTTCAAAATCTTTAAAGAAATCGGTATAAATTGGATCAATCTACCACTTATTCTCCAAAGGCTACAACAAAGCCTGTCCATAATACACAAAACTGGTAATGGTGGATCGACCACTCAAGAAGCCATGCTCAATTTCGAGATCAATGGTGTCCTTGATACAGGGCAGTGATTTTCAACATTTCACTTATTTCTATCTTTGAAAGTTGGTGTAACATAACACAAAAATCTGGAAAAATGCCCCTTTTTAATAATAGATTTAATCTATTACATCAAACTTGGGCAAGCACAAATTTACATGGCAGCAAGAAATCCACAGGATCTGGAGGAACGATATCTCAACGTTTCAACGAATTTAAAACCATCATCAGGAATTTTTCCTTAGTGCAGATCTGACTTGTTTAATTGCTAAAAACTTAAATACTTTTAAATGATTATTCTTTTTTTCATGATTTAAAATTTAATTAATTAAAAGCTTAAGCTTATTAAACTAGTGGTTATTTGTGTTAAACCCAAATAATCCTAATCTAAATATGTTAAAAAATGTAGTTTTAAATATGATATTTATTGAAATTATTAAGAATTTCAAAGATGTTCGCCAAAAAAATATTGCGCCGAAATAAGTTTAGACCATATCGATATAGACGATATACAACATTTAAGACCATACGATTATCGGAATCGAAGAATTTTGTAGATGGGTTTTAAGCATGACTCTACTTATTAAAAATGATTTTATGGAGCGACGAGAATCGATTTTGTAAAAACGGTTGGTTTAACAGAATTATCCACTATCGTTATACTCAGGGTAATCAACATTTTCATCGAGAAACGGCTTTGCAAGAGAGGTTCGGTATAAATGTTTGGCTAGGAATACTTGATACACGAGTAGTATAATAATTTATTTTCAATGAACATTTAACTGGACAAGTAAGGTACTCAAGGGGAATAAGGCCTAGCTAAGAAAAAAATTGAATAAAGTGAAAGTTAGTTACTGTAATGTTAATATTTAGTTTAGTACACCAAAGTGCTTATAAGGTTATATTAATTTAAACAAACTTAAATCTCTAAAAAAAAAAAAATCTCTAAAAAAACTAGAAAACAAAAAATAAATATTAAGAAAAATAACGCAAATCGGCCTTATTATCCGATGGAGGTTTAATAAAGCCTATACATAAAAATGGCACAACTCGTTAATTGGGCGAAGTTTAGCAGCCATCGGGACACTCAAAATCATCCATGTCATTGACTATTAAGCCAACACATTCCTCATGGTACCATTTAAGACATTTGCTGCACTGCCTCATATCGTCCTGCCTGTCTTTCTCACATCCATGGCAATACCATTCGGTACTTAATTTTTCCCTGGAGCTTTCAATATCTTTATTCAATTTGGCACGACTTTTGTTCTCCTCGGTAAAAAGATCTCTAGTGACTTTTGACTTTTGTTGTTCGTCTCTTTAATGACGCCAATTTCTGTAATTTGTTGGTATCATCCGGTGCCGGTACGTCTGAGAGAATTGAAGGAGCAAATGCTGTTTCTGGAATTGCCTCGGGATTTAATGGAAACAGACCAGTAGCCTTAAAACCGTTTATAATGTTACTATGTGTCATGCATTTAGACCAAACATTTGAAAGTATGATGTTAAAACGTGATTTGGTCAGCTTTTTGTTAGGATTCTGATCCAAGAATAATAATACCTCATTATCCCAATGATGCTCAAATGAACGATATACAGATTTGTCGAGAGGTTGAAGCTCATGTGTTGTATTCGATTGCAAACAGTAGAGATCTATATCAAGTGAGTCTCCAACATCAACAATTGACAAATCAAGATGACAAGCTGCACCATCAAAAACAAGAGGCACCTTCCTGGACTTTTGTATCGGGCTAAGTGCTTAAGGAATTCTTCAAAAAGTTCGTTAGTCATGTAGCCTTTACTTGATTTTTCCACTAGAGTTCCTGGTGGCAAATTATCATGTAATTCTGGCTTTAGCCTCTTTCCTTTAAAAATAATCATAGGAGGTATTGGTATTCCAAGGGCATTGGCACATCCTGCAATCCTGCAAAAACACTCTCTTCATGTTCTAAGGATTGAAAGTGAACACGTTTTACCCCTTTCTTAGCTAAAACGGTTGGCTGGTGGTGAATAGTCAAGCGGCATCCTTTTTCATCCATATTATAAAGTCTTTCAGGGTGATTAATTATATCAAGATCATCATACGTTTTCCCTATTTTTGAAAAATGATCATCAACTATAAATTTATTAAGTTTTTGAGCCCTAGCTGGATTCATAAACTGTGCTTTTCTTTTAGAAATTACAGGAATTTCTCTTTATAAAAGCCTTTAGCCAGTCTTTACCAGCAAGTTTTGAAGTTGTATTAAATTGATGAGCAATTTTATTATCTTCGCAGAATCTGAATACCAATCGACGAAGGATCCGTGGAGTCACAGGTAAACTTATTTCACAAAATCTTATTATCCTTTAAATGAGATCAGCTTCTTGTTCTTCTTTTAAAATAGATTTACGACCTAGTCTTTTTATTAGGATTCCATTCTGAACATGATTTCTAATGGTTCTTCTGGGAATATTAAACCTTGCCGCAGCCCCATATGTACTCAGAGTACCGCGTTGAACAGATCGAACTGCTGATATTAAATCCTCCTTGCACCAAGGTGCCCTTTTAGGAGGCATGATGTTAAAAATCACTGAAAATAAAACGAGAATAGTTTAGAAGTTTAATAATATGTTAATAAAAACATTAATTTGTCATGAGGATAATAAGGCCTACATGGAGGGTAATAAGGCCTATAGCTTATTTTTATAGGCCTTATTACCTATCCATGACGAAATATTATGTAAATTTATTTAAATTATGTCGGCTAAATTTAATCTAATAAACCATTGAAATCACAAAATATAAAGTCTAACCAAAATATCTGCAGTTATAAATTAAAAATACAATTATAAATACTAAAAATACTTACGTTTTTGTTCGTTGTATCCTTATAATATCACACGCGGCGACGCCTCGACACAAGTTGTTGGAACTTACTGACGCCCGAAAGCGAGAAACGCGGGTAGTCCGTTCGAATGTTGTTTGTAAATGGACCAATAGGAGACGCGAACCTAACGCAATCGATTTGCGATTAATTTAAAGCGGTTTTTTTGAAAATAGGCCTTATTACCCGACAGGCCTTATTACCTGCAGGTACCTTATATCATAATTTCTTAACAAATTCTCTGCATCTTTTTGATGATATCCCTCTTGATGTAATAAGAAACTTTGAATATTTTCAACATGACGGTGCACCTACACATCGACATCAGTGTTGTACAAGCTTTCTGAATAATTTGAAACCACATCGTTGGATTGGTAATAACGGTCCTATAAATTGGGCAAGATCGCCTAATGTACCACCCATGGATTTTTCCATATGGGGTTTTATTAAGGACCAGGTCTATCGAACTACGCCTCAATATTTATTATTGAGGACCTAAGTTTAAAAATAAGAGAAGCATGCAATAAAATTTCTCCGCAAATGTTAAGGAACATTTAAAGAAAAATTGTAATCAATGCCCAAAAAGGCTTAAAAAATAATGGTTGTCATTTCGAATTTTTAGATTAATAACAATTTATTTCATAATTATGTACCATATTATTTAATGGCCTTTATTTATTTTAAATAAGTTCTGGAGTTATTTTTGTTCATTATTATACAGTTTATTATAAATAAATTTGTTATAAAGTTAGTCAAATCATTGTTGTAATATTTTTTTTAATACCCCCTTTTAATATTGATGTTTAACATTTAGTACTAATAATAATATTCAACAGATGATTATTCAATAAATAAATCGATGACAGCTAAACAAATTGTACACTCTTTAAAGGTCATCTTATGTCTAAAATTCAATTATTATTAATATAACCACTTTTATATTATTTTAGCGTTAATAAATATTTTTAAATAAGAACAAAAAGACAAACTTCTTACTGTATTATTAAGTAAGGAAATTCCTGATGATAGTTATTAATACGTCGAAACGCTGGGAAACGTATGAATAAGATACAACATTTTAAAGTAAATAGAAAATGCAGTTCCGTATTTAATAAAAAGAAGTTGATAGCCGTTGCGAAAATACCAAACGTCATAAAAAAAAATTAAAAGTGAAATTTTGTAGAGCACAAAAAACTTGTTTTTAAAAGTAAGTTTTTAAAACCAATAATTTTGGAAATAATAGTTAAAATAAAATTTGGCGTTTTTTTTCATAAATCACCCTGTAATTCACGAACTAATAAACAGTTTGCAACGCTGTAAAAGGATTTAGAATAAGCATCAAAATTGACAACTTTTTTCTAATTTAACCGCCCTCGTATCTTTTATAGTATCGGATATAGCAATAGTCACACATGACAAATAGGATACCCTCTATAAGTTTAAATACTAGGTATACTTGATGTTTTTAAAATTATAAATCTTAAAATAACAATAGCCAAATTGAAAATTAATATATTAGCAACCTATCGCTCACTCTCTACCGAAAGTAAAAATTTTAATGAACTGCTGCACTGGAGTTATTAACATTAATCTTTTAAGTTATAGTGATTCTACGGAACAGTACAATAATATTCTTAGTGAACATGGATTTATATCAGCTAATAACGGAATCACCTGTCCAGATGGTTAATCATGCATAGATAATATGTTTGTCAAAACAAAATTACCCCTGAACGATCTAAAAAGTCTCATTAAAGACCTCCTTATATAAGGATAAACATAAGAAATATAAGAAAAAAAATATCTAGATAAAGCTAAACTAAAAAATCTGCTTAATAAAGAGGCTTGTTAAGGAATGTTATTTTTTTAGCACTGGATGTGAATATTGAAACACCTCAATTTATCTGATGCCCTTAAAAACCTTTGACAGAGTACTTTTCTGTAACGACCTACAATCGCAAAATTTTAAATAAAAATCCATGGATCCACAAAGCCCAGAACTTAAATCATAATTTAAAGTTTACCGTAATAAGCTGAATGGATTATATTAACTATTATAAACCAAAAATGAAGAAAAATATGAATAGGTCAAACATTCACTGGAAAAAAGGCAAATTTTCAATAAAAACAGCAAACCTCAGACCATTCATAAAATTGTTTTAGCAGATAGAGTAATTGTTGATAAAAAAAACAGAAGTATTTGTTAATCACTTTGCAGATATTGGAAAAGCGTGGCGAATACAATACAAAACCTATACCAATACCAATACCTAAGAAACGAAGATCCAAAAAATCGAAATTCCCTATTCCTTGAGTCAACTTCCAAGGGAGAAGTTATTCAAATTATCAGCTCCTTGAAAAGGGTTTGGCCTGGAGGACTTAAAAGCTGATACTTTCAAACAATTTTCAGAATTTCTTGCTAAACCTCTTACATATTTAATAAACAAATCCCTTTCTGAAGGCCACTTTCCACAGGAGCACTGATTAGACCACTTCATACGGGTAGATCAGAATGTTCAGTCATGAATTGTAGGCCAATTTCTACAATAGTAAAACATTTGCAAAAATTATAAAAATTCGCTTGGATAAATTTTTAAGAAAATTCAAAATTTTATCTAAGAAACAATATGGATTCAGAGACACCCTCTCTCCATGTTCAACTTCTCCATGTTAAACTTGCCATGTTCCTCTCATCTACGGAACATGGCAAGTTTAGCAGGAATATTTTTGGAACAAGTTTAGCGAAAAGATTCTCTGTGTTTTTCTAGACTTGGCCAAGGCCTTCGATACGGTCGATTACACAATGTTACTACTGGGTAACATACACATACTAACTACATACACTTGCGTGCATAGAAATCGGCCCACTGTAAACTTTTGACTTTAAATGTATTTTTTTTTTAATTATACATCAGATCAAAAAAAGAAATATGCTGTTTGAAAGACAATTTAATATCCTTTAATATGAGTATTAATTTATGAAAACCTATTTGAACATCCTATCTTTAACATAGTGAAATTAATGCATTAAGAAAATGAAGCTTTTTTATTATTAACATAAATAGGGTTATTGACAATTTAAAACTTAACACTTAATTTTTTAATAATGGGTATGACTTCCTCTTGCCCTAATAACATCTCTCAAACGATTAGGCATAGATCTAATCAAGTTTGCTATTATTTCTTGTGGGATGTTTAGCCACTCTTCTTCTACTGCAACAATAAGCTCTGGGATCGAGTTTGGGGTACGAAGTCTAGCTCGAATTCTTCGTTTTAGCTCATCTTATAAATGTTCGATCGGATTTAGGTCAGGACTGTATGCTGGCTACTCCATAACCCGAAAAACGACTTCTGCAATGTAATCTTGCACGATTCTTGCAGTGTGCGGCCTTGCGTTGTCATGCATAAAGGTAAATTCATCTCCAATGTAGTCGATGTAAGGTACCACATGAATTGCTAAAATCTCCTCGATATACCTAGCAGCCGTTAAACCTCTTCTTCCGTGAACACGGTCGCCTCTACGAATAAACTGAAGGTCGGGTCGTGCTTCTATAGAAATTGCACCCCAGATCATGCAGGAACCACCTCCATAAGCACTTCGCTCTTCAAAGCAGCAATCTGCAAATCGCTCTCTTGGTCTTCGGTACACTTTCCTTCTTCGGTCGCTACCATGGAGGCATATTCTAAACTTATCTGAGAACAGAACAGATCCCCATTGTTCCAACGTCCAATTCAGATGATCCCTTGCAAAACGCAGGCGTGCTTGCCGATGAGCTGGAGTAAGTTTTGGACCAATCGCAGGTGTTTTAGGGGTCAGGTTATTTTCCTGCAGTCTTCGTGTCACTGTCCACTGACTAATAGGTACTCCTCGCACCTCACGGAGCTGTCGTTGCACTTGAACGGCATTAAGGTGACGATGTCTTAATATTGTTGACACAATAAAGCGGTCAGTTGCAAACGCAATAATTTTATTATTTGACAGATTTGTTATATTCGTTACAATCACCACATAAACATGGTTCATTTGTTTACCGGTTGCTACGCATATAAACGATAAGCCTTCTTGATAAATTTCTACTTACATTAAAGGATATTAAATTGTCTTTCAAACAGCATATTTCTTTTTTTGATCTAATGGATAATTTAAAAAAAAAATATTTAAAGTCAAAAATTTACAGTGGGCCGATTTCTATGCACGCAAGTTTATTTTAAAAACAAATTGAATTAGGGGAACTCCTTTAAAACTATTAGGAAGCTATTTACGAAATAGATTTCAGTGTGTGGAGACTGGTGGTATTACCAGTACGGGAGTACCAGTCAACCTCTGTGTCTCATAGGCTCCAGGAACCAACTGTCATGTGGGCCATATTATTTAACCTAAACATTAATTCTATTTATAATCCTTAATCCTGTGGTGAAGTAACACGTTTTGTGGATAACTCTGCCGTTATCTACAGGGAAACCACTTGGAAAATTGTAAAAAAAAAGCAGAATATAGCCTGATCAACTTTAACTAGTCAACGTTTTTAAGTGATAACTATCAAAATCTTACCATTTATTTTGATAAAACTGTTTTTATCCCATTTGGATGCTACACTGATTTCTCGCCTGATTCACCAGGAGATCAGAAAGAATAACCGTTATTCTTCCTGATAAATCAATTAACATTACCTCCGCTAAAAAAATTAAATATCTAGGAGCTGTACTTGATCCACACCTAAAGTGGAATAATCATGTTAAGAATAACGTTAGATCATGTATAGATAAATTTAAAGAACTAAAAGAGTATTTAACATACGGTATTTTGGATATTTTTCAGAGTGGCGAATTTTAAAAAAAAAATTAGGCAATTAGAGATTGTGTCAAAATGGTTATTGAGGATAATCGGGGGTAAAAACGAACTTTTTCCTTCGGACGCACTCTACGAAGAAACAGTATCTTGGACCATCTTCGTCTGTAGCTATAATACAATTTAAGAAGAAAGATACACAATCATTACACCCCTACGCTACTCGCTCAAAATACCTAACTGGCTACCTACCAAAAGTAACCACCACTTTAGGACAGCGTTTCTACTTGTATCTGAGTCCAAAAATTCATTTAATACTTTCTGCTGGTTTTTTTCTGAGTAATTCTATATATTTATTTAAAGTAAAATTAAAGGAGTGAATTCTAAGCCAATCTAGAGAGTATATTAAATATATTATAGACAAGTAGATGTATGCATGTTTTTTACAAAATTGCCAGGGGTAATATAAATAAACCCCAATTTATTTCTATTTATTTCTGACTTAGACTCAAAACCCGATTTTGACAGATATCTATTAACTTGGCCGTTATACCTATAATAATTTTTTATTTGTCGTACAAAGTCATCAACCAAATCAAAAATTGTTGTTTAAATGTATTTTAGCACTAAGATGTGAGTAGCATAAGTATTTATTATCGCTATTAGTGAAATAAGTTTGGTATTACCAAATTAACATTTTTGTATACACTTTTTTATTTAAAAAAGTACTTGCTTAAATTATTACTCTGTATATTCATAAACCCCTGAGAAGGTTAACCTTTTGTGGGTCATTTATTTATTCAGACATTTTTATTTTAAACTTTATTTAACTTATTATTATATTATGATTATTTATCGGGCAACAAATATGCGACGAATATGTAAGATAAATATTAATAAATAAACAAAAATTATAGTATAAAAACAAGATTATGCAAAACTTTTAAATCTATGTGTATTAGTTGCCTTTGACACTAAGTCAACAGGAATTTAAAAAATAAGAAAAAAAATTTAACCTAAATTATGTAACTCCAGAAACAACAAAATAAATGCTGAGAAGAAAACTAACATAAGTATGACAAAACAAACGTTATATTCTTATTAACTGACAATTTAATAAGCTCGCATATACTTTTATGGTTAAATACAAAACGACATAAGTGAAAGTCAAAATTATCAAATTGTACATTAGAATAATGTGGCCATTTAAATTTTACCACAGACTCAAATATATAATATGATGACACTGAATGAACTTTTTGGCCGTTTTTAAACGTAAAAAATGCGGACTTAATTATAATTTCACTTAACGTTTCAAAGATCGTCTAGTAATACTAATGGAAGATGAAAAAGAGAGATAAACAGAAAAACAAAAATCAATATACTCTTTATACATGAAAATGTAAAAACAATCAAGTGCTTACCTCTAAGTTGTTTCTCTCTAAATCCAACGCTTCTCATTCTGCCACTGTTAAATGCCCTCCTAGCAATCCCTAAACATTCTTTTACACTTTTAACACCACTTTCGACATCAATTACTACCTCCTTTGATTCCACCCCCTCATGTCCCATATTTCCATCAAGATTTAAGCTTCTTTGCTTTTTATGCTTGCCTAAATCTTCAAACTTACTATTAACAGCTTTTGTAGGCTTAAGATCATCAATTAGTAAACGTTTCGGTACTTCTGGGCTGTGGTGGGTATTTTGCTTCAGTTGCCTGTTCAATTCGTCTTGTTGTTTTTTGGTGAATTTCGTGTTGGAGGAATCATAGATTTGGTGCAATTGGCTGATTTTTGGTGATATGGTGTTGGATTTTATTGTATTAGGGTCCAGACGTGGTAAAATGGTATTAGGATTCATTATCCTTGAAGGATTTTAAGATAACATTTTTGGTGATAAGGGTAGCAAAAAGTACTTACCTGGGATACTCGCAAAATATAGACTAACCTGACACGACTTTTTCTCGTTGATACAAAGTTACCTAATAAGAAAACACTTCCTGCAAATGAATCCGACCAGTAAAAATAAACAAAACAAGAAGTAGTTCGTAAACTGTGTTTACTTTTACTTTCGACGGTGCACTGACTGACCGAACGCGAATCTCTTCAGTGGAGATTGTCAAGATCCGAGCCGAAGATATTATCCACGCAAAATTCGCTGATATTTTACTATTATGCAATAATTGCTTCAATTAAAACTCAGAGTTTCAAGGTATAGGGGACCTGAAAGCATAGACATATTTTCGAAAACACTTAAAATTAGATTACTGCTATCTAATTTTAATAATATGGTTACTTCTAAAGAAATAACTTAGTAATAGTTTTGGTATGCGCTGATTAATTTGTAGAAGTGCATATTCTCATTAACTTTTTGATATATCTAAAGTATTTCTTTTCTTTTTTATTATCTCAATAATTTTCCCCATTACTCACTGCATTATTTATTTTCGATATAGTACTTAAATGTGATATTGGTTTTTTGAAAGGACCAAATATTCCTAATGAAAATCTATTTGAAAGGGACGTTAATGGTAAAAAGTATTTACCATTAAATATATAATCATATTATTTAGAGATTGCTCACAAAAACATCCGGCTCGAAAGGCCAATAATGTAAGATATTTTATTTTATCAAATATAGTATTATTTTCGAAAATTTAAAATTTTTAAAAATTTCCCCAATAAACCATAATTTTTTAAATAATATAATACATGTATCTGCTTATTAGCACTCAGAAAGCCATTTCGTATTCTCTAGCTTTCGTAACTCATTGATATCAAGTATTGTATGTTACTGTGTTAACAACTTTATAGGTGCATTGGCCTGTGGTTTTTTAATCGGCCACAGAAAAAACGTGAAAAATTAAATTTGTGTATGTTTTAATCTTACCTTTAACCTTCTAGCCTCAATTACAGTAGCTGTCAGTCTGCTCAGGTTTTCATTGTATACCAAAGACACCAAGAGCTCTCCAAGATTCGATTTTAATTCCTGAGGCTCCTAAATTTCAAATTTCATAAATATTAAATTAAATTACATAGAAAATTGCGTGTAATTAAAATTAAAATATTATATCATTTCCATAAAAAATGTTAAATATAGAAGCGAGGACTGATATGCCTTATTGATTAGTTAGTTATTTGTTACGGTTAAAATATTATATAAAATCGCTTTTGCGATAATTTGCGGAATTATTGATTCGTTACTGCTTAGAATTTTGGTTTTCTATAATTGGAATTGCATATTAATTTAAGCAATAAATACAAATAAAAATAGAAAGCCCGGATCTTTGTAATAAACTTATTTCTACCAGAAAAAATTACCTTTGCCAGGTCCATTTTGAACAGCTGCTGCTCAGATCCATCGCCGATTTCTAGCTCCCTTAATGGATAAGTGACGTGACCTATTTCCGCGTGCCGTTTTCTACCGTTGTCAATGACCGTTAACTTTAGGATGTGGTCTGCCATGTCCTTTTGAGAAACCTAATAAAATTTATATAAATAAATAAGGATTAAAATCAAGGATTCCATTTTCCAATTCATGTATCTTTTAAGATCTTTTTTCTGGCAAATTTATTGAATATCGTTCATTGTATCGACGTCTTATCAGGCTAGCTAAAAAATCCCACTATTCTAAACGATTGAATGAGAGTTCAAACAAGCCGAAGGAGTACTGGAAAATAGTGAATGATAAAATGATATTTGCAGTAAAAACAACTACAAACCTGCTGCAAATCCAAAAATTAATATTGACGAACTCAATACTTTCTTCTGTACGCTATCCCAAAATCTTTAATCAAATCTTTTTCCATCAACTGAACCACTTAGCTATCTTACAAATACAATAGTTAAAGATTGTTTCTTTTTTTTACCTACTGACTTGGAAGAAGTAATAAGAGTTTTAAACTTGATGAAAAACAAAAATTCATCAAGTGAGGATGTGAATCATTAGAATATTGATCTATCATTAGAATATTGAAAGGCTAGAATTAGCATTGCCAAATTAACATTTCTGATGCAATGATGCCAAATGCTTATGTAGGTAGTAATGGAAAAAAAACACTTTATAATATTATAAAAATTTGTCGCTTACTATGACAGGTACAAAACAATACTATTTCTCTTTAATAAAATATGAAGCATTTTTTTTTCATAAAATATGATAAGATACTCTGTAAAGAAGTCAATATTCAAAGTTAAATTAGTGCAGATACCGTATATCATTAGTACCTCACTTGGCTGAATTTAAAACATTTTTGTTGGAAATAAAATTTGACTTTGTTGGTCTGTGTGAGACATGGTTGCATTGTGGTATACCGGACGATGTTTTAAATGTTGATGGTTATAGATTTTTAAGATTAGATCGCAGTGCAGGCAGAGGCGGAGGTATTGGTAGATTTATTTCAAATTCAATTGAATTCGAGCAGCTGCATTTAAATTGTTCGTCAGTACTAGAGGAGGTATGGCTTAAAATTAAACTTAAAAACAAAAACGTTATAATAGGCGCTGTATACAGGCCTCCTTCAGGCTCTGTCTCAGATTTTCTGGATACCCTTGAGAATAGTTTATCACAACTTTATACAAATTGCCATGATATTATATGTGGTGGAGATATAAATAAAGACCTGCTAAATATAGAGGACACAAAATCACAGAATTTCAGGAAAACAATAGAACTCTTTGATCTAAAACAAACAATTAATAGTCCAACTAGAATCTCAAATAATAGCTCAACACTAATCGATATTATTTTGGTTTCTACGCAGGAAGCCAGGCAAGATTTTTACGGTACTAATAAAGTAAATATTCTCTCTGATCATTATTTAGTATTTGGTCAGTCTTATTTTAAAAATGTAGTAAACACCTACAAATCTATAAGGTCAAGATGCTTAAGTAAAATAGATAAAAAAAGCGTGCTCGACTACCTGGCTGTATCTCCTTTAAATAATACTATTATATAAATAATCATGTGTTGAAAGTTGATTTTTTTACTAATACAATACTTAACTTATTTGATCAATTAGCTCCCTATAAAACAATTAACTATAAACATAGAAACCAGCCATGGTGTACTTATGCTGTTCAATGTTTTATCAAGGGAAAGGATCAGGCTTATAACAAATTAAAAAAAAATAAAACCCCTCTAAATTGGAATTACTATAAATACATTAAAAACGAAACTACTAGTATTATAAATAGAGAAAAAAGAGCCTACCTAGAACATTTACTAGAGAATAACAATGGCAACGGAAAAATTTTATGGAAAACTCTCAAGAATCTTAATATTTTAAACAAAAAGTCTGGTGATACCATTCCCAACAATCTTAATAACCCGAATGAAATAAACTACTTTTTTCTTCAATTTTCTCAACTTGAACCACCAGATCCGGACTTGATTTTATTATATACTACTAGTACGGCAAAAACTTTATTGAGCTTTTTTCTTTTAGATTGACGGATGATCAGGAAGTTTACACTGCCTTATCATCAATAAAATCAAATGCCGTTGGTCCGGATGGTCTAAACAGTGAAATGCTAAAATTATGCTGCCCTCAGATTCTAAATATTTTAGTTAATACTTATAACTCGTGTATTCTCGTATCTAAATTTCCAGACTCCTGGAAAATTACTAGGGTTTTTCCATTGCCAAAAACTAAAACCAAGCCTACAAACCTTTCAGAATTAAGACCCATATCCATTTTATCACCCTGCTCGAAAATATTTGAAAAAATCTTAACCGCTAGAATAATAGAACACCTGAATAAACACAATATCCTTCCCTTGAGACAATCGGGATTTAGAAAAGGCTACAGTTGCTGTACAGCACTGTTGGACGTGGTTTTTTTTTTTTTTTTTTTTGAAAACGTCATTTATTAGCCATCAGTTACATACAAGATATTACAATTTTATATAAAAATTAATACACGAATTTATATAAAAATTAATACAGATTTTAAAAGCTAATATAAATGATAAAATCTTAAACAATGCATTTATAGCATTGGTACCAGAGTTTCATTAATAACTAAACCGCAACACGTGTAGCTTTGTTTACAACCATTACATTAATTTTGATAACACCTAAACATTCAAAAATCAATCCTCATATTGACTAACAATGATCTTGAGCTTCTTAATAAATCTGTAGTAAGAGGTCTCCTGCTTAATTTCAGAAGGCAAAGAATTAAATACCTGTGAAGCTTCATCAATAGGATTTCTCAGAGCTATATTGGTTCTCGCATTATTTAGTCTAACATTATTATTTCTTAATTCATATGAATGTATGTCATTTGAGTATACAATCGTGTGATTGGACTTTTGTAGTCTATGTAAAATCTTAAAAATTAATTTGGCCTGCTCCAACTCGCAAATTTTTCCAATGGGCAATATTTTTAGCTTTTTATATAAATCATTCGTGTGCATAAAGTAGTCAAGATCGAAAAGGATTTTAAGTATTTTATTTTGCAAGATTTTAATTTTTTGAAAGTTAGTATTTGGACATGTGCCCCACACCGGAATAAGATATCTTAGTACAGACAAAATATACGCATTATATATTTGATACTTAGCTGAAATACTGATAAAATCCTTACAGCGGTAGAGTGCTCCCATAAAAGGTATAAGTTTGTCATAAACATGTTCAATATGAGGATTCCAGCCAAGTTTTTCGTCCAGTATGAGACCCGAGTACTTTATACTACTTACTTGTTCTAGTGTAACATTATTTAGAGATATATTTATTTGATTTATTTTTTTATTTTTTTGTTTAAACAATATGTACTTCGTTTTATCTAAATTAATTTTTAAGTTATTTTGGAGCAGCCATTGACTATATTTAAATAGATCGTTATTTGCCTGATTAACTAAAACATCTAAGTCATTGTCTGAATACAAATGAGCAGTGTCATCTGCAAATGTAAAATACTGGGCAACCAAACCTGCTAACCTCAAACTAAGGACAAATAGTGCATATAGCAATGGCCCCAGAACAGATCCTTGGGGTACGCCACAGTTACATGTCAGAATTTCACTTTTCTGTTCGTTTAGATGCACATATTGCTTTCTGTTTAATAGGTACGACCTAATCAAGGCAAGTACAACCCCCCTAAACCCCATTTTTTCTAATTTATCTAATAAAATAGTATGATTTACTACATCAAAGGCTTTTCTCAAATCTACAAAAATTGCTAATACAATTTTACCGTTGTCCAGATTGGTTGAGATATAGTTGAGCAGATCAACGGTGGCACTCAGAGTACTACTATTTTTAAGAAAGCCATACTGATAACAATCATATGAGATATATTTTTCAACAAATGATGTTATTCGCTTTTTCATAACTGTTTCTAGAATTTTGGAAAATACACTAATTATGGAAATTGGTCTATAGTTAGTTTGTTGAGTTTTAGATCCTGATTTATATATTGGACAGACTTTGGATATTTTTAGTTCTGATGGAAATTCACCAGTAACAAGAGCCCTATTTACAAGTTTTACCAATATATACATCACATGATCTTTTATATTGATTAAATCAAGCACTCCGATATTATCATGGCCTGGTGCTGCATTTTTGTTCAGGTTTAGTATTATGCCATTTAATTCGTTATGATCTGTAGGTTCTAAAAATGCATTATGACCACACTCAACTTCATAAAATTCTTGAATATTATTTAAGTGCCCCGTTTGGTTCTGTACATCCCTGACTATAGTCGTACCTATCTCTGTAAAATATTTATTTAAGCTATTTGCGATACCTTTACTATCACTTATCAGTACTCCATTTATTTCGATTTGATTAATATTTATATTTTCGCCTGACTTATTTATAAATTTATTTATTAGATTCCATTGTTTTTTTGGATTTTTTCCAGCCTGAGCCCATTTATTCTTAAAATAAAGATTTTTTAATACTTTTATTTTATTATTTACAAAATTTTTCTGTCTTATAAATTCAATTTTAAATAAGTCATCATTTGGATATTTTTTGTGTTTTTTATAGAGTCTTTCTTTTTCTTTTAATAGGATTAATAGGTCTGGTGTAATCCATTCATTACTTTTATGACATTTAATATTTTTAATAGTAGTCGATTCTTGTTTACAATTTGAAATAAACTTAATCAAGTCTTGAAAACAGTCAATATTTACACTTGCAATTTTATTTTGTATATTTTGTTTATATTTCTGTATATTTAGAATAGGATGTTGAATATATATTTTTGGTTTAAACCTTGTTATAGATTCTGTTACTTCTAAACTAATTAACCTATGATCGGATAGAGAATTTTCCTCAACTTTAATATCACATTCATTTTTTTTATTGGTAGAGCAAATCACATGATCTATTATAGTTTTAGTGTGTGATATTCGGGTAGCATTCACAAAACTAATTTTATTGACAATGCAAAAATTATTTAACGCTAACAAATTTTTATAATTTTTTGTGTTTAAAGATTCTTGTTCTAAGAGATTAATATTCATATCGCCTAATATAATGTGGTTTACTTTGTGTTTAGTTATCACAGATTCAAGCTTATTTAGGAACTCATTACCTGGAAGACACGGCGGTCTATATATTGCACTTATTTTTAGTAGTTTACCTAACTCTATACAAATCCAGTTATAGGGGTCACTTAAATTACTACAGTCGATTTTATTAAACTGCAAATTTTCCTTTATATAAATACTTGCACCACCACCCCTGGTTTCTCTACAGGAGTGCACTGCATTGTATCCATTCACATCAAAGAACTGTGTTTCATTAGGGTACAGCCACGATTCCACAAGAACCACTATATCACTAGAAACACTCTTCATGTGAGCTTGAAACTCGTCAAACTTATTTCGTAAACTTTGAACATTGTAATAAATTATTTTAAGACTATTTAGAGGTTTATTTAGTTTTTTAGATCCTTAAGACTTTCCAACAATACAACCTTGCTATTATCATCCTTACGTAAAAGAATTTTACCATTATTTATCCACAAGTACTTGTAGTTATTATCTTGTTTGTATTGCCTTGCCTTTTGAAAAAGATCCAGATTATATTTTGTTAAGTCATGGTTTACATATATAGTTTCACATTTATCTCCATATCCTCCAATATCATCAGTTGTAAGTGTTTTTTGTTTTTTTGCCGTCATCCATCTCTTTTTGTCCTCTTCAGTGCGAAAATTTACTCTTATTGGTAATATTTTGTTATCCTTACGAACTCCCAACCTGTATATTTTATGTATGGTATTTGGTATTTTTATAATTTTTAGTTTCGTTTCCAACTTGTCAACTATTGCATCTAAATCTTCATTTTCTTTGTAAGGAATACCTTGAATTATAATATTGTTATTTAATTCTCGTTGTTCAGTATTATTAAGTTGCTTTTTAATGTCCTGAATCTCCTCTTGAAGCTTTTCGTTTATCATTATCTGTTCCTCATATTTTTTGAATAATTTATTGTATTTTTGGTCCATTTCGTTTAGTTTTGCCATAATATCACTGATTGTGTAATCATCTTTTTTCGTAGTATTTTGCTTTTTTTTTTACAATTTTCGCATATCCACTCGTTATCAGGATTTTTTTCAAATCGCTTATATGTAGTTTTTGACATGTTTAAACAAGTTCTCTGACTCCATTTTTCACATGCATCACAGCAAAGAGCTTGTTCACTATCCCCTACTAATTTTTTACAAATTCCGCAGTCTTCCGCCATCTCCTCTGACTTTTCTACTTACTCAAGAATAATATGCGCTCCAAGCCGGCAACGTCGCGGCTTGCCCGCCCACTACTTCCAGCAGCAGGCAGCTGTTGTGACTGTAATTATGGGAGTTTATTTGAACGTAACTCGTCACCTTTAGTTGTAAACACAATATGATGACTTATTGCTCTGGTCACTGCTCTTTTATTAATTTTTTAATCACTTTTCACTTATAAAATCACTAATATTTACGACACTTGTAAACAAACATGTTGCAGCGTTGCCGAACTGATGATTGACTCACGATGGTTGATGATGGTTGATTCAATAATGTCAAATATAGACTCTGGAAACTCATGTGTTTTGATATTGTTAGACTACACAAGAGCGTTTGATAAGGTAAACCACCAGGTCATGTTCGCTTTGCTATTGCATATTGGATTTTCACAGAGTGCTGTCGATCTAATTAAAAGCTATTTATCTAATAGGGTTCAATATGTAGAAACTGATAAGGGATGTTCGGACAGAGGGTCGCTTCACTGTGGTGTTCCACAGGGCTCCGGGCTATCCCCGTTACTATTCTGCATATACACTTGTTATCTCACACATGCCCTTGAACACTGTATTGATTATAGTTTTGCTGATGATAAACAATTATTATACTCTGTCACACCTAATAACATAGCACAAACTCAACTTAACATAAATAAAGATTTGAATCAACTAGTTCGAAACTCAGAAAAACACCACTTAAAATTAAACCCTTTAAAAACTAAAATACTTGCTTTTGGAAAACAAAAAATTGACTTAGAAAACCAACTTAAAATTAATTTAAATAGCTTACCTTTGAAAAAAAATCTAGGAATTTGGGGGTAATTTTAGATACAGATTTAAGATTCAGCGAACATGTATCTGCGTGTATACAGAGGGCGTATGCAAATTTAAAGTTGTTATATCCACATAGGCGTGCACTAAGTCAAAAACTAAAATTAACATTGTCAGATGCTCTTGTGTTAAGTCACTTTAATTATTGTGATGCATTGTATGGTTCATGCCTAACCAAACAGGATAGGGACAGGATACAGCGAGTTCAGAGATCTTTCTCTTATAATGTTTACCTATTATACAATCATATTCCTCTCGAAATGAAAATACTCACGCCAACAAAATTCAAATATCTATATAAAAATAACTTGCTAACACACCACTAAGTCTTGTTGTTTTTTATTTATCTTTTTTTTTCATACGGTATAGTGTACTTGTGTTTTGGGTAGGTACAAACGTCTACTATAAGTATAAGAACTAGGAACTATTAGAATGTTTTAGGTAAAAACAGTTTGTAATTTACTTGTGTTGAAATTATAAAACTACATACTACTTATGATTTGCTATTGTGCTAACATTGAATCTATATATTAATTTAATATTCTTTGTTGTTAGTTACAGTTACAAAATTTTTACGGAGTTTATTCAATATCAGTTTTACTGCCTTAAACTCCATTTTGCAGTAATACATTTATCATGTATGAAGAATGTATACCAATAATGCACTGTAAACTTGTACTATTACTGGCAAATAAATTTATTTATTATTATTATTATTATTATTATTATTATTATTATTATTATTATTATTATTATTATTATTATTATTATTATTATATTAGAGAAAAAGGCAACGCAACGCTGCTAGATCGCATTGTTGATTTTACCGACACAAGCAATCTTTACCAGTGACGTCGTCAAAAAATATTTACATGATAAATATTTATTAGTAATAGATTATGCCGTTTATGAAATCTCTATGCGTTTTTTTAACATATTTCATTAGAGTAAACGTACTTATCCACTAAAAAGCATTTTTATGGAAATTAAATATTTTATAATTATTATAGATTTCTTAATAAGTTTTCATTATTCTACGTTTATGATGACGGTTGTCCCTTCCCAATTAGCAATTTGTCGACGCGACAACGTTAAAAATTGTAACGCAACGTTGTATTGTTACGTTCTCTTAACCGTAGAAACAACCCCGTTTTACACCAATTTGAAAGAGATTTTTCTGGTTGTCTCAACGTTACGCAGTGACTACCCGTTAACTTTCTAAACGCTTTTGCAACATTTTAAAGTTACTGATCTTTGGACGGATGGACGCCAGAACGTCCGAAAAATTAATTACTTTTTTAACAATAAACTAATGACTCCAGTAGGCAGCTACTCCAAAAATAAAACCTTTTTAATCCATCTTTTGTACAGTCCTTAATTTAATATTTGTTTTGTATGTAGTTTAATATAGTGAATTAATCGGGTAAAATAGCCGTTTTGAATTAATAGCAGATTTTGACAAAAAAAAAGAAATAATTTTTTTTATTGATTACATAAGAAACATACATAAATACAAACTTTTTCACTGCTATCTTCCGCCATTTCCATTGATTCTACATTATTCATATATTACCTTCAGGTAAGCTAGTTGTAGGCATTTTTGCTTCCATTGCAACTTTTTTTTTGCGTTTGTAGTAAGTTGCAGAATATTTAAAGCCTTTATATCCCTTCATTTTTTAAAGCAAAAGAAAATAATAAATCCCAATAATTCCAAGCAAAAAATGAAATATAAAAATAAGAATCTAGATTAAGTATGTTGAATTGAATATTTTTTCTTCCTCTTATTCTCTCTAACTTTGCTTTTTCATCTAAAATACTTAACGTGTCAAAAAGCTCCCTCTAGAGCGAAAAATGCTCACAGACGATCAGACAATGTAATACCCATTCGCTAACGATGAGGTTACGTTGTTGTTACTTGGTTTTTGAATCGAAAAATTGAACACGTCTCCATGTCGTTGTTTTAAGTGTATATTACTATTGCTACCATCTGTACTAAAAAATACGTTGTAAAAACAGCAGAGTTCTATAACAGTTGAAACATACGTGCAGTACGTCGAAGTGTATTCGAAAATAAACGTCCTTGCAAAACCTACTAAATTTTGCACTGAAAACAACGTTGCAACTAGTGAAAATAGGAGTAATCTCAACTTAGGTGACTACAAATTGTTACTTGGGTTGATATGATATTATGACAATATCGGTTTTTACTTGTAAAAAGATCGTCTTGAATCGCCATTTTTCCATGGTGCGACACAAACGGTACAAGTTTTTTCAATAAAAATGGAAAAACATCCACAAAAACACTCATGCGTCCTTTTTCCTTTTTCAACCAAAAACTAAAGAAAAAACAAAGAAGTTCATAAATGCCGACTATAAACACAAAGTCGTTTGACAAGATAACATTTCTCAAGATGACAGCAGCTTTTGCTTGCGGTGTTGCCATTTCAATTTTTTTATAAGCGATTTTAGGACTAAGAATGTTAATAATTTCTTGTTTGCTTTGAAAGTGTTATTTTTGCACTTATAAAATATATTAATTTCTAATTTTATTTTTAATGCAAAATTTAATATCAATAAGTTATATTAACATTAATATATGTATGGATATATACCTGAAAATTTTCTCTTTTGAAAATGTTTGTACGCTTGACAACAGAGAATTGATGAATATATTTGTAAACAAACCCTTTCTCAAAGCATTTAAGTTTGACCTTGCAAATTGCTAGAATTGCTAGACATGCGCTAGACATGTCTTCACAGAAAAAGCCTACTATAACCTTGAAGAGTTTTATGCTTAATGTTTTGTGGAGTCTACAGTGTATGTTTCTGTATGTATATATCCGTACCTCAGAGCAAAAGTGTATTAAGTCCAAAAAAAACATTTTTTCTGGTTTTTATAGAAATATTATTTAAATTTCCCGCTCTTTTTGCCCATTCAATCCAATGGTGATTTGGACATAGAATAGCGAAATTAGCATATTGTAAACCGTAATAACTCCACCCAAGTTCTAGAGCAAAACAGTATTATCTTTATTTTCTAATATTAAGTCCAAGATGATATCATCCAAACATTAAGAGAAAGTCCAAACATTTGTTTCTATTTGATTTGTTGCGTTTTATCATTCAGCGTTTAGAGTCAACAGGTCAACACGTGTTTTGTTAGTTTTGCGGTAACCTAAAATTATTGCTTTTATTGGTTATAAGCATAGATCTATTGGTATTAAATAAGTCTAAGTGTGCGATTTTGTGTTAGAGTTAAGTGCAGGACTACCACTTGATATTCTAAAAATTGGGGAAAGATTTCAAAAGCTACTTTGGATGGCATTAAACAATCCTAGCAGCCCTGAGCATTACTGTAGAAGTATATGAATGCTCCCAACGTAAGTTCCTTCTCTGCTCCTTCCCTGATCACTTTATTTTTTAAAATATAAAGAAATGAGCGTTGCAAAAGGTATCTAGTATTTTTTCCTAGGGTCTCCACTACATGAAAATGAAGAAGAGAGTCATACTGTAAGTGACCAAGTCCCAGCGAAAAACTCTGATAAAATAGAGTCGCCGATCTTCAAGGGTAATTTATTTGTCGAAGGTTAATATTTGTTGCCAATAAATCTTCAAAGAGTAAGAAAATCATAAAAGAAAAGAAAGTTAAAGAATCTTGTAGGAATTGCCGTTTAAAATGCAATGAAAAAATTGCGGGTTCTGAAACAATTCAGATAAATCAAGAATTTTGGAACCAAGAAACAACTATAGATCAAAAACGACAATTTTTATGTTCTTGCATTGAACTGACTTCTATAGAACGAAAGAGAGAACGCACAGGTCGTTCCGGAAAACGGCAGTACAACTTGAAATATCAGAAACAGCAACAAATATCAAGTTTGCAAAACATTTTTTTTGCGTACATTAGATATATCCCAAACATTTATCAGGTGTGCACTTCAAAAACGCCAATCTAGTGGAATTGTTAAATGTGACAAAAGAGGAAAGCAGCCATCAATTAATAAAATTAGTGATGATGTGAAAAATCACATTCGAGAGGATATCGCATCATTTCCCTGTGAAGAATCCCACTACAGTCGCAGAAGAACCGCAAAAAAATATTGGGGAAATCATCTTAACATTTCAACAACGTATAGGATGTACAAAGTAGATTGTGATTTAAAAAAACTTTTACCTGAAGAAGTTGGCAAAGAATGGCTCTACAGTCAAATTTTTAACACTGAGTTTAATTTGTTATTTGCCCCTCCATCAAAAGATACCTGCGATGTGTGTAATGAGTTTTTGATTAATCTAAGACAGTCAGATAATGCAGCTGAGAGGCAAACTTTACAAGCTGAGTATGAATCTCACTTATTGGAAGCAGATAAAAGATAAGAGCTTAAGAAGGCAGACAAAGGTATGTCAAAGAATAATAAAGAACAAAAAGTATTAATGATAGACTTACAAAAATGCCTTCCCTGTCCTAAGCTTACTAATTCTCAGAGCTTTTATAGTCTTAAGCTATGGTGTTTTAATTATACCATTTATGATTCAACCGAACAACAGGCCAATTGCCTAATGTGGGATGAGTCAATTGCTGGGCGCGGTGGGAACGAAATGGCTTCATGTTTAGTCCAATACATACAATCTTTACCAAAAACTATATCGTCAATAATTATTTGGACTGATAATTGCCCATCACAAAACCGCAATTTACAGATGATAATGTGTTATTTTTATGTGCTTGCATTAAATCTCCATATCAAAGAAATAAGTCACAAATATCTTCTTCGTGGCCACACACACATGGAGGTGGATAATGTGCATTCAGTAATAGAAAGGGAAGCTAAAAAATTTCCAAACTTTCAAATAATAACTCCATAGGATTGGCCCCAGCTTGCTAGGATTTCGGGTAAAAACAAAGATTTTAAAATATTTGAAATGGCAACAACTAAATTTAAGGATTTTAATAAAATGTACCACTCACCCGATTAGCCATTACAAAATATCAAAAGAAACTCAAAATGGCGATAAATTTTTAATCTCCCAAACAGTATTCATGCAGGTTAGGAAAGATCAGCCTGGTATTTTGTTTTTTAAAACTAATTTTGATCAAGAATTTCAAAGCGTGGACTTTAACAGAAGAGCAGCTAGAAAAAGTCATAAAATTATTAAGGATTCAGTAGTCTTATTACGGGATACTTTAAATCCAATAAGCACACAAAAATTTAATGATCTGCAAAAACTTCTAAAGTGGGTGTCAGTAAGGTTTCATAATTTTTTCCAGAATCTCAAACATAAAGAAACCATTCAAGAGAATAATGCAGAGTAGTAAAAGTGACCGTAGTTTTCGAGAATAAAAAAAAGATAATATTTTAAAGTTTTTTTTGTTTTATTTTTTCCTAATAGTTATGATGTTTTCATGTTAACCTATTTCTTAAAGGTTTCCCTACAAAATGCCAATACATTTTTTTGTTGTAAAGTATTATTTTGTTTTTTTTTAAATATTAAGTCCATTTTTTTGCAAAAAGTAATACTTAAATAAGAAACAAAAAAATATTTTGGTTTGTGACCTTACTAAGTATTTAAATTCTTCAATAATATTAAAAAAACTGCTTAAACTATCAGAAAAATAAAATTATTAACACAATTTTTGTTTTGTTTTCGCTCTCCTGTAAAATTCTTGATTTGTGACTTAATACACTTTTGCTCTGAGTTACGCATATAGACTTTGATTTTCTCCCTTTTATGTATACATTTCTCTTTATTACTGTTTTTATTTTGTTTTTTTTCTTAATTTTAAATTGCTTTGTTAACAACAAATATTTATTCATAACAATAAAGCTCATTTCGATTCGATTTGATTTAAATATTAAATTGACTTAAGCCTTACAACATTAGGGCCTTTTTAGTTAAAATATATTTTTTCGCAATTTTTAAAAGTTTTCTTAAAAAAATGTTTCTTGTTGAGCTTCTTACTGAATTTTACTTAAATATTGATGACCTATAAGCAATGAATCTCTTGAAACTTCAAAAGTTTTACCCTAAAATGAATTAAGTCTCTATTAAGCAACTAATTTAATATTATTAAGTACAGAATTAGAGGCCTGTATATATCCGTTCTTTGAGCTTTAGGAAAACTTGCTTTCAACATTTTCGTTCCGTTCCTAATAAGCTACATATAGCCATCAAAGGCTAAAGAAATTTACTTGGGTGCCAAATGAAATTTCCACTTAAACTTTAAAATAAACAAAAGCCCTCTTACCTGGAAAACTAGCGTTTCGTCGAAATACGGATTACAGGTCTTTTTCTTTTGTTTTGACTGTAAATATCGTCTCTCGTCTGGCATCAAGTGCAGCCTGGAACCAGAAGAAACTCTTGAATCGTAACGAAAGTCTTTGTCTCTTTGAAATTATTTTTACGCCCATTGTTTAAGGGTTTGAATAACGTTTTAAGATATTTTCCTAAAAGTCGTATTAGGAAAATGTGCTGAGAAATAAATTTAATTATTAATTGAGATTTTTAATGAAATCTGCTGTATACATCTTAAAACGCTCAAGTGTTAAGCTTTCAAACTTACTAATTCACTTAGAAACTTTGTTTGGAACTCAGGTATCTGAAAACTTCTAAAATTAATTATGGGAAACTTGAGGGTGGTGCATGAGATACCGAAGGTAATAAGTTCACTTGAAATTTTATAATTTAAAAAAAGACTTTGAGATAAATTTTCTTTTTAAAATGAAAAGAAATAAAATATCGTTGAAATAAAAATTCAAAATCGAGAAAAAATTCCTATAAAACCGAGATTTTAAACACTTTTACTACATACGTTTCACCACCTTGCTCTCTCACACAAATTTGATTTTCCTTGTGGATTTCGCGTAATGCCCCCGAGCAAAATCGTTTAAAAAGAAATGTTACATCTGAGAAAAAACCCCGAGATATATATTCCATAGGGATGCTTCCTTTTTTTTATCGACCCGACGACGCTACAATAAAATTCTTTATTTGCTTTGAGTGCTAAACTGGACCGTGGGTAGTAATATGCGGTTGCTTTATGCCACCAAAATATGCCTTGAGCATTTTTTATTGATAATTTAAGGCAAATGCCGTACCTTACGAATGGATCGCAGTTATTAACCGCTCCCAAGCTCCTGGATGGCAAATTCTTTGCCTTTAGTAGAGAAACCAATAATTTCTCTGTCGATGGTTCATATCTTAAGGAAAACCATATTCGGCCTATATGGTCGTCTGGCCAAGCTAACTCGTCTAGGTCCAATGTGCTTTTATAAAGGGCTGGTTCAATTACACCCAGTCCATAACAACCTGAAATCGTTAAAAAAATATGCTTGATTAAATAGTTATAATCAGCTGTATTGGAGTTAGATCAAAATCTTTATGAGATGCTGCAACTGCCTGGGAAAAATTTTAAAAATCTTCCAGGCAGTTCAATTATGTTCTTACGTTCTCCAGGTAGTTAAGTTATAGCCTGATAATTTTCTAATAATCATTAAACTGCCTAAAAGAAATAAAAACGTACTTGTAAGCAGCCAAGTCACCAAATTGCTTTAGCCTGATGTTTTATTTACAATCACTCAAGTGCTTATTCTGAGCAAAATGTTCCTACAAGCAGTACAAATATTATGGCCTAACTTTTTCATTATATTTACTCAACTGCCTGTATTAAATAAAAATATTCTTCTGAGCAGTTCAATAACGGCCCAAAGGTCTTAAAAATACTCTAAGAAAAATTAAAAATTTTTTACAGGAAGTTGAATTTTAACTTGCTGATCTAAGGAAAATATCATTATAGCTCAATTACCTGGAAAACCTTACAAATGATTTATACCCTGATGTTCTCATTCCAATCACTCAACTGCCTGGAAAAAGATTAAAAAATCTTTTCCAGAAGTTGAATTTTAATTTTAGCCTGTTTGAATGAGAATATATTATTATTTAAAGAAATATATATTCGCCTTTATTTTCACATGCTAGTGATGCCCACTTAACTTGTTTTTATCAAAATGTTCGTGGTCTTAACACTAAAACCGAGACTTTTTTTCTTGCCGCCATTGCTCAGGATTTTCACACCATATGCATCACCGAGACATGGTTGAGGCCAGAGATATCTAGTGGTGAAATATTTCCAAGGACTTATGATGTTTACCGGTCGGACCGAAAATTTGAATCGGTAATTGCCACACGAGGTGGCGGAGTTCTCTGTGGAGTTTCTAAAAACATTGTGTCTGAAAAAATTAGTTTGTCTGATTTTTGCAACAGTATTGCGCCCTCTATCGATGTTGTTGGCTGTAAATTTACTATTAGGTTACAGATATTTTACATGATTGTTTTGTACATCCCACCATCTATCACATCTGTAATTTTCGAGCAATTTCTGGATCAGTTTACACTTTTAATATCAAAGCTAAACCATAATGTAATAATAGTATGCGATTTTAACGTGTCTGATTTCTCTATTAACTCACCTACAGGTAATCATGTTAGTCAAAAGTCTATTGCTGTGAATAATTTTGCTAACACTTTTAATCTTGTTCAGTGTAATCACATCCTAAACTATAATAACAGACTATTGGATCTTGTTTTATCTAACTTCACCTGTACTGTTTCGCGTAGTAACGTGCCTTTTGTCTTGGAGGATTTGCATCACCCTGCACTGGAAATTGATTTTACCGTCTCAGGCCAACGTGTCCATAATTTTCAGCTTAATAAAAACTTATCTCATTCTTTTAATTTTAGAAAGGCCAACTTCCATCTCCTTTATGACTCGATCCTTGAAGCTGACTGGTCTACTGTGTATTTATCCTCTAACGTTAATGATGCATGTGGAGCCCTATATGATATATTGAATGGCATATTTGCCGCACACATTCCTCTTAAGCAGCAACGTAAAAGAAGATTTCCAAATTATTATTCTCGAGAATTGATTAGGAACATTTATAGGAAAGAAAAGGCTTTCAAGGACTTTAAAATGTACAATTCTCCATTCTTTCAAAATAAATTCCATTCTCTTAGACGCCTTATCAAACTACAAATACGCAATGAAGATAAGTTGTATATATCAAACACCGAAAGGAATATTTCTTTGGACCCATCTAGCTTTTGGAATTTTATTGGTTCTAAGAAGGCTGGCACCAGGATTCCTGGTATGATCAGGCTACCCGATGACGTGGTAATTAAAGACCCACAAGACATAGTTGATGCTTTTGCACTGTTCTTTGGTGAGGCATTTATACAATCAAATTTCATTAACCATTCGTCGACGTCTGATAATGTGCCCCACTTTGACATTTCCAACGTTGATGCTTCCCAGATTATTTTGGCCAGTAAAAAACTCAAAAATAAATTAACATCTGGCGTAGACGGTGTGCCTAGCTTCTTGGTTAAAGATTGCATTGGTGTCCTGGCTGATCCGCTGACCTACATTTTCAACTTAATACTGTCAACAGAACAAATCCCTGAAATTTGGAAGACTGCTAAAATAATACCTATTTTAAAAGCTGGGGACTATGATCAAATCGTGAACTACAGGCCAATCTCATTACTCTGTAACTTCTCAAAAATTTTCGAAATTATCCTGAATCGATCGCTATTTAGTCACGCAAAAGAACTCATCTCTGTAGACCAGCATGGATTTTTTAGCGGGCGATCTTGTGTTACTAACTTATCCTGTCTGTCTAGCAACATCTGTGAATCACTTGATTCCCCAAAACTTTTTAATTTAAAGATTTTTTTTAGCGCCCATATTTCCCAAGATTTTTGGGTGTGTCCATACTTTTTTATAACCTTAACGCCTATAATAAATAAAAATATTCTTCCAGGAAGTTGAATTATATTCTTATAATCTCTTATAATTACCTAACTGCCTAAAAAAAAAATTAACAAAAAGCTTTTAGAAAGAAGAATTTTAACTTGGTGATCTAAGGAGAATCTCATTATAAGGATTATTACTTAACTACCTGTAAAGATTTTAAAAGAAACTTCCAAGAAGTAGAATGTATTGTTAAATAATAACTCAACGGCCTGAAATAAATAAAAATATTTTATCAAGCAGTTGAATTGAATCTTGATGTTTTTAATATAATCACTTAGCTGCCAGGAAAAAGATAAAAAAAGCTCTCAAGAAGTTGAATCTTTTGCTAATATTCTTTTTATAGTAACTCAACTGCCAGGTATAAAATGAAAATTATTTTTTAAGCAGTTAAATCCTAGCCGGATATTCTCCTTCTAATCACTTTAATGTCAGGAAACAAATGAAAGAATTTTTCCAGGCATTTAAATTGTAGTGCAATATTTTTGTATGAGTTGGAGGAATGTACTTAACTGCCTAAAATGAATAAAAACTTTCTTCCGGGAAGTTGAATTTTAGCCTAATTTTCTTATTATAATCACCTGAAATAATTAGAATTTTAAGTACTCATTTTAAGGTCATTTTTTGTCTACTAAGATTATTGAGATAAACATTTATTCCAAACTTGCGTCAAATAACGTCCAAAAAAATTTGAGTCTTAAATTATTATTTCTAACCCCAATTTAATTATTGCTTATACTTTAACCTCCAATGCGCTGGATTTTTTGTTAGTTGCTGCCTTTTAATTAATGCAGTAATTAATGCGTTTTAATTAATACATTTAAATAATGCGCTAAAGTTTTAATTAAACCGGGATATTCATTAGCCCTTCATCATTCTATTTATATCTTTTCCGTTCCCTTAAAAATTATAATTTCCATTTCAGAAATTATGAAATCTTTTCCTTTCAGTTGGAGTTATTTATTTCCAAAGCGTACCTGGAAAATTACTGATAATTTATTTATGAGAGTTTATAATAATCAATAATTTTAAAAAATACCTAGAAAATAAACTTTTTTACTTACTAAAAGAATTACTTCTATGACTCTGGCCGGGAACCAATAACGTATCCGACTCTATATCAGAATCATAAGGATTATCTTGTTGGTATTCCAAGTCACCCAAAGAGTTGCTACGTAGTGGCGGAAGACTGAAGTTAATTTCTTTTGTGCTATAAACAACAAAAATAAATTAATCCAAAAGGTTATTTAACTCATTAACTTCCCCTCCCATAACTTCCTAATTTAATGCTGCTTCCGGAAACGTCCTAGTTAAATCACTAGCTAAACCAGTGTGCTTATTTAATTATCCGGGAACTAATCTAGAATAACTGGGAGAGTTGTTACGAAGTTAATTTATTTTACGATAATTGAGTCAGCTTTGACCTTTGACGTAGGAGGAGCACAAGGAGAAAGTTAAAGGTGCCGTTAACACCTAATGACAATTTAAAACTATTTCCATCCAAAATCTTCTCTAAATTTTAGTTCGTTAAGAGTCGAAAACTCAGAAGTATCTTTTGAGCCAATATTGATGATTCCCGGCACGTCCGCAAGAAGCGAAACTTAAACATTAAGAAGTACTTAAATCGTAAATAATGACTTGATAGCTTTCAAAGGAAACTTGACTCTCCAGTTTTAATGATGAAAGTATTACGGAACACTTGACCCAGTTTCATTTCCTCTCTATAAAATAAAAGAGTAATATTGCCCTGAAACGGAGAGGAATTACGGTCAGAATATAAACTTCACGTGGAAAAGCTGTAATTTATTTATGTTTTAGGGCGGCAAATCATTGCTGAGATTATTATTTTATATTAGTTTTAAATGAAATAAAATTGATGATGAGGTAATTATTTTATCGCTTAAAGTGTCATTTTAAAATTATTTTTATTGAGTTATTATTAAAAGTCGGCAAATGACTGATAAAATTAATAGCTCATTGTTTAAAGATATTTTATTTTCAAATTTTTCATAATTTAATCACAGCAAAGATGGGCAATCAGAAAGGAAAATCAGGGCACAAATCGCTGATAAGCGCACAAAGCTGTGATGAAGATTTCTTAATTTCTAATTTGATAAAGGCTCATTATAATTTTCTATACTAATTAAGAACTAATAAACTTTTAAAATCACTGTCTAGGTAATAATTCCATCATTTTGAAGCAGTTTTTTAATATAGATTTCAGCGATGAGTTTTTTAAATCACTACAGAAATAAATATTTAACGTTTTTCGATGTAATAAATAAATGTAAAAACCGTTAAAATCGCTTTTGAGATAAAATACTTGTTTTTATTGTATGTTGAAATTTATTTTTTATCCACCATAGATTAAGAGTTAAGCCTTTACTATATAGTAGATACTGTAGCAATATATAAGAATATTAAAGAATTTTCTGTATTTGTTGCAGGCTAAGCAACCTTTAAAACTACTGCTGAGATAAATATTGCATCATGCACCAGCCAACTATAACAAAGAACTTATAAAATTACTGCTGAGATAATTTTCTTTAATTGTTTCTGAACTAAACTTTATTAATTTAGGTCAGAATGATAATATACGACAGTTTTATTATATTCGTTCAAAAGTATTCCGTAAGGAATGATATAAATTTATTAATATTTTTCTCATAATAACCATCCTTCATTTATCATTTTCTGTGAATAAATTATTTAAATCACTAAAGTCATTATTCTCAGTCCATTCAATTCCTTCATCCTCAAGCTAAATTTTTACGTCTGTATAAATTATATTAACATATATAAATTATATTATGAGGAGCTTTACTATAAGTAACTTATAGCTCAATATCTTGGAAAGCGTTTGTTCTAGGCTATTAATAGTTTTAGTTGTTCAATTTCATATACATGCCCAAGCCTTGGTTAAGCTAAAAGGCTTAACTCTAACCATACTTTGCAGATTTGACATTTTATTCTCTATTATTGTATCATTTTTAAAAGTCTTTCTTTGCTTCAAAAGCTTCGAAGTCAATTCTTTGGAAAATGTTTTTAAAACTATCAATTGTCACAGTTATATTTGCATCCGCCTTTACTCGTAGATGATCAAAGTCACTGAACTATCATGGGATTCAATATTTAACTTCTTTATATCTAAGACAAAGAATGGAATTGTAAGATCAGGAGATCGCTTTGGGATTTTACAACAGCCCGAAGCTTAATACTTTTGAAGGCCAAATTGGCAATGGTTTATATAAATAATGTGGATATCAGTGTTGTGTGTCCTTAGATAATTTTTTTCTTTAAGTTTACCTTAGTCCTCGACCAAGAAGATATCCAGGCATTTCCTACTTCTTCACCCAGTCTAAGTTATAGAGTTTCTGAGCATCTTCAAAATATAATCTACTGGTCTTGAAATAAACGAATGTACTTGACCTCATAGAGCCAGGTTAATACCCCAACCCATATCTAATATATGATCTAATACATGGAAAAATATGATCAGATATCGGTGGTGGGGGAGGGATCTTATGGATTGGTAATGAAATGCAGACATAAAGAGACTGATCAGATCGTCGCCGTAAAGAAATTTTTGGAAACGGAAGCGGATCCCACTATACGTAAATTAGCACTTAGAGAGATACGCATGTTGAAAGTAAGTTTTAAGAGGAAAACGAAGCTGACTCACTTTCTCTAGTTAAGAGAGTAAATTGGGATGTAGCAGTATTAATAATGCGGTTGGCAAATTTCTTTTTCTTTTTCTTTATCATATACTGATCACTCGGAAACATCTTTATAAGTAGACAGAACTTGGTTAGGAAATGAGATGAATGAATATGATCAAATATCACTGTAGACTAAAACGAAACAAAAACCTCCCAATTCCACTTGATCCTTATCACCTCCTGATCTATCAAAGGTGAAGGTTTTTAATATTTTTGGAAAAGTGATTCTTGAGTCGTTTGTTGAAGTGACGTGTGAGAATTAATATTTTATATTTTGTATGCCAATAAAAAAAACAGAACAGTAATTTATGCTAGATTGGAGAAAAAAAAACTTTTTTTTCTGTTGGTTGGAACAAAATAAATTTTTTATTCCCTATTAATAATATATTTATTTGGATTAATGATTTATCCTTGCTTAATCATTGCTGAGATGAATATTTCAACATAATCTAGTAAATAAAGTAACATAAAATTTTTTAAACTTGCACTGAGATAAAGAATTTCTAAATTTATTTATCAGATAAATATTTCCTTAATTTAAGCAAATTTTGTAGTTAAAAATTCCACGCTGCATCGCGCAATAAATCAAATAGACGATTCCACTCCTCTACAACTTAAGAGCGAGGAAGCGCGCAGCTACCATCATACGGACCAGGAAAAACTCCGCATCTGGATGGAGAAGCCCCTTCATGGGCGGCATCCTAATGAGATCAGCCAAAATTATGTCGACACTGCTTCGTCAAACTATTGGTTGATATCAGGCAAGATGTTTCCAGAAACCGAGGGCTTTTTACTCGCCATCCAAGATCAGGTTATACCAACAAAAAATTATCTCAAGCACATCGTCAGAGATCCATCCGTACAAAACGACAAATGCCGGTATGGATGCCAAATATCAGAGACAATCCAACACATAACAGGAGGATGTCAGGCCTTTGCAGCGACAGAATACAAAGAACGGCACGACTCAGCTGGGAAAATTTTACATCAAGAGGTGGAAATGAAGTTGGAACTTATTACAACAGAGAAGGTTTCGTATTATAAATATACTCCAGAACCCGTAGTGGAAAATGACCGATATAAGTTATATTGGGACCGCAGTGTACTTACCGATCAACATGTAAGGCATAATAGACCAGATCTTATTTTAATAATTAAAATTTCCAGGAAAACAACTCTAATTGACGTAGCCATACCGAACAACAATAATCTGCAAGAGAAACATACTGAGAAAATCGCCAAATACAGAGATCTAGAAACTCAAGTCGGAAGGCAATGGAGAATGGACAATGTTCAGACCATCCCAATTGTTATATCGACAACGGGTGTAATACCAAAGAGTCTACTGGAATACCTTAAACAACTAGGAACTGGCGAACATTTATATAAGCACATGCAAAAGGCAGTACTACTGGCAACTGCTCGCAGCACCCGAAAATTCCTAGGAGATTATTATTATTATCTCTACATTTCAGGTCACTTAAGGGCACCGAAAAGGTCCCCACAGACCACAGAGCTTAATCCTTTTGATATCGGAGGTATCTGGGATAAGTAAATGATTTGTTAAATGGTTTGGTTATTGAGGTATTTTTTTTTATTAGTTTTGTTACCATTCTCATTAGTTATTGTCACAAGCAATCGCAACACTATTCAGATATTAGCCAAAGCAAGTTGATTACTATGTTTTACAAACGTTTTATCAACATGGTACAAATAATGTATGGGAGCTTTTAAAAACAAATATCTGGAAAACTATTAACTTTAGACACTTCTAAAATGTGGCCCTTTTTTGTTGCGAAGATACGAGAAAATAAGATTTTTCGACCAGTTGTTGGATACATGATAGCACAAAAAAGTAATGGTAAGTTATTTACCAAAATAGTGCTGTAAGTGCCCTCTAGACGTTTGTCCATAAAAATCGAGCCTTCTTCATACTAGAAAACCTTCCGATAACGAGTTTTATGCCAAATTCTGAAATTCTTCTTAAGCAATAAGGAAAGGTAGAAAATTAAATTCTTAAAAAACTTTGACACCTTATGCGTCTCAAACTAGACTTTTATTTTATTTTAGTTGAGATTACAAATAAATGTAAAATTACTAATGTAATAAAAATTTTCTAATACACTACCGCTCAAAAGTATTTGCCCACATATGACTGTTTTAAAGTTATAACTAAAAATAATAAACCCATCAGTTATTCTTATGAAACGGTTTATTTATAACAAAATGAATATAAACAATACATTTTTTAATTAATTAAATTTAAGAAAATCAAATTTTGGATTCATCTACATGTCAGCCTCGATTTTTAATAACAGCTTCACAGAGTTTCGGTAGTCTTCTAATTAATTTGTCTAAAGTTTCCTGAGGTATCTTGTGTCACTCTTCTTGGATGATCCTCCACAAGTCTTCTTTTGATGTGGGCCATGATTTTTGAACTTGTTTATCCAGTTCATCCCACAGTAATTCGATAGGATTGAGGTCCAGTGATTGTGGGGGCCATACCATAACTTTCAGAAGATGTTGCCTTTGTAATTGACCTAAATATTGCTTGCACAATTTCGACGTCTGCTTGGGGTCATTGTCATGTTGAAAGATGAAGTGTTTTTTTTCAGTGTCCCCAATTTTTCGAGTACCAGAAGGAAGTACATTGTCACTTAAAATTGTTTTGTAACCCTCTTTTCGAAGAATTCCCTCTATTCTAATTAGATCGCTCACTGCAGATCCTCCGAAATAAACCCACACCATCACCGAACCACCACCGAGTTTAACTGAGGCCACCGTACAGTTATCAGCGATCCTTTCGTTGACATAACAGCGAACAAAAACTCGCCTCTTCGTTCCAAAAACCTCGAATTTCGACTCGTCACTCCAGAGAACTTTCTTCCAGTCATAAATGGTCCATTCTTTGTGTGATTGGGCCCACTCAAGTCTTTTCTTTTGAGATTAATATGTTTTTTGCCACTGGATGACAAATTTTTTTTTTATTACCTTCTTATAATAATTTTTAAAATCTCTGATCAGATAAATATTTCCTAAATTCTAAGCTTACATAGGTCAAAAAATTGATTTTTATGCTATATTAGTTAGAAGTAACAAATTCGTGAAATCACTTTTGTGACAAAGATTTCCTCAAAAGAGTAAAAATCCGCGTTTATTATAAATGCTTTATTATCATTATGCCAGACAGTTTTTGATTTTCCATGACAGTTTTCTTTGAAAATACCAGAAAAAAAACATTTGAAAATTACAAATGTAATTAATTTTTTTTTGCAACGATACTAAATAGTGTTTTTTTATATTTTTTACAGGAACCATTGAAACATTAAAATCACCGTTGAGATTAATTTTGTTCAATTTTAGAAGTTATAAGTCTAAGCGTTTCAATTCATTAATTAATTTTTGTAAACAATACAGGTAAAGGAACCTTTCAAAAATAAGTTTTAAAATAACCGTTGAGAAACCAGAATCACATAATACAACAGCTTTTTTATCGCCGTTCATGATGAGATCCAACTATTATTTATTTACTGGAATAATGAAATTACTACTGAGATAAATATTTTCCTAAAGCCAAATAGATTGAATTTTTAGGTAATATCAACTTTTATTTCATCATGCTCGTGTAATTTATTTTGTTACAGCTCAACCTGCAAATTCACCTTTTAATAAATAATATATTCAACAGATACTATAACATCCATAACCAGACATCGCGTTTCATCGTGTTTTATTAGTTTACCAACATGCATTTATATTTCCGAAATGTGTATGCTACTGAACGCCTAAAGCTGCTAAAAGCAGCTAAAACGAGAAACCTCATTAAATTTTATCCGCAATATAATATAGGTATTGAACATAACGTGCGATAAATTAGCATATTTTATTATTAAATTTACTTTGAATACAAAATTTACTTACAAAAATTGTGGTTGACTATCTCCATTACTGGAAGGAAAAACCAGAATACTTTGAGCGTTTTCTTCATCAATTTTCCCTTTTTGCTTCTTTTTCTTTGCCACCAAGTACACAGCTACTACGAGGAAAATTAGGAGAGCGCTGGCAGCAGAGGCCGCATATAGATAAGGTGTCACAAGATCTACAATAAATATTTATTTTTTAAAGGGTAATTGCGTAACTGTACTATATCTAAAAATAAAAAACTCATTTTATTAAGTGAGAAAAAATCTCCTTTTCAGACATATGGTTCTGGCAGTGTTTTTCGTATAAATGCGGCTGCCGTTGGCAGGTTATTGTGTAGTTTCCCACAGGAGAACAATAATTCCTTGCAATTCGGGCGCACAAAAAAAATCATCAATCTTTTTATTTGCCAGCGAAGTTTGTATGTGAAGCTTTTGTATGTTTGCGATTAATGTCGGAAATATAAGGACGATATTGAACGGGTTTTAATTTAGAATTAATGTAGTTAGCTTATGTAAGAATGAATATGCGAATGACAGAATAAGCCCCTATACAAATATAGTATGTTCTATAGCACGCGTGATATAATCAACAGCGAGGGAAATGGTTTTATGAGTAGAGAGTCTCACATGAAAAAAGATGACACATAATTTGTTTGAATGATTTACATTTTCAGATTTAGTGACTTAAATTCATTCTTTAAAGAGTGAATATTAGATGGCACCAAAGGTACTCATTTATAAACGAGTTCCGAAACTAATTACGCACTAATTATTTAATGAATTGATAATTAATAATAAAAAATAATTTTTAATTAAAAAATATAAGTTGATTAAAAAGGTTTACTCACTTGTTCTTACGTGGTCGTTACCACTTTTGTCAGGAGCGACAATTTGTTTCTGGACAGTGGGCCAAGTGGTAGGTTCCAACCTTCCAGGGGAATAGGTTGAACCCAAGGTAAAGTCGTCATCATCCGAGCGCCATCTTGGGTCGAAGTAGTGCAGTGAAGGAAATCGTTTCCATTGTGGAAAGTTGGCCATTTTTGGTAGATTAAGTGGTTACATAGTAAACTGAAATAAAATTAAAAATCAATAACTTGAAATATTATTTTCTCTGTTATCTGGTTTAGGAATTTCAAAAAAGATTGGATTATTATCAATTTTTATATAAAAATCCAATTTTGGAAAGGAATTATGCAACTTCATTTATTACCAATTTACGTAAGTCATATTCAAAATTTACTTAAGAGACAAGCGCTGGACAACATTCAAATATTCGATATAGGAGACTATTTACCAAAATTCAAACCAGTTGCATCAAAACTTTTTACAAGTCCTTCAACGTTAGAAGAAGACGATGGACAGGATTTAGGAATAAAAGAGAAAGTGCTTAGTAAGCAGAATCATAATAAAGGAGGTTTTGTAAGGAAGCTTTACGTAAACTAAAAGTGAATACAAAGAAAGAGACTACTTATGAGTCTATGAAAGCCTATGGGCTCATATATAAACAGGAAAGTGAAAAATCAATAACTATGACTATCATTTAATGAGTCAATATCAATGGTATCTCTGATATGTTCTAATAAATGAATTGCATTTATATACAATTTTATTTCAGAAAAGAAACAAAATTTTGAAATTAATTTAGCAAACGACAAAAAACCCAAAAAACTATTTAAATACATTTGCTCCTCAGTTAAATCAAGGGTGTCAATACCGTTATTAAAAAAGGGCAACAACAGCATGTGTGAAAATGGAATGCAATGCAATGAAATGCGGAAGAGTTGGCGAGAACTTAATCCACTGGTTAAGGCATTGAAGCATTAAGGCATTGAAGTTGGTTTTTGTCTAAGGCATAGACAAAAACCAACCAATAGATGCCAGCGGTGTCCCTCGGGGCTCCATTATCAGCCCTTTCCTGTTCCTGGCTTACACGTGTGATTTACCTTCAGAACTAAAATGTTGGGTATCAATGTTTGCTGACGACACAAAAATATATGCAGTTTCCCTAACTTCTCATCAACAATTGCAAATCGATCTGGACACTATTTGGAAGTGGTGCAGTGAATGGTTACTTCCTCTTAACGCGGACAAGTGTATGGTGTTACATTTAGGAAAAAATAATCACCAGCTGTAGGGTAGGAAATCAATAACATTGAACTTAAAAAAGTGGAATCTTATTGTAATCTCGGAATAGTAGTAACTAAGGATCTCTCTTGGTCTCAGCATATTGCCTCAATTGTGAAACGTGCAAATTCTATGTTGTGTTTGCTACAAAAAGCTTTTGTTAAAATTCCATTTCACAATTTTATGTTTCAAGTTGTATACCATGTCTGTCCGGCCTATTATTGAATATGCAGGTTCCGTCTGGTGCGCGGACTTGGTGCGCGACAAAAATTTACTTGAATTGTTGCAGCGACGCGCTACACTACGTATGGTTTGCGTATGCCGAGACTTACCTACAGCGAGAGACTTTCAAATGCAAACTTGCTAACTTTTGATAAACGGAAGCTTCGTGGTGATTTAATTTTTACATTCAGAATCATTTGTAATTATTTGGGCTGTGATCTAAACGAACTATTTGAAAGAAATCGAGATATTAGACTTGGCGGTCGTACTTTGAAATTAAAAAGAACAGATGTATAAAACAAAAACACGTCAAATGTTTTTGCCTAATAGAGTATTCGATGTTTGGAATTCGTTACCCGTAGATGTCATAACTGCTCCTGTAAATTGTTTTAAAAATCGTCTGGATAAATTGGACATGTTTAGTGTATAAATTTGAAAGCTGACATTTGAAGATTTATTAAAATATATTGTAATGCCTACTTATTTCATAGAGCTATACAGAATGTAAATTATTGATTTTCATCTAATAAAATAATATTAATAATAATAATAATAATAATAATAATAATAATAATAATAATAATAATAATAATAAGATCAAGTACAAGAAGTACCACAATGAAAATGTTTGAGCGGCAAGAGGCAGCCACAACTGTAAGAGATAGCAAAAGATCAGAAAAAGTGCCGAACTAGAAAAACGAAACAACTTTTTGTCACAAAATGACATATTTTTAAATATTTAAAAAATTAACCTAAAAAACTTGAAGTGTCTTCAAAATTATATTTTTTCTAGTTTTGTAAGACTTTTTTTAAATGTAATGGACTTTTTCAGTATTTCTATACAGGGTGTTTCCTAACTACGGTACGAAACTATACAGGGTGAATCGTTAGGTCGTTTTATGAAAAAAAGTTCCTATGAACGTATGTCGGGAGTTGCTTTGTTTCTGAGATACAGGGCGATGAAGGTTCAAAAAAAATAACGGTATTTTAAAAATACTATAACTATCCTTAAACCGATTTGGTTGAAATTTGGTGCAGTTATTTGAAGTTACAAGACGCTTATTTAGCTGTAACTAGATTGAAATTATTAGGTCCAGTGGCGTGTCAGTGGGCACCACATGCTTATTGTTGAGAAAAAAACAAGGCCAATAATTAATTGTTTTGCAGCTTTTTATTTATTTTGGTATTTAAGCAACTAAAAATACAACTTTTTCGTATCTTATCTTATTATCTTCATACCTGGCTTTGTTTTCTAGAAAAAAAAATTAAAGTATCTTTAACTCATTCTAAAAATTATCCATGGACGACAACATGAAATAAAAACCAATTAATTCATAGGAAAAATGTCCACCCTCCAATGCACGACTTTTTGGTCTCTTGTGTCTTGTTTACTATGATAATAAACATTCAACTTCTACGTTTTTTATTATCAGATTTTTGAAATACAACAAAATAACAAATACATTGCTTCTTATGACAAATAATTGGCAAGTCCATTCAAGTACCTCCTTTGTACCTACCTGCTTTGGAGACCAGCTAACAGTGATAGAATTGCTATAAGTAAAATTCAGCTGTCAATTAGCAGTGATTCATTACTCCATCATGAATAATTTTACTAACCATGAAATGATCGACATGCACTTTATTTATGGAATAGCAAATGGAAATGCGGAAGAAGCACGAAGAATTTACCAGGACAGATATCCTAACAGAGTAATTCCATGTGCAAAAACATTTAGAAAACTACATGCAAGAATATGTAAAACTGGGAGTTTTAATAAAAATATGGGTGGTGGAAGACCAAAAACTATAACAACGCCTGAACTGGAAGAAGCTATACTTGATGCGATAGAAGAAGATCCTTCCAATAGTATCGGGAAGATTGCACTGCAGGTTGAAGTCAGTTCAAAAACCGTTTGGAAAGTTCTAAAAAGAAACCTCCTGCATCCATATCACATACAGCATGTACAAGCTCTACTGCCTCGGGATTTTCATCCAAGATTAATGTTTTGCAGGTGGTTGATTCATACGATGGCACACAATAATAATTTCCTACTAAATATTTTATTTACGGACGAGGCAAATTTTTCAAGAGATGCTATTATGAACTTCCACAATGATCATTTTTTGGCCAAAATCCCCACGTTATTAGAGAAACTCATTTTCAGCAACAATTTTCGCTGAACTTTTGGATGGAAATTATTGGTGACTACCTAATTGGCCCATTTTTTTTACCGGCAAGATTAACACGTGAATCCTACACGGATTTCTTGCAACACCATTTGCCCACTTTATTAGAAGAAGTACCCCTACAAGTAAGAGTCAACATGTGGTTTATGCACGACGGGGCTCCAGCTCATTTCAGTGTTCTTGCTCGTCAGCATCTCGACGTCATCTTCCCTAATTGCTGGATTGGACGTGCAGGACCTCAAAATTGGCCGGCTCGCAGTCCTGATATGAATCCCCTGGATTACTATTTATGGCGCCATCTGAAGACTCTTGTTTATAAAACTCCTGTTCTAGATGTGAATGACTTGAGGAATCGGATAATTGTCAATTGCAATATCATAAGGGATACTCCAGGTATTTTTGAGCGTGTCAGCCACTTAATGACAAATCGTTTGCAGTCGTGTATTTTATCAGAAGGTAGGCATTTTGCTCATTTACTTTAAGGTCGAAATTGTTTATCGAATTAATTGGTTTTTATTTCATGTTGTCGTCCATGGATAATTTTTAGAATGAGTTAAAGATACTTTAATTTTTTTTTTCGAAAACAAAGCCAGATATGAAGATAATATAAGATAATATATTAACGAGAAAGTTGCATTATTAGTTGCTTAAATTCAAAAATAAATAAAAAGCTGCAAAACAATTAATGGCCTTGTTTTTTTCTCAACAATAAGCGTGTGGTGCCCACTGACACGCCACTGGACCTAATAATTTCAATGTAGTTACAGCTAACTAAGCGTCTTATAACTTTAAATAACTGCACCAAATTTCAACCAAATCAGTTTAAGGATAGTTATAGTATTTTTAAAATACCGTTATTTTTTTGAACCTTCATCGCCCTGTATCTCAGAAACAAAGCAACTCCCGACATACGTTCATAGGAACTTTCTTTCATAAAACGACCTAACGATTCACCCTGTATAGTTTCGTACCGTAGTTAGGAAACACCCTGTATTTCGAGTATGATCTCATAAAAACTACTTTTCTACTTAATTAACATCTTTATTAGTAACAACAACTCTTACACCTAAAGAATCACATATTTACATTTGCTTCCTAAAATCTAACTTTTAACATAATAATACAATCTTTTACTGGGATCTCTTTCAAACACTGGCTTCTTGGTCACGTCAATTTTCTCTACCTCTTTCCCACTCATTTCTTTCCCTTCTGCTAAATCAAACTTTCTTCTTCTAAGCTTAATTCTTCTTCTCCTTGGTCTTTCAGTCTCTTCTTTAAAATCATCCCCCTTTTGAGCCAGCTCTGATACTTCTTCCGATTGCAGATGCACTGGTGTACGACTTGTTATAAGTTGATTTATATCCTTGGGCAGCTGAGGATCAGAATAAAAATGATCGGGCTTGGGAACTACATCTGATAGTCGAATGCTGTGCTCCGTGGTAGTTGAGGGTCTCTTTCTGATCCTTAATCTGCGCCTTTTCGTCGTTTGTTGTTGGGGGATTGAAGAGGATTCAGTAGTTTCTGGATCTTCTAGAGTATCAACACGCCTATTTGCAGGATAAGTATTTTGTTTTTCGTTTTGTAGTTTAATAAGCTGTTCCTCCGAAGCGTCTTCCTCAGACTTGTAGTTCCCACCATGCTTTTTCTGTTTGTCAAAGTTCTTATTTATTATTTCTATGTTGCTTTTAGGGTTTCTTGTTTCAGATCTGTAATTACCACCGTGTTTCTTTTCCTTATTATAATTTTGATTTACTACTTCAACGTCAATTTTTTTGCTTTTTAAATTATCTTTATTCTTAAAGGAATCATTTACTGCCTTATATTTGCTATGTTGTTCGGTTTGGTCAAAGTTCTTATCAACAATCTCCACTTCAGCATCCTTGAATTTTTCTGAAATTAATATAACATTTTAGCATTTTAATAAAGTCGCAAGTTTATATAATTTTACCTTTAATAGGGTTTTCAATTTTCTCTACGCGTGCTTCAGTTTCATCAATATTAGTATCTTCTTCAGCTTCTTCTACCTTACTATCAGAATTTTCTCTTGTTTCTATGTTAATATCATCTGGATTATCTTCATCAGTGACTTCTTTATAGTTACCTCCATGTTTTCTTCTTTTATCGTAGTCCTTATTAATAATTTCAACATCTGACGGTGTTTCTTGCAGGGTCTCGTGTAATTTACTCTCACTAGCGTCATCGTCTTCGGATTCATCATCAGGGTAATGATCATTTAGGATTTCCTTTCTAATTGCCTGGTATTTATTTGAATTACTTTCATTTTCTACAAGGAATTATTAGATTTCTTATTAAAATCTTGATTTTTTTTAATTGCTCACCATTTTATTTACAAGTGCCCCAACAACAAAATTGTGCAACATTTATATGTACTTAGGTCTATTTAAAGAAACTGCATACAAATTACATAAAAATGGTCTTATTTACTTCTGTACAGTATTTACAAGTGCGCCTTATTACTAGCTACTCATCTACCTAAAGATGCCTTTTCAAATTCATCCATTATATAATCAAACTTATTATCGATACTTCTTCTGACAATTTTATCGACTTCTTCATCATTTTCTTCTTGTCGTTCGGTAGTGTGTCGTATTCTTACTGGTCTACGTCTGTACACCCTTTTGGCTTTTTCAAAGGAGGCTGATTGCGGCTGGTCTGTAAAATCTGTAGAATAGTTTGCTGGATAAACCTTTGCAACCTGAAATATTTAATTAAATTACACTTCTGAGTAAAAATCCACTTGTTTTACCTTTTCAGTTGTTTCGGTAGCCAGTATTGGTCTTTTTGTTCCCCTAGTTGTTATTGGTCTTCTTCTGGCTCTGGCAGTTGTGGTGGCCACTTGAGGCTCAAAAACTTCTATTGCGGTTCTACTTGTGGTTGGTCTCGTTCCTCTTCTTAGCTGAACTAAAAAAAAGTTTGTATATGAATACAATTGCTGTATTAAAAATGCCAAGAAGTACCAATTCTCTGAGTTGTAGTTGTAGTTGTCGGTTTTTCACGTTCATCACTTTCTTCACTATATATAAGTCTATCAATAGTTTCTTCTTCTCTATTAACTTCTTGTTTATGTACATTTCCTCTACTATGATCCTGCTTACTAAGCACTTCCTCTCTTCTTCCTAAATCCAAATCATCTTCCTCATCTTCTTCTAACGTTGAAGGGGTTGTTTTCGGACGGTCTCTTTGAATAGTTTTATATTTGGAATAGTCTATAGTAGTTTTTGTTGTAACTGGTTTGATTTTTGGTAAATAGTCTCCTATGTCGAATATTTCAATGTTTCCCAAATCTTGAGCTTGCCCTCCAGGTGAGTTTTGGATATGTTCTGAAACAAACAATGGCTTATGTGAATTCTTTTTGTTAGCTGAAAAACTCACTCCTAATAAACTTGTACAAATCAGTTTGTTTATATTTTTCTTTAACAATGTCATAGAGAGTCATGTATTTAAGTCTAGGGAAAATTCGTTCAACAATATGTTTTTTAAAGAAGTTTTCTGGAATGCTTGATGAAATAGGCGATTGTATTTTAGGCAAAAAGTCACCAATATTAAATATATTAGTTGGATTAATTTGTCTTGTCAGTCTTTTGCCTAAAAGCAAGGGCAAATGTAGAAGCAACATAGGAGTTTACAATGAACTTACGAGGCACTGTTTCTTCTTCCTCGTCATCTTCAAACTCCTCTTCAGGGGATGGAGTGGTCACTTTAGATTTTTTCTTAGTCTCCTTTGGATCTTCAATGTATTTGTAGTTGCTGTCACTTTTTACTTTGGATAAAATGTTTAAGAATTCCGGAGGGTCTGTACTTTTTGGATCTACAGTTGTAAATCCTTCAGTTGTAGCAGGTTTACTACCTAGAAATTATTAATTTTCAGAAGTTTTCACTTATGAGATTATAAATTGTTATACCTGGTTTTGAAGTAGTTGGATCAGGAATAAATTCGTATGTTGGATTATTTTTTAGCTTAAGCACGAAGTCCAGCAGGTCTTTTCCTTCAGGAGGAGGAGTTGCTGTAGCAAGCAATTGTTTTGTGGTAACTTTTTCTGGAGTGGGGTGTGTGGCATCCTCTGCTTTTTCCAAATATATACCAGGAGTATCCTAAATTATTTCCATGTAGACATGTTTTGGCAAGCATAAAAGTGATACTTACAGGTACTTCGATTTCTTCATATTCCACTTCATCTTCCTCTTCTTCTTTTGGTTTCGGTTTACTATGGTAAATGATCTTACCAGTTTTTTCATCATAGTGGTAGTTTTTGGGCCTATGAGGGACGTAATCATCTGCTTCATCATCTGAACCAACAGATTCTTCTAATCCAGCTGTTTGTTTACCTAAAAATTTATTTAGAAAACCTGATGCGACGAAGTCTTATAGAGTTGTGTAATCGGGAGAACGCAGACTACTTAAACCATTATTATTGCTTGAGATCTTAAAAATTCTACCTCGATTTCTGGAAACATCAGCATATGATTGCCTAGCAGCATCACGTTTGGTCCTAAAATGACCAACATGTGCTATTCTCCTCCTCAGTAGGTTTTCATTCACCAAAGCACCATTTACAAAGAAATCAGAATAGGGCCTCACTTTTTGGGGCATTGGGGGTTTTAACCCCGGGTAAGAATATATGTTAAGAGGTTTTTCGGGTGGTGCTTCATCTGTATGCTCAGTTACTGGGATCACTTTTGGCGATTCTGATTGCTAAAACACTCGTTTAATATTTTGTCATATTTTTTTTTAATTTTTTTTACCTCTTCGTAACTGTCTGGTCCATCTCTATCTAAGGAATTTTCAACAACAATGGTTCTATATTCAAAATTTTGGGGTGGTACTAGACCTACCACTTTATCAGTATCTTCGATAAAGTCTATGATATATGGTTGATGATTGATAGGAGTATTTTGCTTAGGTATATGAATGTTTGTGGTGGTTCTTAATGTTGAAGTGGTCGTGGTGGTTAAGGAAGGTTTACGCCTCCTTTTAAGAAGCTTCCTCTTAGGAGAAATGGTGCTAGGTCTAAGCGGCCTAGACGTACTAGTAGACTGAAGAATTTTAGCTCTAAAGTCTTGGGAACTCAGGTTGGGTTGTCTACTATTGTAATGTTTTTGATGATTATCTACTATTGTTACTTGTCTAGGTGGGGCTGGAGGTCTTAGAGTAGTTTTTGGAACTTCAATCTTATTCTAAAAATATTATGATGACACTACTAAACTCTGAAATAATAGATGAAAGATATACCTGAGATAAATAGGAACTATCACTTTGGAACTTCTTCACCCTAACGATGGATGGTGTAGATTCTCTTGGTACAATAGTTGAATCTTCTAAAGTTTTAATCGTTACTGCACTAGGTTCAGCGAAATCTGACACAGATTGCATTGGGACGTTGTCAATTTTACTTGAATTCTTAATGTTATTCAGAACATCTGCAAATACGTTCAGCTGTTCGCTAGGCTTGATTTCATCTTTGTAATAAACCTCACTTATAACCTATAAAAGGACAATTAGTACTTATAATACAATCAACAACCAAGACACAAACCTTATGTTTTGGAAGTATCGTTGTTGAAGCAGTATTAATTAAATTAAAAGGTGTAGTGGTAAGAAACTTATTAACATCAAATATCTGATAATTAGGTTTTCTTGGTCTCATCCTTCTTCGCCTTAGAGCTTCCGCTTCTGGACCAATTTTATCTTCAACTAGAATTTTTGGTTTTCGTTGACTAGTTTCTTCTCTTTGAGAATGTTCATCTTCTAAATTATTTTTATCGGTGGGTTTTTTATTTGTAGTGGTATCATCTTCAGGCAAATGATCAAGCAATTTTATTTGATCATAAATATTTTCCGGTGTAAGTTGTATTGTATATCGTGGAGTGGTTATTAGGGTAACCAAAGGACTTGCTGTAGGCTTAATTTCATCAATAACGTCATTTACGGCCAGTCCTATTGGTGCTGAAACTTTGCTTACTGAATTGATACTTTCAGCAGCAGCTTCTGATGCTTTGGTTAAGTTAATAGGTGAAGCCAATTCTCGATTTTCAGTTGCAATTTTTATATTTTCTTTTTCACTCTGATCAAATACTTCATTAGTGTTTACTATGTTATCATCGGATCTTCTCCAAGAAGCAATAGTTTCAGTAGGGTTTTTATGTATATGCTCTAAATCTTTGAAAATAGGTTTTACTTGACCAACAGTTTCTTCTTTAAAAAATGGACTGTCGAAAGGATTATCACCAAAATATCTAAAAAAAAGATAATAATATATTAAAGTAGATCTTTGGATCCTACTAACCTTGCTTTAAGGCAATCAATCTTATCCCCCAATTTTATTCTAGGTGTCTTCGGTGTTGCTGGTTGTTTTTTATCGACGACACTCTCTTCCTCTTCATCATCTCCCTCTTCAGAATCTTCGGTCCCTAGAGACTCTTCGTTTTCACCTTTTTTCAAATGGGCACTTTTAACATGCTCAGGTACTGGATCAATATTTTGTGGTATTTCAGGACATTCATGCTGATCTGCCAATTTATAAAATGTCAGTTCGCCTTCCGTCTTTTTTGGAACGTTATCAAAATTTTCAGCGTAACGCAGTGGAGAATTTTCATTTAAATCTACAAGTAATTAATAATAACTAATCAAGGTTTATAAACAAAATATATATTTTTTCACCTGGTAAAAGATAATAAGGATACTTTTCAACGTCGATTTCAGGCTTAGAAGGCTCAAAAGTATGATTTATATTTTTGAGAACTTCAAGATCTGCTTCAAAACCACCAAAAGGGCTTAACTCCACAGATCTTTTAGTTCTTTGTAACTTATCTTCGCCAATGATAGTTTTTAGAGCTCCACTTTCATCTATCACCTTAACTACCACTTTAGGATATGTCTTTGTAATTGATTCAATTCCGGATACTGTACTTGACTCTGTTGTTCTTGGAACTGCCACATCACTTTCATCATTAGTATTTTCTTTTATAGAGTCATCAGTTTTTTGATCATATTCAATTTCTTTTAGGATTTTAGGATAAATTTTTACGTACTTATGTGACTCGCTACTATTGTTCGGCTGCATAATAACCTTAACCTCACTTTCGATTTCTAACTCCATATTACCATTAGGTTTATCCTTCACTTGAGTAGTTTTAACCTCTTGGGTTGATATGAAATTATTATTTTGTAAATTTTTCTTACCAGAATCTTTTACGTCGTTTTCTGTAATAATTTTAGGAACAATACTGTCTGAAGCTAACGAGTCAATAAGGACATGTTCGGAATCATCTGAAAATTTTAAAAATAATATACTTAACAGAAAAAGTCAACAACAAAATCACACTCACTTAACACGGACACTTGTTTGGAAAGTTCTTTGTCATTGTCAGGAGTATCAGCTATAACATCTTCTGCTTTTCCTTCCTTTTCTCTCTCAAACTCCGAATATCCTTGATCCTTTTCGGCGTTTTTCTCATGGCCGGCATGATCATAAGCGGCATCTTCGTATCTAAAAATTAAACTGTGCCCATTTATGTCATAATAAAATATCCTTCTTACCCTTCTTCAGTATACACCGTTTGCACCTTTGAATCTTTAATAACTTCTCTTAGTCTGCCATGCTCCAAAGGATTATAAGGTTCATGCTCAATATTCTCGTGATTCCTAACTTGAGTATAGAGCCTTAGCGGTACAAACTCATCTTCATCGTCATCACTGTCTTCATCATTTTCTTCTAACTCCTCATTTTCCTCTTCTGAATTATTTGCATCTTCCTTTGAATTATCTTCATCTTTATCATCTTCAGCGATTGTTGCTTCAGTAAGCTTGGAAATTTCAGTAGTGGCTTCAATGGGTTCCGAATGTGTTTGAGCGTTATTACTAGATTCTGTAAAGGGATCGTAAACTAAGATTGGACGTACTGGACTAGGAGTGCGTATAGATTCAAAATAATTAGCAAATGGAGAACCTACAAAATAATTAAATACTCTTTAATTTTCACGCCATTATGATTACTGAAGAATAATTACTTGCTACTGTAGTAGTCTCTTCGTCAAGCTTAAATGTATTTCCAAAGTTATGTTTTTGTCTTTCAAAAAATCTCTCTAGATCTTCAAAAACATTAAACCCATCAGGTTTTTGTTCTTCTTCAACAGGTTTAAGGAATCTACAATAAAATATATTATTGAAACTCTTTTAAAGTGCTTGGATCTATCTGACCTATGCTGGGATATATGAGGTCTATGTTTTAATTCAGGTTTTGCCCAAAATCCTTCTCCAGGATAGATTGGTTTGGTTGGAGGAGGTTTTGGGTCAGCATGTTCACTATGTGACACTTCTTTGTCTTTATCGGTAAGGTCGTCACTTCCTTCGGTTTCCTCTACATCCTCTTCTTTATATTCTGATTTTTCTTCTTTTTGATTTTCGAGTTTTAGATCCCGTTTGTCTTCTTGAAGAGCATTATTACCTGAAACAGCATTTTTAGTTATAATATTTTTATAAATTGTCTTTATATCAGCGGGCTTACTGTAATTTTGAGGTTTGGTTGTTTCGTCGTCGCTTTTACCAATTTTTACACTTGATTCGCTTTTAGGCTCAACTTTTCTGTCATCGCTATTTTCTGTTCGTTCTTCTATTTCTTCTTCTTTGGTATTAGTAGTTACTAAAGTAACTTTAATAGCAATAAAATGAGATTATTCTTATAATACCAATTACTAAATAAACGTATAAATTAAAAAAAACTTATCAAAAAATTTACCGTTTGTCTGGTCTTGTTTATCGTCTACCTCATCCTTGTTGGAAACTCCTTCTTCATCATCAATTTCATCACTTGAAATTCTTTCATCTTCAATATCATCCCTTTCATAATCCTTATCATCTTTGGGTTCATATAGTGTGTCATCCCTATAATTTGTATGCAAATGCTTTTCTAGTCCTACTCTTCTGTCTTCCTCCTCATAAAGTTCAGGCCTTAAAAATATTAAACAATTTAAACTAATGATTTTTTTTTGCTTTAAGCTACTTACTTTTGAAAATATCTTGCTTTTCCAGGCTGATCCGCTTCAACTAAATTGTTACGAGATCCCCCCAAATTGTTATGAATTCTATAAATCTTTGTCACTTTACGTTTGTGTGGTGGTTTTTGTTGAGTCGGAAGGTCATTACTTTCGTCATTCTCTACATATGTTTTTTTATGATGAGGCCCTTGGAGTAGTACATTCGTATATCCTTCTGTGACGAAAAATACTGGTTCCTTCTTAGTGGAATGATCAAGTTCTCTTTTGAACTCTAAACTAGGATTTTCGTTAGAAGTACTAGATTCAATTAGTTGATGATTTTTAGGTTTTTCCTCAGTTAGGGCTAGTGGTTTTATGTTTTTTAGAGGCAGAGCATTATATTGCCTAGAAAAGTGTCTTATGACGAAAATAAATCAACAAATAAAGGTTTCTTACCCAGATGTTTCAAGGTATTGATTGAATAGCCCAGGATTATATTGATGAACAAGTCTGTTGACCATATCCTGCATCTTTTGAGCCTCTTTAAGCTGTCGATATTTGTCAACTACGCCCAAGGGTTGTACTCCCAAAACATGATCAGGTAGTTGCTGGTATTTCTTGTTTGGTTTTATAGGTGCAAAACTTTGGTCCTCCCTTTGGTAGCGATAGTCTAAGTAATTTTGTTTTAGGGGTGACTCTTTTTGAGTTTGTGGTACTATAAGTAATCCGTTTGAGTTTAGGATCATTTGGGAATTAGCTTGCGGCACCATTGGAATAGTGCGTGCTAGAGGATGATTTATAGGTCTGGTATCTGTAAAATTATTATTAAATTATGATATATAAAAAAATTATTAACGAAGTACATACTTGGTAGTTCAAGTCTATCATTTCTTCTGGAAAATCTATGGTTAATATAACCCATGTCCGCACTATTTCTTTGTTCCGCATCGTTCCAGTTTGTTGGAACACTAATACCGTATGCACTAAAAATACTGCTAAGGATAAGAAACACTATGACTGTCCTCATTTTGTACTGTCTTATGGATACACTATATCATCTTGTATTTGCTCATGCAAATCTGGTAAAAATGAAAGTGGATGTAAAACTAATTAAAAATTGTTTTAAGTATAGGCTTATCTAGAAATTACTCATGAATGAGATTGTTTGATGTGTAATATCTTTTGCTGGTTGACGTTTATGTATATTTGCCAGATGTTGTTACCTTGAACTTGTAGTTTCTCTTTGAATGCGATGGAAATTTCTTTGGGATTACTATTACGATTAATATGTCGGTAATTTTTAATAAATTTTTTGTTTGTATCATGAAAAAAATGGGTATTTTAAATTTTTTTCTTATAAAAAACCATCAGATAATGGTCAACGTTGAAAATATTTTTAGTTAATGAAAATTGCCTTTCTTTGTAGATACTTCAAAAACTTAAGAGTTTAAAGTCTCTGAAAATAGAATTGAAAGAAATTTATTTTTCTAGTTTCTCTTGTCAACTTTATTATTTTTAAATAAAAACCTTCGAGTTATATAATTTTATATATATATTTTTGGATTTAAGTTATTGCTACTTATTTACATCTTTGCTCTTATTTCAGCCTCCACAAATTCCTTGAAGCACCATAAATATTCTACATAATTATTTTTTTAACTGAAGCACATAATAATAATATTAAAATAATAATTAAATATTAATTAAAACAGGTAATAACATATTATGGACCGATTATAATTTAAAACGGTAAAACAAAAAACGACTTTATGTAACGACCCGGCAATTAATATTGATATTTTCTCTCTACCTCAATGCAGGTTCTTGTTTCTAGCTCTTGCGTAAGTTCTTTGTAAAGTTTAAAAACTGGTTGGCATTCATATTTAAAGCGATATTTATTTATTGGTATATTTAATAAACTGGTTCGAGTTCTGAAAAATTTATTTTTGTATGTGAGAATCAGAATATATAATTGAAAAATTAATTTCAAAGACATATCAAGAATGTTACAGTAATATAGAGTTAGGATATTTAGAAAATTTATAAAGACCAATAACATTCTTAAAATTCAATTTTTTTACCTCAAAAAGCATAAGCTTTCTGTTTTTTTTAATATTATTTTTTTTTATATTCTAGTCAAATTTAAAATTATATATTTATTGTTTTTAAAATTTTCTTCAAAAACTATGAAAGTTTTAATTTTTTTAATAATCAATTAGATTTTTTATACTTGTATTTTAATTTCCAAAAATTTGAATCATTCTATATTATTATAAATAAAATTGAAGTTTAAATTGTTTAATTTCAATTAATTTTTATATTATTTTTTTTTCTTAAGGTTTCTATTTTTTAATAATATGTTTATTATAAATAAAAAACAAAATTTTCTTTCCAGACTTATCAATTTATCTATTTTGTAATTTTCAATGTATTTTAAATTAATTTATATTTATAATTTTTTCAATCATTGCAAAAATTATTAAATTCTTACAAATCAGAGAAGAAATTAAAACATAAATATTAGAAAATGTTTTTCATCTGTTTTCGTTTACTTTTAGTTTATAAATTACTTTTATTTAAATAGTTTAGCTACTCTACTGTAAAACAATTTAAGGTCTGTAATGTACGGTTCATATATTTTATGTTTTAAAATATTTTAAATAATTTTTAATTTATTTTTAAAAACTAGTAAGCATTCTACTCTAAATTTGTCTATTTTTTTAATGATGCGATATATGTATCAGTTGCCTTAGTCTTGATTTTTTCTTCTATCTAAATAGTTTAATTTTAATTCAATATTTATTTTAATTACAAATTATTTGAAAATGTTATTTTAATGATGTATCATTGAATCTTATCAATGTTTTCAAACTAAATTCTTTAAAAATTCCTGTTAAAGTTTTTTATATTTTTAATACAAAAAAAAATAAAAAACTGATTTTTAAATACACTTAGCCCTATATTGTACGCTTTATTCATTTTTTGACTTTGACTATATATATATATATATATACAGGGTGTTTGGCGGAGGGTTAGCCAAACTTGATGGGCATATAGATAGGCTCAGATAGAAGATATTTTCTCTATAAACTTGTACTCTAAAAGTCTCGTTTTTTTTTATACCATTGATTTTGTGTTATTTTTAAGATTTTCAAAAAAATATGACTTTTGACATCTTTAAATTTTTTCACCATATTTTTCATGTTTTTTTTACATTTGTATTTAGGCTGTAATGTATCCTGAATCTAAAAAAATCAATATCAAGTACAAATAATACCGAAATAAGTCGTTTTGAGCTCAAAAAGTTAATAAAAGTAGCAAAAAAAGTTATGAAAGGTAACTTTAACTTGACGCAAAAGAAAAACTAAAATCTATTAAGATGTTCGGGTAGTTTTAAACACATCTCCAGTTAATACCCTTTTCAATGATATACGATGTGTAACACAAAGCCGACTAACTTGCCACAATTCATGACTTTAAGGACAATAAAGTAAAAAAAAATATTTTTTTAATTTTATGTATTTATTTCAAAATTACAAATCTTATTAAAACTGCGCTCCCCTGGGTCTAATATATGCCCTACGTCGACGTCACATTTCCACTGTCGTAAGACGAAGCCGCATATCTTTTCTGATAGTTTGAAAAGCGGCATCGATTCTTTGAATGGTCAAATGAGGAGATCGTGGAACATGCTATAGGACTGTTGTTGTGATAACAACAATATGTGCTACATATTGTTGTTGTCATTTGACATTTGTCATTTGTCGTGGTGTAACTTTCTAGCTTTCTTACGTACCCAAGTCGTTAATTTATTATTGTATCGTTTCTGTAGTTGTTATTGTTAATACTGTTGTTATTGTTCCTGTTAATCGAGTTTTTATATTGTTTTTGTGACTTTCCTTATTTTCGTATCGTTATCGCCACAATGGCTGCATACACTACCGAAGAATACGCCGACATTGTCTTTGCTTATAAAAGATCCAATGGTAATTAGTGATTGGAGTATTCGGATACGGGAATCGAGTAGTATTCGATTCCTAAGAGAATCGAAGGTACTCGAGTACTTCAGTGTGGAATCGATTCCGGTACTCTGAATTCCTAAATTTTATTCGATTCAGTAGTAAACTACTATTTTGTGATCTGGATCTGTACTTTGTACTCGAGCACGATCGATCGAAATCGAGAATGAACATAGTTCGATTTTATTTCACATTATTTCCCAACGGAACGGAATCGAATCTTTGGATTTGAATCGATCTCCGCTGCTACGGTCCTACGGCTGGCACTTGGCGGTCGGCGGCATAGACGTCGGCATTTTTTGCAACGATTTTTTATACTTTATTATATTTTACATAGGAGCCCTTTCTGTCGGCACGCAGATAACAGATTCGGAGAAAACGTAAAAGGAGCTGAGTCTAATGTTTTTTTTTTAGTTAGACAAAAAAATTTTAAAATTGCACGTATTTAGTTATTTTAGTTTTGCTTATCTGCTTTTGCTTTTGAGACGTATAGGAAAAAATAAATAACTGTGTTCCTATTAGATGAAGAGTTTTGTTGTTGGTTAAAATGTTGAGTTTGTTTGTGAGAATTTTCTTCGAGTTTTCTTACGTGTGTAATAACATAATGAGGTCCGATGTGTGGGAAATTTTTAAGAAACAGGATAAAAGTGTAGCTATTTGTTTAATTTGTAAAAATAAGTTGAAATTTTATGGAAGTACGACAAATTTAAAAAAACATCTGACCCGACTACACCCAATCCAGTACAAGCAGCTCACTGATAATTCAGAAGCTTCAACGTCAAATGAACCACCTGAACACTTTGCAGAAAATAGGGAAGAAAATGGAGAAGATAGCACAAATATTAATATTGATGCAAGTAAACAAGAAACCAAAGAAATTAAAGTGAGAGAAAAAAAGAAAGCGTTCGGTGAAAATTCTGAGCCATCGCAGCCTCAACCCAAAAAAAGTAAACAATTAAAGTTATTTGGTGGACCGAGCACCACTGAACTTAGTGACGAGAAAAAGAAAGAAATAAATGAAAAGCTGTTAAAAATGATTGTCCTAGATTTTCAGCCACTATCTTTTGTTGAAAATAAAGGTTTTAAGGACTTTGCTAACAGCCTTAATGCGCTTTATAAAATCCCTAGTAGGAAATATTTGACAAACACTCTCTTAAAAGACAAATTTGTTAAGGTAAAATCAAACATTAAAGCAATGTTGTGTCCGGTGAACTATGTTTCAGTGACTACGGATATATGGACATCGGATAGTAATATTGCTTATGTAAGTTTAACATGCCATTTTAGCTATAAGGATAAGTTGAATTCTCAAGTTTTGTCTACCGATGAGATTTCTGGGTCCCATACTGGTGAAAATATTGGTCACACATTAAAAAAAATATTAAATGAATGGGGAATTATAGACAAAGTCGTTACAATTGTATCCGATAACGGAAGTAACATAAAAAATGCAGTAAATCACCCTTGTGTGGCACACACCTTAAATTTATGCGTTACCGACAGCATAGAAGAAAACGATAATTTTTTATTAATTTGCAGCAAATCTCGAACACTAGTTTCGTATTTTAAACACAGTGTACTAGCGACCGAAAAATTGAAAACGACACAGATTCAAATGGGGTTTCCAGTTCTCAAAATTAAGCAAGATGTTGCCACAAGTTGGAATTCGACATTATTTATGTTAGAACGCCTTTTAGAGATTAAAGATGCATTGTCCGTAACATTATCTAGTTTGCCTCAAGCTCCACTTAGTTTAAACTCTATGGAATGGAGTATTGTTTGGGATTGTGTGCCAGTTCTCAAGCCTATCGAAATTATGACGTCAGTATTATCGGCTGAAAAATATCCAACGATATCTACAATCATACCACTAATTAGAGGACTACAACACACTTTACAACATATAAATTCAACAACGGAGGTTGGCATAAAATTAAAACAGTCATTATTGGAGGTGATAGGAAGAAGGCTTGCTCCGCTCGAAAGGGATAAAATTGTAGCAAAAGCGACATTGTTAGATCCGAGGTTCAAAGGTATAGGCTTTGGACTGGAATAAAACGCTAAAAACGCTGAGTCTTGGGTATTAGAAGAAGTGAAACAAATCGTTTTAAAAAATAGCACTGATTCTATGCCGGAACTTGAACCAAACTCTTTGCCACCGACATCAGACCTATCTAAAGATCTTTGGGCATTTTTTGATGACAAATTATTGAAAAAAAAATCAATTGTAACACCGACAACAACAGCAATGTTAAGTATAAGGCAACATTTGTAACTCCCAAATTTGGATAGAACAAAGTGCCCATTTCAGTTTTGGAGCCAAAATAAAACTATGTTTCCAGAACTGTAATTAGCCCAAAAATATTTAAGTATTTCTGGAACGCCTGTTCCATCAGAAAGAATATTTTCTAAGGCAGGACAAGTCGAACTAATGTTCGACGAAATCGCTTACTACCTAAAAATTTAAATCAGATTATTTTTTTGAATAGTTTTTATTTGCAGTAATTTTTTTGCTTTTCATTTTTGTTTTTACTTTAAATCTTAGAAATAATGTGTTTTTTTTAAATAAATTTTCGTTTGTGTATTTTTTAAATTATATAAGTTATTTTATTCAATGAAACAACTTATAAATAAAATAAGTTTTTTGTTTTTATTAGTTTAAGTTTTAAAAATGTGTGATATTTGATGTACCACAATATATTATATGTTATAAAAAAATAAATGTCGGATTTAGTTTTTTTTAAGATTTATTCAATAAAAATAAAACAGTTATCCGGATCAGTACTCAGTACTCATTTAAGTATTCGATTTTAAGTTGTACTCGATTCCGTAATATTCGATTCCTTAAAGTATTCGATTCAGCCCATCACTAATGGTAATACGCGAGAAGCACAAAAAATTTATGAGAAGCAATACCCCAATAGGCGTGTGCCCCACCACAACACTTTTCGTCGATTAAGGGAAACAGGCAATCTAAATTTTCAAGAACCGAGGATCAATCGGAGGCAGTATGATGTTGCTGTAGATGAAAATGTAATTCGCGCATTCGATGAAGATCCCACCACTAGTACAAGGAAAGTAGCTACAGATCTAAACATTTCTACATGGAAAGCATGGTCAGTTGTCAAGACAGAAGGAAGGCATCCTTTCCATTACACCCCAGTGCAAGGTAATTTCATACTACATCAACAACTTAATTCCGCAATTTTTACTGGCATCGTGATACTCTATTCTAGGTCTTCTGCAAACCGACTATGAACGACGAGTACAATTTTGCCGCTTTTTGCTTCACGCAGACGTTGAAAATTAACACTTTTTAACAAGCATCTTATGGACAGATGAATCAACATTTACACGTGCGGGGATATTTAACCAACATAATTTACATTATTGGGAAAAGAAAAACCTAAATCCGCATTTGACCAGAGCCAAGTCTTTCCAAATAAGATTCAGTGTTAATGTTTGGGCAGGTGTGATTGGGAGACACCTCATCGGTCCACACTACTTGCCGAGAAACCTCAACGGGGATAATTACTTACATTTTTTACAATATGATCTCTCACAACTATTGGCTGATATACCCATATTTATTGAGGACTTATTTTTCTTTAAAGTTATGAATTGTGTCAAGTAACTCGTTTCAAAATGGCGGCCTAATAAAAAAGTATTTTTTTTATTTTAACGTTTACATTTTTATGATTTTTGAATAGGTAAAAATCAGTGTACGAAAATAAATGCGTCACTATTTTATTTTTACATAAAAACGACAGTTCTAAATGTCAAAATAACACATAAGCGCCATCTTGAATAAATGCATTAAATAGAAATCTTGTGTTACCTCATTTAAAAGGTTTTATTGAGTACTTTTAATATTTATTACATAGACTCGGTGGACTCCGTTTTGACCTGTCTAAAAGTAACAGCCAAAAAATACACTGTTGCGATTTTATTAACGTTTTTAATAATAATATACAAATAATTTATAATTTTTGAATTTTGGATTTAAAGATTAACTTTTTGGTTTCTTAAGACTTACTGAACCGCCCTCGTATGTCACATTTCACGTTAAAGGTTATTGAACATTATTTAGACATTCCAAAAACCAAATAGCTATTAAAAAAACTCGAAAAAAAATTTTAATATATATTATTATTAAAAACGTTAATAAAATCGCAACAGTGTATTTTTTTGGCTGTTACTTTTAGATAGGTCAAAACGGAGTCCACCGAGTCCATGTAATAAATATTAAAAGTACTCAATAAAACCTTTTAAATGAGGTAACACAAGAGTTCTATTTAATGCATTTATTCAAGATGGCGCTTATGTGTTATTTTGACATTTAGAACTGTCGTTTTTATGTCAAAATAAAATAGTGACGCATTTATTTTCGTACACTGATTTTTACCTATTCAAAAATCATTAAAATGTAAAACGTTAAAATAAAAATAAATACTTTTTTATTAGGCCGCCATTTTGAAACGAGTTAAGATATGGGTCTAATATTTCAGGGTTATAAAGTACTCATTGAGACCTTTAAAGAGACGTACCACACGACCCCCCTTTCTATTTAAAATTTTTTCTCAAGATGTCGCCCAGCCGCCATCTTGGAATTTACAACTACCTAGTTTACTGTGAAAAATAGTATCTATAGACCAATTTACTTATGCCAAGTTTCAAAAATTTTTTCTGACCCGTTCAAACAATAAATGGGGGGGGGGACTTCAAAGAAAAGCACTGTATATAAAATGACTACACGTCTTGCGGTCTAGTTAGAGCAACATCAGGTCTAAATTTAAAAATATCAGTCTAAACAAAATGAAATTTAACTAAAAAACACTAAAAACCTTAAAAAAATAAATCCTATAAACAAGATTAAATTATTATAAGTAAATCCTACGGACTATCTAGATTCTGGACACTAATACTAAATTAGTTAAATTTCATCATAATTATTAAACATAAGTTTAAGATTTCGACTATATATAATGGTAGGGACAATGATAAAAAATATGAAATTAAATTTTTAATAATTTAATTAATATTAAATTAAATGAGATTTGGCTCGAAAGTAACTACGTTATTTACACACACGAGAACAGGACTCTTTTTAGCCGTCGCAATTTACATTTTCTCCAGAGGGTCCAGCTTTTTAACTTTAGGGGAACATGAAGTATTTCAGTCTCCACCCCTGGAATTTTTTTTTAAGATAAATGGTTCGAAAATGCTCGTTTGGATTACTGACTTCGGCATTTTTATATTTTTCAAAAAACGCTACATATTCTTTAATGCATGTCCAGGTTTTTCTACCAGATTGGCCATGTATACTGCGTTACAACCCCCATACTGCATGCATAAAATCTTATGTATGCTTTATGATATTTAATTATTCCATGTGGCTCATGAAAATCTTTTGTAGGCAGAGACATAGCACCCATAGCCAAACTGAATACTGACAAAAATTCTGGTTGATTACCAAGAGGCCTTTTTTTTTATATTTCAAGAAGTAGTATAGCAAGGAAATTACTGGTCTTAGGGGAATATTGCTCTTGTGGATTTTAGAAAGATCATATAGAGTCGGAGTTTTAGGATTCATACGATACAGTTTTTCTTTTTTAGTGTTGAAGAACTCAAGACCTAATCTTCACCTCCCAACATTTGTTTAACTTTTGTAAAATACGAGTTCGTGATATCTCTATTAACTGTAACAAAAGCCTCTGAAACTAAAAAATCAAATATCTTTTGAATATAGTCAGCCCCTTTTTAAATCACTAAGCACCCCCCTGCAGACCCTTGTCTTTTTTTGACAAGATCAAATCGTTACTCTTTATTTTTTTAGGGGAATTAGGTGTTTTTTATTGATTTTTGATACTATTTGAGCCACAAGCAGAATTTAAAAAATTTGTTACTTTAGTACGTAAGGTGTCCTTGTTTCCTAAATGAGTCGTCTGCAAAACACTTTACGCCTCCCTAGCTAGTCTCTCGTGTATGTAAGTTTATTTTATAAAGATTTATATATGTATGCTTTTTTTGGTAGAGGTAATGTCGGACAAATTTAAAACATCTTTTATGGACCTAAAAATGACATTGGCCAAATTTTATTTGATATCTCTAGAGTTAGAGACTTCAATCTGTTGGTGGTTTTAAGGCGATTTAACTTATTGTTTAATTTATTAAAAGAGTTTCTAAAACTAGTCTCAAACCTATCGCTGAATAAACCGTCCAAAATACTAAATTCCAAATGATTTAAAAAATAGTTTAACGTCAACAGAGGGACTTTAGTAAAGAGTTACTTTTCAAGGTTCTATAATGGCACTTAATTAGTTCCTTTAACCAAGTTGTTCCGGCGACGATTATAGCAGTTTTTCACGATTTAGTTTTTGTTTTACACTTCCAATTTATGAAAAATAAACTTTGTTAAAAAAAACTATATTTATGGTAGCAGATTAGGTTGTTTTGGTAGTGGCGAATTAGTGTAGCTTCACAAGCATTTTTAAATATAAAAATCTCATCCACTCTTTGCAAAGATACCAACATACCAAATTGACGAAAATAAAGTATACACACACACGATCTAACAACATGTAATAAATGGTTACACGTCTTCGCTCTAGAGTCTTATTTTGAATTTGAATTAAATTATAATTTAATGTTTAGATACATTTTACTTAAAAATTATTTTAAATTTTTTTTATTCATGTATCAATCAGTTTTGATTTGTCAATTTTAATATGATTTTTAGATTTCTTGAAAATTCGTCTTTAAAGTAGTTAATTAAATGTTTTTGTATAAAAAAACAATAAGGGTTAAAAAACCTGATTTTTACATAGACCTTGATTTTAAATGGTACATTTTATACATTTTTGTCTTTTATTATATTTTTATTTTATTATCAATTGATTTTTTTGCATAAATTCTGTGCCAATTTTTTTCGAAAATGTATATTTTGCTGCATATTATTTGTTTCTTCAATTTTTAAAATGTTCTTTCATTTAATTATAATTTAATATTCATTTTAATTAAATTAATTTTTAGTGTCTGCGACAAGTTGGGAAATCTCGATATTGAAAACACAACAGATCAAAATATGTGAATTGCAAGCTAAGCGTAAGCCTAAGCATACTTTAGTCAAAAAGTTAATAGTTTGTGAATTATGTTTTATTTTTCTTTATTGAATAAGAAGCATTTTAGATTTTGGCATAAAACTCGGTAAATATAAGGAAGGTTTTTTAGAAACAAGGCTCTGTTACTTTTTTTATCCAAACTTCTAGAGGGTACCAATTACAGCACTATTTCGCTAAATAACTAATCGTAAATTTTGTGCTAACCTGTATACAATAACTGATCGAAAAATCTTATTTTTTCGTATTTCCGAAATAAAAAAAGGTCCACTTTTAGAAATGTCTAAAGTTACTATTAACATAATCTATATTTAGAGGTAGTTTTGAGTCTTAGAGTACCATAATTACCGACAAAAATAATAACATTTTTTTTGTAAACTCTATCGGCTAAGTTTCACGTAAAAGATGCTTTGACAAGTCATAGGTGAGATTGACTGCAAGAATGGACTGGATTTACTTTTAAAGGCCTTTTAAGACTACTTTTAAAGGTTTGTGACTAATTGAGTTGGGGTTGAGCAAAGTGATGTGTCTCGCACTTGGAATCGATATCTCCAGAATAATTTTCTTTATGACGCCTAAAATCAGTAGAAGGCGTGCAACTAATCAACATCATAATAATATTCACTGAAACATTCGAAGGAATCTAACTATGCCATGCCAGTCAAACGAGATATGCGTGATGAGTTCAAGTATAGTCTCTACATTGTGGAGGCGAATACAGGCAACAGGTTTGAGATGTCGCCGACCAAGAGGGTACCTCGACTACAACCTGAGTACAAAGTTCATTGACTATAGTGGGCGCAATGGCACGTGGTTTTATCTGCAGAACTCGTTTTTTTTAACCAGAATTTGTTTGGTGCAGGATAATCAAAGAATACATGTATAGATGGAACCAACACGCAGCAGCTGCGCGGCTTGCTGCAGTACTACCCTTTGCAGGAGAAATTGCTATGTTCGGGGCTGGTATCATATCTATAGGTCGCACAGAATTAGTTTATATTTAAGGTACAGATATATGAGGGTGATTCTAGACCTTTACGTCGGACTATGGTGATGCGCTCTTGGTAAGGCTTTCGTTTTTAGGAATGATAACTCCCGAACATACTGTACCAGATCTGAAATCAGAAGGCATTCGTTATCATGAATCCTATAAAACATCCTTAGAACATGCTAACCAGGACAGTGGCGGTACCCAGAAGCCCATCTAGGCCTATACAAGTGCTTGTTCATTCTGTTTGGGAAGAATGGCACAAGAATGACATCTTATAGAGTAAGTGTCTTTAAGCCCGCATAAACGCTAGAGATGGAGATACACGATATTTAAAAGTTCTCCAGTACTTTTATTAAGAAAAACCAGAAATTTGTTAATTTGTATTAAAAATAGGCCTATATATAGAAAAATATTAAGTAAGCGAGTAATAAAGTATTTTTTACAAGCGTTGTATTATTTTCCTAATTAAAACTGATTAATTAAACCTAATATTAATAAATAATTTATAACATCAAAAAAAACTTTCGAAAAAAACTTTCGAAAATTGAGGGGGATGCAAACCTTTTGAATCTATGTGTATATACCGGGTGATACAGAAAAAAGGGAACACTTAATAACGTTTTTACTTTTTAGGATAAACCAATGAAATTTGGTATATCAATAGAATAGTCATAAGAGCATCTATTGACATATTCTATTATTTTTTGTTACTTTCGGTTTAGCAGGAAGTGATATTAACTTCTTTATTTCAAATGGGACAATTGGTATATTATTACGTATTTTGATAGAAAATAATATTTTGAGAATAATGATATCCTATTTGCCACTTTTTGTTTTATGCTCATAGAATTTTTTTTTGAATTTTAGAATAAGGTGTCATTAATGCATTGAAATTTTTTTTTGAATCAAGTAATCATGGAAAAATTATAATTTATATTGTGTTTTATTATTTAAATCAGTTTCTCAGAAAACATTTGAAATATTAGTAAACATTGAAATTCTTTCAAAAACTACGGCCAATTTATTTGAATAATGAATAATAATTGAACTTGACAAGTTGCCATGTATTATGTCAATTGAAAAATAACTCAAGAATGCATCCAAACAAAGCCTGTATGCTATTTCTATTAATTAAACGCATTTATTTATACAACTTAATTTTTTTCTTCTTATGGCTTATTTATCAACCAATTTAAAAAATTATTGTATCAAATTATTTGGAAAAAGAAACCGCGTTTTAAAAGTGGTTGTTCCCAATAATGTGCTATTTAAAAAAATTAAGCAAATGCTAAAATGAACAATTTGGACATTTTAAATAGACGTGTAAAAGATTTAAATCATAAAATGTAACAAACACTATTTTTCCGTGATTACTTGATTAAAAATTGAAACTTTCGACGAATTCATTGAATATTAAAATATTAATTAAGTGTTCCCTTTTTCCTGTGTCACCCGGTATAAAAAACCCAACTTTTAAATAAACCTTAGCTCTAAATTGTGCGTTTCATACACATTTGTTAATATATTTTTCTTTTAATTTATAATTTATTTTTTTAGGTTATTAATTCTGTGTTAGTTTTTTTCAAAAATGCGAATTGACCTAAGCATACCTTAGCCAATATCAATTTCCTTTGAGTTTAAAATATCCTTTATTTAAATAATTTAATTTTAAAAATAAATAACCTTTCCTAAAAGTCAAAACAATAATAAAGATATTATTCTAACAAAATAATATAAGAAAAAAAATCAACCGTCTATATGAACAAACTAATTATAAAAATAAATTAAATAGTTTCCTTTAAAACGATTTTATATCTAATTACCATATTCTCACAGTGGTCGGCCTTCACATGAAATCGCATTATGTCAATTAATTTTACTTTCTTCGTATAAAGAATGCGACTTGCTGCGACCTTCCTGGTTGTTCTTATCGTCGCCCCTCCACTGCCCGCCTCCCCCCGCCCTTTGTCCACCCTTGTCGTTTTAGCATTGATTTTATGTTAATACGTGCCAGAACATTGTTATGACCTATTGAATCGTTTCGCGTGTTAACTAATTAGGCCATTAGATATTTTTTTTAAATGTTATTGTTTTTTTTCACCATTCAAAAGTATTAATTCTTTTCCAATTTTTTTTGTTATAATTAAAACAGAAACTGCTTTCTTAAAATTAGCAAAATGTAATATAATACAAGTTTGCAAGAAGTCTTAAGTAAGCCGTTAAAAGCTTAAATAGCGAAACCGGATACCGTGAAGCTTTAAATATCTTAAATTGCAAAACTTTAATACTAAGTTTTAAAGTACAAAGATTGCTCTTAAATGAAAAAAACCTACAAACCTTTTAAATGAACATCATTATGTATACAGTTCTCAAAAACACGATATAAATTATAAGAAGTAAAATCCGGAATAAAACCATCAAGAATTGCGGGATCACTCAAATCCATCGAGCGTGATCACACCGACCATTTTCACATGCAAAGAGTTTCCCTTATGTTGGGAAATATAAAGGGATCGTAAGCTTTTATCGTACACGAAGGTCGGTCTTTTAAAAACGGGAAAACAAAGTCGAGAGCGTTGACAAGATGCTCCAATTTCAATATACAAAACTTATAAAAGTCTTGGGAAATGGTAATACGAAGTGGAAATTTTTTTATATTATTTTTTCACTTTGTTAGCCTTATAGTCTAAACACGTGTTACAGTGTTACGTGTAACAGTTGTAAAACGTAGTATATATACTGTAGATTTTTCGATAATATTTTGAAAAAAAAAGTATATTTTTTTCTTGCTCGTTTAGATCAGAGAATATATTTATCACAATAGTTATTTCAAGAGTAATATGTTATATACTAATATAATCAATAATTTTATTACTTATATATACTACATAACTCTAGTAGTTGCCAACCTCAGGGGGACTTAATATGGTACTTGAAAAAGAAACAATACACAATTTAACACTTGATAAGCTATAACATTAAAAAAAAGTTTTTACTCGCTTATCGTCAAAGGTATGTACCTCCTAATCAGTACAAAAATAATTTTTCCCTCATCGTCCTGTAAAAGATTTAGAATTGTATATATTTGCCTCAACGTTGATTAAAAACTATAATTTCAATATATAATCAGTTTTTTTTTCTATTTTTACTAACTATGACCAGCAAAATAAATTATTCCATAATTCCCAACAAAACAGTAAAAACATATTTTAGAATGATTAATATATCTATCTCAGTAGTGATTTTAATATCTCGTGATATACTTACTGAATTATATTATAAATTTATCTCGTCAGTGATTTTTGTAACAAAACCAGTAAAACGAAAATATATTATGTTTTTTTTGTTAATTTAGATAGAATAATTGAGGAGCAGACTTGCAAAATGCGGTTTGTCCAAAATTGTAAATATTCAGGAAACATCAAAAACTTATGCTACGAATCGGTCTAACTTACCGAGTTTTACCAAAAAATTAGGAAAATTTAGGATAAGTAAATACTAGAATGGCAGACTAGAAGAAGCAAAAGTAACTTTGGTATTTTAGAAAAACATATAGATGAAATGCTATTTGCATGTCTATAGTGAGCAAAATGCCTTTTGATTGTAATTTGGAAAAACTTTTTGGGTAAAATTACCACCAAAAAATGAAGAACCATTTTCTTTAAGCAGGATTTTTATTTTTTAACAAACTTAAATGAAATTAACATCTTCCGTATCGTTACAGTCACAGTCCTCACTTTCTTCAACATTGGTTTCAAGCTCACACTGGCCTTCTAAAATTAGAAATAACCATTCCAATTCTGGATCCTGATTCCAGTTTTCTCCAGTTAATGATGCCAATATTTTTTTTAAACTCTCTACTTTTTTTCCCTTTATTTTATGACCTAAACCTAATTCCTGTAATTCTATTTGATCGAATCTTGCTCGTGGTTTTAGGAGGGATTAAAACTTTTTTGTCTCATCTGAATTGCGATATAGTAACTCAGTTTTCAGCAAAATAGTATGGGTAGATAGACTTTTCGACAAGAATGAATGCCAGTCACTTTTTTCAGATGCAGCAAAAGTTTTTTTATGTCAAGTAAATGCCAGTCAGTTCCAAGTTTTTGTACACCACCCACTTTGGTGTAGATATGTCAATATTGATCTGGAGTTTTTATAATACTATGAGACCGTAAGCTTTTTTCAATGCGTCCAAAGATACGATCGGCGGGGAGATAAGAGTGACCTCTAACTGGAAATATAATTTCTATGTCCCTAATCTGCTCATATGAAAACGTTTGAAGCCAAAATATTAAAGCATGCATAACATGATTATTTTTATTTTGTCCTCCACACCCATCTGCAAAAAAACGAATTTTCGTCGCATTGTCTGGAAATGTAAGTTTTTTCAAAAAATCGATGAGCGGAAGATATCTCAGTCGCCCCTCTACCTGCTCGGTGCTCCATCCACGTATAGAATACTGGGTCTTTACAATTAAGTTTGGTAATGCAAAAAAAGTATATTGACAGCTGTTGGGCGTAAAATGCCTTCTGAATAGGGACCTTGGGTAATACCTGAACTTGTTGCAGATCAAAGCAATATGAAATGGTATTGGGATCTTCAACTTTCATTAATTTATAAAATTGTGAGGCACGGAATTTATGCACTTTTAGTTCAGTAGATAACTTTTGTTTTGGTTTGGTTTGTGTTCTAACGCAGTAGCTACAGACATCAGTAGCGGGACTACCGAATCCTATATTAAGTATTTACTAAACACCCGGCTGAAATATTTGTAATTTACTTTCAGATTGTTTGGTGCTTTTTTGTTATATAATTTGTTATAAAAAAGTTATATAAAGTATACAAATGTTGTATTCTGATGATACATAAATCCGTCGAGACTTTTTTCTTCCATAGTGACTTTCCTTTCCTTCTAACTGACTAATAAAAGATCTTACAGCATTCAGTTTATCCACAAACTTAAAAGTACGTCTATCCCCTCCACTTTTTTCTGTTAAAATTGTTTCCCCACTTTGCACTTTCCTGCAAATGGTATTCACCCTCCTCTGACCAACATTGTAAGCAGCCATTATTAACTTCTGACAAACCTGCAATTTTTGTTTTAATAGGTAAAAAAAAATTAAATCCATATTTTTTTTAAATAAAAATAAATGTATATAACAGCGTGGGAATTTGAGCACTTTTAGTTTAACTTATGCAATATTTTACTGCAAAAGACTGAGGTTTTTCCATCAGCCTTGCGACACCTTTTTCGTTTAGGTATATCTAAAGTAATGTAACTGGCTAAAATTCCATCTTGAACGGTTTTATTGGATTTTCTATAAAAAACTTCCCGAAGTTTAATTACATCTTCTCGACTCACTTGCTGACATTTTAAATTTGAATTATTTTTATGGTTGCAAGCTATATCAAATTGCTCTAAATCGGCATCATGGTTTGAATACCTTAAAATATTATAAAGTCGTAACAAAAAGAAATAAGTATTAAAAAATAAATTCATACCTCACTTGTTTTGTTCTTTCCCTAGTTATTAAATTAATTTGTCGCTTTCGGCTACCCCGGTCACTATCACCAACAATGTGCTCACCATTTACAGACTCCATTGTGATTTAAACTTCAAGAAAAAGTTATGAAACAAACACAAAATACTTATATAAACTAAAACCACACTGACAGAAATTAGGTTATGAAACAAACATGTTTACATCTGGACCAAACGCGATTTGTTTGTCTTGTGGACAAAATACTTTTTATTTGTCTAAAGGTGATGGACTAAATGCATTTTGCATGTCTAGGGGATTTTCGCAATATATTTTAAATGGTACAAAATTCGATTTGAACGTCCAAAGTGATGTGAAATGATAGAAATTCGGTTAAATAATGTTGCGCCACCTTTAATTCAAAATGTGAAAATTTGGACAAACTGCGTTTTGCAACTCTGCTCCTCAATTAATTTTTGGAAGCAGAATCACATCATAAGAGTTATTTTTCGAGGGCTAGATTATGAATTAATAAAAACAAAGTCATTTTATAACATTTAAATACTCAAAACGCTTAGTGACTTTCAAAGCTATATCAGTTAAAAAATATTTTTTTCGCTTATCATCAAATCTGCCAAAAAAACTTGTTTCCCGAACAATTCATTTTTATAAACCCACCATTTAATCACTACAGAAATTATTTTTTTTCTCATCGGCCTGTAAAAAAAACAGGTATTTGTATTTATTTATCTCAATGGTGATAAAGATTCATCAGCCTGTAAGCAGTGCAAAAAATATATATTTTACATATTTATAGATATCAGTAATAATTTTAAAAATGCATCTCCGTATTGTATCCACTAAAATCATTTTCCTTACATCTACATATAACCAGCATTTTTTTCTGCTTTTACTAGCTTGTATGAAATATATATTTATATTACCAGTTATTTTAACAAATATTCCCAACCCGTAATTAGTAAAAGAAGTTTTTTCTCTGATCGGCTTGGCTGAAATTTTAAAATTTTCTAAATCTTTAACCAGTAAAAAATAAGTTTTATTTACTTGAACATCATAATATTTTTATCTCTGTCATGATTTAATAAGTTTCAGCTACGTACAACCCGTAAAATCCATTTTTCTTGAATGACTTGGCTGAGATTTTTAAAACTTTATCCACCTACAACCGGCATAAATAACTTTTCTCTTATTAGCTTAGATGTATTCTATTTATTTATAGTGATTTTACGGATTCATCTATATCCAGCATGAATCAGTTAAAACGATTGTTTTCGTTGATTATTTTTAAAAACATCGTAAACGTATCTCCTCAGTGATTTTCCTACCAACCTACTACCAGTAAAACGAAGAGACAGTAGAGGCTACAGAGACTCACATATATATACGTGACAGGGGCAACGAAATCGACGCAACACAGATTATGGAGGCTCTTGGAGGCTTATGGAGGCTATAATAATGAGTCTAATAAATACATAAGAAACCATAGGCAAATATTTTGTCTACCGTTTTTTTTTTTTTGAATAGTGTCGTGGCTTTGACAATGTCTTAAGCTCTGATGGTGGCCTACGGCCAAAGCGCTAGGTAGCAATTTTCAATTTATTATAACGCTGAATACAAGTAGTGTGTTTTATTTATTTAGAGCATACAAATCCATAATACTAAGCAAGGATATAACAATTTTCCAAGTGGAACTATACGCGAGATTGTGGGAATCTAATCCGGAAGAGGACAGATAATAATTGACTCATGTTCCTGAAAAAAAATGCCTCAAATTTCCGAACCATAACCGATATTAGTTTAATTTTGTTTTTAAATTATTTACATTTTTGGGAAAATTGACTCGTTTTCCTTAAAAATGACTCAAAGCTTAAATAAAACTAATACATCATCATTAGTAAAGATGAATACATTTGGCAGGAAAGTAGTTTTAAGATGAAGGATGAACTGACGCGTCAGGCAAGTAATTGTTGGAAATGACCTCCATGACTATCTAAGCAGTAATAAAGATCTTTCTCAAAATGTTGCCGCACATTTTGCAATATTTAAGAAGTAGTTTGAAGGCACTGCTTCACAATTCTTTGCAGCAAATCTTCTAACGATGTTGGCTGAGTTCCATAGTTTTGCTTTTTAATTGACCGCACAAAAAGAAATCCAAAGGTGATAAATCAATGGCATCTCTTCTACTAATCTATTGTTCTGAAAACGTCTGATCTAAAGTTTGTCGAATATGTAATGCGTAATCTGGTAGGGCACCATCCTATTGGAACATCAACCTATTCGCAATGTATTGCCGTTCATTCTGATTTGCAATTATGGCAATTAATGCAGGATCTATAAGACATTTTACAGTAATTAAAGCAAGTGTTGAATAGAAAATATTCATCGTTTATAATTCGTTGACTCATATCTTCACTAACTTGTAATCTCTTGTAAAATCGTCTTCAATGAGTTCTTGTAAAGGTGAATTTTATACGGATGAAAATTATGGGCCTTTAGTATCCATTGGATACTCGAACTAACAACACACACAGTATCCAATTTGCGGGTACTTAATGTAGGATCTTCCTAAACTTGCCCTAAAATTCCTACTTCTGTTGCTTCGTTCCTTATGGGATTTTCAATGTTGCGTGTTTTTATTGGCGACTAATGCAGTTTCTAAGTTCGAGAGCTTTCTAACTATAAGCTCTCGAACATATTTTTGAGGCACGTTACTGTTCCCATGTCGTTCATTAAATATTTATGCTCCAATCGCTATCTTCAACAGTAAAATAAAAAAAAAACCATGGGCCTAGTGAGTAGTATTTTATATACCGAGTGTCTTAGGAAAGTGGTTCGCCCCTATACCGATTTTAATTTTTTAAGTTAAAAAAATTAAATTTGATAGGTGGGTGTAGCACCCAAATTGAGATTGGCTGACGTATTCAGGTATTTTCTATCACTTCCGGTTTAACCGGAAATGACCCTGACTTTCTTATTTTAAATAGGATTCCTCAATTTTTTTGGCATATTTTGATAGAAAAGGACATTTTAAGAAAAATCATTTTCCATATGTCAACTTTTGACACCTAACCTTTAAATTATTTAATTTTTTATATTTCAATCTAGAGTGCCTTGAATAATCTAAAATCGTTAATTTTACATCAAGTAGTCCTAGAAAAATATAATTGACTGTCTTTTGTTTTTTACAGCTTTCCTAGATGCGTCTAAAGTTTGCAAAATCGTATTTTCGACTATAACTCATTTTTTTCAAATGGAACCAGGGTGGCCCATTACCATAATTAAAAAGTGTATTGGGTATGGTTTTTCTTAGAATGTTATTTTCTATCAAAATATGTCAAAAAAATTGGGCGATCCTATTTAAAATAAAAATGTTTTTTTCAGTCATTTCCGGTTAAACCGGAAGTGACAGAAAACAACTGAATACGTCAGCCAATCCCAATTTGGATGCTACACCTACTTACCAAATTTCATTTTTTTAACTTTAATTAAAAAAAATTAAAAAAGTTATGGTGGCGAACCACTTTCCTAAGACACCCGGTATATACAAATATATATTATGATAAATACAAGTATTTTATGGGTTCATTTAAAGACTTATTCTATGAACAACAGCTTGAATAAAATTATATGTATATTAATTTTGACAGGCGTTTAATGGTTCAGATTATATAGTTATCACATTAATGATCCTGAAAGTTCATTGATCTATAAAATTGGAATAAAAAATACAAAAATTTAGAACTTTAAGATACATATCTTACCACGTAGACTAAGTGTTTATGAAATAATCTGCATAAGGAAAAAATGTTACGTTAAATTTTCAGGTTTAATTAAATTTTTTTGCTGACATTCAATAAATAAAATAAAAAATATTTGAACCTATTTGGATCGTATCTATCGATCTTTAGATAAATTCAGATACCTTTTAAATCAACAAACATCCATATTTTATCGATTTCAATCATCTGGCATAATATTTAAACAAAAACCTATATAAATTAACCAATTTTTAATCAATTACCCACTTTGACACAAACAACAAATAATCCAAGAAAAAAACTTTGATTTAACACGATCCGCTTACAATTCACTTTCAAACGCGAATTCGCTTTCAAATTAAAACCGCTCGATCAATCGATTTACCTAAGACACGTTACGATCGTGAAATCCGCGATCCCACCGCTCAAGAACACGTTCAGCGATCAATTGATCTGTGCGAGCCACGATCAATATCGCGTCCGTTCCCAAAAACGTAAAACTATCACTTTCACAAAACAGTTGCAAGCGCGACATGCGGCTTATGGCAATAATCTTTTGTTTAAACAATATTATAACCTTAAGGTTATTTGTGCAACATAAGAAGTAAATGACACATTATAAACGTTATAGTTTCTCGGCCGTTGCTCCAGTTGTCCATGGAGTTACAACTGTATTTTTTTCTTTAAAGAGCCTATAATGACAAATGTTTCTGCTGTGGCGCGGAAATAATGAAAATGGTGTTGATGGCGTATGAAGAAAGTCAAGAAGATCGTTTGGATAATGATGATGTTGATGATTATTCGTATACAGGGTTTTGTTAAAAAGAAATTTTAATTTTATGTCAAAGCATGTTTAGGAATTCAGCTTGAGATCTTTAGACATGTCTCTTAGATAATCTGATGGCAGAATGGCATTACGTACGCCCTGCAGTTTATCCTAAAGGGAGGCTTTAGCATAATTTATTCATAAAGTTTCGGTATATGCGAGCTTTGACCTTAATATAGTCTGAAACTTTAATAAATATTTACAGTTAGAATATATCTTATATATCACTTCTTGAAATAAACTCTGATATACTTAGTGCTTTTTATTGATAATATCTTCTGCTTCTGCTTTTAGAGCAGGTTAAAAGAGTAATTAATATGGTTTTATCAAGAACCATAAGAAAGGGTTGCTAATTAATACCGGAGGGGCGGAATTCCAGTCATGATAATAGCAAAATGGTAATTTATATTTTGCCTTTTCAGCTTCTATGCAGAATAATAGCCGTTGAGTAAGCAGCTCCGCGTAGAAATTGCAATTCCGACATAAGGCTGATTTATGTTTTTTGTGTGTTGGAAATACTGGAATCTGAAGTGTAAAAAAACGTTTTTTTAAAGCTTTGATATTAAACTTATTTAAGTCGAAATAAATGTAATTTATCTGTAGTGAGCAGAACCAGAAAAAATTATATTCTAATATCTACAAATAGGTTAAAACAATAGTATTTCACACCTTAACTGCAATATAATGTATGTATACAAGGTGACAATTTGAAAATTAGCAATGGCTCTTAATTTTGAAACCGTAAAGAAAAAATAAAAAATGCTTGAAATGGTTTCTATAGTAACAAGGGGGGGATCAAAGTGATTAGGTTTTTAAAAGTAAGACATCTCCTTAAAAATTTCAAATTGGAAGCACAGTAGAGTAATACCTTGTTTGAAAGGTCTATTAATTCCTTATATTTTGCGTAGTTACCTATACATATAATCGCTATTACACTGTTTGTCTATTTCGGTTAATTTTTTTGAAAATTTCTAGGAAAATTTTGCATTTGAACGTTAGATTGATTAAGAACAAAAAAGACAACTGCAAGATTACGTTTATTCTATTTTTAAAACAATAAAATACCTGGATGAACCTAATTTATTTTATTAAATGCCCAAAATGCATTCCATTATTTTGTAAGCAAGCAAAAGTACGGCGTTTGTTTTAAAATATTGAACGACTAGGGAACTATGGGCAGTTTGTTTGCTTGGAACATATCTGATGCAATAATGCCAAATGCTTATGCAGAAATAGCAAAAAAAAACCCTTTATAATATCATATAAATGTGTCTCTATTCTATTCGAGCAGACGATGAATAGCAAAGAGAAAATATTTTCGGTAATAAGGCCCATTTTTTATTTCAATGTTTCCTTATAAAAGGCAAAACTGTCGTATTTGAGGCTTAGAAGATCAATGCATCCACAAGGTGTCACTGTATGTTGTCATTATTGCCTGGAAGAATAATTAAACCATTTTCATTGAAAGCGAAAAAGGTAATGCATTAACGGTGAATGGCAAACATTATTAACCTATAATAGGTTTCTTTTCCCTCGTTTGGAAGCTATTGACCTTGATGAAATGTAGTTTTAACAGGACTGTGATATGTCATACCGTCCATTAAACATTGACGATTTTGCATGAGTTAGCTCCTGGTCGTATTATTTCACGATTTGGTGACCAGAATTGGCCTCCATGCTCTTGCGATTTAATGTCTTTAGACTTACTATCTGAACTATCTGAAGTTACAGGTTTATGTCAATCAGCCTGCAACCATTGAAGCATTGAAAGCTAAAATTAGACGCTTTATCAATGAAATACCACCACATGAATATAATAACGACAAATCAAACAATCAATACTATCGACAAAAGTATTGACAATACCGTCAAAAAGAATACACATATGCCAGCAAAGCTGTGGCGGACATCAACATTAGAAAAACATTAGAAAATGAATCTGCAACCTATAAGACGCAAATAAATATGTTACAAATAGAAGTTAATGATTTAACCAAGATGAATAAGAATATGATCCAGTCAATAAAGGTGTTGGAAGTTGAAAAAGATACTTGCTATTCCGATATTTGTGCATTAAAGGAACAGCAAAACATATCTAAATTCGTTAATATAAATTATCCAACACAGTTGCCATGTAGGCCAAATTCACCCGTTGATAATCGACCTAGGCTTCTTTTTGTGGGTGGAAACTGTAGTAGAGTGTTCCTGAAGAAATTGCGTCTGAAGTTTGAAGCTAACTACAAAGTCCAGTGTTTCCTGAAACCAGGAAGTACAAACAATGAACTGATTTATACTGCATCATCTATGGTTAAGGAATTTACAGAAAATTATATGTTGATTTTAATGTTAAATGGTATTTGCTCATCATTCGATATTTAAAAAAAATTTATACATTTACACAGCAATAGTTTAGTGATGACAAGCCCTTACATGTATCCAAACCATAATGTAATTTATGCAATATGGCTCTCTATAGAATATTTCACGCAAATAATATTAATCTAAATAGAATTTTAGAGTCTAATCATGCCAGCAACTTTGGATCAGATTTGGCATCATTACTGTATACCCATATTTTAAAACATTTCAAAAGTAGCATTTCATCAAAAAATGTGTCCACAATAAAACCAAGTAATCAATCTGAACCTCTAGATACTGACTGTGATAGGGATTCTTTTTTATAGATAAATACACAGAAGATGAAGCTCACTTACATTCTATAAATAACATTGAAAATAAGCATGCGAAAAGTTTCAGTAGTTTTATTTTAAATATACAGTCTCTAAGAAATAAAATGGACGAGCTTCATCTTTTACTTGATTCATGTGATTTTCCTGATATTGTATTATTAACTGAGCACTGGTTAAAGCCTAACGAATGTTTCTTAATATCTGATTATATTCCTATATCAATTTTTTGTCGGCAACACTCCATACATGGAGGAACAGCTATTTTAGTTAAACAAAGAATTGAAGCTTTTTTCTGTAAAATTAATAAGTATGATAGCTTTCTGTTGGAGAAGGTTTTTGAATTCTCCCTTTGTTTTTGTAAGCGATTTAATGTATATGTTCTTTGTGTTTATAGACCACCCACAGGAGATATTGGTATGTTCCTGGACAAACTTGATTCTCTATTATCCCAATTGTCTCTACACTCCATAGTTATATTGGCTGGTGACTTTAATATTAACTTCACTGATGTAAGCTTGCCATCATATCATACATCCCTTTTAAGTATATTGGAATCTTATGACTTGAAGATGCATGTTCTTTCACCCACACGTATAACATCCTCATCTGCAACTACTATTGATTATTTGTGTACAAATTTAAATGATGTGTCATGTAGAGTACTCTCATCTGGTATTTCTGACCATGAAGCCATTCTCGCTAGGATTCCATGCAACACTGTATTTCCTTCATCTCATTATATAGGAAGAATTTTCAGCAGAGCAAATTTTAATGCTTTTTCTTCTACTGCAGCTTTGGTTAATTGGAATGCAGTTGAAATGGCTCCTGACCCGTTTACTTTGTTATTTTATGTGCTATGTGACAAGATCAATCAGTGTTTTCCTAAAAAGAGGCTAAAAATGAAAAATAGAAAACCATGGGTCACAGCAGGCCTCAGAACTTCTGGGAACAGCTAAAAACCTCCGTTTTTTGGCTAAGCTGTGCAAGTTTACAACTAATGCAAACATTATTCTTTATCATCAGAAATATCGTAGTCTATATAGAAAGACGATAAAAGCAGCTAAGGTTAAATATTATAGTGACCGCTTGAATATGTCCTCAAATAGGCAGAGAGAATGTTGGTTAATTATAAATGACTTCAGGCATTCTCACAAGAAAGTTTCAGAACCAGAATTAAGACCAAATAGTTTAAATGATTATTACTGTAATATTCCTCATTTATTGCTCAAGGATGTGAATACTAATATTGATCCTTTGCATTATATTCAACAAGTGTCAGTTCAAAATTCTTTTTTCTTTTATCCTGTTAGCCTTACTGATGTTAGAGATGCAATTAAAAGCTTAAAAAACCATAAATCAGCTGGAGCTGATGGAATATCATCAAAATTACTACTCCTTTTGCCTGACTCAGCATTGAATGCCTTAGCTTCTGCCATAAACAATTCCTTTCATAATGGCATCTTTCCAGCATGTTTGAAGGAGGCAGTGGTTATCCCTCTTTATAAGGGTGGAGATGTGAGTGAGTCTTGTAATTTTCGTCCAATTTCTATATTATCTACCCTCTCCAAGATAGTTGAAAAACTTGCAAAAATCAGAATTTTATCTTTTTTGCAACATAATTGCATTTTATCTGCAAATCAGTTTGGATTTCAAACGGGAAAAGGGACTCATGACGCTGTTTTCGGCTTTTTGGAGAGTGTCTATGTGTCCTTAAATTCTGGAGAGTCCGCGGCGGCAGTGTTTTGCGATTTATCCAAGGCATTTGATTGTGTAGATCATGGAATACTGCTGTCTAAGCTCAATAATTATGGCTTTAGAGGTGTGGCATTGCAATGGCTGGAATCCTATCTGTCTAATCGTACCCAAAGAGTTACAGTATCTGGATGTTTATCCGATTCCAGATCCCTTAAAACTGGAGTACCTCAGGGTTCAGTGTTAGGACCACTATTATTTTTGCTCTATGTAAATGATTTGGGTTCATTAAAACTGCAGGGCAAAGTGGTTCAGTTTGCTGATGATACCACCATTTTATGGAATCATAGAGATTCTGATAATGTTAGAGCCCAGGTTTTTAAGGATCTTAAGATTTTATCGGAGTAGTGTGCTGCAAACAGGCTTGTATTTAATGTGGGCAAAACCTTTATTATGGGATTTAAGTGTGACGTTCAGGGCCTTATGTTTAGTGAAAACTCCCCCTTGCAAAACAAAGAAAGCTGTAAGTTCCTTGGTATTACCATTGATGGTCGCCTTCGCTTCGAAGATCATATCCTAAATCTTGCATCAAAATTATCCTCTGGATGCTTTGCAGTAAGAATGGCGGGGCATGAGCTGGGAGGGGTAGTTGCACGTTCAGTGTACTTTTCTCTTATTGAGTCCCACCTTCGTTATGGCTTGCCTTTTTGGGGTTTAAGCAACAAGGGATTATTAAACATAATTTTTGTGATTCAAAAAAAGGCAGTTAGATACCTATGTTCCGCTGGGTTAAGAGATTCTTGTAAACCTCTCTTTATATCTCAAAAAATCCTAACTCTTTTTTCTCTTTTTATCTTAGAAACAGCTACTCTTATTCATAAATGTCCTAAACCTCCCTCTAACAGTGGTCATATGACTCGCCAGGTTAACGATTTTCCCTTACCAATCCCTACATCCTCCCTCACGAAGAAGTCACTTATATACCTCAGCAAAAAAATTTACAACCATGTTCCTCTATGTATCAGACAAATTTTAGAAGTTAAGAGATTCAAAAAGGAATTAAAATCACTTTTATTATCCAGGGCATATTATAGCCTTGACGATTTTTTTAATGATACCTTTTAACCTGTGCTCTGACATTATTTTAGTGTTTTAGTTTTGTTTCCTGTTAAATAATGTAATTTACTTCTTCTAAATTCTGTTTTATTGACGGCTTTACTTATTTTTTAATGAAATTTATCAAAAAGATGCTTTTTTTTCTCAATCTGTTTTGTTATGATTAATTTTGGTAATGTGTGTAAATTTTATGGTAAAGTGTTTTAGAAGTTATGTTTGTTTGAAATTTAAAGTGAATTTGGAATTTTTTAGTTTTTAGGATGCTTGTACACAAGATTTTGTTGTCTTACGTAATATAGCACATTTTCTTTCTTTCTTTCTTTCTTTCATCGGAAAACTAAAAACAGTTTTTTATTGCCACTTTTAATGTCCAACAACATGACGCAAAAAGAAATAATCCGACGTTTCGTTTTTTTTCGATCATCATCAACTTTATTTTTTCTTATGGGCGCCATATTGGATTTTCTCATTTTTAAAAAGTATTTTTTATTGCCTTTAAAATGAGGTACCGCATGTTGCATATCCGATTACTCCTTCTAGTACTTCCCATAAGAACTCCATGATAGCAAGAGAGAAACATATATCAAGGGGATTTCCAAATAAATTGATTTTATACAAACTAAAGCTATAAAATACTCTATATTTGATATCTTTTTTTTTTAAACCAATTCAATGAAAATTTATCCTTTTCTAACCTAATATTTTGATTTTTTTAAATTTATATAGTAGGTCGTGACAAAATGACATTGACCGGTTAAAATTAATAAAATAAAAGGATATATTATAAGGGTTATTATAAGGCAATTAAAAATAATTTTTAAAAATGATTTTTAAAAAGTGGCAATGAAAAGCTGTTTTTAGTTTTCCAATGTCTCTTTTAATAAAATCGGTAAAAGGTAAAAACGATTTTGACAAATTTGGTTTTTTTTGGATATCTCCGGAAGTATCCGTAATTTTAAATTTTTTTAAACGTCATTTTATTAGGCTCCAAATTGCGCAACTTTGCCTTTATTTAACTGACTCCATAACTCTTTCGGTTTCCGAGATCCCAATGGTCATCCTCGAATTTGGAACACGCTGTATATTTTCTAAATCAATAAATATTTCAATACTTTGGTACAAAAAAAAACATGAAAACAACAAAATATATAGTGTTTTCTACCAGAGGAAGAAAACACAAGGTTTTTTTTTCTTTTTTTTTCTTTCTACCGTAGCCATTTAACGATCGTTGGCCATCGCATTGGCTATAATGTTTACAACTATTTTTCTATTGCTTTCGACTCGTAAAACTTAAACTATAGTCTCATTCTTTGACTACGATATACTTCTTCTTTGATTACCCTTTTATATGATTTTTTCCTCTATAATAAAATGCAAGAACTTCTCTTTTTTTTCTCCTAAGGCCTTATGATTTGATCAAAATATATTCTAGTTTGCATAGTTTTAACTACTAAATCTTGGCCATGCGATTAAGAAGCAAATTCTTACTAATTCTGTCCACTCAACTGGTTCTTAGATTAGTTCTCTGATTCTTAGTAATTACCGGTAGACCCTCATCTCGAATGATTTTAGACGTTTGAGCATTATCTCGGTAAAAGCTCATTCAAAAAAACTGGAAAGACAAACCAACGTATCATTTTCATTTCCAGCTTTCAAATCGTTATTGGTTAATCACTCTTTTCATCTTCACAAAGGCATCTCCATCTTTCTATTCTCGTTTTAAACTCTTTAATTAAGGTCCCACTGATTATTAATTACGGAAATTATTACCGACCTTAACCTCTATATAACTTCTATCTATCATCGCCAATATGAGATTTTTTCTAATATATATTTTGTTTTGCTAATATTGAGTCTCAAGCCAAACTATGTACAACCGTTGGATATCCTAATTAAATTTGGACATATTCTTTGTTCTCCGCAACAATGGCATCTTTGCAGTACTGCTCACTTGACGCTGGTTTAATTCTATTCTTACGCTGCATTGCAATTGTAAGGTGCCACATCTAGTAAACCGGACAATTAATAATGTGTGCAAATGTGAAAAAATAAAATAAAGAAAATTCGAAATTACAAAATTTAAAGACAATTTTTCAGCTATACAGATCGTGTTATCGTGAGCTACGTATTACCCAAAATAATGGCAACACCGCTTGGTTGCGGCTTGCAGGCGGCGGAATTTTTCGTTTTTATTTTTTGAACCGGGAGTCAGCAGACCTCACTTTGCTGTGTAACTGCACGTTGCATTAATAATTTTTGAGCGTTATTTTCGTGTTTTTTTCACTATGGCTGTCTATACTCTTTCCAAAAGAGTTCAACTAATTAAATGGTTTTATGGAGGCAATTCGGCAGTACAATGTAGAGATTTGTTTTTAGTGACATTTGAGAATAGACCGATTCCTTGTGCAAAAACGGTTTTAAATGTGGTTACAAATTTTAAGACATCTTTTTGTCTTCAAGACTGTAAAAAATGTCACACAAAACGTCAAGAACCACCTGTTGAAGTGGTCTAGGATATAGAACAGCGGAAAGAAATGGTTTGCAGTACCAAGTGGCGAAGCGTGAACTTTTCTTTCGGGTAGACAAACAATAAAAATTGTTAATTAGAAAAAAATGTGTATTCAATATTATTCACTTTAATGAAATAGAGAATGAAAGCGCATGAAATATTAACTCAAAGAGAAAAATATTTAGTGATATAAAAAAGAAAAAAATTATTACTACTAGCATAAAAAGATAGATAGATAAAAATAAATACTACTTACAAAAAAAACACAACATAGGTATAACCATAACTTATAAATCCATAACATCAAACAGTCGTTCATAAATAACCCTTAAAATATCCACTAAAAAAATCTTTTCTTTACACCCAAAAATAAAAATACTAATTATTAAATTACAATAGCACGCGCCCGCACCAAATGCCAAATGCAGATTCATCAAAAAACAAAACTGAAGATGTATTGCGGCCGACCAGATCAAGCGTGTCCATAAACAATAACCCTCAAGAGTATAATAAAATAGCTGGTCGACTTCGATAGACAAAAGCTCAAATGTCTTTTCCGCGAGTAAATTTTGCATACGTAATAGGCTGAATACTGATGCGGCTGGACCTCTGTCACCTGCTTGATGCGTATATGGTTCGATTAGATGCTCCAAATTTCGGAACTGGAAAACTGGATAAAAACATAACTGGAAACAAAATAACTGGATAATTTTGGGTAGACAGTGTCTACCTTGTCTACTCGTACGCTTCGCCACTGGCAGTACCCTAGAACTTGATTCGACACGGTCCACTAGAAGTGTTGGAGAGGAACTGGGAATGAGCAATAAAACTGTTGCTCGTATCTGGAAAAAATATGGGTACAAATGTTTCAAGTATTCAAAAACTCAGGAAATATTTCCTGAAGACCAGTGGCGAAGAATGGAATTTTGTGAAACCATGATGGAAAAGGCAAATGAAAACAAATATTTTTAAAAAAATATTTTGTTTTCTGATGAATCTTCTTTTCCATTACATGGCAAACACAATCCTTCCATTGTTCGTTATTGGTCTCAGGAAAACGAGAACAGAAGTTTTCAGTTTTGTACTCAGTATCCTCAGAAATTGGATGCTTGGGCAGGTATTTTGGGCGACAATGTTATAGGGCCATTTTTATTGATGGCACTTTAAATGCCCAAAAGTACCTTGAGTTGCTGCAAAACCAAGTTCTTCCTGCCATTCAAATCCTACCTGATGTAGACCTGGGATTGGTTTATTTTCAGCAAGATGGCTGTCCTGCTCATAACGCGGCTAGGGTGAAAGGATTTTTAACAAATACTTTTCCTAACCGCCTTATTAGTGGGACTAGCGATATTAAATGGCCTCCTAGATCTCCAGATTTGTCTCCAAATGACTTTTATCTGGGATGTTACCATAAGCAGACCATTTACAAGCATGAATTTAGTAGGCCAACAAATTTAGAAGAGTTGCGAAATAAAATTATCGAAGGTGCCTATTCCATTTTACCGGAAACTCTTTTGGAGAGAAAGAAACACAAGAATTTATATTTTTTAATTAATTTTTTTTCTGAAAATATTTATCTATTAGATTATATATAAACAATACTTGAGGTACGTCCATGGTTTTAACAACAAGACTGGTTTTATATTTTTTGTTACCTTGGCAGGAAAATGGCATATTAAAATTTTAAAAATGTGTATCTTAAAACATGACTTTTAAAATATTTTTTTTAACTATCATAACATACCAAGGGAGAAACGTCATCATAAACGTAGAATAACAAAAACTTATTAAAAAATCTGTAATAATTATATAAGATATTTAAATTCTATAAAAATGCTTTTTATCAGATAGGTACTTTTACTTTAATGAAGAACGCTAAAAAACGAAAAAGAGTACATAAACGGTAATATTGTTTATATTTAAAGCATAATTTATTATTAATAAATACTTATCATTTAAATATTTTTTGACAGCGTCACTGGTAAAGATTTCTTGTGTCGGTAGAATCAACAATGCGATCGAGCGGCGTGGCAATGTTGTTGCCCTTTTCTCTAATATACGTTATCATCATTCATTTAACTTCAAATATTGAATATTCTTTATAGAGTATTTGATCAAATTTTATTAGAAAAATGCTTCATATTTTATTAAAGGGGCACAGTACTATTGTTTTGAACCTGTCGAACTGACAAATTTTTATGATATTACAAAGTGTTTTTTTGCCATTTCTACATACGCGTTTGGCATCATTGCATCAGAGATCTTGGAAGCAAGCAAACTGATCATAGTTCTATGGCAATGCAAATTCTAGCCTTTCAATATTCTAAGTAACAGCTCAAAATCTGTTTGGCATGCTCCTACATAAATTGTCAATATCATTTTAATCAATTTGTAGTGCTACCATTGGATTTAAAACACGCCTTTTCAACACATACCAAATTGGCTTAATAGGATTTTAGTTAGGAAATTGTCTAGACCATGGTAATACCTAAATATTATGTTGATTCAATAAGTTTCTAGTGCTTCTTGTAATATGCGGACGTACATTATCATGTATAAGTCTACAGTTTTTACAAAATGGTGTATCGCGTCTATGAACTTTTTAACTTTTGAAATGGTTTGCGAGTGAGACGCGTTGGCAGGTGTTTGCTAGATCCTGTGTTTTTTTGAATAAAAACGGTAAAACTTGATTCATTGGTAAAAACTCTTTGGCGTATTGTTTTATTTTGATCTGATGGTACTCAGAGGTTGAAACACATGTAATCTGTATTTTAATGTTCGATTACATACTTGTAACGCTATATTTAAAGCGTAAGTCTTTTTGAACATAATAGACTTTTTCCTGGAAGTAGTTTCTCTTTTTCTTTTCTAAAACTACTAACTTCAAGCAGATTCAGGAATAAACCATATAGATGAAGCAGACTTTTGGAAACTAACAACCACAGCCTCTCCAAGAACAGGCAACTAATTCTCTTTTGATATATAGTTTGGTAGTTTGAAAATCTAGATGTAACATTTTAATTTCTCGCAAAATTTTGTTATTTTAATATGCTCAAGTAGACTGATTTATTGAGTTGAAAGAGAAAAAATTTTGCTAGGCTGCGCCAAGTTGTTACAAATTGTAAGATTATTGTTATTATATGAATAAAACACATTTATTATTATTATTATTAAAATCTAAAAATAAGGGATGCTTCCTCAACTTATAGTTCTAAGTATATGATGCTGTTGGATACGATAAAGATATGTGGGTGCAGAAACTGCTTGCCAGGAAGTAGTTCCGCAAGTTAATTTGTTTTTAAACACTTATAGGGAATATATTTTTCAACATCATGATTTTTTTTTTTTTAATATTTCCACTATTATTTTAAATTTTGTATTTTAAATTTATTTGATTTATGCAATGGCTAACGCGTTCTTCTTAAACTTCTCTACACAAACAGTTTGATATTTCTCAAATTTATTTCTGCCAATTCTTATCTCCTTTGCCTCCTTACGCGATTTCTATGGGATAATTTTGACAGAACGTATGGCATAAAGATTCTTATTTATTGAACTTTACGAGTCCTCGCACAAAAATTCAGGACATTATCGAGTTTTTATCAAAGTCTGTTTTTTTTTCATTTAGGTTAAAAAATATTTCTTCTTGTATAAGCTCTTCAAATATATTGTTTACACATCATGTTAACCAATAATAGTTAAACCAAATAAGTAAACAAATATTGATAACATCGCAATATTTTTCACATTTTGACAGATACATGTTTGAACACAAAGAAAATAGTTGTAGACCATGGAAAGAAAAAATAAGTATTTTTAGTTTTATGTTTTACAAACAATCAATTTATTCTGTTAATAAAATTTCTTTTAAAATGTTGCGTGATAAATCAACAAACGATGCAATCAGCGATTTAATCATAAAATTGTTTTCTAAAAGAAAGGCTTTTCGGGATATCGCTAAACAAATAAATGTGGCAGTCTACGGTGGCAGATATTGTTAAAAAGTATTGAAAAACAGGCTCAACTCAAGTTTGAAAGTACGGTATAGGAAGGTCACCTAAAATCGGTCCAAGAATGCAAAGATCTCTATTCGAATTTAAAAAGCTGGTCGCCGAGGGACTGTCAGGGAAATATCAAAATGAAATAAAGAAATAGCTGGAAATGTTTTACGATAAACGTATCGTTGATGGATCCATAAGTCTGGTCTACACTTTTACAAGGTATGTATTTCAAATTCAAATTCAAATATGCTTTATTGTTCTCAACAAAAAAATGTTATGTACCTTATTGTGTCTAATAAAATAAAATAATACTACAATTAAAAAAGCCATAATATACAAAAGTCGCATAACACTGAACATTAAATATGCACATATATACCTAATACTATTTTTTTAACATTAGCATCTCTCCACTAGTTCGCTACATTATGAGTGTCATTGAAATATTCAAGCACTGAATAGTAAGCCCGAGTACATAAGATTTTTTTTAATAGTAATTTAAATTGTTTAGGAGATTTTGCGTCCCTAATATTTCTCGGCAGATGGTTAAAAATTTTTATACCCTCATAAAAAACTGATCTCTTGACTAAAGCGGATATTGGTATAGGAAGACGTAAATTACCATGTTGGCGAGTAACATATCTCAGATTTTGGGTCCTGTATGTAGAGGCAGTAGATAGTAAGAATACTCTCTTTTATAAAGCATGGCCGACAAGACTCTTTAGGTGATATCCTGCATATATCTCACAGCACGTTTCTGAAGCTCCTGACAAGCCACTTTAACAGCCTGCAGAAACTCGATTGCTGAGGGATAGTAAATGTTCGTCAAACTTAAGATTCTTGTCAATAACTAGACCCATAAATTTATTGACACAGTACTGCTGGACAAGACACTTGGCAACAAGAATGTTATCAAGGCTATGTTTATTTGTAAGACATAATAGCTTAGTCTTTTGTGGATTTAAAGATAGCGACGTTGCCCTAAACCACTCAAATATAAGTTTAAGATCAGTCATTACGGCTCTCCATAGGGAATCGATATCAAAACCATGCCAGAGAATGGTCGTGTCATCCGCAAACAATGTAAATTTTCCCTAGATACAGAGTTGGGTAAATTCATTTATATATAGGAGAAAGAGTATTGGTCCCAATATAGACCCCTGAGGGACTCCCCAGTCGACGGTTTTATATTTAGAAAACTTAGACCCCACACACACTCGTTGGCAGCGACCTTTTAGATATGAAAAAAACCAGGTTGCCACAACGCCCCTGAAGCCATGGTGGAAGAGCTTTCGCAGCAGAATCTCGTGACTGGCGTAGTCGAAAGCTTTCGAGAACTCACAAAACACGGCAGCAGAAACTCCAATAGTGAAGGAGACAGTAAAGATCGTTTAAAAGATTGTGCTTTGCATTTTGAGTGCTTGTATTCTCCTGAAAGCCAAACTGAGAAGCACTAACAATATTTTTGGATTCTAAAAAAGACACCACACGACTCCTGATTATCTTCTCAATGATTTTTAAAGTGTGACAAGAGCGATATGGATCTAAAGTTTGATGGTTCATCAAGACTGCTCGTCTTATGAACTGGGATAACCTTAGCGGATTTTAAGCAAGGCGGAAAAGTTGCCACAACCCATAATGCATTAATAGCTTCAACAAGGACATTTAAAGTTATATCTGTTATGTTAAGAAATATTTTAGTAGATAGCCCGTTCTCTCCAGTTGAGTTTTTATTTTCATTGAAAGTAGTATTTGTTTAAGCTCAGCCAGGTCTGCAGGTCTAAAAAAAATGAACCCTGAACCCTATTATCAGGTAAAAAATAACTAATGGGATCTGCTAATGGCGGACTCAGATCTTTGTGGATTTTCTCAGCAACTTCGGTAAAAAAATTATTAATGTCAGCAGCAGGGATATTAGGCACAGTCTTAGAATGATTGCTGTCTACTTGTCTAATGTCGTTGACAATCCGCCAAATTTTTCTCGACCTGTTTGTAGCCTTAGATAGAAGATTTGAATAGAAGGATCGCTTAGAAACTGTTATTAATCGGCGATACAAGGTTCTACACAAATTAAAATACAGATGGAAAACTGGACAATCTGTGAATTTGCTCAATGTATGAAGAGAACGGAGATTCCTACATAAAGTCTTAAGTCGCTTAGTAAACCAGGACTTATTGTACTTTTTTGGTTTGATTTTCACTATGGGAAAAGAGGCATTAAAGCGGTGTATAAATTTCTGGTGGAAGCATGAGATTGGGTCAAGCGAATCCATCACACCGTCCATCCAGCAGCCACACATGCATAATGAAATGCCACGAAATTCTTTCTGTTAAGAATTCGATCAGAAAAACATGGAGCAGTCTTGAAACATATCCCCTCTTCACTAATTTCACAGATAACTGATTCGTGGTCCGAAATGCCATGATTCACAACGGTGCAATTTACCGCATGTTCAGGATAGTTAGTGCAGATATAGTCAATAGTGCTGAACTTGATGAGAATTGTGTAACGCGCGTCGGAGATTCAGCATGCATTTTAAGGTTAAATGAACTTAGTAGATTACGTAGTATCAGTGCTTCAATAGAGCTCTCCTCTTTATAATTTACATTGAAATTACCTACCAGCAGAACAGTGGAGGAGCAAGAGATTTCAAGCAATAGACTTTCCAAACATAAACAGAATTCAGAACTATTAGTTAGTGGTGAACAGTAAATACAAATAATGCATAGGTTTTTCTGTTTACAAAAAGCTATGGTAAATTCTAATACAGATTCTCAAAAGTCCTTCAAAAGCTAGAAATAACTACATAATTATGGAAGTTCACGAATTCGTTCGTTTTAAGCCAATGTTCAGTAAGGAGTACAATATTAGGATCATTAAGTACATGTAAAAGTAAAGAAAGTTCACTCGCTTTATTACGAACATATTGATATTGAACAACATTAACGAAAACTGCTGGTCGTTACTGTCTTAACTCCAATGGGGTCCGACGGGCAGATAAGGAATGTTCTTTATCAAGACCCTGCAGTGACTCCCTCGGTAACTCCTCATCAAGTGGCATATTGTATGGAGACAGCTTTTGGACTTCGGGATCCAGAGTTTTCAAGTGACTTTAGGTGCAGCGTTATTTAGAGCATAGCAGTTCATAAGGTTAATTCATTAAGCCACTTGCTGCTTGGGAATGGGCCAAGGTGAGAGGAGAGGTATGAACATCGCAGTATCCGCACCTTGAATACATCGGTGAAGTACCAAGTTTTCAGATGCGATTATGTTGTTAAGTAATGGACGGGCAGTAACATAGGGCCTATTAGTGTAAGAGTATTATTTTATGTTCAATATTCCGTTCGTATAGCTTTTTTTAGTTTATAGAATTTTGTGCACAAATAAACAGAAAAACATTGTCATCCTGTAGGTTGCATTTAAGAAGTTGCATATTTATTCAGTAAAATTGTTAAACAAGAAAATGCTTTGCTTAGGGAAAAACAGAAGAAAATGCGATTAGCATGGGCTAGGGAACGGCTGATGAGTCGAAATTTGATGTGTGACCACCGATCCAGGGCTATAAGCAACATAAAAGAGGCATTCCCTAAAGACTGCCTAAAGAAAAAAAAAATGTCGGTCAGGGTTAATGGCGTGTGGAAGTATGTCTACTTTCAGCGTTGGAAAATTTAATTTTATCGACGGAACTGTAAACGCTCCTAAATTTAAAAATATCCTTGAAACCAATTTGTTAATCTAAATTCCAATTTTATCACTTGATGCAAACTTAATTTTTCAACATGATGCCTCATCATTGTTGTGAATCATGGCATTTCGGACCACGAATCAGTTATCTGTGAAATTAGTGAAGAGGGGATATGTTTCAAGACTGCTCCATGTTTTTCTGATCGAATTCTTAACAGAAAGAATTTCGTGGCATTTCATTATGCATGTGTGGCTGCTGGATGGACGGTGTGATGGATTCGCTTGACCCAATCTCATGCTTCCACCAGAAATTTATACACCGCTTTAATGCCTCTTTTCCCATAGTGAAAATCAAACCAAAAAAGTACAATAAGTCCTGGTTTACTAAGCGACTTAAGACTTTATGTAGGAATCTCCGTTCTCTTCATACATTGAGCAAATTCACAGATTGTCCAGTTTTCCATCTGTATTTTAATTTGTGTAGAACCTTGTATCGCCGATTAATAACAGTTTCTAAGCGATCCTTCTATTCAAATCTTCTATCTAAGGCTACAAACAGGTCGAGAAAAATTTGGCGGATTGTCAACGACATTAGACAAGTAGACAGCAATCATTCTAAGACTGTGCCTAATATCCCTGCTGCTGACATTAATAATTTTTTTACCGAAGTTGCTGAGAAAATCCACAAAGATCTGAGTCCGCCATTAGCAGATCCCATTAGTTATTTTTTACCTGATAATAGGGTTCAGGGTTCATTTTTTTTTAGACCTGCAGACCTGGCTGAGCTTAAACAAATACTACTTTCAATGAAAATAAAAACTCAACTGGAGAGAACGGGCTATCTACTAAAATATTTCTTAACATAACAGATATAACTTTAAATGTCCTTGTTGAAGCTATTAATGCATTATGGGTTGTGGCAACTTTTCCGCCTTGCTTAAAATCCGCTAAGGTTATCCCAGTTCATAAGACGAGCAGTCTTGATGAACCATCAAACTTTAGATCCATATCGCTCTTGTCACACTTTAAAAATCATTGAGAAGATAATCAGGAGTCGTGTGGTGTCTTTTTTAGAATCCAAAAATATTGTTAGTGCTTCTCAGTTTGGCTTTCAGGAGAATACAAGCACTCAAAATGCAAAGCACAATCTTTTAAACGATCTTTACTGTCTCCTTCACTATTGGAGTTTCTGCTGCCGTGTTTTGTGAGTTCTCGAAAGCTTTCGACTACGCCAGTCACGAGATTCTGCTGCGAAAGCTCTTCCACCATGGCTTCAGGGGCGTTGTGGCAACCTGGTTTTTTTCATATCTAAAAGGTCGCTGCCAACGAGTGTGTGTGGGGTCTAAGTTTTCTAAATATAAAACCGTCGACTGGGGAGTCCAGTATCAGTGCTTCAATAGAGCTCTCCTCTTTATAATTTACATTGAAATTACCTACCAGCAGAACAGTGGAGGAGCAAGAGATTTCAAGCAATAGACTTTCCAAACATAAACAGAATTCAGAACTATTAGTTAGTGGTGAACAGTAAATACAAATAATGCATAGGTTTTTCTGTTTACAAAAAGCTATGGTAAATTCTAATACAGATTCTCAAAAGTCCTTCAAAAGCTAGAAATAACTACATAATTATGGAAGTTCACGAATTCGTTCGTTTTAAGCCAATGTTCAGTAAGGAGTACAATATTAGGATCATTAAGTACGTGTAAAAGTAAAGAAAGTTCACTCGCTTTATTACGAACATATTGATATTGAACAACATTAACGAAAACTGCTGGTCGTTACTGTCTTAACTCCAATGGGGTCCGACGGGCAGATAAGGAATGTTCTTTATCAAGACCCTGCAGTGACTCCCTCGGTAACTCCTCATCAAGTGGCATATTGTATGGAGACAGCTTTTGGACTTCGGGATCCAGAGTTTTCAAGTGACTTTAGGTGCAGCGTTATTTAGAGCATAGCAGTTCATAAGGTTAATTCATTAAGCCACTTGCTGCTTGGGAATGGGCCAAGGTGAGAGGAGAGGTATGAACATCGCAGTATCCGCACCTTGAATACATCGGTGAAGTACCAAGTTTTCAGATGCGATTATGTTGTTAAGTAATGGACGGGCAGTAACATAGGGCCTATTAGTGTAAGAGTATTATTTTATGTTCAATATTCCGTTCGTATAGCTTTTTTTAGTTTATAGAATTTTGTGCACAAATAAACAGAAAAACATTGTCATCCTGTAGGTTGCATTTAAGAAGTTGCATATTTATTCAGTAAAATTGTTAAACAAGAAAATGCTTTGCTTAGGGAAAAACAGAAGAAAATGCGATTAGCATGGGCTAGGGAACGGCTGATGAGTCGAAATTTGATGTGTGACCACCGATCCAGGGCTATAAGCAACATAAAAGAGGCATTCCCTAAAGACTGCCTAAAGAAAAAAAAAATGTCGGTCAGGGTTAATGGCGTGTGGAAGTATGTCTACTTTCAGCGTTGGAAAATTTAATTTTATCGACGGAACTGTAAACGCTCCTAAATTTAAAAATATCCTTGAAACCAATTTGTTAATCTAAATTCCAATTTTATCACTTGATGCAAACTTAATTTTTCAACATGATGAGGCATCATGTTATACGGCCAGGACTATAAAAAAACAGTGAAACATTTCCGATTTGCGAGGCAAGCTACAAAATAATAATATAGGATTCTTTTACTGAGGAAGACGCTGTCAAACGCTTGTTAGCCGTGCTAGAATTAATGTTGTTATTAAAGCAAAAGAAAACATGACCCGCTATTGAAATTGTTTGACCGAACATTTATTTGTCAACAAAATATTATGTTTCACTCAATATTAGTTAAGTTTAGTAGCTTAGTATCATCAGGTTTTAAAAACAATTTTTAATATGATGTACAAACAATATATTTTAATATATTGTAAAAAAAAGTATGCTTTTTAATCCTAAGGGCGAAATTATGAACCAGCTGGTAAAGTTCCTGTGTATTATCAGGCAGATAAATTCTATCCTCTCGGTAAACCTACCAATAGCTGTACGAGGAATTATGAACCAAATTTTAATCTGTTGTTAAGTAGCAGAAGGTTTACAGTTTGGCAACAACATAATTGTTGTGGCCGGTATAATAATCTTAAGAAAAAAAGAAAAATTAGGGTTATGAATATCCGGTCCAGAGAAAATAAATAAAATAAACAAAAATAATGGAAGTGTTTGATTTTTAATTTGTGTTAATAGTTATTGGTACTTGTATACTTGTTTTGTGCCAAATCCGATATTCTTTCTGTCAGTACTAGTATTAATACGTATTTGCATTTTTGCTAATTGTTTGTAAGCATCCCACCAGATATTTGCCAGTGAATCACAGTACACAGCTTTTTAGAAACTGTATACTGTGAAGTGAATTTGGTAGAATTTTAATCAATTTTTTTTACATTATTTTTTTAGAGGATGTCTCAGCCTGATAAAAAAAAGAGGTCGGTAGACTTTTCTAAAAAAGAAGTTATTTTGCTCTGTAATTTAGTAAGTCAATGTGCAGGTACAATTGAATCAAAAAAGACTGATGCAACATCTTGGAAAGAAAAAGATCAGAGATTACAGTTTAATGTAAAAAACCCTATGTCAGGGGTGGTTCGAATCCTGAATAATCTTCGAACAAAGTATGAGGGTATAAAAAAAGATCTAAGAAAAATAGTAGCAACAGGGAAGAACAAACACGAAATATTTAAAACTGGCGGCGGTAGTGCAACCATAACACCTCTTAGCACCTATGAGGAAATAATTTATAATTTAATAATACTAGAGTATGGAAGGACTGCCTTCAAGATATGATGATGTTAGTAAGTGACAGAATATGGTGGCTCAAATTTGACGTTCTTATGTGGGATTTCTTAGATGTATGTTTTCTTTTTATTTCTCAGTCACATAAGAGTGGCAGCAAAGAGGGGCAGGTGAGGAAAGGGTGTAACCTTAAGTCGGGTATTGTCATACTAAATAAAGAAAGATTTAACCAGATGAAAAATAACAAAATACTCATACAGATTAAGAACAAAATTTAAAATAATATACATAAACTTCTTGCAAAGCTATGCAAGCTCCAACTCTTTGACTAATTTGAGGTTATAAATTTCCTGAAAAACCTTTTATACGCTGCTTTTTCCTGTTGCTAACTTATTCTACTGGTAAAGAAGAATCATCCCGCTGGTAAGACAAACAAGAAGTTCATAATTCAATTTTTAATTTTACAGCAGGATAACTTTTCCAGACACTTTACCAGCCAGTTCATAATTTGGTCCTTAAGAAAATATCGAACTTTAAAATAAATTAAAATTATTGTCCGAACATTTTTGTTTTAGGGCTTGTATAACCATCTAGGTTAAAATCATGAATGTTTGGGGCTCTTCAGGGATTAAAGCGTCTGAGTTAATAAACCATCAGCTGCTGATTAGTTGCTGACAAGGATCCATCTTTGGACCTTTGTTATTTCTAATATTTGCCAATGATCTGATATCTACCTGGATAATATAGAAGATTTAACTGTGTTTGCTAATGATAATTCTTCGTTGTGTTAGGTCTTTAACTCCTGGTTCAGTGGGAAAACTTGTAGGTTTTCTTATACAAGCTGTAAATACTCAATTTATATTAAATTCGAAACTTGCATTTCGTTCTTGCTTTAATCATAATAGGCTTTAATGTAAATTGAAAATCACACAGTTTCCCTCCACTTGTTTATTAACATAAACTCAAACCTAGTGTGTATAACTTGTGCCAATTTTAAACAATTTATCCTTTAATGACGGAAACTGATGTGTCTAAAATATGAAATTTTTAAATATATGTAAAATAAGCAAGTGGTAAGTATATGATTTTCCAATTTACCTTAATTTACGACTTTACTGCAAGTATACACTATTTTTCCACTATAATAGGCTTTGTTTCAATATCATCAAAATAGTCTTCGTGAAGTTTATTGTAAGGAATTCCTACATGAATGAGATCTTTTTAGTTAAGTAAGATATTGTTCAGGTGAAGCACACAAGGATTCTACGCTTGAATGAGGATAGCGCACTTAATTGAAGAGTTCATGTTGACGAAATACGTGAAGACTATCTCTTTGTGCTATGCAATTTGTAGACTTAGCAAGTAAAAGCACTGTATTGGTATCTAAACATGCTTAGTTCTGAATTTCATTAGTTGCACGATGTAAATTATCGAGAAATTAAAATGGAATAAAATACGTATTTAGCTTAAGAAATATATTGAGTTCTGCCTAGTGGCATGAGTCGTAGGCCATCCATCATCAGGGCTATGACTTCGTTAAAAGACGATTATACTTAAGCAAACATACATATTTAAACGGCAATTCGTATATCATCGTTATAAAAATGGCCCCTTTTTTACACTTATACAATAAACTGAACATTTTATCAAAAATTAGGTTTGGCATTGTAATCTGGGATGGAGTATCAACAGAATTTCAGAGTGTCTTTAGACTGCAAAAGCGAGGAACTAAAAATATGATAGGGGTGAATCAAATTTATTCTTGTCGTAATTTATTTACAAGCTTACAGTATGCTTATATGTTACAAGCTTATAAACACATTACTTATGTGTTTATTTTGTAAATCATACAAAACAATCAGATACATAAATATATATAATAGTAATTTTGTCATTGATTTACAAAAGGGAGCCAAAAACAATTAAAAGAAAGATCAAGTCTGACTCCGAAAACAAAAAAAAGAATTCAAAAACAAATATACAATTGAAAAATATTGCATACTACCACTACTGCCCGCAGAAAACTAAGAAAAACGTACAAAAAGAAATACATATATAGATAGATACATATTATAAACCTTGATTAAAGCATCACATAAGACGTAACCAAATACCATGCTACTAAATCAGTAATTTAACCTTTTTTTTAAAAGAGCCATTAGGAATGTCATTATAAAGCTGATAAAAGTTATAAGAGAAAGATCGCTGAAAAAAAATGGTCTTGTGAGGTGGTGGAGTAATTAACCCTTTAAATCTTAGATATGTTATGAATGTCTGTTCGGTATTTAATCTTCTCTAGCAAGTAAGGAGGACACTTATTAGGTATAATTTTTTGAAATAAAACCAAAGAATGTAATTTGCATCTCTTCGCCATATCTAACCAATTACAGTCTTTTAGTTTATAAGAGACCGGCTCATACTTTCTAATTTCATAGATGTACCCTAAACAAGATTTTTGTACCCGTTGAATCTTTTGTATTTCAGTGAAATCTAGACAAGGTGAGTAAACCACATCACAAAAGTTAAAATGGATCAAAACTAAAGTGGCAGTCAGCTTAATTTTTAAAGATTGCGACAGTGAATGCCTGTGAGGATAAAGTAACTTCAGCGCGGTATATGCCTTTTGTAGACAGGTTTTAATATGGAATTTAAAGCGCAACTCGACATCCAGATAGAACCCTAAACTTTTTAAAACTTTCTCACAAGATAAAGAATCATCCCCTCCTATACTTATGGTTATAAAAGATTCAACACTCTCCTGGTTTCTACCAGAAATCATAAGTTTTGACTTGAAATGGGTTAATAAGAAGATTATGACGATTTGAAAATGATAACAAAGTATTTATATCCTCGTTTATGACTTTCTCTGCATTAATATATTCAGATAGAAGAAAAGAAAAATAAAGTTGTGTATCATCGGCATATTGGTGTACCTTGCAGAATTTTGGGCAATTAGTAAGGTTATTAGTATAAGTATTAAAGAGTAAAGGGCCCAAAATTGATTGTGGAACACCATAACTTACCCTGTCATATTCTAATGTTTCAACAAACTGAAATCTATTTGAAAGATAATCCATTAAAAGTACAATTGCGTGCTCTGAAAACCCAAAAAAATTTAATATTGAAAAAAATTGTTCATGGTTTATAGTGTCAAATGCCTTAGAGAAGTCTAATAGAATTAAAGCTGTGCATTTGCTGTCATCTGCAGCCCTAATTATATCATCAGTTATGTCAATCAAAACCAGAGCGGTACGGAGGGAGAGTTTTGTTCCGATATTTGTGTAAACATTATTTTTTCAAGAACTTTGGACATGCTTGTAAGGATACTTAACGGCCGCAAATCATCAAGTCCTGAAACTGCAGTTTTTTTGGGCAGAGGAATAACCCGGGAAACTTTCCAACATTTAATAGGCTACCTCCTAGAATCAAAATATTGAGGTTAGTCATTTTGAACTAGAGTGCTTTAGTGTTGAAAAATTTATGGTATTAATTATTATTAATATTAAATCCATGATAACATAATAGATATGGTAATTTTAAGATTTGAAAGGTCTTATTTTTTGCACGTAATTATTAAGTTGTTTTATACTTTTTCTATACCAAAATTGACTTTGAAATATACCAAGTGACACAGGAAAAAAGGAAACACTTACAATAACTATTTTACTCTTCAAGATAAACAAATGAAACTTATAGATTGATAAAATTGTTATAAGAGCATGTTTTGACATATTCAGTTGTTTTTCGTTTTAAACTTCTGGGTTAATTGGAAGTGACATTAACTTTCTGATTTTAATAAGGACACTTAGTACTTTTTGTTTTACACTCATAGAAAAAATCAATTTTTTAAATTTTAAAAAAGGGTGGCATGAATGCGTTGAATGTTTTACTTTTTAATCAAGTAATTACGGAAAAATAGATTTCATTTTGCAATTTTGGCATATATTTTATTTTTTTAAATAGCACATTATTGGGAACTACCACTTTTGAAATGCAGATTTTTTCCGTTTAATTTGCTATGGTTTTTAAATTGGTTGATAAATAAGCTCATAAGAAGAAAAAAAATTAAGTCACATAAATAAACGCATCTATTTAATTAAAATAGCATAAAAGAATTTGATTTCTTGAATAGGAGGCTGCGTTTTGACGCAACTGACATAATACATGACATCTTCCCAAGTGCAATTTTAGTGTTTATTAATATTTCAGATATTTTTTATATTTACTATATTTCTGAAAAACCGCATTTCAATAGTGGTTGTTCATAATAAGATGCTATTTAAAAAAATAAAGTAAATGTCAAAAATACTAGTTTGGAAATTTTAAATAGACGTGTAGAAGATTCAAGTAATGAATATAATTTTTCCGTGATTACTTGAATTAAAATTAAAACTTTCAACGCACTCATGGCACCTCTCAAAGGTTACATGTTTTGCTAATAAAGCATCATCAGACGTACAATAAACAGAAAAACACACGTAATTACAATAAAAGCCTACATTAAAACAAAATCAAATTTTAAAATTAGTTAAAATTACTTTGTAGCTAGATGACCTACTAAGTACTGGCAAATAAAATTTAAAATCGGAGAAAACCAACATATTTTATAATAAAAATCAATAACATGGCACAGAGATTTAACAAAAAAATATAAAAAGGAAAAACGTGACTTAGTGTAGTATTCGAACCCACGCTCTAAAGTTAACCACCGTTAACCACTCGGCCAGCCCTGCTTATAAATGTGAGAGTCAAAAGCACGTATGCGTATCGTGTGCAGAAACAGGAGGCCAGATAAGATTATTAAAGATAAGTCCTGGCTCAAAGGTGAAAACATCATTAACGCATGTCAAAATTGGACTCTTTTTGGCTTTGGTGATTTCCATTTTCTCCAAGAGATCCAACTTTCTACCCTTAGGGCACTCGTGAATAATGGAAACATTTTCAGAGACGGAAAAGCTATGACCCGTTGATAATAAATTGTTAGCAAAAGCTGACTTAGTTTCTGTGGTATCTGTGTCCCTGAACTTATTAACGAGGCTTAGATGTTCCTGTACCCTTGTGGATACTCTCCTTCCTGATTATCCCACATAAACAGCAGGGCAATCCCCACAATTAAGACAATATACACCCGATTTGGATAGAGGGTCACTTTCATCCAACGTCTTTACTAGGTTCTTTCTTAGCGAGTTAGTCGTTTTGAAAGCTATGGAAAGGCCGAAAGGCTTAAAAAAATTTGCAAGTTGTTGAGAATAAAAGAGACTTCGAGTTTTTTATTTTTTCTCTAGTTACGTAGGTCTCTTTGAGATAATGGACGAGTTCTTTCAATAACAGAATATGTCAAAAGGTGCTCTTATAACTGTTCTATCGATATACCAAATTTCATTTCTTTATCTTAGGAAGTAAAAAAGTTATTAAGTGTTTCCTTTTTCCTGTGTCACCCGGTATATATTCTATTCTATTCTATTGTGTGTGGTGTGTAACCCGGTATTTTTGATAATTTTTCCGACCACCTAAACGCTTATTAGAGGATAGGACTTCTTAATAGGAAATGACCAAATTGTAACAAAACGCATATATCCTATACAAAGAGAACCATAATTATATTATAACATTTTTTATATAAAACCTCATATTAATCAGAGCACATAATTTTCATTCCGCGATTGCAATCTTTAGCCAGAGTCACGATTTTCGGCTGAACACAATAGCGTTTTATAAATGCCTCTTTAGGTGATTATAATAGTGAAATTATAATATATAATTTCACTTTTGCTTGAGAGATTTTATCGTAAAAAAACACATTTTGCTAGTAATGTCACAAACAAAACACTGTAAAAACATTAATTAAAATATCTTTAGAATTTTTGAGTGCTCTTTAATGACATTCACTTTTTCATTTACTGAAAAACTAAACAAAGTAAAATATGTCTTTACCTTTTATTCCCTCTTGGTCATAAATTTTTTAATATTGCACTTTAAACTGCAGGCATATAACTCAGCTCGCGCTAATAAAACTCCCTTTTATGACCTACAACATTAAACGTAAAGTGCCATTTTTACCTTTAAAATAGTAAAAAAAAGCCAATTTCTTGTTACTCAATTATTTCAAATTGAAAGTGCGAATTTTCTTAAGCGTTCAATTTTTAATATAAGCATGTCTATGTGAATGTTCCACTCGAATTGATTTTGCACAGTTATCATGTCTATAGGAGCAATCAGGTGTCACTGGCATAATCGTTATTTAAACACTTTATAAAAGTGAAATTTATTAAATATATTGAAGAAATGTTTTATTGCCATTTAAAGAAATATACATAAGTTACTAAACAGCTTTGGCACCAAATTACATAAGTTGACCAGTAAATATGGTTGATTCATATAAATTCCAAATAAACCACAAATAATCATTTGTTATTTAAGTACTGTGAAGTTATTATGCTCAGAATGTTATACGGTCAGGAAATGTTACATTTTTTCTTAACCTATGTAGTTGCTGGTTACTTCCGTTTAAAGAAATATCTAATTTTGGTTTTTAGGTATAATTTTTTATTATATAACATGTACCGGTTGGTTAAGAAACAAAGATTCGGTGATTAAACTGAATCGATACGATTTTGGTGAGAGTTCCATAATCGTGATTAAATTAGTTACATCTTTTTAAAAATTCAGTTTTGAGGGATACATTCTTGAAATAACGACTCTTATATTAAGTCTATGTTATCTTAGAACACAGGGTGTCCAGTTTAAAACTATATACATAGAGATGTTGGAAGCCATTGGGTGGACCAAATAAGCAAAAAGTTGCGTAATCATGTATCTCTCATAATCTGGCACCTACTTCTTTGAACTCGTAATAGCAAGAGATTTACAGAAAAAAATAGAGAAAAGTGAGTTTTTATAAAATCCTGTATATATTATGTATTATAAAAGATACAGTAAAATATAAAAGAAATTTTTAGGATGGGAGTTAAAATGATTGAGAGAATTTTAAAATATAAGCAAGTAATAAATAAAAAAATTATCTAGGCCCACTATGTTGAATGATGCCGAAGTCAACTTTTGTTTTTCTTGTGACCGTCATATTAAATTTTAGCATTTTCAAATTTCTCTTTAGAAATGCTCTTCAACCAGGTACAAAATGTTCATTTGGTCCAGATAAATAATTAAAATTATGTGGTAATTATTAAGGTGATCAAATAAGGTTTCCTCGAATACACAACATACATCATCTCATTACTAGTTCATAGTAATTCTGTTAACAGCTTCTATAACAGCGTTTCTTATATTACATTTAAAATTAGTAGAAAATCTAAAGGTGTTCCAGGTTATCAAGGGATCTCCCAGACCATCTTCCTTGTCCTGGTTATCGTCCACTTGTTGGGAAATTCATTATTTAAAAATTCTGTGGTAATCACAGCAACAAGGAGGGAGCACAACAAGGGATCTCAACCCCCCTTTGCAATACCAATTTTTGTAATTTTCGCCTAAAAGTGTGTTTTTCTTTACCTTAACAAATCTTCCTTAAGCTACAAGATTGTCCTTCAGAGAACCCATAGAGCATAAACCTTTTTCATTCTTCAGGCTTCCACAAAGCTTTTGATACAATTGCTGAAAGCTATATTAGACCCCTTGAATGCTTGTTGAGTGGACTTTAGATATTCAAAACTCATCTATATTATTTACAAAAACGCCACCATATATCAGTTAGATTACATGAAACCAGCATCACAATCGGAAGAGGACTATATTTTCAAAAATATTTTTCACCGTCTTAGAGCATACAGGGTGGTTCAGAACTATGGGATCAAACTTCTGGGGGTTTTTCAGTGCAACAGAAGAACCCATTTGAGTATAGGAACCCATGTGCGGAAATCCGTCACTACGCCACTACGGCCCTAAGACGCGTTAAAATGTATAAAAAACATTAATTACCTAAATAGGATCTGCTGCATTTATTTTTACCTTTTGTACATGATACCATAACAACCATAACAACAACCAGAGCAACAAACTGCAATGCGCGGGCAGCATCGCGGTTGTATCATGAACGTTATCCCGATAAACGACGATGATTAATGACAGCATCCTGGATACAAAAAGTTTATTGCGGTTCATCGGCGGCTCGCTGAGACAGGCATGTTTAAGACCAAGGTGCATGATACTGGTGTTGCTCGAACCGTAAGAACGGTCGAATTTGAAGAAAAGGTGCTTCAGCGAGTTGCCGATGAACCATCAAATAGCACACGTGACGTCGCTAAGAATATGAATACGAGTAACGCTTCTGTCTGGCGGGTACTACACGAGCAACAAATCCATCCTTATTACTTCTAGAAAGTTCAAGGAATGACTGCAGCCGATTATCATCCTAGAGTTCAATTTTATCGATGGCTTCTGGATCACATCATTGCACAACCAAATTTTTTACGATATGTTTTGTGGACCGATGAAGCCTCTTTCACAAGAGACGGTATTTTTAATAGTAGGAATAGCCATGTTTGGGACAAAGAAAATCCTTATGCAATTTTTCCAAGAAAACATCAGAATCGTTGGTCTGTCAACGTATGGGCAGGGATTGTTGATGATTACTTAATTGGGCCATACGTTCTACCGGAACGGTTAACAGGACCTATTTATCTGCATTCCTTGGAGGAAGTTCTCCCAGAACTCCTTGAAAATGTTCCACTAAACGTTAGACAGTAAATGTGGTTTCAGCATGATGGAGCGCCGGCTCACTTAGCTGTACAAGTACGCGAGTATTTGGCTCAGCGGTTTGGGCACCGTTGGATTGCCAGAGGTGGAGCAGTTTCTTGGCCTCCTAGGTCACCCGATTTAACGTCGCTCGATTTTTTCTTGTGAGGACATGTAAAGTCTTTAGTGTACGAAACTCAGTAGAGTCAGAACTAGACTTAATTGGACGAATAACAGCAGCATTTGAAATCATTCAAAACGAGGATCACATTTTTAGTGTAGTCCGCCGAAATCAGCTGGAGGAAGACATTTTGAAACAATTGTTGTGATGGTATCATATACAAACGGTAAAATGCATGTTTATGTCAACTACATAGGTTAAGAAAAAAATGTAACATTTCCTGGCCGTATAACATTCTGAGCATAATAACTTTACAGTACTTAAATAACAAATGGTTATTTGTGGTTTATTTTGAATTTATATGAATCAACCATATGCATGCATCAGATCCTATTTATTTAATTAATATTTTTTCTAAACCGCGTCTTAAGGCCGTAGTGGCGTAGTGACACATTTCCGGACATGGGTTCCTATACTTAAATGGATTCTACTGTTGCACTAAAAAACCCCTAGAAGTTTGATCCCATAGTTCTAAAACCCCCTGTATTTTTGAAAAGTTCAGCTGGGATACAAGAGGGTTAACAGAGATACTTAGTAAACGTTGATGGTCATAGACTTAGCTTCCTCCGCTTCGCGGATGGTATTGTCCTTACAGCTTTAACTTAGTAGAAGCAAAATGAATGTTTCGCGAATTAGAAGATGTATGCTCTGGTTGTTGGGCTAAAAATAAACTTTTCCAAAACGAAGATCATCACAAGACAAATCTTGTCGTGAGTAACGGTACAAATATCAATAACACCGAAATTGAATTGATTGAAATATATCATACCTTGGCCATAAAGTTGAGTATCTAGAGACAACCAGATATACACAGAAGTATCAGCCTTGGATGAGCGGCCTATGGAAATTCAGGATACCTCTTTAAAAGTGAAATTCCTATCTGGCAAAAAAGAAACATTGATTTTAATAATCACATCTCTGAGAAAACTCAAACTTGCACCACGCAAAATAGAGATGTTAATGCTTAGAGTGAGTTTAAGGGACCTCGTCACTATCCAGGACATGTGGTAAAGAACTGGCGTGAAAGACATCATTCAGCGAATAACAATACTAAAATGGAATTGGGCAGGACACGTGGCCGGAATAAGTGACGCTAGGTGGAGAAAGAAGCAACTGGAATGGAGACCATGTATAGCTAAAAGAAATGGAGGAAGACTACCTACACGTTCAACCGACGTGACGACCTGAAAAGGGTTGCCAATAACTGGATTTGGGAAGGCCAGGATGGACATGGATGGCAGGGTACGAAGGAGGCCAATGTTCAGCAATGGACATTTGCATTGGAATTTTAAGGCGATGATGATGATGACCAAAGCCTACTACGATGAAATAATTTTGTTAATTTTAAATATTTCTCTTGATCGAACATAAACAAGGAAAACTTGAAACTGCAATATAACGCCCATAAAAATAAAACAGAAGTTGCTTCGACATAGTGGTTCTAGATTATTTTTTACTTTATTTTTAAATTCACGAATATTTCTTACCCGTAATATAAAAATTTTGGTGGGTTTGTGTTGATTTGCAAGAAAAGAAATTCATATTCTTCTTATTTGGCCTGTATAATTTTGTTGTTAAGTACATCTGTAGTCTCATAAGTTTCTAAATTTTTTCAATTAAAAACAATATTTTCATCAATTTTTTTTTTGAAAAAATTGTACCTTTTCTCGTACTAATTTTCTATCTCAGATCCAAAATGGATTTCTTCATCTATAGTGGTCATAATTACGTAATAACAGCCTTATTCTAACACGACTAAAACAGTAATTTATAATACTTATAATATGGTTAAAAATGTCAAAAAAATATTTTACTCACTTTCGACTTAACTTTCCATTTAACACTCAAAAATCGTAAACGATCGTAGGAAAAAGAAGAGCCTCATTAGTAGTATTTTCGTAATCAGAACTAAATTCTAAGGTGATAGACACTGTATTTTAGACGTAAAACCTTAGTAGAGCCTTAAAAAAGGCAAGAATAAACTCTACGTATTTTAAACTCTACTTTTCAACTCAGACAGAAAAGTTATCGACAATTGTAATAGAATGGAGGTCTTTGTAGTGGAAATAATTATATAATAACAACCATATTTTAATAACGATGAGCAATTTAGACGTAAAATGTGGCAGAAACTCAAAAATCAACAAATTACCTATTTTCAGCTTAATTTGTCATTTTACAACCAAATATCGTAAACGAGGGTAGCAAAAAATGTCCTTGTCATAAGTATTCATAATTGCGTAATATGAAATATTTTTTAAGGTAATTAATACTGTTTTTCAGAGGTAGTTGTAAGATAGTGTAGAAACTCTAAAAATTGCCAAAAATAAACCCTTTGCGCATTTTCGTCCCAAATTTCCATCTCAGACCCAAAAATCGTAAACGAACGTAATAAAATACAATTCTATGTCTATAATAGTCATAATCACGTAATAACAATCATATTTTAAGGTGAGTAAAACAGTAAACTAAACGCGAAATGTGGGATAAACTTAACAATTATTAAAAATCAACATTTCACCAATTTTCGCCTTAATTTTTTATTTTACACCCAAACATCATAAGTGATTGTAGGGAAAAAAGTTCCTTCCTCAGTAGTCCTAATTTCCCCGTAATAAAAAATATATTTTAAAGTGATTGATGCTCTATTTCAGACATTTGAGATAGGAGTGTAAAAATTCTAAATTTGTACAAATAAGCTTTTGACTCATTTTCGATTCAAATATTCATCTCAGCCCTAAAAATCGTAAACGATTCTAATAAAATGAAGCCCTCTATTATAATTACGTAATAGCAACCACATTTTAGGAAGCGGAAAATAAGAATTTAGACGTGAAATATAGCAGAAACTCAAAAATAACAAAACTCAACATTCTCTACTTTATTTACAGCCAAAAATTGTAAACGATCATAGCAAAAAGTTTCTCATAAGTGAGAATCATAATTGCGTTATAAGAATTAAATTTTAAAGCAATTGCCACTGTATTTCAGACGAATACGTAGACGTAGAATGGTGTAGAAACTTAAAAAATTGTTAAAAATAGACTTTTTAATAATAATAATTATAAGTGAGACAGAGCAGTATTTAATCATTTTAAAGTCAAAAAAGAGAAAGAACTTCCAAATCCAGTAGTTCGATGCAGAGGAATTTCAAATCTTATAATATTTCTGAGGGTTAGAATACGTAGGTCCTGTAAAGAGTTTAAACAGATAGCGAGGGCATTCCTGTTTGTATACCCTACTCACAAATACTGCAAAATGGAGATTAAAGCACTAATCATATTTCAAAATATTATTTGCTGTGTAAACAGGCATGACATGCTCAAATTTACGTATAGTGTACACAAAGCAAATTGCAACATTTTAGGCCATCTGTAACTTATGTTGTAAGTAGCAGGTTAAGTATTTATAATAAACTACATTATAGTGCGGCTGTCGTAAAATGATTGATTCAATTAACATAAGTTAAGTACTTGCAGGCAATATACATATACTTGAAGGAGTAAAGACTTTTTAGTTTAAAGTTGAGAGCTTTGTTTTAACATAAGCCTCGAAACTAAGGTTCTTTCAAAATATTACTCCAAAATTAGAAGCATGTTCATCAGAGGGATGCAGTACGTACATCGTATGTAATGGGGTAAAATTATACAGGCAAACTTTAATAATAGTCACATGGGCACTAACAAGAGTAAAGTATTACGTTATTATTATCTTCTTGGTATTACGAATCAGGCCATGATTATAAGGCCATTCAAATATACTAGAAAAATCATCGTTAATCCTCTGCATCGATCCTGGAATTCCTCCGGTCGAAATCCGAATATTCGGTGTCGTCAAAATAGAAGTGGACAGATATTTTACTTGCGTTGAAAGTTTAGTCGTATAAATTAAATATAATATAAGTCTCAAAGTATTATTTTAAAGCACATCTAGAATCACAAATACCGGCATAAAAACATACGTTTTTTTAGATAGGCATCTGTAGAACCACCGGCATGCTTCCTTAGTGAAGCCATAATAGGAAATCATAGCTACAAGCATTTCAGGATTAATCAGGTCAAAGGCTTTACTATATTCAAGGGAGTCAAGCAACACGTGTCATCATATATATGACGCACGGTATGAGTAATAGTTGCCGTACGCTGACCTTTCCTAAATACAGACTGTACAGACGACAAGATATTCCCTTCAGCAAAAAAACTCCATAATTATATCTTATACTAAGATTTTAAGCATCTTTGTAAGTAGTGGGAAGAGATAAATTGGTCTCAGGTCTGTATGAGTCTCGATCCTTGAGGTCTGGGGCAGAGGTTTAATAATAGAAGCTTCCACACATCAGGAAAGACGTCTTCTTTCAAGGACATTTAGTCCAGGTATGTTTTTAGTGTTTTTCGTTTAAGTGTTTAAGTGATGATTTCCTTAATAATATTCGTGATGTAATGTCTAATATTTATACCAGAAAGTGTACGTCCTTAAAGAGGGTCTCTTTATCAAATACTTCAGTCAACGGTTTATTCAAATAATTCAGCCTATTTCTAATATTCAGGTATAACTATTAAAATCAGTATGGCGCATTATCAGATCAAACAAATTCCTGTTAAAGTTTTTAAAGTTCCTAAAGGCAGCCGGTCTATCAATAAACCGAGGAACACCTATTTCAAGGGTACAAAAAAACGATGGTCCGTTAAGTTCGATTTACACATAGTTCCTGTCCTAATTAAATGTAGTTCGTTTTCTATACATATAACATCCAATAAGGAATCATTACTTCCGACCCTTGAGGTCTTGGGCAGAGGTTTAATAATAGAAGCTTTCCGCACATCAGGAAAGACGTCTTATTTCAAGGACATTTAGTCCAAGTATGTTTTTAGTGTTTTTCGTTTAAGTGTTTAAGTGATGATTTCCTTAATAATATTCGTAATGTAATGTCTAATATTTATACCAGAAAGTGTACGTCCTTAAAGAGGACGTCCTTATCAAATACTTCAGTCAACGGTTTATTCAAATAATTCAGCTTATTTCTAATATTCAGGTATAACTATTAAAATCAGTATGGCGCATTATCAGATCAAACAAATTCCTGTTAAAGTTTTTAAAGTTCCTAAAGGCAGCCGGTCTATCAATAAACCGAGGAACACCTATTTCAAGGGTACAAAAAAACGATGGTCCGTTAAGTTCGATTTACACATAGTTCCTGTCCTAATTAAATGTAGTTCGTTTTCTATACATATAACATCCAATAAGGAATCATTACTTCCAAACAACCTAGTTGGCTCAGAAATAATCTGTTTTAGGACAAATATTAACAAAATACCCTGAATAAAACTGGCCTGAGACATAGGGATATCAACACAACATGATCATACAATCAAGAAAGACTAGACAGAATATTTGTTAGACAATTTAAATATTTACAGCTAACTAACGGTGGCCTGTACAGTAGGCACACTGTAACAGTATTTTTCTTTTAATAGTCACTTCAATCCACATACAGGGTGTCTCACGACGAATAGACGCGATCGATATCTCGGAAACTAATTTTTCAAAAATTTTGAAAATTTGGTAACATGGCACAGTCGATGGGGGCTACACAACTAAAATATTTTGACAGTTGTGACGTTTCCGGTTATACCGGAAGTAGGTGTCAACTTCATTATTTTAAATGGAACACCCTGTATATTTTTACATTTTTGGCTTTTACGTGAAGTTCTAAGTATATTTTGTGTATAATGTCCTATACCTAAGTGTAACCGTTTTTGACATATTCTTAATTTCATGTGAAAAACTATGTTTATAAGCCCTAACATAATTACCGATTACTCCCTTTTAGTAGCCTTTATTTAATGGTTAGTCTTGGTTTTGTTTTAGAGAAAGAACCACTTTAAAAGACTATTTTAATATTTGGCTAAAAAAAAGATACAGGGGGGTCGAAAAAGTAGCATTAAAAATTAAAATAAAAAATCATTAAAAGTCAATTTTTTTAAATGGAAACCCCCTATTTTTATAATTTTTTCATAAAGATAATTAAAAATAAGGTTCACTTTGTATAAGGCTATCTAGTCCAAAAATTGATAGTTTCCGAAATATTGGGAGTTTAAATTTGGCCTAATATTAAAAGCCGTATAGTAACACGGCTTAAGTATTGTTGATTAGTTGGGCATGACGGTTGACCATAGTAACCGCTAGAAGCGGCAGTAAGACAATGGATTATATGCATTAAATTTATAAGTTACTTGCTATTTAAGTTTTCTTCGTAAAAGTGTAATTTAATTAAAAAGTGTACATTTCTGTTATAATTCATTATCTTACTGCCGCTTCTAGCGGTTACTATGACAACCGTCATGCCCAACTAATCAACAATCCTTAAAGCCGTGTTACTATACGGGTTTTAATATTAGGCCAAATTTAAACTGCCAATATTTCGGAAACTATCAATTTTTGGACTAGATAACCTTATACAAAGTTAACCTTATTTTTAATTATCTTTATGAAAAAATTATAAAAATAGGGGGTTTCCATTTAAAAAAATTTACTTTTAATGATTTTTTCATTTTAATTTTTAATGCTAGTTTTTGACCCCCCTGCATCTTTTTTTTAGCCAAATATTAAAATAGTCTTTTAAAGTGGTTCTTTCTCTAAAATAAAACCAAGACTAACCATTAAATAAAGGCTACTAAAAGGGAGTAATCGGTAATTATGTTAGGGCTTATAAACATAGTTTTTCACATGAAATTAAGAATATGTCAAAAACGGTTACACTTAGGTATAGGACATTATACACAAAATATACTTAGAACTTCACGTAAAAGCCAAAAATGTAAAAATATACAGGGTGTTCCATTTAAAATAACGAAGTTGACACCTACTTCCGGTATAACCGGAAACGTCACAACTGTCAAAATATTTTAGTTGTGTAGCCCCCATCGACTGTGCCATGTTACCAAATTTTCAAAATTTTTGAAAAATCAGTTTCCGAGATATCGATCGCGTCTTTTCGTCGTGAGACACCCTGTATATTCAAGGTTCTCTTCATTTATCACCATTGATACATTTTCTACTACAGCGCATCTTAGTCCAGCCAGCTCATACATCAACACGACCGCCGCCACCACCACGGTGAGCCTATCTTTTCGAAATTAGTTGTAACCATTTGCTTACAAGGTAATGACGATAGTCTGATGTCCATAAGTAACCCCTTATTATTGAGCAATGAAGAAATGAGGGATCTTATATTGACATAGGCAATTCCACTAAGCAATACCAATTTAGCCAGGCCTTAAATCATTTATTTGCTATCTCAAAATATGCTGTTAAAGTCCAGTGCAACGATATATTAGAATAGTCACCAGTCAAAACACCAGCATTTTACTTCTCAAACAATGTAAATTTAGGGTAGTTTATTTACATTTCTTGACCTTATGTTTTTTGCGAGCATCTAGGACACTCTAGATGATGAAAGCCGCAACATTTGAAGCATCTTCTAATCTCCAGCCCATCAAACACTCAATAACAAACACAAACCCAAAACAAAACCCATCAAAAACACAATAATCATATCCAATAAAAACATGGCCCGCATCCATCGAGGGTTTATAAGTATTACAATCAACCTGAACTAAACTACAGACTATATGATTTTTGCCTCAGAGTAATTTCATAGATATGATCTTCAAGCTGCAACCCTTTTGTATAATTGACTTATTTGGCTCTCTCAGAAAATTTACCAGCATTTGCATGTCAGGATTTTCAGTTATTCCTGAGATTCTTCTTCTATGATTAAAATGATCAACTGCTTTAACATCGAATTTATATGGTAATTTTCCAGTAACTTATTGAGAAACTTTATCTACTTCTCGCTTAGTAGAGCAGCTAACAATCATGCCATCGCTACTACTACTATTACTGTCTCTACTAAGACATTGCACAAAAATATTTTTCTTTACGGGATTAAGGTAATAAAGCAAATCAATTTTTGGCTCTGAAATAAATCTTTCTGTTTTCAGAAATAAATTTTCTGATGTAGCAATGGTAGCAAAAGTTTTCGGACCATCTGGCTGATAAATAAAATCGATTATAATTGTATCAAAGCAACTAAGAGCAACTAAGCTTACTAACCTGTTAACGCAAATATTTCAGAGCAACCAGAATCTAAAGCCGTAGTTTGCTCTTCAATAATTTTTTCCAGGACAGTAGATCTGATCTCGGTAATAATAATACTTCCTCTTCTCATTTCGGATAGAGGCACCGCATAGCTGATCTTCCTATTTTTTTCCTTCAGCGCTGCACCACAGTCATAAGAATAAAAACGTAGCACTTGATTATTTTTGTTTCATGCACCTAACCTCAGATGCGCTGAGTTTGGAACACCGAAAGGCAAACTTATTTAAACAACTATCACAGGCGTATCAGACAATTTTAGCATCATCCACTCGACAAGTCCTGTATCTCATAATGAAAACAATTAGTAATAAAAAATAAATTTAGAAAAAAATACGGCGCAGGTAGAAGGAATACCTACAACTGGAAACAGAGTATTCCCAGCTATTTATTTATATATTTATTTATATATATATTTACTCCTACCAAAATTTCTATCCTAGACTCGAATCGTAGGCGATCCTAATCAATGAAGCTCTTTATTTAAGGTGATCATAATTGTGGAATAAAAACCTTTATTTAGCACATCTAAAATAGTAATTTAGACGTGAAATGTAGCAGAAATTCAAAAACTACCAGAAATCAATATTTTACCAAAACTTACATGTCAGATACAAAATAACGTAACAAAACCGCATTTTAAGGTGAGTAAAACAAAAATTTAGGTGTAAAATGTGGCAGAAACTCATAAATAATCCAAAATCTACATTTAAACCAGTTTTCGTTTTCACACAGTTTTCAGATGTGTCTACTGAGCTAGACAATGTTTAGGCCTGGTGCAAACAAAAATATAAACTACAGAGTAATACAAAACATACGACAAACTAAACCAGAGAAACAATCAATTAAATATTTTAACAGAATGAAGTGCTAGGACTAGTAATAAAAACAATTAGTTACAAAACTTGGATTACAAAATAGTTCCTATATCGACGTATATATAAAATGAATTACACATAGCTAATGTTACATTTAAATAATTTTTTTTAAATCATAACATGCGGACAGAGCGTGAAAGCAGAGAGGCATACATAGGCATGATGAAAGCCTAAATGATGTTCATTGAATTTGGAGTAATTTAGATCAAATGAGTCGACTTTTCAAAAATGTGATAGGTAAGCAATGCTGAATGTAAAGGATGTTTTAAAAAGTTTTTTTCGATAGCAAGGAACAGTAAAAGGACTTGTATTTCGCAGATGCCGTTCATGTACAACATTTCTGAGTGAAATTTTTTTGTGAAGGTAACTAGGAGATTCAAATTTAAAAACTGTGTAATACATACGAGCAATATGTGCTTTTCTTCTGTTTGCCATATAAAGCCAGCGTGCGTCCTTAATTTTATGAGAAATCCATTTTCTTCTCCGCATACTAAAAATTAAGCGTAAGCAAGAACTTTCAACCTTTTGTATAAGGTTAAATTTATTTTGATTAAAGCAGCTACTATAAACTATATCGCAATTATAGGATTGCGAAAACAAAGGGAACTCGCAAAGCTCTGGTTTTATTATTTGATCTAAGTGATATCTCAGAACTACAGATAAGCCTTACTGCGCCATATGCCCTTTTGAATTTTGAAGTCACATGGTTAGAGAAATGACTAGTCCACAACTAAGCCTACTTAATATGATAAGTTTTAACTTAGTATTAAATATACAGAGTTCGGGCTATCAAGTTTTGATGTTTGCTACCAAAGATTGTTACCGAAGATTTGGTGCTATTTATCTTTAAATTATGGTTTTCAAAGAGAACTAGTTTTGTCGAATCGGCATTTATTAGCATAGTTGCATTTGCTAAATTTTCTCTCGGGAATGAGCAGTAAAGTTGTGTGCTATCTGCATATAAATGATATTAGCAAAATTCAAAACATTGAGGAAATTAGGATGTGTTTATTGTAAAAAGCAGAGGATCAAGGATGCTTCCATCTCAAACTCAAAAAGCTTGGACAATCCGAAAAATTGGAGCCTTCTGTGTGAAGTCGTCATAATTACTTTGTAACTACTATATTTTAAGATGAACTAAATAAGAGTTTAGGCGTTAAATGTGGCAGAAGCTCAAAAATAACAAACAATCGACGTTTCATAAATTTTTGATTGAATTTCATATTTGACACCCAAAAATCGAAAACGATGGTAGCAAAAAACATGTGCCTCATTAACAATATTCATAATTACGTAACTAGAACTATATTTTAAGCCAACTGACACTGTATTTTAGATCCGAATATAGTAGGACCTCGAAAAACTTATCAAAAATAGTTATACTAGAAAATGCTGTTTATTAATTTTTGCCCCAAATGTACATCGACTCAAACGTTTTGCTAGCGTTAAACCAGACGTTCATAGCAAAATATAGCTCTTCATCTGCAGCGGTCATAGATACGCAGAATAAACTATATTTTAAAGCGAGTTAAACAGTAATTTAGACCTAAAATATGGCATAAACTCATCAATTGTCAAAAATCTTAGAACATTAAAAGGCTAGAATTAGACAACAACTTTGCTTGAGTTCAACATGTGCACAGGGGCAAGAGGGGTGTTTGGTTTACAGACATATTCATAAATTCTCTGTTGTCAAGTTTACACGCATTTTCAAATGAGGAAATTTTCAGCTATATTTCAGCACATATAATAATGCTAATTTAACTTATTGATGTTAGATTTTAGATCAAAAAATAAAAAGTAGAAATAGATATATGTTAATTTAAACGCAAAAATAACAACTTCAAAGCAAAAAAAACTATTAAGATTCTTATTTCTAAATCCGCTTCTAAAAAAATTTAAATGGCAATACCGCAGGCAAAAGCTGATGTCATCTTGCGAAATGTCATCTTGACAAACGGCTTTGTGTTTACATTCGCCATTTGTAAAGTTCTGTGTTTTTTTTGAGTGAAGTTTTTGATTGAAAAAGGAAAAAGGTTGAGTCATTTCAGTGTTTTTGTGAACTATTACGATAAGGAAAAGGCGATTTAAGCCGATCTTTTCACAAGTAAATATCGATATTGTCATAACATCATATCAAGGGACAACCGTTGTCATAAATGTAGCATAATAAAAACTTATTAAGAAATCTATATTAATTATTAAATATTTCATTTCCATAAAAATGCTTTTTATTAGATAAGTACCTTTACTCTAATAAAGTACGTTAAAAAAACGCATAAAGAGTTTATGAACGATATTGTTTAATATTGTTTATAATTTAAAGCATAATTAATAATAAATATTTATCATGTAAATATTTTTTACGACGTCACTGGTAAAGATTACTTGTGTCGGTGGCATCAACAATGTGATCGAGCGGCGTTGCGATGTTGTTGCTTTTTTCTCTGATATGCGTGATCTACATTCATTTAACTTTGAATGTTGTTTTCTTTATAGAGTATCTTATCATATTTTATGAAAAAAAAATCATTTATTTTAGGTTTATACTTTATTAAAAAGGAATAGTATTGTTTTGCCCGAGTCAAAATAAGTGAAAAATTTGTATGATATTATAAAGTGTTTTTTTTTTGTCATTTCTACATAGGCATTGGCTTCATTGCATCAGTGATGTTACAAGCAAACAAACTGGCCATAGTTCCACGGCAATGCTAAGTCTAGCCTTTCAATGTTTTAATGCAAAAATAAATAGAAAATAGAAATTAATAAAATTTGACTTAATTTAAAATCCTCAAATAACAATCAATACGGAAGTAGGTGTAACATTTTGAAATCGATGTACAAAGTAGTAAAGATCACGTATGCTAATATTGCCTGAAACGGAACGAAATAAAACTACTAAAAATTAAGCAACAAGTTGCTTTAAATGTCGCCTAAATACATTAATACTGTCAATGAGTAAGTTTGCATTGAAATTTGCAAGCTCAAAGGTATTCAAATTTCTAGCACATCCTAATAATGGAGAGTTTGTACGAGTGGAATATACGAGCTAGTACTAAAACATAAGTACTAATACAAAAAATAGAAAAGCGAGTCAATTTGATTAGATAGTAATACCCTTTGTACAAAAAAATAGATCAAAAAAATATATATGTTTTTCTAAAGACTCCATAACGTAAAATTGTAAGTTTTCATTATAGATGAGAAAATTCCTATGTCGATTAAATCTAAAATTTAATATAATTACAAATTTACGTTGTGTCCTTTCCAACTGATTAATATATTTATGACATATTAGACAATAAACAACAGTTGCATATTCAAGGATAGGCTAACGAATTATATAATTAATTTAATGATTTATAACTACTAAAACCGGTAGTTACGAGATACAATCCTACATTTTTAATCATTATTTGAACATAATTCTCTTGATGTCCTCAAGTCAAACATCAGCCTGAAATCCACGGTTACACCCACATCCCTAATACAATCCATATACTTTAATTTAGTTCCATCAAGATAAACATCACATTTTTCTGTACTTGTGGCGATTTCTTTAGGAAAAGTAGGCAGTAACATTTTCCTGAATTAATAAATAATTTGTTTTATAAGTGCAATAATCTATAAAGTTGAACAATCTGACCGCAATGTTTGAAAATCTAATGGATGTTTGAAAGCTCTATATTTTTTCAAATTATCTGCGCACAAAGGTAATTAAAAAAAACAATGTCCAACGTTTAGAAAAACAGAAAATAATATCGGATCCAAGTGAGATTCTTGAGGCCCTGAACTTACGCCAATACTTCCAGATTTAATATCATTTATTACGGCAAATTCATAATAATGTAATTAGAACTATATTTTAAGGAGATTGACCCTATATTTTAGACGTAAAATACTGTACTTGCCAAAAATAATATTTTTACTAATTTTTGCCCAAAAATTTATATCTTAGATCCAAAAATCGTAGACATTGTAACAAAATGTAGCTCTTTATCTGCACTGGTCATACATACTCAGTAAAAACTATATTTTAACCCATTTACGCCTACCGTCCTTTTAAAAAGATTTCAAAAAGAAACCTGTATTTTTCTGATTCAGCTGACGGTTTAAAAATGTCGCCAGTGTCACATTATATTAAGTTAACATCTTAAACAAGGTCAATCGCGATCGTTAGGATTTTGTTAATTTTTGGATCGATAGTGACGAATAAAACACGCTGTGTTTCTAGTGATTTTGCAATGAGTGACTCAAGGTAAGATATGTTAAAACTCGTTTATTTTTTCGTTCTTGTTTTGATTGTTTTTAACAAATAACATAACATACTGACCTTTTTATATATTTGTGGTTATGTTTTACACTTCTTGATCAATCCAGGAGCGTTCAATTAAACGAGTCCTTTTAAAAGGACGGTAGGATTATATACTACTATGTGGTTTTTTACAGGTATTGGAAAAAGCCACTAACCATGGCAGAAATCTTAGAGGAATTGGAGAATGACTTTACGTCGGACATTCCTACAGGCATTACAATTTTTCCACCCGAAAATGCCAACGAAAACTGCGATACCGATGAAGATTCTGGGGCTGAATACGATGTAGTACCAAATAATTTACCCGGAGTGCAACTAAGGGCCCCGGCGGAAATTGAATTTAACGTAGAAGGTGAAGACGACTGGGATATTGATGACGATCTACCACTGTCCACTTTTGTTGAAAGGCGACCTAAACACATAAAGACGTTTGACTATACTCTCAATAAAGATTTAGAGTCTACATTTATGCAATGGCAATCAGTTCAAACTACACAAAGCAATCGTTCTCCTGGAAATATTTTCAAGCTGTTCTTTGATGATAACTTGGTAGGAGAAACTGTCAATTTTACCAATATTTATGCACAGCAAAAAAACCGCCCCGGTAATGTTACTGCAGACGAGATGTACTGCTTCATAGGGGTGTTACTTGTCAGTGGATATACAACTATTCCAAGGCGACGATACCCAGAATAAACTTATATTAGCCGCTATTTCAAGAGATAGATTTCAATTCATAATGAGTAATCTTCATTGCAGTGATAATACTTCCCTTGATAAAAAAGACAAGTACTCTAAACTGCGTCCTCTTTTCAAGACCCTAAATTAAAAAAATTTTGATTATGCCCCAGTTGAAGAGAGTCACAGCCTTGATGAGGCCATGATACCGTATTTTGGGAGACAGCGGTAAGCAATTTATTCGAGGCAAGACTATAAGGTGGGGGTGTTAATTGGGTAGGTACCCTACGCCTTGGACACATTGTTTATTTTGATCCCTACCAAGGTGCGTTGACAACAATTCCGGACAAACATAAACACCTAGGTTTGGGAGCGTCAGTTGTTCTCCAAAATGCAGATGTTTTACAGAAAATGCCTTACCAGCCCTTTCACATATTTTTTGACAATTTTTTCACATTTTTGTCACTTCTAAAGGAGCTAAAATTGAGGAACATCAAGGCAACTGGTACTATACGTGAAAACCGGATCCCACAATCTCCATTTAGCAATGCGGCAGTTCTAAAGAAAAAGACACGAGGTACATTTGAATGGGGTGTTGCCGATAATGAAATCGCATTATGCAAATGGAATGACAACAGCGTTGTTACTTTAGCCACCAATGCATGTTCAGTTTTGCCAGTAAATAAGGTCAAACGATTTTCACAGGCTGAAAAAAAGCATGTTTATATAGATCAGCCTCAATTGATCAAGGCATACAACGAAAATATGGGAAGTGTAGACCGTAGTGACCAAAACATAAGCCAATATAGAGTTTCAGTACGAGGTAAAAAGTGGTATTTTCCGTTATTTTCCCACTGTGTAGACATGGCCTCACAAAACTCGTGGTAACTCCATAGGAATAATGATGGTACTCTTGACCAACTTCAGTTTAGAAGGGACCTAGGCACACAGCTGCTCGAAACGTACAGGAAAACAACTAAGAGAGGACCTTTGAAATTGCCAAAAACTGCATTCCAATTCTCACGTTACGATAGACTAGATCATTTAGTCACATATCACGAGAGTCAGCGGAAATGTGCTGTGTGCCACAAAAAAGCAAATTTTGTGTGCCAAAAATACGAGAAAAGACGAGTAAAGCCGCAATTTAGAGGTGAAAGATGGCATAAGCTCAAAAATTACCAAACATGAATATTTTATCTATTTTTGACTTAATTTTTTGTTGGAGAGAATATGTTTGAATTGAAAAAAATCTTAACAAAATTATTACATTGTCTTCTACAGTTAATTTAAGTAATATACCCCAAGACGTTTTTGTTATACAAATTGTGGGATAAAATCGAAGAAAATCTCTCAAATTGCTTACTTTTCACAGGCTCATATAATACTAATATGCTCACATAAATACCATTAAATCAAGTTTCTTTAAATATTTTCCTATTTATTTCTTGAAAATCTTATATTTACCCGAGTTATTTACCCATAAATAGAATATTTGCTCTCGAAATCACATGGTTAATATTGATTTTAGCAAATAAAGGGTGTACGTTGAGCGAGACTTATATTATGCGAGCATATTATGTTTATTAATTTATGACAACATTAATCCTAAAATAAATTTAAAAAATATATTTTCGACTTTCAGTTCTCAAAAATATGTATTTTTTAAAAAATGAGTAACTTGATTAAATAGAAAATTCATTATGAAGGTCAACATGAAAATTTGGGCTCTAGAAGTTCTTTCAAAATACAGATCTATTTTTAGCAAAGAGTAATTATTTAGTTGCTAAATTACATTTAAATCCATGTTTTTGCAATATTTACTAATACGGAATAGAAATGTAAGTTATTACTGTAAGAGCAAGACCTAACCATTAACCATTAATAAAGTATTTATTAGAATTAAAATCAGTTTTTTACTTAAACCTAATGATATATTTTTTTAATTTGATAATTGATTTACATAGTATATAAAAGTTAGGTAGCTTATTTCGAGTTATTTAAGCAAATATTTATTGTTAAGGTCTATATTATAACCCACGTGCCCCATATGTCTCAGCAACTCTTACATTAATGTTATATGAAAATGGGAAATTTTTAAATGAGCATCAAATATTATGGATGTACAACAAAATGCGGTAACTATTTTAACTAACATGGCAACTTTTATATTTCTGTATATCAAATAAATTTATCGGTGAACAAACTTAAAGCATCTTAGCAACAAGCTTACATTAAATGCTGTTTTGCTCTATCGTGTAGAGGCTGCCCATAACCACGAGTCGATTGGAATTCGTTCTGATTACGGAATAAGTCAGGAAGTTAAGACAGAAATAAACAAACTATTTGATTTACATTTGAAGCCTAAAGCTATTTTAAAAAGTCTTAGTAAGATGGAGGGAGTAAAATTACCATCAATGAAACAATTGAACAATTATCTATCAAGTTGTAGACGTGTTAAATACGGTTCCTCAACTATAAGTCTAGGAGAACTGGAGCGATGGATATTAAATCATACAGCAGTTCCCGAGGACATACACCAAGTGTTTGTACTTTCTTATTATATATTCGAGGATGAACCAATGTCCTTTCGCTTTGCATTGTCTACAAAACATTTACTGGGGTTAGCAGAACGTCATGCAAATATTATCCATGCTGATGCGACATACAAGTTGATTTGGAAAGGGTTCCCGGTATTAGTTGTAGCGTTGTAGGAACTACAGATAAACATAGAAAATTTCATCCGATATGTCTAGGAGTTTCGACAAACGAGCGTCAGGAAGATTTTACCATGTTATTTAATAGTTTAAAAGAACAGGTTTTGTTTGTATATGGACATTCTCTAGAACCGTCGGTATTAGTTTGTGATGCCGCAAAGAGCATCCAAAATGCTTTTACAGAAGTCTTTGGTCCTGAACCCATTGTGAGAATGTGTTGGGCACATGCAAAAACAAAAATGCAAACCAGGGTTGAACAAACTTGCTCAGACAAAAACGCCCGAAGGAATATATTACAATACATTGATGCTTTACAGTCCGTTACTTCTCCTGAACATTTTACTAGCGCATCACAGCTTTTTATGAGGAAATGGAAAACCCAAACTAATTTTATTAGATACTTCAAAGAAGAGTGGTTAACTCAAAATCTCAATTGGTACCTAGGTGCTGCCCCAGGAACACCAGCCACAAACAACGCACTGGAATCGTTTAATAGAACCATAAAAGATAGCAATACATTACGCGAAAGATTTCCTTTGTCTCGTTTTCTGGTTATCGCATCGGAGATGGTTAACGAATGGTCCTGCAAAACTACAGAGGAGTCGTTTTCAATTACTCCGCTTATTAAACTTCCTGATTAGACAAAAGCATATCAATGGGCAAAATTAGACAAAAAAATAAAGATGTTAGATGCTGACACGAAGAAGAATGTCTATATAGTACCAGGAGGTCAAGTATTGGATGTTCAGTTTGAAAAACCTTGGTAGATGCAATTGTCCTTGCTTGGTTGATGGAATGGTAGCTGCAATTGTCCACAGTTTTTTAAGATGTATATGTGCAAACATCTTCTGGGTCTAGCAATTAGATTAAAATATACAGTTCCGCCTGTAGAGGCAAGAAATATCCATATTGGACAAAAAAGAAAGCGTGGACGTCCATCAAAATCCAAACCTGCTTTGGTAATTCAGTGATGTTTTTGATTTCTTGAAGTCTTATTAATAATTTGTTTAATGTTCACTCTTTTTTGTTTTGTGGTTCAAATACTGTTTTAAATATGGCATTTTTTGTTCTTTTTGTTTTATAAATAGAAGACAATAAAGTATATTTGTGATGCCTATTTTTGTTTTATTTTATGCTCACTAGCTTTTGTCATATTATAAAGTATGAAGCTCAAACAGTTTTTAGAAGCTTTATTATTTAAATAGCTATCCAGATTAGTATAAAACAGTTGACAATATTAACTTTATTAGATGCTAAAGATTAGATGCTCAATAAGTATTTTTGTTGCTCCACCCAGTTTTTAAACGTGCTAAAAAGTATAAAAACTGATGTTCGATCAAATACTACCCTATGAAAATTATTTTTGACATTAATATTACCTACCGCCAGAGCCCATCAAGTCATTCAGATATTAAAGTAATATATCATGCTGCACTTTACATATTATAATACGATCATTTTAGAATAAAAAGGAATGAAAATGTCAACTCTAGAGCTAAATTTAAGTAATAAAAGATTCTTAAGTA